>NC_084849.1:28009098-29209098 GCF_033115175.1 Lepus europaeus
ATTGATCAAATGAACAGACTAGAGGACACAGAAGTAGATTCCATAAATACAGCCCACTGATCTCTGACAAAGAAGCAAAGGCAACACAATGAAGCAAAGATAGTCTTTTCAACAAATGGTGCTGGAACAACTGGACATCCACACATGAAAAATTAAAATGGAAAGTGGTTGTTCAGCCTAGTGGTCAAGGCACTCATATCAGAGTACCTAGGTTCAATCCCTGGCTCTGGCTCCTGACTCCAGCTTCCTGCAAATGTAGACCCTGCAAGGCAGCAGGGATGACTGAAGGAACTGGGCTCCTGGGGCTCCTGGGGCTGTAGTGGGTAAAGCTGCTGCCTGCAGTGCCAGCATCCCATATGGGCTCTCTGCTATGGCCTGGAAGAGCAGAAGAAGACGGCCCAAGTCCTTGGGCCCCTGTACCCGTATGAGAGACCTGGAAGAAGCCCTTGGCTTCAGATCAGCACAGCTCAAGCTGTTGCAGCCAACCGGGGCATGAATCAGTGGATGGAAGACCTGTCTCTCCCTCTCTCTCTGCTTCTGCCTCTGCTTTTCTCTCTCTCTCTTTTTAAAGATTTATTTATTTATTTGAAAGTCAGAGTTACGCAGAGAGAGGAGAGAGAGAGAGAGAGAGGTCTTCCATCTGATGCTTCACTCCCCAATTGGCCACAGTGGCCGGAGCCGCGCCGATCTGAAGCCAGGAGCTGGAGCTTCTTCCAGGTCTCCTACATAGGTGCAGGGGCCCAGGGAGTTGGACCATTTTGCACTGCTTTCCCAGGCCATAGCAGAGAGCTGGATTGGAAGTAGAGCAGCCAGATCTCAAACCAGCACCCATATGGGATGCCAGTGCTTCAGGCCAGGGTGTTAACCTGCTGCACCACAGCACCAGCCCCTCTAACTCTGACTTTCAAGTAAATAAATAAAAGAAACTGGGCTACCACCAACCTTGCTGGGAGATCTGGACTGCATCCCTGGCTCCCTGCTCTGGCCCCAGCCCAGCCAGGCCATTGCAAGGATTAGGAAAGTGAAGCAGTGCATTTGGGCGCTCACTCTCTGTCTCATGTTGTTTTTCACTCTCCCTCCCTTCTCTTATCGCTGTTTCTCAAATAATTTTCAAAATGTTTGAATCATATGTTCTATGGTAGTGAACTGTATCTCAATAAAGCTGTTTTTTAAAATGAGGAAATGAATCTCATCACAGAACTTGACCCCTCCCCAAAAATTACCTCAAAATGGGTCACAGGTAAAAAGCAATACTCCCGGATGGTAACAGAAAATCTAGATTATCTTGGATTTGGCAGTGAGTTTTAACTGCATCACCAAGGACTGGCCCATGAAAGAAAGAATTGATCAGACCAGTGCTGTGGCATAGTAGGGTAAGCCTCCTCCTGTGGTGCCAGCATCCCATTTGGGCACCAGTTCATGTCCCAGATGCTCCTCTTCCAATTCATCTCTCTGCTATGGCCTGGGAAAGCAGCAGAGGATGACATAAGTCCTTGGGCCCCTGTACCCATGTGGGAGACCTGGAAGAAGCTCCGGCTCCTGGCTTTGGATTGGCTCAACTCCAGCCATTGTGGTCATTTGGGGAGTGAACCAGCAAATGGAAGACCTCTCACTCTGCCTCTCCTCCTCTCCCTGTAACTCTGCCTCCAAAATAAATGAATAAAATCTTTTTAGAAAAGAATTGATAAACTAGGCTTCATTAAAATAAATTTTTCTGCTGTGCAAGTGCACCATCAAGGAAATGAAAAGATCAACCATTTACTGGAATAAAAGACTGACAGAAGATGTATCTGAAACATACACAAAGAAAATAACCAACCTGATTTTGAAATGAGCTAGAGACCACAACCTCACCAAAGAAGATATTGAGATGGTAGTAACCATAATGAGATGCTGCACGACATGCATGGTCAGGAGAAAGCACATTAAAACAACAGTGGTCAAAATCCAGGGCACTGACAGTGAATGCTGTGGAGGATAAGGAGAAACAGGAGCTGTCTCGTGGCTGGTGGATATGTGAAATGGCTCAGCCACGTTGGAAGACAGTTTGACCTTGTCTTACATAACTAAGCACAAATGCCACAAAATCCAGCTCTCTAAAGACGTGGTCAGGAGAATTAAATATAAGCAACAGATCAAGACAAAATATTCGCCAGTCACATACCTGATAGGATGTGTCTGGATGATATAGAAATGCTCAAACCCAAGAGAGATGGGACAAATAATCACCAAAGAAGATATATAAATGGAAAATTAAATCATAAAAGAGGATCACTAGTTATTAGGGAAATGTAAATGTGACCCCTTTGGCCTAGCAGTTAAGACTCAAGACCCCACATTCCATGCTGGAGTACCTGAGTGCATTTCCTGACTCCAGCTTCCTGCCATTGAAGTCTCTGGGAAATGACAGGTGACGGCTCAAGTAGTTGAATCCCTGCCACCCACATGGAAAACCTGGGTTGAATTCTTGGCTCCTGACTTGAGTCTTGGTTCAGTCCTCTCTCACTCACTCGCTTTCTCTCAAAATACTTTAAATAACAAGTAAATATAAAACCACAAGGAGACATCACTATACAGCTTTTAGAATGGTTTAATTTTTTTAAAAAAATCGAGTGATGAAGTCAGCAAAGCTGGCCTAGCAGGAAACATCCCTCTACCATAAATCAGCAAATAAGTTCATCCGAATGAACTGGATACCCAGACAGAAGATAATGAAATTGGACCTGTACCTCAGACTGTATGCAAGAGCTAACTCAAAATTGATGGAAGGGCTGGTGCTGTGTGTGTGTGTGTGCGCGCGCGCGTGCACGCCTGCGTGCAATTTTTAAAAAAGATTTATTTATATTATTTATTTATTTATATTTATTTGAAGGGTAGAGTTACAGAGAGAGAGGGAGTGGGGGTCTTCCATCCACAGATTCACTCCCCCAAATAGCTGCAATGGCCAGAGCTAGGCTGATTTGAAGCCAGGAGCTTCTTCCAGGTCTCCCATGTGGGTGCCTAGGGATCCAGGTCCTTGGGCCCCTGCCCCCATTTGGGAAGACCCAAAGGCAGCTCCTAGTTCCTGGCTTCAGATCAGTGCAGCTCCAACAGTTGTAGCCAATTGGGGAGCGAACCAGCGGATGAAAGACCTCTCTCTTTCTTCCCCTCCTTCTCTCTCTGTGTAACTCTGACTTTCAAATAAATAATAAACCTTTTTAAAAATAAATAAATTTTAAAAGATAGTATCAGGACAGCTATAATAATTTAAAATTTTTTTCAAACAAGTGTTTCCAACAGTGTGGAGAAACTGTGAACCTTACACATTGCTGGTGGTATTCTAAAATGAGGCCATCACTGTGAAAATCAGTTTGGCAGTTCCTCAAAAGGTTACACATGAAAAAGCAAAGTCACATACACAGTCACAATATATACAAGCCAGCAATTCCACTGCTGGGCATAGACCAAAACAAACTGAAAACATGTAGCAGTAGAAGATGGCCCAAGAAATAAATAAATCTTAAAAAAAAAAGACAACAAATGGCAGGCATTGGGTACAGCGGTGAAGGTGACAGTTGGAACACCCCTGTCCCATATCAGAGTGCATGGGTTCAAGCCCCAGCTCCTCTGCTTCCAGTTCCACCTTCTTTCTAACTTGAGTCCTTGGGAGACTGCAGATGATGGCTTAAATACTTGGCTCCCTGCCACTAACACGAGAGACGTAGATGGAATTCTGGGCTCCTGGCTTCTACCTGGCCCAGCCCTGGCTGTTATGGGAACTTGTGGAATAAAAAGAATAAATTTAAAACAATATATTGATCCCTTACCCTCCCCTCATCTCTTCTTTTTCTCTCTCTGACTCAGCCTTTCAAATAAAAATAAAAAAAAAAAACAAACAGGAGCCGGCTCTGTGGCATAGCAGGTAAAGCCGCTGCTTGCAGTGCCAGCATACCACATGGGCCCTGGTTCATGTCCCGGCTGCTGCACCCCCTACTATGGCCTGAGAAAGCAGTAGAAGATGTCCCAAGTGCTTGGGCCCCTGCAAAGATTTTTTTTATTAAGCTTTTATTTAATGAATATACATTTCCAAAGTACAGCTTATGGGTTACAATGGCTTCCCCCCTCCCATAACTTCCCTCTCACCCGCATCCCTCCCCTTTCCCGCTCCCTCTCCCCTTCCATTCACATCAAGATTCATTTTCAATTCTCTTTATATACAGAAGATCAGTTTAGTATATATTAGGTAAAGATTTCAACAGTTTGCCCCCATATAGCAACACAAAGTGAAAAAATACTGTTGGAGTACTAGTTATAGCATTAAATAACAGTGTACAGCACATTAAAGACAGAGATCCTACATAATAATTTTTTAAAAAATTAATTTTCTAAGCCATTTCAAATTTAACACCAGGTTTTTTTTTTCATTTCCAATTATCTTTATATACAGAAGATCGATTCAGTATATAATTAGTAAAGATTTTTTTAAAAAATAAAACAAGAGATCCGCTGCTGTGGTGTTGTGGGTAAAGCCACCACCTGGACCACCACCATCCCATTTGGATGATGGTTCAAGTCCTGGCTGCTCCTTTTCTAATCCAGCTCTCTGCTATGGCCTGGGAAAGCAGTGGAAAATGGCCCAAGTCCTTGGGCCCCTGCACTCACATGGAAGACTCAGCAGAAGCTCCTGGCTCCTGGCTCAGATTGGCCCAGCTCCAGTCATTGCATCCATTTGGGGAGTGAACCAGCAGATGGAAGACCTCTCTTTCTCCCTCTGACTCTCCCTCTCTCTAACTCCACCTTTGGAGTAAATAAATATTTTTTGGAAAAACGGGCCAAGAGTGATGTCTGTGGTGACAAACATTCTTTTCCTTGATTGTATCAATGTCAATAGGCTGATTGTGATAGTTTCCTGTAGATTTGCAAGATTTGACTATTGGAGAATGGGTAAAGAAGTATATGGGATCCTTCCATATTATTTCTTTATTTTAAGATTGATTGATTTGGCCAGGGCCACGGCTTACTTGGTTAATCCTCTGCCTGCAGCACCTGCACACCGGGTTCTATTCCCAGTTGGGGAGCTGGATTCTGTCCCGGTTGCGCCTCTTCCAGTCCAGCTCTCTGCTATGGCCTGGGAGTGCAGTGGAGGATGGCCCAAGTGCTTGGGCCCTGCACCTGCGTGGGAGACCAGGAGAAAGCACTTGGCTCCTGGCTTCGGATCGGTGCAGCACGCTGACTGCAGCGCACCAGCCGTAGTGGGCATTTGGGGGGTGAACCAACAGAAAGGAAGACCTTTCTGTCTCTCTTACTGTCTAGCTCCGCCTGTCAAAAAAAAAAAAGATTGATTGATTTGAAAGGCAGTGATAAGGGTTCCCATCTGCTGGTTCACTCCCCAAATGCCTGCAACAGCCAGGGCTGGGCCGGGCTTAAGCCAGGAGCCAGGAACTCCATTCGGGTTTCCCACATGTGTGGCAGGGACCCAAGGACTTGAAGCATCCCCTGCTGCCTCCCAAGGCGCATGGCAGCATTAAGCTGGAATCAGGAACAGAAGCAGGACTGGAAGCAGGCCCTCCAGTGCAGGATACAGACAGGCCAAGCAGCAACTTAACCACTGCACGGATGCCAAACCCTGCAGACTGCTTTTGACTCTGTTACTACGGTCATGAGAGACTCTTGATGACGCGAGTGCTCCCCATCACGCATGTAGCATCCTTTATTTTACCTTCCCCTGTTGTTCGACCATTTGGTTGCTTCTCCCCATGAACACAAAAAATATACAGCTGAAGTTTTTATTTCGAGATAAATGTCTAGAAGAAAAATTACTTGATTAAAAGGCATTACATGGGGCCAGCGCCGTGGCATAGTGAGTAAAGCCACCGCCTGCAGTGCCAGCATCCCATGTAGGTGCTGGTTCAAGTCCTGGCTACTCCACTTCCCATCCAGCTCTCTGCTATGGCCTGGGAAAGTAGTAGAAGATGGCCCAAGTTCTTGGGACCCTGTACCCACATGGGAGACCTGGAAGAAGCTCCTGGATCCTGGCTTCAAGTCAGCACACTGTGGGGTGAACCAATGGATGGAGGACTTCTCTCTCTCTCTCTCCCTCTCTCCCTCTCTCCCTCTCTCCCTCTCTCCCTCTCTCCCTCTCTCCCTCTCTCCCTCTCCCTCTCTCCCTCTCTCCCTCTCTATAACTCTACCTTCAAATAAATAAATCTTTTTTTAAAGAAAAAGTAAAAAAGGCATTTTGTGTGTGTATGTGTCTGTGTGTGTGTGTTTTTATATGAGAGAGAGAGAGAGAGAGAGAGAGAGAGAGAGATTTGAGAAAGACTGACAGAGAGAGGATCTTCCAGCAGCCGGTCCACACCCTAAATCCCTATAACAGCCGGGACAGGGCCATATGGGCAGGAGCCCAAGTACTTGAGCCATCACTGCTGCTTGCCAAGATCTGCATTGCCAGGAAGCTGGAACTCAAACCCAGGCAGCCCCACATGGGACACAGGCATCCTAACCAACAGGCCAGGGTCCACCTCAGGAATGCGCATTCTAATAATACTGTATGTTTCAGAAACTCCATCTCCCCCTGATGGCCTGAAAGCACACAGCCTCCCAGGTCACCTCTCTGCCCCATCACCAGTTTCACTTGCCATTTTCAAGGGGATCTTGGCCAGGTGGCCATGCACCTGTCCATCCTGCTCCTCCTCCTGGTGAGGTTTGTCTGAGCTTAGCGCCACCTCCCTGGGATGCGGCCGCCTCTCCCATCTTGGGCCTCGGTCTCTGCTGTCTAATCAGACTCCCATTTGCCTCCCATTTTGGTGCCAGTTTTTCCAAAGCACAAATGCCTGTCCCTGTGGCGCTTCAATCCCTGTGCAGGACAAAGGCCGGGACGCACGAGCGCCCGAGGTCCCCCGATCCCACCCCTAGCTCCCCGCGTGCCTCCTCTCCTGAACCCCTCTCAGCACATGCTTCTGACTTTGCTGGCACCCTAGCCCCTAGCCGGTACCCCCCTCAATCCTGAGATCACACAGGGAACATCCCCACCCCCTTATTGTGACTAGAACTGGCGTGGGTCTGTCCCCATGACAGATAAGCCTGCTGCTGGAGTCACAGGTTCTCAGTCCTGGGACTGTCTGCGTGCCCCTGTGCTGTGTGACCCTGGGCAGGTTGCCTCCCCTGTCTGGGCCTTCATTCCCATCTGTGAAATGGGATGAGAATTGCCTTGGCACAGGGAGAGGGGAGCTCAGCTCTCAGAGGCAGGTTCTGTCCCTGAGCCCTAGCGCCCCGTGAGTGTGGTGGACAGGCTGTGTCGCTAGGACATAAGCTGAGCTTTATCTGGGACTTTACTTCCTACAGAGAGGAGGGGGCTGGGTGGGGTACACCATGGCTCCCCCACAGACCCTGCCCTGGGCATTGTTTGCCTGCATCTGGGTGGGCTTAGTCTCCTGGGGGGGGCTGTCTCCACAGGTGACCCTGCCTGAGGATTCTTAGCTGAGGGTCTGGGGACCCAAGGCTCACCAGGAAGGCAGCCTTAGAATATCAGCTGGAGTGCAGGCAGTGGTCCCTGGGTAATAAAGGTGAGGGCAGGGAGGCAACCCAGAGGGGACAGAGGAGGGGGGTGTCCATCCAGTAGCTGCAGGGACAGAGGTCCCCACCTGCCGCAGACTCCTGCCCCCACGCCCAGAGGACTAGGGGGAGGCTGGTGAGATTCTGGCCTTGGTATGGAATATTAGGGGAGCCCCAAAACTCAGGAACCAAGGTAAAACTTCAGTGTGATGTTAATCATAAAATTAACACAGACAAGCTTGTGATGGACAGAATATCACACTTTAAGCCAGGGTCTTCCCAGTACCTCCTCTGGGGTGGGTCCTTCTCTCAGCCACAGGGGCCCTCACACCCCGACACCCCCACCCCAACTCCCTGCCCTTTCTTTACCTGTGCCATGGGATCCGCAGGTTGAACCGGCTGCTTCCTACAGGGCCTCCAGGGCCCAGGGCCTTGCTCCGGGGTGCTGCTGTTGGGATCCACAGGTCCTGGGCACCCACACCCAGGCCCAGCAGCAGCAGGGCCCAGGGCAGCCTGGGGCCAGGCCCAGGCCCCACCTGGCCACTCCGGGGCCTCATCCACCCTCAGGGTCAAAGGTGCCTCCTTCCGGACTTGAGATAGGAGATGTCTGTAAGGAGCTGCCCCTGTGCGCACCAGTCTGTGTGGCCTTGGCTTTCCCCTGGACTAGCTCTGGTCCCAGCCCCCAGTGCAGCTCCCTCTAGGATCCCTGGCCATTACCCCTGGGGCTGTCTCACAGAGAAACATCTGCCAACTGCTCTGCTGTGGTCAGGATCCTGGGCTCAACTGCCTCCCAGCCCAGCCAAGGGCCTGGCACACGTGACCCACCCTTGTCCCCTGTTCAGATCCCCAAGGGCACCCTGGGTTTTGGAGCATGACCTGGGGCCTGCAGGGCCCTGGAGAGTGGGCTCAGCTGTGGAACAGAAGCCCCTGGGCTGGAGTTCAGGGCAGGTGGCAGGGGAGGAAATGAGTTTCACAAGACATGGCCGCTGTTGCAGTTCAGACTCATGAACTAAAGATAAGAACAGTGTTCAATGCACCAGGCACAGCACCTCACAAACCCCTCCCTCCCTCCCTCCTTCTCTCTCTCTCTCTCTCTCTCTCTCTCTCTCTCTCACACACACACACACACACACACACACGCATTCTTATCAATTCTGCCTGCCCTTCCCCAGCTGTATTAAAGTAGGATCCAAACTCCAGTAACATGCATTTACAGTATACAATGCCATGTTCTGATACATGCAGACATTGTGGAGTGATTAAATCAAAGGAAGCCACATACCCATCACGTTCCAGAAACCTTGGGCCTCATGACGTCTCCATGCTGTGCAGTAGCTCTTGCAAACTCATCATCACGGATTTCATCCAGGGGCCAGTAGGGGAGACACCACTGGGAGCACAGGCCAGGCCCCTTCACCCTCTTCCTAGGCTGTGAGGCCCTGGGCCCTGGGCCCCTGTACTTTGGTATCGGGTGGGTGGCAGGCAGTGAGGAGGGGGCCAGGAGTGACCCCACAGGCCATGTGGAAATCTCCAAGCTCCCTTTCTTCCCCTGGAGGTGAGGTTGGAAATGCTGCCAGTTCTGCTCACCCCCCAGGACCATGGTTGGTGGTGCAAGACAATGGATGTAAAAGTGGGCTTGTCAGCAAGTTTTTCTAAGTTTCTTTCTCAATTGTGATCAAACATAGGTAGCAAAATTTCCATCCTGACCAGTTTTTTTAAGATTTATTTTTTATTTATAATTCAGAGTTACACAGAGAAGGAGAGGCAGAGAGAGAGATGTCTTCCATCTGCTGGTTTATACCCCAAATGACCCTGATGGCTGGAACTGGGCCAATCCAAAGCCAAGAGCCTGGAGCTTCTTCCAGGTCTCCCACATGGATGCAGGGGCCCAAGGACCTGGGCAATCTTCTACTGCTTTCCCAGGCCACAGCAGAGACCTGAATCAGAAGTGGAGCAGCCAGGACTCGAACCAGTGCCCATATGTGATGCCAGCACTGAAGGTGGTGGATTTACCCACTACACCACAGCCCTGGCCCCCACCGACCTTTTTTTTTAAAAATATTTATTTATTTGAGAGGCAGAGTTGGAGACGGAGGGGAGGGGAGGGGGCGGGAGGGGGCGGGAGGGGACGGGAGGGGACGGGAGGGGAACTAAGGTCTTTTATCTGCTGGTTCACTCTGCCAATGGCTGCAACGGCCAGAACTGAGCTGATCCAAAGCCAGGAGCTTCTCCCAGGTCTCCCATGCAGGTGCAGGGTCCCAACACTTGGGCCATCTTCTACTGCTTTCCCAGGCCATAGCAGAGAGCTGGATGGTAAGTGGAGCAGCTGGGACTTGAACTGGCACCCATATGGATGCCAGCGCTTCAGGTGGAGGCTTAGCCCACTGCACCGCAGCACCAGCCCCATTCTGACCATTTTTTAAGCCTGCACTTCAATGGCACTAAGTCCCCCAACATCACTGATCAGCCACCACCCCCACCGACCTCCAGAACTTTTCCTCCTGTGAAACTGAAACTCTGGACCCACTCAACACCAGCTCCCTGTTCCCCTGGCCACCGGTCCCCTTTCTGTCACCTTTATGAAGCTGGTGGCTCAAGCCCCTTGTACAAATGGAAGCATGCACGGTTTGTGCATTGAAAGTGCTGCGTGTATATCACAGACGGGAGCCACCCGTGATGATTTTAACCAGCTGGTATGTGGCTGGTATAGCTTAGGAGAAACCATTAGCCACCAGCAAATGAATGGATCTCCAGTGACACCTCAAGTGCCACTCTGCACATTTGCATTGCAGCTCGGAGAAGGTTGTGAAGTCAGCTCAGGCTCCAGAAAAGTAGGTCCCTGGTAGCAAGGGATGCTTCGCGGGATGTGGCTCCAGTTGTCTCAATACATAGAGGGGCTGGGATGTGGGTTTGTTACTGGCTGCTGGGTTGTGTGTTGGTTGGTTGGCTCTTGATTTTGACGGGGCACTCCTCTCTTGTCTGCTGGTTCACTCCCTGCATGCCCACAACAGCTGGGGCTGGGCCAGGGCCAAAGCAGGGAAGCAGGAAACTTAATCCAGGTCTCCCAAATGGGTGGAAGGCACCCAATTTTCTTTTTTTACATACATAAGATTTATTTATTTGACTTGAAAGTCACAGTTACACAGAGAGAGGAGGAGATGTAGAGAGAGAGGGAGGGAGAAAGAGAGAAGTCTTTCATCCACTGGTTCACTCCCCAGATGGCCGCAATGGCCAGAGCTGTGCCATCTGAAGCCAGGAGCCAAGAGCTTCTTCCAGGTCTCCCAAGCGGGTGCAGGGGCCCAAGGACTTGGGCCATCTTCTACTGCTTTCCCAGGCCATAGCAGCAAGCTGGATTGGAAGTGGAGCAGCCAGGTCTCAAACCGGTGCCCATATGGGATGCCGGCACCACAGGCATCAGCTTTACCACAGCACAGCCCCCCCCCATTTTCTTTTTTAAAAATTTATTTATTTGAAAAGCAGAGTAACAGAGAAAAACAAAGTGAGATTTTTCCACCTGCTGCTTCACTTCCCAAATGGCTGCAACAGCCAGGACTGGGCTAGGTCAAATCCAGGAACTAGGAACTCTGTCTGGACAGGTCTCCAACAGGGTGGCAGGGGCCCAAACACTTGGGCCATCTTCTGCTGCTTTTCCAGGCACATTAGCAGGGAGTTGGATAAGAAGTGGAGCAGCCAGTTCTCGATCTAGGGCTCACATGAGATGTCAGTGTCACAGGTAGGTAGTAAACCCCTGTGCCATAACAATGACCCCAGGACCCAATGTCTTTAGCCATCTTCACTGGCAGGAAGCTGAAATTAGGAGCCAGACAGAGCCAGGTGTTGAATCCAGGTTTTCCAATGGGGGAGACAGGTGTCTGCCCCACTAAGCTAAACCCCTGCCTCCAAACTGGGAATATTCCAGAGGAAAATCTTTTGCAGAACACTGTCCTGGGACATGCTGGCTCAGTTGCCCTTAAGAGTCCAAACTGGTTGTCAGATCCATTCTTGCATGAGCAAAAAGTTCATGGGGAAAATGCAATTAAAAGATAAGTTTGCGGTGCCAGTACTCCGGGTTCTAGTCTTGGTTGGGGTGCTGGTTCTATCCCAGTTGCTTCTCTTCCAGTCCAGCTCTCTGCTGTGGCCCGGGAAGGCAGTGGAGGATGGCCCAAGTGCTTGGGCCCTGCACCCGCATGGGAGACCAGGAGGAAGCACCTGGCTCCTGGCTTCGGATCAGCGCAGCGCAACGGCTGTGGCAGCTATTTGTGGGGTGAACCAACGAAAGGCAGATTTCTCTCTCTCTCTCATTGTCTAATTCTGCCACTCTGCTTGTCAAAAAATATAAAAAAAAGATAAATTTATTTTGGCACACACACACACACAAATCACTGAAGCCAAGCGGTTTTTCCTGTGATGCTTTTTTTCATGAATTTTGTGAGGCTCCCTTGGGTGAACGGGTTTCAGGGTGGTTTTGTTGTTGTTCTTTTTGGCACCAAATAAACTTACCTTTGAATTTCACTTTCCAAGGACTTTCTGAAGTGCCCTTGTACTTTACCGTTGACTGATCCGGAGTGCATCCTTCAGACCCCCACCACTTGAGGTTCTGTCTGTCCCCATCCACTCAGGCCAATGCTGTCCCAAAGGCTCATCTGTCTCTTGGAAGCTCTCCCCAGCCCCCCCCCCCCAGAATGAGTTCTGTGCATCCCACATGTCCCCAGTGGGGCAGGCCATCCCAGATATCCCCTGGCTCATGTCCAGCTGTGACCACTGGATTCTGTAACAGACAAACTCCCTGTTAACCACATGTGGGTCCTGAGGACCACAAGGAAGTCAGAACCTGTGGGCTGATGGGACTGTGCTTGGATCCCTGTGTCCCACAAACCCTGACTGAGGGCCAGGCAGTGCATCCTGGAGGGTTTGCGGTCATCAGCGAGACGGGCTAGGTGCTGACTAGTAACAGTGTGTGGGTGCCCTCAGAGACATCCTATAGGGCATGGAGAGAGCTCCCAGGAGGCTCGTGACCCAGCCCAGCTCCCCCACTGCAGTGCTGGCCCACGCCTGACTCTGACCTTAGCCTTGGGGCCTGGGGCAGGGTTACCCCCAGAGGTCTATGCTGAAGCTGCTCCCTACCCTTGCACCCCCATGTGGGTGTGATACCATGCCCACAGCACGGAAGCCATGATCCCTGCCTCCCCACACCTCTCAGGGCCAGGACAACTCCCAGTCTTGGACAGAAAAAGGGGCCAGCCCTAAACAGCACTGCTGGCTGCTCTGAAGCCCCTGTGTTTGCCTGCCATGGCATCTCGGGCAGACGTGACCACCACAAGCCACATCCTCCCTTGGTTGAAAACAGAACCGAGTCTGGCTGGGTCCTGGCCATATCGGTCCTCCCCAGGCTGGTGCAGCCACAGCTCTGGCATCCAGGACCCCTCGCCCCCTTGGCCCAAGCTGTGCCAAGGGCTAGATCCAGACCCACACAGAGGATACAGGCCCTGAGCCTCTGCGCAGGGTCCCTGCCACCTCGCCAGAGCCTTCCAGGTCCCTCTGGCACTCCTCTCCTGGGGTAGAGGGGCACCCGCACCTTCTGCCCTGCTCCCCGTCACAGCAGCCCCTGCCAATCAGCCCCACCTCACAGGCCCAAGCTTCCTGCTACTGCAGGGGGCAGGGGTGATGGCTCAAGTAGTTGGGGTTCTGTCGTCCATTTAGGAGACCTGGATTGAGCTCTGGGTGCTGTTGCAGGCATGAACCAGCAGGTCAGAGCTCTCTCCCTCTCTCACTCCATCTGCCTCTCAGATAAAGAAATCAACAATAACAGAGGTTGCAGAACTCAAAGGTAATTTACCTGGTACCGCAAAGCGCATGTTGTTGATCCAAACGTACCTCATTGCTTTTGGGGAACTGTGACCCCAGATGAGGGTTGCTTTCCCCCAGTGGAAAATTTCTGTTGGAAACCAAAGCTTCTGATGCCTACAGCATGGGGCCTCCTAACGTGAAAGGCCTGACCGGGGTCTGGCATCGCAGCGTCACAGAGATGGGGGAGCTGTGTCCATGCTGCCCGAGAGGACGCGTGATTGACAGCGCTGGCTGGCCCGGCTTCACGCTCATGCAGTGAGGCCCTGGAGAGCGAGGGGCCTCCTTACTCAGCTGTGTGTGTGGAAGGGAGATGCTGGGGGTGGAGGGCCTCTGTGCTCCTTCAGTTCTGGCCAATTCTAGGATGACTTTCTCCAGGCAGAAGTCAAGGCTGAGGCCAGTGCCACAGCTCACTAGGCTAATACTCCACCTGTGGCACCGGCACACTGGGTTCTAGTCCCGGTCGGGGCGCTGGATTCTGTCCCAGTTGCCCCTCTTCCAGGCCAGCTCTCTGCTGTGGCCAGGGAGTGCAGTGGAGGATGGCCCATGTGCTTGGGCCCTGCACCCCATGGGAGACCAGGAGAAGCACCTGGCTCCTGCCTTCAGATCAGCGCAGTGGGGTGGCCACAGTGCGCCAGCCGTGGTGGCCATTGGAGGGTGAACCAACGGCAAAAGGAAGACCTTTCTGTCTCTCTCACTGTCCACTCTGCCTGTCAAAAAAAAAAAAATGTCAAGGCTGACCCTCCCCGCCCCATCCCCTGCAGTGCCTGACTGGGCTGGGGGTTGGGGGGAGGAACGGGGTTCCAGGCGACCCACAGTGACCCAAGCAGCCTCATCCAACTTCCCCTGGGCCCTGCCAGGACCCCCCTGCCCCCGGGGAAGAAGAGACCACGACCCTCAGTGCCACCCTAATCCCTCTGACAGCAGTTGACTGTGGCCTAAACCTGGGTCTGGCCTGCAAAGAGCTAAAAGCACAAACCCCAGAGACGTCTGTGGCGCCCTTGTGTGAGACCACCTGCAGAGGGTGACCCAAGGTCTCCCAGGTGCCCATCTCAGGAGACACCATGACACACACACACGCACAGGCCACACGCGGTATGCATGGCCCTGGCCTAAACCCCGCCCCTCCTGCACCCCAGTGGTCCCAGACAGCTGGTGCCTTCAACCAGAGCAGGATCTCAGGGTTTAAGTCAGAATGTGAGCATTAAAAGCAAACACAAGCACACGACAAATAAAACTTCGTGTTGACCTCTCTGCTATTGGACGGAAAAGCCCAAGACCTTAGCATGGCTCCCAGGCCCCCTGGACCACTTTCCTGGCTCTTCCTCCAAGCTACTGGTCCCTTTGGTCACAGAACATTCCTGCAGGGTGTGCCTTTTCAGCGCCTGGACTGCCCGGCTCTCATCTGCCCCCTGCAGGCTCTTCTGGGGTATGGCATCCCCAGAAAGCCCAGGCTCAGGGGCAGTGCCCTCTGCGGCCCTGCCCAGCTGCTCCTAGCATAGCGTTCACCTAACAGAGCAGGAGTTTCCTTCATCGTTCAGTTTCTGTAGCCTCAGAACGTACAGGCCTCCCCCACGCAGGGCAAGGGGCACGGTCCCCACATTCTTAACTATTTGTCCTGTGTCCCTTAAGGGAAAAATACTCCGCCGCCCACCTCCACCATATGCAATGATGGGTTTTCAGACACATGCTAATAACAAAGCCAAAGATAGAAATGAATGGAATTTTTAAGTTTGTCTTTAAATATTTGTATTTTATTTGAAAGGCAGAGAGAGGGAGGGAGCTTCCATTTACTGGTTCACACCCAAATCCTGCCACCCCACCCCACCAAGAGCTGGGGCTGAGCCAGACCAAAGCCAGGATTCCACAACCCAACCCCAGTCTCTCATGTGGATGGCAGGAACCCAACCACTTGAGCCATCACCTGCTGTCTCCCGGGGTGCACATTAAGAGGAAGCTGGATTGGAAATAAAGGAGCCAGGATTTGAACACCATGCTCCCACATACGGAAGGCAGACAGCATAACTGTTGCCCCAAATGCCATCCCCCCAACAGAAGGGATTTTAAAAGTGCATTCATAAACCCAAAGAGAGAGGACCTTAGCAACGCACAGGTGCAGAGAGAGAAATCCGCTACGTCCAGCTGCCTAGGGGAGGCACTTCTTACAGCAGTGTCGACATCACCGGGGACATGGACAGCCGAAGAAATTCCTTGGGGAGAGACGAAGCCTGGCCCTGTGGCCGGATGCGAGCCCTGTGAGCCAGCCCCAGGTGTCCCCATGGGGTCCCTGAAAGCAGCCTCCTGCCTTCCTGGGGGACACCGCTGGCCCTGGGGACCAGTGGCGGGGACAGGTGCACCTGGCCCTGTGTATGTATTGTCCCAGTAGCTGCTTTCTGCTTGCTCCACTGTGGTGTCAGCAGGGCCCATGCAGCCAGCGCTCCCTCACTTGGACAAATGTTCCCCTGCCTCTGACCCACAGCCACCACCTCAGTGCCAGCGATATGCCAATCATTACGGACATCTGGAATATCCTTTTCCTTTCTCTGTTGACCTTTGTGCTCACACCGTCTCACAAACTACAAACCAAAATAAATCCACTTTAAAAAAATATTTGAAAGAGTTACACAGGGAGAGAAGGAGAGGCAGAGAGTGAGCAAGGACTCCTATCTGGTTCACTCCCCAGTTGGCTGAAACGGCCAGAGCTGCACCTGTCTGAAGCCAGGAGCTTCTTCCAGGTCTCCCACACAGGTGCAGGGGCCAAAGGATTTGGGCCATCTTCTACTGCTTTCTCAGCCCACAGCAGAGAGCTGGATCAGAAGTGGAGCAGCCAGGACTTGAACTGCTGCCCACATGGGATGCTAGCACTGCAGGCGTCGGCTTTACCCGATGCACCACAGTGCCAGCCCTAAACCCACTTTCAGATTTCTCCAGAGCACCTTTGTCCCCTGAGTTATCACATGAGCAGGGATGCCACAAGACTGGCAGATTTCTCAGCAAAAGCCTTGGAAACCAGCGGTGAGAGGAAACATTCAAGCTGCTGGAAGAAACCATCCTTTAAAACTGAAGGACATGGGGCTGGTGCTGTGGTGCAGTAGGATAGTCCTCCACCTGCGGCGCCAGCATCCCATATGGTTCATCTTCTGATCCAGCTCTCTGCTGTGACCTGGGAAAGCAGTAGAAGATGGCCCAAGTGCTTGGGTTCCTGCACCCGCGTGGGAGACCCAGATAAAGCTCCTGGCTTCAGATCAGCGCAGCTCCAGCCATTGCAGCCATCCAGGGGAGTGAACCAGAAGATGAAAGACCTCTCTCTCCATCTCTAACTCTACCTCTCAAATAAAATCTTAAACAAAACACTGAAGGAGAGGCATGGGACTTGTGACGCGGTGAGTTAAGCTGCCACTTGGGATGACCAGCTCAAGTTCTGGCTGCTTCACTTCTGATCCAGCCGCAGGCTAAAGCCTGAGGCGGGCAGCATATGATGGCTTCATTGTTTGGGCCCCCACTGCCCATGGGGAAGGCCCAGACTGAGCTCCTGGCTACAGCCTGGCCCAGCCCTGGCTGTTGTGTGCATCTGAGGAGTGAACTAGCAGATGGAAGGTACTCTTTCTCCCTCTCTACCTTTCACGTACCTAAAAATAACCTGTACAGATGGACAGGGGGCTGCTGCTGCCTCCCGACTGCTATAGCTCCAGATCATGTGACACGAGCACTGATGGACTGACAAGTCTTTTGTCTTCAGTCTCCCTTAAAGAAGCTGTGAGCAGCTAAAGGGGACATTCTAAAATCTGGAGGACAGACTCACTAAAATACACATGACTTCAAAGTCTGTTTTGTGAAAATTTTGAAATGTTCAGCTTTCCTCTGAAGTGCCTTAAGTAGATGCCATTGTCATGATTTTTAAATGACATGTTTCTAAAAATTTGAGAGGCAGAGCTAGAGAGAGAGGGAGAGGGAGAGACAGAAAGGTCTTCCATCTGCTGCTTCAACTCCCCAGTTGGCCACAACAGCCAGAGCTGGGCCAATCTGAAGTCAGGAGCCAGGAGCTTCCTCCAGGTCTCCCACATGGCTGCAGGGGCCCGAGCACCTGGGCCATCTTCCACTGCCTTTCCAAACCATTAGCAGCGAGCTGGATCAGAAGTAGAACAGCTGGGACTCAAACCAGCACCCATATGGGATGCTGACCCTGTAGATGGCAGCTAAAATAAATAACTTATTTTTAAAAAACACTACCAGAAAAACTGGTTAATGGAAACACAATATAAAATGAATTCTGATACTAATAGCAAAGTATGTGGTGTGGAACAAGTTTTTACTTTTTACTATGAGGCTATAATCGGCTCAAAATACATTGCTCTAACAAATTGCATGCAAGTCTTGTGATAATCATAAATGGAAATCTATAATAGATACAAAAACATAAGGATAATCAAGTATATCACTACAAAAAAAATCACAAAGATATCAAGGGGCCGGTACTGTGGCACAGTGGGTTAACACCCTGGCCTGAAGCGCCAGCATCCCATATGGGCGCCAGTTCTAGTCCTGGCTGCTCCTCTTCTGATCCAGCTCTTTGCTACGGCCTGGGAAAGATGGCCCAAGTCCTTGGGCCCCTGCACCCACGCGGGAGACCCGGAAGAGGCTCCTGGCCCTGGATCAGCACAGCTCCGGTCATTGTGGCCAATTGGGGAGTGAACCATCGGATCGAAGACCTCTCTCTGCCTCTCCTGACTTTTTTAAATTTGACAGAGTTAGAGAGACAAAGTTCTTCCTTCCATTGGCTCACCCCTCAAATGGCCACTATGGCTGGAGCTATGCCGATCCAAAGCCAGGAGCCAGGTCCTTCCTCCTGGTCTCCCATGTGGGTGCAGGAGCCCAAGCACCTGGGCCATCCTCCACTGCCTTCCCAGGCCACAACAGAGAGCAGGACTGGAAGAAGAGAATGCAGGACTAGAACCTGGCACCCATATGGGATGCCGGTGCCACAGGCGGAGGATTAACCAAGTGAGCCACGGCACTGGCCCCTGTGTAACTGCCTTTCAAATAAATCTTTAAAAAAGATATCAATAAAGATGACAAATTACAAGATAGATTTAACTAAATGAAAATACAGCAGTCAAAACTCGGTTGACACTCGAGGGCATTGCAGATGGCGTTGTGAAGATGCGCACCCTGCCCTATGCAGTTTTGTTCAGTGTCTTGCAAACAACCCAGATGCCCATCAGTGGGCAAATGGAAACAGAAAATGTGCTTTAGACTCAAAGTGCAATAATCAGCCTTTAAAGGCAGGGGTGGGGGTGGGGATCCTGTTTTTTGTGACATGAACCCAGACGATCATATTAAAGATTTATTTGAAAGGCAGTTACAGAGAAGCAGAGGCAAGAGAGGTCTTTTATCCACTGGTTCACTCCCTAGATGGCTGTAACAACTGGAGTTGTGCTGATCCAAAGCCAAGAGCCTCTTCCAGGTCCCCTATATGGGTGCAGGGACCCTAGGACTTGGGCCATCTTCTCCTGCTTTCCCAGGCCACAGCAGAGAGCTGGCTCAGAAGTGGAGCAGCCAGGACTCGAACCGGCATCCATATGGGATGCTGGCACTGCAGGTGGCAGCTTTACCTGCTACGCCACAGCACCAACCCCAATAGAGGATAGTATTTTAAGTAAAATAAACCAGACACCCAATGGAAGTCACAGAAAATGCACGTAAGTGGACCAAACTCGCTCCACTTCTGTGGCTTCCTGGGTTCTATTTCTCCATGTCCTCACCTGTTGGGTAGGGCTTCACTAAGCCATTGACTTGGAGAGCCCAAGACACAGTGGAATTTGCACCGTAGCATCAGCCAACTTAATCTCCACCTGCTGCTATAACAAAAAGCCTTTAGAAGGATGATCCATGAACAGAAATCTGAGTTCTGGGGCTGGGGAGCCCAGTCTAGGCACCAGGAGATGCTGTCTCTTTGAAGAGTCTGCTTCCAAGATGGCACCTCGCCCTGTGCCCCAGAGGAAACCAACACATCCCCACATGGCAGAAGGGCCCAGCTGGGACCCTGTGGTCTTTTTATAAGGTCATCAGTCCCGTTCATGAGGGTTCTTCCTTCATGATTTGATCCTCTCCTAAAGGCAGTCCCTCTTTGGAAAAAAAAAAAACTTGAAAATCAGAGTTATATGGAGAGGGAAGAAACAGAGGTCTTCCACCCACTGGTTCACTCCCCAAATGGCCACTACAGTCAGAGCTGGTCCAGACTGAAGCCAGGAGCTTCCTCCAGGCCTCCCACATGGGTGCAGGGGCCCACGCGCTTGGGCCACCTTCCACTGCTTTCCCCAGGCACATTGGCAGGGAGCTGGATTGGAAGTGGAGCAACCAGGACTCAAACTGGCATCCATATATGATATCGTCTCTATAGACAGCAGCTGAAGCCTCCAACACAGCGCTGGCCCCCAAGGCAGCCCCTCTTAAAATGCTTCACATTGGTGATTGACACACTAAGTTTGGGGGACACCTTCATACCACGGCACCAGTGGAAGTGGTTCCTTTTGATAACATGATCACAAACAGACCCATATTCACCAAGTGATCCATTCACTGTGGCTCCCTCAGCCGATTGCTTAACCTATTCCTGTTTTAACCTCCAGCCTCATCAGCCCGTTCAGGCTTCCGTACCTGCATGTCCTCTGCTTAGGCTCCTGCTCCATGTCCTGTGACCCCCGGCCTCAGTGTTCAGGCACCGTTCCCGGGCCACCCACACATACGATGCTACCCCCCCCACCCCAGTGGCCTTCCACTGCATCCTGTCCCCGTGCCTCTTGTCTGAAATTGTCCTGCTTCTTGATGTAACTTGCCGATCGCCCGAGTCACCCATCTCAGTACAAGTTCCTAGAAACGTGAGAACCACGCATGTCTACCACCCCTGCCTCTAGCACTCAGCCCAGGGAAGGGCAGAGCCTCAAGCACCTTCTGTATAAGTAAACGCACTATGCTGACAGCTTTCAAAAAAGGGGGGGGTAAGGGCAGGGCTGGCACTGTGGTGCAGTGAGTTAATGCCCCAGCCTGAAGCGCCAGCGTTCCATGTGGGTGCCAGTTCTAGTCCCAGCTGCTCCTCTTCCGATCCAGCTCTCTGCTGTGGTCTGGGAAAACAGAAGATGGCCCAAGTCCTTGGGCCCCTGCACCCTTGTGGGAGACCCAGAAGACACTCCTGGCACCCAGATCAGCACAGCTCTGGCTGTTGCGGCCATCTGGGGAGTGAGCCAGCAGATGGAAGACCTCTGTCTCCACTTCTCTCTGTAAAAAACTTATTTGAAAGACAGTTACAAAAAGAGGTAGAGAGGTCTTCCATCCACTGGTTCCCTCCTCAGAGGGCCACTGATCCAAAGCCAGGAGCCTCTTCCAGGTCTCCCATGTGGGTGCAGGGGCCCAAGGACTTGGGCCATCTTCTGCTGCTTTCCCAGGCTATAGCAGAGCTGGATCGGAAGAGGAGCAGCCAGGACTAGAAATGGCGCCCATATGGGATGCCAGCGCTTCAGGCCAGAGTGTTAACCCACTGCACCAAAGCGCTGGCCCCTAAAATAAATCTTAAAAATACCTCAGTTTTACAAGTGAGGAACTTCAGTGTAGTGAGATTAAGTCAACCATTTTTTACATGCACACCCACCCCAAACAAACAAGAAGGAAGACTGCAGAAAAAAACAAAATGGAAAACCAGACCAGAGGGACACCCGTATCTAGAGAGCCTTCACAAAGTCTCATTTGGGGCAGTGCTGCGGTGCAGTGGGTTGAAGCCCTGGCCTGCAGCACTAGCATCCCATATGGGCACTGGTTCAAGTCCCGGCTGCTCCATTTCCAATCCAGCTCTCTGCTAATGGCCTGAGAAATCAGTAGAAGATGCCCCAAGTCTTTGAATCCCTGCACCCACCTGGGAGACCCAGAAGAAGCTCCTGGCTTCAGATCAGCTCACTTAGGCCGTTGCAGTCATTGGAGAGCGAACCAGTGAAAGGAAGACCTCTCTCTCTGGCTCTACCTCTCTAATCCTTTCAAATAAAAAGTCTTTAAGGAAGGATTTTTTTTAAAGTGTCTCATTTGTCCTCATACCCGGCATCTACAACAGTCTAGGACACCAGAGGAACATCTAAGTTCAAGTTGAAATCCAAAATATGAGACCCGAGTACAGTTGATGTTGTAAGACAGAGACGAGCATGAGCTCATCCTTTATTTTGAAAGTTAAAATATTCTTTACAAGTCAACAGATCAGCAGGGCCCTGCCTCTCCCATCCTGCCAGAACGCCTCCTGCAACAAGGAGCCGGAGTCTTGGCCAATGTCTAAAAGCTACCCAGACACGTGCAAGTAAGGACACTGAACCACGGCACTTCCGCAGGCTGGCTGTGCCACGCACTATCGCACGGTGGAGCTCTGCGTGGCTTTCAGCCCTCAATGCTACGCAGTTTGTGGGTCTCCCCTCCCCCATTTGATCAAGTTCTGTCCAGCTTAGCTTAGCCATGGTTTGGCTTCTAAAGCAGCGTTAATCCAGGGTGCTCATCCACATATCCAGAGCATTCAACAAGGATAGGATACTTCAACATTCTTCAGCTCGAGCATTGCCGCACACCATCTTATCTGTAGGAGGGGCAGTTTAGAAGGTCGTGGGAGACGACCACCCCAGGGTGGGGGCAGCAGCACAGGGCTGGCAGCAGGAACTCATGTGGCAGCAGGGGCCCAAGACCACCCCCACCCAGCAGTCTCCAGGGCGCAGGCATCACGTGGAGCAGGCTGTTGCTGCCCACGCCCACGTTCTGCAGGTGGGCAGTGTGAAGTCTGTAGTACAGATGGGTGATATCGGTGCCCAGAAGTCCACATCTTAAGGTCTCCAGTGGTCTCTGCATGTCACTAAGACGACACAAGTAGTTATTCCCAGGGAGCTGAGGCCAGAGCTCTTGGCTTGGTCCAGCTCCATTGCCCCCCCACACACAGGGCTACACCCTAAGACGACCATAGGAGACCATCTCCTCACTTCCTGAGAGGACTTCAGAGTCAGGTGCTCTCCCATACCTACCATGGATGCTACACACACATTACTGGGCCACTGCTACCCACGTGAGCCTCACTTCTGCCACGGAAACTATAGAGGTCAAGCTTTGGAAAGATCTTCGCACGCTAGGGCTGATCTGTTCCTAGGCGATGAGTTTGGGAAGATGCTCCACTCCCCCCCGCCTTAGTACCCCTTTCCCCCAACCACTAGCTTCCTAGTTGAGCAGAAGGCCTATGGGAGTTTCCACAAACTCACCATTTGTGAGAGGGGTGCCTAGCCTAGCCATGAAGACAGCAGCACTGCACAAATGCGGTGCTAGTTTGATTCCCAGCTCCGGCTTCCAACTCCAGAGCCCCGCTCATGAGGGATTCGAGGGTTCCCTGGCTGTCCTGATTGAGCAGTGTCCCCACCACCCCCAAGCGCATGTCCAACAGGAGTCTTGGCATGGAAATCGGGTCTTGGCAGATGTGATCAGGTCAAGGTGAGGGGAGACTAGAGAGGGTGGCCCCTAGTCTGTTGACAGCAGTCCCTTACAGACACAGACACACGGGAAGAAGTCATGGGCACAGGCAGACTGCCCTGATGTGCCAAGGAGCTCAAAGGATCACCAGCAGGCACCAGGAGGTAGAACATCAAGCAACAACTCCTCCCCCGGAGCTTTCGGGGGGAGCACGGCCATGTCCACACCTTGACTTCCGACATCCAGCCCTCACTCATAAGGGAACACATTACCGTGTTTTCAGCCACCCAGCTTGGGATCCTACAATGGGACCCCTGGGAGTCTACTACACAGGCCATTTCGTATTCAAACAACCCTCCCACGTGCTCACCTGGCAGCTCTGTGGCTGGCCCAAGAGACAGCAAAGCTTATGGAGGTAGTCCAGCTTATCGAACCAGGAGAAGAAGGCCACAGGAGTTCCATGGTGTGAGCAGGTCTGCTCCTGCTGGGGTGGGGGATGGGGTATGAGCCGGGGCCGGTCTGGCTGACCCTGCAGCCTGTGGCTGCCAACATCAGCTCCCCTTTCCCCAGGATCTTCACCACAGGGGGCACGGCACTCCATGAGCGAGCAGCTTCCTGCCCTGGAGGCACGGAGACCCTCCCCGGGCACCGGCACGGAGGAGACAGGACAGGAAGTGGTGACTTCCTGTCAGGGCAGGAGACCATCTCACTCTGCCTTGGAAGATGAGAGCAAGGCAAGCATCCCCCGGCCCTGGGATCCATGGAGGCTCTGGCCTTGGATTCTGTACTAGCCTGGCCTTGGCCACGACCGAGGCCAGCCCTGCCTTGGCTAGTGCGTGTGTGTGTGCGAGACACAAAGGGGATGAGAGATCTCCCAGCACATCTCCCTCCTAGGTGAAGCCCAGCACCCTCAGCTCTGGCCTTCTGTGAAGATGGGCAAGGATACAGGCTCCTTAAAGCAGCCGCAGCCCTGGGATGCAGCAGGCCTTTGGTCCCCATCCCTCAACATGGCCACCAGCTGCCCCACCCCACCTGCCACCCCAGGCACTGGGGTTTGTCCACACAATGCTTCCCTGCAGGCCTCTCGTCCCTTCTTGCACACAGCCCTTTGTCAGAGGGCCGTCCCCACTCCTGCCCACCTCAGGCAGACCTGACATACACCCAACAGGTGCACATCCACAGAGGCTCCCACCCCAGGGTGACTCCCACCAACTGTGCCTCTGCCCACACCTCCCCCTGCTCCGGCCTTACCTGGGGTGAACAGTGGGACTCCCGAGCCATGGCTACTCGATGATCCCAGCTGGAGGCAAGGAGAGGGCCAGGCCTGTGCCATCACTGTCCATCTTCGAGCGGCCCTCATCGAGGGTCACAATGGACAGGGTCAGGAAGAGGGAGCTCTCCAGGGACAGGACACAGCCGAGTCCTCAGCACTCAGCAGGCTCTGCACTGCAAGATACAAGACACCGAGAGGGGGACCGGTCTGTGCATCCACCAACCCAAGAACAAGACGGGGGAACCCTCAAGCAATCCCACACTGCTCAGCCTCTTCCCGTGTCACGGAAGGGCATCCCAGGCCTCAGCCCGCTGACAGCAACATCCTCACCACCCACTCCTGCTTGTGCCTCGAGCAGAAACCCACAGCTCCCTTTCTGCCCAAGAGAAGCCACAGGGCAGGAAGACAGGCATCTCTGCATATCCGCTGTTCCTTAACAGGTCTAAGTGGAGAGAGCTTGTGTCCCCTCCCAACGCCCCTCCCCCGGGGAATTCCCATCAGCACATGCACAGGTTCAGGAGCCAGAGAGAAGGTGGACTGAGGGCTTAACGCCTGTGCAGACCGCAGCTCAGAGCTCAGCTTGTAAGGGGACAGGGAAGCCAGCAAGAACAAACCAGGCAGGTGGCCCAGGCATGGCCCCAGGAAAGCAGACTGAAGGGCGAGGCCCAGCTTCCTTCCCCAGCCAGGAATCCAAGCCTCTAAGCACAATGGCCCTCAGCCCAGGAGTCTGCCAGGTACAGACCAGGAGCCTAAGTGCATCGATTTGGGAGATTTCTCACAATGAACAGCCAGGCACAAAGGCTGCACTCCTACAGCGCTATCTGCAGCTGCTTAGGCACCGCCTTCCCACTGCCTGGTCCTTAAATGCACGGAGCTAAGGAACTAAGGAGCACACCCTCATGGCTGGGGCCGGCCTTGTGGTGCAGTGGGCTAAGCTGCCGCCAGCTCCTTCACCACCTCGGAGTGCTCCAAACCCAGTGCCCTCAGGTCACGTTCCAGGTGCACAGTTGAGTGAATCACTGGCCACAGGCAACTAAACTCCACTTCCAGCCTCGCCCTGCTCCCCGGAGGTCAGGGCTGGAACTCTAATCCTGTAGCTGGTTGCTCTGGCAACAGCTTTCCCAGTGGCCACACCAGGCTAGGCTGAGGTGTGGTTAAAGAGGCTTATTGCCAATAAAGGGTTCTATTCACCTTACTTGTGCCTGAGTGACCCCAGCAAGGGGGGCGGGGATGGGTAATGAAAATTTAACAGGTGCTCCTATGCCCTCATCACTTAGGCAACCACAAGGGCTCCAGGGGTTCTGGCCAGGAGGCAGGGATGGAGACCAAAATATCTTCCTCCTATGTTGATGGATGTTTAGACAGGCAAATGGTAAATAGTCAAAGAAAAATACTGTGGCTGTTAGCTTAAATAACTGATAGGAGGGTAAGAGGAACGGTGTGTCAATGAAGAGGTAAAATGGATAATCCCAGGGACTGGCGTAGTGGGTTAAGCTGCGGCCTGTGACACTAGCATCCCATATGGGTACCGGCTTGAGTCCTGGCTGCTCTACTTCCCATCCAGCTCCCTGCTCCTGTACCCAGGAGAGCAACAGAGGCTCAAGTGCTAGGGCTCCTGCCACCGACACAGGGACCTGGACAGAGTTCCAGGATTCTGGCTCCAATTTGGACCAGCCCTGGCTGTTGCAGCCATTTGGGGAGTGAACCAGCAGATGGAAGACTTATCTTCCCAACTCTGCATTTCAAATAGATAAAAAATCTCTAAATAAATGGATAATCCTGTTTCAGGACAGGAAAAAGCAGGAAATTGACATCAACAAACCTGGGGGGGGGGAACATGGACTTAACAGTGTGCATCATGTGGAGACCAGGTAGTAACACAGAAGTTAGTATCAGACCAACAACTTGTCCCAAGAAGCCACCACCACTTGGAGTGGGGATGGGGGTGGCAGATGGACTACTTTCATCACCATCCTATCCCCAGTACTACTTATGGCTTTTAGAATAAAAAAGGAAAACACAGCCCCCTACTGCCTATCTGCTTCTGCCACAGCACAGGCTTTTGAGAGGTAGTGAGACAGGATCTCATCTTGCTGGACCACCAACCAAACAAAGCAAGGAGTAAGGGTGCACCAGTCACCAGGACTGGAGATAACAGGGGCCAAGGGTGAGTGAGCAGGGGGTCAGCTCTGAGATGGGAGTCCAGGATCGGGATGCGAGCTTCCACCCTCACGGTGTAAGACCCTTGCTAAAAGTAAATATTAAAATATTATAGTAAGGGTTAAAAAGTTTGGCTGCTGACAGTAGACATTCCTTAAGATAACTGTGTCTCCACCTGCCTGCAGAATAACCTTGGGAAACTGTTCTGTGTAACTGTCTCATGCGATAACGCTTTCAGGAGTCCGAAAAGATTTGCAATAAGGTTCAGTAACTTAGTGACCATTGTATAAACTTACCCCTTCCCTCGCTAAAATCGCAACAAGAGTTTGCCCTTCAAAATAGCTAATCACCAAACGCCCTGCATACATATGTTAATCAGGTGGCTATTGTCTTTAAAAACTGCCTGTAACCTCTGCTCCGGGCTCTCTCGACCGCCTGTGGTGCTGGGGAGCCCGTTTGCGCAAACGCCTAATAAAAATCCTCTTGCTCTTGCATCTTTTGGTCTGGAGGTTGGGTTTTTGGGTGACCACAGGAGTAAGTTGGATTCCCAGATTTGGGGTCCTTCAACAGGATCAGCAGCCAAGAAGTCAACTAACAGCACAGCCCACTACTTAAAGAAAATGACCCGGGGCCGACATCGTGGCACTGAAGGTTAAGCTGCCACCTGTGATGCCTGCATGCCATATAGGCACCCATTGGAGACCCCGCTGCTCCACTTCTGAACCAGCTCCCTGCTAAAGCGCCCAGGACAGCCGAAGATGGCCCAAAAGCCTGGGCCCCTGCCACCCACGTGGGAGACCCAGAAGCAGCTCCAGGCTCCTGGATCTGACTTGGCACAGCCCAGTCTTCAAGGACATTTGGGGAGTGACCCAGCAGATGGAAGACCTCTCCCTAACTCAGCCTTTCAAATAAATCTGTAAAAATAAGTGGCCCAGTCCTGCTTTGATGCTGGTTAAAACCAACCAGATGTCCTTGTACGTGGACACAAGTTGGCTTGAGACCATCTAGCGGTGAATGCGCCACAGTAGCCAGACCCAGCTGAGGCTGAAGGACCCCATGCCCGAGCAGCAGCCTCGTCTAACTCACCTAACACAGGAAGCCCGAACCCCTCACTGTTCAATCTCCACCCTCAACTGAACGAGAAACTCGTGTTACCTCAGCGACTCTGTGGGCATATGCATCCACCACCCTTTGAATAGACATCATCCATCCCAGAACTTCACGAGTAGGCAGAACTTCCCTGGAAACAAGCCCTGTACGTGGTAGCTCTTGGCTGCTCCAGTTTTTGGTCACAAGACACCCTTGCTCCTGGCTTAGTTGACCGAGATGGTTCTGAGCATCTTCATTAGCATTAACAGTATACAAGGGGCCGGCACTGCTGTAGCAGGTAAAGCTGCCACCTGCCGTGCTGGCATCCCACATGGGCACCAGTTCGAGTACCAGCTGCTCCACTTCTGATCCCACCCTCTGCTATGGCCTGGGAAAGCAAAGATGGCCCAAGTCCTTGGGCCCCTGCACCTGCATGGGAGACCTAGACAAAGCTCCTGGCTTTGAATTGGCACAGCTCCAGCCATTGCAGCCAATTGGGGAGTGAACCAGCTGATGGAAGACCAACCTCTCTGCCTCTCCTTTCTGTATAACTTTCCGGTAAAAAAAAAAAATCTTTAAAAATAAGGGGGGGAGGGGAGCCAGAGGCTAGGAAGAGACGTTTTCAGTGCCTGTAGTTAACATACTAACACAATTAAGAATTATGTTAACCATGCGAAAGATACCTCAGAAGTGGGATTTTCCCCTAACGAGCAAAGTGTATCAATGGACAATTCAGAGAGGAAGTCACTGTGTCCTCACTTGATCTGGAACTTAACTCTGGAATCCAGGCACTCAAATAGAGCATGGGGAAGACGGTAAATGTGGTCGAGTTCAGCCAAGCAAGTGTAGACTTGGGAACAGCAGCAAGGGAACTTCCGGGCCACGTGAAACCCATCCGTGTTAGCTAAGGTGCTTACTGCTGTCAGGCTCCTGCCCTCCCAGAAGCTGGGGGTGGGGGCCCTTCCTCCAGGTGTTGGCTGTAGCTGTGAACCTGCTTGGCCATCTGGAGTCATCTCAGCAGGCAGATGAAGGCTGCAGCCTACAGTTGTTAGGAACCCTTCGCATTTGTTCAAGTCGGCTGGAGGCCTGATTGGAGAGGGCTCAGGGGAGCCCGGTGGGGAGTTTGGTCAAGGAATCTGCCAGTACATACCCGCAACAGCCTATTAGTCAGTGGTGGTAGAGGGGTGGGTATTTGGTGCAGCCTCCATAGACCCCCCAATCCCATATGGGAGTACCTGGGCTTCAGTCCCAGCTCCGCTCCCAATTCCAGCTTCCTGCGGACCTGCACCTGGGAAGCAGCAGGCAATGGCTCAAGTCCCTGGCTCCCTGCCACCCATGTGAGAGACCCAGGTGGAGTCAGGGGCCCCTGCCCCAGCTTCAGCTCTTGCAGACATTTGGGGAGTCAACCAGGGGTAGGCGCTCACTGTGTCTGCCTTTCAAACAACATGGACATAAGTGGTGAGGAGAACCGAGTATCCTCCTGTGCTCCATCACAGCCTTCATGGCCTATGAGCAGCACCTGCAGGAGGAACAGAGCTTCACCCTGGAGACAGCAGAGACACAATGGATGGTAGGAGCAGAGGGCAGAAATCACACACGCAGAATCTTCAGGAATTGGGTTTAACATCTCCAGCTTTAGACTATCAAGCTAGTTACAGTTTAGGCCATGCTTTGGAGTACCAGTCAGAATATAGTTATCTCACAGCGTTTAAAAACAACCTAAAGCAGGGCCAGCTGTGTGGCACAGCAGGTAAAGCTGCCACCTGCAGTACTGGCGTCCCACAAAGGTGCCAATTTGAGTCCCAGCTGCTCCACTTCCAGTCCAGCTCCCTGCTAATGCACCTGGGAAAGCAGCAGAAGATGGCCCAAGTGCTTGGGCCCCTGCACCCCTGTGGGAGACCCAGAAGAAGCTCATTGCTCCTGGTTTTGGCCTGGCCCAGCCCCAGCCCCAGCCCCAGGCGTTGGGGCCATTTGGGGAGTGAACCAGCATGATGGAAGAGCTCTCTGCCTCTCTAACTCTGCCTTTCAAATAAATAAATCTTAAATAAAGCAGGCAAACGAGCAAGAACAAAGGACCGGGATGAAGCGGACCTAGACTCAAAGGCGAGAAGCAGAACCTACCTACAGCCCTGCAGCGTGACGCCTCGAGTCCTGAGCCACACCGGCACCAAGCAGAGGGTGACGGGAAAGCTACTACCGCACCCATCACCACCACCGCCTCCCTGTGGTTATGAAGGAGCCGCGGAGGCCTCTCATTGGTCACACTGACGAGGTGCCCTCCCCAGGCCAATCAGCTCTGAGCTGGTGTGGGGCTGACGTAATGCCCCCAGTAGCTCCCTGCACTACTTTTTTTTTTGGTAATTGTCTCCCACGTCGCATATCAGGGCTCAATCCACGGTGTCTTCTCCAGCTTGTCGATGTCACCTTGGCCAACAAAGCAGTCAGTCTGTTTTCCCACCCAGACTCGGCTCCCAGAATCCCTCCAACGACTGCGCCTTTTTATGGTTCTGTCTTGTGTGCTTGCTTTTTGTGTTTTTTCTGGAACGTTTGCCCCAGAAATCCACCCAACAACACACGGAGACCCTTATCTTCCTTAATTTACATTTCAGAGAGAGGCATTGTTTCCCTCATCCCCTGCTCTGGCTGCTGCCAATGCCCTCTGGCCGTAGAACACCAACTCCTCCAAGTCTCCTCTCTGCAGAATTTCTTTAAGGTTTATTAAAACAGATTTAGAGAAGCCAGGAGCCAGGAACTCCATCCAGGCCTCCCACATGGGTGACAGCACCCAAGTACCTGAGCCATCTACCCCTGGCTTTCCCAGGTGCGTTAGCAGGGAGCTGGATTGGCAGTGGAGCAGCTGGGACTCCAGCCAGCACTCCGACATAGGAGGCTGGTGTTGCAAGCGGTGGCTTAACCCACTGCACCACAACACAGACCGTTCCTCAAAAAAACTTCAAGTCAGTCTTACTTTGTCCCTCCCTATAGTCATTTAGACAGCCCAAAGACATGACTAGATACACACAACACAACACAACACCTGACTTTCATTGTTAAATACAATCAGGCGGGGGCCAGCACTGTGGTGTAGCAGGTAAAGCCGCTGCCTGCAGTGCCAGCATCCCATATGAGCACTGGTTCGAGTCCTGTCCTGGCTGCTCCACTTCTGATCCAGCTCTCTGCTATGGCCTGGGAAAGCAGTGGAAAATGGCCCAACATTTCACCACAGGTGAAATCACTTTAGATGTTTTCTTAGATAACTGAAGATTTCATTCCAAAGCCACCTATATTTAAAAAATAAATTCTAACCATCTTTGAAGGAAATATTTCTCAACTCTTTCCTTTAGAAGTAGATAAAATGTGGCTTTATTTGGATTTTATAAAATAAGCTCTGAGTGGGGGCCTCGCAGCCTCTTAGTTAACGTTCTGTTTGTCACTCCGGGTTTTGGCTCGCTCGCTGCTCTCTCCTGTGTCTCTGTTACCTCTGTCTTTCTGTCCTTACTGCCTTGCTCCCAGCTATCTGCCAGCTAATTAAGGTTGTCAGCCAGCTGCTGAGTAAATGCACTGTGCGGTGCTTATACAAAATTGACCTGTTTGGTGTTACTGTTTATGCTAACACTAACACATGATGGGCGGTGCATTTCTCTGGATATCCTGACCCCTCTGCCGGTTTGCAGAGAAGCACGTATGTTTGCAAAGTGGGATCAGCTTATTTTAATTTGGATTGCACACTAGGTTATGTTAAACTTTGGGAATTTTCAGCTTTGAGTCCAGGTAATTTTTAAAAGTTACTATATTCAAAATTCTACCTAAAGCCTTTGTAAGTCATTAAAATCCAAGGGAAGGAAGGAAGGAGGGAAGGAGGGAGGAAAGAAGGAAAGAAGGAAAGGGGCCAAGTGCTTGGGCCCCTGCACCCACGTGGGAGACCCAGAAGAAGCTCTAGGCTCCTGGCTCCAGATGGGCTCAGCTGTGGCCGTAGTGGCCATTTGGGGAGTGAACCAGAGGATGGAAGACTTCTCTCTGCCTCTGCTTCTCTGGACCTCTGCCTTTCAAGTAAATAAATAAATCTTTTTTTAAAAAAAAAGACATGGCCAAAATGCAAAAGATGTATTGAATTTTTAAAGCTATTGTCTGTAATTATATCTAATATAGTCTCAATCATTTATAAAAATCGCCACCTTTAACCAAAGTAACCAAAGCTGTTTTCATCAGATAGAAAAATCTAGAACCTTTGATCTGATTTTCTCCAGATGGGTTTTTCCCAGGGTCCAGACACAGTCAACACACAACAAAAGCCCCAGTGTCCATGGGGGAAGAGGGAGGTAGGGTGTCGGGGCCATGGCAGGCAGGGCAGCAGCAGGTGCGCACAATCCTAGGGGCAAGTGCGCAGACAGGGGGCACCAGGAGGGGCTTCCAGGTGGTCCACATCTCCATCTTCCTAACCTGGGCCCGGGATCCAGGAACCCTCTGCCTACCCCCTCCAGGCAACAGCGGGAACTCTCAGTAACCCTATGCCCTTCTTCGGCCTGTTCAGGCCCTGTGGGCACCTGGAGGGGTCTTTGCTGGGGGGTGGACCCTGGAAGTCTGGGATCCCCTCTCCTGACACCTTCTCCTCCCATTACAGGCTCAGAAAGTTCTCTCATTGGCCTGTTTCAAACTTGCCTATCCCTGATTTCATAGGCAGGGCAAATCAGAAGTGTGTGTGTGTGTGTGTGTGTATGTGTGGTCATTCACTAATATGACGGGCTGTATGTGTCTGTGTGTGTGTGGTCATTCACTAATATGATAGGGGCTGTGTGTGTGTGTGGCCATTCACTAATATAACAGGGGCTGTGTGTGTGTGGCCATTCACTAATATGACAGGGGCTGTGTATGTGTGTGTGTGGTCATTCACTAATATGACAGGGGCTGTGTGTGTGTGTGGTCATTCACTAATATGATAGGGGCTGTGTGTGTGTGTGTGTGGCCATTCACTAATATGATAGGGGCTGTGTGTGTGTGTGTGTGGCCATTCACTAATATGACAGGGGCTGTGTATGTGTGTGTGTGGTCATTCACTAATATGATAGGGGCTGTGTGTGTGTGTGTGTGGCCATTCACTAATATGACAGGGGCTGTGTGTGTGTGTGTGTGGCCATTCACTAATATGACAGGGGCTGTGTGTGTGTGTGTGTGTGTGGTCATTCGCTGAATCGTGCCTTCCTCTGCTCACTCATGATTCGCTCGGCTCTCCTAACGCCCGTCAGGTGTGGAACCGCTGACAATTTGCAGGCCCGTGGAGGCATGGGGAGTCTCCCTAGATAGACATAGAGGTGTGAGGGAGGGGCTGGATCGAGGTAGGAAAGCATGCTGTTGGCGCACCAGAGGGAGCCAATCATTGCTCCCTCTGGGGCTCTTGCCCAAGAGGTGAGGTTTGAGGGGATGGTGGAACCCTGGGTTGGTGGCTGCCAAGGGCCGGCAAGTCCTTCCTCCACGTAAGCAGTTGGGCGGAGGTTGGGAGGCCGCCAAGGGAATCAGGTGTTTGTGATTGCCACCAGTTTAAGTAGGCAGAAACACGGTGAGGAGTGGGGTGGCCTGAGGCCTGGTAACGGCTGAGGCTGGACCTGACTCAGATGGAAGGAAAAGACAGGCTGGTGACTGGCGAGGAAAGGGTGACAGTGGCGTTTTGTGGAGTGCCTGTGACAGTCAACCCCAGGGCTAAATGCTTTACGTAAAATGAATCCACGCTAGTCTACGTATCTACATGCTACCTGGTGAAACCTCCAAGGCCAACAGAGCTAAGCCCCTCCCCATGGCTGAACAAAAGCCCAAGTCCAAGGTCAAACCCTTGTGGAGGATAATGGAGCCCAGGACACTCTTCCTGGATTTGTTGTGCTAGCACAGAATCCCGGAGTCACAGAGTATGAAGGCGGGGGGGGGGGTTGACAGGCGGAAGATGGCGTTTTTCTGGAGGCCACGTGGCTGACTTTGGGGGTGGGGCTAGGGGCAGGGGGAGCCTGAAACTTCTGTGCATTCGAGGAAGTGAAAGAACACAGGTCCCCGGGGCCTGCCGTGAGCTGACAGCAGTTTGACCACAGGCAAGCCACCAGCACGTGGGGACCAGCCAGTATTGACATGTGTCCGTCTCTTGCTGGAGAGGAGGAGGGGCTCTCGGGATCTTTTTTACCATACTAGTGGACGTTCTCACCCAAGTTGGGGTCACAGGAGGAGTTGAAGGGGACCCTGATGATCCCAGGAAGCAAAGGCTTGGTTGAAGCCTTTGGAGGCGGGATGTGGGGGTGGGGGGGTCCTCCAGAGCAGGGGTGGCCCACTATGGCCCCAGTGGCCACACCTCCGGCAGCCCCACCTGGCTCTGTAAATGTTTGAGGAGCACAGGCACCCGCACTGGCTCTCATGATCTCTGTGGCTGCGACTGAGCATTGAGCATCTACAACGGCCCACAGGGTCAAAAATACTTACTCCCTGGCCCTTTCCAGGAAAAAACAAACAAATCCTGGCTCTGTGCACGAGAGTGAAGGCACTGCTCTCCCTTACATGGGTGCTTCTCAGCTGGGGAGACTCTGCCACACCTGGGGACACTTGGTGACGTCTAGAGACCCGTGGGATTGGCACAATCCGAGGAGTGACACAGCTGGTGGGCAGAGGCCAATCCTGCAATGCACAGGACAGCCCCACAGCTGAGAACTGTTTAGCCCAGAATCTCAATAGAACCAAGGCAGAGCTCCCTGCACCCCGGGGTCACCTCCCCCAGAGACCCAGGGAAGGTGTCCCTATGCTCATTAGCCCTGGAAACTCAGCTGATGAGTCAACTGAGGCCTACAGAAAGCATGCCCTTGGCAAAGATGTCCCTTTCCCACCCCCACCGAGAATGCAGGGTGCTTTGTCTGCCCTTCCCCCACCCCAGTGCCGTGATCTGGGGTGAGCCCCTGGCCACACTGCCCAGCCAAGCCAGCCGTAATGGCCAGGCTCTCTGGGATCCTGGCTCGCAACTGTGCCCCGCCCATCCTGATCGCTCCAGTGCCCAGCAAAACACAGCACCGAGACTTCTCAAGACACAGCAACTTTAATCCCTTACCCCAGCCTCCAACCCGGGGGGCTTCCAGCAACACCGCCTGGGCCAGGACACACTCCGGGGTGGCTCAGGGACTCCTGGGACTGGCAGGGGGCACCTCCTTCCCCCCACGCCGGCCTCTCTCCAAGTTAAGGGGGTGCCGATCCTGGTGTCTCCGCCTCAAGGTGCGCTGTCCTTGGGCACCTGGGACCCTGAGGCCGCAGGCTCCTCTTCCTCCCCCCTCTTCCTCTCCATCTCCTCCTCCAGGCTGCCCATGGCGCAATAATACACAGCCTCATCCTCCGGCCGCAGCTCCGAGATGATCAGGTAGCCGCTGTTCCGGGCCACGTCCTTGGATCCGGAGAAGCGAGGAGGGATCCCGGGGCCATGGCCCTGGTTGGAGTGGGAGAAGTACCGCAGCAGGAACCTGGGCGGGTGGCCCAGCCTCTGCTGATACCAGTAGATGCTGTGTAGTCCCACGCTGTGGTCCCGGCTCAGGGTGCAGGCGAGACGGACCGTGGTCCCCAGGGCCGAAGACACGGATGGCGGCTGGTGCAAGGCCGGCTGAAGGCCACCGCCTGGGGGCCAAATTCAGCACAGGGGACAGGGCAAGAGGCGCACAGGGGCAGGGGGCTTGGGCTCTGGGGGTTCCCAGTTCCCTCACCTGCGCACTGGGCAAGTAGCAGGAGCCAAACTGGAATCCAGGACATGGTTCCTAGCCACACAGCACAATCTCGCACGACCTCTGCTCCTGGGGTGGGTCTTCACACTGAGCTGACAGCTCCCGCCCTGCTCCGAGGGGTGGGACCCTTCACGCCCTGGTCTCTGGTCACTACCATCCCAGGCTTTCGCGGGTTTGCAGCGTCAGTTACAGGAACGGCCTTTGTGGCTCTGGTCTTGCTCCGTGGCAGCCTCTGGGGGAGGAAGCACCTGCTGGAGACTCCCAGGCCGGGGCCCAGGATGGCAGCCCGTGGGCTCGGGTCCCTCCTGGGAGTGACCCCAGCTTCCCCCTCGGAGGGAGCTGGGGCCCTCAGAAATAACTTTTTCTGTCCCACTTTAAATGCCCAGCGAACTGGAAAGAGAAGACACAGCCTCAGGCTGCTGACAGCACCTGCTCAGTACACACGTGTTGTCTGTGACCTTTTAAGATTTTATGTATTTATTTATTTTGAAAGGCAGAGAGGGAGAGGGAGGGGGAGGTCTGCCATCTATTGGTTCACTCTCCTAGAAGACCACAACAGCCCTTGAAGCCAGGAGCCAGGAACTCCACCCCGGTCTCCCACGTGGGTGCAGGGGTCCAAGCACTTGGGCCATCTTCTGCTGCTTTCCCAGGCCACAGCAGGGAGCTGGATCAGAAGAGGAGCAGCTGGGACACTACAAACCTGTGCCCGTTGGGATGCAGGCCCACAGGTGGCAGCTTCACCTGCCACACCCCAACACAAGCCTCTGTGGCTTCTTTTCTTGCTCCAAGGTACAGTTGAGTAGTGACAGAGACCATCTGGGCCACAAAGCCAGAAACAGCCCTTTCCAGAAAGTATTTGCAGGTCCTGCCACTCTCCCGTGCAGAAAAGTAAATGCATTTTTTTCTCTCTCACTTGGACCAGCGGTTCTGTGCATTTAACCTCACAGGCCCTGGAGAGAATAGGGTGTTCTGATCCCTTCCTCACCCTAGGCGTGCCTTCAGCCCAGCTCCTGTCCCTCCTAAGATTGAAGTAGAGTGACTGGAGTCTTGAGAAGGAGACCCCAGGGGAACCCAGACTCCTAGCCCTGCCCACTCTCCAGCCCACAGAGCAGGCTCCCCTTGGTCCTCTTATGACTGAACTGTGTTACCCCAAAACTGGCACAGCAGGCTAAGCTGTCACCTGGGATGTCTACATTCCATGTCTGAGTGCCTGGTTCAAGTCCTGGCCGCTCTGTGATTCCAATCCAGCTTTACTGGGAGGCAGCAGATGATGGCACAGGTACTTGGGTCCCTGCCAGCCTCGTGGGAGATCTGGATGGAGTTCCTGCCTCCTGGCTTTGGCCTGGTCCAGCCCTGGCTGTTGCTGCCATTTGGGGGAGTGAACCAGCAGATGGAAGATATGTCTCTCCAGTTCTACCCCTTTGTCTGTCAAATAAAACATTGTAACATGATAATAAGGAAATAGGGAGGCAGATACATGAGGACCTGAGCCCTGAGCCCTGGTGATGGCCAATTTGCCTGAGTGCCCAGTTATCAAAACACCAGAAGGTGGTTACAAGACACTTTTCCAGGGCCAGCACTGTGGTGTAGTAGGTTAAGCCTCTGCCTGCAGGGCCAGCATCCCCTACGGGGGCTGGTCTGAAACCAGCTGCTCCTCTTCTGATCCAGCTCCCTACTAATGTGCCTGGGAAAGCAGCAGAGGATGGTTCAAGTCCTGGGGACCCTGCACCCATGTGGGAGACCTGGAAGAAGCTCCTGGCTCCTGGCTTTGGGCCAGCCCAGTCCTGGCAGTGTGGCCATTTGGGGAGTGAACCAGCAGATGGAAGACCTCTCTCTCTGTCTCTGTCTCTGTCTCTCTGTCTCTGTCTCTCTATTTCTGTCTCTGCCTTTCAAATAAATAAATACATGGTTACTAAAACTCCTTCTCCATGTTTTCCAATGAGGAGTGTGGCCTTGGAAATCCATGGTGGGAGTGAGAGGCAGGAAGCCCCTGCAGGCAGTGGTGATGGCCAGGATGTGAAGGACTCTTGGCTCCAAAGCAGCCATGGGCAGAAGACTCATGCGGCTTCTCTGAGAGGGAAGCAGACAGAGGAAACCCTCAGCAGTGCGGGCTCTCGCGCTCACCGGAAACAGCAGAGGGGCTTTTTCAGGCATCGTGGTGGAAAATGAGCGTTGCCCTCCAAGCACCTGCTGTGCAGGTGTCGCCTGCCCTCCCAGGTGTAAAGTCCCTGGCTCAGGGCTTGAGGAAAAACTCCAAGGAAGAGGTCCAAGTTCAAAGCCAGAGGCTGAATCCGAGACACGGGGCCAACCCTGGAAATGCAGGGGTGCTCCCCAAAGCCCAGGGGACGCGTGTGTTCCGAACTCGCGCTTGGATGGGTGGGCGTGGGGTGCAGGGGCTGAGTCCCCACCTCAGGTCACCCACATCCCCTCAGTGTGCACGGGTTCGAGTTTCCCCTCTGCCTCCAACCCAGCTTTCTGCATACGCACGTCTAGGAAGGGAGCAGGCGATGGCTCGAGTGCTTCCGTCCCTGCTGCCCCTGTGGAAGACCTGGATTGAGCTCCTGGTTCCTGACTTCAGCCTGGCCCAGCCTCAGCACTGTGGGCATTTGAGGGGTGAACCATGGTGGGGAGAACTCCCTCTACCTCGCCCTCCCCCTCTCCCTTCCTATCTCTCTCTCCCTCCATTCTATTTCTCTCTCTCTCTCTCTCCTTCAAATAAATTCCTTAAATAAATCAATTTATTAAAGGACACCAGTCCTATCATATTATGGGCCATCACAATCAACTCTGACCTGGTCTTCCTTATACGCACAAAGACTATTTCCAAATGATGCCACCTTCACAAGTGCTGGCAATTAGGAGACAGGTAACAGTGTCTCCTTAATAGCCTTTCAATCCCTGATCTTGGGGTTATTTTCTGTCTGCTTAGATCTTCTTTCTTTTGTTTCTGAATTGTTATCCGTGTGCAAGTCTTCATCTCTGTGGTTAAGCTTATTCTTAAGAATTTTATTCCGGGCCAGCACTGTGCCATAGTGGGTAAAGCCACTGCCTGCAGTGCCAGCATGCTATATGGGCGCCGGTTCAAGTCCCGGCTGCTCCACTTCCGATCCAGCTCTCTGCCGTGGCCTGGGAAAGCAGTGGGAGATGGCCCAAGTCCTGGGGCCCTTGTACCCATGTGGGAGACCTGGAGGAAGTTCTTGGCTCCTGGTAACAGATGTTCCTAACAACAGTGCCCAAACATTCCCCTTCTCCACATCCCTGCCAACACTTGCTTTCTTCGGGGGCTTTCTGTAATGGCAATCCCAGTAGATGAGAGATGATATTGTGTTGTGACTTTTATTTGCATTTCCCTAATGATTAGTGGTGTAGAACATCTTTACATCTGTTATTTTTAAGATTTATTTATTTGAAAGGGAGATCAAGATTGAGATTGAGATCGAGAGAGAGAGAGGGAGAGGTTTCTTGCATCTATTGATTCACTCCCCAAGTGGCCACAAGGGCTGAAGCTGGGCTGGGCCAGGCAGGAGCCAGGAACCCTATCTGAGTCTCCCATGTGAAGCACGTGGGCCATTTTCCAATGTGCTTTTCCAGGCATATTAGCAGGGAGCTGGATCGGAAGCTGAGCAGCCAGGACTCAAATCAGTGTTGTGATATGGGGATGCGGTATCATAGGCAATGGCTTAACAATGCCTGCCCACATCATTCCATTTTCCATGTTGACCATTTGTATGTATCAGGTTTTTTTTTTTAAGATTTATTTATGTATTTGAAAGGCAGAGTTACAGAGAGCCAGAGGCAGAGAGAGAGAGAGAGGTCTTTTATCTGCTGGTTCACTCCCCAATTGGCCACAGCAGCTGAAGCTGTGCTGATCTGAAGCCAGGAGCCAGGAGCTTCTTTCTGATCTCCCACATGGGTGCAAGGGCCCAAGGACTTGGGCCATCTCCTACTGCTTTCCCAGACCACAGCAGAGAGCTGGATTGAAAGTGGAACAGCCAGGACTTGAACTGGCGCCCATATGGGATGCCAGCACTTCAGGCCAGGATGTTAATCCACTGCATCACAGCGCCAGCCCCCACCCTAGTGTTTTTAATTGATTCAGCTGTTTTTGGATGTCTAATGTTCCTATTTAGTTTCCTTGTGCTGTATCACCCATTATCTCAATATGCTCATTCAAATTGTGTACGCTGTGGGAATTTTTTATCCTATCTGTCATTTTTTGTTTGCAATGGCTGTGATCATTTCCCTCATAGGGAAGTTTCCAGGATAGGGCAAAGGGATGAAGACCACACATCCCAATCCCTGCTGGCCCCAGCCAGTGAGGGGGTACAGAGCATGAGAAAAACCACTGTCTCCCCCTCCCCACGAAACACTCAAGTCTGGTCCTCTTCCGTGTTTGCCTCTTAACAGAAGCAAATAGAAGGACACTCAAACGTACGTGCCCAGATCTGTGGTTTGGAGACGCAAGGATAGGAAAGCAGCCTTTTTCCCGTGCCCTGGGCTGCTTCCCTGGTTTTACACCTGAATACACCTGGCTCTGAGCTCTCAGACTTCATAGTTTTGGGGGCACTGTTTGTCCCCTGACAAAGAAACTCCAGCAGTTGCTGGGATTGGCTCCTTCAACAGGAGCCCTGAACTTCATCTGTGCTCTGTGCACCCCTCCGTAAGACTCTCTGCACACTCTTCTAACTCCCATGACAGTTGGGGACGCCTCCTTTGTTTCTCTGTGGCAAGGTCCAAGACCCAGCTTTGCAACACAGTTAGACACAGATGCTCCAACTGCCGCTCTTTGGTTAACTGAGATCATGAGAGTTTATCCCCGGAGACTAACCGCAGAGGCTCTCGGCTGCTGCTTGGATAACTGAGACTTGCCTTGCTTGCAAAACAAACCATCTGCCACTGTGTGCCCCGCCCCTTGGAAGTCCAAGGTCAACCACTCTCCAGAGACTCTCTAACCTTGGATCTGGAGCATTCTCTCTGTTGCAACAGCCTGCATAAGATCTCGTTGGCGTGGGTGTTTGGTGCAGCATTAGACACACCACTTAGGACACGTACACCCCACATCAGAGTATGTGGGTTCCTCTGAAGCCAGCTTCCTGCTAATGTGCACCCTGACAGGCAGTAGGCAATGGCTCAAGTGATCAGGTCCCTGCCACCGGCGTGGGAGACCTGGACTGGGTTCACTGCTCCCAGGAGCTTTGCGGGCTGGACCAGTGGCTGGGAGCTCCTCCTGGCTCTCTGCCTCTCCAATAACATAAATAGTTTTCTTTTTAAGTGGGTGGGGAAATAGAATTAAAAGATAAGTTTCTATTTATGAAACTGCAACTTAGCTGTCCAGTGTATTTTGTCTTTGACAGCAGGCTTCCCTGCTCCAAACCCAAAGCCAGTCCTACACATTCCCCTCCCAAAGAGCCCCCTTCACCGCACTGGCATGTTTTTCTCCATTTTCCTATTTAAATCCTACCAATGGGGCTGGCCCTGTGGCACAGCAGGTTAAGCCACTGCCTACAACGCCAACATCCCATCCGAACTCTGATTTGTGTCCCAGCTGCTCCACTTCCAATCCAGCTCCCTGCTAATGTACCTGGGAAAGCCGTGCAAGATGGCTCAAGCCCCTGCCACCCATATGGGAGACCTGTATGGAATGGCAGCTTCCTGGTTTGGGCCTGGCCCAGTCCCAGCCCCAGTTGTTGCAGAGTGAACCACTGTATGGGAGCTCTCTCTCTCTCTCTCTCTCTCATTCCTCCCACTCTGTCTTCCTTTCTCTCTGTAACTCTACCCTTCAAATAAATAAAAAGAAACACTGCGCTGTGTTGCAGTGGGTTAAGGCCACAGCCTTTGGCACCAGTATCCCATGAGACAGCTGGTTTCAGTCCTGGCAGCTCCTCTTCCTATCCAGCTCTCTGCTAATGCACCTGGGAAAGCAGCAGAAGACAGCCCAAGTCCTTGGGCCCCTGCACCTGCGTGGGAGACCTGGAGGGGGCTCCTGGCTCCTGGCTTCAGCCTGGCCCAGCCCAGTCACTGGGGCCATCTGGGGAGTGAACCAACACTGGAAAACTCTCTCTGTCTCTCCCACTCTCTGTCTATAGCTATGTCTCTGAAATAAACAAACAGATTTTTAAAAGATTTATTGATGGCCGGCGCTGTGGCTCAACAGGCTAATCCTCCGCCTTGCGGCGCTGGCACACTGGGTTCTAGTCCTGGTTGGGGTGCAAGATTCTGTCCCGGTTGCCCCTTTTCCAGGCCAGCTCTCTGCTATGGCCCAGGAAGGCTGTGGAGGATGGCCCAAGTCCTTAGGCCCTGGACCCGCATGGGAGACCAGGAGAAGCACCTGGCTCCTGGCTTCGGATCAGCACAATGTGCCGGCCGCAGCAGCCATTGGAGGGTGAACCAGCGGCAAAAAGGAAGACCTTTCTCTCTGTCTCTCTCTCACTATCCACTCTGCCTGTCCAAAAAATAAAAAGATTTATTGAGTTATTTGAAAATCAAAGTTACACAGAGAGAGAAGGAGAGGGAGAGGGAGAGGGAGAGGGAGAGAGAGAGAGTCTTCCATCTGCTGGTTCACTCCCCAATTGGCTGCAACAGCCAGAGCTGCTCCGATCCGAAGCCAGGAGCCTGGAGCATCTTTCCGTTCTCCCACGTGGATGCAGGGGCTGAAGCACTTGGGTCATCTTCTACTGCTTTCCCAGGCACATTATCAGGGAGATGAATCGGAAGTGGTGCAACTTGGACTTGAACCAGCGCCCATATGGGATGCCGGCACTGCATGTGGTGGCTTTACCTGCTATGCCACAGCACCAGCTCCCCATTTTTTTTTTAATAAACTAAGGGCCAATGAAATTGCATGACTTACCCAGAGTCAGTAACTTAGCTGGGACATGAGGTTGCAATCCCCAGCAGTCTGGGCCGTGCAGAGCCTGTGTTTCCTCGGTGACATCTCTCCCTCCCCTTTAGAAAATGGCAGTTGTTTCAATGTTGCTGCCAAAAGGTGAAGTAAGGTGCCTGACAGCTTCTCTCAGGCAGCAGAATTGCCTGTTCTCTCCCCTCGCCTCGTCTGCAGTGCAGCGTGAGGAACGGACAGCCTCAGGCATTGCTGAGCGAGGTGGAATGAGCAGTAATGACCACAGGCTGGTTTTTACTCAGATACCTCGGGCTCCTCTCCAAGAGGATCCCCAAAGGTCCACAATCAACCACTGACATATGGCAGTGTGGGGCTGTGAATTCCGGGGATTCATTCCCGAAAATCAAGCGCAGGGCTCAGCACCCGGGGCCCACGTTTACATTCAGCATCTGCTCAGTGAACACCTGGGTGCCAGGACTTGCAATGGGCACTGGGAAGACAGTGGTGCAGGCAGCCAGAAATCCCTGCCTACAGGGGAAGCAGGGACAAGAAGGGGGCTCCTTGGGGACCAGCATTGTGGCAGAGTAGGTGAAGCTGCCACTGGCAATGCCAGAATTCCATATGGGTGCCAGTTTGAGTCCTGGCTGCTCCACTTCTGATCCAGCTCCCTGCTGATGGCCTGGAAAGCAGCACAAGATGGCTCAAGTGTTTGGGCCCCTGCCACCAGGTGGGAGACCCTGATGAAGCTCCTGGCTTCAGAGTGGCCCATTGCTGGCTGTGGCAGCCAAGTAGGCAGTGAACCAGCAGATGGAAGATGCTCTCTCTGTCTCTCTCTCCCGCCCTCCCTCCCCCATCCCTCTCTCCTTCTGTCTCTGTATCTGATTTTCAAATAAATGAATCTTTAAAAAAATTTGAGGGGAGAGGGCTGCTTGAAGGCCCCTGTAGGCACTGTGGTCTGAAGGGGCTGGAGAGGACTCCCCGAAGAAGGAACAGCACATGGAGTGGAAAGGCATGGTCCAGAGAGGCTGTGTGGGCAGTCTGGGACACAGCCATCAGTGGAGGGCTGACATGGACAGACGAACTGCAGAGCAGGACCAGAGCTAGAACTCTAGGGCCTGGACAGTTTGCAGAGATACAGGAGACCAGGGAAGCACTGCACAGTGTGCAGTACAAACCATGCTGTACTTAGGCCTTAAACTAGGACCCAGGGGATATTGATGGACGTAACAACAATATATTAAAGGGAAGAAAGCAGGTGACTGATGCCGTGTCCAAGGAGATGCCCCATGCATCCACCCACATGAAGGTAATCATGCTTGAGAAGATTTGGGGGAAAGTGAGAACAAAAAGCAAATTCATTTTGGAGCAAAACACTGTTGAAATTCATGCAGATTTTTCTTGTGATACATATGTATTGTAAACATTATGAAAACTCATCACAGGCATGAATCTGAAATACCTCTTGCACCAAAATAAACTGATCTCTTTTAGTTCCCTTGTACATGAAGTTTGAAGTACCCGTGTGAGCCGTGTACACACGTGTGTCTGTGCAGGCACGAGTGCATGTACCACAAGGTCAGAAGAGACTGGGACAACTTTAATGAAAGAAAGGAACTTTTAAACCAGGATATGAAATATGGCAAAGATATACTTAAGATTGAAGGGGGAAAAATCCAAGGTTGAAGAACTAGGAGAAACTAGGAGAACTCATCTCCACAGCAAAATGGTGTGAAAGCAACTTCTTCAGGGTGAAGTTTTCACAAGCAGAAAGTGCGGGACATTGGAATTGAGGAAGAACAAAAATACATTAAATATCTGGACATATGAGGTAGCTTACTGTTCTCTTCTTAAATTCCTAACTATGTACATGATTTTTGTTTTGTCTTTTTATAAAGTGCACTTTTTTAAAAGACTGATTTATTTAATTGAAAGTTACAGAGAGAGGAGGAGACACAGAGATCTTCAATCCACTGGTTCACTCCCCAGATGGCCACAACAGCCAGGGCTGAGCCAGGCCAAAGCCAGGAGCCAGGAACCAGCAGCTTCTTCCAGGTCTCCCATGTGGATGGTGGGGCCCAAACACTTGGGCCGTGTTCAACTGCCTTTTCCAGGCCATTAGCAGGGAGCTCGATCTGAAGTGGAGCAGCCAGGACTCAAACAAGAGCCCATATGGGATGCCGGCACTGCAGGCTGTGGCTTAACCCACTGTGCCACAACACCAGCTCCTGTACATGACTTGTAATGCGAATGCAGGTTTCGGTTCAAGTAGTATTGAGGGGACAGGTGGGAGGAACTACCAAATAAGGAATAGATGGTAAAAGTATGTAGATGTCTGTAAGGATTCTACATCTTGTTTTCTGAAAATCAAAATGACAAAGAGCAAAGTGCGATGGAGGAAGACAGCATTCCAGGCAACAGGAAGAGGGGTTGTGGGCATGTGGGGAGTGGGCCAGAGGAAGGAAGAGCTGTCTGTCTCCCTGTCTCTGTATCCTTCTGTGTCCCTCTGTCTTCCAAATGAAATGAAAATTAAATTGTAGAAAGTGCATTAGCTCTCATTAAGGAAAGATTGCCCCCGCTCTGGAGTGTCCACCCCTCATGGAGCCCCCACGTGGAGCCTCCACTCCCGTTAGTGTTTTCCTGCCCACCGTGGAGCTGCAGCAGTTCAGCTGTGATTCCCTTCATCTCCAGGCAGGCCGGTTGTTGGACGAGTGTGCGGCCCATGACCTCACTTCTCTGATCCATCCACGACGAGTTGCTGATTTGCAGATTGTTCAGCGTTTCTCCTGTGAGGCTGGCAGTGCTAACCATCACATTTCCCACATGTGGGCTCACAAACTGGAGACCTGTTCAAACTTTTTTTTCTCTTATATAATGGAAATCTTACTTTGCTTGTTTTGCCTGCAAGTAGTCTCTCACATCCTTTTTCCTGAACAAAAGGGAAGCAGACCAGGGAGTCCTCCTTTGGGTGCAGCTTTCCTGGACGTTCCTCTGATACAGCTTTGTCTAACTTTCTAAAGCACAGTGGGTTAAGTCACTGCCAACATTCCATATCAGAGTGCCAGTTGCAGTCCTGGCTGCTCTGTTTCGGGTCTCGCTCCCTGCTAATGCATCTGGGAGAGCAGCGAGTACGACAAAGTCCTTGGGCCCTGTAACCCATGTGGAAGACCCAGATGAATTCCAGGCTCCTGGCTTCCTGCTACCATGGCAGCCATTTGGCAAGTGAACTAGTGAATGGAAGAGATTCATGCTCGCTTGCTCCCTCCCCTTCCCTCTCCTCCTTCCTTCATTCTTCCCCCTGTCCCCTCCCTCTCTGTCTGTGTCACTCTACCTTTCAAATAAACAAATTAAACTTTTATGGGGCCGGGAGCTGTGGCATAGCGGGTAAAGCCGCCAACTGCAGTGCTGGCATCCCATATGGGTGCCAGTTTGAGTCCTGGCTTCTCCCCTTCCAATCCAGCTCTCCGCTATGGCCTGTGAAAGCAGAAGATGGCCCAAGTCCTTGGGCCCCTGTACCCATGTGGGAGACCTGGAAGACACTCCAAGCTCTTGGCTTTGAATCAGCACAGCACCAGCTGTTGCAGCCAACTGAGGAGTGAACCAACAGATGGAAGACCTCTCTCTCTGCCTCTCCTTCTCTGTGTATGCAACTCTTTCAAACAAATAAATCTTTAAAAAAAAAACACAAAGTAACCTTTTGTTTAAAAACCCTCCAAATAAGCAGGTGCTATCCTTCTTTGGCTCTCCAGAAAATCAACAAGCACCTTGAGCATCCAAACAGCTGTCACCCCGATGCTTCCTCTTGGCTGCCACACATCTGCTTTGACCATCGCTTTGACCTCTTGGTAGCCATTGTCTTGATTGTGCTCTGACTTGAGGATGGTACTGGCGAAGCCGTGTTCCAGCTCCTGTTACAGTTGTCTGAAGGAACGCTTCAGGGTCCTGGTCCTCCTTGTAGAAAATTTCCATCGAAAGCTCAGTTCTTGTCCACAGCCAGTCCAGGTGCCACAGGTTTGGTACTCACTGATCAAGGAGTTTGCTTACTCTAATTGTTCAGTCAGAATTGAGTAAGTTGAGGGGATTGAGGGTCCATGGTGTTGGTTGTTGTTCCTGCCATTCTTCATCAGCTTATTGGGAGCAGTTTGCCCCACAAGGCCGTGTGGATGGTCTCCTTGCTGTGTGCCCCAGGTGTGGATGGTCTGCTTACTGTGTGTTCCACCTGGAGCATCGTTTCTTCCCCTCTTATCACAAGTTGTCCATTTCCAAACTGTGGGCAGCTTTGGAGCAGTGCCCCAACCTTCTTTTTGTAGAGCATCAGTGATGTCACCTTTCTTCCCTCCCCCCAAACTTTGCCAGAAATTGGATGTTTGTTCTTCAATTTTAACAGAATTTATGTGACTCTGATAGGGGCTCTGTTCAGACCAATGTCTTACCCTTCTTAGTGCCTCCAACCAGATGCTGTTCAGGCATGGCCTGAGAAGATAGTATGAGTTTGTTTTGGTGAGAAACCATTTAGAACTCCATTCATGGGTATTTTTTGACAGGCAGTTAGACAGTAAGAGAGAGACAGAGAGAAAGGTCTTCCTTTTTCCATTGGTTCACCCCCCAAATGGCTGCTACAGCCATTGCACTGTGCCGATCCGAAGCCAGGAGCCAGGTGCTTCCTCCTGGTCTCCCATGGGGTGCAGGGCCCAAGGACCTGGGCCATCCTCCACTGCTCTCCGGGCCACAGCAGAGAGCTGGCCTGGAAGAGGGGCAACCGGGGTAGAATCCGGCACCCCGACCAGGACTAGAACCCGGGGTGCCAGCGCCGCAGGCGGAGGATTAGCCTAGTGAGCCACGGAGCTGGCCTACTCTGTGGTTATTTTCAAGGAGTTGGCTTTAGACTGTGCCTTTATTATTAGAAATGCAGTCACACGTTCTACTTTCAGCTACTTGGGATGGAGTTAAAAATGCACCCTTCCTGGTGTAGAGTGAGTCCAGCTGACCACAGAAACATCTGAGATGGGATCACAAGGATACCAGTGTTTTCTGATTTCTACAAAATTACCTGTTCCTCTTATAACTTAGTGATAAAATACAAAATGAATCCCAAAAAATGTTCTAAATTGATTGTGGTGATTTTTTTTTTTACAACTCCATGAATATACTAAAAAGAGTTGTGCACTTTAAATGGATAAATTGTGAGGGGTGGGAGTTGTATCTCAACAAACCTGTTTTGTTTTTAAGATTTATTTATTTGAAAGAGTTACAGAGAAAGACAGAAGGAGGGAGAGACCTTCCTTCTGCTTGTTCACTCCCAAAATAGCTACAACAGTCAGGGCTGGGCCAGGCTGAAGCCAGGAGCCCCCTTCAAGTCTCCCATGTGGGCACAGGGTTTCCAAGGACTTGAGCCATTCTCCACTGCTTTCCCAGGCACACCAGCAGGGAGTTGGATTGGAAGTGGAGTAGTCAGGACCCTAATCGGTCCATATGGGATGCCATCATCACAGTCGGCAGCTCTACCCACTATGCCACAGTGCCAGCCCCTGTTAATTTATTCTAATCCTGCACATTGATATATGTAGCTGCTTTTTTATAGTGAAAACCCTGAGCAGTCTAGATATGTTTCAGTAGTTGAACAGTTAAACAAACTGTGTGGTACATTTATAGTATGGAGTACCAGGATGCATGGATTTCAAAAAATTTCGCACCAAAATAAACTTACCTTTTAATTCCATTTTCCAGGAACTTTTCAAAGCACCCTTATACTACTCAGGAATAAAAGGGATGGATTGATGATAAGTGGGGGGGGGGTTAAACTACAGAGTGAAGAAAGCCGATCTCAGATTATGTGCTCTGTAATGTCCGCTGAGATATCAGTCCTTAAGTGGCAAAGAGTGGAGATGGAGAACAGGCTGAGGGTTTCCAACATTTACGTAGGAAGTGGAGGTAGAAGGGAGATGGGTGTCCCTCTAAAACCTAAATTTGAAGAATCTTCTGGAGATGGAAAATTCCATATCTCTCCATGATAATATCCTGGTTTTGACATTGTTCTTTCATTTTGTAAGATGTTACAACTGGAATAAAGTAGAAAAGGGGAACATGGGTTGTATTTCTTAGAACTGCATGGAAGCCTACAATTACCTCAAAAGTTCAATTTTGTTTTTGACAGGCAGAGTTAGACGAGAGAGAGAGAGAGAGAGAGAGAGAGAGAGAAAGGTCTTCCTTTTTTCCATTGGTCCACCCTCCAAGTGGCCACTACGGCTGGTGTGCTGCGCCAATCTGAAGCCAGGAGCCAGGTACCTCCTCCCGGTCTCCCATGCAGGTGTAGGGCCCAAGCACTTGGGCCATCCTCCACTGCACTCCCGGACCACAGCAGAGAGCTGGACTGGAAGAGGAGCAACTGGAACAGAACTGGCACCCCAACCAGGACTAGAACCCAGGATGCCAGGCAGAGGATTAGCCTAGTGAACTGTGGCACCGGCCAGAAGTTCAATTTTTAAAAATCTGTGGAAATGCTGCCACTGTAAAAGCAATAGAAGTGGGGCTGGCATTGTGGCATAGCAGGTTAGGCCTCTTCCTGTGACACAGGCATCCCAAATGGGTGCCGATTCGAGTCCCAGCTATTCCACTTCCAATGGAGCTCCCTGCCAATGTGCCTAGGAAAGCAGTGGAGGATGACCCAAGTGCCTGATGCCCTGCACCCACATGGAAGTCCTGGAAGAAGCTCCTGGCTCCTGGCTTCAGCTTGGCACAGTCCCCATGGCCATTTAGGGAGTGAACCAGCAGATGGCAGATCTCTCTAATTCTTTCAGAAAGAGTTTTAATAAACAAAAAAATTTAGCAATAGTAGCATATTGCATGTGACTTGGGCTGCCTCACACATCTCCTCTCTCTAACTGACCAGATAACCTCCATTTTTTATTTTGTTCAGACCGGGAGACCAGATCTGCAAGTCAGAATCTTGTCAAATTTGACATGAGTAATGTCTAAGGAGTGTTCTCAAAGAATAACAAACAGAGGTAAAAGGAGCAGAATCTTCCACTCCACGAAAAAAGTCCCAAACCTCTTAGCCGTGTAGAAAGCTATTTTAGCACAGTGGGCAGTTGCCTGGAAGAAAAGTTTGACTTGAGAGAATATTTGTGAACATAAGGGTTGCAGTCAAATTTCGTGACTCAAAACAAATTTCCTTTAGAGAGAATAGTACATAAAGAAGACAATGATGACAAGAGCTTCTCATGTAGCCTAGAGAATTATCAGAGAATTTATATGATCGAAACCCCATGCCAGTTATGAGAAGTGTGGACAATAGCTTAGCTGCGGTTTAGTTTTCACTCAACACCAAAATAGTGATGGTGGAGCTAGTCCAGACTTCAGGCAGTGTCAGAGGTTTGGAACTATGGAAAAGCCCTTCGAATGCAAAAGTTGTGGGAAATCTTCCAGCAGGGAAACACACCTTATGCAACGTGAGAGATGTCACCCAGGAGAGAGACCATGTGAATGTCACCTGTGGAAAATCATTCAGCTGGGACTCGTCCCTTATTCCACACCAGAGAACTCACTGGAGAAATCCATTAAGAGTGTGGTGAATGTGAGAAATCCTTCAGCCAAAGCACAGGCCTCACACCACATCCGATCTGATCAGTGTCATCCATGGGGGGAGGCATTTGGCACAGCGAAAGTTCACATCTTTCTCTGCATCAGAAAACTCACACGAGGGAGAAAGCCTGTGAATGTCACCAACATGGTAAAGGCTTTATTCAGAGCATTCCACTGACTCTACGTCTGAAAACTAATCCTGGAGACAAACCTTACAAACGTAGCAGACGTCATAAAACTGTATTCACGGTTCATCCTGAATGCAGCGTAAGAGGACTCACACTGGAGAAAAACCATCTGAGCGTGAAGAATGTGCAGAAGTCTGTACCCCAGCATTCGTCTTCCTTACCATCTGAGACCACGCACTGGAGGGAAGCCCTATGCAGCTGTGGAATGTAGGGAAACCGACACCCATAGACAATCCTTTCTTCACAGAAGAGGAAGGACCTATACTGCAGAATGTAACCAATGTGGAAAAGCTTTGTGATGGAACACAACACATACCCCAGTACCAGCAAATTCATCCTGGAAAAACCGTATCCATACAAATGCAAAAAATGCCACGTCTTGCCACAGAAGTACATACCATCAGAGAACTCATACTGAAGAGAAACCCCACAAGTGTAATGAGTGTGGCAAAATCTGTGCCCAAAGTGCTTATCTGACTCAATACTGTAAGATGCACAGTGGAGAAAAACACTTGGAATATGCAAAGGCCTTCACTGTAAATGCACACCTTGCTCAACCTCAGAGGATTCATATGAGAAAGAAACTTTAAGAATGCACCAGTGAAAAAATTCAGACTAGAGAGAATTCAAAAATTACTTAATATGGGAAATCTTTCAAAGTGATCGCTGGCATTCTTTAACATCAATAAATAAAAGAATCTATAAATCCAATTGTGGAAAATATTTCATGTTATGTATTCAATAATACACACATCATTAATAAAGCTGTGAAAGTAACAATTATTTTTAAAAAGATTTATCTTATTTATTTGAAAAAGTTACACACACACAGAGAGAGAGAGAGAGAGAGAGTCTTCCATCCTCTGGTTCACTTCCCTGATGGCCGCAACAGCCGGAGCTGCGCTGATCCGAAGCCAGGAGTCAGGAGCTTCTGGGTTTCCCGCACAGGTGCAGCGACCCAAGGACTTGGGCCATCTTCTACTGATTTCCCAGGCCATAGTAGAGAGCTGGATTGGAAGTGGAACAACCGGGTCTTGAACTGCCGCCCATATAGGATGCTGGCACTTCAGGCCAGGGTGTTAACCTGCTGCGCCACAGTGCTGGCCCCCAGAAGTGCTCTTTGAAGACAGTGCTCTAGTGAATGATGTGTGTAGCAAACGCAGTGTTCTAATCACCTGTCACTCACCCCCAAATGCCTGCAATAGCTGGGTCTGGGCCAGGTCAGAGTCAGGAACCCCAAACTCGATCCAGGTCTCCCACATGGGTGATCTGCTGCCTACCAGACACATTTGCAGGAAGCTGGATTGGAAGAACAGGCATCCTGAGCCTCCCACTGTAACTCAAAAGCCACCACTGGCTGGATGACAGACAGGAGGGCACCACACACTCTCCAACATCACATGTGGGTTGCATGGGGGAACAGACTGAACCAATAGGGGCCACTGGACTCAAGCATTTTAGTAGCAATTAGATGTGGCTCTCTCTGGTTCCCATGGGAGAATGAGTGGCTTTGGTTGAGTAACTCCTGTGCTGAGCAGTGCACTTCCCTTTAGGTTGGAGGCGCAGCTGGTTCCAGCTGATAGGAAAAGCATGAAGAGAACCTTGCCTGGGTCAGCACCGGGGCACCCTCGTTAGGCTTCCGGGGCCCTGTGAGGCTCAAAGGCTTCAAGGCAGCACATGAAGTGTTAGTTCTTCAAATGAACACAGGTGTTGGGAACCAGATCTGGAAGTTTGGTATTGTGGCTTTCACCTACAATTCCTGGATCCTTACTCCTTATCCAAGGCAGGCCATAGAAACTAGAAGTTCTCTTCCCCAAGTTGAGTCATAGAAATTCTCATCTTGCCACCACCTCCCCTTTCTGTCTTGGAGCTGGCCATAGAGAAATTCTGTGACCTGCCCTGAGAGGTCATAATGTTGGGGTCAAGGGTAGAAAGGCGTGTAGTGTAGCAGGTAATATTGAACCTCAGACAAGGACTTGGACGAGGCTCAGACAGACAGCAAGTGATAGCAGCAGAAGTTTACAATAGGAAAGAAAATGCATTCGTTGAGAGAATACGAATAGGCCAGCGAGGCAAAGACCTGAAGCCCCTAAAGCGTTGGTGACTACACCTTTATGGAGGTGATTAGGTATTGGGTGAAGGGCCCTTAGTGTCATTCTGAGATCACCTGACATGTAGGCCATCTAGCCATTACCATATCTATATATACAGCTTCTAAATGATACTACCATAGCTATACATAAAGCTTCTAAGCGGAAGTTTTCTCAAACTTCCAACTTCTTAACAAGTGATCTGTCAATCAACCAGTCTGAGCAGTCAGGTCTGTTTGGCTGCTATCTTATCTGTTCAGATGGGAACTTCTCTCAGTTTCTCCAATTAGTCCTTACTTGTCTGCCACTTCAAGGTTGAGGATAAGGGAAGCAAAGATGGAGACAAAGAGAAATGGATGAGGCCACGATAAGAGTTTCGGAATTTGCTTTTCTCGGCTTCTGCTGTCTCCTGCCTGAGAACCGCTTCATTTCAGAGGGGGTTCCTTCCCCATACCCAGGAGGAGTGACCACCGCACCAAGAGGCCGGGAAGACTCTTTAATAGATGGGCTTTGCTGAGTTACCCACTCGATCTACTGGTATCAGATCAGACCCTTTTGTCCAATCACCTTTCTCCATGGTCGTCTGTGCTTCAGTCTGTGCTATGCAATGAGGTCGCCATTCAAACCCAAAAGTCCAGGGTTCAGAGAGCTTCCAGATGGCTGGACACATGGAGGTCGTCCAACCCTCGCCCTACGCATCTCTTCCTGGGTATTCTGTAAATACCTGGGTATTCTGTAAATTCTTTATGGTAAACCAGTCAGTGGGACTGTTTCCCTGGGTTTTGCTAGCCACTCAACCCAATCAATCAAACCTGAGGAGGCGCTGTGGAAACCCTGAGTTGTTGCCCACCGGCCCTCAGAGGCCATGGGTAAAACAACATGGGACAAGCTGGCATGGGGAGGGGACAGTATTGAAGAGTGAGCCCTCACCTTGTGGGATCTGATGCCCCCTCCAGAACTGGATTAGGGGACAACCATCTGGTGTCCACAGCTGAACTGGTTAATTGCTTGCTGGTGAGAAGATACAGATATCACAAGTTTTGGGTCTGTGTTGCTTATGGCATAAGAGTACTAAGTAAGGGTGCTGATCAGGTTAGCATTAATGAAGTGCAGCCTACAGCTAGGTATTGCTCAGAGCAAACTTGCCTTACAGGTACCGAAGCCTCATTATACCAGTTTTTCCACATAAAACTCGAGAACTAACAATTTTTTAAGAAGTTTGCTCAGGGGCCAGCGCTGTGGCATAGCAGGTAAAGCTGCTGCCTGCAATGCCAGCATCCCATATGGGCGCCAGTTCAAGTCCCGGCTGCTCCATTTCTGATCCGGCTCTCTGCTATGGCCTGGGAAAGCAGTGGAGGATGGCCCAAGTCCTTGGACCCCTGCACTCACAGGGGAGACCTGGCAGAAGCTCCTGGCTCCTGGCTTCGGATCGGCCCAGCTCTGGCCGTTGCCTCCATCTGGGGAGTGAACCAATGGATGGAAGACCTCTCTCTCTCTCTCTCTCTCTCTCATCTCTTTTTGCCTCGGCCTCTCAGTAATTCTGCCTTTCAAATAAAATAAATCTTTTAAAGTTTGCTCAAATCAGGACCATTTTACTGAGTTTTGTACATAGACATAACGGAAAAAGAATTGATATGAAGAAAATATTTTAGGTAAATGCTATTTATTTTTTAAAAGATTTATTTATTTATTTGAAAGTCAGAGTTACACAGAGAGAGAAAGAGAGGCAGAGAGACAGAGAGAGGTCTTCCATCCACTGGTTCACTCCCCAATTGGCTGCAATGGCGGGAGCTAGGCTGATCAGGAGCCAGGAGTTTTTTCTGGGACTCCCACGCCGGTGCAAGGGCCCGAGGTCTCAGGCCATGTTGTACTACTTTTCCAGGCCATAGCCAAGAGCTGGATTGGAAGTGGAGCGGCTGGGACTTGAACCGGTGCCCAAATGGGATGCTGGCACTGTAGGCGGCAGCTTTACACACTATGCCACAGCGCTGGCCCCAGGTAAATGCTATTTAAACTAGAGTGTGCAAGATGGCTGTTTTAAAATACAATTTTAAGAAAACTTTTAAAAAATCATTTTCATTTCATTTGAACGGTAGACACACAGATGGAGCGAGATCTTCCATCCAACTGATTCACTCTCCAAATATTCGAACAAACAAGGCAGAGCCAGGCCTAAAGCCAGGAGCCCAGAACTCCATCCAGTTCTCCCTCGTGGGTAGCAAGGACTTCGGCCATCGTCTACTGCTTCCCAGGGTGTGCGTTAGCAGGAAGCTGGATAGATTGCAGAGTAGCCGGGGCTCAGGCCAGGCTTATGTGGCCGCCCCAAGTAGTGACTTAACCACGGCACCAAGAGCTAGCCCCGTGCACATTGGCTTTGATCTGGAGTCAAACAGTGGAGAGCTACGCATTGGCTGAGGGGCTGTTGCCTGGGAACTGGCATGGCCGTCCCTCCCACCCAGGTTCCTGTGGTTCCTGATCCCTGTGAACAGAGCTCCTTTCCTCTCCTCTTTTCCTGTGGGCCTCCCAATTAGCCGCTAGGCTCCTAACTGAGCCTCAGCTCCACAGCACTTCCCAGGCCCGCCCACACATCAGGAGGCTGAGGGGGTGGGTGATATTTCCACTGAGTCTTAACCCAGTGCAAAATGCATCTGTGACTGCTAGCAAGGTGGGTGTCCCCGCAAAGGCCCAGGTGCTGGGGTTGCTCCCCAAAGGCTTATGTTAATGGTTAGTGGATCTAGGATGGATCTAATTATGACACCTAGGAAGGGAGCCCAGGAGGAGGTCTTTGGGTCCCTGGGGGTGTTTCCTTGGAAGGCAGTACTCCCGAGAGACCTGGCTATAAAAGCCGAGCTCAGCCCAGCTGTTCCCTCCCTGCTTCCTGGCCCACCACGGGATCCTCCCTCCACGTGTGTTCCACCAACCACTGCCCTCAGCAGACACCAGGCTCATGGGGAAAAACCAGGCTTGGACTGTGAACCTCCAAACCTGCAATCCAAAAATGACCTTTCCTCCTAAGTGGCCCTCTCAGGTATCATTGCTATGGTGATGCAAAGCTGACTGATACACCTTGAAGAAGAAGCTTCATGGGAGCTGACAAGCACACAGTCTCCCAATCCTCATCATTCAAGAACCAAAGCCAAGTAGAGGTGTTCTGTAACCACGAGCAGTGAATCGCCAGCAGTGAGGGATCTGCCTTGGTCATGCCGAAAATATCCAGGAGAGAGAGAGAATTAGCTCTGATCCTGGTTCACAATGATTTAAATTTTTTTTTTACGTTTTTTGTTTATTTGTTTTTTGAGTAGCACACAGACAGCTCCTCTCCACTGTTTGTTCACTCCCCCAAATGCCTTCAATGGCCAGGCCTGGGTCAGGCCAGAGCTGAGAGCCTGGAACTCAATCTGGGTCTCCCACATGGGTGCCAGGGACCCAGGTGCTTCAGCCATCACCTGCTGCCTCCCAGGGTCTGCATCAGAAGGAAGCTGGAGGGACCAGCGCTGTGGCGCAGTGGGTTAACACCCTGGCCTGAAGCACCGGCATCCCATATGGCTGTGGTTTGAGACCCGGCTGCGCCACTTCCGATCCAGCTCTCTGCTATGGCCTGGGAAAGCAGAAGAAGATGGCCCAAGTCCTTTGGCCCCTGCACCCATGTGGGAGACCCGGAAGAAGCTCCTGGCTCCTGGCTTCAGATCAGTGCAGCTCCAGCCATTGCAGCCAACTGTGGAGTAAACCATCAGATGGAAGACCTCTTTCTCTCTCTCACTCTGCCTCTCCTCTGTGTAACTCTGACTTGCAAATAAATAAATAAATCTTAAAAAAAAAAAAGAAGGAAGCTGGAGTGGGGAGCTGGAGCCAGAACCCAAACTCAGGTACCCCAATTTGGGATGCAGGCATCTTAGCCACAAGGCCAAACACCCACCTGTTTTAATGTTTAATATGTTCTAGGCCAGCGCTGCGGCTCAATGGGCTAATCCTCCGCCTGTGGTGCTGGCACACCAGGTTCTAGTCCCAGTCAGGGCACTGGATTCTGTCCCAGTTGCCCCTCTTCCAAGCCAGCTCTCTGCTGTGGCCAGGGAGTGCAGTGGAGGATGGCCCAAGTGCTTGGGCCCTGCACCCCATGGGAGACCAGGAGAAGCACCTGGCTCCTGCCTTGGGATCAGCGCGATGCGCCGGCCGCAACGGCCATTGGAGGGTGAACCAATGGCAAAGGAAGACCTTTCTCTCTGTCTCTCACTGTCCACTCTGCCTGTCAAAAAATAATTTTTTAAATGTTTAACATAATGTTTTAATGAGCACATCCTTTTGGTTTCTGATGAGGTCCAACTCACCAGGTTTTTAATGAATACTGCCTTTTGTGTACTTAATAAATTGTTTATGCTTCTAGTGTTTAAGACCCATGATCCATCTCAAATTAATTTCTGTGTATATTATGAAATACAGGAATAAAACTTCTTGTTGAGAAAACTTTCCTGTTACCATAGAAACCCACTGGCACCTCGATGGGATATTAACTATATGTTGTGTGGTTCTTTTTCCAGACTGTATACTGCTCCCTTGATCTGTTTGTCTTAATGATGCCAACGGGACAGTAAGTTCCTTGATAAGATAGTACAAATCCTTTGACTTTTTCCTGCTTCCACATTTCCCCACAAGCAACCTAGCAACAGCGTTTTGCTTTTGCGGTTATATGCACCAGCCAGGGGGAAATTATTCACCAGCCAGGACAGACGTTCCCTGGGTTGGGGTGCAGACAAAGCAGGATGTCGTCCTAGAAGTCTCCCCAGATAACCAGGGGTGAAGAGTTCCTGTACAAGAGGCCTCTGGAAAAAAAAAAAATTATTTTGAGCAGAAAAGAGGGGTGGGGGGGGGTCCTTTTTCCCCCAACAATCACCAAACCAGGAGCTGGTGTGGTGAGCCTTCTGCCTGACAATACATGCCGGGGCCTGGTAGCGCCACTGGCAAGTGGTTGGCGCAGGGTAACCGGGCGCAGTAATCTCAGCCCGGTGTTAAGGCTGGGCCGCCACCACTCTCCCAGAGTCCGAGGGTGCGCTAAAGTCAGGGTCGCCTGCCCCGTCAGGGAGCAGACCTGACCACAGGCTCCTTCCCAAGGGGCTTGGGTGCCTCTGCAGTCCAGGCTCGCTAGGGTGAGGGACCCCGAGGGCGAGGGGCCTAGGCCTTTCCTGCAGAGATGTAGCTGGAGACCACCCGACTTCATCTGGAGATGTGGAGGAAGGGCAGGACAATTCTATAACATGGTCCTTCCCGGACCCGCTTCCCCCACGCCCTTAAACCACCACGCAATGCTCTCCGCCCGCCCCTGTGGAGCTACCTGGCCTCCCTCACCACAAGGAAGGCGGCGGGTGGCCCGGAACTACATTTCCCAGAAGGCTGTGCCACTCACCCGCCGGGCCAGGCCTCCACGGCCGCGCTGAGGTCCCGGCGCAGTCAACTACAGCCCGACGCCTGCGCGGCGCAAAGGCTCCCGGGAGGTGTAGTTCACGTCTGGCTTGCGCAGGCGCGTTGCCCCGCGCGGCCAGCGAGCTGCTCTTTGTGGAGGTTTCTGTCCTTTTGTGAAAGGCTGGTCAGCTCTCCCGGCCGTCAGTCCGTCCCGCTTCCTGTGTGTGGCCGAGTTTCCGCGCTCGCTGTCCCTGGGCGGAGGAACCCGAGGCCTGGCCCTTGCGCTGCAGCGCGGCTCGCCCCGCGGAATGTGACGGGGAAGAAGGGGCGTGTGTGCGAGGGGCCGGGGAGCGAGGCCGGGGCGGTGGGAGAGTGGGCGCCGGCGGGAGGCTCCGGGCGTGCGAGGGTGCAGCCGCGAGCGCGCGGCGACCCTGCGAGGCCGCCGACCCCGAGCCGGCCGCAGAAGCGGGACTCGCTCCTCTAGGGCTGCCCACCCCCTCGGGGCCGCCGCCCAGGGGCGCCATGGAGACCTCGGCCCTGGAGCCTGAGGAGACAGGTACAGCCTCTCTGTCAGCCCGTGGGTCTGAAGGTTGCATTTGAGAGCCGGACGGCTTCCCAGAGAAGGCCCCTGCTTTTTCATCGTGTGCAGTCACCTGTTCCACTTTCCCAAGCATGCGCGTGGGCGGGAGGGCACGGCAGTGACACAGAGACCAGAGACATAAACGCTGGTGTTGGTCAGACTGTCGTACACGGGAGCGCTGGCTGGTTCCCGTCTCCTCCCTGATTCCTGACTACCAGAAGGGGGTGCCCATCAGCACAACAGCCCACGCTTGACTCCTTTTTATTCCTTCCCCAGCTCTGTGCTCTCAGAACCCTGCCCTTCCCCTCAAAGAGAATCCAGAGGATGAATTGGGTTGGGGTCTCCTGGAAGCCAGGTCTGAGGTGAGTGGCTGTCATGTCTTCCTTCTTTACGACACAGTCCTTCCCCAGCCCTGGGTCTTCAGTCAGCCCCAGACCCTCACCTGGGAAGCAGCTGTGGGCTCTTCAGGAAGCGGAGAGCACCAGGAACAGCTCCAGTGGAAAAGTTCGGAGGCCACTCCCACCCAGTGCGCGCTGGAGATGAGCCCTTGTGAATCACTTCCGGCCCGAGTCAGCACAGGCTCTGGTCAGCTGCCAGGACCTACTTGGGCATGTGTGCTACACCGAAAGCATCAGCATGTCAGATCTCTCAATATCTCGTCCCCCGTCTCCTGAGCACCCTTCGCCTTTGGCCTTCTCTCCCGGCAGTCTCATTTACTCCTGCCTAGTTCAGGTGGTCTGGTCTCCCGGGACATTGCCAAGGTCTGTTCTGGCTTCTCTTCCGGTTCCGTGCCCACACCACATGGGATTCCCACACCCCTTGAGCGCTGTGCTCCTCTTCCTGGAGAATGAAGACACAGTGGACATGAGCTTCTCCTAGTGGGTTGGAGATACCCCAAGGAGGGCCTGCTTTGGTCACAGACCCTGTACTCCTCTTGCTCGCTCGCTCTCTCTCTTTCTCTCTCTCTCTCTCTCTCTCTCTCTCTCTCACACACACACACACACACACACTGAAGCTATGTAACCTCTCACACCCTCCAACCAGCATCATATTCCAATGGGTCAGGAGCTTTAGATTCCAGCTGACTGCTCTTTCCATCGGCCAACGGCGCCACCGTCATCCTGTCTGCCTCACTTACGCACGTGCTCTCAGCAGGTGGTCCCATCTCCACCTTCTCATGTCGCTGACAAACACTGGTTTCTTGTTTTTTTGTTTTGTTTTCTCTTTTTGTTGGGGGGGGGGTCTGGCTTATCGAACTACAGTTTATATACAACATAGATTCTCCAGTCTTTACACGATTTGGTGAGTTTTGACAAACACACACAGTTGTGTACGCAGCGCCATAACCATGATGGATAGAACATTGCCCTTCCCTGGAAAGTTCCCTCAGAAGCCCCTCAGCCTTCTCCCCCTGCCCCTTGGTAGCCGCTACAGTTTTGCCTTGTTAAGACTTTCATGCGGATTTCAGCACGCATTTCTTTTTTTTTTTTTTTTTTTTTTTTTTTTTTTTTTATCTTTTAAATTTTTTTTTTTAACTTTTATTTAATGAATATAAATTTCCAGTATACAGCTTATGGATTACAATGGCTTCCCCTTCCCATAATTTCCCTCCCACCCGCAACCCTCCCCTCTCCCGCCCCCTCTCCCCTTCCATTCACATCAAGATTCATTTTCAATTCTATTTATATACAGAAGATCAATTTAGTATAAATACTTCAACAGTTTGCACCCACATGGAAACACAAAGTGAAACATACTGTTTGAGTACTAGTTATAGCATTAAATCAAAATGTACAGTACATTAAGGACAGAGATCCCACATCAGGAGCAAGCGCACAGTGGCTCCTGTTGTTGACCCAACAAATTGACACTCTAGTTTATGGCGCCAGTAACCACCCTAGGCTGTCGTCATGAGTTGCCAAGGCTATGGAAGCCTTCCAAGTTCCCCGACTCTGATCATATTTAGACAAGGTCATAAAAGACAGGTTGAGGATAGTAACCAATGATCCTAAGAGTGGCCTTAACCAGGTCTGAACAATTATACAGCATTAAGTGGGGAAGAGGACCATCAGTACACACAGGTTGGGAGTAGAGCCATTGGTGGTAGAGTAGAGGTTATGATTACAAAGGAATGAGGCCCAAGTGCACTAGACAGGGTCTAGAACGAAGGACAGAGTCATTATTAGAGGAGCTAAGAAAGGTGCTGTCTAAGCTACAAGTAATATTTCTGATTGAGAGGCAAATAGAACCTGATAGAAGGGGCTTGATAATAATCTGTTGGGCTTTAGGCCTTGTAAGTTAAGAGGCCCAGACCTATCTATCTCTTCACATGGGGTATATCCTAAGGGAGGTGTGAACCTCCTAGGGGAAGGCACTCTGTTGACTTTCATTACTTGGCTGGCCTGGGAGGAGAGCTGGCCAGGTAAAGGCAGGTGGCATCTCTAACAAGAAATTTACAGTTCTGCCTGCAATGTTCAGCACGCATTTCGTTTCTGACTTGTTTGAGTTCGCACCATGCTTCGAGTTCATCCGTGTTGCTGCATGGCTCAGTAGGTTACTCCACCTTTGTAACGCTCAGGTTTATTTGGATCTGTTCACAGAGGCTGCCGTAACAAAGTCCCATAGACAATGGAAATGCATTTTCCCATGGTCCCGGAGGTACAAGTCTGGGACGAAGGTGTCAGCAGAGTAGGTTTCTTGAAGACCGCCCTTCTTGGCTTTTAAATGGCTGTCTTTGCACTGTGTCTTCACATGGTCTTTTTTTCACATGGCTCTGTGCCCGAATCTCCTCATGAGGACACCAGTGATATTGGCACAGGGCCCACCCTAATGCGTTTATTCTAATTCAATTACCTGCTTAAAGAGCCTGTGTCCAAAACAGTCCAGTACTCAGGGCTCAGGACTTGCACATGTACATTGGGGGCACTACACAATTCAGTCCATAACACCATCATGAAACTACTCTACAGTTTGCTTATCCTTGCACCAGCCGGTTGACATGTAGGTTGATTATATTGGTCAGTTTTTCACTACTACACGTAAGTACCTTTATAAAGATTTGTTAGGCCTCATGGTTCTGGAGGTTCATAGTCCAAGATCAGGCGGCCCCCACTGGTTCAGCTGATGGCCTTGGAGTCCCAAGGTGATGCAGATCATCGAAGAGTCAGAGAGTGCGCAGCTGTCTGTGCCTGTGTCTCATGAGACTGCCCTAACGACTGATCCAATCCAGTCACCTCCCAAAGGGCCCAGCTCTCAACTCCAGAACTGGAGCAAGTTCTCACCCTCCTAGTGCCATTGACTTACAACATGGGGGTTTAAACTTCCATGTGCTCAGGAGTCCTGCTAGAAATGTTTCCGCCTTGCGGCGCCGGCACACCGGGTTCTAGTCCCGGTCGGGGCACCGATCCTGTCCCGGTTGCCCCTCTTCCAGGCCAGCTCTCTGCTGTGGCCAGGGAGTGCAGTGGAGGATGGCCCAAGTGCTTGGGCCCTGCACCCCATGGGAGACCAGGAGAAGCACCTGGCTCCTGCCATCGGATCAGCGCACTGCGTCGGCCGCAGCGCGCTACCGCGGCGGCCATTGGAGGGTGAACCAACGGCAAAAGGAAGACCTTTCTCTCTGTCTCTCTCTCTCTCACTGTCCACTCTGCCTGTCAAAAAAAAAAAAAAAAAAAAGAAATGTTTGAGCGCACTCAACCTGTGTTTTCAGTTCTCATCAGAAAACACCTAGGAGTACAATGACTGAGTCATAACAGTTAATATTTGTCAATTTTATTGATCTTTTCAAAGAATCATCTTTTGGCTTATTTGATTTTTTTTTTTTCGTTACTTCTTGGCCTTCTGTTTCATTGATGTCTGGTCCTTGTTATTGTCTTCCTTTATATACTTTGGTTTCTTCAGGTTGAAACTCAGATATTGACACTGTTTTTCTTCTTTCACGTAGCATTCCGTGCTGTACATGTCTAAGTACTGCGTTAGCCACATCCCACACATTTCATTATGTTGGAGCAGGGCGAGTGGGAGGTGTGAGGAAGGAGTAGAGGCTGGTCAGGTGAGAACACCTAGTGGCTTCTCACTGCGGGCCCCCTGAGACCCAGAACTTGCCGATAACATAATGGTTTTGAGTCTGGGTTTGAATCCTGTGGCCACAGTCAGCTCACAGTAGAGCTGCTGGGTTCTTTGTACTATTCTTTCATGTTTTCTAAGTTTGCAATTCTTGATCCCGCCCAGGACCTGTCACAGCAGCCATAGGCAGGCTGGACAGGTGCCAGGGTACCTCAGCATCCATTCAGCCTAACTCTGCCAGCGCACAAAGCTGGACCAGGGAGTGGGGACGTGCCACTTCTCTGCACCCCACGCCTCCTGGGCCCGCAGTCCCATCCTGCTCAGTGTCTGCCATACAACCTTCCTCCCCTGGGAGAAGTGCTGCTGAAGTGAACTCTCTTGGAACTGTGGCCACTCCTGACCTGAGCAAGTGAGCAGCTCTGTCATTTCAGGAATCGGTGACCTTCAAGGACGTGGCCGTGGACTTCACCCAGGAGGAGTGGAGTCAGCTGGATTCCCCTCAGCGAGCCCTGTACCGGGACGTGATGCTGGAGAACTACCAGAACCTTCTCGCCCTTGGTAAGATGCTCCCCCTAGGGCTGAGTGCTCTTGGCTTTCTCCCACCAAACACCCTCTCAGTGTCAGCCCTGGTGCCAGACACAGCAGTGACTCACCACCTTGGGCTTGCGCCTCGGCCACTCCAGCAGTCCCCACGGCGCCATCTCGCTGGGAGCTGTGACTGGGGAACATAGGAGGACGGTTGGTCGGGAGGCAGGTGGGGATGAGAGGACTTGGGGCTCAGCCCACACAGAGATGCACTCAGGTAATGAAGGCAGGGTGTCCCTTTCTGTTGTTTCTGTAACTTGGCCTTTAAAACAAATTAAAAACAAACAAACAAGTAAAACCACTGGAATCTCTTCGTACAATATTTTGGCCTCTCTCAGATGCCAGCTAAGAAACATTTTGTAGCTGCTTGTTTTCAGACAAGATCCTGATCTTCTGTCACGATAAAGTCACCACTGGGGATGAGTGAACTCAGGGCTGTGGTTGGGATGAGCTAGCCTGGGGCTGATGTTGTTACTGGGGGAGAGTCCACTACTGAGGAGAATCACTACAGGGGATGGTTCCCAGCTGGGGCAACAGCCACTCATGATAGGACAGTGAGTGCGGGACACACCCCCGAGGTCACATCCCATCACCCCAGGTTGAGAATCCCCAATCTGAAAGCACTCTGAACATCGACACAGTGCACAAATGGGATATTCCACACCTGACCTCACGTGATGGGTCACGGTCAGAGCTCAGGTGCACTAGAAATAACGTGTAAGGCTTATGGCAGGCAGACTGTAGAGGAAATGCAAGTAAATTTTGTGTTTACACTTGGGTCCTATTAGGCTTCAGGATTTCAGGGTTCAAAGAAGGAACTCAGATAATCAGGCAAGCCAGGAAAGACTTTATTCCAGGAGGGACAGAATCGTAGATAAGAGGAGTTGGGGCTCAGCCCACCTGGATAGCAGGTGTGGCTTAACCCCAGGTGTCGTTGCACCAGGCACTGCCTATTTTGTGTAGCTTGTTGGGGGAGGAGTCTGGTTCAGTGTGGAGACCCGTATCTGCTGCAGTAAGGTGGGTCTGAAGGTTCGGAAGATGACCCCCTTTGACAGTTGTTTATCGAAGATGACAATTTACAATGCATGGTCTTACCAGCTTAGCAGTCCTGGGCAAAGGGCTATACAAGCTGGTGCCAAGCCAGCAGATTCTCGGGCATAAAACTCCACCATGTCACTTTCAGGGTTATTTTATTTATGCCTAGTTCTATCAGATTTGAAGTTAACTATTTGTGTCCCAGGGCCTAGCAAGTCCTAACAGGTCCTATCCCCAAGATGTCTCATTATGTATATGCAAATATTCACAAATCCAAAAACCCTCTGAAATCTGAGTTACTTCTAGTCCCAAGCATTGTGACAACCATGATTGAGAGTATAGGCAGACTGGACTCCCATGGGTCTTTGGGTCACACAAGATATCATATGACAGCTGAGCGAGGGGATGCTGGCAGTAGTCCTTACTGGCCTGTCACTGTGTAGCCTTCCAGACCACACAGCTGAGGGAGGAGGTGCACGCCTGAGGTCATCCTGTGTTTCTGTGCTGTGGAGTAGCTGGGCTTAGGTGAGCTGGAATTCTCGCAGCCCTGCAATGGAACGTTTCTCTAACTGTTGGTTTGATATGCCCACCTTTCCAGGATGGGCCTGTCTCATCCAGGACCAAGGTGGATGCTAGGACCACTCCCTCAAATTTGCTTATCTGCTTAAGGTACCATCCCCTACCTCATAAAAGAGGCTGAGAATGGGAACAAGTTCTCTTTCCACCACAGCCCACACCTGGAGGTACTGCTCTTTTTCTCTTTCATGGGCAACCCTCCGGCCCACTCATGATGGTGTTTCCTCTTTTGGGATGGCCCACACTCTCATGTGAATGTATGTTTTCTTCTTCTTTTCCCCAAAAGACTTTTATTTAAGGAATACAAACTTCATGCCTTTTTTTTTTTTTTACAGGCAGAGTTAGACAGTGAGAGAGACAGAGAGAGAGAGTTATAGACAGTGAGAGAGAGACAGAGAGAAAGGTCTTCCTTCTGTTGGTTCATTCACCTAATGGCTGCCACGGCTGGTGCTGCGCCAATCCGAAGCCAGGAGCCGGGTACCTCCTCCCAGTCTCCCATGCAGGTGCAGGGACCCAGGCACTTGGGCCATCCTCCACTGCCTTTCCAGGCCACAGCAGAGAGCTGGACTGGAAGAGCAGCAACTGGGACTAGAACCCCAACCGGGACTAGAACTCGGGGTGCCAGTGCTGCAGGCGGAGGATTAGCCAAGTGAGCCATGGCGCTGGCCATAAACTTCATGCATTTCATACAACTTCAGGATTATAGTGATTCTTCCCACCATACCCGCCCTCCCATCCACATTCCCACCCCTCTTCCTCCCTCCCCCATTCCCAGTCCCATTTTCCACTAAGATCCATTTTCAATTAAATTTACCCACAGAAGACCAATTCTGTACTAAGTAAAGAGTTCAACAATTTGCACGAGAAAAAAAAAAAAGCAACCTGTTCCTCAACAGTCGAGACAAAGGCTGTTCAAGGTCACTGCATCTGGAAGTTAATTTCACTTTCTTTTAGAAACATAATTAACTTTAAAGAAGCACGCAAGAATGACACATCTTTTGTGAGCTCTTAGACATAACTATAACTTATGAGACATGAGAATATACTTCACTTAATACATTAAAAAAAGGTAAGTCCTTGAGAACAAGTTTTATCATTAATCAAGGAAGCACCTAAGAAACGAAGCAATGCAGTTGGACACTTAAGCGTAACTAAAACTGATGAGACATAAGAATATCCTCCACTTAATACACTAAAATGAAAAAAATCCTTGAGAACAAGTTTTACTATTAACTCTCATAATACAACTCTTTGGTGACAGAGGTCCTGCATGGGAAGTTAGTGCACAGTGACTCCTGTTAATTTAACAATTAACACTTTTATGTATGATATCAGTGATCACCTGAGGCTCTTGACATGAGCTGCCTTGGCTATGGAAGCCTTTTGAATCCACAAACTCCATCAGTATTTAGACAAGGCCATAAGCAAAGTGGACATTCTCTGCTCCCTTCAGAGAAAAGTATCTCGTTCTCTGATGACTTCTTTCCATTGAGGTCTTACATAGCGTGGTCCTTCATGTTGGATATTTTTTGCCAGAGTCTTGGCTTTCCATGCCTAAAATGCTCTCATGGGCTTTTCAGCCAGACCAGAATGCCTTAAGGTCTGATTCTGAGGTCAGAGTGCTACTTTAAGCAATTGTTATTCTATGAGTCTGCAGTATGGACTGCTTCCCATGTTGGAGCAGTGAATGTATGTTTTCTAATTGTAAAATAAATCCTTCTCTCACTTGTGCTGTTTGTATACACACACACACACACATATGGATGCTTTGAATTCTTATTTCTGTGGGCGTGCGGACCTCAAAAAGAAATTAAGAACTCAGGCCCACATCATCTGTGTCACACATAATATATTACATGTCAGTCATGAGAGGGGCAGGCATACTCCTGGGTCCCATTATATTACCATATCTGTGATGTCATAAGCCAGCCAGGAGGAGGGACACAGATCTAACTCTGACCATGTCTGTATATCCCATGAAACAACATGGCAGCTGAGAGGGACTCAGACTGAATCACTCTTTCCAAGAGAGCCACTAGGCTTGGGGGAGAGCTGTACTCCTGACTCAGTCTCGGTGGCACTTTTAGCTGCTTGTTGTGAAGGTCCAATTGAGATGCCAGGCAAGCTGCTAAGGGGCTGCCTATTGGTGCTCCAGGGGCTGGCACCTTGGCACATGGGGTGAGGACGCTGGATGGGGAAGGGCTTGGAGACCACAAGCTGCAGTGTAGGGTTTGGCAAGTAAAGACAGGAGTGGGGCAGATCGTCCCTGGAGCTTGTTCTTCAGATGGTCAGGAAGGCAGATCTTGCTGCGTTCTTTCCAGAAGGGGCCAGACTGCCAGTGACCCAGGGGAAGCTGTAGGAATGCAGTCTTTGTCAGAGTTGCAAACTGCAATGGGGGACGCCCTCCTGCACCCACTTTGCTGCATCCCAGACACTGCCTTAGCCCTTGCTCTAACAAATCTGTAGACCAGGCCCTTCCTTTAGGAAACTCACCTTTTCCATCTCCTTTTCTTGTTAGTAAAACTCGTAAGTAAAGCTTTCCTCTGGGCAACTCCCACTTGAGGCTGATTATTAAATACCCCTTGAGCCAGCTAAGAAGACTGGCCACAGTCTGGGCTCGCCTTCTCTGTTGGGGCTGGACTGGACACTCCATGCCAAGCCTTGTTCTCCCAGGACTCAAGTTTCTCTGCTGGGAGCGTCAGCCTGTGGGGGTGGGACTTGCCCCGTCAGAAAGAAGATGCCTGTGTAGGTATAAAACAAGTGTAACCCAAGCCACTTTATTATGCGTTCTTTAATATTTATTTCTTTTGATATTAAAATACGTCAGACTAAAACAGTTTTTGGAGTCCCAGGCCCTGAGTCTGTGTCTTGACTTCTCTTTGTCTCTGTCTTTCCCATCTCTCGCTGCCTTTGTGACTCTGGCTCTCTCTGTGGCAGGGCAGCCCTTGTGCTGGGGGACACAGACCCAGACAGATGCCTGCTCCTCTCCAAGTCATCCTTTGGAGCCTTCCACAGCTCAGGAAACCTTCTCACTGGGACCCCAAGTGTCTTCCCTTGTCTCTTCTGACTCCAAGACCCGAGTGCGTCCTGCAAGACCCAGGCGCCAGGGGGCGTCCTCTGCTGGTGGGGAGGGCCCTGCCCTGGGGCTTGAGATGCTGTCTGGATGGGCCAAACGGAAAGAGAAGCCCATTCCACGTGAGCACAGTGTGTGTGGGAGGTGCTGATCATTTTAGCTCCTTCTTGCTGGTTACTGCCTTGTTCACATTTGTCTCTACGCCTCAAGTTTCTGTGCACTGCCCTTCTAGACACTGAGATCTAGGACAGACATGAATGAGAATGTCCTCAATTCACCATGTGTTTCCCCAGGGAATGGAAGCTATCACCAAAGTAGGGATTGCCAAGAAGCTGCCTTACTTGGTGCCTGGAAACTGGTCTCTGTAAGCACACAAAGAGTGTTGGAAAGCACTACACAGAGATCTAAGGGAGACAGCAGCGGCAGCAGCTACTGAAGAGAGGCACCTTATCACGTGTTTCCCTACTGAATGGAACCATTTACAAAACTAGGAACCCCGGGTGGGAGGAAGTTATGGGGGGGGGGGAAGCCATTGTAATCCATAAGCTGTACTTTGGAAATTTATATTTATTAAATAAAAGCTTTAAAAACAAAACAAAACAAAAAAACTAGGAACCCTGTCAACCCCAGTGCCTTCTGTTAAAAGTTTGTCTGCATAGGGCCAGCACTGCAAGGTGTTGCATCACCTGTGATATCAACATCCCATACCGCATCGTCAGGTCAGGGTCTTGCTGCCCTGCTTCCAACCCAGCTCCCTGCCGATGCATCTGGGAGGCAGCAGAAGACGGCCCCCTCACTACCCATGTGGGAGACCTGGCTGGAGTTCCTGCCTCCTGGCTTTTGCCTGGTCCAGCCCCAGCTGTCGTAGCCATCTGGGGAATGAACCAGTGGATGAAAGATCTCTTTCTGTTTCTCCCTCTCTCTGTCACTTTTTTTTTTACTTATTTTTTTTTTATTTGATAGGTAGAGTTACAGACAGTGAGAGAGAGACAGAGAGAAAGGTCTTCCTTCTGTTGGTTCACTCCTCCAATGGCTGCTACGGCCAGTGCTACGCTGATCAAAGCCATGAGCCGGGTGCTTCTTCCCGGTCTCCCATGCGGGTGCAGGGACCCAAGCACTTGGGCCATCCTCCACCGCCTTCCCGGGCCACAGCAGTCTCTCTATCACTCTTAATAAATCTTTGTGAAACAGGAAACATTTATCTCTTCCTTGTTTCTTAGAGTCTACCACTTATCAAGGCTAAATAGGCAAGGTGCAGACAAACTGTTTAAGAGATGCTACCTGCGACACCTTGCACCTCAGAGCTCCTGGGTTTCAGTCCAGCCTCCATGACTGATGTTACCTTCCTGCTAATTTGCACCCTGAGAGGCCATACGTGATAGCAAGTAGTTGGGCTCCTGCAACCCGCGTGGAGACATGAACTGAGCTCCTTGATCCTGGCTTTGGCCTGGCCCAGTCCTAGATTTCTGTGGTCATTTGGGGAGTGAACCAGATAGGGGATGGGAGAACTCATTCTCTTTCTCTCAATCTTTCAAATAAATAAAAAATGAAGATTTAAAAAGAATTTGCAACCTTAAAGGAGGCAAGAAACATGGAGTAATAAAGAATATTTAGGGCAGGGGCCGGCGCTGTGGCACAGCAGGTTAATGCCTGGGTCTGAAGCGCCGGCATCCCATATGGGCACCAGTTCAAGATCCGGCTGCTCCACTTCCAATTCAGCTCTCTGCTATGGTATGGGTTAGCAGTAGAAGATGGCCCAAGTCCTTGGGCCCCCGCACCTGCATGGGAGACCCAGAAGAAGCTCCTGGCTCCTGGTTTTGGATCAGCGCAGCTCTGGCCATTGTGGCCAATTGGGGGAATGAACCAACGGATGGAAGACCTTTCTCTCTCTCTCTCTCTACCTCTCTTCTCTCTGTGTAACTCTGATTTTCAAATAAATAAATCTTTTTAAAAAAGGAATATTTAGGGCAAATAGAAAACAAATGGCAGTAAGGTTATAGACTCAAACCTACTTACAATAATAACTACATTAAACATGAATGTACTGAAACGATCACCTGAATGACAAAGATTATCAGTAAACTCTAAGAAGCTATAGAAGACTTCAGAAAGTAAAGGGATCAGCAGGAAAGCTCACGGACGGGAATGGAGAGCGCAGGGCTGAGGTCACTGAGCAGGAACGACCAGCACACGGCCTCTCACCACAAAAGTCCCCCATCTCTCACATGCAGAGGCTCGGCTACAGCCGCAGGAACGGGCTGGGGATTGCACAGTAAAGGGCAGACACGCTAAGCTGCCCCTCGTCCCCGCAGGCAGCCACTGCAGCCAAACGGCCCCCTGAGGTCAGGAAGGTGGGAGACAAGGCCAGGTGAGGCAGACAAGGACACGTCCAGCAAAGCAAGTTAAAAACAGGGCAGGGGGTGGTATTCTCAATGAGACGAGAAAACATGAACCAGGCGTCGGACCCTCATCTGGAAACAGTCACCCTGGGTGCAGGCGGAGACTGGACTGGAAGAGGAAGCTGCTGTCTGCTGCAACTGAAGAACAGGGGGAGCTGGCACCAGGCAGTGCTTACTGGCAGGAGAGGCAGGTGTCAGATGGCAGCTCTTGGGGGTGGGACCTATGGGTACAGCTTAGTGACTGGGGCCGGCTGAGACAGAGAGGGTCAAGGGTGAGTCCCAAGTCTGAGTTACAGCCTGGCGGTAGCGCCCCTCACAGACACGGGCAGCACAGGAGTGGGAGGTCTGGACAAAGAGGAGAGGACAGCTCCTGAAGGCTCTAGTCTCTGGCTGAGGCCGCTGGGACCTTCCCCATGTCTGTCAGTTGATGTACTTAAGGTGAGGGGAAGACCCTGGAGATGAATCCGAGTGCCATCAGAAACATCTGCTGGATGTGCAGCCACAGGATGCAGGAGAGGACCAAGCTGCAGGGAGCTGAAGCAGCCTCAGCGCAACTCGTGCAGAATCCAAAGACGGAGGGGCCGTGAAGGCGGCAGGCGGCACAGGAACCCCGGCAGAGACCCGGTCTCCAAGAGAGGGTGGCCTGTGAGCCCAAGTGCGCCACGGAAGACCAGATCTGCAATGCCCCTGCATAGCCACAGGCTTTGGGAGAGTGGTGGCAACACGGGCACGAGGTGGAAAGGAGGTCTCCAGTCCAGGAGCTGCACGTGGAGGCAATGTGGAGATCAGAGGCTAAGGCTTGCTGCTGTTGGAGGGAACTCACCGATTCATACTCACAGAGAGGCATCAAAGTACAGAAGGTGGCAGATGAAACCAAGGGGCAAGGCTTCCCTGATGGCAGGGAAGGGTGGGAAGCAGACTACAAATACGAGGAGGGGCCCTTAACTGTGGCAGAAGGGAAGGAGGGAACACCTGGTGTGGACAGAGTTAGGAATGTCAGCACAGGGCAGAACTTCGGATGTCTCAGAACATCTGTGTAAACTCTTGGTCAGCTCTGAGCTCTTCATTTCTAAGATCTGCTAAGCCCAATGTGAGGCCAAGTAACTCAGTCAACAGCAGAATCAGGATACGAAACCATCTAGCCCAAGAAGTCAGCCCGAGGCATAAACACATCTCTGTATTTCTCTCTTCCTGCCCTGCCCCTGCCCTGGAGTCCACGCACACAACTGCCCACCTGAAATCCCTCCTTGGAGAATGGGCAGCGCGACGGGTCCTGTGCAAATCTCACCTCTGATTCTCACAACACCATCTATTGTGATGCCCTTTCTCCCTCCACAAAGCCACCCTGGAGTCCTTCCTGTCCATCAACTGCCACCTAAGCTTGTACCCAAGTTGCTGTGCCATGAACTCCACTACCCTAGACTTTTGTCACCCATGGACTTAAAGGTCAGCTCTTTCACTTGCTTGGACCTCTGCCCAGCTGTCCTTCCATCTGGGGTGTTGCCTCAGCTTCCCTTCTGAATCACAGCATCTGCATTCCCTAGCTTGTTTCCATCCCCCCCAACGTCCACTACTTCACACTATCAGGGCGACTGAGGTCTGTTGTCAGAGCGGGGATGCATTTCACCCACTGCTTCACCTCCAGTGCCAATCACCTTGTCGAGCACACAGTAGGGACTCGATCAATATTTACGCACAGCAGTACTTACTTTTAAGAGAAGGACAGGGAGATAAGGGGAGGGGAGGACTTTGCTAAAGAATGTGAGGAGCCTGCCTGTGTCAGCCCCCAAATGCAGAATGAGATCTCAGCCTTACCAAGATGACAACTTCGGCCTGACTCAGGCACGCTTCTGGCAGGCAGGGCTGTTCAGACATTCAGGACTGTTGTGAGAGGCCACATTCCCTCTTCCTGTTGAGACGTTCAGACTGAATGCAGGAAAACACTCAAGTCACGGACAGCATATTTGTCTACCCAGACAAGTTCCTGCGTCCAAACCTAACCGTCAATGGGATGGTAGTGTGAGGAGGGTCTTTAGGGGTCATCAGACTTAGCTCAGGTCCTGAGGGTGGGGCCCTCATGATGGGATAATGCTCTCACAGAGGAGGAGGAGACACAACCCATGAGTGATGACCCAGATTAGGGCTTGCACCTGAACCCTAATCCTGGCACTGACCCTGGACTTTCTAGGCTCCAGGAGGCCAAACTACTAAGACAGGATGGCAGGGAGGCACAGGTGCTCACCTGGGCTCGAGAGAGCAGCGGGCAGAGCGTCGGCTGAGGTTCAGTTCCACTGGAGACTCGGGGAATTGCCCACATTCTCTTTATTGTCTAACTGGTCCCGATGCCTACAGGAACAGCACAGAGCACACAGCAGCACCCCACTCGTGACTCCCATCTCACAGTCCCACCCACTCAGTCCAATAACATCTTCTAGGAGTAGCATGGATACAGATCCTTTTCTCCATGGCCCGAGCCTGTCAAATTTACATAATATGAGGCAGACGTGGGAAAAACACGGGGGCTGACAGGGTAAGATGTAGAAAGAATGTAACGACAATGACATCTAATCTACTATGGTGGGTCCAGGAAAACACAACTACAAGGGAAATACATTGGCCTGCTTCCAGTTTTTAACCACCACACACAGGGGGGCATCAAAGGGACAATGGAAAAATTCTCATCAGAATTCACAGCAGGAAAACAAACACGTTTTGCAAGAACATGGTGTAGAACCCCACTTCTCCCTCATGCAAGAATAACACTTTGTGTACGAGACCTCACGAGCACCAGTCTGGTTGCAGGAGTAGCGGCTGTCCTGCCAGCATGGGCTCCATGTTCCTGGTTCCAGCTGAGTCACAAAACAAACCAAAGGACTCCAAGGAACCCCTGTGAGATCCTCAAAGGGAAGCTCTGCTCTGAGGAGCCCTGCAAGTTCCTGCCTTGCTGTGGAGGAGGGGCTGGGGCTGTCGCTGCTCTGGGCTGTGCGCTGCTCACTGCCTGTTCATCCCACCCTTTTGACCCAAGTTTGAGTCCCACTGCTTTGTCACCCAGTGCCTCACCAAGGCAGTCTCCTCTCTGGTCTCAGTGTCAGGCTCTTTGTTAAGGTGGACCTAACGTCTTCCATCTGAATCCATATATTTGTGCCGTGACACCGATGATGTGAATGGTCTGTGTGAAAATGGAGAAAGTAAAACAGACTGGGGCACTTGTTTCCATTTTCCCAATTCCTTTTTTTTTTATTTAAAATTATATATTTATATAAATGGAACAAATTTCATGTATCTATACAGTACATAATGACAATTCCCACCCCATCCTTTCTCCCTCCCACCATTCCTCTTGCTTCCTTTCTTTTAATTTTTGTGATGATGTGATTTTTTTCTCTTTGAGAACAAGTTTTATCATTAATCGAAGAAGCACCTAAGGAAACAGGCAATGGAGCTGGACAGTTAGTTTTCTCTAAAACTTCTAAGACTTAGGAATATATGCCTCATACTTAATATGCTAATACACCATTAGTATACTAAGATGAAGCACATCTTCAAGAACAAGTTTTACTGTTCTCTCCCATGATACAAAACTTTGAGGACAGAGTTCCTGAATGAGAAGTTAGTGCACAGTGACTCCTGTCGTAATTAACTCTCTTACGTATGATGTCCGTGATCTCCCAAGGCTCTTGACATGAGCTGCCTAGGCTATGGAAGCCTTCTGAATCCACAAAGTCCTTCAATATTTAGACAAGTCCATATGCAAAGTAGAAGTTTTCTCCTCTCTTCAGAGAAAAGTACATTGTTCTTTGATGACCATTTCTTTTCACTGGGGTCTCACCCACTGAAGTCCTTCATGTAGAGCATATTTGCCACAGAGTCTTGGCTTTCCATGCCTGGAATGCTCTTGTGGGCTTTTCAGTAAGACCAGAATGCCTTAAAGGCAGATTTTGAGGTCAGTGTGCTACTTTAAGCAATTGTCATTCTAGAAATCTTGCAGTAGGACTGCTTACCATGTTGGAGGTACACTCCTTTTTAATCCTATCATTATTATCAAACACTAAATCCTATGTGTATGATTGCTTTAACACTGAATCCTATCTATATGATCGCTTTAACACTTACAATGCTTTTTTACCACCCCACTTATGGAGATTTGGCACCCCATGGCAAGTTTTTAAAAACAACTTTTTTAAAGATTTATTTACCTGAAAGTCACAGTTATACAGAGACAGAAGGAGAGGCAGAGAAAGAGAAAGGTCTTCCATCCAGTGGTTCACTCCCCAGTTGGCCACAACGATGGCCAGGAGCCAGGAGCTTCTCCCAGGTCTCCCATGCAGATGCCGGAGCCCAAGGACTTAGGCCATCTTCCACTGCTTTTCCAGGCCACAGCAGAGGGCTGGATCCAAAGTGGAGCAGCTGGGACTCGAACTGGCACCCATATATGAAGCTGGCACTGCAGTCAGGGGCTTACCCACTGCAACACAGCGACGACCCCCAATGTTTTTAAGCTGTATCCTTAGAAGATAAGTCCACAGGAATGTATGCAGAGCTATACAGCTTTACACTTACAAGCCTCATATATTTCATGATTACAACTTAAGGAACATGGTGATTATTCCCACCCACATTACTACCCCCTTCCTCATCCCTCTCTTATTTCCACTCTAATTTTTTTTACTAAGATCTATTTTTAATTAACTTTATACACATACGATTAACTGTGTTAAATAAAAAGTTCAACAAATAGTATGAAAAGGCTGTCAAAATCATGGCTTCTCAAAGTGTCAGCTTCACTTCTACCGATTGCCTTTTAGGAGCTCTATTAGTTTTCACAAGACAGCGAGAACATATGGTATTTGTCTCTTTGGGACTGGCTTATTTCACGAAGTAAGAGGTTTTCTAGATTCATCCATTTAGCTGTAAAGGACAAGATTTCTTCTTTGTTTGTTTGTTGTTGTTTGTAATTACCACTGTGTAATAATCCATGATGTACGTATCCCATAAGTTCTATATCCAATCTTCATTCAACAGATATCTGGGTTGATTCCATGTCTTAGCTATCGTGAACTGCTCTCTGAGGACCCACATCCTAGACTGTATCCTGACCTAAGGTCAGGGTCAGCCTAGTGAGGGGAAATTGTGCCACCTCGAGCTCAGACTGACAGAGTTATGGGAAGCCCGGTCCAGGTCAATGGTGCCAGATCAGAATGAGGACAACAGGGCTGAGGACAGGAGGAAAAGCAAGTTTACTAATCCACTGGAGGATGAGGAGGAAGCAGACTCACTTCTCAGAAACTGCCCATGTCCCTGTGAGAGGGGTCTGGGGCTTTTAGGGGTGCAAGGGAGAGAAGAGACTAGGCCATGGAGGATGTGACTGACGGCAAACCCGGAGGAGACAGCACCATGCTGGTGAAGGGCGGCTTCTCTATCTCGGGCATCAGTGCAGCGTGAACAGCTTGCTGGTGGCTGGACTTATCATGGGGAGGGCAAAACAGGATATTCTGGACAACCAAGCAGCTCTAAAACCTTACTGCCCGGCAACGGAGAGGAGGCAAGGACCGTGCTGAGAGATGCCAGTGTTCATCACCAGGAGGCGGCTCACTTGGGGGAGACACAGGACCTATGCTTATTGTGCCCTTTGGTACACGGCCCCTTTGCATTCTGGTACACTCAATGCAATCCTCTGTGCTTGCTGACCAGGGAGGGAGGGACAACTTGGCAACTTCAGGTGACTTTCCCAAGCCCAGTCTCAGGAATTCCCGGGCAAGTACTACTTATCTGTTGAACTGAACAGACGCTCTAATTGGTCACAAGCCCAGAAGTAGCTTTTGCTAAGCAGCTACGAAAAGGAAAGAAAGATGGATTCAGTATGGTTCCAGCATCACAGGCCATTCTTCTCTTTGCTGTTTGGCTGGATTACTTTTCCCGGAGACACCATGGCCTGGTGTATGTGTCCCCGCCCCCTTGCACTGAAGGGGAGGGGCACAAACATGTCATAACAGACAAAGGATGACACATTAATGAGGGGCCCTGCTGTGGGCTATAAAAGCCAGAGCTGGGGGGGCCTAGCTCAGCTACTGCTTCTGCTTTAGAGCAGTAACGATCGAAAAATGACCAGAAAGCTTCCGCCCATTGGCCTAGGCCAACGCTGGCCTCAACCACCTCCTGTGCCTTTTCCCCAGCCTCAGCCTCCTTTAAAGCTCGCCCTGAAGCCTCACCCACCGCCCACGCCTCTCCGCCATCAACCTTGTCCGGCCCGCCTGCCTCCGCTTGCTCCTTCCATTGACGGCCTCGCAACAACTCTTGGGGCACAGCCGCCTTGCACCTTTCTCCGGCCCAGCCACCTCCCTCCCATAAACAGAGAGGGCTCTTCTCGCATCCCTGCCAACCGTGCCTACAAACCCTGCAAAGCCGATCCTTGCCGGGCACCCAGACCAACCACTCCTCGCTGCGCTTTCTACCCTCTTCATCCCTATCCGCCCACCGCCAGGGGCTCCACCCCCTTCTAAGCCCCCTCCCCCGCTGCCTGCCAACAAGCCTGCCATCCTCACCCACACCTGAGGATTCTCCAGGTCTCCCCCTGGAGAGATGGCAGCCTCGCAGCGACACAGCTCGGGGACCGTTGTGAACATTCTCTTGAGTTCCCGGTAGCCAGGCCTAGTGAGTATGGAGGGATCGAGAAGGCAGGAGGACGGCTACCTTTCAGCCTCCAGGATCACTCTACTCAGCTCCAGGAGGCCTCTCCCACGATCAGATCCTACTGATCTTACTCCCCTGTTTTGCTCCAGCCCCACCTTGGGATTGCTCCTCTGTGCTAACAGGGACTTACCACAATGTCACTTTCCCTACAGGTCATCGGCTGGCTCGCCTGCATGAGATGCCGCATCTGTGGTTTTGTTTTAAGCTGGTGTGTACGAGAAAGTGCAGCACTGAGCAGATAAGGGAGAACGAGGGACAAGCACCACCTCTGTACTGAGCAGGGTAAGCCCTGCTGTCTGTCCTGGGTTTAGGGAGCATGAATGATTGAACCCAGACATCCGTATTTTTACGAGATGTCCGGTCAGGTGAGGTGGTCATCAGGACCTTCTGTCTCCCACAGGATAGTAGCGGTGAAGACACGCCCTGAATGGCTGCAGATTTAAGGGACCTACAGACACCATGCAAGGGTGTACCTGCAGAAGGCATGGGAGCCATGGTGCAGACGGCCTGGGATGCTGCTGCTTGGAGCCAACAGAAGACCTGGGACTCGGGCAGATGCCAGAAGGACACAGGAGAGACCAATGAACCGACCTCTGCCCACACATCTGGGGCCCGCTACCCCACACGCTGTCAGATACTCATTTGTAATAAATACTGCTGAACAGGAACTTTAGCCTTGGTTGTAACTTTGTTTTTGAAATACTTGTATTCTGCAGGGAATTTCATGTTTGCTTCAGTCAAGGTGTCTTCCTCTGAAGTGAAAAGGTCCTTTTCAGGCCTGGGCTCCTGTCGGAGTCCTGAAAGTTTGGTGACTCCGTGCCTGGGGTGTCAGCCCTTTCTGCTTTCTCCCCCACCCAACTTCACATCCCAAGGTCACCGCAAGTCCCTAAATGCACCTGGGCCTCACATGGAGCCCCGGAACCACTCGTCAGTCACCACGGCGTGGCTCCTAGGAGTCCTAGACTCACCAGCTGAAAAGCCCGGTCCAGTCTGCCCCTCCCCTCTGGGGATGCTGCTGCTCAGAGCAGACCGACGGCTTGGGACGCGGGCCAGATGCAAGATGATTTATCCAGGGAGGGAGGGACAGAATCAGCCACTCATCTGCAGCAGCCTCTCCTCAAATGGGGTGCGGCTTGGAGAGAGGGACCTGGGGGAGACGGGGGAGGGCTCCAGGGGGAGTCCCACCACTGCCACATGAGAGACCACGTTCAACAGTGAGGGCTGCCGCTAGTGGGACTGGAGAAAACCACAGGTGACCCAAGACGTATCTCAAGATAATCTGTAGGGACACCTAAAGCTGCTCTTCACGTTCCAGCCACGTGCAAGAGCAGGACGATGGTGATGACATCGACTCCTGGTCTGGTGGGAATCTTAACACGGGCAGTCCTACAGCTTCACTCTGTGTCCACGTGTAGGGCCAGACTCCCAGGCAGGGATAAAAGACGGAAGCAACCTTGGCCCTCAGGGAGGGGAAAATGAGGAACTTGGGCAAGGGGCTGGGAGGCACGAGGAGGAAGGCTTGGAATGGAAGCCTGAGCTATGGGGAATCAGCCAGTCCAACCCCTTTTCTGTCCTCACGCACACGCATGGCGGGGCTCCGACCTGGTAAGACGGGCGAACAAATCACAGCGCAGACACTGCCATGCGTATGGAAGAAACACTCTGGGGCGTCTAAAGAGAATGGCCGAGGTGGAAACTTAGGATGATCCTCGCCAGCCACAGCACTAACTCCCAGCTCTGGGGGCCCCTCCATGTGAGGAGTCTGTCTGCTCCTCTGTAATCGAATTGCGTTGTCTTCACTTCTCTTCGGACTCCAAACCTGGTTTCTGTATGAGTAGAGGCAGGGACATCAGCTTCAGCTGACTCCCTGCCCAACCAAGCTGACATTTTCCATACCTAAAGGTCAAACTTGGCATCTGAAGACCAGGATAGGAAGGGTGATCAATGACATCATTGCCTGAATGATCAATGGCTGGTCTGCAGACCCTGAAGACAGATAGCATCAGAGGCTGGGAACACAGTACACCCCTGTCATCAATAATCCAGTCTGGTCACTCTTACTAGGTGTTGTTTCCTTGTGAATGGAATTCAGGGCAACACATAAAACTGCCTTGCTTTTCACCCGATGCAATGCAGGTGCCCACTGTGGATCCCAAACCAGCCTTGCAGAAGGGAATTCCACATTTCCTCCAGGCTTGATCCCTCACTCTGGCTTGCTGAGTCCACGCTAACTCTGCTCTCCACCAGACTCTGGTGATTTCAGCCAGCAGCCCCTTCCTCTGTCAAGACCGTGTATCGGCGTTCCTCCTGCAGCCTGCAGAAACCGGCCCCAGCCAGCCTGCACAGACAGGCTTTCCTGTGGAAGGCAAGGCTGTGGGGACTCCCCAGGGCCTGGGAGCCAAGGAGAGTGAGGGCTCCAGGTTGGCCATGTCTCTGCTCTCTCCTCTTTCTCTGTGGCCAACAGGATGAGTGGGAGATGGCCACGCCCACCTCCCAAGTCTCTGCCAGGGATGCGCCAGGAGGCAGCAGAAGGCAGGGAGGAAGAGCAACTCTGGCTTAGTTACCAGTTTCCAAGAGGCGACACTGGCCTGTGTTGGGCCAGGCATCCATCCAGGTTCTTTCTGCTGTGACTGGAGGTTGGGGTCGGGTCAGGATGGAAAGCGGCTGTCAGGAGCACCCAAGCAGTTGTGAGGGAGCGCTGGGTATCCTCAGGACATGGGCAGACACCCAGAGTCTCCGTCCCGTGACTCACGGGAAGGCAGCAGTGCAGCGTGTGACCTCTAGGCGGACCAGCATGTGCGTTAAGGAGACAGTGCTTTGTCCTCACCTCTAATTACAGAGAGGGGCAACCCCAGTTGCCAGTCTGACAGGGTGAACATGTTGGAGTCTGATTCACTACCATTCTTTCTTTTTAAATTCAGCAGTATTTTTGTAAAAAGATTTGTCTATTTGAGACGTAGTGTTACAGACAGTGAGAGGCAGAGACTGAGAGAAAGGTCTTCCTTCCGCTGGTCCACTCCCTAAATGGCGTCAACAGCTGGAGCTGTGCTGATCTAGAGCCAGGAGCTTCTCCTGGGTCTCCCTTGCAGGTGCAGGGGCCCAAGCACTTGGGCCACCTTCCACTGGTTCCCCAGGCCATAGCAGAGAGCTGGACTGGAAGAGGAGCAGCCAGAACTGGAACTGGTGCCCATATGGGATGCCGGCGCTTCAGGCCAGGGTGTTAACCTGCTGCGCCACAGCACCGGCCCCCATTCTTTTAATTTTGAAGTGCATTTATTTAAGAGTCAGAGGGATGGAGAGGGAGGGCGAGAGAAGGAAGAAGGCGGGAAGGGAAGGACTCTTGCAGCTGCTAGTTTTACTTCTCAGAAGCCCTCAATGGCCTCGGCTGGGCTGGGCTGGGCTGGAGTCCAGACTTCAGCACAGGTGTCCTGTATGGGTGGCAGGACCCCAATCCCTTGGGTCATCCCTGCTGTCTCCCAGGGTCTGCACTGGCAGGGAGCGGCAGTCAGGATGGGAACTGGGTAGCAACCTCCGGTATTATAATACTGGACACAGGTATCTTAACCAGCATAAAACTGTGAATCCAAAAGCACTCCCAAGCTGTTGTATACATTTCATAACCTCAGATATTTTGTTACAGCAATATAATGTATGGGCTGGCTTTGAGGCATATGAGGTCAAGGCTCCACTGTGGCACTGGCATCCCATATACCAGGTGCTGGTTTGATTCCTGGCTGCTCCACTTGCAATCCAGCTTCCTGCTAATGGCCTGGGAAAGCAGTGGATGATGGCCCACGTGCTTTGGTCCCAGCACCCACAAGGGAGAGCCAGAAGCAGCTCCTCGGTCCCAGCCTCAGAACAGCTCAGCTTCAGCTATTGTGGCCATTTGGGGTGTGAACTAGAGGACGACAGACCTTACTTTCTCTGTCCCCAGGATGTAACTCTTTCAAATAAACGGTCTTTTAAAAAAGCATTATAGGGGCTGGCACCGTGGCACACTAGGTTCATCCTCCACCTGTGGCACCGGCATCCCATGTGGGTGCCAGTTCTAGTCCCGGTTGCTCCTCTTCCAGTCCAGCTTGCTGTGGCCTGGGAAAGCATTGGAGGATGGTCCAAGTGCTTGGGCCCCTGCACCTGCATGGGAGACCAGGAGGAAGCACCTGGCTACCGGCTTCAGATTGGCGCAGCTCCAGCCATTGTGTCCAACTGGGGAGTGAACCAACAGCAGGAAGACATTTCTCTCTGTCTCTCTCTGTCTAACTCTACTTCTCTGTCTGTAAATCTGAATGTCAAATAAATTTAAAAAATCTTTTAAAAAGACATTATAATACAATCCAGAAATCAGACTAACAGAATTAACATTCATGTGGATTTAAAAGTTGAATTTTAGTAATTCTTTTAAAAATTTAATGGATCCAATATAGAAGGGTTTCATCTGGATATAACTGTAGTCTTAGAAATGCAACAAATGTGTAGGGATGGTATTTCAACTCAGGAATGCACACTCTTTTCTTCTCAGCTATTTCATTCTTCCTACTGAAATTTTCATTAGGTACATGGGGTCAGGCCACTTCTGCTAATTTCAGTTACTTTCAAAATCAGAAAATAGCAACACGTGAGAGGAGGAGCATGGTGAGGGCAAGAGGCGCGGAGTTACCACACAGATCAGGGGAGTTGGGTGAAAACAGGCCAGACTCGTTTATTTCAGTGGGTCAGCAGCTTATATAGCCGAGGCAGCCAATCTGGTCAAGGGGCAGTTTATGCCCTAACCAATCACAGTCTGTTGCCAGGAAGTTTCCAAAACCATGCAATCACAGTCTGTTGCTAGGCAGGCTCCATTGTCATGTGGTTTCCAAAGCCATCCAATCACATTACAGACCATTCTTCTCTTTGCTGTTTGGTTGGATTACTTTTCCATTGAGACACCATGGCCTCAGGGTCGTGTCCCCACCCCACTCACTGAAGGAGAGATCTGTTAGACACTGAATGATGCCTTAATGAGGGATCCTGCTGTGGGCTATAAAAGCCAGAGCTTGGCGGGGGGGGGGGGGGGGGGGGGGGCTAGCTCATCTACTGCTTCTACTTTAGAGCAGTAACAATCGAAAATGACCAGAAAGCTTCCGCCCATTGGCCTAGGCCAACGCCAGCCTCAACCACCTCCTGTGCCTTTTCCCCAGCCTCAGCCTCCTTTAAAGCTCGCCCTGAAGCCTCACCCACCGCCCATGCCTCTCCGCCATCAACCTTGTCCGGCCCGCCTGCCTCCGCTTGCTCCTTCCATTGACGGCCTCGCAACAACTCTTGGGGCACAGCCGCCTTGCACCTTTCTCCGGCCCAGCCATCTCCCTCCCATAAACAGAGAGGGCTCTTCTCGCATCCCTGCCAACCGTGCCTACAAACCCTGCAAAGCCGATCCTTGCCGAGCACCCAGACCAACCACTCCTCGCTGCGCTTTCTACCCTCTTCATCCCTATCTGCCCACCGCCAGGGGCTCCACCCCCTTCTAAGCCCCCTCCCCCGCTGCCTGCCAACAAGCCTGCCATCCTCACCCACACCTGAGGATTCTCCAGGTCTCCCCCTGGAGAGATGGCAGCCTCCCAGCGACACAGCTCAGGGACCGTTGTGAACATTCTCTTGAGTTCCCGGTAGCCAGGCCTAGTGAGTATGGAGGGATCGAGAAGGCAGGAGGACGGCTACCTTTCAGCCTCCAGGATCACTCTACTCAGCTCCAGGAGGCCTCTCCCACGATCAGATCCTACTGATCTTACTCCCCTGTTTTGCTCCAGCCCCACCTTGGGATTGCTCCTCTGTGCTAACAGGGACTTACCACAATGTCACTTTCCCCACAGGTCATCGGCTGGCTCGCCTGCATGAGATGCCGCATCTGTGGTTTTGTTTTACGTTGGTGTGTACCAAAAATTGCAGCACTGGAGCACATAAAGAAGAATGAAGGACAAACATCACCTCTGTACCAAGCAGGTAAGTCCTGTTTGTCCGTTCTGGTTTTAACGAGTGTGTCAAAGGTTGAACCCAGCCATGTCCATGTTTTAGGAGATGGCTGGCCAGATGAGATTCTGTTATTAGTCTGTTACCTCCTCTGTCTTCCACAGGACATTGGTAACTGGAGAGAAACAGCATGAAAAACTGCCGATTTAAGGGAGCTAAATACACCATGGCAAGGAGGTACTGCAGAAGGTATATGCATCATTGGATGCAGATGGCTTGGGATGCTGCTGCTTGGAGCCAGATCTGGGACTTGGCAGATGCAGGAAGGACATGGTGAGACCAATGAACTGACATTTGCCCCCAAATCTGGGACCCCCTCCACATACCCTATCATATTCATTTACTATAAATACTGCTTAACAGGAACTTCAGCCTCACTTGTAATTTTGTTTGAGAAGTAATTATATTCTGTAGGAAATTTTATGTTTGCTTTTGTTAGGTTTTAGTTTAAGGGAAAAAGTCATTCCAGGCCTTTACTACTCTCTGAGACCTGGAAGCTTGGCAATACCATGCCCGTGGTGCTCACCCGTGGCTACACAGTCCCCTATTACCCAGCTGAACATGCCAATGTCCTGATAAGCCCCTAGATGCAACCACTGGCTGACTTCCACCTGAGGGCCCCTCGGAGCCCCAGATTCCAGCCCATTACCGCTTCTGTCCCTCACAGGATACTGGTACCTCTGGAGAGACACTGTGTATGAGCAGCTGCACAATTAAGCCTGCCACAGAGATACTGGTATCTGTAGACACCGTGGCATGGAGATAACAGCCAAATCATGGGCACCACTGGATGGAGATGGCCTGGGATGCCGCTGCTTGGGGCCAGCAGAAGATCTGGGAAAAGGGCCAGATGCAAGAAGAGGGACACAGCAGAGACCAACAAAGACTGATTTTTGCACACAAATCCAGGACCCCCGTGCCCCACACCCTATTCATTTGCAATAAATATCGGTCAACTGTGATTTTGGCCTCACTTGTAATTCTGATTTTAAATTAATTTATTCTGGAGGGAATTTCATGTTTGCTTTAGTTAGGTTTTTGTTTCTTCTTAAGTAAAAAGGTCACTTTCAGGCCTTTACTACATTCTGAGACCTTGGAAGGGTTTGGCGACTCCATGCCTGTGGCGCTCAGCCTCACTGTACCCTCGACTACCCACTGCACAACCCAAGATCCTTACAAGTCCCTAAATGCAACTGGGAACCCCATGGAGCCCCCGAGGCACAGGCCAGTAACCACTGGATGACTCCTAGGAGCCCCAGACTTGGCAGCTGGAAAGCTAGGCTCAGTCCTCACTCTCTTCCCCACCCGCTGCCACTCCAGAACATCCAGGTTCTGCATCAGGGACCACAGTCATTCACTCTCTCAAGGGAGCAGGCCCGGTGTCATCCCAAAGTCCTCTCTCGCTCAGTGCCCACACTCAAGGAGTCACCCTTCTTCTACCACCATGAAGACCCCACCACCCCTGAGGGACCAGCATGTCTACTCACTGAATTCCACCCTCTGAACGGCGCCTGGACCAGCCTCTCAATCCAGCCTTGATGGATCTGACAGGCTTCCAGCACCCCGCTCCCCTAAACACAGGTCCCGCCACCCCTTCTCGTGCACTGCTTCTAGTCACAGCTCTGCTCGAGGGCCGTCTGGATCACGTCCAACACTGCAGCGGCCTCTCAGCTCTGAGCTGAAGTTCCATCTGAGCAGGACAAGGCCCTCTAGGTCTGGCTCAGGTTCACACCCAGCTCTATCGCATGTTCCCTTTCCCCAGTGTGTGCCGCCTTGAGGAGACATTTCTGTACATACTCCGTGCCAGGCGCTGCTTTCCCTGCAGCTATTTCTAAATAAATGGGTTTCCTCCACACAACACGGCCTGCCTCCCTGCACACGTGGCTGCAGCTTTCTGAGCTTTTCCAGCTTCGGCGCCCCTCCAGCTCGAGTCCACTGCAGCCCGGCTGCACGCAGAGGTGGATGTACCTCCGCTCCTCTGACAACCAGCCACGAACTCCCAAGTACTGTCTTCAGGACATGAAGTCCAATTCTGTTTGGTACAGCCCATATCAAAGCATTTTCCAACAGTTCCTGCAGGCAATGTACTGGACAGTGCCTCTCTGGACTGGCAGTTCCTGGAAGCCCTCACTCAACTTCCTTCCCTGGAGTCCAGCACAACACCTGGCATGGAATAGATACTCAGTAACAGCTAAACGAGTACTTGACCTAAGAGGGTCAAGAGCTTACAGATAGCTTTTGAATGTCAACTGTGATACAGTTTTTCTCAAGCTCACACATGTGCCAGAAACACCTGGAAGCAAGGTGTAGATGCTGAGACAGGGGCTTGAGTATTGCACTGACACAGAGCTTAGAGGGGCAGGAAGTTCACTCAGGGCAGTGTGGTATTACCGAAGTGTCATGGTCCTTTGTGTTCATAGGAAAACTGTGCTCACACTGAACAGGATCACAGGAGATTGGCACACACAACCATAGTGCCAAGTCACTAACTCTGAATCCATTAAACCGGTTCCAATGGCCTCCCCATGGACTTCATTCACTCATCAAACACTGAGATGTTTGCTATTATGACCACAGGTTCTCAAGTCATAAACTGAGTTCAAATCTTAATTCAGCCACTCTTTGGCTTTGTGACTTCTGGCCAGTTTTTGAATTTTCATGAGTCTATTTCTTAAGCATCATTTTCATGAATTAACAAGGCAAGTACTTGGAACTGCATATGGTCAGAGTCAACGTTATTCTAACTGTTACCCCATGATAGCCTCCGTTCCTACCAACAAGTCAGCCATCTGCACCCACACCTCAGGACTGCACAGATGCCTGCCTCCTCCTGGCACAGCTCAGGGACAGCTGTGAGGTGAAAGGACTCTGCCTGGTGGGTTTCCAGGAGCCAAGACGAAGGCAAACTTGGCCTGAAGTGCCACTGCTTCATCCAGGACACCTCTCCCAAACAGACCCTGGTTCTTTTATGCCTGTGTTCTGCTCATCCCGTCTTGGGAATCCTCTTCTGAGGACGGAGGAGCCTCGCACGATGTCCTCTTCCCCTGCTGAGCAGCCTGCCTGTAGGAACCTCCACGTCTGGAACCGGTGTGTACCTGCACAGTGCGGAGCCAACCGGGGAGACGAGAACGAGGAGGGAAGGCATCTCCTGTGTTTCTGGCAGGGTAAGTCACGCTGGGTTAAAGGAATCCAAGAAAGGGGAGCTTCAGAACAACACTCAAGGTTCCCTTTCTTTCTTCCTCCTTCCCCTCCTTTTCTGTCTCGCCCTCATTCTTCCCACTGTACTGGACACTATCAGTCTCTACTGAGGTGCAACTTTGTTTCCCAGTGACCAGGACAACATGTGGCATGTGCCAGAGATTCTCTAAGTGCTAAGTGCCCACCCGGCCTATGGTGGGAGGCAGTTTTGTGCTAATGTTTCCCAAAACGTCAGAAAGTTCCATGGGCTAGGAGCACTGTGGAGGAGACTGCAGGTGGCATTCCCGGGTTTCAGAAGCCCACTGACGTACAGACCAGAGAGACCTCACAGAGAGGCTGACTGGCTGGAGAGCCCTCTCAGTGTAGGGACACCTGGTCAAAAGCCAAGCATGACCAAGCACATATGTGTTCCTGGCATGCCAGGGACTGGTACCAAGTCTGATATACTTCTTGTTCTCAAGTAGTTGAGATGGAAACAGATACATGTGTGTGTGTGAGCCTCAACAAGGAACTGATCCTAGGCATCTGTTTTGAAGTGGGAGGGGCTTCTGACACATCCATCATACTCGCAGGAGACGGCTGGCCAGTGAGACCCCGTCATCAATCCCTGACCTCTGCGGCCCACAGGATGCTGGGTGCTTTCCCACTGATGCCCGCAGTCACAAGCTGGGCATGTGATTAGGACCTGCAGATGAGATGAACACAGGTAGGACTGTGCTACAGACACACTGGTGCCTGTAGACACCCGGGGGAGGGCGGGGCATGCAGAGGTACCTGGAGATGGCCTGGGATGCTGCTACCTGGAGCCAGCAGAAGGCCTATAGCACAGATAGCTGCAAGAAGTCACCATCCATGTGACTTCAGGTCTGGAGGCCCTTATTCAGCTTTGCTCCCTGGTATCCAGTACGACACGTGGCATGGGCCAGATACTCAGAGGTCAATGGGTGCCTGGTGTAAGGTGGGCCACTAGAGAGGACCAAGGTGAGTGCTTGATTATCAATGGTGCTGCTTTTCTCAAGTTCACACAAATGCCCATGTCCCGGCACAATAACCTGCAAAGACATTCAAGTCCAAGGTCTTGAGCATCCTATTGATATAAGGACAGAGACACCCTGCAGCATGTCTCGGAGTTTTCCTGCTTCCTTCTCAAACTCTCACTAATCAGGCTTAAAAGACTCCACCATACTCCACCATTAATACCAATGTCTTAACTGTCAAGCCAACAAACATGTTCCTAATGGTCTTTACCATTCATGCATTCATTCATTCAACACATGCGTAGATGCTTTATGTCTTGAGCACAGGTTCAGGAGTCATAAACTGAGTTCTAATTCCAGCGCTATCATTCACCATCTTCTTGACTTTCGGTAGACTTTTTAATTTCACTCACGTTACTTCTTGGAGCTGCTATGAGGATTAATGTAGCAAGTGCTTAGGACAGTGCCCAGTGTTTGGTGCTCAGTAAATGGTAGTGATTCTCCTTATCCCCGTGATCGCCACTAAGATGGGGCTGGACGGGGGGATCTCATGGCAGAATGAGGGAAGACGAGTAAGTACACGTGTGAGGAGACAGACAGGAAAGGAGGGAGCAAGACAGCAGTGGCAGCAGCAGAGGACAAAGGTGCTTAAGCTGGTGCTAGAGTTCTGGGAAGGCTGCTTCTTTCAAAACATTTTTTTAATTCGAAAGTCAGAGTTAGAGAAGGGGAAAGACAGAGAAGGAGATATCTTCCTTCCACTGGTTCCCACCCTAGATGGCTGCAATGGCCAGCACTGGGCCAGGCCAAACCCAGGAGCTTCATCTGGCTCAGGTGGCAGGGGCCTAAGCACTTGGGTTATCTTCTACTGCTCTCCCAGGCCATCAGCAGGGAGTTGAATCAGAAGTGGAGCAGCCAGGACACAAACTGACACCCTTATGGGATGGCAGCGTTGCAGGTGGCAGCCTTACCCATTATGCCAGAACACTGGTGCCGAATTCTTTGGTTTTTAATAGGATTGAAAACCACACATAAATCTGTCTTGTTTAATAACTTCAGAGAAAGTCGCGAAGAATACAACAGACCTGACCCTACAGGAAAAGAGAGACCTGAGGATGAAAGACTTCAGGCAGGAATCCAAAGCACCTGGTCTGAGTTACAACAACAATTAAAGGAGCACCACAAGGCGCAATCTCACAAAGTCCATGCATTTAGTACATGAAATGCTGTTAACTGAGAAGTTTAACAGCTTTGCATGTCAACATGTAATCCAACAACAAGATCTAGTAAAACAAATCTGTACAAAAAAATCATAGGTCAAATAGGAGATCAATTACAATAAGGTCTGGCTTTGAACATACCGACGTCTTATCAATTTTAAAGCCCATTTATACAATTTACTTAGAATAACACTGGCTGTGTCCAATCGCATGTCTTGGATCCATGGGAAAATAAAGTTATACATCATCATAAAAGCCTAAACGCTATTATTTACTTGTTTCTTGAATAAACGCACAAAGGATGGAAACGTTAGTTATATTTGCAGAAACATACAAATACAATTTAAGACAATGATAGGAGCTGACAGAGGGTGGAAGAGAGCCTAGAAGGGACACGTGGAGTACCATGTGTTGGTGGAGTGCATGAGTAGTTCACGCATTTTACCGTAACAGAAGAGATCCCAAAAGAGAGCTTAGGCGTCTACAGAATCACAAAAGTAGCTGCTGGATGAACTGAATACAATAATCACAGAGTTATAATGTCTGCCATGAGGGAGCCCAGGGTAGAGGAAGTGAGCAAACACCTCCACTTCCACAGCATTCTAAATTCAGAGGCAGAGGGTTTGCTCATATTTGAATTTTTGAGTAACTCAGAACAACTAAAAACAGAAATCATTAAATATGTGTAGCATATTCCATAGAGTGGGTATAATGCATTTGTTCTTTATGATCTATACTCTCTTATGCCGTTTCATTTCTAAAACCATACAACAGGTACCTAACATTACTGGTACTACTTCTCCACCACCAGTGCACAGTGTGGTCTCCGGTCAGCTGATCACCTGGGCTGGGCCCTTCAGCAAAGCTCAGAGGAGCAAATTAACTCAGATGCAAAAGAGGAATGACAGGAAGAAGCTGATTCCGTGTGCAAGAGGGGGATGAGGTTGACAAGCAGGAACTCTCCTCCTCTGTCTCTCTCTGCTGTTATTGTCTTGTCTGTGGCTCAAAGTTTCCCTATCAGCCACTTCCATTGCTCTGTGTTTACATAATGGTTTCCCAACCACTGACAAGGTTTAGCATCTGAGGATGTTAGTTTTGAGCTGCAGACTAACTCCTCTGTTTTAGTTTCTCTTCTTCCAACGGGAGAAAGGGTCAATGTCTTTTACTCCTTGGGATTGATTATACCAGCACTGCTGATACCTAAATTGTCTCTCGGTTTTAATCCTTATCCTTGTATTCGTCACTTGTTCATTGTTTAACCTGTAATACCTGAGATGAGCTAACTTATAAATGAAAAGAGCTAATGAAGCCTGCAGTTTTGGTGGGTCACAGTTCAGGGTCAGGCAGTCCTGCTGGTTCAGGCATCTGATGAGGGTGGTGGAAAATGTGTGGAGGATCACTTGGTTAGCAGGAAACAGGGACAGGACTAGCTCCACTGCAGCTCATGTAACCAACCTCTGGTGGGAACCACCTTCCCACAGCAAGTTCCCACTGCCTTAAATACCACCTCCTGGAAGCCATAACCAGACCAATGCCACCCTTAATTAACTACTAACATAGACTCTGGGGATCAGCCTTTGGTGAACAAACTACTACCCGAACCACAACACCCCTCTTGATCTATTTATTGAAATATTTTAAATAATGTGCAGCTCACTGACATTTTAGTATTTGGCTAGTGGCACAATTAGGGATGTACATGCACACGCACAGGTGTGTCTACGGGGGAGACAAAGCCACTTCTGAGCTACTGATTACATTTGTGTATTAGCTACTGAAAACTTAACATTTCCATTTTCTCCTGAATCACTTTTAGAAAGTTCTGATTTTCTAGGTTGCTGTCCATTTCCACACATCTTCCAACATATTGCATCAATGTGTTTACAGTATCTACTTTTTGTCTCTGCTACTCTTGTAGCTATTTCTAGCAACTTAGAGTACACAACTGAGACTCCTCTTTGCTCTTGATAAAGCTCATTAAAAACTTGCCTGTTATGCTTTCCTCAAAAAACCAACTGTGGACAAGTACATTTCCCTATTATTCTCATTGTGCATTTTGTTAATTTGTTATCTCACTTGTTTTACTCCATTTATCTTACATTCATCTTATTCTAACAATGTAAGTTGAGCATTCACTAATTATCAGGTTTGCTATTTTTCTTGAATTTTAATTGACTCAAACGAATTGTATATATTTATGGCATCTGATGTGATGTTTTCAAACAATGTCAATAAGGCTATCCATTTCTCTCAAAATGAGTGCTACCATGTCTCAATTTATAGTTTCAACAATATTTATTATTTACCACTACTACTGTAATTTCCAACATGATTTCTGTAAACATTTGAGTTGAGAAATGTCCTAAGTTTTCTATGCTGCAACAAATAGCTTTGTGCATGAGTCTTCTCACATTTGCCAGTCTGTCTGTTGGAGATGTTTTTGGGGGCAGGACTGTTAGGCCCGATCATTAATGCCTATCAATTTTAACAGATATTATCAAATCCCTTGTGCGTGTGTTGACAAGATTCCCTAGCAACAATTTGTACACAATAGCACACTAATATGGGCTAGATGGGAAATCTGAGATTTTTATTAAAAATAATTGTATATATTTATGGGCTGCAGTGTGACATTTCAATACACATGTACTGATACACTCAGGGTAACCAATATTTCCTTTCTTTTGTCTTTGCTTTATGATTGGAGGCTTGAAGCTCCTTTCTTTCATTTCTTCATAAAATATATACTAGGTTACTTTGAAATTTTGCTTCTGGCAGGTGAGAAGTGCCATCTTGGTACAGGGTTTTGTTTTTTTAAAGATTTATTTATTTATTTTGAAAGAGTTAGAGAGAGAGAGGGAGAGATGGCAGGGTGGGGCTCTTCTATCTGCTGGTTCACTCCCCAGATGACTTCAGTGGCCCAGGCTGGGCCAGGCTGAAGCTAGGAGCTTCTTCCACGTCTCTAACGTGGACGGCAGGCGCCCATCCCCTTGGGCCATCCTCCACTGCTGTTCTCAGGCCATTGGCAGGGAACTCGATCGGAAGTGGAGCAGTCAGGACACAAACCAGCACCCATACAGGATGCCGGCATCACAGGCAGCGGTTTTTCCCACTACTCCACAATGTGAGCCCCAGTTTACTCAATGTTTCCAGCGTGACTACCTAAGATTGTTGGTAGTCTTTTCCTCCCTGTATTCAGAAACTTTTGTTACATACTGAGTATTTGAAAAACATTTAAATACAAAATTTTTTCTGGCATTAATTCTTTGCTATTTTGTTTAATTCTATGTCCATTTTCATATAATTACCTCCATGCTCTCAAAGGTTCTTCTAACTCTTGGGAGTGGCTGTGATCATGTGCTATAGTGATCTGTGCCACACTGACAAGAGTGAGCCACGGCCTGCAGAAGGAGTTTTGTCCCCTATTTGGTTACACTTTTACATTTCTTTCTTTCAAATAACCCCAAGGAATCACATGAGTATCTCAGGAAGGTTTGTGAGTTATTCTGCTTATTGCACAAGCTGAACAAAGAAGGGGAAGCAGCCCTGAGCAGGAGGCTGAGGGCCACGCCTGGGAAGCCCTAGTGGGCCCACGGGGGTATCACTGCCCGCCTCCTCCCACTGAGGGGTTCACGCTCCAGCTGCTTGGGCTGAACTCTGAACTGAGACACTGAGAGTATTAAGCAAAGAACAGCTTTACTGAGTTTTAACTTTTTTGTTTCCGAAGATGTTTGTGGGTAATTTTATCTACTGAGATGGTTATAAAGGAGAAAATTTCCTTTCTATCATTGCTTTGTGACCGTAAGGAAAGGAGGGGCTCGGTGATGTGTGAGAAGCCAGAAGGTGACCCCTCCTGTGTCTGTAAATGAGGAGCATGGGCTCCGACGGCCTTTCCCGACAGCGCCACAGAGAGCAGGCCCCCACCCAGCTCTTGTTTTCTGCAGCTTGCAGATTCCCATTTGGAAGGAACAGCTCTCCCAACTCTGCCCCCCGGCAGCCTCTTCATCCACAGAACAGTCATCCTGCTTTCTCGTACCTTCACCTCACCGATTTCAAGGCTTTGGAAAACAGAAAAAAAATCCTACTTGGGAGTGGGTGGGTATGATCTGGAAATCCCTGTGGTAATTTTTAAAATCAATCTAATGGAAATTTTTTTTAATAAAGCCATTCTCTTCTAGACTACCAAGCCATTTTTTAATCATGCAAAGGAGAAATAATTCACATACCACATAAGATTCACCCACATTATCATTTCCAATATATCCAGAGTTATGCAATAGTTACACAATTTAGTTTTGGGCATTAACATCATCTGACAACTTTATGTATTATATACAATATTTTGCTGAACATTATATTTAACATTCGTGTAATATTTCTGTGTATCTATTATTCTGCTTTATCATTCTGAATGATCTCTATGTATGTTTATATACAGGTGTGTGTGTATATATGTATGCCATTCTGAATTATCTTCCTTTATGCACATCTTTTTACAGTCATAAAATTTAAATACTTTTTTATTAAATTACACAAGAGCCATCATCACTTATTATAAAAATTCCAAGAATGCTTTGGCCTATAGCATTAAATATCCAACCACTGGATAACAACCCACTCCACTCATCTACCCCTACTTATGTGTACACAGGCATGCACACATTTCTATTAAGTAAAGCTGTACATTAATCTATGTGTGCTAAGCAACAGGTAAGGCACCAGCAAATAAGAATACATATATTTTCCATCATGTACTAATGAATAATACCTATTGTATTCCTGAGGATCTACGCAATATTCTAAGTAGAAATAATGCCTATTTTGTATGTGCAATTTCAGAGCCTAGAATCAGAGCAAACACATCCACACAAGATCAAGAGAATCACAGCACCAAACTCAGCAAAAGATAGTACAACAAAGGGGAACTAACAGCCAAAATCTTCTGACTGTTGTGGCCAAAATCCAATACTGTCAGTCTTGGCTCAGACTTCCAAGAGACAGATTTCATAGTGGGATTTCCATAGGGTTGACGAGGGCAGGGCCCTTGCTGTTTTGAGTGATCCCCATGAGAGTGGTGAGGACAGACAGTCCTATGGGGTCAGTGGAATGGACATTTGGTGACCTAGGTGGAGTCCATAGGCTGTGGCTCCACAGGGATCCCTCTCTGAAAAGCTGGACTTGGTATCTTGCCACTGCAGTCTAGGGAGGGACGAGCTGTTTGCAGGAACAAAACTGTGCCAGTGAAGCAATGGGTAGGGGAGAGACACACTCAATGCTGCTACAGCCAGTGTCCACTTGCAGATCTTCATCCAGACTGCATGACAGCCTTCAGGTCAGCATTAAGTGATACGACGGGGTTTACAGACCTAACTCAGTAAGCTGCCAAACACCAGACCCTCTGGTCATGAATCAGTTTAACGGAATTAACTGTCCACCCAGGGTCGGTCAGTTGGAGGGAGGCTAATTCTCTGCAGAGCCGTCATGTGACAGTTGGTTTGGAATGTTCTGCAATCTGAAACAGTTGGAGACCCAGACAGACACTGGGCACTCACCCTGGTCAACTGATCATCGGGAATGGTCACCGAGAGTCCACTGATAGTGTGAAGAAGCTGGGGGGAGATGTCTAACAGCTAGGACTTACCCTCGTCCTTCCTAAGGGCTTCATTGAGGTAAACTGCGTCAGGCTTTGCACCAGAGACCGAAATGCAGACACGAAAGGCTGCAAGAAGACCTGGAGCCTTCTAACCACCTCTGCTGTGACATCCACTGTCCCCCCACCCCCGCCCCAGAAACCTCTGGTCAAGACGTTTTGAGAGTGAGAGGAGCTCTTGGTTTGGTGGCCCAGCACATAATCTAGAGATCTCGGGCATGCAGGGACTTCTATCCCAAGAGAAGTCCCTGCACTGCTGTGCCAGATCCATCGTTAATGAGTGCTGTGGCTCTGGCTTGTCACTTCATCTCTCTAAAAGTCAATGTCCTCCACTGCAAAACATGTGTTCACTGTCCCCACCTCTGTCTTCGCGGAACACAGACCGGTAAGTTGGTTACCGGCCTGGTGCCTTTGCAACTCTCTTGCACAGCAGGGTTAGAGCATCAGCTCTGAAACCATCCCCCGCCCCTCTGTAATGGACTACGCTGCTCTTGCCCAGCCTGCATGCGCATGGACAGCCACTGAGCAATGAACCATACACAGTGTAGAAACACAAGACTGGAAGCAAAGATTTCACATGAGAATGATACTTATTCCTCACACTCCCCACATCAATGAAGAAACGAATCTAGCAAAATTCAACTGTGGCTTCCACAGTTTACAAGATCTGGGATTACAGACAGGCCGAGAGAAAGTGTCAACTCTATCAGGAAGAAATGACATCAATATTTTCAAACTGCTCCCACTGGTTATTTTATGACAAAGTTTAAGTGAATAAACATCCTTCACCTGGAATTATCCAGACAGCCCTCCATGTGAGGCTGCTTTTAACCAACTGTGAAACCTCACACAACAGAAGAGACACGCACCAGCAGCACGTGTGAGTTCAGAGACTCCAACGGTCTCAGGGCTTGTCCGAAAGGCAGTGGTGGTGAAGTCAGAGTTCAATGTGAGCAGGAAGACAGAAGGGACTCTACTGCCATCCCAGCATTAGCTCGGTGCCTCCTGTACACTGAACACTGTGTACTGATTTTGGTTGTCTCGAGCTCCAAAGCAGAGCCATTTCTCATTTCTCTTCTGCTCTTCCTCTCCCCAGGTTCCTTCCACCCTGGAGAGCAGCCTGCCCACAACTCAGTCCAGGCTGGTGAAGCAGGCATCTCCACCACTTGGCCCTGTGTACACATTGAGGAAACCTCAGGTGTTTCCTAAGCAACAGCTGTCAGTATACTGGCAGTTACCCTGTGTCCTTCCAGTCTCCCTCACGGTCCTCTGGAGGAAGAGGTACCTCTAATACCAAGGGAAGGTGACCTGACTTTGGTGGTTCGCCAGTTTATTTCATTTTTGAATGAATTTATGTGTAGATATACAACAGTGTACTTTGTAGATGATTTCACTGGTGAGGGTGAAGGACCCTTATGGGGGAGAGGGACAAGAAACTAGGCCTGGGCAGATATCAGGGGCTTCTTAAGAGGTTAGATGTTCCCCAGAGTCCAGCGGGCAGGACGTTCTCTGGGAAGGAAAAGTCAATCCCCTTCAGAGAACCTCTAGGCATGCCCAGAGCAGAGCTGCCACTCCCCTTCAGAGAGCCTCAGCACTCTCCTCAGCACTCTCCCTCAGCACTCTCCTCAGCACTCTCCTCAGCATTCTCCTCAGCACTCTCCTCAGCACTCTCCTCAGCACTCTCCTCAGCACGTTCCCTCAGCACTCTCCCTCAGCACTCTCCGGTATGCTAATTGTCCCTCCGAACCAGCCAATCCCGTGTTGCCACTGCATCCCATATGCTAATTGTCCCTCCGAACCAGCCAATCCCGTGTTGCCACTGCATCCCATATGCTAATGGTCCCTCTGAACTGACCAATCCTATGCATGCGCATTAGGAATATGCTAATTCGTTGCCTATATAACCTGTGTGAAACTGCCGCTCAGGGCTCCTCACCGCCTTAGGTGGGGGCCCGTTTGCGCAAACGTACAATAAATACCTCATGCTTTTTGCATCAACTGGTCTGGAGTCTGGATTTTTGGGCGTCCTCTCAAGCAAGTGGGCATCTCTACAACTGAGAGGTCCAACATTTTGGCGCCCAACGTGGGGCTTGAGGTCGCCCTCAGACCCATTCTCTGCAGGACCAGTTGGAGGTATAATTAAGTGTTTTCTGTCTGTTGTTTTTTGTCTTGAGTATTCTGACTGGATTCTGACTGAAGTATTCTGACTGGCCAGTACCTGACCTGACTCTGTGGGACCAGTGGGGGAGGCAGGCGTGCCCAGCAACCCCTGGTCCGTTCCCCGGAGGACGCTCCGGGTTATGAGGGGAAACCCTCGGTCCGTTCCCCCGGGTCACGCTCCCGGGGTGGTCTGGAGGTGGGTCGGAGACCAAGTCTCCCTCCTTCCCGGGGAGGGCTGGTCAGGCAGCCGCTCCCAAAAATAGCGCAATAGCGTTCGATTTGTCTTAGCCATGTGGTTTGTCTTGCTTATTGTATATGTCTGTGCATTGGCTGTTCTTTTTGTTTGGGCTGAAATCCTTGCACGCATGGGTCAACAAATAACCACCCCTTTAAGTCTCACTCTAGATCACTGGAAGGACGTTCGAGAACGCGCGCACCACCTCTCAGTGGAGGTTAAAAGGAAACAATGGGCAAAATTCTGTTCCTCAGAATGGCCGGCCTTCGAGGTCGGCTGGCCAAGGAACGGCACTTTTAACCTCGATATTATTTGACAGATTAAGGCGCGAGTCTTTCAGCCAGGATCCGATGGACACCCTGATCAGGTGCCCTACATTACCACGTGGGAGGATCTTTCACGTAACCCCCCTCCCTGGATAGAACCCTTCTCCTTCCCGACGGAGCCCATACGGACCCCGATACCCCCTCCTCCTATCCCGGTTGTGCCAACCTCCTCCCTATACCCTCTGAAGGAGATTCGAGATCCAAAACCTGACAAGCCACCGGTTCTTCCGGCTGATCAGGACTTTCTGCTCTTTGACTCTCCCCCACCCTATCTTCCCAGCCAGCCTGCTCCCCCGCAGGAACCCCCACAACAACCAGAGTGGGATGTGCAACCTTCTGCACCATCCCCCGATTCCACGAGGGCAGGGGAAGAAGTCTCAGCGCCTCCCCCGCCCTCCAGCCGCCTGCGCCTCCGTCGGGGGCAGGCAGGGGGCTCGGGAAGCGTCTGGAATTCGCAGGCTTTTCCTCTTCGCTCGGTGGCTGGCCAGATGCAGTACTGGCCATTTTCTGCTTCCAATCTTTACAATTGGAAAACCCATAACCCCTCTTTCTCTCAGGACCCCCAGGCTCTGACTGGGCTGGTCGATTCAATTTTATTGACTCATCAGCCCACCTGGGATGATTGTCAGCAGCTTCTGCAGACCCTCCTCACTACTGAGGAAAAGCAGCGTGTTTACCTTGAGGCACGGAAAAACGTCCCTGGAGCAGATGGCCGACCGACCCTACTGCCAAACGAAATCGAGGAGGCGTTTCCCTCAACCCGTCCTGATAGGGACTACACCACCGTTGCTGGTAGGGAGCGACTTCGTCTTTACCGCCAGATTCTCCTTGCGGGTCTCAGAGGGGCTGGAAAGCGCCCCACCAATTTGGCCAAGGTACGTGCAGTAGTACAGGGGGCTGAGGAAACGCCGGCAGGCTTCCTAGAAAGATTAATGGAAGCCTACCGTATGTACACCCCGTTTGACCCCCTGGCAGAGAACCGGCAGGGAGATGTAATCATGTCCTTTATAGGACAGTCAGCGCCGGACATCCGCAATAAATTGCAGCGGCTAGAGGGGCTTCAGGGGTATACTATACAAGATTTAATGAAGGAGGCAGAAAAGATTTACAACAAAAGGGAGACCCGAGAGGAGCAGGAGGAAAGGGAAGACAAAAGAGACAAAAGACGTAATCGAGAGCTTAGTAGAATTTTGGCCACCGTAGTGCAGGATACAGAAAGGAGTAGACCAGGACAGAATAGGGACTTGGGAGACAAACGAAAGCCTCGGGTGGAAAGAGATCAATGTGCCTATTGTAAAGAAAGAGGACACTGGGTCAAAGACTGCCCGAAGAAAACACAGGGACCAAAGAGGAGACCAGTTCCAATCCTGTCCCTGGAAGAAGACGACTAGGTGAGTCAGGGCCAGGAGCCCCCCCCTGAGCCCAGGATAACCCTTGAAGTGGGGGGCAGACCGGTAACCTTCCTGATTGACACGGGAGCCCAGCACTCGGTACTGACTTCAGAAAAAGGGCCTTTAAGCTCCAAGACTTCCTGGGTTCAGGGGGCAACTGGAGGGAAGTTATATCGCTGGACAACCAATCGAGAGGTCCAGTTAAGTACAGGACTTGTGACACACTCGTTCTTACTAGTGCCAGACTGCCCCTACCCCCTCCTGGGCAGGGACCTACTCTCGAAGGTAGGAGCCCAAATAAGGAGCTACCATCACAGACTCAGGAGGGCGGCCCCTCCAGGTATTAACACTACGCTTGGAGGACGAACACCGATTATTCGAGAGGCCCTCGTCCACCATGGCTCCCCTGGACCCCAAGTGGCTCACAGATTTTCCTCAGGCCTGGGCAGAGACTGCGGGAATAGGGCTGGCCGTCAACCGGCCTCCCTTGATCATAGATCTGAAGCCCACGGCCATTCCCGTGTCAGTTCGTCAATATCCGATGGGCAAGGAAGCTAAGGAAGGTATCCGGCCACATATCCAGAGACTGTTACACCTAGGCATTTTAAAACCTTGTCGTTCACCTTGGAACACCCCCCTACTACCAGTAAAGAAGCCTGGTATGGGTGACTACCGCCCGGTACAGGACTTGCGGGAGGTTAACAGGAGAACGGAGGATATGCATCCCACAGTGCCCAACCCCTACAATCTGCTAAGTACCTTGCCTCCGACCCACGTATGGTACACTGTGTTAGATCTAAAAGATGCATTCTTTTGTTTAAGACTGAGCCCTCAGAGCCAATCCATCTTTGCTTTTGAGTGGAAAGACCCAGAGACCGGGTTTTCAGGACAACTCACCTGGACAAGGTTGCCCCAAGGATTTAAAAACTCGCCTACCTTGTTTGACGAAGCTCTGCACCTAGATTTGGCCGACTTCCGAGTCAACCATCCGGACCTGGTCCTCCTGCAATATGTGGACGACCTCCTCCTTGCTGCTGAAACTGAGCAGGACTGCCTAAAAGGTACCGGGGCCCTGCTACAGAGACTGGGGGAATTGGGCTATCGAGCCTCCGCAAAAAAGGCCCAAATATGTCAGAAACAGGTGGCCTACCTAGGCTACCTCTTAGAAGGAGGGCAACGGTGGCTGACAGAGAGCCGAAAAAGGGTGGTTGCTCTAATTCCACCCCCCACCGATGCCAGAAAGATGCGGGAATTCCTCGGGAGTGCGGGATTCTGCCGCCTTTGGATTCCTGGGTTTGCGGAGCTGGCAGCCCCATTGTACCCCCTCACGAAGTCCAATGCTCCCTTTCAATGGAGAGAAGAGCAACAGCGGGCGTTTGACAACATAAAAAAGGCCCTATTGTCAGCCCCAGCCCTGAGCCTCCCTGATATGACCAAGCCCTTCACATTATACGTGGATGAGAACAAGGGAGTGGCGAAGGGAGTGCTAACACAAATGCTTGGACCCTGGAAAAAGCCGGTGGCATACTTTTCAAAAAAGCTAGACAATGTAGCGGCCGGCTGGCCTCCGTGCCTCCGCATGATAGCGGCCGTGGCAGTTCTGGTAAAAGACTCGAACAAATTGACTCTAGGCCAACCTCTCACCATAGTGGCACCTCATGCTGTGGAGACAGTTATCCGCCAGCCACCAGATCGGTGGCTCTCAAATGCTCGGATAACTCATTACCAGACTATGTTATTAAACTCAGAGCGGGTCCGGTTTGGGACTGCCACCTCTTTAAACCCGGCCACCCTGCTCCCGGAACTGGGGCCCCAGGCCCAGGTAATCCATAACTGTCACCAAATCCTGGCTGAGGCCCACGGCACCCGAAAAGACCTAACCGACCAGCCTCTGCCGGATGCCGAAATGACCTGGTTCACGGATGGGAGCAGCTTTCTACAGAACGGTGAGCGGAGGGCTGGGGCAGCGGTGGTGGATGGAAAAACTGTTATCTGGTCAAGTGCCTTAAAGCCTGGAACTTCTGCTCAAAAAGCCGAGCTCATAGCCTTAACTCAAGCTTTAAAACTGGCACAAGACAAAAAGGTCAACATTTACACAGACAGTCGGTATGCTTTCGCCACTGCCCATGTACATGGGGAGATATACTGGCTAAGGGGCCTCTTAACCTCAGCAGGCAAGGACATTAAAAATAAGCAGGAAATCCTAGATCTTCTACAGGCCCTGTTCCTGCCCAAAATGTTGAGTATAATTCATTGCCCCGGGCACCAACGAGGAGACAACCCCGTAGCAAGGGGAAACAGGATGGCAGACGAGGCCGCTAGGGCGGCAGCCCTGAGCCAACAGGTGCTCCCGTTAAAGACAATTGAGCCCACCCAAGTATCGAGGGAACCACCTTTCCTCTATTCGGACCAAGACTTAGATACGATCCAGCGGCTCGGTGCAGAGTATGATGAACAAATAAGGGTTTGGAGGCTCGGAGAGAAAATAGTCCTGCCACACCAATTGGCTAAAGAAATAATTACCAGCCTCCATCAATGGACTCATTTGGGACACAAAAAGCTAAAAGCAGCCTTACAGGAAGATAGGCAGTCTTATTACATCCCCGGACTTGACTCTTTAGTCCAGCAGGTGACTGAATCCTGTGTTCCGTGTGCCAAGGTAAATGCCAGACACCTCAAGCTCCCGGAGGGAGCTAGGGTAAGAGGAGACCGACCAGGAATCAACTGGGAGGTCGATTTCACTGAGATAAGGCCGGGCAGTTATGGGAATAAGTATCTTCTAGTTTTTGTAGACACCTTCTCCGGATGGACTGAGGCATTCCCCACAAAACGGGAAACCGCCCAGGTGGTCGTCAAGAAGATCATAGAGGAGATCTTCCCCCGGTTCGGCTTGCCTAAGGTAATCGGGTCCGACAATGGCCCAGCGTTTGTCTCCCAGGTAAGTCAGTTGGTGGCCAAAGCATTAGGCATAAATTGGAAATTGCACTGTGCCTATAGACCCCAAAGTTCAGGACAGGTAGAAAGAATGAACAGAACAATTAAAGAGACCTTGACCAAATTAGCGTTGGAGACTGGTGTTAAAGACTGGGTCCAACTCCTCCCTATGGTGTTGTTCCGGGTCCGAAACACGCCCTCTCATTGCGGGCTGACACCATACGAAATCCTTTATGGAGGGCCCCCACCAGTAGCAGGCTTGCTTGACCTTGCCAGTGACTCCGTTGCCGATGCCCCTAAGTTACAGGCCCGGTTGAGAGCACTCCAGATCATCCAGAACCAGGTCTGGAAACCTCTTGCAGCAGCCTACCAACCCAAGACGACAACCATTCCACATCCTTTCCAAATCGGTGATGCTGTGTATGTCCGAAGGCACCAATCTAAGACTCTAGAGCCCCGGTGGAAAGGCCCCTTCACTGTGCTGTTGACAACTCCCACCGCTCTCAAGGTCGACGGAATCGCTGCTTGGGTCCACGCCTCACACGTGAAGCGAGCACCACCTCCCCAGGGCCCCGAGGATCCGGATAGACCAGCCAAATGGAAGCTCCAGCGCACTCAGAACCCACTCAAGCTAAGACTTTCAAAAACTGTTTAATATTTATGATGTTCCTGGCCTTTCCCCATTGTTTTTCCAATCCCCATGCTCCACAGTTGTTAACGTGGAACCCAACCCAGTCCAGCAAGAACAGAGTTCCCTCCCTCCAGTGAGGCAGGCTCTCCACAGGCCGGTCCAATAGATTTTAGGATTAAAATCTTTGCAAAAAGAAAAGGAGGGAATGAAGGACCCTTATGGGGGAGAGGGACAAGAAACTAGGCCTGGGCAGATATCAGGGGCTTCTTAAGAGGTTAGATGTTCCCCAGAGTCCAGCGGGCAGGACGTTCTCTGGGAAGGAAAAGTCAATCCCCTTCAGAGAACCTCTAGGCATGCCCAGAGCAGAGCTGCCACTCCCCTTCAGAGAGCCTCAGCACTCTCCTCAGCACTCTCCCTCAGCACTCTCCTCAGCACTCTCCTCAGCATTCTCCTCAGCACTCTCCTCAGCACTCTCCTCAGCACTCTCCTCAGCACTCTCCTCAGCACTCTCCCTCAGCACTCTCCGGTATGCTAATTGTCCCTCCGAACCAGCCAATCCCGTGTTGCCACTGCATCCCATATGCTAATTGTCCCTCCGAACCAGCCAATCCCGTGTTGCCACTGCATCCCATATGCTAATGGTCCCTCTGAACTGACCAATCCTATGCATGCGCATTAGGAATATGCTAATTCGTTGCCTATATAACCTGTGTGAAACTGCCGCTCAGGGCTCCTCACCGCCTTAGGTGGGGGCCCGTTTGCACAAACGTACAATAAATACCTCATGCTTTTTGCATCAACTGGTCTGGAGTCTGGATTTTTGGGCGTCCTCTCAAGCAAGTGGGCATCTCTACAACTGAGAGGTCCAACAAGGGAACGGTCAATTGCTGATGTTTCCCACTGACACCTGATTCCTGATGGCATTCACAAGGCTAGCACCAGCTCCTACACAGCATGGTAGGGGACCTATATTCTGTACCATGTTTTTCCTTGGATTAAGAATTTAGTGAATTTGATACACACCCCAGGAAAAGCTCATGTGTTTTCCACAGGTGCTCTCTGAACTTGTTTTGGAAGGCTTGAGCTTGACCACAGTTCCCCACCCAATTTCCACAGTCACCAAGAGAACCACAGTCCTGTGCAAGAATATCTGATCCTCCTAGTGTTTTCTTTTTTAAAAGATTTATTTATTTATTTGAAAGTTGGAGTTACACACAGAGAGAGAAGGAGAGCCAGAGAGAGAGGTCTTCCATCCGCTGGTTCACTCCCCAACTGGCCACAATGGCTAGAGCTGCGCCAATCCAAAGCCAGGAGCCAGGAGCTTCTTCCAGGTCTTCCATGCAGGGGCAGGGGCCCAAGGACTTGGGCCATCTTCTACTGCTTTCCCAGGCCATCGCAGAGAGTTAGATCAGAAGTGGAGCAGCCAGGACTCGAACCGGTGCCCATATGGGATGCCAGCACTGCAGGCAGTGGCTTTACCTGCTACACCACAGTGCCAAGCCCCCTCCTAGTTCTGCAACTGTGTGTGGTCCAGATACCAAGTGACATCTAGGATCTATTCTAGAAGTATTCCATTTTACATAAGTATAAACAAAGATTTGAGAAGCTGGATGAAGGAAGGAGGGAGGGTGGCCCAGCCTGACAATCGGGAGCTGTAGTTCAGGTCAAGTCCATGGACTTCCCCTCACACCTATTCTGCCCAGGACAGACTCTGACCTTAGACTATGAGTTTGACTCAATTGGGATAGAAACCCTTGTTCTCGCCTCTTTGTGTGGAGTGACTGAGGGGGCTGAGATGATGGGAATGCCAGATCCCTTTCTCCCCTCAGTACTGGACGCTGATGCACATTCCCTAACCTCCATCCACCATTCTCCTGTGCCAGAGGTCTCAGAACTAATCTTCCCACCCATGCTACAGCTTGGACAGCTGGGCAGGGCTCGCTCCTTATGTTTGCAGTTAAGACCCCGGTTCTGGGAGGAATCTGAGAGAGGAGGAGCCTCCAGGCTGAGACGGGGAAAATTCACTCCCTCTCCACAGAGGTCTAGCCTTGACCCTCAAATAATGCTTCCAAGAACAGGAAATACCACGTTCCAGGGACACACTGGCCTTCCCTCACTTAGCCTAGTTGTGGTTTCTGTGAGGAGTAACTAGAGGCTTAATTGGGGCACTGTGCATCAGGCTGGAGATGTGGCTCCCTTCCTGGAAGGACAGAGGGTTGGACACTCACTGAAAGATGGGGAAAGGTAAACTCAGCCGCGAGGCTGAACAATCTCCATCATGTCCTACTGCACCTCCAGACTGAAACAGGGTTGGCTGCTTCCGAAGAGCTTTGCAAGAAAACAAGGTGCTTGTTCTAACACAAATATAAAATGAGCCAAACTGTAGTCTATGATTCCTATTCAAGTGGCAGGCATTTGGCAGGTAACACTACCTGGGATGCCACATCCCATACTGCAGCGCCCAGGGTGGGCTGGGTTCTGGCTCTTGCTTTTGATTCCAGCTACCTGCTAAGGCACACTCTGGGGGACAGTGGTGGTGGGTTCAGTATGTGGGTTTCTGCACCATGTAAGAGACCCAGATTGAGTACCTGGCTCTTGGCTTCTGCCAGACCCAGCCCTGGCTGTTACAGGTATTTGGGTAGTGAACCTGTAGATGGAAGATTTCTGTCTCTCTCTGCCTTTAAAATACAAAAGTTTCTAAGAAGCATTTCTATATATAATATTGCATTTTAGTAGAATTTGATTATCCATAGGTTTCAATATTTTCCCAGAAAACAGAACAATGAGACTGTTTCACTGAAAATGGTCATCATTTACCCCAAAAGACTGACCTAGAAATCATTCATCTCTAGATCCTAGCTTTCCAATGCTTCTCAAAGGCCCCCACCTTGCTCAAAGTGCTGAAGATAAAAACCGAGGCTCTAAGAATTCTGGAACAGCTTCCCAAAGTGCTGTATGAGAGAAAGGGCAGAGTCTTGAGTTGGACCTTAAGAGAGGAAAAATTTGGGGCCGGCGCTGTGGCACAGCAGGTCAACACTCTGGCCTGAAGCACCAGCACCCTATATGAGCACCATATGCTCTACTTCCGATCCAGCTCTCTGCTGTGGCCTGGGAAAGCAGTAGAAGATGGCCCAAGTGCTTGGCCCCCTGCACCCGCGTGGGAGACCAGGAAGAAGCTCCTGGCTCCTGGCTTCAGATCGCAGCTCCGGCCATTGCGGCCAAGTGGGAAGTGAACCAGCAGATGGAAGACCTCTCTCTCTCTCTGTGCCTCTCTTCTCTCTCTATAACTCTTTCAAATAAATAAATCCTTTTAAAAAAAGAAAAGATTTAAAGGCAGAATGAAGACACAAGGATACCGAGGCCATGAGAAATGGGGGTGGACCTCAAGGCAGCAAGGTCAGGAGAATCAATTATCACTTGGACCCAGGCAAGGACATCCGGGCCCCCTTCTGAGTGGAAATGAGCAGGATGGGTCCTTTGTGCCTGGGCACGAGAACTGTCTGGACATCTTCCTAATATCCTGGAAGGAGCTTTCTCCTCTCTCCACACATTCTCCAGCTGGCTGTGGAATGACGACAATTACACGAACAGAGCTTGATGAGGGAGACGAGGGACAAGCAACAGTAGTCAGGTGCCTACTTCTCTTCCCCACACTGGCAGGATGTGAATCAGCACGGAGACAGATTTTGGTTGAGGGCAGACATAGGAAAGGTCCCCAGCTGACCCCTGAGCCAAAAAGGGGCCAGTATTCATTTATCACCTGCTTCTGGAGGTCACCTGACAACTGGTCCTTCTGCACAGTATTGGCCCAGGGTCTTCTGGCCAGAGGCATGTTTACATTGAAGTGAGTGTCACAGCACAGGGCCACTGCAGGTGCAGAACACATGGGGAGGGGTTTGGGCACACGAAGCATTGATGGGCTTGCAGCACCCTCCAGCTCTCACAGTTGCACTGGAAGGAACCAGGCCCAGGGCAGTACTTTTGGGCAGAAAGGCTGGCAATCACGGCTCCTCTCAGAACCATTTCTTAATCCATACAGAGCTGTTTTCAGGGCTCCAAGGTGCCCTTCCTCCTCAGTCCTTCCCTGAATGGGTCTAAGTCCCAGCAGGCCCTGTCGATTTATGTGGCTACAACTGCTTGCCTCGTTTGCAGACTAAGAGAACTGGGACAAGTTACATTACCTCTGATCTGTGCATCTTCCCTAATGATTCAGGAGATGTGTGGGGCTGCCGTGAGGATTCAACATTTCCAGGCTACCTAAGGTCATCCCAGGCATAGAACAGCATCTCCAACGTGCAGCGGTCAGAACTTCCCACAGAGCCTAACACGAATCTAGCTCACCGCACAGGTTCTGGAACTAGGAAGGGATGCCTTGATTTACTGGAAATGGTAGCAGTGTATCTTTGACCTTTCCTCTGACATTATATTGCAGAAAAAGTAACTGACAAAGAGAAAAGAAGTGGGCAATCATCAGGAAAGAGAAAAGAAGGGAAACACAGGGATGGAAGGTGGTGTCATATAAGGATGTCATGGAGACTGGCTGCTTATGGAGGAACAGAATGACACAGAAAGCCCCTTCTGGCCACAGAGATGGAATTTCCGTGCCAGCGATCCAAGCTGGAGATCAGAGGTCCCCTCCCTCATTGCAGGGTGAAGTGATCCAGGCAATGGGAGAGGAGTGCGCAGGTGAGGACACAGAGCTCCCGAGGTGGGGCATATCATACAGTGTGCAGCAGGGACACAAGTCCTCACCTCAATTCTCACTCTCCCGTCTCCTTCCCATGGCCATCCCATAATCACTACTCCTTCTGTGCACTCACCAGGCTATGAGACTGACTTAGAAGACTATGGAAGAAGCAATGGTCTAGATGTAAGCTATTTCCTCTTTGGTCTCTTTGGCCCTTTTTCTTCCTCACTCATGCCTTCTTTCCCACTGTTTGATCTTCATCCTGGAAGACTTGGTCCCATTCAGGTAGGTGACACACCTGGATTACTAACATCTGTAAAGGCTGTGTTCAGCCCTCTTCTCCCACTTTTGCCAGCTTTGCCCTTGTTTCTGACCCCCAGACTACACTACTGAATCGCACTGAGCAACCCTGAGTAGGAGTTAAAGGAGTTGGGTCCCACCAAGGGGCCAGGTGGAGATGGCCCCAGTGAAGTCTGGTTTTCTCTGGGCACCCAGGGTTCTCCTTCACCGCTTGGTTCTGGACATGCACAAGTTATCAGCTTCCTGTCAGCTGTCTAGAAATCATCTTGCATGGGGTTTCCAATAAAAGACTCAACAGTACAGAAGGACATGGGAAAGAAACAAAGGGAAATGTGAGTATGGAGCAGGTAGAGGAGACGAGGAGAACAATAAGCACACAGGTTCTCCATTGCTCCCCTCACTTTCTCTTGGGACATCAGGAAAGCCAAAACCACTGAACCTCACACTGGAGGGGGTACTGTTTGCTCTAACTCAGCAAGTGGAGATGTGTGGGTGTGTGGTATCCACGCAGGCAAGTGAAAAATGTCTTGAGAAGATGTGCCCAGGGAATGGGTCCCCATTCCATGTATGTCCCTAGGGCTACCTGCTGAGCTCTCCACCAGCTGCTTTAGTTATAAGGTGAGGCTGCAGGTGCTGGTGGGTCCACCACGGGTATGACTTCAGAAGGGGTCATTCACTGTGGCATTGTGGGGGTGTGCCCAGAGCTGCTTCACATCACTGTGCTCACTCTACCCTCTTAAGTCATCAGGGAGACCTGCCAGCTAATCAATCATTAGGTGTGGTGAGACATTAGGCGTTGTTCCTGATTCGTCTCAGGTCTCTTGAGAAGAGTATGAGGCAGAGAAAGGGGCCCTCTGCCCCTTGTCACACAAGCAGGACAAACCACTCAGCCCAGCTTTGCACCCGTGGCACCTTTCCTCAAGCTAAGGCTTGACATTTTTCTGTGTACAGGCTTCTTTTTTCTTGTATGTTCATCAAATTGAAACAAACACTCAAAGGCAACTCAATGCAACGCTCATTTGGATGAATTAAAGGAGCAGGGCTGCAAGTCCACTATGTTCCTTTCATTTACTTTCTCACTTTATACTGAGATAATACAATTGGTTCTGTTATCCTCTAAAAAGAAGTGTCTTGGGGGGAGTGTGTGCCCTAGTGGTTGGGATACTGACTGGGATGCCAGGTTCCGCATCTCAGTGCCTGGGTTTAATTCCCAACTCTGGCTCCTGATCCCAGTTTCCTCCTTTTGTGGACCCTGAGAGGCAACAGGTGATGGCTAACTCAAATGGCTGGGTCCCTGCCACCCACTTGGGAGACATGGATTGAATTCTTGGGTCTTGGCTTTGGCCTGGCCCAGTACTGGCTGTGTGGGTGTTTGGAAGTGAGTCAGTGGATGAGAGCGCCTTCCTTCTCTCTCTGAATTTCTATCTCAAAAAAAAAAAAATTATCTAACTCCTTTCATGCTGGCATATACTAAAGCTATAAAATTTATGTTTTAACACAGTCAACTATTTTTTTCCATTTTAATAATGGTTTATTTATTTGAAAGGCAGAGTAGTAGAGAGAGGGAGAGATAGAGAGATCTTCCATCCACTAGTTCACTCCCCAAATGGCCACAACAACTGGGGATGGACCAGGTCAAAGCCAGGAGACAGGAGCTGGATCCAGGTTTCCCACATGGGTGCAGGGGCCCAAGTACTTGGGCCATCCTCTGCTGCCTTCCCAGGTACACCAGCATGGAGCTGGTTGGGAAGTGGAACAGCCAGGATTTGAACCAGCACCTGTGAAGGATGCCAGTGTCATGGGCAGCGTCCCAGACCACTATATCACAACACTGGTCCCTCTAATTATTTTCAAGTTAAAAGGCACAGAGACGATAGAAAGTTTTATAGCAGTAGTAGAAAAAACAAGAGCTCCAGAAAGCTGTCCATATTTAGTGTGCAGGTCTCATGACTAGATTGTTGGGAGGGGGGCATCACTCCCACCTTGTGCCATCAGGGATCTAGGGACTTTGCCTTTTCCCTGCATCAAGTTCACTGTCCAAGGCTGCTCAGGGATAGGTGAATCTGCTCCTGTAGGATATTCACACACACCCTCTGTTGATGGACAACAATCTCAGCAGAGAGATGCAAACAGGTTGTTGCCCTGCAGATCTGACGCCTGGAGAGGTCAGGGCCCAAGGAGTCTTCTGGGTCCTGCACACTCAACCCAGTGAGCTCCCCCCCCCCCATCTCTGCCTTCCACAGTGACCCTGTCTGTGTCTGCTGTAGGTGGCTGTGCTGCATGGGAAGTCTGTGACACGGAATCCTGGGACTCAGAGGAACTGAAGCTTCCCAAGCCTTCAGAAGCTTTAATGAAACAGGAGGTGAAATAGCAGCAGCCACCTCCCTGCCGGTCCTCTTCCAAATCAGACAAGGCATTACCGATTCATTTTGAACTGAATAGATTTAGCCTTAAGTTACAGATATTTTAGAAACATGCTGTTTACCATTCTGTATTTAAGCTTTAATGTTGGAGGTTTCATATTAAATCATAGTCACCTACTAGTTGCCTTTTTTCTGTCAAATCGCATTACAGCAAAACACCATCAAAGGTGGAACTTGAATTATCAAGCAGTCACCCTAGTGAGTAGGCACCTCCACGACCACGCCCTCTCTCACCAAAACCTGCCAGTGTATAGCATTTTCCTCCCCATCTCCTCTTTCTTACAAGGTGCAATCTGTCACTGTATCTATTCTGGTTTACATTTTATCACTGCAGTGACTTTTCAGTTTTTCACTAATTCTAATGAATGATACGCTTTCATGCTTTGTATCACTTTCTTAGCGACTTTCTCCTCATTTCTGAAAAAGTGCACTGACTGGTACATAAATTACACCACGACTGCTACTTCTGTCCATAGCGGCATCACTCTGTACTCCTTCCCTCCCTTCCCCTACAGTACCTTTCAGTGGGAACTGGCTTATTCCAATCAACACTTTTCATTGCACATTTTATATGAAATTTGTTTCTGTGAACTTGTACTGAGAAGTAGGAGTCAGAGAAGCTTTTCCAATCTCTCAGAGCTCCCCCCTGTGATGTTTCTGTGCAATGCTCCCAACAATGACATCTTCTGTCCTGGTACTTCCTGGCTCTCTACTACTCCTCATCTTGAAGATGAGCCTTCGCCCTCAGTACCTCGACACTTCCTCCATACCTGATTACTGCTTTCCAACGCTGGGCCTGTCTTGGAAGGGGACAACAGCCACCATCTTCCCCAAGTCTATCTCTATTTCCCATAAAGGGATATTCATTTTCAGGATTTGATGATTTAGTTATTTTCCTTATATACCCAAACAATTATTTTCCTTGTGAACTTTTAATTTTGCTTCTCTTAAGATTATTAATGTCAGTTTCTTTTGCTTTTTCAGTCATAAACTTGAGGGATTTTTTGATATTTTTGGCTGACTTGACTTTAGTTCTTTTCATCTGTTTTACACAGGTACCTACTTTCATGGTGATTTGGTTTTAGCTTTGGGAATTTATCTTTAGTTAGGGAGTGGCTGTTGAGTCCTTTGGACTCTCAGAGTCATGTCTACTTGGACTTAAAATTCCATCAGCAAATAGCTGACACAATACCTTGTGTATGTCAGTTTTCCCAAGCATTATCCTTAAATACTTGCTCACGTTATACCTGAAAATACTATTGTGGATACTGCCTCTGAAAATAAGAACTCTTTTTTCTTTACTGTTCAAAAAAGGTAAATCCAAATACAAAAGCATTTGAACTGTTGACTACTACCCTGAGCAGTTTTAAAACATACAAAATGTAATAAGCTAAAGATTATTTTACTTGGAAACACAATGCTGGTCTTACAAGTGGAGGCTCACTTTCCAGAGTTTCAGAAACGCATTCACACTGCCCAGCATCCCAAGAGAGGTTCATACTGTGTATCACCAGCACTTTGTAAGCGTCAACAGATCCAAGATGGGATTCTAGAGAAACATTGTTCCTAGTGAGTAAATGCTGGCCTGAGATGACGGCTGTGACCTGCAGAGGTGATGTTATTTTAACAATGGACTTCAGCAAGAGTGACAGAAAATTTTCCATCGATTGAGAAACTCCCCAAACAGCTGCAATAGCCAGCTGGCCAGGAGCCAGGACTCCATCCAGGTCTCCCAAATGGGTAGCAGGGCCTCGAGAACATGCAGTCATCATCTGCTGCCTCCCAGGTACATTGGCCAGAAGCTGGATCTGAAGGCAGAGGTGGGACTCAACCAGGCAGTCAGAAATGGGTGCTGGCATGCCAAACGGTGGCTTGACCCACTGTGCCAGAATGCCTGTGTTTTTTATTTGACCTACTGAATTATTCATTTCTAATATTTGTTTCATTCTTTTTCAGTATCTTTTTTGCAGAATTCTTTATATCATGCACTGATTTCCTAATTTCATTTACCTGTTTATCTGTATCCTCTTGTATCTCTTTGAGTAACCCTATAATCATTCCAATAATTCTCTATCAGGCATTTCAATCTCCTTTTCTTTATGCTCTGATACTAAAGCATTACTGTGTTCCTTTGGGGTCATATTGCTTATTCATATTTTGTTCCTACATTGATATATTTGTGAATCTAAGGTAAAAAAAAGAATCTGAGTACATCTAGCACTTAAGTACACATGCATTTCAGCATCATCACATCAAAAATTTGTAAGCTTAACTACTTTTAAGTTGGACACCATCTATAAATGCACAAAGAGCATTACAAAAGGAAGACAGCAAGAAAAGGGGCATAAAGCGTTGCTGTGGATTTGTTTCTGAGAGGAGTGTGGTGGGGGCAAGAGGTGTGGAGTCACCACACAGACCCCGGGAGTCTGGTGAAAGCTGACTCATTTATTTCAGTGGGTACAGGCAGCTAATCCAGTCAAGGGGCGGTTTATGCCCTAACCAATCAGATCCCATTGCCAGGCAGGCTCTGTTGCCAGGTGGTTTCCCGGGGATTTCCCAAGCCATTCCTGAGTAACTGGGTGCTTGCTTGCCAGCAGCCATCTTGGCATGGCCTTCTCATTCCACATTCCCCCCTTTTCATTTTTTTTTTTTTTGAGCAATGGGAGGCATGATTCTTGGCCATACCATTGTTGACCCTGTTTCCATGTGGTCTCCGTACGCGGCTGTGCCTGTCTTAGGTTGTCCCCCAGGGGATCTTACCCGTCGTTGACTAACCAGCCCTCAAAACAGGAGACCACAGAGTGCTTGCTCAGATAGGGGTAGGAATGAGGAACAATGGTAATCAGGAACGGCGTGACCACACGCAGGCTGTGGGCCATTTGAGTGGCCGACCAGAGCCAAGTGGGGTATAAAGCAGTGGTGAATGTGGCTATGGACAGTTTCTCAGGGTAGCATGATAGCGCAGCAGCCTGACAATCGGTAGCAGGTGCGTCTGCTAACAAGGCGGACTCTCAGTCTTGTTCAGCTGGTTCTGGCTGACTGTCAGTTGCAGGCTTGATGGGCTGTCCCACGTTCTCTGGAAAGACACAAACATATCCTTGGCCCCTGGTTAGCAGAAGCCTTTTTACAGGCGTTGGAATCCATGGCCTGAATTTTGCGTCTACTTCGACATTAAAGGCAAACATGCGGGTGGGATGGGGTTTAGCAGCTGCCCTGAGAGCCTGGGGTGCCCGGGGACTGCCACAAATGTGGGGATCCTCACTGGGTGCAGATGGGATGACCTTGCATGGGTTATCACCTCGAGGTTGTCTAAGTTCATCCCACGGATATTTGGGGGGTGGCCGACTAGGCATTGCTGCGTTGTCTGCTGTCATGTCATTTTCAATGTTGGAGCTCTCTCTCCCTATCAACTGTTGTCTGTGAGGCAGTGGCCTGGAATGACAGACTCTTATCACTCACAGATTCGTTATGTTGGTAATCTGTGTGGGTTTCTGAGAGGGGGGTATCTTTCCCATGTTTGAGCGCTTAAGAAGAGCACGCCACGCCAACTCTACCCAATGCAAAGACACCCACAGCACTGCTGCCATAACAAAGCAAATTCCTAGCACCTTGGCGGCTTGATGGCATTATGCAGGGGGTTCCCTATGTGAGATGAACAGACAGTGGTGCTTCAGATCATACGTATGTCCTGTGCTTAGTGGGGGACTTCCTTGATTCGTTAGGTCAAGGCCGAATCCCCACACGGTCTCTCGAGCGTCATCTCTCTCGAGTGAGGGAAGATGACTTGGTTCCGAATTCTGGGACTATCAGTCCCTTATGTGAATTTGCCAGGTGAACCAAAAGTAAGAGGAGGAGCTGAGAAGCAGAGTTACGCTTCTGGGCAGTGTGTGCCTAACCTGGGGTCACTTAGACCGAGGACAAGGCAAGGAAAGGGGTGTAGGAGGGGGTTCTGTGCTCACCCTCACAGAACTGTCAGCACACAACACACTGAGGGGCCTTCTTGCCGAAATCAAGGGGGGACCTCGCCAAGTCCGACATGCTCTCAGTCACGTTGGGCGCCAGATGTTGAGGTTGATGCGTTCTGAGAGGAGGAGCATGGTGGGGGCAAGAGGCGTGGCGTCACCACACAGACCACAGGAGTCGGGTGAAAGCCAGCCAGAGGCAAGCAGCCCGTAGACTCGTTTATTTAAGTTGGTACAGCAGCTTAAATAGCCGAGGTAGCCAATCCAGTCAAGGGGCGATTCATGCCCTAACCAATCACAGCCTGTTGCCAGGCAGGCTCTGTTGCCAGGGGGTTTCCCAGGGGGTTTCCAAAGCCATTCCTGAGTAACTGACGCTGGCTTGCCAGCAGCATGGCCTTCTCATTCCACCACAATAAAGCATTTTTTAGAAGTCTGAAAATGGGGCCAGCTCTGTGGTGCAATGGGTTAAGCTGTCAACTGCAGCAGGGGCATCCCCTATGAGCAGCCCATTCGAGACCTGGCTGCTCTATTTCCTATCCAGCAACCTGCTGATGGCCTGGGAAGGCAGCAGAGGATGGCCCAATTGTTTGGGCCCCTGCACCCATGTGGGAGACCCAGAAGAAGTTCCTGGCTTTGGCCTGGCCCAGCCCCAACCATTGTTGCCATTTGGGAGGTGAACCAGCAGATCAAACAGGAATCTCTCTCTAACTCTGCCTTTCAAATAAGTATTTCTTTTAAAAAGTCTGAAAACTTCCAAAATTTGGGATGTGAAATGGACAACAAGATTCATGAATCTCAAAGGACTCCAAATAGGCTTAATAAAGATATTTATACCTAGACACATAATAAATTGTTAAAAATCAAGGACAGGGACAGTGCTGTAGCTTAGCAGGTAAAGTTGCCGCCTGTAGGACTGGCATCCCATATTGGGTGCCAGTTCAAGTCCCAGCTGCTCCACTTCTGATCCAGCTCTCAGCTATGGCCTGGGAAAGCAGCAGAAGGTGGCCCAAGTCCTTGGGCTCCTGCACCCCTGTGGGAGACCTGGAAGAAGCTCGTGGCACCATCCAATGTGGTCAATTGCGGAGTGAACCAGCGGATGTAAGACCTCTCTCTCCCTCTCTGCGTTAACTCTTTCAAATAATTAAATAAATCTTTTAAAAAAATCAAAGACAAAGGAATAATTTTGAAGCAGTAAGAAAAAAAGCAACTGTCACAAGGGAGTCCCCATATCAGTAGATTACTCAGCAGAAACCTTGAGGGCAAGGGAGATAGTGGGAGGATATACTCAAAGTGCTGAGAAGTGCCAACAAAGAGTGCAATGCTTAGAAAACCATCCTTCAGCATCGGACAGAGACACTTTCAGACAAAGACTGAGGGTGTTCACTCTCAGTAGGTTTACATTACAAATAGGGCTGAAGCAAGACCGCTAGGTTGAAAACAAAGGTAAGCACATAGTCAAATACAGAACACTCTAATGCGTTCAACTCTAAAAGTCAGGTGAGGGACTTAGTATAAGAAACTTAACTGTACTCACTTGTTAATGGATATACAATTAAAAAGTTATAAATTGTGATAGCAACACAGTGTAGGTAGAAGTATACAATAGAATTGAAGTTGTAAATGTGAAAAAGTGGTATAAACTGTTTTAGAATTTTTTAAAAATGTGGTAGACATATAACAGACAAGGATTCTAGGGACATCACAACAAAAGAAATAACAAAGATGACAAGAACGTAAAACTACAAAAATATTCACAAAATGGACAAAATATCAAGTCATGATGCATGAGTAATTAAGTGTAAATTAATGAAGTTTCCCAATCAAAAGACATAAAGGGGATGAATGGACAAAAAAAACCATATAAGTACCGTGTGCTAACTGCATGCACCCCTGGAGCTCAGAAAAAAAAAAAAAGACCCAAACATATGTTGTGTACTAGGGACTATTCTCAGCATATGCAGAACAAATACCCCGAAAGTAAAAGACTGTAAAAATATTCCATGAAATGGACACAAGAGCTGGCGCTGTGACACAGCAGGTAAAGCCACCACCTCCAGCTCTGGCATCCCTTATGGGCACCAGTTTGAGACCTGGCTGCTGCACTTCCAATCTAGCTCCCTGCCAATGCACCTGAGAAAGCAACAGAGGACTGCTCAAGCACTTGTGCCCCTGTGGCCGTTGTGGCCGTCTGGGAAGTGAATGAGCAGATGGAAGACCGATCTCTCTCCCTCTCTCCCCTGTAAGTCTGCCTTTCAAATAAAACAAAAAACTTTAAAAATGAAAAAAATTAGACACAAAAGAAGAACAGGGGTGGCTATTCTTAAATACTTAAGTCAAAAGCTGTCGCAAGAAATAAAGGCCAGACAATACAAAAGGAATTAGTTCATAAAACATCTAAGAGCATATGAACGCAATAATGGAAAGACATCACATGTTCATGAGTTGAAATTATCTTGAAAATATTCACACTACTCAAAGTGATTTGGAGACTCAATGCAATCCCTATCAAAATTCCAAAAGGGTTTTTGAACACAAATAGGAAAAACTCTTTAACATTCCTAGGAAACCATAATTGAATTTGAAAAGCCAAAACAATACTGAACCAGAGACATGTATCTAAAGTCCTCCCACATCCTGATTTCAAAAATAATACAAAGGTATAGTAATCAAAATAGTACGGTACTGGCAAAATGAGACATAATGAGGGGACAGCACTGTGGCACAGCAGGTAAAGCTGCTGCCTGCTCTGCCAGCATCCTGTATGGGCACCAGTTCTAGTCCCAGCTGCTCCACTTCTGATACAGCTCTCTGCTGCAGCCTGGAAAAGCAACAGAAGATGGCCCAAGTCTTTGGGCCCCTGCACCTGCATAGGAGACCCAGAAGAAGCTCCTGGCTCCTGGCTTGGTTTCAGCCCAGCCCTGGCCACTGTGGCCATTTGGGGAGTGAACCAGCAGATGGAAGACCTCTCTCTGCCTCTTTGTAACTCTGCCTTTCAAATAAACAAATCCTAAAAAATGAGACATAATGACTGGTGAGGCAGAAGAGAGGTTCAGAAATCCATGCATTTAGAATCAACTGATTGTCAACAATGGTGCTCCTAAATACTTACAATTTTGTCAATTATACCTCAACAAATATGGGGAAAATAAACTAAATCCAGACATACAAGAAACTGACTTGTTTGAAAAATTAACACCTCTAGACAAATTGCTTCACAAGAATCAGATGTAGGACTGATAAAGTTTGTAACTTGAAATAACTCAGAAATCTATCCTGTATTATACAGCCTATAGAATACTCTAAGCCTCACTAATGGCTGCATCAATAAATGTCAGGATTCAAGCTGTGGATCCATTCCCGATTCTGGCTTCCTGCTGACGTGTGCCCAAGGAGGTAGCAGGTGATGGCTTGAGTCGGGTCCCAGCCACTCCTATCAGAGACATGGACTGAGTAACTGGCTTGTTTTCGGCATGGCCCAGCCACAGCTGTTACAGGCATTTGAGGGGTAGGTCAGTGGATGGAAAATCTCTGCATGTCTCTGTCCATCTCAGCCTTTCAAATAAATAAAAATAAAAATTTAAACAGAAGACCTGAGCCTGGTGACTGCAAATGTCTGTATATAGGGCAGCTGCACCTGTCAATAGTATATGGTTAGGTTATTTCTTTTAAGGGGAAAGGCTTTTTGTCGAGTGGGGGAACCCGACAGGCTGCCTCCCCATGCACAGAGAGAAGAGCATCCTGTACTGGGAGAACAGGTCTCATACAGCTTTGCAGAGAAAGGAAGTAGGAGCGGCAAATACCATTAGGGTGGGGGTGCAGCTGAGCTTGTGATTGGGCTACTTGGTCACCTGACTTCTAGTAAGCCAGGCTGGGCTTAGGAAGATGACACCATTTTACTAACATTCCCCCCTTTTGTTTTTTATAAACCAAGTGTTATATGGGGTTACATTGGCCCAAAAGTCCAGGAGGGGTGGAGGGACAATGGTCTATCTTCCAGAGCTGCTTCCTGCTGACACGGGGCGATGAGTTACTCTCTGCTGGCATGGGACCATGTCTAAAGTGGTGATGTCCTGGGTGGGGAGCCAAGTATATCCCTGTAGCACCATCTGGTTGACCGCCTAGTTGGTGAAGGCTTTGGCTTGTCCACTATCACCTCCTGTAAAACTGCTAGTGAGGTGATTTGGCTTTGGGGACCTTGGGTGGCATCACCTGGGGTCTCAGTGGACCTAGTGACCTTTTGTAACCAGTGGAGTTGTTTTGAGTCAGTTGGTCGAGAAAACGTTGTAGCCCAAAGCTGTTCCTGAGATCACCACTGAGGAGGGGGAGGTTGCAAAGCGGATTCCAACCAAGACTGGGAGAAGGGATGCTCGTCTCTTGCGGGTAGAGGGGTTTGTCTGTAGAAAAATTCTCAACAATCATGTGTTAATTGGGGAGAGAGGACCATCAATCCACACAGGTTGGGAGCAGAGCCATTGATGTAGGAGTAGAGGCTATGATTACAAAGGAATGAGGCCCCAAATGGGCTAGACAGGGTCTAAGATAAAGAACAGTCATTATTAGAGGACCTAAGAAAGGTGCTGTCTAAACCACAGATAAGTTTTCCGATTGAGAGGCAAACACAAACTGACAAAAAGGGCTTGACAATAATCAGGTGGGCTCCAACGCCTTGCCAGTTATGAGGCCCAGACCTGTCTATTTCCTCATGTGGGGTACATCATAAGGGAGGTGGGAACCTCCTTGGGAGGGCATCCTACTGACTTCCATCACCTAGCTGGCCTGGGAGGAGAGCTGGTCAGGTAAAGGCAGGTGGCATTTCCAACAGGAATCTTACAGTTCTGCCTGCAATGTTGCTGACCCTGCTCGGCCATGCCCTAGCAGTGGTGGTTATTTTGGAAGCTGGGTAGAGTGAAGGGCTTTTCAGCTTGGAGCCAACAAACAAGATCTGTGGCTCTGACCTGAAGTCCTTCGACTCCACGGCAGTTCCATTTCCAGCAACCCAACTCTTGGCTGGCAGAGTTGCCAGGGCTCTTCATAAGCTCACTTCTGCTGAAGCCCTGGCTTTCCATATAAACCAATGCAGGCCTGGCCTGTTGGGTCTTCTTGATGGCAGATCACTGAACAGAGCAGCCTTTAACAGGCCCGCCACCTATCTTTACATTGCTTCTGATGCCTAGCTTTCTTTTCCTCCTGGTTTTTGTTAAAGCAGACCAGAGGATGCAAGTCAAAGGGGTGCTCAAGTCCCATCTTCTAATCTTTGATGTTCTAAACTAGAAGTCTATAGTAGGATATTAAAAATATTTATCCCTTTTAGGCCTCTGGGCCTTTCTCATTAAGATAACCATCATGTCTGATAACACAAGAACATTAGAATTTTTAAATTTTAAGACATTTGTACCAAGAGCATTTTACATTATCATAACCTAAAATCAGCTAAATAAATAAATAAATAAATAACCTAAAATCATAACCTAAAATCAGCTCCACATCTTTAGAGTACCTGTAATATAATCCAAATAGCCTGATTAGTTGGTATCTACAAGATGAGAAACATAGATCCTTTGACGTTTCCAGGGGTGTGATTATGTTATCGATCCTGGTTTAATTAGATAATTTCATATATGCCTGGAAATATTACTATATCTGGCACATCATCTTATAAGCTCCATGATTATTTCAAATCTCTCACGCATTCTGAATTCCATCCATTTTCATGCTGCCACTCATTTTTTGCTACACGGGTGAAATGTGTACTTTAACAAAATACCTCTAAGTCATGCCATATTTTCAAACAGTCTTTCATGAACTTGCAATTTTCACTCATTATTGTATCTGAAAGGTCACATCTATCCTAGGTAACTCCTTTCTAGAGTTTTACAAGTAATTTGTCCATTTCTCTTTACATTTTTCAGAATTTCTGATACCAATGACAACCAACTTCTCCATCACATCAGCAGGCATCCTCTCATCACTCCAGCTCACTAAGCGTCCTTTAGCTGGAAAGACAATCTCCTCAGTAAATACCTTCCAAGGCTCCAGTACCGTAATCTATGTCTTTCCCTTCATAATGGAACCAAAAAGTTACATTCCCCTCAAGTTTTGACTTACAAGGATCAAAACTGATTTCCCCCTTAAAATGGCTTAAATCTACTATCATAAGAACAGTTACTGCCCTACAATTAAATTTATTCACTGCGTATTTTTTAAATTTTTGTGGTTTTTTTTTTTTGACAGGCAGAGACACAAAAACATAGAAAAAGAGAGACCTCCCATGTGCTGGTTTGTTCCCCAAAACTTGCAATAGCTGGGGCTGGGCCAGGCTAAAGCCAGGATCAGGAACTCAATCCAGTTCTCTCATCTGACTGGCAGAAACTCGACTTCTTGAGCCATCAGCTGCCTGCTGCCTCCCAGGTTATTAGCACGAAGCTGGAATCTGGGGCAGATCCAGGAATCAAATCTAGGCATTGCGATGTGTGAGGGAGTCCCAACTGGCATTTTAACCACTGCATCCAATATCTACTCCTTTTACAAAATTTTTGAGGCATTCTCCTACAGCACAAAACCAAGATATCACTTTCTCTCCCAAATACGAATGCTTCCTCCAGTTGCCCAGGCTTCATAGCTGCTCTGCCAGACATCCAGGAAATTACCAGTGACACAACCCCTGAGAACACAACACAATCAAGGGCTGTTTTCTCCATACCGAGAACTAACATCAGGATTCACTTCCACCCTGATGACCATAAACCTACTCCCACCCTAAATATACTATGCTGGAGTCTCTGGTTCAGTGTCAATCCCTCAGAGACTCCTTCCTCAAACTGCTGCCAGTCTAAGACTCCCATCCTTTCCCTCTTGTCTTTATTGGAACCTTTCAGTCTTGATATTTCACAAAGCATTTATTGACTTGCTTGCTTATTTTTCTCTTGCTCATATTCCAACAGAATAACTGCAACACAGTTATCTCCAGACCCATGAGATAAGTTTCCCTTCGAATGGTCATGGAAATTACAAACCCACAGCCGGCGCCGTGGCTCAACAGGCTAATCCTCCGCCTAGTGGCGCCGGCACACTGGGTTCTAGTCCCGGTTGGGGCGCCGGATTCTGTCCTGGTTGCCACTCTTCCAGGCCAGCTCTCTGCTGTGGCCAGGGAGTGCAGTGGAGGATGGCCCAAGTCCTTGGGCCCTGCACCCCATGGGAGACCAGTAGAAGCACCTGGCTCCTGCCATCGGATCAGCGCGGTGCACCGGACGCAGCGCGCCAGCCGCGGCAGCCATTGGAGGGTGAACCAATGGCAAAAAAGGAAGACCTTTCTCTCTGTCTGTCTCTCACTAGCCACTCTGCCTGTCAAAAAGTAAAAAAAAAAAAAAAAGAAATTATAAACCCACAGAAAGTCATGTGCACAACAACAACCCATTGTCTTCTGAATAGCCTGCTACCTGCTGTGGCATTAAGATTCAATAATCATCTGCAGATTTGAAAGGAAATCACAAACTAAAGGAGCTTGAATCTTCCCAGAGGAATTTTCCTCCAGTAATCAAAAGAACCAAAGCAGATGAAAAACTTCCGTGGCTGGTTCTCTAATGATTTTGCAGTCAGCACACTCATGAGCTCAGACCTTCACTTTCTCTCTAGAATCACAAATGTGTCAACTCCTTCATTATGAAGTTCATAACCACATCAGTCTACAGTACAAGGGACAGACCCTGGCTAACTTGAAGCCAATCAAGACAATCTAGTTATGAGATCTTTAGCAAACTTTTCCCTCTAATTTTCTGAATCACTCAAAGAAATCACAGTGCTCCTTCATCCTGTGTCACATGCCTAAAAACCTCTAACAGCAACCACCAGGATTTTGCCCAGTCTCCCCACTTTGGATTTTGTCCTGTTAGAGTAACTACATCACATAATTTTGAAGGTATTGTTGTTAAATGGGTTTGAGCTATGGATGGCTCCGAGGCTGTGTGCAGCATCAATGACCTATGATACTTCATACTGTGTATGATAGGAAATATCAAGGAAGCAGACACTGGGAGGATTCAAGAGTCTGCAGGTTTTGCTGTGGTGAGTGAGTTCAGGAGCCTCTGGAAACCACGTGGTTTCTGAATTCGCTCCACCCTCATCAAAGTTGCCCTCCTTTGAGGACAGGAAGCCTGATTCTTGTAGCCAAGAGGATCAGCGACACACATTGTCCCTTGTGGAAAGGAGGCATGCGGGAGAGTCGTCCTAATGACTTGCACTACTTTTTAAAAAGCTCACCTTCTCTAATTCCAGTAAAGTCAAAAGTTTAAAAACCACTGTTCATACTGGTAGTGCAAATTTCAAATAATGTTGTGAGTTTTAAGACACCTGCTTGGAAAGATGTCTGTAGCTGTCTCAACACTGTAGGGGAAATGAACAACTTCAGTGGAAGAAGGCAGGGCTACAGCAGCTCACACTGCAGCTGGATCCCAAGAGCACTGGCCTGCTCCAGTGCAGGACCGCCAAGATCCCGACACTCTCTGCATATTCTTCCCGCCGAGTGTGTTTGTAACATTTCCTAAAACTTTAAGTGAGAAAATGAAAGCGTCTGTGCTATTTCTGAGAACTGTCCTGGAGAAGGCACACAAAGCCCCCTTCTCAGCCTTTGGGGAATGCAGTCACCAACCTTTTCTTTCCAGTAGATAGTACAATCAGAGTCCAAAATATAATGCTTCATTGAATAAATAACATGAGATTTTGATTATTACACACAACACTTTTTTTTCCTACTCTATTCCCCTATAGCAGAAGCTGGGTTGGGAACAGGAGGGACAGCTGTCCACCCCTGGCCTGTAATCCTGAACATGTGGGTATTCCCATAGACTGAACCATCTTTTTACTTCAGCTGGCAGGTGTTGTATCAATTCCTGAAACCATTAATTGCATCATCACAATGATTAATATGTAACCACCGGTGCTATCCCAATGTCAAACACCACTCTTTGTATGACCAGTATTAATGACAGCAATCTCCTACTATTCTTCCTATATGAGTAGTGGTGATTACAACATACTGGAACTTAGACACCACATACTTTGACATGGCTAGAGGAGAATACCCAAGTTTATACCAACACATATTCTGATTCTTTGGCCACCCCAAAGTATATACTCTGATCTGACCTGTTTCTGGAATAATTTCACCCTCTAGAATCTGTTGTTCTGAGGGAATAAGAGTATGAGCTTGAATAAACATTGGTTTGTTTTTTTAAAAATTTTATTTACTTATTTAAGAGGTTGAGTTACAGGCAGTGAGAGGTCACAGGCAGAGAAAGGTCTTCCTTCTACTGGTTCACTCCCCAAATGGCCACAATGGCTAGAGCTGCACTGATCTAAAGCCAAGAGTTTCTTCCAGGTTTCCCTCGTGGGTGCAAGGGCCCAAGCACTTGGGCCATTTTCTACCGCAGCTGGGACTAGAACTGCTGTCCATATGGGATACCGGCCCTGCAGGCAGAGGATTAACCTACTGCACCACAGCACCGGCCCCAATAGTGTTTTTTGTTTGTTTGTTTTTTGACAGAGAGAGTTAAGACAGTGAGAGAGAGAGAGAGAGAGAGGTCTTCCTTCCATTGGTTCACCCCCCAAATGGCCGCCACGGCCGGCGCACTGTGCAGATCTGAAGCCAGGAGCCAAGCACTTCCTCCTGGTCTCCCATGTGGGTGCAGGGCCCAAGCACCTGGGCCATCCTCCACTGCACTCCCGGGCCACAGCAGAGAGCTAGAATTGAAGAGAAGGAACCGGGACAGAACTGGCACCCTAACTGGGAGTAGAACCCAGAGTGTCAGCGCTGCAGGCAGAGGATTAGCCTAGTGAGCCGCAGTGCAGGCCCCAATATTGGTTTTTAAAGACTGACTGTCCAAGCTCACCATATACTTACAGTAGGAACAGACATTAACACCAGAGCATATTTCACACAAGTACCATAATTATCACTACTCCCACAGAAATAAAAGCATTTATTTCACTAGCAACCATATATGGAGGCAGTATCAAAAGAGCCCAGCCACATTATGAACCCTGGATTTCATCTTCCTACTTACAATCAGAGGTGTTCACAGGAACTGTGCTAGCCAACTATTAAATACTGTTCTTCATGACACTGTGCTGGAGCACAGCTCTATTACATCTTTCCAATAGAAGCTCTATTTGCAATCAAAGGAGGATTCACTCAGATTCCTATCATTTTCAGGATATACACTCAATTCTACCTGAGCTAAAATTCACTTTGCAATTATATTTGTAGTTGCAAATATTTTTTCCAAACATTTTCTGGGATTATAGGCAGAAGACAATCTTGATGCATATACAAAATGAAATACCATATCAACAATGGGCTCCTTTATTAACAGCCATGGTAGTCTTAATTTTTGTCATTTGAGAAAGTTTTGCCTCAAAACGAGGAGCGTCCATACCTGATCTCAACCACGAACCTTGAATGACTTCACATGGTGCCCAACACCATATCATGTACTTGAAGTGCTTTTTATGTAGAATCCTAAAATAAGGAAGGAACCAAACCCCCCTACAACTGGTTGGAAGCCAGCCATATATCACTGTGACTTTCTCAATAAAGCTGCTAGTGAAAATGTTATACAAATTTGCCAAGGTTAACCCAGCTCGAATTCATTTCTCTCTTTATGACACACCAATTCCAACTAAGACTTTGAGATGCTACATCACTCACTGCAGAACAACTACTCTATTTCATAATCACACACTAACAATCTCTCTCAATTAATTTAGTTCTTTACATTATTTCAATATATTAACAACTAAAGTAAACAACACAAGTACCATAGATGCCCAAGTAGAAACAGCAAGAACATTTCACCAGTTATTATACTACTCTTAATTTGCCCTTCCATCCTCATGAGCTCTATACATAACAGATAAAATTAACAACCCCTCCCTAACTGTGAAATCTACAGGACATCAGTGTTACTGAAGCTGTGAAGATAAACTCTGCCTCCTGTAATTCCCAAAACAGATTTAAAATCAAGAGAACTATGCTTAAGATAATTGAGTAGTTCTATGTACAGAAATGCCAATCTGTATACTAATTTCAACCAAGGATGTTTTACACTCACCAGCCATCCATTATTAGACCTAAAAACAGATGCCATTCCAGTATATTTCAATCAAGGAACCCTCCCATTCACTACACCCAGTCTACTTTAGGGCCGGCATCCCCTAATTTGTGGGCCCAACCACAACATCATGCCTATTGTACTTCAGTACCACAAAAGCACTTTGAAAACTGATCAATACCTTTGTCATATCATCATTATGTAGCTAATTAGCATTAATGTTTTAAGTTAAAGATCGAGAAGAACCTCCAAAATGAAATGCCACAATTAGATATATCGACATCTCTCCCTATTATCCCAATGATTGTAGGTAGCACTATTCATTTTCTTCCAACTGAAGTTCTCCAAATATACCTACACTATTAAGTCCACATCAAAAGTGATTGCATCATCACAAAATGAAGTTCCATTAGAACAAGCAAAACTTTATTTGCTCCTTTCATTACCCCAACAATGTTAGCCCTTGCAATTCTCAAGCTTATTCCCTAATATTTTATTCCCCTCCCCCAACCTCCTATAGAGCAATCAGTCTCCATTCAACAATAACTAATGCAACTATTTCTTAAAGACAATACAGAACATTAAAGATGAATCAGACCTCTAATACTACTCTCACTCACTACATTGCTTCAACAAATCTACCAAGACTATTACCTCCATCATTTACACCCAAACCTAGTTATCAATAAATTTAGAAACAGCTGTACCACCATGAGCAGGAGCAGACTTTACTGGCTTCTGCCATAAAACAAAAGCATCAACAGCCCACTTATTCCCTCAGGGCACACCAGTCCCACTTATCCCTGTATTACTACTCTATTTATTCAACCCACAATCTTAGCCATCTAATTAACAGTCAATATTACAGTGGGTCGCTTATTGTTACACCTTCTTGGGTTAGCCACATTAGTCCTAACATTCATTTGCCCCACAACAGCTATAATTACATTTAGGAGTCATGCTCCTCTAATAGTTCTAGAATTCTCTGTGGTTAACTGCCTTGCCCAAGCTTAAGACCTGACGCTGGAAAATCAAAGTTAGGATTCTAACCCAGATCAGCTTGATTTCACAGCTTCTATTTCTAACTACTCTGCAAGAACACCCTGTAGCTCCATATTTCCAGGTGGTTCCAGTTAATCGTTAATATATGTGGTAAGTGAATAAAATTGAAACCTGAGTTTAAAAATGGTTACCACTGGCATTAACAATCAGGCCTATCATTCCTACAGATCTGTACACACCCATTCCTCAAAGCTGTATTATTTATAACCTCCAGACATATGCCCCACAACCTCAACAATGAACAGGTATCTGAAACACAGAAATAATTCATCTCCTATTATTGACAGCCCTGCACTAACAGGCATTCCTCTCCTGAATGGCTCCTACTCTGAAGACCCAATCATTCAACCACAAACACATGCTAAACCACCGCCTGAAGCTTCCTAATCACACGCATTGCCCCCCGCCCCCAACCAGCTGTCCACAGCACTCACAGCAATTTCTATGCATTGTTGACACATCCCCGATTCTCAGCTCCAATTTATCAATAATGCCCCGTTCCTAATTAACTCAGATGCCTTGCAATTGGGAGGGTTTTCTGCAGGCTTCCTCATCTCCCACAACATCACTCCTGTAGCCATCTACCAAATAACTTAACATTTTACACAAAACTATCAGCTCCCATCATAAGCATTTTAGGACCACAGCAATACAACGAACCAGCATTTCCAAATCAAATCTCACTCTCATGCATTCATGTTCTCTAATTATGTGCAGTTCTTCCCAACAATTATGCACTGCCTATCACATTTCAGTATTTCAACAAGCCTAAAATCACTTTCATTGTATATAATCTGACTGGAGAAAGAGACTCCCAAATATTTCCAACTTTCAAATAAAGACTCTAAAAAAATCTCTGTTGAACAATATTTCTTCTTTCTTAATTTCCTTTGTTAACCACATAAGGAGCCATCTAATTCCCCATTAATTTCAGTGACAATAAAGAGAGTAACAATCAAAGAACTGAACAACAGAAAAATAGCCATTTCAGTTAAGGAATGAGCAGAGGACCTGGATAGATAGTTCTTAAAAGAAGAAATACAGCCGGCGCCATGGCTCACTAGGCTAATCCTCCACCTGCAGTGTCCGCACCCCGGAATTCTAGTCCCGGTCAGGGCGCCGGACTCTGTCCCGGTTGCTCCTCTTCCAGTCCAGCTCTCTGCTGTGGCCCGGGAAGGCAGTGGAGGATGGTCCAGGTGCTGGAGCCCTGCACCAGCATGGGCAACAAGGAGGAAGCAGCTGGCTCCAGGCTTAGGATCAGCACTGCGCACCGGCCGTGGCGGCCATTTGGGGGTTGAACCAACGGAAGGAAGACCTCTCTGTCTCTCAGTGTCTAACTCTGCCTGTCAAAAAAAAAAAAAAAAGAAAGAAAGAAATACAAACAGCCAAAAATATATGAAAATAATGCTCAGTATCATTAGGTGTGTGATCCTGTGCCTGGCTGGGAGACTGCCTGCCTAGCCCATACAGGAGGTTAAGAGGGCGTGGCACTCTTCCCAGGATGGACCCTATGACCTGACTGTTGGCAGGTGGCAGGGGCCCCAGGCACATTCCCCCACCCCACACTTCCTGTTCAAGGGCCTTGTAATTGCCAATCAGGTACACAGCTCCCTGGTGTGGCCCTGGCCCATCAGGACCACCTGGGAGCCTACATAGTCTACATGACCTTCAAGCTGCTTGGAGAAGCACAGCTTTACCTTATCTCACATTGGCTTTACCCTACAGAATTAGTGTTGCCCTGAATTAGCTATGCCCCCTCTGCCTGCCCTTTAAAAGCTTGAGACTGATTGTTAATAAACAGACAAGTTCACCGAAACTTGTCTCCGGTGCTTCTTGAAGAATGCTGTCGCTCCATCATCCCAGCACCGCGGGCCTCGCAGGAGAACAAACTAAAACTCTGATAAGGGGCCGGCGCTGTGCCATAGCTGCTAAAGCTGCCACCTAAGGTGCCGGCATCCCATATGGGCACCGGTTCAACTCCCGGCTGCTCCACTTCAGATCCAGCTTTCTGCTAGGGCCTGGGAAAGCAGCAGCAGATGGCCCAAGTCCTTGGGCACCTGCACCCATGTGGAAGTTCGGGAAGAAGCACCTGGCTTTAGATCAGCACAGCTCCGACCTTTGCCGCCATCTGGGGAGTGAACCATCGGAGAGAAGACCTCTCTCTCACTGCCTCTCTGTAACCCTTTCAAATAAATCAATACATCTTTCAAAACAACAACAACAACAACTATGATAAGATATCACCTCACTCCTGTCAGATGGCTATTATCCAAAAGAGCAACAAATGCTGGCAAGACAATGGAGAAAGGGGAACTCCTACACACTGTTAGTGTGAAAGTAAATTAGAGCAACCACTGTGGAAACCACTATAGAAATTTCTTTAAAAAACCGGAAATAGATTTGCCATTTGATCCAGCAATCCCACAACTGGGTACATACCCAAAAGATATGAGCACACTGTGTCTAAGACGTGTCCACCATGTTTATAACAGTGTTCACAACAGCCAAAATACCCAATCGCCCAAGGTGTCCATCATCAGACAAATGCATAAAGAAAGAGTAGCTGGACCAATGTTGTCGCATAGTGGAGTAGTGCAGTTGCTGTCTGCAACATTGGCATGCCATATGGGTACCGGGTCAGGTCCCGGTTGCTCCACTTTCAGTCCACAACCTGCTAACGCACCTAGGAAAGCAGCAGAGGATGGCCCAGGCATTTGGGATCCTCACCCACATGGGAGAATCGGGTGAAGGGCCTGGTCCTGATATTCGACTGGCCCAGTCCTGAGCATTGTGGCCATTTGGGGCGTGAACCAGCAGACAGAAGATCTGTGTCTGTCTGCCTGCCTGCCTCTCTCCCCCAGCCCCAACTCTGTATTTCAAATAAATACATTTTTTAAAAAAAGGCTGCAACTAGAGGACAACATGTTGAGTGAAAAAAGCTGAACACAGAAAAATACCGCATGTTCTCTCCTACATGCAGATGCTAAAATTTAGAACAAAAATTGGAAGTGCAGCAGTCGGGACTCAAACCAGTGTCCATATGGGATGCCGGCACAGCAGGTGACAGCTTTCCCTGCTTTACCACACCACTGGCCCCACAAACTCTGGTTTGAATCTCTGTCACAGTGAAGAATTAGACACTAGTACAGTTTTAATGCCTTTGGGACTTTTAAACCTTAGGAGTGAATTTGAAACCCTTTTCATCTGATGACCATTTACAGCCCCTGCCTGCACTCCTGCTCAGCTACGGGCTTTTCACTCTGTACTTGTTGAACTCCTCACTTTGTGCAGCACTAAGCCTTTGATCACAACGGGAACCAAGAATGCTACCTCAAAAACAAAAAAATGATAAACTAAAAAAAAAAAAAAAATCAAGTAAAACAACCACACCAGCACCCACATTAACCAGCTTTCCTCACTAGGACACCACAGCTGGACAGCCACAAAGGCCAACTTCTTCAACCTCAAGTCACTCCATTGTCTGAATTATAAAATCCAGTAACAATTTCTACCTTATCACCACCCACCCTGCACATCATTCTACACACCCGCACAACTGGAAGGCACCCAAAACCCCAACAGGTGACCCCCAAGTTTCAGGACACTACACCACACACACAAACACAAACACACACACATCCACACACAATCTTAATGAAAACACAGCGCAGGTCATAATTCTCACGCGGAATTTAACCAGACCAACGACAAAAAACAAATCCTCCCTCTATTCCCCGACAGGAACTTACCGGCCCCGGCAGCACCTGCAGCAGGAAACCCAGCAGACCACCCGCCCCCCAAGCAGCCCCAAGTCCCCGACACCCACACTCCCAGCGACCTGGAGGCTTCCTCCCGGCTCCCACCCCCCCAGGAGAGCGTCCCGGGCCTCCGGTCACGACCCCCACCCCGCGACGCCCCACAGACGCTGACCACAGGACTCACCGGGCCTCAGGGCAGCGCGGGGATGGCGACGCGACGCGCGGGCACCGGGACCGGGCACCTTCTCCAGGCGGGAGGCGCACCCGCCCGGCACCTGGAGCACTCGTGTCCGCGTGCCGGCCCTTTCTTCCGTGCGGCCTCTCCACAGCATCTTCTGGTCCTGAAGGTCAAGCCTGGCGCGCTGCACATCCTGCAGGGGACAACCCTCCGCCTCAGAACACAACCACAGGAACAACACGGCTGACACAGCCCCGGGCAGCGCATTTATAGCCCCGCTATTCAAATGAGGGCTCCTGAGAGATTCACTCCCATTGGGTACCCTGGAAGGTACCAACCAATCATAAAGGACCGCTTGCGACTGCGCAAAGGCGGCCGTCCCCAAGCTGCTCCAAGGCTGCTGTTGAGCGTCCTGAAGTGGCGCGGGGAGTTCTCTGCGCCTGCGCAGGGATGCGGGGCAGCGGGCGCACGGCACCACAGTTCCCTGCCTGAAGAGGGCGCTCCTGCGACGCGGCGGCTGCCGGCCCAGGAAGCCCGAGTGTCCCGCCCCTCCCGGCTGCCCAGAAGCCGGGCGCTGACAGCAGCGGGGCCTGCAGCTGGCGCCCAGGGAGGACGGAGCAGCCCCGGCCGCCCGTGACGCCCCTGCCCGCGAGCGCCCTGAGGAGCCGCTGCTGGCAAGGCCGCCTGACCCGGACTCCGCTAAAATATGCAAAGCAATCATTGCAGAAATCTCATGACAACTAATAATTTATAGATTGCAGAGGCTCAGCAAAACCCAAGCAGGAGATACACACACGCATACCACACACACAGCACTGTGACACTGCTGGAAAAAAGACGAGAAAATCTTCAAAGCCAAGGGAACAAAATATATTCCACAAGAGGGCAGCGATGTCAATCATGGCTAATTTCTTATCACACACAAGAGGGCAGAAGAGAATAAAATACCATCTTAAAACTAGTAGGGGCTGGCACTGTGGTGTAGTGGGTAAAGCCGCCGCCTGCAGTGCCAGCATCTCATATGGGTGCCGGTTCGAGGCCTGGCTGCTCTACTTCCGATCCAGCTCTCTGCTATATAGCCTGGGGAAAGCAGTAGAAGATGGCCCAAGTGCTTGGGCCCCTGCACCACGTGGGAGACCCAGAAGAAGCTCCTGGCTCCTGGATTCGGATCGGCCCAGCTCCAGCCATTATGGCCATCTGCGGAGTGAACCATCAGATGGAAAACATCTCCCCCCACTTATCTGTAACTCTGCCTTTAAAAGAAAAGAAATCAATCTTTAAAAAAAAAAATTAGTGAAAGAGGATGCTGGCCAATGTGACATAGTAGGTAAGCCTCTGTCTGTGGCACTGGCAAACCCTGTGGGTGCTGGTTCAAGTCCCAGCTGCTCCTCTTCTGATACAGAAAGCAGCAGATGACCCAAGTCCTTGGGCCCCTGCACCCAAGTGTGAGACCCAGAAGAAGCTCCTGGCTCCTGACTTCAGATCAGCCCAGCGGATGGAAGACTTTTCTCTGTTTCTCCCTCTTCTTGTCTGTAACTCTGCCTCTCAAATAAATAATTTTTTAAAAAATTAAAAACAAAACTAGTAATAGAAAAACAGTCAATTCGTGGGGCCGCTGTGGCGCAATGGGTTAATGCATGGCATGAAGCACCGGCATACCATATGGGCGCCGGTTCGAGTCCCGGCTGCTCCTCTTCCCATCCAGCTCTCTGCTATGGCCTGAGAAAAGCAGTGGGTGAGGGCCCAAGTGCTTGGGCCCCTGCACCCACATGGGAGGCCCGGAAGAAGCTCCTGGCTCCTGGCTTCTGATTGGCGCAGCTCCAGCCGTTGCAGCCATCTGGAGAGTGAACCAGCGGATGGAAGACCTCTCTCTCTGTCTCTCTCTCTCTTGCAAATAAATAAAATAAATATTAAAAAAAGAAAAACAGTCAATGCAGAACTCTATGGCCATTGAAAATATAACACAACAATACAGGTGAAATAAAAACATTTTCTGTTAAAAAAACTATCAGCAGCAGACCTAACAAGGAATGCTGAAGACAGTCCTGCAGAGTGAACAGGAATCCACACGGAGACTTCAACCTAAAGAACGATGAGCATCAGAGAGGCAGTTAAAGTACACGGGCACAAGGAAACATTGTACAGCTTTTCATCTCACTTTCATACTCAGTTTTAGTTTTTAATTTTTAAAAATATTTATTTATTTGAAACTCAGAGTTATGGAGGGATGGGAGAGAAAGAGAGAGAGAGAGAGAGAGAGAGAGAGAGAGAGAGAAAGAGAGAAAGAGAGAGAGAGAGGGAGAGAGATCTTCCATGCACTGGTTCACTCCCCAGATGGCTCCAATAGGCAGGGCTGAGCCAGGCTGAAGCCAGGAGCCAGGAGCGTCATCCAGGTCTCCCATGTGGGCACAGGGGCCCAAGCACTTGGGCCCTCACCCACTGCTTTTCTCAGGCACATTAGCAGGGAGGTGGATCAGAAGTGGAACAGCCAGGACATGAACCTGTACCTAAAAGGGATGCTGGCATCACAGTTGTCAACTTTTAAAAAAGATCTTATTGATTTATTTGAGAGGTAGAGTTATAGACAGACAGGGAGAGTAAAAAGTCTTTCATCCACTGGTTCACTCTCAAATGGCCACAACAGCTGGATCTGGGCCAATCTTAAGCCAGGAGCCAGGAGCTTCTTCCGGTTCACATATACAGGTGCTGGGGCCCAAGCGCTTGGGCCATCTTCTACTGCTTTCCCAGGCCACAGCAGAGAGCTGGACAGAAAGAGGAGCAGCTGGGACTAGAACCGGCATCCATATAGGATGCCCATGCCACAGGTGGAGGTCTAGCCTACTGCACACAGCACCAGCCCCAGTTTTTCATTTATAAAGAAATATTATTTTATTTGTCAGAGAGGCAGAGATGCACACACACACACACAGACAGAGAGAGAGGAAGAGACAGAGAGCTCCCATCTGCTGATTTATACCCCCAGTGCCTGCAACAGCTGAGGCTGGGCCAGGCCCAAGCTGGGAGCCAGGAATTCAGTTTGGGTCTCCCATGGGAGTGGCAGGGACCCAACTACTTGAGCTAGCACTTACTGCCTGCCAGAGTGTGCATTAGCTGAAAACTGAAATTAGGAGTGGAGCCAGGGTCTGAACCCAGGTATACTGATATGTGATATGAGTGTCGCAAACAGCACTGTAACTACTAGGCCAAACACCTATCCTGTATCTTAATTGCATTAAAAGTCAATAAGGGGCAAGGTTTGGCTAGCAAATAAGACACCAATTAAGCTGCTCACCTCTTGTATTAAAATGCCTGGGTCTGACACAGGCTTTGGGTCCTGGCTCCAGCTTCTCACAATGCAGACTCTGGGAGGCAGCAGTGACGGCTCAGCTGTGGACTCCTGCCACACCTACAGGCGATATCAATTGTGTTCCCAGATCCTGGTGTTGGCCCTGACCCAGCCTGTGCCACTGTAGGCATTTGTTGAGTGAACCAGAGGTGGGGAGCTCTCACTCTCTCTCAAAAAAAAAACTTTTATAAAAGGCAATAAAGCAAAAATAATTATATGACTATGTGTTGGAGTCTCCAATGTATGCAGATGTAAAATAAAACAAAAATATTCCAAAATAATCCTGGGGCCAGCACCATGGCGCAGTAGGTTCAGCCTCTGCCTGCAACACCGGCATCCCATATGGGCACTGATTCGAGTCCTGGCTGCTCCTCTTCCCATCCAGCTCTCTGCTGTGGCCTGGGAGAGCAGTGAGGATGGACCCTGCACCTGTGTGGGAGACCCGGAAGAAGCTCCAGGCTCCTGGCTTCGGATCGGTGCAGCTCCAGCCATTGTGGCCATTTGGGGAGTGAACCACTGGAAGGAAGACCTTTCTCTCTGCCTCTCCCTCTCACTGTCTGTAACTCTACCTCTCAAATAAATAAAATCTTAAAAACATATAATCCAAAAGATGGAAGGGGAAAATGTGGCAAAGGACTTACTTATTACATAAGTGGCTCAACAGTAATTGGAAGTAGGCTGTGATAGGTTAAGAACGTATATAAGAATTTCCAGAACAAAAAGGAATTAACACAGAATATTAAGTTGTATTGCTAGCCACACTGATGATGCTGTGAAATGTAAATGGCCTGGTGCTGGCGCTGTGGTGTAGTGGGATAAGCTGCTGCTTGCAACACTGGTATCCTTATGGGCGCCGGTTTGAGTTCTGCCTGCTGTACTTCTGCTCCAGCTCCCTACTAATGGCCTGGGAAAGCAACAGAGGATGGCCCCAGTGCTTGGCCCCTGGATCTATCTGGGAGACCCGGAAAAGCTCTTGGCTCCTGGCTTCAGCCTGGCCCCGCCCCAGCCCCAGTCATGGGGAGTGAACCAGTGGATGGAAGATTTCTGCCTCTTTCTCTCTCTGTCTCTCTCAACCTCTCTCTCTCTCTCTCTGCCTTTAAAATAAATAAATCTTTAGAAAATGTAAATGAAGAAGATGGCCAAAGAGTGAGGGCGCACACAACAGTTTGGCAAAAGAAATTTTAACAAGGGTGGAGTTACTGTACCCTTAAGAAGAGACTCAGAGGAAAAAACTGCAGAGGAAACTCTTCTGGATCTAGTGCATGTGACACGGAGGACCTACAAGGAGAGCAAGGCGGCCCACTGCCACACCTAGCAGCGCCCATTCCGCACTGAGCCACGCCATGGACACGGGGGCCACGAGAGATGGCAAAACAGCGAGCCCAGCTACAGAAGCCCACCCACAGAATTTGAGCCCCGGCGCTCGAAGGAAAGGTTACCCGAGACTTTGGCCGCGAAGGTTAGACCGTGGTCCGAGCTCACGCGGGGCGGGAGGGGGAACTACACCAGGCTGACTGGAAGAAAAAAAAGGGGGGGGGGAACCTGCTGGGATACTAGCCTCTCTCTGCACTCTCCTTACAAACCCCAGAAAGACAAAGAGCAGGGACCACTTTACATAAGTAAAACAAACTCCTTAGCCTAGGCAACACTGAAGAACCAAACAGAGCTCTTTGGCCACACCTCCAAGATGCCAAACAAACGTAGAAACCAAGGTAACAAGAGCAAGGAAGACACTATAATGCCCCCAGATGAAAAAGACACCCCAATTCAAGATTATGAAGATGATGAGATAGAAGAAATGCAAGAAGCGGATCTCAAAAAATTGATAAGAACATTAAGAAGCTCTCAAAAACAAATTCTTGAACTACAGAAATCCTTAATGGACAAGATAGAAAATCTCTCTCGCGAAAATGAAATATTAAGGAGGAATCAAAATGAAATGAAACAACTAGTAGAACAAGAAACAGTGATAGTGATGAGAAACCATAATGAAATGAAGAATTCAATAGATCAAATGACAAACACATTAGAGAGCCTTAAAAACAGAATGGGTGAAGCAGAAGAGAGAATATCGGACTCAGAAGACAGAGAACAGGAAAGGAAACAGGCAAACCAAAGAAAAGAAGAGGAAATTAGAAATCTAAAAAATATTGTCGGGAATCTACAGGATACTATTAAAAAACCGAACATTCGGGTCCTAGGAGTTCCTGAGGGCATGGAGAGGGAGAAAGGATTAGAAGGCCTTTTCAGTGAGATACTAGCAGAAAATTTCCCAGGTTTGGAGAAGGACAGAGACATCTTAGTACAGGAAGCTCATAGAACCCCTAATAAACATGACCAAAAGAGATCCTCACCACGACATGTTGTAATTAAACTCACCACAGTGAAACATAAAGAAAAGATCTTAAAATGTGCAAGAGAGAAACATCAGACCACTCTCAGAGGATCCCCAATTAGACTCACAGCTGACTTCTCATCAGAAACCTTACAAGCAAGGAGGGAATGGTGAGATATAGCCCAGGTACTAAGAGAGAAAAACTGCCAGCCCAGAATATTATATCCTGCAAAGCTCTCATTTGTGAATGAAGGTGAAAGAAAGACCTTTCACAGCAAACAGAAATTGAAAGAATTCGTCGCCACTCGTCCAGCCCTGCAAAAGATGCTTAAAGATGTGATACACGCAGAAACACAGAAACGCGGTCAGCAATATGAAACAAGGTAAAGGAAGGAAACCTCACAGCAAAAGATCACAGGAAACCCAAAAATGATAGGGCAAAGTTACTACTTATCGATAGTCACATTAAACGTTAAAGGCCTCAACAATCCAGTAAAAAGACACCGATTGGATGATTGGGTTAAGGAACAAAACCCATCTATCTGCTGCTTACGAGAAACACATCTTTCTAACAAAGATGCACACAGACTGAAAGTGAAAGGCTGGAAAAAGATATACCATGCCAACAGAAATGAAAAAAGAGCGGGAGTAGCCATCTTAATATCGGACAACATAAACTTTACCACAAAAACTATTAGGAGAGACAAAGAGGGGCACGATATAATGATTAAGGGATCCATTCAACAGGAAGATAAAACGATTATCAATGTATATGCACCTAATTACAGGGCACCGGTTTATTTAAAAGACTTGTTAAGGGACTTAAAGGGAGACTTAGACCCCAATACAATAGTTCTGGGGGACTTCAATACTCCACTCTCAGAGATAGACAGATCATCAGGACAGAAGACCAACAAGGAGACAGTAGATTTAAACGACACTATAGCTCAAATGGATCTAACAGATATCTACAGAACTTTTTATCCTACACAGAAAGACTTTACATTCTTCTCAGCAGTACATGGAACCTTCTCTAGGATTGACCACATGCTAGGCCATAAAGCAAGTCTCAGCAAATTCAAAAGAATTAGAATCATACCATGCAGCTTCTCAGACCATAAGGGAATGAAGTTGGAAATTAGCAACTCGGGAATCCCTAGAGCACGTGCAAACACATGGAGACTGAACAACATGCTCCTGAATGAACAATGGATCATAGAAGAAATTAAAAGAGAAATCAAAAATTTTCTGGAAGTAAATGAGGATAACAGCACATCATACCAAAACCTATGGGATACAGCAAAAGCAGTGTTGAGAGGAAAATTTATATCAATAGGTGCCTACATCAAGAAATTGGAAAGGCACCAAATAGATGAACTTTCAAGTCATCTCAAGGATCTAGCAAATCAGCAGCAAACCAGACCCAAAGCTAGTAGGAGAAGAGAAATACTTAAAATCAGAGAAGAAATCAACAGGATTGAATCCAAAAAGACATTACAAAAAATCAGCCAAACGAGGAGCTGGTTTTTTGAAAAAATAAACAAAATTGACACCCCATTGGCCCAACTAACTAAAAAAAGAAAAGACCCAAATCAATACAATTAGAGATGAAAAAGGAAACGTAACAACAGACACCACAGAAATAAAAAGAATCATCAGAAATTACTACAAGGACTTGTATGCCAGCAAACAGGGAAATCTATCAGAAATGGATAGATTCCTGGACACATACAACCTACCTAAATTGAACCAGGAAGACATAGAAAACCTAAACAGACCCATAACTGAGACAGAAATTGAAACAGTAATAAAGGCCCTCCCAACAAAGAAAAGCCCAGGACCAGATGGATTCACTGCTGAGTTCTACCAGACATTTAAAGAAGAATTAACCCCAATTCTCCTCAAACTGTTCAGGGCATTCGAAAAAGAGGGAATCCTCCCAAATTCTTTCTATGAAGCCAGCATCACCTTAATTCCTAAGCCAGACAAAGATGCAGCATTGAAAGAGAATTACAGACCAATATCCCTGATGAACATAGATGCAAAAATCCTCAATAAAATTCTGGCCAATAGAATGCAACATCACATTAGAAAGATCATCCACCCAGACCAAGTGGGATTTATCCCGGGTATGCAGGGATGGTTCAATGTTCGCAAAACAATCAATGTGATACACCACATTAACAGCCTGCAGAAGAAAAACCATATGATTCTCTCAATAGACGCAGAGAAAGCATTTGATAAAATACAACACCCTTTCATGATGAAAACTCTAAGCAAGCTGGGTATAAAAGAAACATTCCTCAATACAATCAAAGCAATTTATGAAAAACCTACAGCCAGTATCCTATTGAATGGGGAAAAGTTGGAAGCATTTCCGCTGAGATCTGGTACCAGACAGGGATGCCCACTCTCACCACTGCTCTTCAATATATTCTGGAAGTCTTAGCCAGAGCTATTAGGCAAGAAAAAGAAATTAAAGGGATACAAATTGGGAAGGAAGAACTCAAACTATCCCTCTTTGCAGACGATATGATTCTTTATTTAGGGGACCCAAAGAACTCTACTAAGAGACTACTGGAACTCATCGAAGAGTTTGGCAAAGTAGCAGGATATAAAATCAATGCACAAAAATCAACAGCCTTTGTATACACAGACAATGCCACGGCTGAAAAAGAACTTCTAAGTTCAATCCCATTCTCAATAGCTACAAAAAGAATCAAATACCTTGGAATAAACATAACCAAGGATATTAAAGATCTCTACGATGAAAATTACAAAACCTTAAAGAAAGAAATAGAAGAGGATACCAAAAAATGGAGGAATCTTCCATGCTCATGGATTGGAAGAATCAACATCATCAAAATGTCCATTCTCCCAAAAGCAATTTATACATTCAATGCAATACCAATCAAAATACCAAAGGCACTCTTCTCAGATCTGGAAAAAATGATGCTGAAATTCATATGGAGACACTGGAGACCTCGAATAGCTAAAGCAATCCTGTACAACAGAAACAGAGCCGGAGGCATCACAATACCAGATTTCAGGACATACTACAGGGCAGTAGTTATCAAAACAGCATGGTACTGGTACAGAAACAGATGGATAGACCAATGGAACAGAATAGAAATACCAGAAATCAACCCAAACATCTACAGCCAACTCATATTTGATCAAGGATCCAAAAACAATTCCTGGAGTAAGGACAGTCTATTCAATAAATGGTGCTGGGAAAATTGGATTTCCACGTGCAGAATCATGAAGCAAGATCCCTACCTTTCACCTTACACAAAAATTCACTCAACATGGATTAAAGACTTAAATCTACAACCCGACACCATCAAATTATTAGAGAGCATTGGAGAAACCCTGCAAGATATAGGCACAGGTAAAGACTTCCTGGAAAATACCCCAGGAGCACAGGCACTCAAAGCCAAAATTAACTATTGGGATTACATCAAACTGAGAAGTTTCTGTACTGCAAAAGAAACAGTCAGGAAAGTGAATAGGAAACCGACAGAATGGGAAAAAATATTTGCAAACTATGCAACAGATAAAGAGTTGATAACCAGAATCTACAAAGAAATCAAGAAACTCCACAACATCAAAACAAACAATCCACTTCAGAGATGGGCCAAAGACCTCAACAGACATCTTTCCAAAGAGGAAATCCAAATGGCCAACAGACGCATGAAAAAATGTTCAGGATCACTAGCAATCAGGGAAATGCAAATCAAAACCACAATGAGGTTTCACCTCACCCCGGTGAGAATGGCCCACATTCAGAAATCAACCAACAATAGATGCTGGAGAGGATGTGGGGGAAAAGGGACACTAACCCACTGTTGGTGGAAATGTAAACTGGTTAAGCCACTATGGAAGTCAGTCTGGAGAGTCCTCAGAAACCTGAATATAACCCTACCATTCAACCCAGCCATCCCACTCCTTGGAATTTACCCAAAAGAAATTAATTTCGCAAACAAAAAAGCCATCTGCACATTAATGTTTATTGCAGCTCAATTCACAATAGCTAAGACCTGGAACCAACCCAAATGCCCATCAACAGTAGACTGGATAAAGAAACTATGGGACATGTACTCTATGGAATACTATACAGCAGTCAAAAACAGTGAAACCCAATCATTTGCAACAAGATGGAGCAATCTGGAAAGCATCATGCTAAGTGAATTAAGCCAGTCCCAAAGAAACAAATATCATTTGTTTTCCCTGATCAGCGACAACTAACTGAGCACCAAAGGGTAACCTGTGGAAGTGTAATGGACACTATGAGAAATAGTGACTTGATCAGCTATGGTGCTGACTGTTGATGTACAATGTAATACTTTATCCATTTTAGTATTTTTTTTGTAAACTCTGTAATTAACACACAATTATTCTGAAGTGTCTAAATCTTAACTGAAAAGTGATCCCGGTTAAATATAAGAATGAGAAAAAGAGAGGGAGGAGATGTATAATAGGGGACATGCTCAATTGGATTTGCCCCAAATGATGGAGTTAGAAAAGTGCCAGGGGATTCCAATACAATCCCATCAAGGTGGCATGTACCAATGCCATCTCACCAGCCCAGGTGATCAATTTCAGTTCACAACTGATCACACTGATAGGCCTAAGAGTCAAAGGGATCACACAAACAAGATTAATGTCTGCTAATACTAACTGATAAAAAAGGGGGGGGGAGAAGGATCCAACATGGGAAGGGGGAGACACAGCAGACTCATAGAATGACAGATGTCCTAAATAGCACTCTGGCCTCAGAATCAGCCCTTAAGGCATTTGGATCTGGCTCAAGAGCCTATGAGAGTATTTTAGGCATGGAAAGCCAAGACACGCTGGTGGAAAAAAAAAAAAAAGATGATGAAGAAGAAGAAGACCTAAATGAAGGATCTCAGCGAGTGCGATCCCAGTGGAAAGAACGGGCCCATCAAAGTAGGAGGTGCCTTTCTCTGAAGGGAGGAGGGAACTTCCACTTTGACTATGGCCTTGTCTGAATAGGATCGAAGTCGGCGAAGCCTAAAGGCTTCCATAGCCTCGGCAACTCATGGCTAGAGCCTAGGGAGATTACTGACGCCATAAACAAGAGTGTTAAATTGTTAAATCAACATCAGGAGTCACTGTGTACTTACGTCCCATGTGGGATCGGTCCTTAATAGGTTGTCGAAGGTGAAGTAATGATATAGCTAGTACTGAAACAGTATTTTTACACTTTGTGGTTATGTGTGGGTGCAAACTGATGAAATCTTTACTTAGTATATACTAAAGCGATCTTCTGTATATAAAGATAATTGAAAATGAAAAAAAAACTTTGGTTTTAAATTGGAAATTACATAGAAAAATAATCAATCTTTTTTTAAAAAAATATCTTGCAGAATCTCTGTCATTAATGTGATGTACATTGTTATTTAATGCTATAACTAGTACTCCAACAGTATTTTTTCACTTTGTGTTGCTATGTGAGGGCAAACTGTTGAAATCTTTATATATACTAAATTGATTTTCTGTATATAAAGAGAATTGTAAATGAACCTTGATGGGAATGGGAGAGCGAGGGGGGAAAGGGGAGGGTTGCGGGTTGGGGGGAAGTTGTAGGGGGGGAAGCCTTTGTAATCCATAAGCTGTACTTTGGAAATTTATATTCACTAAATATATATATATATATATAAAGAAAATGTAAATGAACTAAGCATTCAAATTTAAAGGCCACAACTGTCAGACTAGATTAAAAAAAAATCAAAATCCAACTATATTTGCTCTACAAGCGACTCACTTCAAATTCATGCAGAGGTTAAAGATAAAAGATGTGACAAACACTAAGCATGAGAAAGCTGGTGTGGGCTAAAGTAATAACAATGCACACTTCAAGGGAGTGGCACACTCAGAGATTTACACGAGGGGACACTGCACAATGACTGGCAAAGATGGTGAGCAGTCAGAATCATCACACATTACCTGCTATGCCACAGCACTGGCCCCATCTCTCTGTTTTTAAAGATTATTTATATATTTGAACATCAGACTTATAGAGAGAGGGAGACACACACACACACACACACACAAGCTTCTATTTGTTGGCTCACTCCCCAAATGGCTGCAACAGCTGCTGCTGGCCCAGGCCGAAGCCAGGAGCCAGGCACTTCTTCCAGGTCTCTGACATGGGTGCAGGGGCCCAAGCCCTTGGGCCATCCTCTGCTGCTTTTCCGGGTACATTAGCAGGGAGCTGCATTGGAAGTGGAGCAGCCAGGATGCAAACCAGTGCCCATTTGGAATGCTGGTGTCACAGGGGGCTGTTTAACCCACTATGCCACAATGCCGGCCCACGTAGTGTTTTCTTAACATGCTTATTTATTTTCATCTACTTTGGGGGAGGGGGAGAGAGAGAGAAAGAGAGTGAGAAGACGAGAAAGGAAAAGAAGAGAAGAGAAAAGAGAGAAACCTTCCACTGATTCATTCCCCAAGTGCCTACAATAGCCAGAGTTGGCCCAGATCAAAGCCAGGACACAGAAACTCCCTATGGGTCTTCCACATGGGTGGCAGTGGCCCAAGCACTTGAGCCATCATTCGCTGCCTCCCAGAATGCACAAGCAGGAAGCTGGATTGGAAACAGAGCTGCTGGGACTCGATTTGGCACTCTGATAGAGGACACGGGCATTCCAGGCAGCGACTGGTGCACTGCGCTGATCGGAAGGCAGGAGCCAGGTGCTTCTCCTGGTCTCCCATGGGGTGCAGGGCCCAAGCACTTGGGCCATCCTCCACTGCACTCCCGGGTCATACCAGAGAGATGGCCTGGAAGAGGGGCAACCGGGACAGAATCTGGTGCCCCGACCAGATGTGCTGTCACTGCTAGGCGGAGGATTAGCCTGTTAAGCTGTGGCTAGGGCCACTATTACAGTGTTAATGATTCTGTGACTTAAACCTTAGGAGTGAATTTGAAATCTTTTCATCTGATGACCATTTACAGCCCTTGCCTGCACTCCTGCTCAGCTACGGGATTTTCACTCTGTACTTGTTGAACTCTTCACTTTGTGCAGCACTAAGCCTTTGATCACAACGGGAACCAAGAATGCTACCTCAAAATCAAAAAATTGATAAACTAAAAAAAAATCAAGTAAAAAACTAAAAGTGTAACGATGACCAATCAACCGCACCAGCACCGACAATAAACAACTTTCCTCACTAGGACACCACAGCTGGAAAACCACAAAGGCCAACTTCTTCAACCTCAGTCACTCAATCGTCTGAATTCTACAACCCAGTAACAATTTCTACCTTATCACCACCCACCCTGCACATCATTCTACACACCCGCCCAACTGGAAGGCACCCAAAACCCCATCACGTGACCCCCAAGTTCCAGGACACCTTCAGTAGCCAAGGCAGTCATACAATCCAACACCGCAAGAACACGCCCTAAATAGGAATACTATTCACCCTAAAAACCTTCCCCCAAGACTTCACATGATTCCGCACCCAAAACTTCCCCAACGATAAACCCGAACCACGAGAAACAGAAGCGTTGCAAGGAAACCTTACACAATACACCACACACACACACACACACACACAATCTTAATGAAAACACAGCCCAGGTGGCAATTCACACGTGGAATTTAACCAGACCAACGACAAAAAACAAATCCTCCCTCTATTCCGCGACAGGAACTTACCGGCCCCGGCAGCACCTGCAGCAGGAAACCCAGCAGACCACCCGCCCCCCAAGCAGCCCCAAGTCCCCGACACCCACACTCCCAGCGACCTGGAGGCTTCCTCCCGGCTCCCACCCCCCCAGGAGAGCGTCCCGGGCCTCCGGTCACGACCCCCACCCCGCGACGCCCCACAGACGCTCACCACAGGACTCACCGGGCCTCAGGGCAGCGCGTGCATGGCGACGCGACGCGCGGGCACCGGGACCGGGCACCTTCTCCAGGCGGGAGGCGCACCCGCCCGGCACCTGGAGCACTCGTGTCCGCGTGCCGGCCCTTTCTTCCGTGCGGCCTCTCCACAGCATCTTCTGGTCCTGAAGGTCAAGCCTGGCGCACTGCACATCCTGCAGGGGACAACCCTCCGCCTCAGAACACAACCACAGGAACAACACGGCTGACACAGCCCCGGGCAGCGCATTTATAGCCCCACTATTCAAATGAGGGCTCCTGAGAGGTTCACTCCCATTGGGTACCCTGGAAGGTACCAACCAATCAGAAAGGACCGCTTGCGACTGCGCAAAGGCAGCCGTCCCCAAGCTGCTCCAAGGCTGCTGAGCGTCCTGAAGTGGCGCGGGGAGTTCTCTGCGCCTGCGCAGTGATGCGGGGCAGCGGGCGCACGGCACCACAGTTCCCTGCCTGAAGAGGGCGCTCCTGCGACGCGGCGGCTGCCGGCCCAGGAAGCCCGAGTGTCCCGCCCCTCCCGGCTGCCCAGAAGCCGGGCGCTGACAGCAGCGGGGCCTGCAGCCGGCGCCCAGGGAGGACGGAGCAGCCCCGGCCGCCCGTGACGCCCCTGCCCGCGAGCGCCCTGAGGAGCCGCTGCTGGCAAGGCCGCTTCCTGGACTCCGCTAAAATATGCAAAGCAATCATTGCAGAAATCTCATGACAACTAGTAATTTATACATTGGAGAGGCTCAGCAAAACCCAAGCAGGAGATACACACACGCATACCACACACACAGCACTGTGACACTGCTGGAAAAAAGACGAGAAAATCTTCAAAGCCAAGGGAACAAAATCCATAAGAGGGCAGCGATGTCAATCATGGCTAATTTCTTATCACACACAAGAGGGCAGAAGAGAATAAAATAGCATCTTAAAACTAGTAGGGGCTGGCACTGTGGTGTAGTGGGTAAAGCCGCCGCCTACAGTGCCAGCATCTCATATGGGCGCCGGTTCGAGGCCTGGCTGCTGCACTTCTGTTCCAGCTCTCTGCTATATAGCCCGGGAAAGCAGTACAAGATGGCCCAAGTGCTTGGGCCCCTGCACCCACGTGGGAGACCCAGAAGAAGCTCCTAGCTCCTGGCTCCTGGCTTCAGATCAGCCCAGCGGATGGAAGACTTTTCTCTGTTTCTCCCTCTTCTTGTCTGTAACTCTGCCTCTCAAATAAATAATTTTTTAAAAAATTAAAAACAAAACTAGTAATAGAAAAACAGTCAATTCGTGGGGCCGGCGCTGTGGCGCAATGGATTAACACATGGCCTGAAGCACCGGCATCCCATATGGGCGCCGGTTCGAGTCCTGGCTGCTCCTCTTCCCATCCAGCTCTCTGCTATGGCCTGAGAAAAGCAGTGGGTGAGGGCCCAAGTGCTTGGGCCCCTGCACCCACGTGGGAGGCCCGGAAGAAGCTCCTGGCTCCTGGCTTCTGATTGGCGCAGCTCCAGCCGTTGCAGCCATCTGGAGAGTGAACCAGCGGATGGAAGACCTCTCTCTCTGTCTCTCTCTCTCTTGCAAATAAATAAAATAAATATTAAAAAAAGAAAAACAGTCAATGCAGAACTCTATGGCCATTGAAAATATAACACAACAATACAGGTGAAATAAAAACATTTTCTGTTAAAAAAACTATCAGCAACAGACCTAACAAGGAATGCTGAAGACAGTCCTGCAGAGTGAACAGGAATCCACACGGAGACTTCAACCTAAAGAACGATGAGCATCAGAGAGGCAGTTAAAGTACACGGGCACAAGGAAACATTGTACAGCTTTTCATCTCACTTTCATACTCAGTTTTAGTTTTTAATTTTTAAAAATATTTATTTATTTGAAACTCAGAGTTATGGGGGGATGGGAGAGAAAGAGAGAGAGAGAGAAAAAGAGAGAGAGAGAGATCTTCCATGCACTGGTTCACTCCCTAGATGGCTCCAATAGGCAGGGCTGAGCCAGGCTGAAGCCAGGAGCCAGGAGCGTCATCCAGGTCTCCCATGTGGGCACAGGGGCCCAAGCACTTGGGCCCTCACCCACTGCTTTTCTCAGGCACATTAGCAGGGAGGTGGATCAGAAGTGGAACAGCCAGGACATGAACCAGTACCTAAAAGGGATGCTGGCATCACAGTTGTCAACTTTTAAAAAAGATCTTATTGATTTATTTGAGAGGCAGAGTTATAGACAGACAGGGAGAGAAAAAAGTTTCATCCACTGGTTCACTCTCAAATGGCCACAACAGCTGGATCTGGGCCAATCTTAAGCCAGGAACCAGGAGTTCTCCTAGGTCTCCCATGTACGTGCAGGGGCCCAAGCGCTTGGGCCAACTTCTACTGCTTTCCCAGGCCACAGCAGAGAGCTGGATAGGAAGAGGAGCAGCTGGGACTAGAACCGGCGTCCATATAGGATGCCTGTGCCACAGGTGGAGGTCTAGCCTATTGCACCACAGCACCAGCCCCAGTTTTTCATTTTTAAAGAAATATTATTTTATTTGTCAGAGAGGCACAGATGCACACACACAGAGAGAGAGAGAGAGAGAGGAAGAGACAGAGAGCTCCCATCTGCTGATTTATACCCCCAGAATTCAGTTTGGGTCTCCCATGGGAGTGACAGGGACCCAACTACTTGAGCTAGCACTTACTGCCTGCCAGAGTGTGCATTAGCTGAAAACTGAAATTAGGAGTGGAGCCAGGGTCTGAACCCAGGTATTCTGATACGTGATATGAGTGTCGCAAACAGCACTGTAACTACTAGGCCAAACACCTATCCTGTATCTTAATTTCATTAAAAGTCAATAAGGGGCAAGGTTTGGCTAGCAAACAAGACACCAATTAAGCTGCTCACCTCTTGTATTAAAATGCTTGGGTCTGACACAGGCTTTGGGTCCTGGCTCCAGCTTCTCACGATACAGACTCTGGGAGGCAGCAGTGACGGCTCAGCTGTGGACTCCTGCCACACCTATTGGTGATATCAATTGTGTTCCCAGATCCTGGTGTTGGCCCTGACCCAGCCTGTGCCACTGTAGGCATTTGTTGAGTGAACCAGTGGTGGGGCGCTCTCGCTCTCTCTCTCAAAAAAAAAAAATTTTATAAAAGGCAATAAAGCAAAAATAATTATATGACTATGTGTTGGAGTCTCCAATATATGCAGATGTACAACAAAACAAAAATATTCCGGGGTCAGTGCCATGGCGCAATAGGTTCAGCCTCTGCCTGCAACACCGGCATCCCATATGGGCACCGATTCAAGTCCTGGCTGCTCCTCTTCCCATCCTCCTCTCTGCTGTGGCCTGGGAGAGCAGTGAGGATAAACTTAAAAAAAAAAATCAAGTAAAAAAATAAAAGTGTAACGATGACCAATCAACCGCACCAGCACCCATAATAACCAACTTTCCTCACTAGGACACCACAGCTGGAAAACCACAAAGGCCAACTTCTTCAACCTCAGTCACTCCATCGTCTGAATTCTACAACCCAGTAACAATTTCTACCTTATCACCACCCACCCTGCACATCATTCTACACACCCGCCCAACTGGAAGGCACCCAAAACCCCATCACGTGACCCCCAAGTTCCAGGACACCTTCAGTAGCCAAGGCAGTCATACAATCCAACACCGCAAGAACACGCCCTAAATAGGAATACTATTCACCCTAAAAACCTTCCCCCAAGACTTCACATGATTCCGCACCCAAAACTTCCCCAACGATAAACCCGAACCACGAGAAACAGAAGCGTTGCAAGGAAACCTTACACAATACACCACACACACACACACACACATACACACACAATCTTAATGAAAACACAGCGCAGGTCACAATTCTCACGCGGAATTTAACCAGACCAACGACAAAAACAAATCCTCCCTCTATTCCGCGACAGGAACTTACCGGCCCCGGCAGCACCTGCAGCAGGAAACCCAGCAGACCACCCGCCCCCCAAACAGCCCCAAGTCCCCGACACCCACACTCCCAGCGACCTGGAGGCTTCCTCCCGGCTCCCACCCCCCCAGGAGAGCGTCCCGGGCCTCCGGTCACGACCCCCACCCTGCGACGCCCCACAGACGCTGACCACAGGACTCACCGGGCCTCAGGGCAGCGCGTGCATGGCGACGCGACGCGCGGGCACCGGGACCGGGCACCTTCTCCAGGCGGGAGGCGCACCCGCCCGGCACCTGGAGCACTCGTGTCCGCGTGCCGGCCCTTTCTTCCGTGCGGCCTCTCCACAGCATCTTCTGGTCCTGAAGGTCAAGCCTGGCGCGCTGCACATTCTGCAGGGGACAACCCTCCGCCTCAGAACACAACCACAGGAACAACACAGCTGACACAGCCCCGGGCAGCGCATTTATAGCCCCACTATTCAAATGAGGGCTCCTGAGAGGTTCACTTCCATTGGGTACCCTGGAAGGCACCAACCAACCAATCAGAAAGGACCGCTTGCGACTGCGCAAAGGCGGCCGTCCCCAAGCCACTCCAAGGCTGCTGAGCGTCCTGAAGTGGCGCGGGGAGTTCTCTGCGCCTGCGCAGTGATGCGGGGCAGCGGGCGCACGGCACCACAGTTCCCTGCCTGAAGAGGGCGCTCCTGCGACGCGGCGGCTGCCGGCCCAGGAAGCCCGAGTGTCCCGCCCCTCCCGGCTGCCCAGAAGCCGGGCGCTGACAGCAGCGGGGCCTGCAGCCAGCGCCCAGGGAGGACGGAGCAGCCCCGGCCGCCCGTGACACCCCTGCCCACAAGCGCCCTGAGGAGCGGCTGCTGGCAAGGCCGCCTTCCCGGACCCCGCCTGCCCGGGGAGCCCCGGCAGGCAGGTCCCCATCTCGCCCAGGTTCCCGGCCCCGGGGCTCGGCAGGCGCCCTCCCCCACCTGACCTGTGTCCTCCAGGCTCGGTTGGCCTTGCCTTTTGGACTGGACCCTCGCCTAGCCCGGCGGTGGCCTGCAGTCCGCTCTCCAGCGCCTCTGCTCGCACTGCCGGTGCCGGGCTGCGGCTACCTCGGTGCCCGCCGCTCCCTGTCCAGCGGGGCCGGGCCCCAGTGCGTGGAAGATCTCTGTTTCTCGTCCTGTCAGGAGAAAATAAATAATGGAGCATTTGCTAAAGGGAGCGGACGAAATGAGAAACTTGGAGACCTGAACGGACTGAAAGCCGCTTTTCCAGCTGAGAGACTGTGAGATCCCTGCTCAGGAGGTTTTCCCCGGGCTGGGTGTCTTGTATTCTCCTCACAGCTCTGGAACCAAGATTACCCCGGAGTCACGAAGTGATACGGGCAGTTTTTGCTTTTATGTATTTTCTGGAAACCTTGTAAGAGATTAGGAATGTAGTAGACTTTATTAGCAAAGCCATCTGGGCTTAGAGCTCTGGGAGAGATGCTTTGATTAGCATTTCTAGCCATTAATTGCTTTATTTTCGCATCCAAAATTTCTTCTTTTGCCCAAAATGCCAATACATAATTCCCCAGGAATGTATGCATTGAAGATAGGTTTAGAAATGGATCAAAGGGCCGGCACTGGGGTGCAGCACATAAAGCCCCGCCTGTGGTGCCAGCATCCATATGGGCGCTGGTTTGAGTCCCGGCTGCTCTACATCGGATCCAGCTCTCCGCTGTGGCCTGGGAAAGCAGTAGAGGATGGCCCAAGACTTTGTGCCCTGCACCCAGGTGGGAGACCCAGAGGAAGCTCCTGGCTCCTGGCTCTGGATCAGCACAGCTCCTGCTGTTGTGGCCGTTTGGAGAGTGAACCAGCGGATGGAAGACTTCTCTCTCTGTCTCTCTGCCTCTGCCTCTCAAATAAATAAATCTTTTTTTTTAAAAGAAATGTATCAATACATATGTATTCATAATATTTAGAAGTAATTTCTGAAAGATTCTTTGGTTTTCCTGCCTGCTTTCTGTTTGGTATTTTATGCATCTCATCTTTCTCCCTCTCTCTTAGAAGATGTCTACCTCATCAGTCTTGAAAGAACCAGGTCTTGGTTTACTGACCATCTGTACTTTTTCACTGTGCACTTCGCTGATTTCTATTACTATCCCCACCCCTGCCACCGCCCCGTCCAGCCTTAGGTTCCTTAATGTGTCGGAAGCTTGGCCCTCACTGTGCATGTTAGGGAGGGTGGACCTTTAAGAGGTGAGGCCCAGTAGGAAGTCCCAAGGTCAACTGGGGGCACTACTCTCAGAAGGGACTGTGCAAGCTCCATCTTGCTCTGGCTCCCAGTGTTGAGATGTGATCTCTTCTTCCACAACCCATGTGCCGTGGAGCCCTCACCAGAGTCAGGTTATGCTGTTTGGGCTTTTAGCCTCCAAACCTGTGAGCTGAATAAACCTGCTTACTTCATACAGTTAGTTTGCCTTGGGCGTTTCATTACAGTAACAGAAGCTGACTAGTCGTCTTTGTTATTTTATTTCTCCTTGTATATCTGTCTTCTTCTTAATCTTCTTTGGTCTACAGCTCTTTATGCAATTTCTGGATTTCAATGTTTAGCTCATTACAGCTAACTATTCACAACTCCCAAAATGTACATTTAATATACTGTTTGCAATATGCCCTAAAAGTTCACATGTAGGGGCCGGCTCTGTGGTGTAGCAGGTAACGCCACCACCTGCAGGGCGAGCATCCCATATGGGCACTGGTTCGAGACCCAGCTGCTCCACTTCCGATCCAGCTCTCTGCTATGGCCTGGGAAAGCAGTAGAAGATGGCCCAAGACTTTGGGCCCCTGCACCCGCGTGGGAGACCCGGAAGAACCTCCTGGATCCTGGCTTCGGATCAGTGCAGCTCTGGCCACTCTGGCCAATTGGAGAGTGAACCAGAGGATAGAAGACTTTATCTATCTCTCTCTCTCTCTCTCTCTCTCTCTTCCCCCCTCCTCTCTCTCTCTGCCTCTGACTTTCAAATAAATAAATCTTTTTTTAAAAAAGTTGACATGCAGTGTTTTCATTGCCATTCAGTTCTAAACGTGATTTTTTGACTTTCCAGTCCACAAGCTACATAATAACATGCTACTTAATTTTCAGATTCAAGCGATTTTAGAAACTGTTCTTTAGGTTTTACTTTCTAATTTTCATCCTTCTGAACACAGTGTTTGATATCTATCCACTGATTAGTAATCTAAAACCTCTTTTACAGCCTAATTATGGGCAATTTTTTTAAAATGTAAATGTGCTTGAAAAGAATGTTTATATTTTGTTTGCTTGGTGCAGAAAATTTTATACAACTAAGATACACAAATTGATATCACCGTATAACCTAGCCTGTTAGTTGCACCGCTTAGATTCTGGAGGGCTCTGACTTTTCTGTCATGATTGCTTCCAGAGGGAGTACTAACATCTCTGACCACAGCTAATGTTGTTACATGTGGCACCCAAGCTGGCACCGTGAGAAAAGACAAAGAAACTAAAGGCTCAGGAGAGAAAGAGAAAGATGAAGCTTTTCATTATTCATAGATGATATACTATGTGAATTAAAATTTATATAAAGTTTTTAGCATTTTTCTTTTTTCTTTTTTTTAAGAGGCAGAGTGAACAGTGAGAGAGATAGAGACAGAGAGAAAGGTCTTCCTTTTTCCGTTGGTTCACCCCCCAATGGCCGCTGCGCTGTGGTGATCCGAAGCCAGGAGCCAGGTGCTTCTCCGGGTCTCCCATGCAGGTGCAGGGTCCAAGCACTTGGGCCGTCCTCCACTGCCTTCCCGGGGCACAGCAGAGAGCTGGACTGGAAGAGGAGCAAACGGGACAGAATCTGGCACCCCGACCGGGACTAGAACCCGGGGTGCTGGTGCCACAGGCGGAGGATTAGCCTAGTGAGCCGCGGCACCAGCCTAAAGGTTTTAGTATTAATGCTAGTATCTAGGTAGCTGACAAAAGAAGAAATTTAAATTTGCCCGCCTGGCGCTGTGGTGCAGCGGGTTAACGCCCTGGTCTGAAGCGCCGGCATCCCATATGGGCACCAGTTTGAAACCCAGCTGCTCCACTTCCCATCCCGCTCTCTGCTATGGCCTGGGAAAGCAGTAGAAGATGGCCCAAGACCTTGGGTCCCTGAACCCATGTGGGAGACTCAGAAGAAGCTTCTGGCTCCTGGCTTCGGATCAGCACAGCTCTGGCTATTGCGGCCATTGGGGAGTGAACTACCGGATGGAAGACCTCTGTCTCTCTGCCTTTCCTCTCTCTGTGTAACTCTTTCAAATAAATAAATGAATCTTTTAAAAATTTGCATTTCTGTACATAAATGATAAAGAATTAGGACATGTCATTTAAGAAGCATTACTGATCAGAAGAACCAAGCATATAAGGTCACTAGGGGTCAGACAGGTGTAACAGAGATGCACACCCAAGAATGGAGCATCAGGGATTGTGATGGTGAACACTGGAAATCACACCTGTGAACTAGCTAACTTTATTCTGGTAGCCATACACAGCAGAGGGACGCTACCATCCTGAAATGAGGTCTTGAGGTGGACATAGGCTGGTGGGTAGGATGCTGTTAGGACACGTGTGCCCATGTACCCATGTGGCAGTGCCTGGGTTTGAGTCCCAGCTCCACTCCTGCTCATGTGCACGCTGGGAGGCAGCAGGTGATGGCTCCAGTGGGTGGGTTCCCATCACCCATGTGGGAGACCTGGATTGAGTTCCAGCCTCCCAGTTCTGTGTGGCCCAGCCCTGGCCATCTGTGAGCATCTGGGGATGGGGAGAGAACCAGCAGATAGATGAGAGCACTTTTTATTTTATCTGTCTCTGCCTCTCCAATAAAAATCTTAAAAATCCCTAAAAAGGAAAACGTTTATAGTTGTTTACTGACATGCAAAGATGTTTGAACCATGTTTACGAGTAAAAAGAAAACCAAGAGATGTCCGAGAACAGCAGCAGCATGCTCCCAGTTATGTAAGATAATGCATACACGCCTACTTGCTTTATGCACTAAACGGCATCTGGCAGCAGGTTCACTAAGATACTGTGTGTCACCTTCCGATGGGATTTTGGTGATTTCATGTTCGAACTTTTCTTTATAGTGTGACTCTGCCAGTGAGGATGTGGCATTGTTATTCTCAGGTATGGCTATGTACTGGTTCCTTTTTTAAAAAAAAAGATTTTTTGTATTTATTTGACAGGTAGAGTTACAGAGAGAGAGAGAGAGAGAGAGAGAGAGAGAGAGAAAGGTCTTCCTTCCATTGGGTCACTCCCCAAACAGCCACAATGGCCAGAGCTGTGCCAATCCGAAGCCAGGAGCCAGGTGCTTCCTCCTGGTCTCCCATGGGGTGCAGGTCCCAAGCATCTGGGCCATCCTCCACTGCACTCCTGGACCACAGCAGAGAGCTGGACAGGAAGAGGAGCAACTGGGACAGAACCCGGCGCCCATATGGGATGCCGGCACCGCAGGTGGAGGGTTAACCTACTGCGCCACGGCGCTGGCCCCTATGTGCTGGTTCTTAACTGGGGTACTGGTCAAACAGATGCTTCCTCATCATTCTTCTGATGTACATTTCACTATAATGATATTTTAAAAGAATGTATCACTGTTACAAGCAGAGCAAAAAAAAAAAAGCCATTGTTCATTTCCAACAAAATTGTGCTTTTTAGACAATGATAGGAAAAAATTCAAGAGTTGATATGTTGTAGATGGGGCTGTGGAAGAAACAGTTTAATTTGTATTTATTTATTTTCATTTTATTTGAAGGGAGAGAGACAAATGCAGAGAGAGAGAGAGAGAGAGATCTTCCATCCACTGATTCACTCCCTCAGTTATTTGCAATGGCTGAAGCCAGGAGCTGGGAACTCAGCCCAGGTCTCCCACGTGGCTGGCAGGAGCCCAGCTGCTTGCGCCTTCATCTGCTGCTTCCCAGGCAGCACGTCAGCAGGAAGCGGGGATCAGCAGTGGAGCCGACACTCAAACCCAGGCATTCCAATACGGGGTGCAGGCATCCCAAGAACCACTGTGTCAAACAACCACCCCGAAAATCGCATTTCCATGGAACTTCTTACACTGCTATTTGGGCAATAAGTACAAATTGGTTGGGGAAATCTGACCACAGAGTGGACAGGTCCACAGTTCCTTCTAGCTGCAGACTGTGCTGGGGCCCGGAATGTCTGGCACACTCCCAAGATCCCATGAGCAGTGGTTCTAGTGACAAGGCCTCTAATTACCTGATCCGCACTCCAGGAGTAGAAGGTGAGGGAAGAGACACCGAAGATGAGTCCTGGCCAGGGGATGTTCCCAGAGACAGGATCACAGAAATGTGGAAAGCATCCGGGCGAAGGAGGTAGCACTCCGGCGTGGCAGTCCAGTAGCCATCACTGATGACCCTGGGGATGGCATCAAAGTACTTATTCAGCAGCTCCTGGTATCCTCCCACTGCAACAAAGGCTGAAAAAGATCACACTCGTCAGCTCCTTAAACAGAGTGTTCACATACCATACTTTTGATTTTAAACAAATGTTTGTTTTTTGTTTACTTAAAAGGCAGAAAGAGAGAGAGAGAGAGAGAGAGAGAGAGAGAGAGAGAGACCTTTCATCTCCTGGTTCATTCCCCAAATGCCTTCAAAAGCCAAGGCCAGGCTGATGCCAGGGTGCTAGAGTTCCATCCAAGTCTTCCATGTGGATGGCAGGGCCTCAAGCACCTGAGCCATCAGCAGCCTGGGAGGGTACAGACTAGCAGGAAGCTAGACCTGGAAGTGGACTCAACCCCAGGCACTCCATTATGGGATGCAGGCATCTGAAGTGGCATTTAAACTACTGTCCTCAAACCTGCCCTGTGGTCTCCATTTCTAGTCAACACTATACTAAGGTCCTAGCCAGTGTAATAAGGCAAGAAAAACAATTTTAGTCTAGAAAGGAAGGAAACAAAAGTGTAACATCTTGACCTGGGTGCTGGGTACCAGAGTGGTTTTGCTTTGATCTTTTATCAGTTTGCACTCCGATTTGTGTACTTTTCAGTTAAAAAGTTTATCAAAAATATAAAAACAGAAAAAATGAAGCAGATCTCTACTCAGTGACACAGAAAACCTGCCTGTAATATAGTACCAGTGGGAGAATAACTGGATGTAAAACTTTTTTTATTTTAAGATTTATTCATTTATTTGAAAGGCAGAGTTACAGATAGGGAGAGAGAGAGAGAGAGAGAGAGAGAGAGAGAGAGAGAGAGAGAGACTCCATCTGCTGGTTCACTCCCCAAATGACTGCAGTGGCTAGAGTTGTGCTGATCCAAAGCCAGGAGCCAGGAGCTTCTTCTGGGTCTGCCATGCGCGTGCAGGGTCCCAAGCACTTGGGCCATCTTCTGCTGCTTTCCCAGGCCACAGCAGAGAACTGGATCAGAAGTAGAGCAGCTGGGACTTGCCGGAGCCCATAAGGGATGCCAGCACTGCAGACAATGGCTTTACCCACTACTCCATGGCGCTGTGGCATAGCTGGTAAGGCCACCACCTGCAGCACCGGCATCCCATGGAGGGTGCCAGTTTGAGTCACTGATGCTCGACTTCTGATCCAGCTCTCTGCTGTGGCCTGGGAAAGCAGTGGAGGGTGGCCCAAGTGCTTCGGCCCCTGCACCCATGTGGGGACCTGGAAGAAGCTCCTGGTTCTTGGCTTCGAATCAGCCCAGCTCTGGCTATAGCAGCCATCTGGGGAATGAACCAGTGGATGGAAGACCTCTCTCTCTCTCTCTGCCTCTGCCTCTCTATAACTCTGCCTCTCGAATATCTATTCTTTTTCTCCCCAAATCAAAATGGCTCAACAGGAGGTAGAAACGGGCCGGGCACCCACGGCTCTGGCTGCGGGCGGGCGGCTGCAGGTCTCACCGCGGGCACCGCCTCAGAAGCCAGCGTTGCGCCCGCACAGCGTGAACAGACGCCTGTGCCGCTCCGCAGCCGTGCAGTCTGCTCCTTAAAAAATCAGTAGTCTGCAGTTTGCTCACTCTCGAGTCTCAAGAAAAAAAAATGAAAGGTCACTTTTTTCTCTTTAAACACCGGTGTGTGGCAAGAACTCGTGGAGAGAAACACGCCTGCCTAAAAACTCAGCAGATTCTGACTTCAGGGTGGCAGGCCCCTGAGCGGGGCTGGGCCAGTGGCCTCCTTCACGGTGGGGCTCTCAGCACCCCAGCCCAACGAGGGGCTCAGAGCTGAGGCTCCAGAGGGAGGGGCTGGCCCTGTGTCACCCTGCTAGTGGTTCAGGGTGATGCCACGGCCAAATGGCCGCCTGAGGCCCCAGCTGCTGGCTCTACGGCCACCAGCTGTACCCAGGCGCACAGTCGTGGCTCCATTGTGTCCCACGGGCAGTTCCACCCTCGCAAACCAGAGGCCACCAGCAGGGGCAGGAAGGGACAGGAGGGCTCTCAGGATGTGCTCCGCGGGTCCCTGGACACCACACAGCTTTAGGGACAGGGTCACTCCCCTCTGGAAGGGAAGGTCACTTCAAGGCCCACCTGCAGGGGACTGACCGATCCCAGGAGTCTACTCATTGCTTATTTCAGTGGTGGCCCGGCTACCTGATGTGCACACAACACACTCCCGGCTCAGCTCCAGGCAGCTGCGGTCCCACCCACTCCCGGGCTGCTCTGCGGCTCTGTGGATTCCAGGACCCAGAAGGTGCCTCTGGCGCTCCCAGCCCAGCTGCCCACCTGGGCAGGAATCGCCCAGTGCCATGACCAGCAGGTGTTCACCCAGCTTCAAGAGCACAGCCTGGTGACGGAAGCTCCTTCCAGAAAAAGCTCAGAGGGCTCCCTGGAACTGCACACGGCCCGTCCCCTGTTCAGCGCCCACTCAGCACGCCCTGGGCTGTGAGCCTTTCCCCTGAGTTAGGACCCAAGGGTGCCTCAGGCACACACAGTGGGAACAACCCCCGTGCCTTGGATCCCCAGGCCTCACAGGGGCCCAGGTGGGACCTGCCGGCCACACACGGCCCCTGGGCACCTCGCTCAGTACTGTGGAAGAGTGAGGAAGGTGCTGAAGCAGTGTGCGCAAGGTGGCCCGTTCCGTCCTAGGGCTCCAGGACCCAGGAGCTCATCGCACTGCCCACACGATCACCCGCTCTGGGCCTCGTCCTCACATGTCCTCACGTGTCCTCACGTGTCAGTTCCTGCTTCCCTTCACAGCTGACCCATGGAGCCGCCTCGGCAGTAGCCGACAGCCCTGAGGCTCAGAGGGGACTTGGTGAGTTTCCTTGTCCAGGACGTAGGGAGCCCAGTGCTGAGGGAGCCGGGGCAGGTGAAGGCTTGGCAGAGGCGGTGCCACGCACACCAGGACCCAGGCTCCAGTGGCATCGGTCCCTGTGTGGGCAGCAGGCCGCAGGGTGGAGGCTTGGTGAGGGCCCCTGTGGAGGGCGGGGCCCAGGAGCCATCACAGCAGCAGCAGCAGCTGCCTCGGGCCTCTTGCTAATGTAGCCGCGGCTTGGGGCCCAGAGACAGACAGGTCGGCAGCTTCTCGTCTTGGGATTTGCTGGTGAGTGAGGCGGGAGATGGAGGCCTGGCCAGGCCGGGCACGCCGCGTGCTATGTACAGTGCGCCCCCAGGTAGGTAGGTCTGGGCGCCAGGCGTGCCAGTCCACGGCCGGGGAGGACCGGCCCTACAAGGGCCCCTTGAACTGGTTGCCAGCCAGGTGCTGCCGGGTGGAGGGCTTGGAGCTGGCAGGGTCTCCCAGCTTCCTCCAGACCACGTTGCAGATCTCGCGGCCGATGGCCTTCTGCTTCTCGCTCAGGTCCTCCTCACAGCTGTCCTGGAGCTGCCGGTCCAGCTTCTCGTGCACCTCCAGGACCTTCATCGCATGCACAACAGCCTCGGGCTTCTGTCTGGCAGAGCTGGAGCCGGAGGAGGCAGGCGAGGGCAGCTCAGGCACAGGGCAGGCCGGGCCATTCGGCAGGCCGTCCTGGTAGGGCAGTGGCAGGGCAGCGAGCTGGGAAGCCTTTCCGCAGTGTCCGGAACCCTCCGGGGCCCGCCTGTGCCGGGAGCGTGTCACCTTCGAGCAGCTTCACCTTGGACTCCAGCTGCCTGACGTAGGTGGACGATGGATCGGCAAGCCACTGGGGATGCTGCGGTGATGCGGCGGCGCTGAGAGATCGTCCAGGGACCGGCGGTGACTCCGGCCTTGCCGCCGGGCGCCTTGAGCGGCCCGGGAGGCAGCAGCGCGGGTGGGACGTGGTGGTGGTGGTACTGGTCCGGGCTCCCGCCGCTGCCAGCACTGCAGGTGCTGTTCCCATCGCCCAGGTCGCGGGTCCCCGCGCCCGGTGCCGCCCGCCAGCGGCCCGCTCAGGCTGGCCTGGCTGTCGATGGAGCTGCGGGAGCCCGCGCCGCCGCCAACGCCGCGCGCTCCTCGCCCAGCAGCACCAGCTCCTTGAGCTCCAGGTTCTCGCGCAGCAGGGCCTCCTGTCGCGCCCGGAGCTCGCGCAGCTTCTGCTGCGAGCGGGCCACCCCGTGCCACACGGCGTCTGCTTGCGCCCCTTCTGCCGGTCGTCTTCGAGGAAGCAGCAGAGCTGGCGCAGCTCCTGGCTGTCGTCCTGCAGCCGCCGGTTCACGTCCCAGAGGCCGCGGATCTCCAGCAGGTGCAGCCGCCGCCGGTTCACGCCCCAGAGGCCGCGAATCTCCAGCAGGTGCAGCCGCCGCCGGTTCACGCCCCAGAGGCCGCGAATCTCCAGCAGGTGCAGCCGCCGCCGGTTCACGTCCTAGAGGCCGCGGATCTCCAGCGTGAGGCCCACCTTCTCGCCCTCGGCGCGCCGCCGCCGCCGCGCCAGCTCCTCCTTGCTCCAGCGCAGCATCTCCTCGTCGGGCACCTGGCTCAGCGCCTCCGCCTCCTCCTCCTCCGCCTCCGCCGCCGGGGCTTCGCCGTGGCGGGGCCGTCACCGCGGCATCGCCCTCGCCGAGCTGGCGCTCCCTGCGCTGAGGCTGCGCTGGGCCGGTCCGCGCGCGGGCGGGGGGCGGTTGGGGGCGCGCGTGGCCCGCCCCGCGCCACCTCGCGTGCCCTCACGCAGCGCCCGCTGGGCCGCCGGGGAGCCCGCGTGCCTGGGGACTCAGGAGCGGGCACGGCTGCTGCGTCAGCGGCCGCCGAGCCGGGCTCACCACGCTGGGGAGAAGCGGGTGGAGGCCCGCCCCCGGCCCCGCTCCCCGAGCCCCCCTGATTATCTGTAAGACACTAGTTAAGACAAGGTACATGAATATGATGAAATACAATGTAGATTACAAAAATAAAGTAGCTCTATTATGTGACAAAAATGATAATATATACTACATAATCTCATTAATTCTACGTGTCTATGACACTTGTGGACACATTTAGATATGCAGGATAGTGACTTCGGCAGTATATAGAACAAAATTCTGGGGACTAGAATTATGGTGATAAAGATGAAGTAGGGAGAAAATGTCAAGTTCTGTACTTGAACTGTAACATTTGTTTTCTTACAGCCAGCAACTGTCACATTCAAAATAAAAGAAATTCCTAGAGGCATTTAAAAAGGAACAAAAGACCTCCCAAGGCAATAATAACTTTTGAATGGAGTGGAAGTAACCACTCCATTCAAAACCAAAACTTGGCACCTGTGTTGTGGCGTAGCAGGTGAGGCTGCTGCCTGTAATGCTGGTATCCCATGTGGGTGCTGGTTCAAGTCCTGGCAGCTCCACTTCTGGTCCCGCCCCCTTAGGAAATGGCCTAAGTGCTTGGGCCCCTGCACCCTTGTAGGAGATCCAGAAGAAGCTTCTGGCTCCTGGCTCCCGACCGGCTCAGATCCAGCCATTGTGGCCATTTGGGGGGGGTGAACTAGCGGACGGAAGAGCTCTCTCTGTGTCTCTCCCTCCCTCTCCCTCTGTAACTCTGCCTTTCAAATAGATAAATAAATATTCAAAAAAAAAAAAAAAAACAAGCAAAAAAATCCAAACCCAACTCTTGGGGCCGGTGTTGTGGCAGTGAATTAAGCTGCTGCCTGTTAACGCCAGCATTCCATACGAACACTGGTTTGAGTTCCTGCTGTTCCACTTATAATCCAGCTCCCTGACGATGCGCCTGGGAAAGCAGCAGAAGATGGCCCAAGTACCTGGGCCCCTGTCACCCATGTGGGAGACCCAGATGGAGCTTCTGGGTCTTGGCGTCAGCCTGGTCCAGCCCTGGCTGATGTGGCCATCTGGGGAGTGAACCAGTGGATGGAAGATCTTTGTCTCTCTCTGAAACTCTGCCTTTCAAATGAAAAAAAGAAAACCTTAAAAAATCACAAAAAAATAAATATTATGCTTTTGATATGAGACACATGTAAAACTAAGTTATTAAGAAAGGTTGAGGGGTCAGTACTGTGGCGAAGCAGGTTAAAGCCCCGGCCTGAAGTTCCGGCATCCCATATGGGCGCCAGTTCAAGTCCCGGCTGCTCCATTTCTGATCCAGCTCCCTGCTATGGCCTGGGAAAGCAGTAGAAGATGGTCCAAGTCCTTGGGCCCCTGAACCCACGTAGGAGACTGGGAGGAAGCTCCTGGCTCCTGGCTTTGGATCGGCCCAGCTCCAGCCGTTGCAGACATCTGGGGACTGAACCAGCAGGTGAAAGACCCCTCTCTCTGTCTCTACCTCCCTCTGGAACTCTGTCTTTCAAATAAATAAAATAAATCTTAACAAAAAAAAAAAAAGAAAGAAAGAAAGGTTGAGGGGCAGGCATTTAGTGTAGCAATGAAGATGCTGCTTGGGATGCTCACCTCTTATATTAGAGCTGGACACTAGCCCTGCAAGATCTTTTTTATTTTTAAGATTTATTTTATTTATTTGAAAGACAGAGTTACAGAGAGAGGTAGAGCCCGAGAGAGAGAGAAAGAGAGGTCTTCCATCCACTGGTTCACTTGCCAGATGGCTGCAATAGCCAGAGCTGAGCTAATGCAAGGCCAGGAGCCCAAGGGCTTTGGCCATCTTCTGGGGCTTTCCCAGGTCATAGCAGAGACCTGGATCATAAGTGGAGCAGCCAGGACTCGAGGTGGTGCCCATGTGGGATACTGGCACTGCAGGTGACAGCTTTACCCACTATGCCACAGAGCCAGCCCCGAGGTGTCATTTTTTTTTTAAGATTTTTATTTATTTATTTGAATGGTTGAGTTACAGAGAGAGGGAAAGACAGATAGGTCTTCCGTCCGCTGGTTCATTCCCCAAATGGCCACAACTGCTGAGCCACACAATTAGCTGAGCCAATCTGAAACCAGGAGCCAGGAGTTTCTTCCAGGTCTCCCATGTGGGAGCAGGGGCCCAAGCACTTGGGCTATCCTCTGCTGCTCTCCCAGGCCACAGCTGAGAGCTGGACCGGAAATGAAGCAGCTGGGACTTGAATCGGCGCCCATACGGGATGCCGGCACTGCAGGCCGGGGCTTTAACCCACTGTGCCACAGTGCCGGCCCCCGGGTTTCACTTCCAATCCAGATTCCTGGTAACACACACCTTGGGAGGCAGCAGATGGTGGTTTAGGTAGCTGATTCTCCACCCCCCATGTGAGAGATGTGGACTGAGTTCCTGGCTTTTGGTTTTGGCCTGGCCTAGCCCTAGCTGTTGTGGACACCTGGGGAGTGAATCCCTGGATGGAAGCTCTCCCTCTGTTTCTCTGCCTTTTAAAGGAAAATGAAAATTTTAAAAAGGCTTCAAACAACAAAGCCTTTTAGGTGAATAAAAACAAAAGAACAGGCTGGCGCCCATGGCTCAGTAGGCTAATCCTCCGCCTTGCAGCGCCGGCACACCGGGTTCTAGTCCCGGTCGGGGCACCAATCCTGTCCCGGTTGCCCCTCTTCCAGGCCAGCTCTCTGCTGTGGCCAGGGAGTGCAGTGGAGGATGGCCCAAGTGCTTGGGCCCTGCACCCGCATGGGAGACCAGGAGAAGCACCTGGCTCCTGCCATCGGAACAGCGCGGTGCGCCGGCCGCAGCGCGCCTACCGCGGTGGCCATTGGAGGGTGAACCAACGGCAAAAAGGAAGACCTTTCTCTCTGTCTCCCTCTACTGTCCACTCTGCCTGTCAAAAAACAAAACAAAACAAAACATAGCACTGACAATGTTAATACAAGATAAAGTATTATACAAGAACAAAAGCATTAAACAAAAGAATTTTTTAAAAAAGATTCATTTATTTATTTGAAAGGCAGAGTTACAGAGAGGCAGAGACAGAGACAGAGAGAGAGGCCTTCCAACCACTGGTTCACTCCCCAGATGGCTGCAATGGCCACAACTGTGCAGATCTGAAGCCAGGAGCCAAGAGCCTCCTCTGGATCTCCAATGCTGGTGCAGGGGCCCAAGGACCTGGGCCATCTTCTACTGCTTTCCCAGGCCACAGCAGAGAGCTGGATCAGAAGTGGAGCAGCTGGGACTCAAACTGGTGCCCCTATGGGATGCTGGCCCTGTAGGTGGCAGCTTTACTGGCTATACCACAGCACTGGCCACAACAAAGGAATTTTTTTAAAAAGTAACTATCCAAGGTAAAATGCACAAATTAGACATAGTTCAGAATATGCATGTATCAGGCCGGTGCCGTGGCTCAACACGCTAATCCTCCGCCTAGCGGCGCCGGCACACCAGGTTCTAGTCCCGGTTGGGGTGCCAGATTCTGTCCTGGATGCCCCTCTTCCAGGCCAGCTCTCTGCTGTGGCCCAGGAGTGCAGTGGAGGATGGCCCAAGTGCTTGGGCCCTGCACCCCATGGGAGACCAGAGAAGCACCTGGCTCCTGCCTTCAGATCAGCGCGGTGGGCCGGCCGCAGCGCGCTGGCCACGGCGGCCATTGGAGGGTCAACCAACAGCAAAGGAAGACCTTTCTCTCTGTCTCTCTCTCTCTCTCTGTCCACTCTACCTGTCAAAAAAAATTAAATTAAAAATTAAAAAAGAATATGCATGTATCAAACACCTTAGCGGGGGAAAATGTAAGGCAACAAACAAAACCAAAGCCTTAGAGGAGGCACATTAATAAGTGAAGAATGGTAGTTATTTGTGCTATTAAGAATGTCTGTTAGGAGCCAGTGTTGTGGTGTCCCGGGAAAGTGACACTGGCATCCTATATGGGTTCCGATTCATGTCCCAGCTGCTCCATTTTCCATCAAGCTCCCTGTTAATGCACCTGGGAAAGCAGTGGAAGCTGGCCCAAGTGTTTGTCCTCTGTGACCTCATGGGACACCTGGAAGAAACTCCAGGCTTCTGGCTTCAGGCCCCGGGCCTTGCAGCCATCTGGGGAATGAACCAGCAGATGGAATATTTCTCTCTCTGTGTCTTCCCTTCTTTCTGTAACTATGACTCTCAAAATACATAAATAAAAAAAGAATGCTTGCTATATTTGTCATAGAACAAAATTATATATGATCTAAATTGCCTAATAAGTTCATAAATAGTGGAATGTCTACATAATTTAATACTATGCACATGAGTATAAAATACCTGTGCTATCTATGTTTATACAGGTCTGGAAAGACAGTCTCCAAATATTATTAAATGAAAATGACAGTTAAAAAGTCACCATTCAGGGGATAATGATGTGCTAAAGGCAGGTAAGCCATTGCCTACAGCACCAGCATCCCATATGGGTGCTGGTTTGTGTCCTGGCTGCTCCACTTCTCCACTTCTGATCCAGCTCTCTGCTATAGCCTGGGAAAGCAGTGGAAGATGGCCGAAGTCCTTGGCCCCTGCAATAGTGTGGGAGACCTGGAAAAAGCTCCTGGCTCCTGGCTTTGGCCTGGCCCAGCCCTGGCTGTTGCAGCCATTTGGGGAGTGAACCAGCGGATGGAAGACTCTCTCTCTCTCTCTCTCTCTCTCTCTCTCTCTCTGTATCTCAGCTTTTGAATAAATAACTCTTTAACAAAAAAGTTCTTGACTTTGAAAAAAAAAAAAAAGAGCAAAGGCCCTTAGGCTTTTCTTTTCTTTTCTTCTTCTTCTTCTTTTTTTTTTTTTTTTTTTTCGGTGATACCCAATTTATTACATCTCAACGTAAAAAGAGGGCTGGGGAGGGGGCGGCCACGGGAAGCCGCGCTCTGGATTGTCGCGCCCCAGACCGCGAGGGCTGAGGTCGCACAGGACGCAGGAGGTCTGCGGTTTCGGACAGGGTGGGCGCGGGCGATGCACTTCAACCATGAGAGGGGCCGGGGCGGGGCGGGGGTGAGGGGCTGCGGCGACACTACCGTGGCAGGGTCCCGGGGACCGGGTATTGCACTGAGCCAGGTGCGGGGGCGCGGGGCGCGGGAGTTCCCAGCTCACCCAGGTTGTACAGCACAGGAGTGCGGGCGCCGCCCACCGCTCGTGCTAGCAGCCACGGGGGAGGAGCGAGCGGGGGTGTCACCAAGGAGTTTGCAGATCTGAGGGTGGGGTCCTCGGGCCGCCCCCGGCAGAGAAGCCCCGCCTCTAGACGACGGGCCCGCCCCTAGACGGCGGACCACGCCCCGCCGGAGAGGCCCCGCCCCGGCGGCAGACCCGCCCCACCGGCCTCGCTCTGTAGCCTCAGACAAGGTCCCCAGAGGGTCTCGGCGTCTCCCGCTAGGGGCGTCCCTGGACGCGGGGTCCGGACGACGCCAGGCTGCGGACGCGGCCTCCCTGGTCCCTGTGGTCCCCCTGCCCCCGCCCCGGGGACCTGGCCCAGGCAGGCTGGTGCTGATGGGGTGGGGGCGGGCCAGCAGTGTGGAGATCTCCGTGCGCGCCATGAGGACCCAGAGCAGCGGGTACGCGGGTCGGCGCTCGGTGGTGGTGTGCGCTGGGGGCTCGGCCGTCCGCGTCTGTCCAGGGGCCGGGCAGCGCCTCCGGGCGGCGATGGGCACTGGGCTCCGGGTCTGGGAGTGCATAGAAGTTAAAAGTAGATGTCGGCGGCTGGCGTGTCCTCCCCGTCCGAGGCCTGGCTGGCGGGCTCCGAGGCGGCCTCCACGCCCGCGGCCGCCTCCTTGGGCACGATGATCTGCACGCTGCACGCGGGTTCCACCTGCACGGTGACCTGCCGCGGGTCCTCCTGGGGCTGGCCGTCGTGCCCCGAGGACTGCGTGCGCCGCCTGTACCGCGCGGTTGCTCCGATGTCTCCGACGGGGACTGCTCCGAGATGGACAGCGAGGTGGACGACAGGGTCGTGGCGATGGAGGCCGTCGTGGCTTCTTCCAAGGAAGGCGGCGTGCAGGGCAGGAGGTCGGGCCGGCCTTCGACCTCCAGCGTGGGGTAGCTGCGGGCCCCCGCAGGTCGTACTGCCTGTCCTCCCGCTCGCTGGGGATCTGGCTGGCCGAGAAGGCGGCCGTGGGCCCCAGGGGCTTCACGGCCAGCAACGCGCCGCGCCCCTTCTTGGACGGCGAGGACTTGAGGGAGTTCTTCCGGAAGACCGTGTTGCTCATGAACTTGAAGAAGCGCTCCGCGTAGACGCTGGGGCGGTGCACGGAGACGGTGTCTCCGTCGTGGACAGCGCCTTCCAGGTGTGTTCCAGCTTCTTGATGAACCTGTAGGACTGCAGGATGTCGATGGTGCCCATGTGCAGCAGCAGGTGCTCGCCGCGCCCATTCACGGCCGGGATCCCGCCCATCCTGTCCTTGGCCTCCATGGCCTCACCCCAACGTTCAAGGATATGGACTCGAGCTGGGGAGAGCTCCTAAGAGGCCAAGCCCAGGAGGGACGGAGGGGTGGATCAGCTGTGGCCTAATGTAGCTTGTTACAAACTGCTGCGCTTTCATTCAGGGTGACCTGGGAGTTTCTGGAGGATTTTAAGCCAAAAAACCTCACGGTCTGTTGAGATTTTTCAAACAACTTCTCTTTGGCCATGTTGTTGAGACTAGGCGTGGAGGAGCACAGGTAGAAGGAGGGATCCCACAGTGAGGACGGCAGCTTGGAACCCAGGGAAATGGTCAGATCCCAAGCAGCCGCAGGCAGAATTGCAGGATTTCCTGATGGACAGGGTGCTAGACGTGAGGCAATGAGGAAGGGCTGGGGATGACTCCAAGTTGGTCAACCTGAGCAACCAGAAGGATGGAGATGCTATTGACAGGATGGGGAACATTCGCAGAGGAAAAACCCAGCATTCCCTTTGAGATCTGTCCAAGGTGAGATTTCTGATGAACTTTTCAACTGAAGACAATAGCAGGCCATGCAACACACCAGTCTGAGCCCCAGCCAGAGACCTGGGTTCAGATACACATTTGGGACTGGTGAGCACGGAATGGGGTCTGAAGTCATGAGACCAGATGAGACTGCCGAGAGCTGAGGAGAGATCAGATCAGGAGTTCTGGTACCTTCAGCATTAAGAGGCTAGGGAGACCAGGACGTGGGCAGCGGCTGGTGCAGTGGTGGACATGAGCAAGGGTGATGGTCAACCCAACAGGGAAGGACTGGGACTGCGGGTTTCTAAAGCTACATCTGAGCCGGGTGAGAGGACCGAGAACTGGGCATGGGAATAAGTGCTGTGGAGGTCACTGGGGTTCCTGGCAGAAACCACTGATACCCAGCAGCTATCTGCTGGTTGAAAAAATACAAAAAGAAGAGTGAGAAATTTTTTATTTCATTCCAATTTCCTTTAAATATGCTACAATACAGTGTATTCATTCAGCCATAATTATATTGAAAAGTCACAGCAACAAATTAATAAATTGCAACACTGATATGTAAATACCGGGAATCATTAAACCATGTTGATGTATTTTGAAAACTCCCTCAAGTGTCTCAATCTTGTAAGACACAGGCTGCTGGTTCCCATTTTTCTGGGTACTGAAAACATGACTTTAAGGTCAAAGACAAGTTCAGACAAAGACTAGAAGTGGACTGGTGTTGTGGCATAGCGGACAGAGCCACCACCTGTGATGCCATCATACCATATGAATGCCAGTTCAAGTTCCAGCTGCTCCACTTCCGATCCAGCTCCCTGCTAATGTGCCTGGGAAAAGCAGTAGAAAATGGCCCAAGTGCTTGGGCTCCTTCCACCCTCGAGGGAGACTCAGAAGAAGCTCCTGGCTCTTGGCTTTGGCCAGGCCCAGCCCCAGCCCCAGTCCCAGCAGCCATCTTGGGAGGAAACCAGCAGATAGAACCCTCTCTGTAACTCTGACTTTCAAATAAATAAATACATCTTTTTAAAAAAAAGAAGAAGACTGGAGGTCTTATAGCCCAGGAAGAGATCCTGGTGATAAGGGTCCTCATCCAAAATAAATAAATAAATAAATAAATAAAGTAGGAGTCCTACATTAATCAATGTTTACAATAAGAGAAAAAAATTAACGCCTAATCCAGAAAGCTCACCCCAGGAAAAAGCATTTCCTCAAATCTCCCAGATACTGGGGAAAGATGTTTCTTTTAGGTTGTTTATGGCTGCACGTTCCTCTTCCCTCAAAGGAAGGCAGTCTGTCCTCCCGAGACCGGGCTTCTCTGCAGGAGAAGCTGCCCCATGTGAAAACCGCACACGTGCCACAGACTTCACCTCTGAGGCCAAAGAATAAACGATTAAATAAGGTCTTGGTTCTTGCACAATTTCCTGTTTGTACCTTACATTCTTATGTGGGCACTCTGTGTAGATTTTTACATCACAATAATAAACTGTGAAGATGGCTCAGGCTTGGCACAGTTCCCATCTTTCTCCCTAGGATGGCCCCCTGACCCCTACCCATGGGCAGAAAGCTGCTTGTACCGCTGTGGGGACTGTGAGTCCCTCTTCTTGGATGGAATAATTCTGTATGACAAATAAATATTTAATATACAAACAAAACCTATTTCTAGCCTTCTACCCTGCCCCCACCGTCAGCTTTGTGCTATTCCACAGCTCCATGTTTGGCCTCTTTTGCTCCCTTTCTGGAATGGTCTCACACTTCAGTTACCTGGAAAACACCTACTCCACCTCCAAATCCTGCTCAAACAACCCCGCCTCTCCAGGACCTTTCCTATCTCACAGTAAGTGTTCCCTCTACCCAGCAAGCCTGAGTTTACCTGCGCACCTCCTTTTAGGCTCCCTGTGCAGTACTGATTAATGTATTCTGATTAGACCAATATGCACCTAACTCCCATTCCAGAGGGTGGAGTTATCTATTTTTTGTCTGTGTCTTGGAACTTAGAACAGTACCTTATACTTACTGGGTACCTAATAAATGGTTATTGAACTAAACTGAGTGGACGAATGGAAATATTTAATTAAGAACCTTGAGTTAAGGGAAGGGCTGGCACTGTGGCATAGTAGGCTAAGTCTCCACGTGTGGCGCCAGCATCCTATATGGGTGCTGGTTCTTGTTCCGACTGCTCCTCTTCCAATCCAGCACTCTGCTTATGGCCTGAGAAATCAGTGGAAGATGGCCCAAGTCCTTGGTCCCCTGCATACGTGTGGGAGACCCAGAAAAAGCTCCTGGCTCCTGGCTTTGGATCGGCCCCGTTCTGGCCATTGTGGCCATTTGGGGAGTGAACCGGCAGATGGAAGACCTCTCTCTGTCTCTCCCTCTCTCTCTGTAACTCTACCTCTCAAATAAATAAAAAAATAAAATCTTTAACAAAAAGAGTTATGGGAACTACTGATTAAATGGCATTTCAGATTTAACAACTTAAAATTATTCTAAGTAAAAGACATGTAAATTAAAGTAATAAACAGCTAGGATGTGGCCCCCAGAGTGGAATGCCGCACGTGAGGCTTGCTCACCGGGAACCATGTGAGATTTCAGCTAGCCAGGAAGAAGTCTCCTATTGTCACACATCTGCGGGACAGCACAGCCTATAATACAATAATAATAATAAAAACAATAATATCCCAGTGGAATACGAGAGTCTAAACTGCTCCAAAGACACAGGTCTCTAAAGGAGATGGCCTTCATTTAGCAAATCCACACTTCCCCTCTTTCATCTGAAGGACAGAACCCATGGCAACAACAGCTGGGACTGGGCCAGGCTTGGGCCAAACACTCTATGACTCTAAAGATCTTCTAAAGAAAGGTATCAACAACGTGTTGGTAGAGGCACATTAGAACTTTAAAAAGGAATTTACACAATATTTTAAGAAGAAAGAAATTGCTGTTTCAATTAGAAAAGCACCAAACAGGGGCTGGCATTGTGGTGTAGTGGGTTAAGCCACCACCTGCAGTACCAGCATCCCATATAGTCACCAGTTCAAGTCCTACCTGCTCCATTTCCAAGACAGCTCCCTGCTAATGGCCTGGGAAAGCAGCAGAAGATAGCCCAGTCCTTGGGCCCCTGCATCCATGTGGGAGAACTTAGAAGAAGCTCTTGGCTCCTGGCTTTGGCCTGGCCCAACCCTGGCCACTGCAGCCATTTGGGGAGTGAACCAGGGACGGAAAAGATCTCTGTCTCTCCCTCTCTCTGTGTAAATCAGCATTTCAACTAAATAAAATAAAATTTAAAAGAAAAACTTAAAAAGCACCAAACCAGAAGGAGAGATTCTGGGAAGAAGGTGACTTAGCACATGTCCCTGACTTCTTCCTCTAGACTAGCTATTTATTTATTTATAATTTGTATTATCTCATATATACAACACTATGTACATAGTAATTCTTCCCACTGTACCCGCCTTCCACTCGTTCTCCCCTGGTTCCTGCTCCCTCCCATGTTTTATCTGAGAAATAAAAATAAAAATAAATGAATGGCATAAAGACAACTGAGAGAAGTATTCCTCAACAGTCTATACAAGGGCTGATAGATCTTTTGGAACTCTCAGACATAACTATTACTTATGAGACATAATAATAGCCTCCTTTTAATATACTAAAAGAACAAGTTTTACTGTTGAGCTTCATGGTACCACTCTTTGGGAGACAGAAGTCCTTGGTGGGAAGTTAGTGCACAGTGACTCTTGTTGTTTATTTAACAAATAAGACTCTTATGGATGACATCAGTAATCACCAAGACTCTTGAGATGATCTGCCTCGCCAATGGAAGCCTTTTGGATCCACTAGCTGGACAAGGCCATAAGCAAAGTTCTCTCCTCCCTTCAGAGAAAAGTACATCCTTCCTTGGTGGCCCCCTTTTCCACTGGGGTCTCACCCACAGGGGTCTTTTATGTAGGACATCTTTTGCCCGAGTGTCTTGGCTTTCCATGCCTGATATGTTCCCCCTGGGCTTTCCAGCCACCTTGAAGTGCCTTAAAGGGCTGATTCTGACGTTGGAGCCTCCATGCTCTCTTTCTGGAAAAATACAACACCCACAGCAGCCAGGCTGATGCGGTGGAAAATGCATCCAACTTTCTCTAAGATGTCTGGGCTGAAACTATTAAAGAGAAAACAAACAAACAAAAGTGTAAGGCCCCCATGCCCTGCGTTAATATCTTTTAAGAGCCAAGGCACCAGCGGCAGAGTAAGACTCCCCAGTCCCTGTGGGGCTCAGCAGTCAGAAGCTTATGAATGTTTTCAGAAAGGAGGCCCAACTGTGCAAACGTGGGCACTTCTGGTCTGTGGGAAGAGGGCGTTGTGTTTAATAATGGGAAGAAAATAAAATTAAAACACCTCTCATCTATCATATAATAAAGGTAAATTCCAGAGGGTCTGAGATTGAATCACTTAAAATCTATAAAAATGTTATTAAAATGTTTAGAATAATACTTGTGCAATCTTGGGGTGGGAGAAAATCAAGTGACTTCTGCAAAATGAATAAAATTTCTAATAACAAAAAGACACTATTGAGAGCAGTGATTCTCAACCAGGGGTGATTTCCCCACCCCCTTAGGGAGCATCTGGCAACATCTGGAGACAGCTTTGACAGCCACAAGTTCTCTCTCTCTCTCCCTGTAACTCTTTCAAATAAATAAATAAACAAACCTTAAAATAAAAATAATGGCAGTAAAGGAGAGGTAGTCTCTACTCTCTTAAGAAAACCTTGTGGAAATATATTAAACACTGTTTAATCAAATTTGAAAGGAACATTTAGAGTCTAGGAGTATAGTGATTCTTTCCAACATACCCACCCTGACACTCACTCTCTTTGGTTTTGTTTGTTTGTTTGTTTTTGTTTTGTTTTGTTTTTGACAGGCAGAGTGGACAGTGAGAGAGAGAGAGACAGAGAGAAAGGTCTTCCTTTTTCTGTTGGTTCACCCTCCAATGACCACTGCGGCCAGCACACCGCACTGATCCGAAAGCAGGAGCCAGGTGCTTCTGCTGGTCTCCTATGCGGGTGCAGGACCCAAGGACTTGGGCCATCCTCCATTGCACTTCTGGGCCACAGTAGAGAGCTGGCCTGGAAGAGGAGCAACCGTGACAGAATCCGGTGCCCCAACCGGGACCAGAACCCAGTGTGCCGGTGCCACAGGTAGAGGATTAGCCTATTGAGCCTCAGCGCCGGCCCCTGCCACTCACTCTCTCACCCCTCCTCCTCCTCCCTCTCCCATTCCCAGTCCCATTCTCCACTAAGATCTATTGGTGATGTATGCATTTTAAATCTGGGCCTGCCATGACTCTCCTTGACATGTTTGTCCCTTAAATTGTGCTTACACAAATTTTTTGGTCGATAGTACTAAGACCTGCTATTGTAACTAGTGTGCTACAGCTTTTTCTACGTGCCATATCTCCTCCTATGCACTTTACATTCCCAGAGGTTAATCCATTTAATTCTCACTGTAAGCAAATCACCTGGGTCTTTGACAAGGGCAAGGAAGACTGTTTTGGTGCCCAGTCAGTAGTTTATGGTGGGGGCAGGCACTGTGGCGTAGACGGTTGGGCCTTAGCCTGCAGTGTCAGCATCCACACGGGCGCCGGTTCCTTGCATCCACTTGGGGGGTGAACCAGCTGATGGAAGTATCTCTCTCTCCTCCACTCTCTCTATCCCTGCCTTTCAAATAAACAAATAAATCTTCAAGTAAAAAAAGAAATGAAAACTTTTGAAAAAGCAAAATAAAAAAATAGAAAAAAAAAAGAGAAGTCAATGGTTTTGGCATCCAGAGCAAAATAATGTGGCCCTCATTTAGTACAGTGCTGCTCAATAGGAAGTCTAATGGGAATCACAGGTGCACTTTAAAGTTTCCATGAGCCACATTAAAAAAAAAAAGTAAGAGAGGGGGTGGGCATATGGCTCAGTGGTTATATCACTGCTTGGGACTCCTGCATCCCATATTGGAGTGCCTGGTTCAAGTCTTGGTTATTCAACTTCCCATCCAGTTTCGCTGGTTCTTGTAATTTAGCTTATTCATACACTGTACATAGTAGTGAGAAAATATCAGTACAGAGTGCCATTAAAATAATTAATTGCCTTCTGTTTCTTTCAACAGTTCCATAAGTGGTGAAGATTCATAGAACTTGCACATAAATACTGAATGCTCTTCGCAAGCATACCCACTCATGCTGCTTTTCATAGTTTGCTGTAAAAACTGATTTTGGAAAGAGTTCTTTATTTGAAAGGCAGAAGGAGGGAGAGACACAGGGACATCTTTCATCCACTGGTTCACTCCTCCAATAGCCATGATGTCAGGGTTGGCCAGGTGAAATACAGCAGCCTAGAACTCCATCTGGGTCTCCCACAAGAGTGACAAAGACCCAGCACTTGGGCTACCTGCCATTGCCTTCACAGCCATATTCGCTGGAAGCTAGGTCAGGAGTGGAGCTATCAGGACTGGAACTGGCACTCTGATGTGGGATGCTGTTGTCCTGAGCATGGACTCGACCTGCTGTGCCATAGTGCTGGCCCCTACTTACACTATTAATGGAACAATATTTCTTTTTTAAAAAAAGATTTATTTGAAACTCAGATTTACACAGTGAGAGAAGGAGAGGCAGAGAGAGAGAGGTCTTCCATCTGTTGGTTCACTAGTTGGCTACAACAGCCAGAGCTGTGCTGATCCAAAGCCAGGAGCCAGGAGTGTCTTCCAGGTCTCCCACGCAGGTGCAGGGGCCCAAGGACTTGGGCCATTCTCCACCTCCACTGCTTTCCCAGGCCACAGCAGAGAGCTGGGTCAGAAGTGGAGCAGTCAGGACTAGAACTGGTGTCCATATGGAATGCCAGCACTGCAGGTGGCTTTACTGGCTATGCCACAGTGCTGGTCACAGTTGAACAATATTTCTTGCTGCATGACAACCAAAATAAAAGAAAGGTACTTGCCAAACTTCAAATTTTGAATCCATTAATATTTAATTAAAAGCATAACATATAATGTACTAAAAGTTAAAATATAAACATATAATTATGAGCAATTATTTGAAATTCATTTGAAAAAAAATTCATTTTTTGTAAGATATCTCTTAAAGCATTTTTCTCATGATTTTCTAAGAAGTTTCATGACTGCAATGATAATTCCATTTGTCATCTTTCCATCTGAAATGTTTTCCTTTTGGTACAAGAATACAAGCTGCTTTAAATATGGCCTTGAGTTATTGACTCAAATTCTGTTAAATTATTTTTAATTTCAAGCAACTGATCTTATAATGTTTTAAAATCAATGAAACCGGCCGACGCCACAGCTCTCTAGGCTAATCCTCCACCTGCAGCGCCGGCACACTGGGTTCTAGTCTCGGTCAGCGCCGGATTCTGTCCCGGTTGCCCCTCTTCCAGGCCAGCTCTCTGCTATGGCCCAGGAGTGCAGTGGAGGATGGCCCAGGTGCTTGGGCCCTGCACCCCATGGGAGACCAGGGTAAGCACCTGGCTCCTGCCTTTGGATCAGCGTGGTGCACCAGCCACGGCGGCCATTGGAGGGTGAACCAATGGCAAAGGAAGACCTTTCTCTCTGTCTCTCTCACTGTTCACTCTGCCTGTCAATAAATAAATAAATAAATAAATAAATAAATAAAATCAATGAAAGGAAACTTTTGATCAAATTTACTATGGAGTAGTTGAAAGTTCCTCTTAATACTGTTTATTTTTTTATCTTAAAATATTTTGGCATATCCAACAAGAGCTGTGCTATTGCATGAAGCATATAAGTGTTATGTCCTTTAGGTGAAGTGGCCTTTGTTATAAAATGACCCTACTTGTACCTGGTGTTTGTTCTGTCTTTGTTCTGAAATCTATCTTGGGTTAACATGACTTCCAACTTTCCTTGATTAGTGTTAGTAAATCTTTTTTCTACTCTTTTAGCCTATTTATGTCTTTATATTCAAAGTACGTTTCTTGTAGCTAGCAGGTGCTTGATCTTAATTTCTTATTTAATCAGATACTCTCTTCCATGTCATTAGAATGCCAGAAGCAAAACAGCCAGCACTCAAACTGGCACTGCAGTACGGGATGCCAGGGTCATAAGTGGTAGCTTAACCTGTGCCACAATGCTGAATCCATACCATTTTCATCTAATATAATTATTGATATGTTTGCTCTAAATATAGCAAAATGTGAGTTGTTTTCCATTTACCCCATACATTCTTTTTTTTCCTTCTCTTGAATTGGGGTGTGTGTGTGTGTATCTGCATGCTTTCATTTTATCTCCTTTATTATCTAATTCGCTGTAACTCTGTTGGGTTTTATCAGTGGTTATGTTAGGATTTATCATATACATTTTATTTATTTTTTTAAGATTTATTTATTTATTTGAAAGTCAGAGTAACACACAGAGAGAAAGACAGGCAGAGACAGAGAGGTCTTCTATCCGCTGATTTACTCCCTAATGGCCACAGCGGCCAGAGCTGCGCCTATCTAAACCAGGAACCAGGAGCTTCTTCCGGGTCTCCCACCTGGGTGCAGGGGCCCAAGGACTTGGGCCATCTTCTACTGCTTTCCCAGGCCACAGCAGAGAGCTGGATTGGAAGTGAAGCAGCCGGGACCTGAACCGGTGCCCATGTGGGATGCTGGCACTGCAGGCAGGCGGCTTTACCTGCTATGCCACAGAGCAGGCCCCCTATCATATAGATGTTAAACTTAACCTGCTTTCCATTCAAGTGATATTATTTCACTTCACATATGGGAAAAGAGCTCTGCAAGGTTCACTTTCATTATCTTCCTTCTCAGTCTTTATGAAATTGTTTTCACACACTGTTACTTCATAGTTGTTAGAAATGTGACATTGTAGTTAGTGATATTTATCTTTCAAAATAAATATATTTAAATAGTATGAAACAAATCCTTACATTTTCCCACATGGCTACCATTTCCAGCATTCTTTGTTATTCATTTGTGTAGGTCCAAATTTCTATCTGATGTCATGTCTTCCTGCTTGAATGACTTTCTCTAACATTGTTCATTTGTATTGCAAGTCTGGTGATTGTCCTTTCAGTTTTAGTACGTCTTAAAATCTCTTTTTCTAAAGATTTATTTTATCTGTAAGGCAGAGTGATAGAGGGAGAGAGAAAGAAACAGAGAAAGAGAGAGAGAGAGAGGGAGAGAGGGAGAGAGGGAGAGAGAGATATATCTTCCATTCCCTGGTCCATTCCCCAAATGGCCACAATGGCTGGGGTGGGCCAGGTTGGAGCCAAGAGCACCCAGGTTTCCCATGTGTGTGGGTGGCAGGCATCCAAGTACTTGGGCCATCTTGCACTGATTTCCCCGGGTGCATTACAGGGAGCTGGATTGGAAGCAGAGCAGATAGGACTAGAACCAGAGCTCATATGGGATGCCAGTGTTGCACGTAGTGCTTTAACTCACTGTGCCATGATACCAGCCCTCAAAATCTTTTTTGAAAGACATTTTTGTAAGTAAGATTATTTTATTTTATTTTCCTCCAAATAAACCTTTTATTTAAGAATACAAACTTTGTGCATTTCATAAGTACAACTCTAGGAGTATAGTGATTCTTCCCAACACACCCACCCTCCAACTCACTCTCTCACCCCTCCTCCTCCTCCCTCCCATTCCCAGTCCCATTCTCCACTAAGATCCATTTTCAATTAACTTTATACACAGAAGACCAACTCTATACTAAGTAAAAAGTTCAACAATTTACACACACACAAACAAAATTACTCAACAGTCGAGACAAGGGTTGTTCAGTCATTGTATCTTGAAGTTAATTTCACTTCTTTTTCCTTTTTATAAACTTAGTTAACTTTAAAGAAGCACCCAAGAATGATACATCTTTTGAGAGCACATAGACATAACTATAATGCAACTCTTTGAGGACAGAAGTCCTGCATGGGAAGTTAATGCACAGTGACTCTTGTTAATTTAACAATTAACACTCTTACGCCTACTTGGGCCATCTTCTACTGCTTTCTCAGGCCACAGCAGAGAGCTGGACCCTTGATAGTGGAGCGGCCAAGACTAACCGGTGCCCACATGGGATGCTGGCACTAAGACCTCGTGTGAAGACGAACAGAGGAGCCTACAGAAGGACCCCTCGCCCTGGGGGGTGGGCTGCAGGCAGCGAGGCTCCCACACTCCCGGAAGCCAGGGAGGCTGCGGCAGCCTGGGTGTGCTCTGCGGCCAGCCGATGGCCTCAAGCTGCAGCTGTCCCCAAGTGAGCCGGTGGGATCCGTCCTGTAGGGGCCAGGGAGGGGTTGTCTGCAAGGAATGGAGTTGGCTCCCGGAGCCCCTCCCTGTGCACCACCCTCAGACCTCGGGGCTGGGCTTGGACCCCTCTAGCCCCTCTGCTGGCTCCTGTCACCTGCAATCTCTGATGCTTCTGGAAGCCCGGTGCCGGGGACCCCACACACCACCGCCTGACCAAGTCCCCTCTTTGTAGCTGAGAACTGGACCTCACAGTGCAAGCCTGGCTGAGCTGCCCATGGCCAGCCTTGGCGACGGTCAGGTCTCGGCTTGGCCAGCACCAGCATCAGCTCCTCTGCTCTGGGTAAGGCCCTGGCCTGACTCAGCCCGGCATGCCCCATATCTGGGTGACACACTCAGTCCCTGGCGTGGCGTGGCGTGGTGTGGAGGGCCCCGCTCTGGCTCGCCCTGGGGAAAGGCCGACCCAGCGCTTGGAGCTGCCCGGCCTCTGCGCAGGGCCACGCCCTCATCTCACCCCCGGGGCTCTTGGGAGGCTTCAGGGGTCTTTTGCAGTCTCGGCCTCACTGCCAGGTGCCACGGCCCAGGCGGGGACAAAGGGCAAGTGCTTCTCCTGACAAGCATTCGAGAACCGTGGGCTTTGCCCGGCCGTGAAGGTGGCGGGGCAGATGGCGGACACGTCACAGGCTGTGCGGACAGACGGGTGGGCAAGGTGAGGGCACAGTGCCCCTTTGGGCACCAAAGGTGCCCCAGAACTGGGGTGCACACCCAGCTCGAGGGCAGAGGTCAGGGGCTGAGGCACTGGGTCTCCCCCAGAGAGACCCTGGCCTTTGTCCCTTGTCCTGGAGCGGGGAGGTGGCCCAGGGGGAGTTCTTATCAGCCTGAGCTTGCCCCAACAAGGACGCAACACGGACGAATCACCCTGGGAGGATCAACCCCTCTGGCGAGGGCAGGCAGGCCATCCTGCCCACGTAACAACACTGCTGGGCAAACTCTGGGCTCCGGCGCCCAGGCCCCCAACCCCGGCTGGCCGTGCTGAGTGTGCGCATTGTCCTGGCACTGCCATCTGTGACCCTGCGGGGAGAAATGTCCAAGGTCCGCACCGGGCCCCTTCCTTTAGCTTCCTGGGGTAACCATGGCCGTGAGCGTGATGGTTTCCAGGGAGTCCTGTGGGTCATTCCAAGTCTCCACACTGGAGACTCCCAAGTGCATCACCGACTGCTGTCAAGTAAGGTGGTCCCGGGACCCCTGAACTTGAGGGTGGTGCCCAAAGGGGCACTGGGCAGGAGCCAGGTGCTTATCCTGGTCTCCCATGGGGTGCAGGGCCCAAGCACCTGGGCCATCCTCCACTGCACTCCCTGGCCACAGCAGAGAGCTGGCCTGGAAGAGGGGCAACCGGGACAGAAACCGGCGCTGACCGAGACTAGAACCCAGTGTGCCGGCGCTGCAGGTGGAGGATTAGCCTAGAGAGCTGTGGCGTCGGCCAGTTTCATTGATTTTAAAACATTATAAGATCAGTTGCTTGAAATTAAAAATAATTTAACAGAATTTGAGTCAATAACTCAAGGCCATATTTAAAGCAGCTTGTATTCTTGTACCAAAAGGAAAACATTTCAGATGGAAAGATGACAAATGGAATTATCATTGCAGTCATGAAACTTCTTAGAAAATCATGAGAAAAATGCTTTAAGAGATATCTTACAAAAAATGAATTTTTTTTCAAATGAATTTCAAATAATTGCTCATAATTATATGTTTATATTTTAACTTTTAGTACATTATATGTTATGCTTTTAATTAAATATTAATGGATTCAAAATTTGAAGTTTGGCAAGTACCTTTCTTTTATTTTGGTTGTCATGCAGCAAGAAATATTGTTCAACTGTGACCAGCGCTGTGGCATAGCCGGTAAAGCCACCTGCAGTGCTGGCATTCCATATGGACACCAGTTCTAGTCCTGACTGCTCCACTTCTGACCCAGCTCTCTGCTATGGCCTGGGAAAGCAGTGGAAGATGGCCCAAGTCCTTTGGGCCCCTGCACCTGCATGGGAGACCTGGAAGACACTCCTGGCTCCTGGCTCCTGGCTCCTGACTTTGGATCAGCACAGCTCTGGCTGTTGTAGCCAACTAGTGAACCAACAGATGGAAGACCTCTCTCTCTCTGCCTCTCCTTCTCTCACTGTGTAAATCTGAGTTTCAAATAAATCTTTATTTTAAAAAAAGAAATATTGTTCCATTAATAGTGTAAGTAGGGGCCAGCACTATGGCACAGCAGGTCGAGTCCATGCTCAGGACAACAGCATCCCACATCAGAGTGCCAGTTCCAGTCCTGATAGCTCCACTCCTGACCTAGCTTCCAGCGAATATGGCTGTGAAGGCAATGGCAGGTAGCCCAAGTGCTGGGCCTTTGTCACTCTTGTGGGAGACCCGGATGGAGTTCTAGGCTGCTGTATTTCACCTGGCCAACCCTGACATCATGGCTATTGGAGGAGTGAACCAGTGGATGAAAGATGTCCCTGTGTCTCTCCCTCCTTCTGCCTTTCAAATAAAGAACTCTTTCCAAAATCAGTTTTTACAGCAAACTATGAAAAGCAGCATGAGTGGGTATGCTTGCGAAGAGCATTCAGTATTTATGTGCAAGTTCTATGAATCTTCACCACTTATGGAACTGTTGAAAGAAACAGAAGGCAATTAATTATTTTAATGGCACTCTGTACTGATATTTTCTCACTACTATGTACAGTGTATGAATAAGCTAAATTACAAGAACCAGCGAAACTGGATGGGAAGTTGAATAACCAAGACTTGAACCAGGCACTCCAATATGGGATGCAGGAGTCCCAAGCAGTGATATAACCACTGAGCCATATGCCCACCCCCTCTCTTACTTTTTTTTTTTAATGTGGCTCATGGAAACTTTAAAGTGCACCTGTGATTCCCATTAGACTTCCTATTGAGCAGCACTGTACTAAATGAGGGCCACATTATTTTGCTCTGGATGCCAAAACCATTGACTTCTCTTTTTTTTTTCTATTTTTTTATTTTGCTTTTTCAAAAGTTTTCATTTCTTTTTTTACTTGAAGATTTATTTGTTTATTTGAAAGGCAGGGATAGAGAGAGTGGAGGAGAGAGAGATACTTCCATCAGCTGGTTCACCCCCCAAGTGGATGCAAGGAACCGGCGCCCGTGTGGATGCTGACACTGCAGGCTAAGGCCCAACCGTCTACGCCACAGTGCCTGCCCCCACCATAAACTACTGACTGGGCACCAAAACAGTCTTCCTTGCCCTTGTCAAAGACCCAGGTGATTTGCTTACAGTGAGAATTAAATGGATTAACCTCTGGGAATGTAAAGTGCATAGGAGGAGATATGGCACGTAGAAAAAGCTGTAGCACACTAGTTACAATAGCAGGTCTTAGTACTATCGACCAAAAAATTTGTGTAAGCACAATTTAAGGGACAAACATGTCAAGGAGAGTCATGGCAGGCCCAGATTTAAAATGCATACATCACCAATAGATCTTAGTGGAGAATGGGACTGGGAATGGGAGAGGGAGGAGGAGGAGGGGTGAGAGAGTGAGTGGCAGGGGCCGGCGCTGAGGCTCAATAGGCTAATCCTCTACCTGTGGCACCGGCACACTGGGTTCTGGTCCCGGTTGGGGCACCGGATTCTGTCACGGTTGCTCCTCTTCCAGGCCAGCTCTCTACTGTGGCCCAGAAGTGCAATGGAGGATGGCCCAAGTCCTTGGGTCCTGCACCCGCATAGGAGACCAGCAGAAGCACCTGGCTCCTGCTTTCGGATCAGTGCGGTGTGCTGGCCGCAGTGGTCATTGGAGGGTGAACCAACAGAAAAAGGAAGACCTTTCTCTCTGTCTCTCTCTCTCTCACTGTCCACTCTGCCTGTCAAAAACAAAACAAAACAAAAACAAACAAACAAACAAAACCAAAGAGAGTGAGTGTCAGGGTGGGTATGTTGGAAAGAATCACTATACTCCTAGACTCTAAATGTTCCTTTCAAATTTGATTAAACAGTGTTTAATATATTTCCACAAGGTTTTCTTAAGAGAGTAGAGACTACCTCTCCTTTACTGCCATTATTTTTATTTTAAGGTTTGTTTATTTATTTATTTGAAAGAGTTACAGGGAGAGAGAGAGAGAACTTGTGGCTGTCAAAGCTGTCTCCAGATGTTGCCAGATGCTCCCTAAGGGGGTGGGGAAATCACCCCTGGTTGAGAATCACTGCTCTCAATAGTGTCTTTTTGTTATTAGAAATTTTATTCATTTTGCAGAAGTCACTTGATTTTCTCCCACCCCAAGATTGCACAAGTATTATTCTAAACATTTTAATAACATTTTTATAGATTTTAAGTGATTCAATCTCAGACCCTCTGGAATTTACCTTTATTATATGATAGATGAGAGGTGTTTTAATTTTATTTTCTTCCCATTATTAAACACAACGCCCTCTTCCCACAGACCAGAAGTGCCCACGTTTGCACAGTTGGGCCTCCTTTCTGAAAACATTCATAAGCTTCTGACTGCTGAGCCCCACAGGGACTGGGGAGTCTTACTCTGCCGCTGGTGCCTTGGCTCTTAAAAGATATTAACGCAGGGCATGGGGGCCTTACACTTTTGTTTGTTTGTTTTCTCTTTAATAGTTTCAGCCCAGACATCTTAGAGAAAGTTGGATGCATTTTCCACCGCATCAGCCTGGCTGCTGTGGGTGTTGTATTTTTCCAGAAAGAGAGCATGGAGGCTCCAACGTCAGAATCAGCCCTTTAAGGCACTTCAAGGTGGCTGGAAAGCCCAGGGGGAACATATCAGGCATGGAAAGCCAAGACACTCGGGCAAAAGATGTCCTACATAAAAGACCCCTGTGGGTGAGACCCCAGTGGAAAAGGGGGCCACCAAGGAAGGATGTACTTTTCTCTGAAGGGAGGAGAGAACTTTGCTTATGGCCTTGTCCAGCTAGTGGATCCAAAAGGCTTCCATTGGCGAGGCAGATCATCTCAAGAGTCTTGGTGATTACTGATGTCATCCATAAGAGTCTTATTTGTTAAATAAACAACAAGAGTCACTGTGCACTAACTTCCCACCAAGGACTTCTGTCTCCCAAAGAGTGGTACCATGAAGCTCAACAGTAAAACTTGTTCTTTTAGTATATTAAAAGGAGGCTATTATTATGTCTCATAAGTAATAGTTATGTCTGAGAGTTCCAAAAGATCTATCAGCCCTTGTATAGACTGTTGAGGAATACTTCTCTCAGTTGTCTTTATGCCATTCATTTATTTTTATTTTTATTTCTCAGATAAAACATGGGAGGGAGCAGGAACCAGGGGAGAACGAGTGGAAGGCGGGTACAGTGGGAAGAATTACTATGTACATAGTGTTGTATATATGAGATAATACAAATTATAAATAAATAAATAGCTAGTCTAGAGGAAGAAGTCAGGGACATGTGCTAAGTCACCTTCTTCCCAGAATCTCTCCTTCTGGTTTGGTGCTTTTTAAGTTTTTCTTTTAAATTTTATTTTATTTAGTTGAAATGCTGATTTACACAGAGAGAGGGAGAGACAGAGATCTTTTCCGTCCCTGGTTCACTCCCCAAATGGCTGCAGTGGCCAGGGTTGGGCCAGGCCAAAGCCAGGAGCCAAGAGCTTCTTCTAAGTTCTCCCACATGGATGCAGGGGCCCAAGGACTGGGCTATCTTCTGCTGCTTTCCCAGGCCATTAGCAGGGAGCTGTCTTGGAAATGGAGCAGGTAGGACTTGAACTGGTGACTATATGGGATGCTGGTACTGCAGGTGGTGGCTTAACCCACTACACCACAATGCCAGCCCCTGTTTGGTGCTTTTCTAATTGAAACAGCAATTTCTTTCTTCTTAAAATATTGTGTAAATTCCTTTTTAAAGTTCTAATGTGCCTCTACCAACACGTTGTTGATACCTTTCTTTAGAAGATCTTTAGAGTCATAGAGTGTTTGGCCCAAGCCTGGCCCAGTCCCAGCTGTTGTTGCCATGGGTTCTGTCCTTCAGATGAAAGAGGGGAAGTGTGGATTTGCTAAATGAAGGCCATCTCCTTTAGAGACCTGTGTCTTTGGAGCAGTTTAGACTCTCGTATTCCACTGGGATATTATTGTTTTTATTATTATTATTGTATTATAGGCTGTGCTGTCCCGCAGATGTGTGACAATAGGAGACTTCTTCCTGGCTAGCTGAAATCTCACATGGTTCCCGGTGAGCAAGCCTCACGTGCGGCATTCCACTCTGGGGGCCACATCCTAGCTGTTTATTACTTTAATTTACATGTCTTTTACTTAGAATAATTTTAAGTTGTTAAATCTGAAATGCCATTTAATCAGTAGTTCCCATAACTCTTTTTGTTAAAGATTTTATTTTTTTATTTATTTGAGAGGTAGAGTTACAGAGAGAGAGGGAGAGACAGAGAGAGGTCTTCCATCTGCCGGTTCACTCCCCAAATGGCCACAATGGCCAGAACGGGGCCGATCCAAAGCCAGGAGCCAGGAGCTTTTTCTGGGTCTCCCACACGTATGCAGGGGACCAAGGACTTGGGCCATCTTCCACTGATTTCTCAGGCCATAAGCAGAGTGCTGGATTGGAAGAGGAGCAGTCGGAACAAGAACCAGCACCCATATAGGATGCTGGCGCCACACGTGGAGACTTAGCCTACTATGCCACAGTGCCAGCCCTTCCCTTAACTCAAGGTTCTTAATTAAATATTTCCATTCGTCCACTCAGTTTAGTTCAATAACCATTTATTAGGTACCCAGTAAGTATAAGGTACTGTTCTAAGTTCCAAGACACAGACAAAAAATAGATAACTCCACCCTCTGGAATGGGAGTTAGGTGCATATTGGTCTAATCAGAATACATTAATCAGTACTGCACAGGGAGCCTAAAAGGAGGTGCGCAGGTAAACTCAGGCTTGCTGGGTAGAGGGAACACTTACTGTGAGATAGGAAAGGTCCTGGAGAGGCGGGGTTGTTTGAGCAGGATTTGGAGGTGGAGTAGGTGTTTTCCAGGTAACTGAAGTGTGAGACCATTCCAGAAAGGGAGCAAAAGAGGCCAAACATGGAGCTGTGGAATAGCACAAAGCTGACGGTGGGGGCAGGGTAGAAGGCTAGAAATAGGTTTTGTTTGTATATTAAATATTTATTTGTCATACAGAATTATTCCATCCAAGAAGAGGGACTCACAGTCCCCACAGCGGTACAAGCAGCTTTCTGCCCATGGGTAGGGGTCAGGGGGCCATCCTAGGGAGAAAGATGGGAACTGTGCCAAGCCTGAGCCATCTTCACAGTTTATTATTGTGATGTAAAAATCTACACAGAGTGCCCACATAAGAATGTAAGGTACAAACAGGAAATTGTGCAAGAACCAAGACCTTATTTAATCGTTTATTCTTTGGCCTCAGAGGTGAAGTCTGTGGCACGTGTGCGGTTTTCACATGGGGCAGCTTCTCCTGCAGAGAAGCCCGGTCTCGGGAGGACAGACTGCCTTCCTTTGAGGGAAGAGGAACGTGCAGCCATAAACAACCTAAAAGAAACATCTTTCCCCAGTATCTGGGAGATTTGAGGAAATGCTTTTTCCTGGGGTGAGCTTTCTGGATTAGGCGTTAATTTTTTTCTCTTATTGTAAACATTGATTAATGTAGGACTCCTACTTTATTTATTTATTTATTTATTTATTTTGGATGAGGACCCTTATCACCAGGATCTCTTCCTGGGCTATAAGACCTCCAGTCTTCTTCTTTTTTTTAAAAAGATGTATTTATTTATTTGAAAGTCAGAGTTACAGAGAGGGTTCTATCTGCTGGTTTCCTCCCAAGATGGCTGCTGGGACTGGGGCTGGGGCTGGGCCTGGCCAAAGCCAAGAGCCAGGAGCTTCTTCTGAGTCTCCCTCGAGGGTGGAAGGAGCCCAAGCACTTGGGCCATTTTCTACTGCTTTTCCCAGGCACATTAGCAGGGAGCTGGATCGGAAGTGGAGCAGCTGGAACTTGAACTGGCATTCATATGGTATGATGGCATCACAGGTGGTGGCTCTGTCCGCTATGCCACAACACCAGTCCACTTCTAGTCTTTGTCTGAACTTGTCTTTGACCTTAAAGTCATGTTTTCAGTACCCAGAAAAATGGGAACCAGCAGCCTGTGTCTTACAAGATTGAGACACTTGAGGGAGTTTTCAAAATACATCAACATGGTTTAATGATTCCCGGTATTTACATATCAGTGTTGCAATTTATTAATTTGTTGCTGTGACTTTTCAATATAATTATGGCTGAATGAATACACTGTATTGTAGCATATTTAAAGGAAATTGGAATGAAATAAAAAATTTCTCACTCTTCTTTTTGTATTTTTTCAACCAGCAGATAGCTGCTGGGTATCAGTGGTTTCTGCCAGGAACCCCAGTGACCTCCACAGCACTTATTCCCATGCCCAGTTCTCGGTCCTCTCACCCGGCTCAGATGTAGCTTTAGAAACCCGCAGTCCCAGTCCTTCCCTGTTGGGTTGACCATCACCCTTGCTCATGTCCACCACTGCACCAGCCGCTGCCCACGTCCTGGTCTCCCTAGCCTCTTAATGCTGAAGGTACCAGAACTCCTGATCTGATCTCTCCTCAGCTCTCGGCAGTCTCATCTGGTCTCATGACTTCAGACCCCATTCCGTGCTCACCAGTCCCAAATGTGTATCTGAACCCAGGTCTCTGGCTGGGGCTCAGACTGGTGTGTTGCATGGCCTGCTATTGTCTTCAGTTGAAAAGTTCATCAGAAATCTCACCTTGGACAGATCTCAAAGGGAATGCTGGGTTTTTCCTCTGCGAATGTTCCCCATCCTGTCAATAGCATCTCCATCCTTCTGGTTGCTCAGGTTGACCAACTTGGAGTCATCCCCAGCCCTTCCTCATTGCCTCACGTCTAGCACCCTGTCCATCAGGAAATCCTGCAATTCTGCCTGCGGCTGCTTGGGATCTGACCATTTCCCTGGGTTCCAAGCTGCCGTCCTCACTGTGGGATCCCTCCTTCTACCTGTGCTCCTCCACGCCTAGTCTCAACAACATGGCCAAAGAGAAGTTGTTTGAAAAATCTCAACAGACCGTGAGGTTTTTTGGCTTAAAATCCTCCAGAAACTCCCAGGTCACCCTGAATGAAAGCGCAGCAGTTTGTAACAAGCTACATTAGGCCACAGCTGATCCACCCCTCCGTCCCTCCTGGGCTTGGCCTCTTAGGAGCTCTCCCCAGCTCGAGTCCATATCCTTGAACGTTGGGGTGAGGCCATGGAGGCCAAGGACAGGATGGGCGGGATCCCGGCCGTGAATGGGCGCGGCGAGCACCTGCTGCTGCACATGGGCACCATCGACATCCTGCAGTCCTACAGGTTCATCAAGAAGCTGGAACACACCTGGAAGGCGCTGTCCACGACGGAGACACCGTCTCCGTGCACCGCCCCAGCGTCTACGCGGAGCGCTTCTTCAAGTTCATGAGCAACACGGTCTTCCGGAAGAACTCCCTCAAGTCCTCGCCGTCCAAGAAGGGGCGCGGCGCGTTGCTGGCCGTGAAGCCCCTGGGGCCCACGGCCGCCTTCTCGGCCAGCCAGATCCCCAGCGAGCGGGAGGACAGGCAGTACGACCTGCGGGGGCCCGCAGCTACCCCACGCTGGAGGTCGAAGGCCGGCCCGACCTCCTGCCCTGCACGCCGCCTTCCTTGGAAGAAGCCACGACGGCCTCCATCGCCACGACCCTGTCGTCCACCTCGCTGTCCATCTCGGAGCAGTCCCCGTCGGAGACATCGGAGCAACCGCGCGGTACAGGCGGCGCACGCAGTCCTCGGGGCACGACGGCCAGCCCCAGGAGGACCCGCGGCAGGTCACCGTGCAGGTGAAACCCGCGTGCAGCGTGCAGATCATCGTGCCCAAGGAGGCGGCCGCGGGCGTGGAGGCCGCCTCGGAGCCCGCCAGCCAGGCCTCGGACGGGGAGGACACGCCAGCCGCCGACATCTACTTTTAACTTCTATGCACTCCCAGACCCGGAGCCCAGTGCCCATCGCCGCCCGGAGGCGCTGCCCGGCCCCTGGACAGACGCGGACGGCCGAGCCCCCAGCGCACACCACCACCGAGCGCCGACCCGCGTACCCGCTGCTCTGGGTCCTCATGGCGCGCACGGAGATCTCCACACTGCTGGCCCGCCCCCACCCCATCAGCACCAGCCTGCCTGGGCCAGGTCCCCGGGGCGGGGGCAGGGGGACCACAGGGACCAGGGAGGCCGCGTCCGCAGCCTGGCGTCGTCCGGACCCCGCGTCCAGGGACGCCCCTAGCGGGAGACGCCGAGACCCTCTGGGGACCTTGTCTGAGGCTACAGAGCGAGGCCGGTGGGGCGGGTCTGCCGCCGGGGCGGGGCCTCTCCGGCGGGGCGTGGTCCGCCGTCTAGGGGCGGGCCCGTCGTCTAGAGGCGGGGCTTCTCTGCCGGGGGCGGCCCGAGGACCCCACCCTCAGATCTGCAAACTCCTTGGTGACACCCCCGCTCGCTCCTCCCCCGTGGCTGCTAGCACGAGCGGTGGGCGGCGCCCGCACTCCTGTGCTGTACAACCTGGGTGAGCTGGGAACTCCCGCGCCCCGCGCCCCCGCACCTGGCTCAGTGCAATACCCGGTCCCCGGGACCCTGCCACGGTAGTGTCGCCGCAGCCCCTCACCCCCGCCCCGCCCCGGCCCCTCTCATGGTTGAAGTGCATCGCCCGCGCCCACCCTGTCCGAAACCGCAGACCTCCTGCGTCCTGTGCGACCTCAGCCCTCGCGGTCTGGGGCGCGACAATCCAGAGCGCGGCTTCCCGTGGCCGCCCCCTCCCCAGCCCTCTTTTTACGTTGAGATGTAATAAATTGGGTATCACCGAAAAAAAAAAAAAAAAAAAAGAAGAAGAAGAAGAAAAGAAAAGAAAAGCCTAAGGGCCTTTGCTCTTTTTTTTTTTTTTCAAAGTCAAGAACTTTTTTGTTAAAGAGTTATTTATTCAAAAGCTGAGATACAGAGAGAGAGAGAGAGAGAGAGAGAGAGAGAGAGAGAGTCTTCCATCCGCTGGTTCACTCCCCAAATGGCTGCAACAGCCAGGGCTGGGCCAGGCCAAAGCCAGGAGCCAGGAGCTTTTTCCAGGTCTCCCACACTATTGCAGGGGCCAAGGACTTCGGCCATCTTCCACTGCTTTCCCAGGCTATAGCAGAGAGCTGGATCAGAAGTGGAGAAGTGGAGCAGCCAGGACACAAACCAGCACCCATATGGGATGCTGGTGCTGTAGGCAATGGCTTACCTGCCTTTAGCACATCATTATCCCCTGAATGGTGACTTTTTAACTGTCATTTTCATTTAATAATATTTGGAGACTGTCTTTCCAGACCTGTATAAACATAGATAGCACAGGTATTTTATACTCATGTGCATAGTATTAAATTATGTAGACATTCCACTATTTATGAACTTATTAGGCAATTTAGATCATATATAATTTTGTTCTATGACAAATATAGCAAGCATTCTTTTTTTATTTATGTATTTTGAGAGTCATAGTTACAGAAAGAAGGGAAGACACAGAGAGAGAAATATTCCATCTGCTGGTTCATTCCCCAGATGGCTGCAAGGCCCGGGGCCTGAAGCCAGAAGCCTGGAGTTTCTTCCAGGTGTCCCATGAGGTCACAGAGGACAAACACTTGGGCCAGCTTCCACTGCTTTCCCAGGTGCATTAACAGGGAGCTTGATGGAAAATGGAGCAGCTGGGACATGAATCGGAACCCATATAGGATGCCAGTGTCACTTTCCCGGGACACCACAACACTGGCTCCTAACAGACATTCTTAATAGCACAAATAACTACCATTCTTCACTTATTAATGTGCCTCCTCTAAGGCTTTGGTTTTGTTTGTTGCCTTACATTTTCCCCCGCTAAGGTGTTTGATACATGCATATTCTTTTTTAATTTTTAATTTAATTTTTTTTGACAGGTAGAGTGGACAGAGAGAGAGAGAGAGACAGAGAGAAAGGTCTTCCTTTGCTGTTGGTTGACCCTCCAATGGCCGCCGCGGCCAGCGCGCTGCAGCCGGCCCACCACGCTGATCTGAAGGCAGGAGCCAGGTGCTTCTCTGGTCTCCCATGGGGTGCAGGGCCCAAGCACTTGGGCCATCCTCCACTGCACTCCTGGGCCACAGCAGAGAGCTGGCCTGGAAGAGGGGCATCCAGGACAGAATCTGGCACCCCAACCGGGACTAGAACCTGGTGTGCCGGCGCCGCTAGGCGGAGGATTAGCCTGTTGAGCCACGGCACCGGCCCGATACATGCATATTCTGAACTATGTCTAATTTGTGCATTTTACCTTGGATAGTTACTTTTTAAAAAAATTCCTTTGTTGTGGCCAGTGCTGTGGTATAGCCAGTAAAGCTGCCACCTACAGGGCCAGCATCCCATAGGGGCACCAGTTTGAGTCCCAGCTGCTCCACTTCTGATCCAGCTCTCTGCTGTGGCCTGGGAAAGCAGTAGAAGATGGCCCAGGTCCTTGGGCCCCTGCACCAGCATTGGAGATCCAGAGGAGGCTCTTGGCTCCTGGCTTCAGATCTGCACAGTTGTGGCCATTGCAGCCATCTGGGGAGTGAACCAGTGGTTGGAAGGCCTCTCTCTCTGTCTCTGTCTCTGCCTCTCTGTAACTCTGCCTTTCAAATAAATAAATGAATCTTTTTTAAAAAATTCTTTTGTTTAATGCTTTTGTTCTTGTATAATACTTTATCTTGTATTAACATTGTCAGTGCTATGTTTTGTTTTGTTTTGTTTTTTGACAGGCAGAGTGGACAGTAGAGGGAGACAGAGAGAAAGGTCTTCCTTTTTGCCATTGGTTCACCCTCCAATGGCCGCCGCGGTAGGCGCGCTGCGGCCGGCGCACCGCGCTGTTCCGATGGCAGGAGCCAGGTGCTTTTCCTGGTCTCCCATGCGGGTGCAGGGCCCAAGCACTTGGGCCATCCTCCACTGCACTCCCTGGCCACAGCAGAGAGCTGGCCTGGAAGAGGGGCAACCGGGACAGGATTGGTGCCCCGACCGGGACTAGAACCCGGTGTGCCGGCGCTGCAAGGCGGAGGATTAGCCTACTGAGCCATGGGCGCCAGCCTGTTCTTTTGTTTTTATTCACCTAAAAGGCTTTGTTGTTTGAAGCCTTTTTAAAATTTTCATTTTCCTTTAAAAGGCAGAGAAACAGAGGGAGAGCTTCCATCCAGGGATTCACTCCCCAGGTGTCCACAACAGCTAGGGCTAGGCCAGGCCAAAACCAAAAGCCAGGAACTCAGTCCACATCTCTCACATGGGGGGTGGAGAATCAGCTACCTAAACCACCATCTGCTGCCTCCCAAGGTGTGTGTTACCAGGAATCTGGATTGGAAGTGAAACCCGGGGACCGGCACTGTGGCACAGTGGGGTAAAGCCCCGGCCTGCAGTGCCTGCATCCCGTATGGGCGCCGATTCAAGTCCCAGCTGCTTCATTTCTGATCCAGCTCTCTGCTGTGGCCTGGGAAAGCAGTAAAAGATGGCCCAAGTGCTTGGGCCCCTGCTCCCACATGGGAGACCTGGAAGAAACTCCTGGCTCCTGGTTTCAGATTGGCTCAGCTAATTGTGTGGCTCAGCAGTTGTGGCCATTTGGGGAGTGAACCAGCGGACGGAAGACCTATCTGTCTTTCCCTCTCTCTGTAACTCAACCATTCAAATAAATAAATAAAAATCTTAAAAAAAAAAATGACACCTCGGGGCTGGCTCTGTGGCATAGTGGGTAAAGCTGTCACCTGCAGTGCCAGTATCCCACATGGGCACCACCTCGAGTCCTGGCTGCTCCACTTATGATCCAGGTCTCTGCTATGACCTGGGAAAGCCCCAGAAGTTGGCCAAAGCCCTTGGGCTCCTGGCCTTGCATTAGCTCAGCTCTGGCTATTGCAGCCATCTGGCAAGTGAACCAGTGGATGAAAGACCTCTCTTTCTCTCTCTCTCGGGCTCTACCTCTCTCTGTAACTCTGTCTTTCAAATAAATAAAATAAATCTTAAAAATAAAAAAGTTCTTGCAGGGCTAGTGTCCAGCTCTAATATAAGAGGTGAGCATCCCAAGCAGCATCTTCATTGCTACACTAAATGTCTGCCCCTCAACCTTTCTTTCTTTTTTTTTTTTTGTTAAGATTTATTTTATTTATTTGAAAGACAGAGTTCCAGAGGGAGGTAGAGACAGAGAGAGGGGTCTTTCATCTGCTGGTTCAGTCCCCAGATGTCTGCAACGGCTGGAGCTGGGCCGATCCAAAGCCAGGAGCCAGGAACTTCCTCCCAGTCTCCTACGTGGGTTCAGGGGCCCAAGGACTTGGACCATCTTCTACTGCTTTCCCAGGCCATAGCAGGGAGCTGGATCAGAAATGGAGCAGCCGGGACTTGAACTGGTGCCCATATGGGATGCTGGAGTTAACAGGCAGCAGCTTAATTCACTGCCACAACACCGGCCCCAAGAGTTGGGTTTGGATTTTTTTTGCTTGTTTTTTTGTTTTGTTTTGTTTTTTTTTTGGAATATTTATTTATCTATTTGAAAGGCAGAGTTACAGAGGGAGAGGGAGGGAGAGACACAGAGAGAGCTCTTCCGTCCGCTAGTTCACCCCCCCCCCCCCCCCAAATGGCCACAATGGCTGGATCTGAGCCGGTCGGGAGCCAGGAGCCAGAAGCTTCTTCTGGATCTCCTACAAGGGTGCAGGGGCCCAAGCACTTAGGCCATTTCCTAAGGGGGCGGGACCAGAAGTGGAGCTGCCAGGACTTGAACCAGCACCCACATGGGATACCAGCATTACAGGCAGCAGCCTCACCTGCTACGCCACAACACAGGTGCCAAGTTTTGGTTTTGAATGGAGTGGTTACTTCCACTCCATTCAAAAGTTATTATTGCCTTGGGAGGTCTTTTGTTCCTTTTTAAATGCCTCTAGGAATTTCTTTTACTTTGAATGTGACAGTTGCTGGCTGTAAGAAAACAAATGTTACAGTTCAAGTACAGAACTTGACATTTTCTCCCTACTTCATCTTTATCACCATAATTCTAGTCCCAGAAAAATTTTGTTCTATACACTGCCAAAGTCACTATCCTGCATATCTAAATGTGTCCACAAGTGTCATAGACCTGTAGGATTTTAATGAGATTATGTATTGCATATTATTTTTGTCACATAGTAGAGCTACCTTATTTTTGTAATCTACATTGTATTTCATCATATGCATGTACCTTGTCTTAACTAGTGTCTTACAGATAATCAGGGGGGCTCGGGGAGCGGGGCCGGGGGCGGGCCTCCACCCGCTTCTCCCCAGCGTGGTGAGCCCGGCTCGGCGGCCGCTGACGCAGCAGCCGTCCCCGCTCCTGAGTCCCCAGGCACGCGGGCTCCCCGGCGGCCCAGCGGGCGCTGCGTGAGGGCACGCGAGGTGGCGCGGGGCGGGCCACGCGCGCCCCCAACCGCCCCCCGCCCGCGCGCGGACCGGCCCAGCGCAGCCTCAGCGCAGGGAGCGCCAGCTCGGCGAGGGCGATGCCGCGGTGACGGCCCCGCCATGGCGAAGCCCCGGCGGCGGAGGCGGAGGAGGAGGAGGCGGAGGCGCTGAGCCAGGTGCCCGACGAGGAGATGCTGCGCTGGAGCAAGGAGGAGCTGGCGCGGCGGCTCCGGCGCGCCGAGGGCGAGAAGGTGGGCCTCACGCTGGAGATCCGCGGCCTCTAGGATGTGAACCGGCGGCGGCTGCACCTGCTGGAGATCCGCGGCCTCTAGGATGTGAACCGGCGGCGGCTGCACCTGCTGGAGATCCGCGGCCTCTGGGGCGTGAACCGGCGGCGGCTGCACCTGCTGGAGATCCGCGGCCTCTGGGACGTGAACCGGCGGCGGCTGCACCTGCTGGAGATCCGCGGCCTCAAGCACGTGAACCGGCGGCTGCAGGACGACAGCCAGGAGCTGCGCTAGCTCTGCTGCTTCCTCGGCGACACCGGCAGAAGGGGCGCAGGCCGGCGCCGTGTGGCACGGGGTTGCCTGCTCGCAGCAGAAGCTGCGCGAGCTCCGGGCGCGCCAGGAGGCCCTGCTGCGCGAGAACCTGGAGCTCAAGGAGCTGGTGCTGCTGCTGGGCGAGGAGCGCGCGGCGTTGGCGGCGGCGCGGGCTCCCGCAGCTCCATCGACAGCCAGGCCAGCATGAGCGGGCCGCTGGCGGGCGGCGCCGGGCGCGGGGACCCGCGACGTGGGCGACTGGAGCAGCACCTGCAGTGCTGGCAGCGGCGGCAGGCCGGACCGGCACCACCACCACCACGTCCCACCCGCGCTGCTGCCTCCCGGGCCGCTCAAGGCGCCCGGAGGCAAGGCCGGAGTCACCGCCGGTCCCTGGACGATCTCTCAGCGCCGCCACTTACCGCAGCATCCCCAGTGGCTTGCCGATCCATCGTCCACCTACGTCAGGCAGCTGGAGTCCAAGGTGAAGCTGCTCGAAGGTGACAAGCTCCCGGCACAGGCGGGCCCCGGAGGGTTCCGGACACTGCGGAAAGGCTTCCCAGCTCGCCGCCCTGCCCCCGCCCTACCAGGACGGCCTGCCGAATGGCCCCGCCTGCCCTGTGCCTGAGCTGCCCTCGCCTGCCTCCTCCGGCTACAGCTCTGCGGGACAGAAGCCCGAGGCTGTTGTGCATGCGATGAAGGTCCTGGAGGTGCACGAGAAGCTGGACCGGCAGCTCCAGGACAGCTGTGAGGAGGACCTGAGCGAGAAGGAGAAGGCCATCGGCCGCGAGATCTGCAACATGGTCTGGAGGAAGCTGGGAGACGCTGCCAGCTCCAAGCCCTCCACCCGGCAGCACCTGGCTGGCAACCAGTTCAAGGGGCCCTTGTAGGGCCGCTCCTCCCCGGCCGTGAACTGGCACGCCTGGTGCCCAGACGCCGTCTTCCTACCTGGGGGCGCACTGTACATAGCACGCGGCGTGCCCGGCCTGGCCAGGCCTCCATCTGGGCTCCCTATGTCCTGGACAAGGAAACTCACCAAGTCCCCTCTGAGCCTCAGGGCTGTCGGCCACTGCCGAGGCGGCTCCGTGGGTCAGCTGTGAAGGGAAGCAGGAACTGACACGTGAGGACACGTGAGGACATGTGAGGACGAGGCCCAGAGCTGGTGGTCGTGTGGGCAGTGCGATGAGCTCCTGGGTCCTGGGGACCTAGGACGGGACGGGCCACCTTGCGCACACTGCTTCAGCACCTTCCTCACTCTTCCACAGTACTGAGCGAGGTGCCCAGGGGCCGTGTGTGGCCGGCAGGTCCCATCTGGGCCCCTGTGAGGCCTGGGGATCCAAGGCACGGGGGTTGTTCCCACTGTGTGTGCCTGCGGCACCCTTGGGTCCTAACTCAGGGGAAAGGCTCACGGCCCAGGGCGTGCTGAGGGGCACTGAACAGGGGACGGGCCGTGTGCAGTTCCAGGGAGCCCTCTGAGCTTTTTCTGGAAGGAGCTTCCATCACCAGGCTGTGCTCTTGAAGCTGGGTGAACACCTGCTGGTCATGGCACTGGGTGATTCCTGCCCAGGTGGGCAGCCGGGCTGGGAGCGCCAGAGGCACCTTCTGGGTCCTGGAATCCACAGAGCCGCAGAGCAGCCCGGGAGTGGGTGGGACCGCAGCTGCCTGGAGCAGAGCCGGGAGTGTGTTGTGTGCACATCAGGTAGCCAGGCCACCACAGAAATAAGCAATGAGTAGACTCCTGGGATCGGTCAGTCCCCTGCAGGTGGGCCTTGAAGCGACCTTCCCTTCCAGAGGGGAGTGACCCTGTCCCTAAAGCTGTGTGGTGTCCAGGGACCCGCGGAGCACATCCTGAGAGCCCTCCTGTCCCTTCCTGCCCCTGCTGGCGGCCTCTGGTTTGCGAGGGTGGAACTGCCCGTGGGACACATCTCAAATGGAGCCACGACTGTGCGCCTGGGTACAGCTGGTGGCCGTAGAGCCAGCGGCTGGGGCCTCAGGTGGCCATTTGGCCGTGGCTCAGGGTGATGCCCAGCTCTGCCACTAGCAGGGTGACATGGGGCCAGCCCCTCCCTCTGGAGCCTCAGCTCTGAGCCCCTCGTTGGGCTGGGGTGCTGAGAGCCCCACCGTGAAGGAGGCCACTGGCCCAGCCCCGCTCGGGGGCCTGCCACCCTGAAGTCAGAATCTGCTGAGTTTTTAGGCAGGCGTGTTTCTCTCCACGAGTTCTTGCCACACACTGGTGTTTAAAGAGAAAAAAGTGACCTTTCATTTTTTTTTCTTGAGACTTGAGAGTGAGCAAACTGCATACTACTGATTTTTTAAGGAGCAGACTGCACGGCTGCGGAGCGGCACAGGCGTCTGTTCACGCTGTGCGGGCGCAACACTGGCTTCTGAGGCGGTGCCCGCGGTGAGACCTGCAGCCGCCCGCCCGCAGCCAGAGCCGTGGGTGCCCGGCCCGTTTCTACCTCCTGTTGAGCCACTTTGATTTGGGGAGAGAAAAGAATAGATATTCAAGAGGCAGAGTTATAGAGAGGCAGAGGCAGAGAGAGAGAGGTCTTCCATCCACTGGTTCATTCCCCAGATGGCTGCTATAGCCAGAGCTGGGCTGATTCGAAGCCAAGAACCAGGAGCTTCTTCCAGGTCCCCACATGGGTGCAGGGGCCAAAGCACTTGGCCATCCTCCACTGCTTTCCCAGGCCACAGCAGAGATCTGGATCGGAAGTCGAGCATCAGTGACTCAAACTGGCACCCTCCGTGGGATGCCGGTGCTGCAGGTGGTGGCCTTACCAGCTATGCCACAGCGCCATGGAGTAGTGGGTAAAGCCATTGTCTGCAGTGCTGGCATCCCTTATGGGCTCCAGCAAGTCCCAGCTGCTCTACTTCTGATCCAGCTCTCTGCTGTGGCCTGGGAAAGCAGCAGAAGATGGCCCAAGTGCTTGGGACCCTGCACGCGCATGGGAGACCCAGAAGAAGCTCCTGGCTCCTGGCTTTGGATCGGCACAGCTCCAGCCACTGCAGTCATTTGGGAGTGAACCAGCAGATGGAGTCTCTCTCTCTCTCTCTCTCTCTCTCTCTCTCTCTCTCTCTCTCTCCCCCTATCTGTAACTCTGCCTTTCAAATAAATGAATAAATCTTTAAATAAAAAAAGTTTTACATCCAGTTATTCTCCCACTGGTACTATATTACGGGCAGGTTTTCTGTGTCACTGAGTAGAGATCTGCTTCATTTTTTCTGTTTTTATATTTTTGATAAACTTTTTAACTGAAAAGTACACAAATCAGAGTGCAAACTGATAAAAGATCAAAGCAAAACCACTCTGGTACCCAGCACCCAGGTCAAGATGTTACTCTTTTGTTTTCTTCCTTTCTAGACTAAAATTGTTTTTCTTGCCTTATTACACTGGCTAGGACCTTAGTATAGTGTTGACTAGAAATGGAGACCACAGGGCAGGTTTGAGGACAGTAGTTTAAATGCCACTTCAGATGCCTGCATCCCATAATGGAGTGCCTGGGGTTGAGTCCACTTCCAGGTCTAGCTTCCTGCTAGTCTGTACCCTCCCAGGCTGCTGATGGCTCAGGTGCTTGGGGCCCTGCCATCCACATGGAAGACTTGGATGGAACTCTGGCACCCTGGCATCAGCCTGGCCTTGGCTTTTGAAGGCATTTGGGGAATGAACCAGGAGATGAAAGGTCTCTCTCTCTCTCTCTCTCTCCCTCTCTCTCTCTCTCTTTCTGCCTTTTAAGTAAACAAAAAACAAACATTTGTTTAAAATCAAAAGTATGGTATGTGAACACTCTGTTTAAGGAGCTGACGAGTGTGATCTTTTTCAGCCTTTGTTGCAGTGGGAGGATACCAGGAGCTGCTGAATAAGTACTTTGATGCCATCCCCAGGGTCATCAGTGATGGCTACTGGACTGCCAAGCCGGAGGTGCTACCTCCTTCGCCCGGATGCTTTCCACATTTCTGTGATCCTGTCTCTGGGGACATCCCCTGGCCAGGACTCATCTTCGGTGTCTCTTCCCTCACCTTCTACTCCTGGAGTGCGGATCAGGTAATTAGAGGCCTTGTCACTAGAACCACTGCTCATGGAGTCTTGGGAGTGTGCTAGACATTCCGGGCCCCAGTACAGTCTGCAGCTTGAAGGAACTGTGGACCTGTCCATTCCGTGGTCAGATTTCCCCAACCAATTTGTATTTATTGCCCAAATAGCAGTGTAAGAAGTTCCATGGAAATGCGATTTTCAGGGTGGTTGTTTGACACAGTGGTGTTGGGATGCCTGCACCCCGTATTGGAATGCCTGGGTTTGAGTGTCGGCTCCACTGCTGATCCCTGCTTCCTGCTGACGTGCTGCCTGGGAAGCAGCAGATGAAGGCGCAAGCAGCTGGGCTCCTGCCAGCCACGTGGGAGACCTGGGCTGAGTTCCCAGCTCCTGGCTTCAGCCATTGCAAATAACTGAGGGAGTGAATCAGTGGATGGAAGATCTCTCTCTCTCTCTCTCTCTCTCTCTCTCTCTCTCTGCATTTGTCTCTCTCCCTTCAAATAAAATAAAAATAAATAAATACAAATTAAACTGTTTCTTCCACAGCCCCATCTACAACTCTTGAATTTTTTCCTATCATTGTCTAAAAAGCACAATTTTGTTGGAAATGAACAATGGCTTTTTTTTTTTGCTCTGCTTATAACAGTGATACATTCTTTTGAAATATTGTTATAGTGAAATGTACATCAGAAGAATGATGAGGAAGCAACTGTGTGACCAGTACCCGAGTTAAGAACCAGCACATAGGGGCTGGCGCCGTGGCGCAGTAGGTTAATCCTCCACCTGCGGTGCCGGCAGCCCATATGGGCGCTAGGTTCTGTCCCAGTTGCTCCTCTTCCTGTCCAGCTCTCTGCTGTGGTCCAGGAGTGCAGTGGAGGATGGCCCAGATGCTTGGGACCTGCACCTGCGTGGGAGACCAGGAGGAAGCACCTGGCTCCTGGCTTTGGATCGGCACAGCTCTGGCCATTGTGGCTGTTTGGGGAGTGAACCAATGGAAGGAAAGGAAGACCTCTCTCTCTCTCTCTCTCCCTCTCTCTCTCTCTCTCTGTAACTCTACCTGTCAAATAAATACAAAAAATCTTTTTTTTTAAAAAAGGAACCAGTACATAGCCATACCTGAGAATAACAATGCCACATCCTCACTGGCAGAGTCACACTATAAAGAAAAGTTCAAACACGAAATCACCAAAATCCCATCAGAAGGTGACACACAGTATCTTAGTGAACCTGCTGCCAGATGCCGTTTAGTGCATAAAGCAAGTAGGCGTGTATGCATTATCTTACATAACTGGGAGCATGCTGCTGCTATTCTCGGACATCTCTTGGTTTTCTTTTTACTCGTAAACATGGTTCAAACATCTTTGCATGTCAGTAAACAACTATAAACGTTTTCCTTTTTAGGGATTTTTAAGATTTTTATTGGAGAGGCAGAGACAGATAAAATAAAAAGTGCTCCCATCTATCTGCTGGTTCTCTCCCCATCCCCAGATGCCCACAGATGGCCAGGGCTGGGCCACACAGAACTGGGAGGCTGGAACTCAATCCAGGTCTCCCACATGGGTGATGGGAACCCACCCACTGGAGCCATCACCTGCTGCCTCCCAGCATGCACATGAGCAGGGGTGGAGCTGGGACTCAAACCCAGGCACTGCCACATGGGTACATGGGCACACGTGTCCTGACCAGCATCCTACCCACCAGCCTGTGTCCACCTCAAGACCTCATTTCAGGATGGTAGCGTCCCTCTGCTGTGTATGGCTACCAGAATAAAGTTAGCTAGTTCACAGGTGTGATTTCCAGTGTTCACCATCACAATCCCTGATGCTCCATTCTTGGGTGTGCATCTCTGTTACACCTGTCTGACCCCTAGTGACCTTATATGCTTGGTTCTTCTGATCAGTAATGCTTCTTAAATGACATGTCCTAATTCTTTATCATTTATGTACAGAAATGCGAATTTTTAAAAGATTCATTTATTTATTTGAAAGAGTTACACAGAGAGAGGAAAGGCAGAGAGACAGAGGTCTTCCATCCGGTGGTTCACTCCCCAATGGCCGCAATAGCCAGAGTTGTGCTGATCTGAAGCCGGAAGCCAGAAGCTTCTTCTGGGTCTCTCACATGGGTTCAGGGACCCAAGGTCTTGGGCCATCTTCTACTGCTTTCCTAGGCCATAGCAGAGAGCGGGATGGGAAGTGGAGCAGCTGAGCAGCTGGGTTTCAAACTGGCGCCCATATGGGATGCTGACGCTTCTGGCCAGGGCATTAACCCGCTGTACCACAGTGCCAGGCGGGCAAATTTAAATTTCTTCTTTTGTCAGCTACCTAGATACTAGCATTAATACTAAAAACTTTAGGCTGGCGCCACGGCTCACTAGGCTAATCCTCCGCCTGCGGCACCAGCACCCCGGGTTCTAATCCCAGTCGGGGCGCCAGATTCTGTCCCAGTTGCTCCTCTTCCAGTCCAGCTCTCTGCTGTGCCCCGGGAAGGCAGTGGAGGATGACCCAAGTGCTTGGACCCTGCACCTGCATGGGAGACCAGGAGAAGCACCTGGCTCCTGGCTTTGGATCACCACAGCGCAGCGGCCCTTGGGGGGTGAACCAACGGAAAAAGGAAGACCTTTCTCTCTGTCTCTCTCTCTCTCACTGTTCACTCTGCCTCTTAAAAAAAAGAAAAAAGAAAAATGCTAAAAACTTTATATAAATTTTAATTCACATAGTATATCATCTATGAATAATGAAAAGCTTCATCTTTCTCTTTTCTCTCCTTGAGCCTTTAGTTTCTTTGTCTTTTCTCACGGTGCCAGCTTGGGTGCCACATGTAACAACATTAGCTGTGGTCAGAGATGTTAGTACTCCCTCTGGAAGCAATCATGACAGAAAAGTCAGAGCCCTCCAGAATCTAAGCGGTGCAACTAACAGGCTAGGTTATACGGCAATAACAATTTGTGTATCTTAGTTGTATAAAATTTTCTGTACCAAGCAAACAAAATATAAACATTCTTTTCAAGCACATTTACATTTTAAAAAAATTGCCCATAATTAGGCTGTAAAAGAGGTTTTAGATTACTAATCAGTGGATAGATATCAAACACTGTGTTCAGAAGGATCAAAATTAGAAAGTAAAAGCTAAAGAACAGTTTCTAAAATCGCTTGAATCTGAAAATTAAGTAGCATGTTATTATGTAGCTTGTGGACTGGAAAGTCAAAAAATCACATTTAGAACTGAATGGCAATGAAAACACTGCATGTCAACTTTTTTTAAAAAAGATTTATTTATTTGAAAGTCAGAGGTACAGAGAGAGACGAGAAGGGGAAGAGAGAGAGAGAGAGAGAGAGAGAGAGAGAGAGAGAGAGAAAGTCTTCTATCCTCTGGTTCACTCTCCAATTGGCCAGAGCGGCCAGAGCTGCACTGATCCGAAGCCAGGATCCAGGAGGTTCTTCCGGGTCTCCCACGCGGGTGCAGGGGCCCAAGGACTTGGGCCATCTTCTACTGCTTTCCCAGGCCATGGCAGAGAGCTGGATCGGAAGTGGAGCAGCTGGATCTTGAACCAGTGCCCATATGGGATGCTCGCCCTGCAGGTGGTGGCGTTACCTACTATGCCACAGAGCCGGCCCCTGCATGTGAACTTTTAGGGCATATTGCAAACAGTATATTAAATGTACATTTTTGGGAGTTGTGAATAGTTAGCTGTAATGAACTAAACATTGAAATCCAGAAATTACATAAAGAGCTGTAGACCAAAGAAGATTAAGAAGAAGACAGATATACAAGGAGAAATAAAATAACAAAGACGACTAGTCAGCTTCTGTTACTGTAATGAAACGCCCAAGGCAAACTAACTGTATGAAGTAAGCAGGTATATTCAGCTCACAGGTTTGGAGGCTAAAAGCCCAAACAGCATAACCTGACTCTGGTGAGGGCTCCACGGCACATGGGTTGTGGAAGAAGAGATCACATCTCAACACTGGGAGCCAGAGCAAGATGGAGCTTGCACAGTCCCTTCTGAGAGTAGTGCCCCCAGTTGACCTTGGGACTTCCTGCTGGGCCTCACCTCTTAAAGGTCCACCCTCCCAAACATGCACAGTGAGGGCCAAGCTTCCGACACATTAAGGAACCTAAGGCTGGACGGGGCGGTGGCAGGGGTGGGGATAGTAATAGAAATCAGTGAAGTGCACAGTGAAAAAGTACAATGCTCAGGAAAACCAAGACCTGGTTCTTTCAAGACTGATGAGGTAGACATCTTCTAAGAGAGAGGGGGAAAAGATGAGATGCATAAAATGCCAAACAGAAAGCAGGGAGGAAAAACAAAGAATCTTTCAGAAATTACTTCTAAATATTATGAATACATGTATTGATACATTTCTTTAAAAAAAAGATTTATTTATTTATTTGAGAGGCAGAGGCAGAGAGACAGAGAGAGAAGTCTTCCATCTGCTGGTTCACTCTCCAAACGGCCACAACAGCAGGAGCTGTGCTGATCCAGAGCCAGGAGCCAGGAGCTTCCTCTGGGTCTCCCCCCTGGGTGCAGGGCACAAAGTCTTGGGCCATCCTCTACTGCTTTCCCAGGCCACAGCGGAGAGCTGGATCCGATGTAGAGCAGCCGGGACTCAAACCAGCGCCCATATGGATGCTGGCACCACAGGCGGGGCTTTATGCGTTGCACCCCAGTGCCGGCCCTTTGATCCATTTCTAAACCTATCTTCAATGCATACATTCCTGGGGAATTATGTATTGGCATTTTGGGCAAAAGAAGAAATTTTGGATGCGAAAATAAAGCAATTAATGGCTAGAAATACTAATCAAAGCATCTCTCCCAGAGCTCTAAGCCCAGATGGCTTTGCTAATAAAGTCTACTACATTCCTAATCTCTTACAAGGTTTCCAGAAAATAAATAAAAGCAAAAACTGCCCATATCACTTCGTGACTCCGGGGTAATCTTGGTTCCAAAGCTGTGAGGAAAATACAAGACACCCAGCCCGGGGAAAACCTCCTGAGCAGGGATCTCACAGTCTCTCAGCTGGAAAAGCGGCTTTCAGTCCGTTCAGGTCTCCAAGTTTCTCATTTCGTCCGCTCCCTTTAGCAAATGCTCCATTATTTATTTTCTCCTGACAGGACGAGAAACAGAGATCTTCCACGCACTGGGGCCCGGCCCCGCTGGACAGGGAGCGGCGGGCACCGAGGTAGCCGCAGCCCGGCACCGGCAGTGCGAGCAGAGGCGCTGGAGAGCGGACTGCAGGCCACCGCCGGGCTAGGCGAGGGTCCAGTCCAAAAGGCAAGGCCAACCGAGCCTGGAGGACACAGGTCAGGTGGGGGAGGGCGCCTGCCGAGCCCCGGGGCCGGGAACCTGGGCGAGATGGGGACCTGCCTGCCGGGGCTCCCCGGGCAGGCGGGGTCCGGGAAGGCGGCCTTGCCAGCAGCGGCTCCTCAGGGCGCTCGCGGGCAGGGGCGTCACGGGCGGCCGGGGCTGCTCCGTCCTCCCTGGGCGCCGGCTGCAGGCCCCGCTGCTGTCAGCGCCCGGCTTCTGGGCAGCCGGGAGGGGCGGGACACTCGGGCTTCCTGGGCCGGCAGCCGCCGCGTCGCAGGAGCGCCCTCTTCAGGCAGGGAGGCTGTGGTGCCGTGCGCCCGCTGCCCCGCATCACTGCGCAGGCGCAGAGAACTCACTCGCGCCACTTCAGGATGCTCAGCAGCCTTGGAGTGGCTTGGGGACGGCCGCCTTTGCGCAGTCGCCAGCGGTCCTTTCTGATTGGTTGGTGCCTTCCAGGGTACCCAATGGAAGTGAACCTCTCAGGAGCCCTCATTTGAATAGCGGGGCTATAAATGCGCTGCCCGGGGCTGCGTCAGCCGTGTTGTTCCTGTGGTTGTGTTCTGAGGCGGAGGGTTGTCCCCTGCAGGATGTGCAGCGCGCCAGGCTTGACCTTCAGGACCAGAAGATGCTGTGGAGAGGCCGCACGGAAGAAAGGGCCGGCACGCGGACACGAGTGCTCCAGGTGCCGGGCGGGTGCGCCTCCCGCCTGAGAAGGTGCCCGGTCCCGGTGCCTGCGCGTCGCGTCGCCATCCCCGTGCTGCCCTGAGGCCCGGTGAGTCCTGTGGTCAGCGTCTGTGGGGCGTCGCGGGGTGGGGGTCTTGACCGGAGGCCCGGGACGCTCTCCTGGGGGGTGGGAGCCGGGAGGAAGCCTCCAGGTCGCTGGGAGTGTGGGTGTCGGGGACTTGGGGCTGCTTGGGGGGCGGGTGGTCTGCTGGGTTTCCTGCTGCAGGTGCTGCCGGGGCCGGTAAGTTCCTGTCGCGGAACAGAGGGAGGATTTGTTTTTTGTCGTTGGTCTGGTTAAATTCCACGTGAGAATTACGACGTGCGCTGGGTTTTCATTAAGATTGTGTGTGTGTGTGTGTGGTGTATTGTGTAAGGTTTCCATTTCAACGCTTCTGTTTCTCGTGGTTCGGGTTTATCGTTGGGGAAGTTTTGGGTGCGGAATCATGTGAAGTCTTGGGGGAAGGTTTTTAGGGTGAATAGTATTCCTATTTAGGGCGTGTTCTTGCGGTGTTGGGTTGTATAACTGCCTTGGCTACTGAAGGTGTCCTGAAACTTGGGGGTCACGTGATGGGGTTTTGGGTGCCTTCCAGTTGTGCGGGTGTGTAGAATGATGTGCAGGGTGGGTGGTGATAAGGTAGAAATTGTTACTGGCTTGTAGAATTCAGACGATGGAGTGACTGAGGTTGAAGAAGCTGGCCTTTGTGGTTGTCCAGCTGTGGTGTCCTAGTGAGGAAAGTTGGTTATTGTGGGTGCTGGTGTGGTTGATTGGTCATCCTTACACTTTTATTTTTTTACTTGATTTTTTTTTAGTTTATCAATGTTTTGTTTTTGAGGTAGCATTCTTGGTTCCCGTTGTGGTCAAAGGCTTAGTGCTGCACAAAGTGAAGAGTTCAACAAGTACAAAGTGAAAATCCTGTAGCTGAGCAGGAGTGCAGGCAAGGGCTGTAAATGGTCATCAGATGAAAAGATTTCAAATTCACTCCTAAGTTTAAAGTCACAGAATCATTAACACTGTAGTAGTGGCCGGCGCCGTGGCTCAACAGGCTAATCCTCCGCCTAGTGGCGCCGGTACACCAGGTTCTAGTCCCGGTGGGACGCCGGATTCTGTCCCAGTTGCCCTTCTTCCAGGCCAGCTCTCTGCTGTGGCCAGGGAGTGCAGTGGAGGATGGCCCAGGTCCTTAGGCCCTGCACCCCATTTGAGACCAGGAGAAGCACCTGGCTCCTGCCTTCCGAGCAGCACAGTGCACCGGCCGCGGTGGCCACTGGAGGGTGAACCAACGGCAAAAGGAAGACCTTTCTCTCTGTTCTCTCTCTCTCTCACTGTCCACTCTGCCTGTCAAAAAAAAAAATTAAAAAAACTGTAGTAGTGTCGAATTCTTCACTGTGACAAAGATTGGTAACCAGAGTTTGTAGGGCCAGTCCTGTGGTAAAGCGGTAAAGCTTCCTCCAAGTCTCCCACGTGGGTGCAGGGTCCGAACACTTGGGCCATCTTCTACTGCTTCCCAGGCCATAGCAGAGAGCTGGATTGGAAGTGGAGCAGCCAGGACTCGAACCGGCGTCCGTATGGGATGCCGGTGCTGCAGGCCACAGCTTTAACCCACTGCGCCACAGCGCTAGCCCCTCAAACACTTCTTTCTCTTGATTTAGGTGCATATTGTGTTTCTACTTTATCTAACCCCGTAGGTGTTTGATTTTGCTTTTATATTTTCATTAGTTCGCTGTGGTTGAAAAGGCATTTTTCTGAGAAATTTTAAAACACAGATTTCAGCTTTAAATTGTTAGACAACATAGAGCTAAAAGGAAGACAGATTGGGCCAGCGCCCTGGATCATTTGGTTAATACTCTGCTTGTGGTGCCAGCATCTCATATGGGCGCCGGATTCTGTCCTGGGAGCTCCTCTTCCAGGCCAGCTCTCTGCTGTGGCCCGGGAGTGCAGTGGAGGATGGCTCAAGTGCTTGGGCCCTGCACCTGCGTGGGAGACCAGGAGGAAGCACCTGGCTCCTGGCTGTGGATCGGCACTGCGCTGGCTGTGGCGGCCATTTAGGGGCTGAACCAATGGAAGGAAGACCTTTCTCTCTGTCTCTCTCTCTGTCTATAATTCTACCTGTCAAAACATTTTTAAAAATAAGAAATAGGAAGGCAGATTAATTTTATGAACCTGAAGATACTAATGCTAAAACTTAGCAACTACAGCATAGAAAAATAATAAAATTAAAGACTCATCTCATTTTTAAATATCAGTGCAAAAATGTTGAAGCAGTAGACATGAATCCAAAATACATTAAAAAAATGATAGAGCTGGGCATCATGGTACAGCATGTTCAGTCGTCGCTGCCTGGAATGCCCGTGTTCTCTATCAGAGTGCCAGTTCGAGTCCCAGCTGCTCTGTTTCCAATCCAGCTTCCTGCTAGTGCATGCTGGGAGGCAGCGAATGATGGCTCAAGTGCCTGTGCCACTGCCACCTATGTGGAAGACCCATAGGGAGTTTCTGTGTCCTGGCTTTGATCTGGGCCAACTCTGGCTATTGTAGGCACTTGGGGAATGAACCAGTGGAAGGGTTCTCTCTTTTCTCTTCTCTTCTTTTCTCTTCTCGTCTTCTCGCTCTCTTTCTCTCTCTGTTCCCTCCCCCAAAGTAGATGAAAATAAATAAGCATGTTAAGAAAACACTACGTGGGCCGGCATTGTGGCATAGTGGGTTAAACAGCCCCCTGTGGCACCAACATTCCAAATGGGCACTGGTTTGCATCCTGGCTGCTCCACTTCCAATGCAGCTCCCTGCTGATGTACCCGGAAAAGCAGCAGAGGATGGCCCAAGGGCTTGGGCCCCTGCACCCATGTCAGAGACCTGGAAGAAGTGCCTGGCTCCTGGCTTCGGCCTGGGCCAGCAGCAGCTGTTGCAGCCATTTGGGGAGTGAGCCAACAAATAGAAGCTTGTGTGTGTGTGTGTGTGTGTGTCTCTCCCTCTCTCTATAAGTCTGACTTTCAAATACATAAATAATCTTTAAAAACAGAGAGATGGGGCCAGTGTTGTGGCATAGCAGGTAATGTGTGATGATTCTGACTGCTCACCATCTTTGCCAATATATTTTTTAATGATTTATTTGTTTGAGACAGTGAGAGGGAGATACAGAGAGAAAGGTCTTCCTTCCGGTGGTTCAATGCCCAAATGGTCGCAACAGCTGGAGCTGGGCTGGTCCAAAGCCAGGAGCTTCTTCCAGGTCTCCCACGCGGGTGCAGGGGCCCAAGGACATGGGCCACCTTCTACTGCTTTCCCAGGCCATAGCAGAGAGCTGTATTGGAAGGGGAGCAGGCAGGTCTCAAACCTGCGCCCATCTGGGCTGCTGGTGCTTCAAGCCAGGACATTAACCTGCTGCGCCACGGCGCCAGCCCCTTCACCAATATTGTAACATCTTTGAGCTACATCAGCTGACCATATACTGTGTGTGTGGACCTATTTTTGGACTCCATTTTACTGCAGTAATCTGTCCTAACGCTAGCCCTAAAGTGTCTTGATTGCTATCCCTTTACAGTAAAAGTGTTAAGTGGGCAGATTTACGGTTTCGATGTGTCCCCTCCAAAATTCAGAGGTTGAAACTTAATGGCCAGTGTGGCAGCTTAAGTAGTAGGCCTCTAACAGGTGGTGGGGCCGTTCAGCTTCTCCTCCCATGAATGGGATTAAGGCCCCCACGACAGCAGCATTAGGTTAGGTTCTCTGGCCCTGCCACCTTCACCAGCCCATTCGTAATCCGTAACTTTGGACATCTCCATTCACTTGGATCTTCCATAATTTCTCTGTTTTCTAGTTTTCAGTGTGCCTGTCTTGCATGTAAATTCATTCCTAAGTTTCGTATTCTTGTTTGAATTGTTTTCCTTGTTGTTGTTTTTACAGGCAGAGTGGACAGTAGAGAGAGAGAGACAGACAGAAAGGTCTTCCTTTTTCTGTTGGTTCACCCCACAATGGCTGCTGCGGCAGGCACACTGCACTGATCTGAAGCCAGGAGCCAGGTGCTTTTCCTGGTCTCCCATGCAGGTGCAGGGCCCTAGCACTTGGGCCATCCTCCACTGCCTTTCCGGGCCATAGCAGAGAGCTGGACTGGAAGAGGGGCAACCGGGATAGAATCCGGCGCCCCAACCGAGACTAGAACCCAGGGTGCCGGCGCCGCAGGCAGTGGATCAGCCTAGCGAGCCGCGGTGCCAGCTTGTTTTCCTTGTTCTTTACTACAACTGTAATCTCCCTTTAAGCCCTGCTTTAGCTGCCTCTCGGAAATCTGAATATATTGTGTTTCCATTTATATGCAGTTCAAAACATTTTCTAATTTGCTTGTGCTTTCTTTGATCCATGGGTTACTTGGAAGTGTGTGTTTGATTTCCAGTACTCGGGATTTTCCTTACTATCTTGTTAGTGGTTTCTGACTTCCTTTCTCTGTGATCTAGAATATCCACTGTCTGATTTCAGTCTTGAAACTGATGGTACTTTTGTATTCGTGCTGAATTTTTGTCTCCCTCTTCCAGAGTGTATTTGTGTACACACATTCAGGTATTCAGTGTCTTCTATATGAAAGAAGGATATTAAAACCTTCCGTTACAGGTGGGTGTTTGGCCTAGCACATCCCATATTGGAGTACCGGAGTCTGATAGCTGGTTTCAACTTAGGACTGCAGCTTCCCGCTGGTGCCTTCCCTGGGAGGCAGCAGTAAGGGCTCAAGAAGCTGGGCTCCTGCACCCTCATGGGAGAGAGACCTGGATTGAGCTCCTGGCTCCAATCTTCATCCTTGGCCCAGCCCTGGCTGTTTGCATTGTTATTACTTTAGCCCACACCAGCTTTCTCATGCTTAGTATTTGTCACATCTTTTATCTTTAACCTCTGCATGTATTTGAAGTGAGTCCCTTGTAGAGCAAATATAGTTGGATTTTGATTTTTTTTAATCTAGTCTGACAGTTGTGGCCTTTAAATTTGAATGCTTAGTTCATTTACATTTTCTTTATATATATATATATATATTATTTAGTGAATATAAATTTCCAAAGTACAGCTTATGGATTACAAAGGGTTCCCCCCCTACAACTTCCCCCCAACCCGCAACCCTCCCCTTTCCCCCTCGCTCTCCCATTCCCATCAAGGTTCATTTTCAATTCTCTTTATATACAGAAAATCCGTTTAGTATATATAAAGATTTCAACAGTTTGCCCTCACATAGCAACACAAAGTGAAAAAATACTGTTGGAGTACTAGTTATAGCATTAAATAACAATGTACATCACATTAATGACAGAGATTCTGCAAGATATTTTTTTTAAAAAGATTGATTATTTTTCTATGTAATTTCCAATTTAAAACCAAAGTTTTTTTTTCATTTTCAATTATCTTTATATACAGAAGATCGCTTTAGTATATACTAAGTAAAGATTTCATCACTTTGCACCCACACATAACCACAAAGTGTAAAAATACTGTTTCAGTACTAGCTATATCATTACTTCACCTTCGACAACCTATTAAGGACCGATCCCACATGGGACATAAGTACACAGTGACTCCTGATGTTGATTTAACAGTTTAACACTCTTGTTTATGGCGTCAGTAATCTCCCTAGGCTCTAGCCATGAGTTGCCGAGGCTATGGAAGCCTTTAGGCTTCGCCGACTTCAATCCTATTCGGACAAGGCCATAATCAAAGTGGAAGTTCCCTCCTCCCTTCAGAGAAAGGCACCTCCTACTTTGATGGCCCCGTTCTTTCCACTGGGATCACACTCGCTGAGATCCTTCATTTAGGTCTTCTTCTTCTTCATCATCTTTTTTTTTTTTTCACCAGCGTGTCTTGGCTTTCCATGCCTAAAATACTCTCATAGGCTCTTGAGCCAGATCCAAATGCCTTAAGGGCTGATTCTGAGGCCAGAGTGCTATTTAGGACATCTGTCATTCTATGAGTCTGCTGTGTCTCCCCCTTCCCATGTTGGATCCTTCTCTCCCCCCCCCTTTTTTTTTATCAGTTTGTATTAGCAGACATTAATCTTGTTTGTGTGATCCCTTTGACTCTTAGGCCTATCAGTGTGATCAGTTGTGAACTGAAGTTGATCACCTGGGCTGGTGAGATGGCATTGGTACATGCCATCTTGATGGGATTGTATTGGAATCCCCTGGCACTTTTCTAACTCCATCATTTGGGGCAAATCCAATTGAGCATGTCCCCTATTATACATCTCCTCCCTCTCCTTTTCTCATTCTTATATTTAACCGGGATCACTTTTCAGTTAAGATTTAGACACCTGAGAATAATTGTGTGTTAATTACAGAGTTTACAGAAAAAAAATACTAAAATGGATAAAGTGTTACATTGTACATCAACAGTCAGCACCATAGCTGATCAAGTCACTATTTCTCATAGTGTCCATTACACTTCCACAGGTTACCCTTTGGTGCTCAGTTAGTTGTCGCCGATCAGGGAAAACGAATGATATTTGTTTCTTTGGGACTGGCTTAATTCACTTAGCATGATGCTTTCCAGATTGCTCCATCTTGTTGCAGATGATTGGGTTTCACTGTTTTTGACTGCTGTATAGTATTCCATAGAGTACATGTCCCATAGTTTCTTTATCCAGTCTACTGTTGATGGGCATTTGGGTTGGTTCCAGGTCTTAGCTATTGTGAATTGAGCTGCAGCAAACATTAATGTGCAGATGGCTTTTTTGTTTGCCAAATTAATTTCCTTTGGGTAAATTCCAAGGAGTGGGATGGCTGGGTTGAATGGTAGGGTTATATTCAGGTTTCTGAAGAATCTCCAGATTGACTTCCATAGTGGCTTAACCAGTTTACATTTCCACCAACAGTGGGTTAGTGTCCCTTTTTCCCCACATCCTCTCCAGCATCTATTGTTGGTTGATTTCTGAATGTGGGCCATTCTCACCGGGGTGAGGTGAAACCTCATTGTGGTTTTGATTTGCATTTCCCTGATTGCTAGTGATCTTGAACATTTTTTCATGCGTCTGTTGGCCATTTGGATTTCCTCTTTGGAAAGATGTCTGTTGAGGTCTTTGGCCCATCTCTTAAGTGGATTGTTTGTTTTGATGTTGTGGAGTTTCTTGATTTCTTTGTAGATTCTGGTTATCAACTCTTTATCTGTTGCATAGTTTGCAAATATTTTTTCCCATTCTGTCAGTTTCTATTCACTTTCCTGACTGTTTCTTTTGCAGTACAGAAACTTCTCAGTTTGATGCAATCCCAATAGTTAATTTTGGCTTTGAGTGCCTGTGCTCCTGGGGTATTTTCCAGGAAGTCTTTACCTGTGCCTATATCTTGCAGGGTTTCTCCAATGCTCTCTAATAATTTGATGGTGTCGGGTCGTAGATTTAAGTTTTTGATCCATGTTGAGTGTATTTTTGTGTAAGGTGAAAGGTAGGGATCTTGCTTCATGATTCTGCACATGGAAATCCAGTTTTCCCAGCACCATTTATTGAATAGACTGTCCTTACTCCAGGGATTGTTTTTGGATCCTTGATCAAATATGAGTTGGCTGTAGATGTTTGGGTTGATTTCTGGTGTTTCTATTCTGTTCCATTGGTCTATCCATCTGTTTCTGTACCAGTACCATGCTGTTTTGATAACTACTGCCCTGTAGTATGTCCTGAAATCTGGTATTGTGATGCCTCCAGCTCTGTTTCTGTTGTACAAGATTGCTTTAGCTATTCGAGGTCTCCTGTGTCTCCGTATGAATTTCAGCATCATTTTTTCCAGATCTGAGAAGAGTGTCTTTGGTATTTTGATTGGTATTGCATTGAATGTATAAATTGCTTTTGGGAGAATGGACATTTTGATGATGTTGATTCTTCCAATCCATGAGCATGGAAGATTCCTCCATTTTTTGGTATCCTCTTCTATTTCTTTCTTTAAGGTTTTGTAATTTTCATCGTAGAGATCTTTAATGTCCTTGGTTAAGTTTATTCCAAGGTATTTGATTCTTTTTGTAGCTATTGAGAATGGGATTGAACTTAGAAGTTCTTTCTCAGCCATGGCATTGTCTGTGTATACAAAGGCTGTTGATTTTTGTGCATTGATTTTATATCCTGCTACTTTGGCAAACTCTTTGATGATTTCCAATAGTCTCTTAGTAGAGTTCTTTGGGTCCCCTAAATAAAGAATCATATCGTCTGCAAAGAGGGATAGTTTGAGTTCTTCCTTCCCAATTTGTATCCCTTTAATTTCTTTTTCTTGCCTAATAGCTCTGGCTAAGACTTCCAGAATATATTGAAGAGCAGTGGTGAGAGTGGGCATCCCTGTCTGGTACCAGATCTCAGCGGAAATGCTTCCAACTTTTCCCCATTCAATAGGATACTGGCTGTAGGTTTTTCATAAATTGCTTTGATTGTATTGAGGAATGTTCCTTTTATACCCAGTTTGCTTAGGGTTTTCATCATGAAAGGGTGTTGTATTTTATCAAATGCTTTCTCTGCGTCTATTGAGAGAATCATATGGTTTTTCTTCTGCAGGCTGTTAATGTGGTGTATCATATTGATTGTTTTGCGAACATTGAACCATCCCTGCATACCAGGGATAAATCCCACTTGGTCTGGGTGGCTGATCTTTCTAATGTGATGTTGCATTCTATTGGCCAGAATTTTATTGAGGATTTTTGCATCTATGTTCATCAGGGATATTGGTCTGTAATTCTCTTTCAATGCTGCATCTTTGTCTGGCTTAGGAATTAAGGTGATGCTGGCTTCATAGAAAGAATTTGGGAGGATTCCCTCTTTTTCGATTGCCCTGAACAGTTTGAGGAGAATTGGGGTTAATTCTTCTTTAAATGTCTGGTAGAATTCAGCTGTGAATCCATCTGGTCCTGGGCTTTTCTTTGTTGGGAGGGCCTTTATTACTGTTTCAATTTCTGTCTCAGTTATGGGTCTGTTTAGGTTTTCTATGTCTTCCTGGTTCAATTTAGGTAGGTTGTATGTGTCCAGGAATCTATCCATTTCTGATAGATTTCCCTGTTTGCTGGCATATAAGTCCTTGTAGTAATTTCTGATGATTCTTTTTATTTCTGTGGTGTCTGTTGTTACGTTTCCTTTTTCATCTCTAATTGTATTGATTTGGGTCTTTTCTTTTTTTAGTTAGTTGGGCCAATGGGGTGTCAATTTTGTTTATTTTTTCAAAAAACCAGCTCCTCGTTTGGCTGATTTTTGTAATGTTTTTTTGGATTCAATCCTGTTGATTTCTTCTCTGCTTTTAAGTATTTCTCTTCTCCTACTAGCTTTGGGTCTGGTTTGCTGCTGATTTGCTAGATCCTTGAGATGACTTGAAAGTTCATCTATTTGGTGCCTTTCCAATTTCTTGATGTAGGCACCTATTGATATAAATTTTCCTCTCAACACTGCTTTTGCTGTATCCCATAGGTTTTGGTATGATGTGCTGTTATCCTCATTTACTTCCAGAAAATTTTTGATTTCTCTTTTAATTTCTTCTATGACCCATTGTTCATTCAGGAGCATGTTGTTCAATCTCCATGTGTTTGTACGTGCTCTAGGGATTCCCGAGTTGCTAATTTCCAACTTCATTCCTTTGTGGTCTGAGAAGCTGCATGGTATGATTCTAATTCTTTTGAATTTGCTGAGACTTGCTTTGTGGCCTAGCATGTGGTCAATCCTAGAGAAGGTTCCATATACTGCTGAGAAGAATGTAAAGTCTTTCTGTGTAGGATAAAAAGTTCTGTAGATATCTGTTAGGTCCATTTGAGCTATAGTGTCGTTTAAATCTACTGTCTCCTTGTTGGTCTTCTGTCCTGATGATCTGTCTATCTCTGAGAGTGGAGTATTGAAGTCCCCCAGTACTATTGTATTGGGGTCTAAGTCTCCCTTTAATTCCTTTAACAAGTCTTTTAAATAAACCGGTGCCCTGTAATTAGGTGTATATACATTGATAATCGTTATATCTTCCTGTTGAATGGATCCCTTAATCATTATATAGTGCCCCTCTTTGTCTCTCCTAATAGTTTTTGTGGTAAAATTTATGTTATCTGATATTAAGATGGCTACTCCCGCTCTTTTTTCATTTCCGTTGGCATGGTATATCTTTTTCCAGCCTTTCACTTTCAGTCTGTGTGCATCTTTGTTAGAAAGATGTGTTTCTCGTAAGCAGCAGATAGATGGGTTTTGTTCCTTAACCCAATCATCCAATCGGTGTCTTTTAACTGGATTGTTGAGGCCTTTAACGTTTAATGTGACTATCGATAAGTAGTAACTTTGCCCTATCATTTTTGGGTTTCCTGTGATCTTTTGCTGTGAGGTTTCCTTCCTTTACCTTCTTTCATATTGGTGACCGCGTTTCTGTGTTTCTGCGTGTATCACATCTTTAAGCATCTTTTGCAGGGCTGGACGAGTGGCAACGAATTCTTTCAATTTCTGTTTGCTGTGAAAGGTCTTTCTTTCACCTTCATTCACAAATGAGAGCTTTTCAGGATATAATATTCTGGGCTGGCAGTTTTTCTCTCTTAGTACCTGGGCTATATCTCGCCATTCCCTCCTCGCTTGTAAGGTTTCTGATGAGAAGTCAGCTGTGAGTCTAATTGGAGATCCTCTGAGAGTAATCTGGCGTTTCTCTCTTGCACATTTTAGGATCTTTTCTTTATGTTTCACTGTGGTGAGTTTGATTACAACATGTCGTGGTGAGGATCTCTTTTGGTCATGTTTATTAGGGGTTCTATGAGCTTCCTGTACTAAGATGTCTCTATCCTTCTCCAAACCTGGGAAATTTTCTGCTAGTATCTCACTGAAAAGGCCTTCTAATCCTTTCTCCCTCTCCATGCCCTCAGGAACTCCTAGGACCCGAATGTTCGGTTTTTTGATAGTATCCTGTAGATTCCTGACAATATTTTTTAGATTTCTAATTCCCTCTTCTTTTCTTTGGTTTGCCTGTTTCCTTTCCTGTTCTCTGTCTTCTAAGTCCGATATTCTCTCTTCTGCTTCACCCATTCTGTTTTTAAGGCTCTCTAATGTGTTTGTCATTTGATCTGTTGAATTCTTCATTTCATTATGGTTTCTCGTCACTATCACTGTTTCCTGTTCTACTAGTTGTTTCATTTCATTTTGATTCCTCCTTAATATTTCATTTTCGCGAGAGAGATTTTCTATCTTGTCCATTAAGGATTTCTGTAGTTCAAGAATTTGTTTTTGAGAGCTTCTTAATGTTCTTATCAATTTTTTGAGATCCGCTTCTTGCATTTCTTCTATCTCATCATCTTCATTATCTTGAATTGGGGTGTCTTTTTCATCTGGGGGCATTATAGTGTCTTCCTTGCTCTTGTTACCTTGGTTTCTACGTTTGTTTGGCATCTTGGAGGTGTGGCCAAAGAGCTCTGTTTGGTTCTTCAGTGTTGCCTAGGCTAAGGAATTTGTTTTACTTATGTAAAGTGGTCCCTGCTCTTTGTCTTTCTGGGCTTTGTAAGGAGAGTGCAGAGAGAGGCTAGTATCCCAGCAGGCTCCCCCCCCCTTTTTTTTTCTTCCAGTCAGCCTGGTGTAGTTCCCCCTCCCGCCCCGCATGAGCTCGGACCACGGTCTAACCTTCGCGGCCAAAGTCTCGGGTTACCTTTCCTTCGAGCGCCGGGGCTCAAATTCTGTGGGTGGGCTTCTGTAGCTGGGCTCGCTGTTTTGCCAACTCTCGTGGCCCCCGTGTCCGTGGCGTGACTCAGTGCGGGTTGGGCGCTGCTAGGTGTGGCAGTGGGCCACCTTGCTCTCCTTGTAGGTCATCCGTGTCACATCCACTAGATCCGGAAGAGTTTCCTCTACAGTTTTTTCCTCTGAGTCTCTTCTTAAGGGTACAGTAACTCCACCCTTGTTAAAATTTCTTTTCCCAAACTGTTGTGTGCGCCCTCACTCTTCGGCCATCTTCTTCATTTACATTTTCTAAAGATTTATTTATTTTAAAGGCAGAGAGAGAGAGAGAGATTGGGAGATTGAGAGAGAGAGAGAAGAGGCAGAAATCTTCCATCCACTGGTTCACTCCCCATGACTGGGGCTGGGGCGGGGCCAGGCTGAAGCCAGGAGCCAGGAGCTTTTCCGGGTCTCCCAGATAGATCCAAGGGCCAAGTGCTGGGGCCATCCTCTGTTGCTTTCCCAGGCCATTAGTAGGGAGCTGGAGCAGAAGTACAGCAGCCAGAACTCAAACCAGCGCCCATAAGGATACCAGTGTTGCAAGCAGCAGCTGATCCCACTTCGCCACAGTGCTAGCCCCAGGCCATTTACATTTCACAGCATCATCAGTGTGGCTGGAAATAAAACTTAATATTCTGTGTTAATTCCTTTTTGTTCTGGAAATCCTTATATATGTTCTTAACCTATCACAGCCTACTTCCAATTACTGTTGAGCCACTTATGTAATAAGTAAGTCCTTTGCCACATTTTCCCCTTCCATCTTTTGGATTATATGTTTTTAAGATTTTATTTATTTGAGAGGTAGAGTTACAGACAGTGAGAGGGAGAGGCAGAGAGAAAGGTCTTCCTTCCAGTGGTTCACTCCCCAAATGGCCACAATGGCTGGAGCTGCACCGATCCGAAGCCAGGAGCCTGGAGCTTCTTCCGGGTCTCCCACACAGGTGCAGGGTCCATCCTCACTGCTCTCCCAGGCCACAGCAGAGAGCTGGATGGGAAGAGGAGCAGCCAGGACTCGAATCAGTGCCCATATGGGATGCCGGTGTTGCAGGCAGAGGCTGAACCTACTGCGCCATGGCACTGGCCCCGGGATCATTTTGGAATATTTTTGTTTTATTTTACATCTGCATACATTGGAGACTCCAACACATAGTCATATAATTATTTTTGCTTTATTGCCTTTTATAAAAGTTTATTTATTTATTTATTTATTTATTTATTTTTGAGAGAGACAGAGCAAGAGCTCCCACCACTGGTTCACTCAGCAAATGCCTACAGTGGCACAGGCTGGGTCAGGGCCAACAACAGGATCTGGGAACACAATTGACATCTCCCGTATGTGTGGCAGGAGTCCACAGCTGAGCCGTCACTGCTGCCTCCCAGAGTCTGCATCGTGAGAAGCTGGAGCCAAGACCCAAAGCCTGTGTCAGACCCAGGCATTTTAATACAAGAGGTGAGCAGCTTAATTGGTTTCTTATTTGCTAGCCAAACCTTGCCCCTTATTGCCTTTTAATGAAATTAAGATACAGGATAGGTGTTTGGCCTAGTAGTTACAGTGCTGTTTGCGACATTCATATCACATATCAGAATACCTGGGTTCAGACCCTGGCTCCACTCCTAATTTCAGTTTTCAGCTAATGCACACTCTGGCAGGCAGTAAGTGCTAGCTCAAGTAGTTGGGTCCCTGCCACTCCCATGGGAGACCCAAACTGAATTCCTGGCTCCCAGCTTGGGCCTGGCCCAGCCTCAGCTGTTGCAGGCACTGGGGGTATAAATCAGCAGATAGGAGCTCTCTGTCTCTTCCTCTCTCTCTCTCTCTCTGTGTGTGTGTGTGTGCATCTCTGCCTCTCTGACAAATTAAATAATATTTCTTTAAAAATGAAAAACTGGGGCTGGTGCTGTGTGCAGTAGGCTAGACCTCCACCTGTGGCATGGGCATCCTATATGGACGCCGGTTCTAGTCCCAGCTGCTCCTCTTCCTGTCCAGCTCTCTGCTGTGGCCTGGGAAAGCAGTAGAAGTTGGCGCAAACGCTTGGGCCCCTGCACCTGCATGGGAGACCCAGGAGAACTCCTGGTTCCTGGCTTAAGATTGGCCCAGATCCAGCTGTTGTGGCCATTTGAGAGTGAACCAGTGGATGAAAGACTTTTTTCTCTCCCTGTCTGTCTGTAACTCTACCTCTCAAATAAATCAATAAGATCTTTTTTAAAAGTTGAAAACTGTGATGCCAGCATCCCTTTTAGGTACTGGTTCATGTCCTGGCTGTTCCACTTCTGATCCACCTCCCTGCTAATGTGCCTGAGAAAAGCAGTGGGTGAGGGCCCAAGTGCTTGGGCCCCTGTGCCCACATGGGAGACCTAATGAAGCTCCTGGCTCCTGGCTCCTGGCTTCAGCCTGGCTCAGCCCTGCCTATTGGAGCCATCTGGGGGAGTGAACCAGTGCATGGAAGATCTCTCTCTCTCTCTCTCTCTCTCTCTCTCTCTCTCTCTCTTTCTCTCCCGTCTCCTCATAACTCTGACTTTCAAATAAATAAATATTTTTAAAAATTAAAAACTAAAACTGAATATGAAAGATGAAAAGCTGTACAATGTTTCCTTTTGCCCATATACTTTAACTGCCTCTCTGATGCTCATCGTTCTTTTTTTTTTTTTTTTTTTTGACAGGCAGAGTGGACAGTGAGAGAGAGAGACAGAGAGAAAGGTCTTCCTTTTGCCGTTGGTTCACCCTCCAATGGCCGCCGCGGTAGCACGCTGCGGCCGGCGCACCGCGCTGATCCGATGGCAGGAGCCAGGTGTTTATCCTGGTCTCCCATGGGGTGCAGGACCCAAGGACTTGGGCCATCCTCCACTGCACTCCCTAGCCACAGCAGAGAGCTGGCCTGGAAGAGGGGCAACCGGGACAGGATCGGTGCCCCGACCGGGACTAGAACCCGGTGTGCCGGCGCCGCAAGGCGGAGGATTAGCCTAGTGAGCCGCGGCGCCGGCGCTAATCGTTCTTTAGGTTGAAGTCTCCGTGTGGATTCCTGTTCACTCTGCAGGACTTTCTTCAGCATTCCTTGTTAGGTCTGCTGCTGATAGTTTTTTTTAACAGAAAATGTTTTTATTTCACCTGTATTGTTGTGTTATATTTTCAATGGCCATAGAGTTCTGCATTGACTGTTTTTCTTTTTTTAATATTTATTTTATTTATTTGCAAGATAGACAGAGAGAGAGGTCTTCCATCCGCTGGTTCACTCTCCAGATGGCTACAACGGCTGGAGCTGCGCCAATCAGAAGCCAGGAGCCAGGAGCTTCTTCCGGGCCTCCCACGTGGGTGCAGGGGCCCAAGCACTTGGGCCCTCACCCACTGCTTTTCTCAGGCCATAGCAGAGAGCTGGATGGGAAGAGGAACAGCCGGGACTCGAACCGGCGCCCATATGGGATGCCAGTGCTTCAGGCCATGTGTTAATCCATTGCACCACAGCGCCGGCCCCACGAATTGACTGTTTTTCTATTACTAGTTTTGTTTTTAATTTTTTTAAAAATTATTTATTTGAGAGGCAGAGTTACAGACAAGAAAAGGGAGAAATAGAAAAGTCTTCCATCCGCTGGGCTGATCTGAAGCCAGGAGCCAGGAGCTTCTTCTGGGTCTCACACTTGGGTGCAGGGGCCCAAGGACTTGGGTCATCTGCTGCTTTCTGTATCAGAAGAGGAGCAGCTGGGACTTGAACCAGCACCCACAGGGTTTGCCAGTGCCACAGACAGAGGCTTACCTACTATGTCACATTGGCCAGCATCCTCTTTCACTAATTTTTTTTTAAAGATTGATTTCTTTTCTTTTAAAGGCAGAGTTACAGATAAGTGGGGGGAGATGTTTTCCATCTGATGGTTCACTCCGCAGATGGCCACAATGGCTGGAGCTGGGCCGATCCGAAGCCAGGAGCCAGGAGCTTCTTCTGGGTCTCCCACGTGGTGCAGGGCCCCAAGCACTTGGGCCATCTTCTACTGCTTTCCCAGGCCACAGAAGAGAGCTGGAACAAAAGTGTAGCCGCCAGGCCTCGAACCAGCACCCATATGAGATGCTGGCACTGTAGGCGGCGGCTTTACCCACTACACCACAGTGCCAGCCCCTACTAGTTTTAAGATGCTATTTTATTCTCTTCTGCCCTCTTGTGTGTGATAAGAAATTAGCCATGATTGACATCGCTGCCCTCTTATGGAATATATTTTGTTCCCTTGGCTTTGAAGATTTTCTCGTCTTTTTTCCAGCAGTGTCACAGTGCTGTGTGTGTGGTATGCGTGTGTGTATCTCCTGCTTGGGTTTTGCTGAGCCTCCCCAATCTATAAATTACTAGTTGTCATGAGATTTCTGCAATGATTGCTTTGCATATTTTAGCGGAGTCCAGGAAGCGGCCTTGCCAGCAGCGGCTCCTCAGGGCGCTCGCGGGCAGGGGCGTCACGGGCGGCCGGGGCTGCTCCGTCCTCCCGGGCGCCGGCTGCAGGCCCCGCTGCTGTCAGCGCCCGGCTTCTGGGCAGCCGGGAGGGGCGGGACACTCGGGCTTCCTGGGCCGGCAGCCGCCGCGTCGCAGGAGCGCCCTCTTCAGGCAGGGAGGCTGTGGTGCCGTGCGCCCGCTGCCCCGCATCACTGCGCAGGCGCAGAGAACTCCCCGCGCCACTTCAGGACGCTCAACAGCAGCCTTGGAGCAGCTTGGGGACGGCCGCCTTTGCACAGTCGCAAGCGGTCCTTTCTGATTGGTTGGTGCCTTCCAGGGTACCCAATGGAAGTGAACCTCTCAGGAGCCCTCATTTGAATAGCGGGGCTATAAATGCGCTGCCCGGGGCTGCGTCAGCCGTGTTGTTCCTGTGGTTGTGTTCTGAGGCGGAGGGTTGTCCCCTGCAGGATGTGCAGCGCGCCAGGCTTGACCTTCAGGACCAGAAGATGCTGTGGAGAGGCCGCACGGAAGAAAGGGCCGGCACGCGGACACGAGTGCTCCAGGTGCCGGGCGGGTGCGCCTCCCGCCTGAGAAGGTGCCCGGTCCCGGTGCCTGCGCGTCGCGTCGCCATCCCCGTGCTGCCCTGAGGCCCGGTGAGTCCTGTGGTCAGCGTCTGTGGGGCGTCGCGGGGTGGGGGTCGTGACCGGAGGCCCGGGACGCTCTCCTGGGGGGTGGGAGCCGGGAGGAAGCCTCCAGGTCGCTGGGAGTGTGGGTGTCGGGGACTTGGGGCTGCTTGGGGGGCGGGTGGTCTGCTGGGTTTCCTGCTGCAGGTGCTGCCGGGGCCGGTAAGTTCCTGTCGCGGAATAGAGGGAGGATTTGTTTTTTGTCGTTGATCTGGTTAAATTCCACGTGAGAATTGCGACCTGGGCTGTGTTTTCATTAACATTGTGTGTGTATGTGTGTGTGTGTGTGTTTGTGTGGTGTAGTGTCCTGAAACTTGGGGGTCAAGTTTTGGGGTTTTGGGTTCCTTCCAGTTGTGCAGGTGTGTAGAATGATGTGCAGGGTGGGTGGTGATAAGGTAGAAATTGTTACTGGATTTTATAATTCAGACAATGGAGTGACTTGAGGTTGAAGAAGTTGGCCTTTGTGGCTGTCCAGCTGTGGTGTCCTAGTGAGGAAAGCTGGTTAATGTGGGTGCTGGTGTGGTTGTTTTACTTGATTTTTTTTTTAGTTTATCATTTTTTTTGTTTTTGAGGTAGCATTCTTGGTTCCCGTTGTGATCAAAGGCTTAGTGCTGCACAAAGTGAGGAGTTCAACAAGTACAGAGTGAAAAGTCCGTAACTTAGCAGGAGTGCAGGCAGGGGCTGTAAATGGTCATCAGATGAAAAGGGTTTCAAATTCACTCCTAAGGTTTAAAAGTCACAAAGGCATTAAAACTGTAGTAGTGTCTAATTCTTCACTGTGACAGAGATTTAAACCAGAGTTTGTGGGGCCAGTGCTGTGGTAAAGCAGGTAAAGCTGTCACCTGCTGTGCCGGCATCCCATATGGACACTGGTTTGAGTCCCGACTGCTGCACTTCCAATTTTTGTTCTAAATTTTAGCATCTGCATGTAGGAGAGAACATGCGGTATTTTTCTGTGTTCAGCTTATTTCACTCAACATGTTGTTCTCTAGTTGCAGCCTTTTTTTAAAAAAATGTATTTATTTGAAATACAGTTTGGGGCTGGGGGAGAGAGGCAGGCAGGCAGACAGACACAGATCTTCTGTCTGCTGGTTCACGCCCCAAATGGCCACAATGCTCAGGACTGGGCCAGTCGAATATCAGGACCAGGCCCTTCACCCGATTCTCCCATGTGGGTGAGGATCCCAAATGCCTGGGCCATCCTCTGCTGCTTTCCTAGGTGCGTTAGCAGGTTGTGGACTGAAAGTGGAGCAACCGGGACCTGACCCGGTACCCATATGGCATGCCAATGTTGCAGACAGCAACTGCACTACTCCACTATGCGACAACATTGGTCCAGCTACTCTTTCTTTATGCATTTGTCTGATGATGGGCACCTTGGGCGATTGGGTATTTTGGCTGTTGTGAACACTGTTATAAACTTGGTGGACACGTCTTAGACACAGTGTGCTCATATCTTTTGGGTATGTACCCAGTTGTGGGATTGCTGGATCAAATGGCAAATCTATTTCCGGTTTTTTAAAGAAATTTCTATAGTGGTTTCCACAGTGGTTGCTCTAATTTACTTTCACACTAACAGTGTGTAGGAGTTCCCCTTTCTCCATTGTCTTGCCAGCATTTGTTGCTCTTTTGGATAATAGCCATCTGACAGGAGTGAGGTGATATCTTATCATAGTTGTTGTTTTGAAAGATGTATTGATTTATTTGAAAGGGTTACAGAGAGGCAGTGAGAGAGAGGTCTTCTCTCCGATGGTTCACTCCCCAGATGGCAGCAAAGGTCGGAGCTGTGCTGATCTAAAGCCAGGTGCTTCTTCCCGAACTTCCACATGGGTGCAGGTGCCCAAGGACTTGGGCCATCTGCTGCTGCTTTCCCAGGCCCTAGCAGAAAGCTGGATCTGAAGTGGAGCAGCCGGGAGTTGAACTGGTGCCCATATGGGATGCCGGCGCCATAGGTGTTGGCTTTAGCAGCTATGGCACAGCGCCGGCCCCTTATCAGAGTTTTAGTTTGTTCTCCTGCGAGGCCCGCAGTGCTGGGATGATGGAGCGACAGCATTCTTCAAGAAGCACCGGAGACAAGTTTCGGTGAACTTGTCTGTTTATTAACAATCAGTCTCAAGCTTTTAAAGGGCAGGCAGAGGGGGCATAGCTAATTCAGGGCAACACTAATTCTGTAGGGTAAAGCCAATGTGAGATAAGGTAAAGCTGTGCTTCTCCAAGCAGCTTGAAGGTCATGTAGACTATGTAGGCTCCCAGGTGGTCCTGATGGGCCAGGGCCACACCAGGGAGCTGTGTACCTGATTGGCAATTACAAGGCCCTTGAACAGGAAGTGTGGGGTGGGGGAATGTGCCTGGGGCTCCTGCCACCTGCCAACAGTCAGGTCATAGGGTCCATCCTGGGAAGAGTGCCACGCCCTCTTAACCTCCTGTATGGGCTAGGCAGGCAGTCTCCCAGCCAGGCACAGGATCACACACCTAATGATACTGAGCATTATTTTCATATATTTTTGGCTGTTTGTATTTCTTTTTTTTTTTTTTTGACAGGCAGAGTTAGACACTGAGAGACAGAGAGGTCTTCCTTCTGTTGGTTCACCCCACAACTGGCCGCCACGGCTGGTGCGCAGTGCTGATCCTAAGCCTGGAGCCAGCTGCTTCCTCCTTGTCTCCCATGCTGGTGCAGGGCTCCAGCACCTGGACCATCCTCCACTGCCTTCCCGGGCCACAGCAGAGAGCTGGACTGGAAGAGGAGCAACCGGGACAGAGTCCGGCGCCCTGACCGGGACTAGAATTCCGGGGTGCGGACACTGCAGGTGGAGGATTAGCCTAGTGAGCCATGGCGCCGGCTGTATTTCTTCTTTTAAGAACTATCTATCCAGGTCCTCTGCTCATTCCTTAACTGAAATGGCTATTTTTCTGTTGTTCAGTTCTTTGATTGTTACTCTCTTTATTGTTACTGAAATTAATGGGGAATTAGATGGCTCCTTATGTGGTTAACAAAGGAAATTAGGAAAGAAGAAATATTGTTCAACAGAGATTTTTTTAGAGTCTTTATTTGAAAGTTGGAAATATTTGGGAGTCTCTTTCTCCAGTCAGATTATATACAATGAAAGTGATTTTAGGCTTGTTGAAATACTGAAATGTGATAGGCAGTGCATAATTGTCGGGAAGAACTGCACATAATTAGAGAACATGAATGCATGAAAGTGAGATTTGATTTGGAAATGCTGGTTCGTTGTATTGCTGTTGTCCTAAAATGCTTATGATGGGAGCTGATAGTTTTCAAAGTGCTTTTGTGGTACTGAAGTACAATAGGCATGATGTTGTGGTTGGACCCACAAACTAGGGGATGCCGGCCCTAAAGTAGACTAGGTGTAGTGAATGGGAGGGTTCCTTGATTGAAATATACTGGAATGGCATCTGTTTTTAGGTCTAATAATGGATGGCTGGTGAGTGTAAAACATCCTTGGTTGAAATTAGTATACAGATTGGCATTTCTGTACATAGAACTACTCAATTATCTTAAGCATAGTTCTCTTGATTTTAAATCTGTTTTGGGAATTACATGAGGCAGAGTTTATCTTCACAGCTTCAGTAACACTGATGTCCTGTAGATTTCACAGTTAGGGAGGGGTTGTTAATTTTATCTGTTATGTATAGAGCTCATGAGGATGGAAGGGCAAATTAAGAGTAGTATAATAACTGGTGAAATGTTCTTGCTGTTTCTACTTGGGCATCTATGGTACTTGTGTTGTTTACTTTAGTTGTTAATATATTGAAATAATGTAAAGAACTAAATTAATTGAGAGAGATTGTTAGTGTGTGATTATGAAATAGAGTAGTTGTTCTGCAGTGAGTGATGTAGCATCTCAAAGTCTTAGTTGGAATTGGTGTGTCATAAAGAGAGAAATGAATTCGAGCTGGGTTAACCTTGGCAAATTTGTATAACATTTTCACTAGCAGCTTTATTGAGAAAGTCACAGTGATATATGGCTGGCTTCCAACCAGTTGTAGGGGGTTTGGTTCCTTCCTTATTTTAGGATTCTACATAAATAGCTCTTCAAGTACATGATATGGTGTTGGGCACCATGTGAAGTCATTCAAGGTTCGTGGTTGAGATCAGGTATGGACGCTCCTCGTTTTGAGGCAAAACTTTCTCAAATGACAAAAATTAAGACTACCATGGCTGTTAATAAAGGAGCCCATTGTTGATATGGTATTTCATTTTGTATATGCATCAAGATTGTCTTCTGCCTATAATCCCAGAAAATGTTTGGAAAAAATATTTGCAACTACAAATATAATTGCAAAGTGAATTTTAGCTCAGGTAGAATTGAGTGTATATCCTGAAAATGATAGGAATCTGAGTGAATCCTCCTTTGATTGCAAATAGAGCTTCTATTGGAAAGATGTAATAGAGCTGTGCTCCAGCACAGTGTCATGAAGAACAGTATTTAATAGTTGGCTAGCACAGTTCCTGTGAACACCTCTGATTGTAAGTAGGAAGATGAAATCCAGGGTTCATAATGTGGCTGGGCTCTTTTGATACTGCCTCCATATATGGTTGCTAGTGAAATAAATGCTTTTATTTCTGTGGGAGTAGCGATAATTATGGTACTTGTGTGAAATATGCTCTGGTGTTAATGTCTGTTCCTACTGTAAGTATATGGTGAGCTTGGATAGTCAGTCTTTAAAAACCAATATTGGGGCCTGCACTGCGGCTCACTAGGCTAATCCTCTGCCTGCAGCGCTGACACTCTGGGTTCTACTCCCAGTTAGGGTGCCAGTTCTGTCCCGGTTCCTTCTCTTCAATTCTAGCTCTCTGCTGTGGCCCGGGAGTGCAGTGGAGGATGGCCCAGGTGCTTGGGCCCTGCACCCACATGGGAGACCAGGAGGAAGTGCTTGGCTCCTGGCTTCAGATCTGCACAGTGTGCTGGCCGTGGCGGCCATTTGGGGGGTGAACCAATGGAAGGAAGACCTCTCTCTCTCTCTCTCTCTCTCTCACTCACTGTCTTAACTCTCTCTGTCAAAAAACAAACAAACAAAAAACACTATTGGGGCCGGTGCTGTGGTGCAGTAGGTTAATCCTCTGCCTGCAGGGCCGGTATCCCATATGGACAGCAGTTCTAGTCCCAGCTGCAGTAGAAAATGGCCCAAGTGCTTGGGCCCTTGCACCCACGAGGGAAACCTGGAAGAAACTCTTGGCTTTAGATCAGTGCAGCTCTAGCCATTGTGGCCATTTGGGGAGTGAACCAGTAGAAGGAAGACCTTTCTCTGCCTGTGACCTCTCACTGCCTGTAACTCAACCTCTTAAATAAGTAAATAAAATTTTTAAAAAAACAAACCAATGTTTATTCAAGCTCATACTCTTATTCCCTCAGAACAACAGATTCTAGAGGGTGAAATTATTCCAGAAACAGGTCAGATCAGAGTATATACTTTGGGGTGGCCAAAGAATCAGAATATGTGTTGGTATAAACTTGGGTATTCTCCTCTAGCCATGTCAAAGTATGTGGTGTCTAAGTTCCAGTATGTTGTAATCGCCACTACTCATATAGGAAGAATAGTAGGAGATTGCTGTCATTAATACTGGTCATACAAAGAGTGGTGTTTGACATTGGGATAGCACCGGTGGTTACATATTAATCATTGTGATGATGCAATTAATGGTTTCAGGAATTGATACAACACCTGCCAGCTGAAGTAAAAAGATGGTTCAGTCTATGGGAATACCCACATGTTCAGGATTACAGGCCAGGGGTGGACAGCTGTCCCTCCTGTTCCCAACCCAGCTTCTGCTATAGGGGAATAGAGTAGGAAAAAAAAGTGTTGTGTGTAATAATCAAAATCTCATGTTATTTATTCAATGAAGCATTATATTTTGGACTCTGATTGTAATATCTACTGGAAAGAAAAGGTTGGTGACTGCATTCCCCAAAGGCTGAGAAGGGGGCTTTGTGTGCCTTCTCCAGGACAGTTCTCAGAAATAGCACAGACGCTTTCATTTTCTCACTTAAAGTTTTAGGAAATGTTACAAACACACTCGGCGGGAAGAATATGCAGAGAGTGTCGGGATCTTGGCGGTCCTGCACTGGAGCAGGCCAGTGCTCTTGGGATCCAGCTGCAGTGTGAGCTGCTGTAGCCCTGCCTTCTTCCACTAAAGTTGTTCATTTTCCCTACAGTGTTGAGATAGCTACAGACATCTTTCCAAGCAGGTGTCTTAAAACTCACAACATTATTTGAAATTTGCACTACCAGTATGAACAGTGGTTTTTAAACTTTTGACTTTACTGGAATTAGAGAAGGTGAGCTTTTTAAAAAGTAGTGCAAGTCATTAGGACGACTCTCCCGCATGCCTCCTTTCCACAAGGGACAATGTGTGTCGCTGATCCTCTTGGCTACAAGAATCAGGCTTCCTGTCCTCAAAGGAGGGCAACTTTGATGAGGGTGGAGCGAATTCAGAAACCACGTGGTTTCCAGAGGCTCCTGAACTCACTCACCACAGCAAAACCTGCAGACTCTTGAATCCTCCCAGTGTCTGCTTCCTTGATATTTCCTATCATACACAGTATGAAGTATCATAGGTCATTGATGCTGCACACAGCCTCGGAGCCATCCATAGCTCAAACCCATTTAACAACAATACCTTCAAAATTATGTGATGTAGTTACTCTAACAGGACAAAATCCAAAGTGGGGAGACTGGGCAAAATCCTGGTGGTTGCTGTTAGAGGTTTTTAGGCATGTGACACAGGATGAAGGAGCACTGTGATTTCTTTGAGTGATTCAGAAAATTAGAGGGAAAAGTTTGCTAAAGATCTCATAACTAGATTGTCTTGATTGGCTTCAAGTTAGCCAGGGTCTGTCCCTTGTACTGTAGACTGATGTGGTTATGAACTTCATAATGAAGGAGTTGACACATTTGTGATTCTAGAGAGAAAGTGAAGGTCTGAGCTCATGAGTGTGCTGACTGCAAAATCATTAGAGAACCAGCCACGGAAGTTTTTCATCTGCTTTGGTTCTTTTGATTACTGGAGGAAAATTCCTCTGGGAAGATTCAGGCTCCTTTAGTTTGTGATTTCCTTTCAAATCTGCAGATGATTATTGAATCTTAATGCCACGGCAGGTAGCAGGCTATTCAGAAGACAATGGGTTGTTGTTGTGCACATGACTTTCTGTGGGTTTATAATTTCTTTTTTTTTTTTTTACTTTTTGACAGGCAGAGTGGCTAGTGAGAGACAGACAGAGAGAAAGGTCTTCCTTTTTTGCCATTGGTTCACCCTCCAATGGCTGCCGCGGCTGGCGCGCTGCGTCCGGTGCACCGCGCTGATCCGATGGCAGGAGCCAGGTGCTTCTCCTGGTCTCCCATGGGGTGCAGGGCCCAAGCACTTGGGCCATCCTCCACTGCACTCCCTGGCCACAGCAGAGAGCTGGCCTGGAAGAGTGGCAACCAGGACAGAATCCGGCACTGCGGCGAGCCTTGACCAGCAAGGCACAGAATTAAAGGCACGAAGATCCTTCTTCGATCACGGTTTATTGAGACGCCACTCGGTTGTCAATAGAGATGTAGGCGGAGAGGCACTAAACACATTTCTTCCACTGCTTATATACCCATCCCCTGTCCCAGTACATAGTTAAACATTATCTTAAGTCTAAACCCATCCCCTGTCCCAGTACATAGTTAAACATTATCTTAAGTCTAAACATAGCGAAAGAGCAGTACAATAAACCCATAAAAGCAGGGAGCTTCAGAATAAACAAGCCTTACGCAGAAACTGGCCTTGTTAAACATCAGTGCCTTCGCACAGACACTTATCTAAGACTGCTGGGAGATCGCATAAACAACCTTCACTCCAGCACGTAGGCATGCAAGCAATCTTTACTCCAGCACGTAGGCATCCTGCCTTACAAGCCTCCCACAGTTCCCCCTTTTTGTTTTTTACAGCAAATGAGGTCTTATCCCCGATCAGGCCTTCACCTCATGATGTGCTGGCCGATCAAGGGGCGCCTGTGCTCAGGGATACTCCCATTCCGGTGCAATGAGCAAAAGCTCTCGGAGTGCTAAGGCAATATCCCAGATGAAAAGAATTCCTATCAGGTGCAATGGCACTATGGCCCCTGAGTGCAAGGACATTCTTTTAAGCTTCTTTAAACATGCTGAGCCAAACCGCGGGGGAACTGCCTGCCTCAATTGCGGCCATTGCTTGCAGGAGAGCAATTTTTTCGCGCTTGCGGCTCGTACTAATCGGAAAAGAACAAAAAGAGTACACAATAGCCCTAATAGTAATACAGCTCCGAACAATCCAACCCCCACCCATTCTTTGAACCATTGTAACCCCTGTAATATATAATCAGAAAACCCTTTCAGAGTGACAACAGATGCTCTAGTTTCATTCAGCTGCAAAATCATGATAGTAAGATTTTGCTGAAGTTCCCCAAATTCCATAGACCAGTTCCCTGATAGATAAGACCCAAGTTTTCTTGACTCATTTAGAGAGGCTGGATATGGCGTAACACACATATGGTGCAGTCTCTGAACGCAACCTAGGCTGGTGACTTCAAAAAGATCTTCCATAGCTGCTTGCAGCAAGTCCATGCGTTTATTTAATAGTAGCACCCCTGAAGCCAGATGATCATTTATGCGTTCCTGGACAAATAGAGCGTCTGATGTTCTTTTTACGACGTCATTAATAGTCTGCACAGTTTGGACAGTGGAAGCCATGGCCACTCCCGCCGTAACAGCCGCTGCGGCAGAGGCGACAATTGCCGTTACAATGGCTATAATCCCAAAGTCCCGTGGCTGTCGAAACAAGACTGCTAGAGGAAATTCCTCTGGGTCAGTCACTACTGGTATAGGAACATAGGTAGGTACACGCATTACTACCATAGTTTTCTGGGTTCCATTCCAACACTGGGTTAAATAGCATGTATCATTTCCTGCACATTCTATTATCGTCCCATTATCTTGTTTATCTGTCAAAAGAAAAATAAAGGGAGGATCGACACAAACATGACTAGACAGGAGGCTCATATTATGCAAAGAATGCGATGTAAAGTTACTGAGTACGTGACTAGTTATGTTATAACTGCCACTAGCATTATAGAGGCTTATATTAATAGAATCAAGCCTTGCCAAAGGGGACAAATCCATACTAGCTCCACGTCTATTCCACAATACCCAGGAGGCTAAAGGATTGCCCGCTTTGGGTTTCTGATATAATTTGAATTTAGGAGAAAATTTATACGGTTCTTGGGTTTCTACACTTTCTGTGCAATCACCAAATCGCGGGGGATAGCTGAATTCCCGAGTGATGCACTTTGGTACAGGTCTAGATATGTTCCATGAAGCACTGGAATTGGTTTCTGTCTGTATTAAAAAAGGGACTGTTATGTTGGCTGTGATCAGGAGTGTAGTGACATTAGCCACGGTGCTATTACCTCCTCCTCCTGTTCCATTTGTGCTCCCTAGAGCAATTTTTGTAAGGGCCTCGAGCAACATTGGGATCGAGAGGTCAGGATTTAGATATTTAAAGGGATCATATATCCAACTAAGGTTATATGAAAGAATCTGTATACAGGGACTCTGCGAGTTCATAGAAAAACACAAGCTATTATAGAGGGTAACATTAGTAGCATTATATCGCATTTGTCGCATATTTTGTGGTGTTTTGCACGGTATTTCTAACTGACAGTCTCTATTATACAATTGAGGAAACATCTTATCACTAGAGAACACTGGCTTAGGTATTGGCCATGTTCTCGCAATGGCCCACAGGGTCACATTCTTTGATATCGTCATGGGAAATGTCAACCATAGTCCCATCAGTATCCATGTCAGACGTTTCATTATCATGCCTCGTGTTCTCTTGTCGTTCCTCTTCTTTCTTATCTGTCACTCTCCTTGTCAGTCTTTCTGGAATCCAGATCGGGTCTGGTCGTTCCTGCGGAAAAACACAAATTGCTCCCCTGGATCTCTGTATCACAGGATCCGGGCCATACCATTTGTTATCTAGTACATCTTTCCACATGACCTTTTGGCTAGTTTGTACAGGATTTTTTGTATGTCTCATAGCCGCTGATTCATTCTCTGTATTAAAATGTAAGAAATTGAGAGTGTATAATGCAATAGCGAGGCGTTCTCTGGGGGTTGCATGGAGTGCAATTCCCCCTCTTTGTTTTTGCAATGTTTCTTTTAGGGAGCGATTAGCGCGCTCCACAATGCCTTGGCCTTGAGGATTATACGGTAGGCCAGTTTTATGAGCTACTTGCATTTGTGACATAAAGGTAGCGAAGCCTTTTGAAGTATAAGCGGGCCCATTGTCAGTTTTTATGAGGGCAGGCTTTCCCCAAGCTGCCCAAGCCTCAAGACAATGAAGTTTCACCTGTGCTACACGTTCCCCAGACAAGGAAGTGGCATGAATGACACCAGAATATGTGTCCACTGAGACATGTACGTATTTTTGCCTACCGAATTCTGGGATGTGTGTAACATCCATTTGCCATAAGGATAAAGGTTTTAGTCCCCTAGGATTAACACCAGAATGTGGCGGATGGAGGAATATTGCACAATCTGGACAGGCCTTTACAATTTGCCGAGCTTGTTCTCTGGAGATATGAAAGCGCAAGCGCAGCGTATTAGCTGGAACATGATAAGAGGCATGAAAGTTTTTTGCTAGGTCAACAGAAGTCAGAGATACAAAGACACTATTACGGGTTGCAATATCTACCTTGGCATTAGTTTTACTCATAGGTCCAGGGAGGCCAGAATGAGCTCTTATATGGCCAATGAAAAAGGGCATACGTCTAACCAGGATAGCTTGCTGGATTTGTCGAAATATCGGGGCTACCGTGCTATGCGACTGTATATGAGCTACAACTTCTAGTGAACGGACAGCATTCACCACATATTGGGAATCTGAGATAATATTAATGGGTTCATCTGAAAATGTGCGAAATACTGTCAATACCACTAAGCATTCTACCACTTGAGGGGCGTTAGGGCGAAAATGAAGAATCACAGGCTCCGAATCAGTTGTAGCATACGCTCCACGACCAGTCTTGGAACCATCAGTATAAATAGTTGTCGCAGCGGGAATGGGTTTGCTCTTTGTAAGTTTAGGAAAGTAGACTAAATTTCGCTGCACAAAAGTTAATAATTTGTCTGCTGGCAAGTGATTATCAATTACACCTGAGAAGGCAGTTAGAACAATAGGCCAAACATTAGTGGTACCGGCAAGAGTCTCAATTTGCATCTGAGTATAAGGCACAATCAGCTCATCAGGATGTTTACCAAAATGCATTGTGCAAAACTTGAGACCCAGAAGAGCATAATGAGCTACTAATTCAGGATAATACCGCAATGTTCTCACACCCGCTGAATTACCATGTATCCACCACAAAGGAGCATTTTGCCACACCACTCCAGTAGGTGTAGTGGGCGTAGCAAGAATGCATAGTAGTAATTTTTTAGACGGATCGAACCTACATAGTTGGGCTTTACTACGAGTTGCAAAGCTTTAACGCCCTCAGGAGTAAGTTGACGAGGAGAGGCAATATCTGGATTGCCCTCCAGAATAGAGAACAAAGGTTGCAGGTCGTTTCGGGTCAGCGGTAAATATCCACGTAGCCAATTTATGTCCCCTAGCAGCTTTTGAAAATCATTCAGTGTGCATAGGTTTTGAGTGCTAATGCAGAGCTTCTGTGGCCGAATGGAAGTTGTAGTAATTTTTGCTCCTAAAAATTGCACCACATCAGATTGTTGTATTTTTTCTGGGGCAATAGAAAGACCATATGCGTTAAGGCAGGAGGAGAGCAATGCAAAGGTCTTATCTACTAATTGCTGTGAATGAGCTGTGATAAGAATGTCGTCCATATAATGAATGATACGGACTTGTGAAAACTGTTTTCGCACTGGTGCGATAGCCTGATTAACATATAATTGGCAAAGAGTAGGGCTATTAGCCATGCCTTGAGGCAACACTTTCCATTGATACCTTGCGTCAGGCATTTCATGATTCTCTGAAGGGAGAGTAAAAGCGAATCGCTCTCGATCTAAAGAATGTAAAGGTATGGAAAAGAAACAATCCTTAATGTCTACCACTAGCATAGGCCAGCCCTTTGGAAGGGAAGACAGAAGAGGCAGTCCTCTCTGTACTGGTCCCATCAATTGCATCTGTCTATTGACTGCTCGCAGATCATGCAAAAGCCTCCATTTGCCTGAATTTTTCTTTATGACAAAAATTGGAGTATTCCAGGGCGATACTGAGGGCTCTATATGTTCTAACATCAGCTGCTCTTGCACAAGTTCTCTAGCGGCGGCGAGTTTTTCACGACTGAGGGGCCACTGGGGCACCCACACTGCCTTATTCGTATTCCAGGGAATACGTAATAGCTTTTCCTCAGTGGCCCCTAGGAAAAACCCACGCCTTTGCGGTCTGTTTTTTGAACTAACTCCACCGGTTCTGATATACCCTGAAGATTTTTCCCTAACCCTTTATTGGGCATATATCCTTGTCTTGCCATGATATTTTTGCTAGTCTGCGAATACTCATTAGTCAATATGAGTTTCATCTGGGTTTGTATATCCCTACCCCATAAATTTATAGGTAAATCTACCACAAAGGGACGAAAGGTGCCTTTGTTGTTTATCGACTGTCCAGTGGAGTTCCTTAGAACTTATTTCTGGAGCCTGTCGATATCCCAATCCTACCAAGTCTTGAGAGGCATGCTGCAAAGGCCATCCCTTTGGCCAAAATTGTTTACTCATAACGCTACGATCTGCTCCTGTATCCACTAAGCCTGAAAAATGTTTACCCTCCACCTCTATCTGTAACATTGGTCGGTCATCTAATTCCATGCTTAGACATGCGAGATCGATTCCTGTAGATCCAAAACCAGATGCGCCGCGGTTATGTGACCGGGCGGGGTATTTTTCATGACCTGATTGCAGTATCAGAAGTTGTGCTACGCGATCACCAGGGGAAATGGAAATTACTCCAAAAGGGGAGTAGCACATTACTTTAATAACACCCTCATAGTCAGGATCAATTACTCCTGGTAAAACAATTAACCCTCGTAGCGTTGATGATGACCGTCCAATGATTAATCCTGCGGTATCCTTTTCTAATGGGCCCTGCATGTCTGTATCTATTATCTGTACTCCCATGCTCTGTGTTAATACCAAGCCGGAGGTGGCACGGAGGTCCAGCCCTGCGGAGCCCGCGGTTGCTCTGCGGACTTCGGGGGTGGCTGCATGGAAGGTTCCTGTAGTGCCCCATATGCTTTCGGGCCCTGGGGACGGGGGCCCCGATATCCGTTTTTTGACTCCTTTTCTATTGTCTCGAGGGGTTGTCCGTTAATGTCTTTTACTGACCTGCATTCATTAGCCCAATGCTTCCCCTTTTTGCATCTGGGACAAGTGCCAGGTATTTGTCGCACAGGATTGTTATGCTCCTTTTGTTCTTTACAATTTTTCTTAAAATGACCAATTTTCCCACACTTAAAACATGCACCATTATTGTTATTACGTTTTGTTGCAGTTAAAATAGCAGCAGCAAGCCCAGCATTAGTTAATGGTCCCCCAATTTCCCTACATGCCTTCAACCAGGCTTCTAGCCCTTTTCCTTTCCATGGAGTTATGGCTCGTTTGCAATCTTTAGTAGCTTGCTCATATATAAGCTGCTGAATTAAGGGCATTGAACTCTCCACGTCCCCAAAAATTTTTCCCGCTGCTTCCATCATTCTACCCACAAACTCTGAAAAAGGCTCATTGGACCCTTGAATAATTTTTGTTAAATTCCCCGAGACCTCACCTCTTTTGGGTAAAGTCTTCCAAGCCCTGAGATATATGTCATTAATCTGTCTGTATACTTCAAGGGGGTAGCGAGTTTGATCAGCCGCCCATTGTCCTTGTCCTAAAAGCATATCTGCTGTCCAATGCGGCTGACCATCCCGCACATTTTGTCTAGCCTGTGTATGTGCAGCATCGGTAACAATGGATCTGTAATCGAGATATTGTCCCGTGCTGAGGCTGCCTCGTGCAATCTCAAACCAATCTAAAGGTGTCATAGCATTAGTGGTTAATCGTCCTAACAAAGTTAAAGTATAGGCGGCATTGGGACCAAATTGGCGAGCGGCCTCCACTAGATCTTTTAACTGTTTATATGGTATAGGCTCATGAAATCGGCGTTGAGTCTGTTGTTCCTCAAATACCGGGAAGGCTGATGCCAATTGGGCCCACGTTTCCCTTTTAATAAAATGGCTGCCTTTACTGTGCATAACATAAGGGGGAGGGCGCACGCTAGCAGCCTGAACTTTATTATCTGCGCCCTGTTCCTCAGTCTCAGTGAAATCATCATCCAAATTTTCTTCATACTGCTCCTCTTCTGCCAATCTAAGATCCTCAAACTCACTTAAGGCGGGGTACAAAGGTGCTGAAGGTTTTTCTTTTTCTGAGCTCAAAAATTTCTTCATTTCCTTGTGAGATCTCTCATCTTTTACCTTGCCTTTTCTTTTGGTATGTTCCCTCTCCTCAGTAATACTTTGTTCCGACCAACTATCCTGCTGGTCGGCTAGTGCTCTTCTCCCTTGTTTGATAATTTCCACATTTTTACCAGTTTGTAAGCAGGAATGTACCAATTTCCAAAACGGAAAGGTTCCTGCCCTAAGCGACCCCTTTTCTTTAGCCTGCTCCAAATCCTTTCCTAATTTTTCCCAACATTTCAAATTAATATCTCCTGTGTAAACAAACCAAGGGGCTTTCCTGTCTATATCTTCTAAAATCGTCTTTATTGTTTTTGTGGAAACTTTTAATCCCCTTTCTTTTAACAATGCTTGTATGGGATCCACGAAATTTTCACTTTCATGACTATTGGTAGTACCCATATCTATGATTCTAAAAGGCACTGTTTCCTTTTACTCTGGGCCGCACACAACTTTAGAACTATAACAGCGAGTATTAAAACAATAATAAGAGAGAAGGCAAAAATGATAATAACCAGGAGAAATTCTTCTAACATACCCTTCCTCGACGTCGACCCGTCTCCCGTGTGAAGTTCTGGATCTTACCTCTCCAGTCGTGCAATGTTACGCGTCTGGTTCGAGTTCCCGGGTTTCGGCACCAGCTGCGGCGAGCCTTGACCAGCAAGGCACAGAATTAAAGGCACGAAGATCCTTCTTCGATCACGGTTTATTGAGATGCCACTCGGTTGTCAATAGAGATGTAGGCGGAGAGGCACTAAACACATTTCTTCCACTGCTTATATACCCATCCCCTGTCCCAGTACATAGTTAAACATTATCTTAAGTCTAAACCCATCCCCTGTCCCAGTACATAGTTAAACATTATCTTAAGTCTAAACATAGCGAAAGAGCAGTACAATAAACCCATAAAAGCAGGGAGCTTCAGAATAAACAAGCCTTACGCAGAAACTGGCCTTGTTAAACATCAGTGCCTTCGCACAGACACTTATCTAAGACTGCTGGGAGATCGCATAAACAACCTTCACTCCAGCACGTCGGCATGCAAGCAATCTTTACTCCAGCACGTAGGCATCCTGCCTTACAAGCCTCCCACACGGCACCCCAACCGGGACTAGAACCCAGTGTGCCGGCGCCACTAGGCGGAGGATTAGCCTGTTGAGCCACGGCGCCGGCTGTGGGTTTGTAATTTCCATGACCATTCGAAGGGAAACTTATCTCATGGGTCTGGAGATAACTGTGTTGCAGTTATTCTGTTGGAATATGAGCAAGAGAAAAATAAGCAAGCAAGTCAATAAATGCTTTGTGAAATATCAAGACTGAAAGGTTCCAATAAAGACAAGAGGGAAAGGATGGGAGTCTTAGACTGGCAGCAGTTTGAGGAAGGAGTCTCTGAGGGATTGACACTGAACCAGAGACTCCAGCATAGTATATTTAGGGTGGGAGTAGGTTTATGGTCATCAGGGTGGAAGTGAATCCTGATGTTAGTTCTCGGTATGGAGAAAACACCCCTTGATTGTGTTGTGTTCTCAGGGGTTGTGTCACTGATAATTTCCTGGATGTCTGGCAGAGCAGCTATGAAGCCTGGGCAACTGGAGGAAGCATTCGTATTTGGGAGAGAAAGTGATATCTTGGTTTTGTGCTGTAGGAGAATGCCTCAAAAATTTTGTAAAAGGAGTAGATATTGGATGCAGTGGTTAAAATGCCAGTTGGGACTCCCTCACACATCGCAATGCCTAGATTTGATTCCTGGATCTGCCCCAGATTCCAGCTTCGTGCTAATAACCTGGGAGGCAGCAGGCAGCTGATGGCTCAAGAAGTCGAGTTTCTGCCAGTCAGATGAGAGAACTGGATTGAGTTCCTGATCCTGGCTTTAGCCTGGCCCAGCCCCAGCTATTGCAAGTTTTGGGGAACAAACCAGCACATGGGAGGTCTCTCTTTTTCTATGTTTTTGTGTCTCTGCCTGTCAAAAAAAAAAAACCACAAAAATTTAAAAAATACGCAGTGAATAAATTTAATTGTAGGGCAGTAACTGTTCTTATGATAGTAGATTTAAGCCATTTTAAGGGGGAAATCAGTTTTGATCCTTGTAAGTCAAAACTTGAGGGGAATGTAACTTTTTGGTTCCATTATGAAGGGAAAGACATAGATTACGGTACTGGAGCCTTGGAAGGTATTTACTGAGGAGATTGTCTTTCCAGCTAAAGGACGCTTAGTGAGCTGGAGTGATGAGAGGATGCCTGCTGATGTGATGGAGAAGTTGGTTGTCATTGGTATCAGAAATTCTGAAAAATGTAAAGAGAAATGGACAAATTACTTGTAAAACTCTAGAAAGGAGTTACCTAGGATAGATGTGACCTTTCAGATACAATAATGAGTGAAAATTGCAAGTTCATGAAAGACTGTTTGAAAATATGGCATGACTTAGAGGTATTTTGTTAAAGTACACATTTCACCCGTGTAGCAAAAAATGAGTGGCAGCATGAAAATGGATGGAATTCAGAATGCGTGAGAGATTTGAAATAATCATGGAGCTTATAAGATGATGTGCCAGATATAGTAATATTTCCAGGCATATATGAAATTATCTAATTAAACCAGGATCGATAACATAATCACACCCCTGGAAACGTCAAAGGATCTATGTTTCTCATCTTGTAGATACCAACTAATCAGGCTATTTGGATTATATTACAGGTACTCTAAAGATGTGGAGCTGATTTTAGGTTATGATTTTAGGTTATTTATTTATTTATTTATTTAGCTGATTTTAGGTTATGATAATGTAAAATGCTCTTGGTACAAATGTCTTAAAATTTAAAAATTCTAATGTTCTTGTGTTATCAGACATGATGGTTATCTTAATGAGAAAGGCCCAGAGGCCTAAAAGGGATAAATATTTTTAATATCCTACTATAGACTTCTAGTTTAGAACATCAAAGATTAGAAGATGGGACTTGAGCACCCCTTTGACTTGCATCCTCTGGTCTGCTTTAACAAAAACCAGGAGGAAAAGAAAGCTAGGCATCAGAAGCAATGTAAAGATAGGTGGCGGGCCTGTTAAAGGCTGCTCTGTTCAGTGATCTGCCATCAAGAAGACCCAACAGGCCAGGCCTGCATTGGTTTATATGGAAAGCCAGGGCTTCAGCAGAAGTGAGCTTATGAAGAGCCCTGGCAACTCTGCCAGCCAAGAGTTGGGTTGCTGGAAATGGAACTGCCGTGGAGTCGAAGGACTTCAGGTCAGAGCCACAGATCTTGTTTGTTGGCTCCAAGCTGAAAAGCCCTTCACTCTACCCAGCTTCCAAAATAACCACCACTGCTAGGGCATGGCCGAGCAGGGTCAGCAACATTGCAGGCAGAACTGTAAGATTCCTGTTGGAAATGCCACCTGCCTTTACCTGACCAGCTCTCCTCCCAGGCCAGCTAGGTGATGGAAGTCAGTAGGATGCCCTCCCAAGGAGGTTCCCACCTCCCTTATGATGTACCCCACATGAGGAAATAGACAGGTCTGGGCCTCATAACTGGCAAGGCGTTGGAGCCCACCTGATTATTGTCAAGCCCTTTTTGTCAGTTTGTGTTTGCCTCTCAATAGGAAAACTTATCTGTGGTTTAGACAGCACCTTTCTTAGGTCCTCTAATAATGACTGTTCTTTATCTTAGACCCTGTCTAGCCCATTTGGGGCCTCATTCCTTTGTAATCATAGCCTCTACTCCTACATCAATGGCTCTGCTCCCAACCTGTATGGATTGATGGTCCTCTCTCCCCAATTAACACATGATTGTTGAGAATTTTTCTACAGACAAACCCCTCTACCCGCAAGAGACGAGCATCCCTTCTCCCAGTCTTGGTTGGAATCCGCTTTGCAACCTCCCCCTCCTCAGTGGTGATCTCAGGAACAGCTTTGGGCTACAACGTTTTCTCGACCAACTGACTCAAAACAACTCCACTGGTTACAAAAGGTCACTAGGTCCACTGAGACCCCAGGTGATGCCACCCAAGGTCCCCAAAGCCAAATCACCTCACTAGCAGTTTTACAGGAGGTGATAGTGGACAAGCCAAAGCCTTCACCAACTAGGCGGTCAACCAGATGGTGCTACAGGGATATACTTGGCTCCCCACCCAGGACATCACCACTTTAGACATGGTCCCATGCCAGCAGAGAGTAACTCATCGCCCCGTGTCAGCAGGAAGCAGCTCTGGAAGATAGACCATTGTCCCTCCACCCCTCCTGGACTTTTGGGCCAATGTAACCCCATATAACACTTGGTTTATAAAAAACAAAAGGGGGGAATGTTAGTAAAATGGTGTCATCTTCCTAAGCCCAGCCTGGCTTACTAGAAGTCAGGTGACCAAGTAGCCCAATCACAAGCTCAGCTGCACCCCCACCCTAATGGTATTTGCCGCTCCTACTTCCTTTCTCTGCAAAGCTGTATGAGACCTGTTCTCCCAGTACAGGATGCTCTTCTCTCTGTGCATGGGGAGGCAGCCTGTCGGGTTCCCCCACTCGACAAAAAGCCTTTCCCCTTAAAAGAAATAACCTAACCATATACTATTGACAGGTGCAGCTGCCCTATATACAGACATTTGCAGTCACCAGGCTCAGGTCTTCTGTTTAAATTTTTATTTTTATTTATTTGAAAGGCTGAGATGGACAGAGACATGCAGAGATTTTCCATCCACTGACCTACCCCTCAAATGCCTGTAACAGCTGTGGCTGGGCCATGCCGAAAACAAGCCAGTTACTCAGTCCATGTCTCTGATAGGAGTGGCTGGGACCCGACTCAAGCCATCACCTGCTACCTCCTTGGGCACACGTCAGCAGGAAGCCAGAATCGGGAATGGATCCACAGCTTGAATCCTGACATTTATTGATGCAGCCATTAGTGAGGCTTAGAGTATTCTATAGGCTGTATAATACAGGATAGATTTCTGAGTTATTTCAAGTTACAAACTTTATCAGTCCTACATCTGATTCTTGTGAAGCAATTTGTCTAGAGGTGTTAATTTTTCAAACAAGTCAGTTTCTTGTATGTCTGGATTTAGTTTATTTTCCCCATATTTGTTGAGGTATAATTGACAAAATTGTAAGTATTTAGGAGCACCATTGTTGACAATCAGTTGATTCTAAATGCATGGATTTCTGAACCTCTCTTCTGCCTCACCAGTCATTATGTCTCATTTTTTAGGATTTGTTTATTTGAAAGGCAGAGTTACAAAGAGGCAGAGAGAGGTCTTCCATCTGCTGGTTCACTCCCCAAATGGCCACAGTGGCCAGGGCTGGGCTGAAACCAAGCCAGGAGCCAGGAGCTTCTTCTGGGTCTCCTATGCAGGTGCAGGGGCCCAAAGACTTGGGCCATCTTCTGTTGCTTTTCCAGGCTGCAGCAGAGAGCTGTATCAGAAGTGGAGCAGCTGGGACTAGAACTGGTGCCCATACAGGATGCTGGCAGAGCAGGCAGCAGCTTTACCTGCTGTGCCACAGTGCTGTCCCCTCATTATGTCTCATTTTGCCAGCACCATACTGTTTTGATTACTATACCTTTGTATTATTTTTGAAATCAGGATGTGGGAGGACTTTAGATACATGTCTCTGGTTCAGTATTGTTTTGGCTTTTCAAATTCAATTATGGTTTCCTAGGAATGTTAAAGAGTTTTTCCTATTTGTGTTCAAAAACCCTTTTGGAATTTTGATAGGGATTGCATTGAGTCTCCAAATCACTTTGAGTAGTGTGAATATTTTCAAGATTATTTCAACTCATGAACATGTGATGTCTTTCCATTATTGCGTTCATATGCTCTTAGATGTTTTATGAACTAATTCCTTTTGTATTGTCTGGCCTTTATTTCTTGCGACAGCTTTTGACTTAAGTATTTAAGAATAGCCACCCCTGTTCTTCTTTTGTGTCTAATTTTTTTCATTTTTAAAGTTTTTTGTTTTATTTGAAAGGCAGACTTACAGGGGAGAGAGGGAGAGAGATGGATCTTCCATCTGCTCATTCACTTCCCAGACGGCCACAACGGCCACAGGGGCACAAGTGCTTGAGCAGTCCTCTGTTGCTTTCTCAGGTGCATTTGCAGGGAGCTAGATTGGAAGTGCAGCAGCCAGGTCTCAAACTGGTGCCCATAAGGGATGCCAGAGCTGGAGGTGGTGGCTTTACCTGCTGTGTCACAGCGCCAGCTCTTGTGTCCATTTCATGGAATATTTTTACAGTCTTTTACTTTCGGGGTATTTGTTCTGCATATGCTGAGAATAGTCCCTAGTACACAACATATGTTTGGGTCTTTTTTTTTTTCTGAGCTCCAGGGGTGCATGCAGTTAGCACACGGTACTTATATGGTTTTTTTTGTCCATTCATCCCCTTTATGTCTTTTGATTGGGAAACTTCATTAATTTACACTTAATTACTCATGCATCATGACTTGATATTTTGTCCATTTTGTGAATATTTTTGTAGTTTTACGTTCTTGTCATCTTTGTTATTTCTTTTGTTGTGATGTCCCTAGAATCCTTGTCTGTTATATGTCTACCACATTTTTAAAAAATTCTAAAACAGTTTATACCACTTTTTCACATTTACAACTTCAATTCTATTGTATACTTCTACCTACACTGTGTTGCTATCACAATTTATAACTTTTTAATTGTATATCCATTAACAAGTGAGTACAGTTAAGTTTCTTATACTAAGTCCCTCACCTGACTTTTAGAGTTGAACGCATTAGAGTGTTCTGTATTTGACTATGTGCTTACCTTTGTTTTCAACCTAGCGGTCTTGCTTCAGCCCTATTTGTAATGTAAACCTACTGAGAGTGAACACCCTCAGTCTTTGTCTGAAAGTGTCTCTGTCCGATGCTGAAGGATGGTTTTCTAAGCATTGCACTCTTTGTTGGCAGTTCTCAGCACTTTGAGTATATCCTCCCACTATCTCCCTTGCCCTCAAGGTTTCTGCTGAGTAATCTACTGATATGGGGACTCCCTTGTGACAGTTGCTTTTTTTCTTACTGCTTCAAAATTATTCCTTTGTCTTTGATTTTTTTAAAAGATTTATTTAATTATTTGAAAGAGTTAATGCAGAGAGGGAGAGAGAGGTCTTACATCCGCTGGTTCACTCCGCAATTGACCACATTGGATGGTGCCACGAGCTTCTTCCAGGTCTCCCACAGGGGTGCAGGAGCCCAAGGACTTGGGCCACCTTCTGCTGCTTTCCCAGGCCATAGCTGAGAGCTGGATCAGAAGTGGAGCAGCTGGGACTTGAACTGGCACCCAATATGGGATGCCAGTCCTACAGGCGGCAACTTTACCTGCTAAGCTACAGCACTGTCCCTGTCCTTGATTTTTAACAATTTATTATGTGTCTAGGTATAAATATCTTTATTAAGCCTATTTGGAGTCCTTTGAGATTCATGAATCTTGTTGTCCATTTCACATCCCAAATTTTGGAAGTTTTCAGACTTTTTAAAAGAAATACTTATTTGAAAGGCAGAGTTGGAGAGAGAAAGATTCCTATTTGATCTGCTGGTTCACCCCCCAAATGGCAACAGTGGTTGGGGCTGGGCCAGGCCAAAGCCAGGAGCAAGGAGCTTCTTCTGGGTCTCCCACATGGGTGCAGGGACCCAAACAATTGGGCCATCCTCTGCTGCCTTCCCAGGCCATCAGCAGGTTGCTGGATAGGAAATAGAGCAGCCAGGTCTCGAATGGGCTGCTCATAGGGGATGCCCCTGCTGCAGTTGACAGCTTAACCCATTGCACCACAGAGCTGGCCCCATTTTCAGACTTCTAAAAAATGCTTTATTGTGGTGGAATGAGAAGGCCATGCTGCTGGCAAGCCAGCGTCAGTTACTCAGGAATGGCTTTGGAAACCCCCTGGGAAACCCCCTGGCAACAGAGCCTGCCTGGCAACAGGCTGTGATTGGTTAGGGCATGAATCGCCCCTTGACTGGATTGGCTACCTCGGCTATTTAAGCTGCTGTACCAACTTAAATAAACGAGTCTGCGGGCTGCTTGCCTCTGGCTGGCTTTCACCCGACTCCTGTGGTCTGTGTGGTGACGCCACGCCTCTTGCCCCCACCATGCTCCTCCTCTCAGAACGCATCAACCTCAACATCTGGCGCCCAACGTGACTGAGAGCATGTCGGACTTGGCGAGGTCCCCCCTTGATTTCGGCAAGAAGGCCCCTCAGTGTGTTGTGTGCTGACAGTTCTGTGAGGGTGAGCACAGAACCCCCTCCTACACCCCTTTCCTTGCCTTGTCCTCGGTCTAAGTGACCCCAGGTTAGGCACACACCGCCCAGAAGCGTAACTCTGCTTCTCAGCTCCTCCTCTTACTTTTGGTTCACCTGGCAAATTCACATAAGGGACTGATAGTCCCAGAATTCGGAACCAAGTCATCTTCCCTCACTCGAGAGAGATGATGCTCGAGAGACCGTGTGGGGATTCGGCCTTGACCTAACGAATCAAGGAAGTCCCCCACTAAGCACAGGACATACGTATGATCTGAAGCACCACTGTCTGTTCATCTCACATAGGGAACCCCCTGCATAATGCCATCAAGCCGCCAAGGTGCTAGGAATTTGCTTTGTTATGGCAGCAGTGCTGTGGGTGTCTTTGCGTTGGGTAGAGTTGGCGTGGCGTGCTCTTCTTAAGCGCTCAAACATGGGAAAGATACCCCCCTCTCAGAAACCCACACAGATTACCAACATAACGAATCTGTGAGTGATAAGAGTCTGTCATTCCAGGCCACTGCCTCACAGACAACAGTTGATAGGGAGAGAGAGCTCCAACATTGAAAATGACATGACAGCAGACAACACAGCAATGCCTAGTCGGCCACCCCCCAAATATCCGTGGGATGAACTTAGACAACCTCGAGGTGATAACCCATGCAAGGTCATCCCATCTGCACCCAGTGAGGATCCCCACATTTGTGGCAGTCCCCGGGCACCCCAGGCTCTCAGGGCAGCTGCTAAACCCCATCCCACCCGCATGTTTGCCTTTAATGTCGAAGTAGATGCAAAATTCAGGCCATGGATTCCAACGCCTGTAAAAAGGCTTCTGCTAACCAGGGGCCAAGGATATGTTTGTGTCTTTCCAGAGAACGTGGGACAGCCCATCAAGCCTGCAACTGACAGTCAGCCAGAACCAGCTGAACAAGACTGAGAGTCCGCCTTGTTAGCGGACGCACCTGCTACCGATTGTCAGGCTGCTGCGCTATCATGCTACCCTGAGAAACTGTCCATAGCCACATTCACCACTGCTTTATACCCCACTTGGCTCTGGTCGGCCACTCAAATGGCCCACAGCCTGCGTGTGGTCACGCCGTTCCTGGTTACCATTGTTCCTCATTCCTACCCCTATCTGAGCAAGCACTCTGTGGTCTCCTGTTTTGAGGGCTGGTTAGTCAACGACGGGTAAGATCCCCTGGGGGACAACCTAAGACAGGCACAGCCGCGTACGGAGACCACATGGAAACAGGGTCAACAATGGTATGGCCAAGAATCATGCCTCCCATTGCTCAAAAAAAAAAAAAATGAAAAGGGGGGAATGTGGAATGAGAAGGCCATGTCAAGATGGCTGCTGGCAAGCAAGCACCCAGTTACTCAGGAATGGCTTGGGAAATCCCCGGGAAACCACCTGGCAACAGAGCCTGCCTGGCAATGGGATCTGATTGGTTAGGGCATAAACCGCCCCTTGACTGGATTAGCTGCCTGTACCCACTGAAATAAATGAGTCAGCTTTCACCAGACTCCCGGGGTCTGTGTGGTGACTCCACACCTCTTGCCCCCACCACACTCCTCTCAGAAACAAATCCACAGCAACGCTTTATGCCCCTTTTCTTGCTGTCTTCCTTTTGTAATGCTCTTTGTGCATTTATAGATGGTGTCCAACTTAAAAGTAGTTAAGCTTACAAATTTTTGATGTGATGATGCTGAAATGCATGTGTACTTAAGTGCTAGATGTACTCAGATTCTTTTTTTACCTTAGATTCACAAATATATCAATGTAGGAACAAAATATGAATAAGCAATATGACCCCAAAGGAACACAGTAATGCTTTAGTATCAGAGCATAAAGAAAAGGAGATTGAAATGCCTGATAGAGAATTATTGGAATGATTATAGGGTTACTCAAAGAGATACAAGAGGATACAGATAAACAGGTAAATGAAATTAGGAAATCAGTGCATGATATAAAGAATTCTGCAAAAAAGATACTGAAAAAGAATGAAACAAATATTAGAAATGAATAATTCAGTAGGTCAAATAAAAAACACAGGCATTCTGGCACAGTGGGTCAAGCCACCGTTTGGCATGCCAGCACCCATTTCTGACTGCCTGGTTGAGTCCCACCTCTGCCTTCTGATCCAGCTTCTGGCCAATGTACCTGGGAGGCAGCAGATGATGACTGCATGTTCTCGAGGCCCTGCTACCCATTTGGGAGACCTGGATGGAGTCCTGGCTCCTGGCCAGCTGGCTATTGCAGCTGTTTGGGGAGTTTCTCAATCGATGGAAAATTTTCTGTCACTCTTGCTGAAGTCCATTGTTAAAATAACATCACCTCTGCAGGTCACAGCCGTCATCTCAGGCCAGCATTTACTCACTAGGAACAATGTTTCTCTAGAATCCCATCTTGGATCTGTTGACGCTTACAAAGTGCTGGTGATACACAGTATGAACCTCTCTTGGGATGCTGGGCAGTGTGAGTGCGTTTCTGAAACTCTGGAAAGTGAGCCTCCACTTGTAAGACCAGCATTGTGTTTCCAAGTAAAATAATCTTTAGCTTATTACATTTTGTATGTTTTAAAACTGCTCAGGGTAGTAGTCAACAGTTCAAATGCTTTTGTATTTGGATTTACCTTTTTTGAACAGTAAAGAAAAAAGAGTTCTTATTTTCAGAGGCAGTATCCACAATAGTATTTTCAGGTATAACGTGAGCAAGTATTTAAGGATAATGCTTGGGAAAACTGACATACACAAGGTATTGTGTCAGCTATTTGCTGATGGAATTTTAAGTCCAAGTAGACATGACTCTGAGAGTCCAAAGGACTCAACAGCCACTCCCTAACTAAAGATAAATTCCCAAAGCTAAAACCAAATCACCATGAAAGTAGGTACCTGTGTAAAACAGATGAAAAGAACTAAAGTCAAGTCAGCCAAAAATATCAAAAAATCCCTCAAGTTTATGACTGAAAAAGCAAAAGAAACTGACATTAATAATCTTAAGAGAAGCAAAATTAAAAGTTCACAAGGAAAATAATTGTTTAGGTATATAAGGAAAATAACTAAATCATCAAATCCTGAAAATGAATATCCCTTTATGGGAAATAGAGATAGACTTGGGGAAGATGGTGGCTGTTGTCCCCTTCCAAGACAGGCCCAGCGTTGGAAAGCAGTAATCAGGTATGGAGGAAGTGTCGAGGTACTGAGGGCGAAGGCTCATCTTCAAGATCAGGAGTAGTAGAGAGCCAGGAAGTACCAGGACAGAAGATGTCATTGTTGGGAGCATTGCACAGAAACATCACAGGGGGGAGCTCTGAGAGATTGGAAAAGCTTCTCTGACTCCTACTTCTCATTACGAGTTCACAGAAACAAATTTCATATAAAATGTGCAATGAAAAGTGTTGATTGGAATAAGCCAGTTCCCACTGAAAGGTACTGTAGGGGAAGGGAGGGAAGGAGTACAGAGTGATGCCGCTATGGACAGAAGTAGCAGTCGTGGTGTAATTTATGTACCAGTCAGTGCACTTTTTCAGAAATGAGGGGAAAGTCGCTAAGAAAGTGATACAAAGCATGAAAGCGTATCATTCATTAGAATTAGTGAAAAACTGAAAAGTCACTGCAGTGATAAAATGTAAACCAGAATAGATACAGTGACAGATTGCACCTTGTAAGAAAGAGGAGATGGGGAGGAAAATGCTATACACTGGCAGGTTTTGGTGAGAGAGGGCGTGGTCGTGGAGGTGCCTACTCACTAGGGTGACTGCTTGATAATTCAAGTTCCACCTTTGATGGTGTTTTGCTGTAATGCGATTTGACAGAAAAAAGGCAACTAGTAGGTGACTATGATTTAATATGAAACCTCCAACATTAAAGCTTAAATACAGAATGGTAAACAGCATGTTTCTAAAATATCTGTAACTTAAGGCTAAATCTATTCAGTTCAAAATGAATCGGTAATGCCTTGTCTGATTTGGAAGAGGACCGGCAGGGAGGTGGCTGCTGCTATTTCACCTCCTGTTTCATTAAAGCTTCTGAAGGCTTGGGAAGCTTCAGTTCCTCTGAGTCCCAGGATTCCGTGTCACAGACTTCCCATGCAGCACAGCCACCTACAGCAGACACAGACAGGGTCACTGTGGAAGGCAGAGATGGGGGGGGGGAGCTCACTGGGTTGAGTGTGCAGGACCCAGAAGACTCCTTGGGCCCTGACCTCTCCAGGCGTCAGATCTGCAGGGCAACAACCTGTTTGCATCTCTCTGCTGAGATTGTTGTCCATCAACAGAGGGTGTGTGTGAATATCCTACAGGAGCAGATTCACCTATCCCTGAGCAGCCTTGGACAGTGAACTTGATGCAGGGAAAAGGCAAAGTCCCTAGATCCCTGATGGCACAAGGTGGGAGTGATGCCCCCCTCCCAACAATCTAGTCATGAGACCTGCACACTAAATATGGACAGCTTTCTGGAGCTCTTGTTTTTTCTACTACTGCTATAAAACTTTCTATCGTCTCTGTGCCTTTTAACTTGAAAATAATTAGAGGGACCAGTGTTGTGATATAGTGGTCTGGGACGCTGCCCATGACACTGGCATCCTTCACAGGTGCTGGTTCAAATCCTGGCTGTTCCACTTCCCAACCAGCTCCATGCTGGTGTACCTGGGAAGGCAGCAGAGGATGGCCCAAGTACTTGGGCCCCTGCACCCATGTGGGAAACCTGGATCCAGCTCCTGTCTCCTGGCTTTGACCTGGTCCATCCCCAGTTGTTGTGGCCATTTGGGGAGTGAACTAGTGGATGGAAGATCTCTCTATCTCTCCCTCTCTCTACTACTCTGCCTTTCAAATAAATAAACCATTATTAAAATGGAAAAAAATAGTTGACTGTGTTAAAACATAAATTTTATAGCTTTAGTATATGCCAGCATGAAAGGAGTTAGATAATTTTTTTTTTTTGAGATAGAAATTCAGAGAGAGAAGGAAGGCGCTCTCATCCACTGACTCACTTCCAAACACCCACACAGCCAGTACTGGGCCAGGCCAAAGCCAAGACCCAAGAATTCAATCCATGTCTCCCAAGTGGGTGGCAGGGACCCAGCCATTTGAGTTAGCCATCACCTGTTGCCTCTCAGGGTCCACAAAAGGAGGAAACTGGGATCAGGAGCCAGAGTTGGGAATTAAACCCAGGCACTGAGATGCGGAACCTGGCATCCCAGTCAGTATCCCAACCACTAGGGCACACACTCCCCCCAAGACACTTCTTTTTAGAGGATAACAGAACCAATTGTATTATCTCAGTATAAAGTGAGAAAGTAAATGAAAGGAACATAGTGGACTTGCAGCCCTGCTCCTTTAATTCATCCAAATGAGCGTTGCATTGAGTTGCCTTTGAGTGTTTGTTTCAATTTGATGAACATACAAGAAAAAAGAAGCCTGTACACAGAAAAATGTCAAGCCTTAGCTTGAGGAAAGGTGCCACGGGTGCAAAGCTGGGCTGAGTGGTTTGTCCTGCTTGTGTGACAAGGGGCAGAGGGCCCCTTTCTCTGCCTCATACTCTTCTCAAGAGACCTGAGACGAATCAGGAACAACGCCTAATGTCTCACCACACCTAATGATTGATTAGCTGGCAGGTCTCCCTGATGACTTAAGAGGGTAGAGTGAGCACAGTGATGTGAAGCAGCTCTGGGCACACCCCCACAATGCCACAGTGAATGACCCCTTCTGAAGTCATACCCGTGGTGGACCCACCAGCACCTGCAGCCTCACCTTATAACTAAAGCAGCTGGTGGAGAGCTCAGCAGGTAGCCCTAGGGACATACATGGAATGGGGACCCATTCCCTGGGCACATCTTCTCAAGACATTTTTCACTTGCCTGCGTGGATACCACACACCCACACATCTCCACTTGCTGAGTTAGAGCAAACAGTACCCCCTCCAGTGTGAGGTTCAGTGGTTTTGGCTTTCCTGATGTCCCAAGAGAAAGTGAGGGGAGCAATGGAGAACCTGTGTGCTTATTGTTCTCCTCGTCTCCTCTACCTGCTCCATACTCACATTTCCCTTTGTTTCTTTCCCATGTCCTTCTGTACTGTTGAGTCTTTTATTGGAAACCCCATGCAAGATGATTTCTAGACAGCTGACAGGAAGCTGATAACTTGTGCATGTCCAGAACCAAGCGGTGAAGGAGAACCCTGGGTGCCCAGAGAAAACCAGACTTCACTGGGGCCATCTCCACCTGGCCCCTTGGTGGGACCCAACTCCTTTAACTCCTACTCAGGGTTGCTCAGTGCGATTCAGTAGTGTAGTCTGGGGGTCAGAAACAAGGGCAAAGCTGGCAAAAGTGGGAGAAGAGGGCTGAACACAGCCTTTACAGATGTTAGTAATCCAGGTGTGTCACCTACCTGAATGGGACCAAGTCTTCCAGGATGAAGATCAAACAGTGGGAAAGAAGGCATGAGTGAGGAAGAAAAAGGGCCAAAGAGGAAATAGCTTACATCTAGACCATTGCTTCTTCCATAGTCTTCTAAGTCAGTCTCATAGCCTGGTGAGTGCACAGAAGGAGTAGTGATTATGGGATGGCCATGGGAAGGAGACGGGAGGGTGAGAATTGAGGTGAGGACTTGTGTCCCTGCTGCACACTGTATGATATGCCCCACCTCAGGACCTCTGTGTCCTCACCTGCACACTCCTCTCCCATTGCCTGGATCACGTCACCCTGCAATGAGGGAGGGGACCTCTGATCTCCAGCTTGGATCGCTGGCACGGAAATTCCATCTCTGTGGCCAGAAGGGGCTTTCTGTGTCATTCTGTTCCTCCATAAGCAGCCAGTCTCCATGACATCCTTATACGACACCGCCTTCCATCCCTGTGTTTCCCTTCTTTTCTCTTTCCTGATGATTGCCCACTTCTTTTCTCTTTGTCAGTTACTTTTTCTGCAATATAATGTCAGAGGAAAGGTCAAAGATACACTGCTACCATTTCCAGTAAATCAAGGCATCCCTTCCTAGTTCCAGAACCTGTGCGGTGAGCTAGATTCGTGTTAGGCTCTGTGGGAAGTTCTGACCGCTGCACGTTGGAGATGCTGTTCTATGCCTGGGATGACCTTAGGTAGCCTGGAAATGTTGAATCCTCACGGCAGCCCCACACATCTCCTGAATCATTAGGGAAGATGCACAGATCAGAGGTAATGTAACTTGTCCCAGTTCTCTTAGTCTGCAAACGAGGCAAGCAGTTGTAGCCACATAAATCGACAGGGCCTGCTGGGACTTAGACCCATTCAGGGAAGGACTGAGGAGGAAGGGCACCTTGGAGCCCTGAAAACAGCTCTGTATGGATTAAGAAATGGTTCTGAGAGGAGCCGTGATCGCCAGCCTTTCTGCCCAAAAGTACTGCAAGCCCATCAATGCTTCGTGTGCCCAAACCCCTCCCCTTGTGTTCTGCACCTGCGGTGGCCCTGTGCTGTGACACTCACTTCAATGTAAACATGCCTCTGGCCAGAAGACCCTGGGCCAATACTGTGCAGAAGGACCAGTTGTCAGGTGACCTCCAGAAGCAGGTGATAAATGAATACTGGCCCCTTTTTGGCTCAGGGGTCAGCTGGGGACCTTTCCTATGTCTGCCCTCAACCAAAATCTGTCTCCGTGCTGATTCACATCCTGCCAGTGTGGGGAAGAGAAGTAGGCACCTGACTACTGTTGTTTGTCCCTCGTCTCCCTCATCAAGCTCTGTTCGTGTAATTGTCGTCATTCCACAGCCAGCTGGAGAATGTGTGGAGAGAGGAGAAAGCTCCTTCCAGGATATTAGGAAGATGTCCAGACAGTTCTCGTGCCCAGGCACAAAGGACCCATCCTGCTCATTTCCACTCAGAAGGGGGCCCGGATGTCCTTGCCTGGGTCCAAGTGATAATTGATTCTTCTGACCTTGCTGCCTTGAGGTCCACCCCCATTTCTCATGGCCTCGGTATCCTTGTGTCTTCATTCTGCCTTTAAATCTTTTCTTTTTTTTTAAAGGATTTATTTATTTGAAAGAGTTATAGAGAGAGAAGAGAGGCACAGAGAGAGAGGTCTTCCATCTGCTGGTTCACTTCCCACTTGGCCACAATGGCTGGAGCTGCGATCTGAAGCCAGGAGCCAGGAGCTTCTTCCTGGTCTCCCACGCGGGTGCAGGGGGCCAAGCACTTGGGCCATCTTCTACTGCTTTCCCAGGCCACAGCAGAGAGCTGGATCGGAAGTAGAGCATATGGTGCTCATATAGGGTGCTGGTGCTTCAGGCCAGAGTGTTGACCTGCTGTGCCACAGCGCCGGCCCCAAATCTTTCCTCTCTTAAGGTCCAACTCAAGACTCTGCCCTTTCTCTCATACAGCACTTTGGGAAGCTGTTCCAGAATTCTTAGAGCCTCGGTGTTTATCTTCAGCACTTTGAGCAAGGTGGGGGCCTTTGAGAAGCATTGGAAAGCTAGGATCTAGAGATGAATGATTTCTAGGTCAGTCTTTTGGGGTAAATAATGACCATTTTCAGTGAAACAGTCTCATTGTTCTGTTTTCTGGGAAAATATTGATACCTATGGATAATCAAATTCTACTAAAATGCAATATTATATATAGAAATGCTTCTTAGAAACTTTTGTATTTTAAAGGCAGAGAGAGACAGAAATCTTCCATCTACAGGTTCACTACCCAAATACCTGTGACAGCCAGGGCTGGGTCTGGCAGAAGCCAAGAGCCAGGTACTCAATCTGGGTCTCTTACATGGTGCAGAAACCCACATACTGAACCCACCACCACTGTCCCCCAGAGTGTGCCTTAGCAGGTAGCTGGAATCAAAAGCAAGAGCCGGAACCCAGCCCACCCTGGGCGCTGCAGTATGGGATGTGGCATCCCAGGTAGTGTTACCTGCCAAATGCCTGCCACTCGAATAGGAATCGTAGACTACAGTTTGGCTCATTTTATATTTGTGTTAGAACAAACACCTTGTTTTCTTGCAAAGCTCTTCGGAAGCAGCCAACCCTGTTTCAGTCTGGAGGTGCAGTAGGACATGATGGAGATTGTTCAGCCTCGCGGCTGAGTTTACCTTTCCCCATCTTTCAGTGAGTGTCCAACCCTCCGTCCTTCCAGGAAGGGAGCCACATCTCCAGCCTGATGCACAGTGCCCTAATTAAGCCTCTAGTTACTCCTCACAGAAACCACAACTAGGCTAAGTGAGGGAAGGCCAGTGTGTCCCTGGAACGTGGTATTTCCTGTTCTTGGAAGCATTATCTGAGGGTCAAGGCTAGACCTCTGTGGAGAGGGAGTGAATTTTCCCCGTCTCAGCCTGGAGGCTCCTCCTTTCTCAGATTCCTCCCAGAACCGGGGTCTTAACTGCAAACATAAGGAGCGAGCCCTGCCCAGCTGTCCAAGCTGTAGCATGGGTGGGAAGATTAGTTCTGAGACCTCTGGCACAGGAGAATGGTGGATGGAGGTTAGGGAATGTGCATCAGCGTCCAGTACTGAGGGGAGAAAGGGATCTGGCATTCCCATCATCTCAGCCCCCTCAGTCACTCCACACAAAGAGGCGAGAACAAGGGTTTCTATCCCAATTGAGTCAAACTCATAGTCTAAGGTCAGAGTCTGTCCTGGGCAGAATAGGTGTGAGGGGAAGTCCATGGACTTGACCTGAACTACAGCTCCCGATGTCAGGCTGGGCCACCCTCCCTCCTTCCTTCATCCAGCTTCTCAAATCTTTGTTTATACTTATGTAAAATGGAATACTTCTAGAATAGATCCTAGATGTCACTTGGTATCTGGACCACACACAGTTGCAGAACTAGGAGGGGGCTTGGCACTGTGGTGTAGCAGGTAAAGCCACTGCCTGCAGTGCTGGCATCCCATATGGGCACCGGTTCGAGTCCTGGCTGCTCCACTTCTGATCTAACTCTCTGCGATGGCCTGGGAAAGCAGTAGAAGATGGCCCAAGTCCTTGGGCCCCTGCCCCTGCATGGAAGACCTGGAAGAAGCTCCTGGCTCCTGGCTTTGGATTGGCGCAGCTCTAGCCATTGTGGCCAGTTGGGGAGTGAACCAGCGGATGGAAGACCTCTCTCTCTGGCTCTCCTTCTCTCTCTGTGTGTAACTCCAACTTTCAAATAAATAAATAAATCTTTTAAAAAAGAAAACACTAGGAGGATCAGATATTCTTGCACAGGACTGTGGTTCTCTTGGTGACTGTGGAAATTGGGTGGGGAACTGTGGTCAAGCTCAAGCCTTCCAAAACAAGTTCAGAGAGCACCTGTGGAAAACACATGAGCTTTTCCTGGGGTGTGTATCAAATTCACTAAATTCTTAATCCAAGGAAAAACATGGTACAGAATATAGGTCCCCTACCATGCTGTGTAGGAGCTGGTGCTAGCCTTGTGAATGCCATCAGGAATCAGGTGTCAGTGGGAAACATCAGCAATTGACCATTCCCTCACCAGTGAAATCATCTACAAAGTACACTGTTGTATATCTACACATAAATTCATTCAAAAATGAAATAAACTGGCGAACCACCAAAGTCAGGTCACCTTCCCTTGGTATTAGAGGTACCTCTTCCTCCAGAGGACCGTGAGGGAGAATGGAAGGACACAGGGTAACTGCCAGTATACTGACAGCTGTTGCTTAGGAAACACCTGAGGTTTCCTCAATGTGTACACAGGGCCAAGTGGTGGAGATGCCTGCTTCACCAGCCTGGACTGAGTTGTGGGCAGGCTGCTCTCCAGGGTGGAAGGAACCTGGGGAAAGGAAGAGCAGAAGAGAAATGAGAAATGGCTCTGCTTTGGAGCTCGAGACAACCAAAATCAGTACACAGTGTTCAGTTACAGGAGGCACCGAGCTAATGCTGGGATGGCAGTAGAGTCCCTTCTGTCTTCCTGCTCACACTGAACTCTGACTTCACCACCACTGCCTTTTGGACAAGCCCTGAGACCGTTTGAGTCTCTGAACTCACACGTGCTGCCAGTGCGTGTCTCTTCTGTTGTGTGAGGTTTCACAGTTGGTTAAAAGCAGCCTCACATGGAGGGCTGTCTGGATAATTCCAGGTGAAGGATGTTTATTCACTAAACTTTGTCATAAATAACCAGTGAGAGCAGTTTGAAAATATTGATGTCATTTCTTCCTGATAGAGATGACACTTTCTCTCGGCCTGTCTGTAATCCCAGATCTTGTAAACTGTGGAAGCCACAGTTGAATTTTGCTAGATTCGTTTCTTCATTGATGTGGGGAGTGTGAGGAATAAGTATCATTCTCATGTGAAATCTTTGCTTCCAGTCTTGTGTTTCTACACTGTGTATGGTTCATTGCTCAGTGGCTGTCCATGCGCATGCAGGCTGGGCAAGAGCAGCGTAGTCCATTACAGAGGGGCGGGGGATGGTTTCAGAGCTGATGCTCTAACCCTGCTGTGCAAGAGAGTTGCAAAGGCACCAGGCCGGTAACCAACTTACCGGTCTGTGTTCCGCGAAGACAGAGGTGGGGACAGTGAACACATGTTTTGCAGTGGAGGACATTGACTTTTAGATGAAGTGACAAGCCAGAGCCACAGCACTCATTAACGATGGATCTGGCACAGCAGTGCAGGGACTTCTCTTGGGATAGAAGTCCCTGCATGCCCGAGATCTCTAGATTATGTGCTGGGCCACCAAACCAAGAGCTCCTCTCACTCTCAAAACGTCTTGACCAGAGGTTTCTGGGGCGGGGGTGGGGGGACAGTGGATGTCACAGCAGAGGTGGTTAGAAGGCTCCAGGTCTTCTTGCAGCCTTTCGTGTCTGCATTTCGGTCTCTGGTGCAAAGCCTGACGCAGTTTACCTCAATGAAGCCCTTAGGAAGGACGAGGGTAAGTCCTAGCTGTTAGACATCTCCCCCCAGCTTCTTCACACTATCAGTGGACTCTCAGTGACCATTCCCGATGATCAGTTGACCAGGGTGAGTGCCCAGTGTCTGTCTGGGTCTCCAACTGTTTCAGATTGCAGAACATTCCAAACCAACTGTCACATGACGGCTCTGCAGAGAATTAGCCTCCCTCCAACTGACCGACCCTGGGTGGACAGTTAATTCCGTTAAACTGATTCATGACCAGAGGGTCTGGTGTTTGGCAGCTTACTGAGTTAGGTCTGTAAACCCCGTCGTATCACTTAATGCTGACCTGAAGGCTGTCATGCAGTCTGGATGAAGATCTGCAAGTGGACACTGGCTGTAGCAGCATTGAGTGTGTCTCTCCCCTACCCATTGCTTCACTGGCACAGTTTTGTTCCTGCAAACAGCTCGTCCCTCCCTAGACTGCAGTGGCAAGATACCAAGTCCCAGCTTTTCAGAGAGGGATCCCTGTGGAGCCACAGCCTATGGACTCCACCTAGGTCACCAAATGTCCATTCCACTGACCCCATAGGACTGTCTGTCCTCACCACTCTCATGGGGATCACTCAAAACAGCAAGGGCCCTGCCCTCATCAACCCTATGGAAATCCCACTATGAAATCTGTCTCTTGGAAGTCTGAGCCAAGACTGACAGTATTGGATTTTGGCCACAACAGTCAGAAGATTTTGGCTGTTAGTTCCCCTTTGTTGTACTATCTTTTGCTGAGTTTGGTGCTGTGATTCTCTTGATCATGTGTGGATGTGTTTGCTCTGATTCTAGGCTCTGAAATTGCACATACAAAATAGGCATTATTTCTACTTAGAATATTGCGTAGATCCTCAGGAATACAATAGGTATTATTCATTAGTACATGATGGAAAATATATGTATTCTTATTTGCTGGTGCCTTACCTGTTGCTTAGCACACATAGATTAATGTACAGCTTTACTTAATAGAAATGTGTGCATGCCTGTGTACACATAAGTAGGGGTAGATGAGTGGAGTGGGTTGTTATCCAGTGGTTGGATATTTAATGCTATAGGCCAAAGCATTCTTGGAATTTTTATAATAAGTGATGATGGCTCTTGTGTAATTTAATAAAAAAGTATTTAAATTTTATGACTGTAAAAAGATGTGCATAAAGGAAGATAATTCAGAATGGCATACATATATACACACACACCTGTATATAAACATACATAGAGATCATTCAGAATGATAAAGCAGAATAATAGATACACAGAAATATTACACGAATGTTAAATATAATGTTCAGCAAAATATTGTATATAATACATAAAGTTGTCAGATGATGTTAATGCCCAAAACTAACTTGTGTAACTATTGCATAACTCTGGATATATTGGAAATGATAATGTGGGTGAATCTTATGTGGTATGTGAATTATTTCTCCTTTGCATGATTAAAAAATGGCTTGGTAGTCTAGAAGAGAATGGCTTTATTTAAAAAAAATTCCATTAGATTGATTTTAAAAATTACCACAGGGATTTCCAGATCATACCCACCCACACCATGTAAGATTTTTTTTCTGTTTTCCAAAGCCTTGAAATCGGTGAGGTGAAGGTGCGAGAAAGCAGGATGACTGTTCTGTGGATGAAGAGGCTGCCGGGGGGCAGAGTTGGGAGAGCTGTTCCTTCCAAATGGGAATCTGCAAGCTGCAGAAAACAAGAGCTGGGTGGGGGCCTGCTCTCTGTGGCGCTGTCGGGAAAGGCCGTCGGAGCCCATGCTCCTCGTTTACAGACACAGGAGGGGTCACCTTCTGGCTTCTCACACATCACCGAGCCCCTCCTTTCCTTACGGTCACAAAGCAATGATAGAAAGGAAATTTTCTCCTTTATAACAATCTCAGTAGATAAAATTACCCACAAACATCTTCGGAAACAAAAAAGTTAAAACTCAGTAAAGCTGTTCTTTGCTTAATACTCTCAGTGTCTCAGTTCAGAGTTCAGCCCAAGCAGCTGGAGCGTGAACCCCTCAGTGGGAGGAGGCGGGCAGTGATACCCCCGTGGGCCCACTAGGGCTTCCCAGGCGTGGCCCTCAGCCTCCTGCTCAGGGCTGCTTCCCCTTCTTTGTTCAGCTTGTGCAATAAGCAGAATAACTCACAAACCTTCCTGAGATACTCATGTGATTCCTTGGGGTTATTTGAAAGAAAGAAATGTAAAAGTGTAACCAAATAGGGGACAAAACTCCTTCTGCAGGCCGTGGCTCACTCTTGTCAGTGTGGCACAGATCACTATAGCACATGATCACAGCCACTCCCAAGAGTTAGAAGAACCTTTGAGAGCATGGAGGTAATTATATGAAAATGGACATAGAATTAAACAAAATAGCAAAGAATTAATGCCAGAAAAAATTTTGTATTTAAATGTTTTTCAAATACTCAGTATGTAACAAAAGTTTCTGAATACAGGGAGGAAGACTACCAACAATGTTAGGTAGTCACGCTGGAAACATTGAGTAAACTGGGGCTCACATTGTGGAGTAGTGGGAAAAACCGCTGCCTGTGATGCCGGCATCCTGTATGGGTGCTGGTTTGTGTCCTGACTGCTCCACTTCCGATCGAGTTCCCTGCCAATGGCCTGAGAACAGCAGTGGAGGATGGCCCAAGGGGATGGGCGCCTGCCGTCCACGTTAGAGACGTGGAAGAAGCTCCTAGCTTCAGCCTGGCCCAGCCTGGGCCACTGAAGTCATCTGGGGAGTGAACCAGCAGATAGAAGAGCCCCACCCTGCCATCTCTCCCTCTCTCTCTCTAACTCTTTCAAAATAAATAAATAAATCTTTAAAAAAACAAAACCCTGTACCAAGATGGCACTTCTCACCTGCCAGAAGCAAAATTTCAAAGTAACCTAGTATATATTTTATGAAGAAATGAAAGAAAGGAGCTTCAAGCCTCCAATCATAAAGCAAAGACAAAAGAAAGGAAATATTGGTTACCCTGAGTGTATCAGTACATGTGTATTGAAATGTCACACTGCAGCCCATAAATATGTACAATTATTTTTAATAAAAATCTCAGATTTCCCATCTAGCCCATATTAGTGTGCTTTTGTACAAATTGTTGCTAGGGAATCTTGTCAACACACGCACAAGGGATTTGATAATATCTGTTAAAATTGATAGGCATTAATGATCGGGCCTAACAGTCCTGCCCCCAAAAACATCTCCAACAGACAGACTGGCAAATGTGAGAAGACTCATGCACAAAGCTATTTGTTGCAGCATAGAAAACTTAGGACATTTCTCAACTCAATCATGTTGGAAATTACAGTAGTAGTGGTAAATAATAAATATTGTTGAAACTATAAATTGAGACATGGTAGCACTCATTTTGAGAGAAATGGGTAGCCTTATTGACATTGTTTGAAAACATCACATCAGATGCCATAAATATATACAATTCGTTTGAGTCAATTAAAATTCAAGAAAAATAACAAACCTGATAATTAGTGAATGCGCAACTTACATTGTTAGAGGGAGATGAATGTAAGATAAATAGAGTAAAACAAGTGAGATAACAAATTAACAAAATGCACAATGAGAATAATAGGGAAATGTACTGTCCACAGTTGGTTTTTTGAGGAAAGCATAACAGGCAAGTTTTTAATGAGCTTTATCAAGAGCAAAGAGAAGTCTCAATTGTGTACTCTAAGTTGCTAGAAATAGCTACAAGAGTAGCAGAGACAAAAAGTAGATACTGTAAACACATTGATGCAATATGTTGGAAGATGTGTGGAAATGGACAGCAACCTAGAAAATCAGAACTTTCTAAAAGTGATTCAGGAGAAAATGGAAATGTTAAGTTTTCAGTAGCTAATACACAAATGTAATCAGTAGCTCAGAAGTGGCTTTGTCTCCCCCGTAGACACACCTGTGCGTGTGCATGTACATCCCTAATTGTGCCACTAGCCAAATACTAAAATGTCAGTGAGCTGCACATTATTTAAAATATTTCAATAAATAGATCAAGACGGGTGTTGTGGTTTGGGTAGTAGTTTGTTCACCAAAGGCTGATCCCCAGAGTCTATGTTAGTAGTTAATTAAGGGTGGCATTGGTCTGGTTATGGCTTCCAGGAGGTGGTATTTAAGGCAGTGGGAACTTGCTGTGGGAAGGTGGTTCCCACCAGAGGGTTGGTTACATGAGCTGCAGTGGAGCTAGTCCTGTCCCTGTTTCCTGCTAACCAAGTGATCCTCCACACATTTTCCACCACCCTCATCAGATGCCTGAACCAGCAGGACTGCCTGACCCTGAACTGTGACCCACCAAAACTGCAGGCTTCATTAGCTCTTTTCATTTGTAAGTTAGCTCATCTCAGGTATTACAAGTTAAACAATGAACAAGTGACGAATACAAGGATAAGGATTGAAACCGAGAGACAATTTAGGTATCAGCAGTGCTGGTATAATCAATCCCAAGGAGTAAAAGACATTGATCCTTTCTCCCGTTTGAAGAACAGAAACTAAAACAGAGGAGTTAGTCTGCAGCTCAAAACTAACATCCTCAGATGCTAAACCTTGTCAGTGGTTTGGAAACCATTATGTAAACACAGAGCAATGGAAGTGGCTGATAGGGAAACTGAGCCACAGACAAGACAATAACAGCAGAGAGAGACAGAGGAGGAGAGTTCCTGCTTGTCAACCTCATCCCCCTCTTGCACACGGAATCAGCTTCTTCCTGTCATTCCTCTTTTGCATCTGAGTTAATTTGCTCCTCTGAGCTTTGCTGAAGGGCCCAGCCCAGGTGATCAGCTGACCGGAGACCAACTGTGCACTGGTGGTGGAGAAGTAGTACCAGTAATGTTAGGTACCTGTTGTATGGTTTTAGAAATGAAACTGCATAAGAGAGTATAGATCATAAAGAACAAATGCATTATACCCACTCTATGGAATATGCTACACATATTTAATGATTTCTGTTTTTAGTTGTTCTGAGTTACTCAAAAATCCAAATATGAGCAAACCCTCTACCTCTGAATTTAGAATGCTGTGGAAGTGGAGGTGTTTGCTCACTTCCTCTACCCTGGGCTCCCTCATGGCAGACATTATAACTCTGTGATTATTGTATTCAGTTCATCCAGCAGCTACTTTTGTGATTCTGTAGACGCCTAAGCTCTCTTTTGGGATCTCTTCTGTTACGGTAAAATGCGTGAACTACTCATGCACTCCACCAACACATGGTACTCCACGTGTCCCTTCTAGGCTCTCTTCCACCCTCTGTCAGCTCCTATCATTGTCTTAAATTGTATTTGTATGTTTCTGCAAATATAACTAACGTTTCCATCCTTTGTGCGTTTATTCAAGAAACAAGTAAATAATAGCGTTTAGGCTTTTATGATGATGTATAACTTTATTTTCCCATGGATCCAAGACATGCGATTGGACACAGCCAGTGTTATTCTAAGTAAATTGTATAAATGGGCTTTAAAATTGATAAGACGTCGGTATGTTCAAAGCCAGACCTTATTGTAATTGATCTCCTATTTGACCTATGATTTTTTTGTACAGATTTGTTTTACTAGATCTTGTTGTTGGATTACATGTTGACATGCAAAGCTGTTAAACTTCTCAGTTAACAGCATTTCATGTACTAAATGCATGGACTTTGTGAGATTGCGCCTTGTGGTGCTCCTTTAATTGTTGTTGTAACTCAGACCAGGTGCTTTGGATTCCTGCCTGAAGTCTTTCATCCTCAGGTCTCTCTTTTCCTGTAGGGTCAGGTCTGTTGTATTCTCCGCGACTTTCTCTGAAGTTATTAAACAAGACAGATTTATGTGTGGTTTTCAATCCTATTAAAAACCAAAGAATTCGGCACCAGTGTTCTGGCATAATGGGTAAGGCTGCCACCTGCAACGCTGCCATCCCATAAGGGTGTCAGTTTGTGTCCTGGCTGCTCCACTTCTGATTCAACTCCCTGCTGATGGCCTGGGAGAGCAGTAGAAGATAACCCAAGTGCTTAGGCCCCTGCCACCTGAGCCGGATGAAGCTCCTGGTTTTGGCCTGGCCCAGTGCTGGCCATTGCAGCCATCTAGGGTGGGAACCAGTGGAAGGAAGATATCTCCTTCTCTGTCTTTCCCCTTCTCTAACTCTGACTTTCGAATTAAAAAAATGTTTTGAAAGAAGCAGCCTTCCCAGAACTCTAGCACCAGCTTAAGCACCTTTGTCCTCTGCTGCTGCCACTGCTGTCTTGCTCCCTCCTTTCCTGTCTGTCTCCTCACACGTGTACTTACTCGTCTTCCCTCATTCTGCCATGAGATCCCCCCGTCCAGCCCCATCTTAGTGGCGATCACGGGGATAAGGAGAATCACTACCATTTACTGAGCACCAAACACTGGGCACTGTCCTAAGCACTTGCTACATGAATCCTCATAGCAGCTCCAAGAAGTAACGTGAGTGAAATTAAAAAGTCTACCGAAAGTCAAGAAGATGGTGAATGATAGCGCTGGAATTAGAACTCAGTTTATGACTCCTGAACCTGTGCTCAAGACATAAAGCATTTACGCATGTGTTGAATGAATGAATGCATGAATGGTAAAGACCATTAGGAACATGTTTGTTGGCTTGACAGTTAAGACATTGGTATGTATGGTGGAGTCTTTTAAGCCTGATTAGTGAGAGTTTGAGAAGGAAGCAGGAAAACTCCGAGGCATGCTGCAGGGTGTCTCTGTCCTTATATCAATAGGATGCTCAAGACCTTGGACTTGAATGTCTTTGCAGGTTATTGTGCCGGGACATGGGCATTTGTGTGAACTTGAGAAAAGCAGCACCATTGATAATCAAGCACTCACCTTGGTCCTCTCTAGTGGCCCACCTTACACCAGGCACCCATTGACCTCTGAGTATCTGGCCCATGCCACGTGTCGTACTGGATAGCAGGGAGCAAAGCTGAATAAGGGCCTCCAGACCTGAAGTCACATGGATGGTGACTTCTTGCAGCTATCTGTGCTATAGGCCTTCTGCTGGCTCCAGGTAGCAGCATCCCAGGCCATCTCCAGGTACCTCTGCATGCCCCGCCCTCCCCCGGGTGTCTACAGGCACCAGTGTGTCTGTAGCACAGTCCTACCTGTGTTCATCTCATCTGCAGGTCCTAATCACATGCCCAGCTTGTGACTGCGGGCATCAGTGGGAAAGCACCCAGCATCCTGTGGGCCGCAGAGGTCAGGGATTGATGACGGGGTCTCACTGGCCAGCCGTCTCCTGCGAGTATGATGGATGTGTCAGAAGCCCCTCCCACTTCAAAACAGATGCCTAGGATCAGTTCCTTGTTGAGGCTCACACACACACATGTATCTGTTTCCATCTCAACTACTTGAGAACAAGAAGTATATCAGACTGGCATGCCAGGAACACATATGTGCTTGGTCATGCTTGGCTTTTGACCAGGTGTCCCTACACTGAGAGGGCTCTCCAGCCAGTCAGCCTCTCTGTGAGGTCTCTCTGGTCTGTACGTCAGTGGGCTTCTGAAACCCGGGAATGCCACCTGCAGTCTCCTCCACAGTGCTCCTAGCCCATGGAACTTTCTGATGTTTTGGGAAACATTAGCACAAAACTGCCTCCCACCATAGGCCGGGCGGGCACTTAGCACTTAGAGAATCTCTGGCACATGCCACATGTTGTCCTGGTCACTGGGAAACAAAGTTGCACCTCAGTAGAGACTGATAGTGTCCAGTACAGTGGGAAGAACGAGGGCGAGACAGAAAAGGAGGGGAAGGAGGAAGAAAGAAAGGGAACCTTGAGTGTTGTTCTGAAGCTCTCAGGACTCACCCTTTCTTGGATTCCTTTAACCCAGCGTGACTTACCCTGCCAGAAACACAGGAGATGCCTTCCCTCCTCGTTCTCGTCTCCCCGGTTGGCTCCGCGCTGTGCAGGTACACACCAGTTCCAGACGTGGAGGTTCCTACAGGCAGGCTGCTCAGCAGGGGAAGAGGACATCGTGCGAGGCTCCTCCGTCCTCAGAAGAGGATTCCCAAGACGGGATGAGCAGAACACAGACAGGCATAAAAGAACCAGGGTCTGTTTGGGAGAGGTGTCCTGGATGAAGCAGTGGCACTTCAGGCCGAGTTTGCCTTCGTCTTGGCTCCTGGAAACCCACCAGGCAGAGTCCTTTCACCTCACAGCTGTCCCTGAGCTGTGCCAGGAGGAGGCAGGCATCTGTGCAGTCCTGAGGTGTGGGTGCAGATGGCTGACTTGTTGGTAGGAACGGAGGCTATCATGGGGTAACAGTTAGAATAACGTTGACTCTGATCATATGCAGTTCCAAGTACTTGCCTTGTTAATTCATGAAAATGACGCTTAAGAAATAGACTCATGAAAATTCAAAAACTGGCCAGAAGTCACAAAGCCAAAGAGTGGCTGAATTAAGATTTGAACTCAGTTTATGACTTGAGAACCTGTGGTCATAATAGCAAACATCTCAGTGTTTGATGAATGAATGAAGTCCATGGGGAGGCCATTGGGAACCGGTTTAATGGATTCAGAGTTAGTGACTTGGCACTATGGTTGTGTGTGCCAATCTCCTGTGATCCTGTTCAGTGTGAGCACAGTTTTCCTATGAACACAAAGGACCATGACACTTCGGTAATACCACACTGCCCTGAGTGAACTTCCTGCCCCTCTAAGCTCTATGTCAGTGCAACACTCGAGCCCCTGTCTCAGCATCTACACCTTGCTTCCAGGTGTTTCTGGCACATGTGTGAGCTTGAGAAAAACTGTATCACAGTTGACATTCAAACGCTATCTGTAAGCTCTTGACCCTCTTAGGTCAAGTACTCGTTTAGCTGTTACTGAGTATCTATTCCATGCCAGGTGTTGTGCTGGACTCCAGGGAAGGAAGTTGAGTGAGGGCTTCCAGGAACTGCCAGTCCAGAGAGGCACTGTCCAGTACATTGCCTGCAGGAACTGTTGGAAAATGCTTTGATATGGGCTGTACCAAACAGAATTGGACTTCGTGTCCTGAAGACAGTACTTGGGAGTTCGTGGCTGGTTGTCAGAGGAGCGGAGGTACAGCCACCTCTGCGTGCAGCCGGGCTGCAGTGGACTCGAGCTGGAGGGGCGCCGAAGCTGGAAAAGCTCAGAAAGCTGCAGCCACGTGTGCAGGGAGGCAGGCCGTGTTGTGTGGAGGAAACCCATTTATTTAGAAATAGCTGCAGGGAAAGCAGCGCCTGGCACGGAGTATGTACAGAAATGTCTCCTCAAGGCGGCACACACTGGGGAAAGGGAACATGCGATAGAGCTGGGTGTGAACCTGAGCCAGACCTAGAGGGCCTTGTCCTGCAATCGGATGGAACTTCAGCTCAGAGCTGAGAGGCCGCTGCAGTGTTGGACGTGATCCAGACGGCCCTCGAGCAGAGCTGTGACTAGAAGCAGTGCACGAGAAGGGGTGGCGGGACCCGTGTTTAGGGGAGCGGGGTGCTGGAAGCCTGTCAGATCCATCAAGGCTGGATTGAGAGGCTGGTCCAGGCGCCGTTCAGAGGGTGGAATTCAGTGAGTAGACATGCTGGTCCCTCATGGGTGGTGGGGTCTTCATGGTGGTAGAAGAAGGGTGACTCCTTGAGTGTGGGCACTGAGCGAGAGAGGACTTTGGGATGACACCGGGCCTGCTCCCTTGAGAGAGTGAATGACTGTGGTCCCTGATGCAGAACCTGGATGTTCTGGAGTGGCAGCGGGTGGGGAAGAGAGTGAGGACTGAGCCTGGCTTTCCAGCTGCCAAGTCTGGGGCTCCTAGGAGTCATCCAGTGGTTACTGGCCTGTGCCTCGGGCTCCATGGGGTTCCCAGTTGCATTTAGGGACTTGTAAGGATCTTGGGTTGTGCAGTGGGTAGTCGAGGGTACAGTGAGGCTGAGCGCCACAGGCATGGAGTCGCCAAACCCTTCCAAGGTCTCAGAATGTATAGTAAAGGCCTGAAAGTGACCTTTTTACTTAAGAAGAAACAAAAACCTAGCTAAAGCAAACATGAAATTCCCTCCAGAATAAATTAATTTAAAATCAGAATTACAAGTGAGGCCAAAATCACAGTTGACCGGTATTTATTGCAAATGAATAGGGTGTGGGGCACGGGGGTCCTGGATTTGTGTGCAAAAATCAGTCTTTGTTGGTCTCTCCTGTGTCCCTCTTCTTGCATCTGGCCCTTTTCCCAGATCTTCTGCTGGCCCCAAGCAGCGGCATCCCAGGCCATCTCCATCCAGTGGTGCCCATGATTTGGCTGTTATCTCCATGCCACGGTGTCTACAGATACCAGTATCTCTGTGGCAGGCTTAATTGTGCAGCTGCTCATACACAGTGTCTCTCCAGAGGTACCAGTATCCTGTGAGGGACAGAAGCGGTAATGGGCTGGAATCTGGGGCTCCGAGGGGCCCTCAGGTGGAAGTCAGCCAGTGGTTGCATCTAGGGGCTTATCAGGACCTTGGCATGTTCAGTTGGGTAGGGGACAGTGTAGCCACGGGTGAGCACCACGGGCATGGTATTGCCAAGCTTCCAGGTCTCAGAGAGTAGTAAAGGCCTGGAATGACTTTTTCCCTTAAACTAAAACCTAACAAAAGCAAACATAAAATTTCCTACAGAATATAATTACTTCTCAAACAAAATTACAAGTGAGGCTGAAGTTCCTGTTAAGCAGTATTTATAGTAAATGAATATGATAGGGTATGTGGAGGGGGTCCCAGATTTGGGGGCAAATGTCAGTTCATTGGTCTCACCATGTCCTTCCTGCATCTGCCAAGTCCCAGATCTGGCTCCAAGCAGCAGCATCCCAAGCCATCTGCATCCAATGATGCATATGCCTTCTGCAGTACCTCCTTGCCATGGTGTATTTAGCTCGCTTAAGTCGGCAGTTTTTCATGCTGTTTATCTCCAGTTACCAATGTCCTGTGGAAGACAGAGGAGGTAACAGACTAATAACAGAATCTCATCTGCCCAGCCATCTCCTAAAACATACATGGCTGGGTTCAACCTTTGACACACTCGTTAAAACCAGAACGGACAAACAGGACTTACCTGCTTGGTACAGAGGTGATGTTTGTCCTTCATTCTCCTTTATCTGCTCAGTGCTGCAATTTTTGGTACACACCAACGTAAAACAAAACCACAGATGCGGCATCTCATGCAGGCGAGCCAGCCGATGACCTGTGGGGAAAGTGACATTGTGGTAAGTCCCTGTTAGCACAGAGGAGCAATCCCAAGGTGGGGCTGGAGCAAAACGGGGAAGTAAGATCAGTAGGATCTGATCGTGGGAGAGGCCTCCTGGAGCTGAGTAGAGTGACCCTGGAGGCTGAAAGGTAGCCATCCTCCTGCCTTCTCGATCCCTCCATACTCACTAGGCCTGGCTACCGGGAACTCAAGAGAATGTTCACAATGGTCCCTGAGCTGTGTCGCTGGGAGGCTGCCATCTCTCCAGGGGGAGACCTGGAGAATCCTCAGGTGTGGGTGAGGATGGCAGGCTTGTTGGCAGGCAGCGGGGGAGGGGGCTTAGAAGGGGGTGGAGCCCCTGGCGGTGGGCGGATAGGGATGAAGAGGGTAGAAAGCGCAGCGAGGAGTGGTTGGTCTGGGTGCTCGGCAAGGATCGGCTTTGCAGGGTTTGTAGGCACGGTTGGCAGGGATGCGAGAAGAGCCCTCTCTGTTTATGGGAGGGAGGTGGCTGGGCCGGAGAAAGGTGCAAGGCGGCTGTGCCCCAAGAGTTGTTGCGAGGCGGTCAATGGAAGGAGCAAGCGGAGGCAGGCGGGCCGGACGAGGTTGACGGCGGAGAGGCGTGGGCAGTGGGTGAGGCTTCAGGGCGAGCTTTAGAGGAGGCTGAGGCTGGGGAAAAGGCACAGGAGGTGGTTGAGGCTGGCGTTGGCCTAGGCCCATGGGCGGAAGCTTTCTAGTCATTGTTGATCGTTACTGCTCTAAAGCAGAAGCAGTAGCTGAGCTAGGCCCCCCCCAGCTCTGGCTTTTATAGCCCACAGCAGGATCCCTCATTAAGGCATCATTCAGTGTCTAACAGATCTCTCCTTCAGTGAGTGGGGCGGGGACACGACCCTGAGGCCATGGTGTCTCAATGGAAAAGTAATCCAACCAAACAGCAAAGAGAAGAATGGTCTGTAATGTGATTGGATGGCTTCGGAAACCACATGACAACGGAGCCTGCCTAGCAACAGACTGTGATTGCATGGTTTTGGAAACTTCCTGGCAACAGGCTGTGATTGGTTAGGGCATAAACTGCCCCTTGACCAGATTGGCTGCCTCGGCTATATAAGCTGCTGACCCACTGAAATAAACGAGTCTGGCCTGTTTTCACCCAACTCCCCTGATCTGTGTGGTAACTCCGCGCCTCTTGCCCTCACCATGCTCCTCCTCTCACGTGTTGCTATTTTCTGATTTTGAAAGTAACTGAAATTAACAGAAGTGGCCTGACCCCATGTACCTAATGAAAATTTCAGTAGGAAGAATGAAATAGCTGAGAAGAAAAGAGTGTGCATTCCTGAGTTGAAATACCATCCCTACACATTTGTTGCATTTCTAAGACTACAGTTATATCCAGATGAAACCCTTTTATATTGGATCCATTAAATTTTTAAAAGAATTACTAAAATTCAACTTTTAAATCCACATGAATGTTAATTCTGTTAGTCTGATTTCTGGATTGTATTATAATGTCTTTTTAAAAGATTTTTTTAATTTATTTGACATTCAGATTTACAGACAGAGAAGTAGAGTTAGACAGAGAGAGACAGAGAGAAATGTCTTCCTGCTGTTGGTTCACTCCCCAGTTGGCCACAATGGCTGGAGCTGCGCCAATCTGAAGCCGGTAGCCAGGTGCTTCCTCCTGCTCTCCCCTGCAGGTGCAGGGGCCCAAGCACTTAGACCATCCTCCAATGCTTTCCCAGGCCACAGCAGAGCTGGACGGGAAGAGCAGCAACCGGGACTAGAACTGGCACCCACGTGGGATGCCGGTGCCGCAGGTGGAGGATGAACCTAGTGTGCCACGGCGCCAGCCCCTATAATGCTTTTTTAAAAGACCGTTTATTTGAAAGAGTTACATCCTGGGGACAGATAAAGTAAGGTCTGTCATCCTCTAGTTCACACCCCAAATGGCCACAATAGCTGAAGCTGAGCTGTTCTGAGGCTGGGACCGAGGAGCTGCTTCTGGATCTCCCTTGTGGGTGCTGGGACCAAAGCACGTGGGCCATCATCCACTGCTTTCCCAGCCATTAGCAGGAAGCTGGATTGCAAGTGGAGCAGCCAGGAATCAAACCAGCACCTGGTATATGGGATGCCAGTGCCACAGTGGAGCCTTGACCTCATATGCCTCAAAGCCAGCCCATATGTTATATTGCTTTAGCAAAATATCTGAGGTTATGAAATGTATACAACAGCTTGGGAGTGCTTTTGGATTCACAGTTTTATGCTGGTTAAGATACCTGTGTCCAGTATCATAATACCAGAGGTTGCTACCCAGTTCCCATCCTGACTGCCGCTCCCTGCCAGTGCAGACCCTGGGAGACAGCAGGGATGACCCAAGGGATTGGGGTCCTGCCACCCATACAGGACACCTGTGCTGAAGTCTGGACTCCAGCCCAGCCCAGCCCAGCCGAGGCCATTGAGGGCTTCTGAGAAGTAAAACTAGCAGCTGCAAGAGTCCTTCCCTTCCCCCCTTCTTCCTTCTCTCGCCCTCCCTCTCCATCCCTCTGACTCTTAAATAAATGCACTTCAAAATTAAAAGAATGGGGGCCGGTGCTGTGGCGCAGCAGGTTAACACCCTGGCCTGAAGCGCCGGCATCCCATATGGGCACCGGTTCCAGTTCTGGCTGCTCCTCTTCCAGTCCAGCTCTCTGCTATGGCCTGGGGAACCAGTGGAAGGTGGCCCAAGTGCTTGGGCCCCTGCACCTGCAAGGGAGACCCAGGAGAAGCTCCTGGCTCTAGATCAGCACAGCTCCAGCTGTTGATGCCATTTAGGGAGTGGACCAGCGGAAGGAAGACCTTTCTCTCAGTCTCTGCCTCTCACTGTCTGTAACACTACGTCTCAAATAGACAAAAATCTTTTTACAAAAATACTGCTGAATTTAAAAAGAAAGAATGGTAGTGAATCAGACTCCAACATGTTCACCCTGTCAGACTGGCAACTGGGGTTGCCCCTCTCTGTAATTAGAGGTGAGGACAAAGCACTGTCTCCTTAACGCACATGCTGGTCCGCCTAGAGGTCACACGCTGCACTGCTGCCTTCCCGTGAGTCACGGGACGGAGACTCTGGGTGTCTGCCCATGTCCTGAGGATACCCAGCGCTCCCTCACAACTGCTTGGGTGCTCCTGACAGCCGCTTTCCATCCTGACCCGACCCCAACCTCCAGTCACAGCAGAAAGAACCTGGATGGATGCCTGGCCCAACACAGGCCAGTGTCGCCTCTTGGAAACTGGTAACTAAGCCAGAGTTGCTCTTCCTCCCTGCCTTCTGCTGCCTCCTGGCGCATCCCTGGCAGAGACTTGGGAGGTGGGCGTGGCCATCTCCCACTCATCCTGTTGGCCACAGAGAAAGAGGAGAGAGCAGAGACATGGCCAACCTGGAGCCCTCACTCTCCTTGGCTCCCAGGCCCTGGGGAGTCCCCACAGCCTTGCCTTCCACAGGAAAGCCTGTCTGTGCAGGCTGGCTGGGGCCGGTTTCTGCAGGCTGCAGGAGGAACGCCGATACACGGTCTTGACGGAAGGAAGGGGCTGAAATCACCAGAGTCTGGTGGAGAGCAGAGTTAGCGTGGACTCAGCAAGCCAGAGTGAGGGATCAAGCCTGGAGGAAATGTGGAATTCCCTTCTGCAAGGCTGGTTTGGGATCCACAGTGGGCACCTGCATTGCATCGGGTGAAAAGCAAGGCAGTTTTATGTGTTGCCCTGAATTCCATTCACAAGGAAACGACACCTAGTAAGAGTGACCAGACTGGATTATTGATGACAGGGGTGTACTGTGTTCCCAGCCTCTGATGCTATCTGTCTTCAGGGTCTGCAGACCACCCATTGATCATTCAGGCAATGATGTCATTGATCACCCTTCCTATCCTGGTCTTCAGATGCCAAGTTTGACCTTTAGGTATGGAAAATGTCAGCTTTGTTGGGCAGGGAGTCAGCTGAAGCTGATGTCCCTGCCTCTACTCATACAGAAACCAGGTTTGGATTCCGAAGAGAAGTGAAGACAACGCAATTCTGTTACAGAGGAGCAGACAGACTCCTCACATGGAGGGCCCCCAGAGCTGGGAGTTAGTGCTGTGGCTGGCGAGGATCATCCTAAGTTTCCACCTCGGCCATTCTCTTTAGACGCCCCAGAGTGTGTTTCTTCCATACGCATGGCAGTGTCTGCGCTGTGATTTGTTCGCCCGTCTTACCAGGTCGGAGCCCCGCCATGCGTGTGCATGAGGACAGAAAAGGGTGGACTGGCTGATTCCCCATAGCTCAGGCTTCCATTCCAAGCCTTCCTCCTCGTGCCTCCCAGCCCCTTGCCCAAGTTCCTCATTTTCCCCTCCCTGAGGGCCAAGGTTGCTTCCGTCTTTTATCCCTGCCTGGGAGTCTGGCCCTACACGTGGATACAGAGTGAAGCTGTAGGGCTGCCTGTGTTAAGATTCCCACCAGACCAGGAGTCGATGTCATCACCATCGTCCTGCTCTTGCACGTGGCTGGAACGTGAAGAGCAGCTTTAGGTGTCCCTACAGATTATCTTGAGATACGTCTTGGGTCATCTGTGGTTTTCTCCAGTCCCACTAGCGGCAGCCCTCACTGTTGAACGTGGTCTCTCATGTGGCAGTGGTGGGACTCCCCCTGGAACCCTCCCCTGTCTCCCCCAGGTCCCTCTCTCCAAGCCGCACCCCATTTGAGGAGAGGCTGCTGCAGATGAGCGGCTGATTCTGTCCCTCCCTCCCTGGATAAATCATCTTGCATCTGGCCCGCGTCCCAAGCCGTCGGTCTGCTCTGAGCAGCAGCATCCCCAGAGGGGAGGGGCAGACTGGACCGGGCTTTTCAGCTGGTGAGTCTAGGACTCCTAGGAGCCACGCCGTGGTGACTGACGAGTGGTTCCGGGGCTCCATGTGAGGCCCAGGTGCGTTTAGGGACTTGCGGTGACCTTGGGATGTGAAGTTGGGTGGGGGAGAAAGCAGAAAGGGCTGACACCCCAGGCACGGAGTCACCAAACTTTCAGGACTCCGACAGGAGCCCAGGCCTGAAAAGGACCTTTTCACTTCAGAGGAAGACACCTTGACTGAAGCAAACATGAAATTCCCTGCAGAATACAAGTATTTCAAAAACAAAGTTACAACCAAGGCTAAAGTTCCTGTTCAGCAGTATTTATTACAAATGAGTATCTGACAGCGTGTGGGGTAGCGGGCCCCAGATGTGTGGGCAGAGGTCAGTTCATTGGTCTCTCCTGTGTCCTTCTGGCATCTGCCCGAGTCCCAGGTCTTCTGTTGGCTCCAAGCAGCAGCATCCCAGGCCGTCTGCACCATGGCTCCCATGCCTTCTGCAGGTACACCCTTGCATGGTGTCTGTAGGTCCCTTAAATCTGCAGCCATTCAGGGCATGTCTTCACCGCTACTATCCTGTGGGAGACAGAAGGTCCTGATGACCACCTCACCTGACCGGACATCTCGTAAAAATATGGATGTCTGGGTTCAATCATTCATGCTCCCTAAACCCAGGGCAGACAGCAGGGCTTACCCTGCTCAGTACAGAGGTGGTGCTTGTCCCTCGTTCTCCCTTATCCGCTCACTGCTGCACTTTCTCGTACACACCAGCTTAAAACAAAACCACAGATGCGGCATCTCATGCAGGCGAGCCAGCCGATGACCTGTAGGGAAAGTGACATTGTGGTAAGTCCCTGTTAGCACAGAGGAGCAATCCCAAGGTGGGGCTGGAGCAAAACGGGGGAGTTTAAGATCAGTAGGATCTGATCATGGGAGAGGCCTCCTGGAGCTGAGTAGAGTGACCCTGGAGGCTGAAAGGTAGCCGTCCTCCTGCCTTCTCGATCCCTCCATACTCACTAGGCCTGGCTACCGGGAACTCAAGAGAATGTTCACAACGGTCCCTGAGCTGTGTCGCTGCGAGGCTGCCATCTCTCCAGGGGGAGACCTGGAGAATCCTCAGGTGTGGGTGAGGATGGCAGGCTTGTTGGCAGGCAGCGGGGGAGGGGGCTTAGAAGGGGGTGGAGCCCCTGGCGGTGGGCGGATAGGGATGAAGAGGGTAGAAAGCGCAGCGAGGAGTGGTTGGTCTGGGTGCTCGGCAAGGATCGGCTTTGCAGGGTTTGTAGGCACGGTTGGCAGGGATGCGAGAAGAGCCCTCTCTGTTTATGGGAGGGAGGTGGCTGGGCCGGAGAAAGGTGCAAGGCGGCTGTGCCCCAAGAGTTGTTGCGAGGCCGTCAATGGAAGGAGCAAGCGGAGGCAGGCGGGCCGGACGAGGTTGACGGCGGAGAGGCGTGGGCGGTGGGTGAGGCTTCAGGGCGAGCTTTAGAGGAGGCTGAGGCTGGGGAAAAGGCACAGGAGGTGGTTGAGGCCGGCGTTGGCCTAGGCCCATGGGCGGAAGCTTTCTGGTCATTTTTTGATCGTTACTGCTCTAAAGCAGAAGCAGTAGCTGAGCTAGGCCCCCCCAGCTCTGGCTTTTATAGCCCACAGCAGGGCCCCTCATTAATGTGTCATCCTTTGTCTGTTATGACATGTTTGTGCCCCTCCCCTTCAGTGCAAGGGGGCGGGGACACACCCACCAGGCCATGGTGTCTCCGGGAAAAATAATCCAGCCAAACAGCAAAGAGAAGAATGGCCTGTGATGCTGGAACCATACTGAATCCATCTTTCTTTCCTTTTCGTAGCTGCTTAGCAAAAGCTACTTCTGGGCTTGTGACCAATTAGAGCGTCTGTTCAGTTCAACAGATAAGTAGTACTTGCCTGGGAATTCCTGAGACTGGGCTTGGGAAAGTCACCTGAAGTTGCCAAGTTGTCCCTCCCTCCCTGGTCAGCAAGCACAGAGGATTGCATTGAGTGTACCAGAATGCAAAGGGGCCGTGTGCCAAAGGGCGCAATAAGCATAGGTCCTGTGTCTCCCCCAAGTGAGCCGCCTCCTGGTGATGAACACTGGCATCTCTCAGCACGGTCCTTGCCTCCTCTCCGTTGCCGGGCAGTAAGGTTTTAGAGCTGCTTGGTTGTCCAGAATATCCTGTTTTGCCCTCCCCATGATAAGTCCAGCCACCAGCAAGCTGTTCACGCTGCACTGATGCCCGAGATAGAGAAGCCGCCCTTCACCAGCATGGTGCTGTCTCCTCCGGGTTTGCCGTCAGTCACATCCTCCGCGGCCTAGTCTCTCCCTTGCACCCCTAAAAGCCCCAGACCCCTCTCACAGGGACATGGGCAGTTTCTGAGAAGTGAGTCTGCTTCCTCCTCATCCTCCAGTGGATTAGTAAACTTGCTTTTCCTCCTGTCCTCAGCCCTGTTGTCCTCATTCTGATCTGGCACCATTGACCTGGACCGGGCTTCCCATAACTCTGTCAGTCTGAGCTTGAGGTGGCACAATTTCCCCTCACTAGGCTGACCCTGACCTTAGGTCAGGATACAGTCTAGGATGTGGGTCCTCAGAGAGCAGTTCACGATAGCTAAGACATGGAATCAACCCAGATATCTGTTGAATGAAGATTGGATATAGAACTTATGGGATACGTACATCATGGATTATTACACAGTGGTAATTACAAACAATAACAAAACAAAGAAGAAATCTTGTCCTTTACAGCTAAATGGATGAATCTAGAAAACCTCTTACTTCGTGAAATAAGCCAGTCCCAAAGAGACAAATACCATATGTTCTCGCTGTCTTGTGAAAACTAATAGAGCTCCTAAAAGGCAATTGGTAGAAGTGAAGCTGACACTTTGAGAAGCCATGATTTTGACAGCCTTTTCATACTATTTGTTGAACTTTTTATTTAACACAGTTAATCGTATGTGTATAAAGTTAATTAAAAATAGATCTTAGTAAAAAAATTAGAGTGGAAATAAGAGAGGGATGAGGAAGGGGGTAGTAATGTGGGTGGGAATAATCACCGTGTTCCGTAAGTTGTAATCATGAAATATATGAGGCTTGTAAGTGTAACGCTGTATAGCTCTGCATACATTCCTGTGGACTTATCTTCTAAGGATACAGCTTAAAAACATTGGGGGTCGTCGCTGTGTTGCAGTGGGTAAGCCCCTGACTGCAGTGCCAGCATCCTATATGGGTGCCAGTTCGAGTCCTGGCTGCTCCACTTTGGATCCAGCCCTCTGCTGTGGCCTGAGAAAGCAGTGGAAGATGGCCCAAGTCCTTGGGCTCCGGCATCTGCATGGGAGACCTGGGAGAAACTCCTGGCTCCTGGCCGTCGTTGTGGCCAACTGGGGAGTGAACCACTGGATGGAAGACCTTTCTCTTTCTCTGCCTCTCCTTCTGTCTCTGTATAACTGTGACTTTCAGGTAAATAAATCTTTAAAAAAGTTGTTTTTAAAAACTTGCCATGGGGTGCCAAATCTCCATAAGTGGGGTGGTAAAAAAGCATTGTAAGTGTTAAAGCGATCATATAGATAGGATTCAGTGTTAAAGCAATCATACACATAGGATTTAGTGTTTGATAATAATGATAGGATTAAAAAGGAGTGTACCTCCAACATGGTAAGCAGTCCGTACTGCAGATTTCTAGAATGACAATTGCTTAAAGTAGCACACTGACCTCAAAATCTGCCTTTAAGGCATTCTGGTCTTACTGAAAAGCCCACAAGAGCATTCCAGGCATGGAAAGCCAAGACTCTGTGGCAAATATGCTCTACATGAAGGACTTCAGTGGGTGAGACCCCAGTGAAAAGAAATGGTCATCAAAGAACAATGTACTTTTCTCTGAAGAGAGGAGAAAACTTCTACTTTGCATATGGACTTGTCTAAATATTGAAGGACTTTGTGGATTCAGAAGGCTTCCATAGCCTAGGCAGCTCATGTCAAGAGCCTTGGGAGATCACGGACATCATACGTAAGAGAGTTAATTACAACAGGAGTCACTGTGCACTAACTTCCCATTCAGGAACTCTGTCCTCAAAGTTTTGTATCATGGGAGAGAACAGTAAAACTTGTTCTTGAAGATGTGCTTCATCTTAGTATACTAATGGTGTATTAGCATATTAAGTATGAGGCATATATTCCTAAGCCTTAGAAGTTTTAGAGAAAACTAACTGTCCAGCTCCATTGCCTGTTTCCTTAGGTGCTTCTTCGATTAATGATAAAACTTGTTCTCAAAGAGAGAAAAATCACATCATCACAAAAATTAAAAGAAAGGAAGCAAGAGGAATGGTGGGAGGGAGAAAGGATGGGGTGGGAATTGTCATTATGTACTGTATAGATACATGAAATTTGTTCCATTTATATAAATATATAATTTTAAATTTAAAAAAAAGGAATTGGAAAAATGGAAACAAGTGCCCCAGTCTGTTTTACTTTCTCCATTTTCACACAGACCATGCACATCATCAGTGTCACGGCACAAATATATGGATTCAGATGGAAGACGTTAGGTCCACCTTAACAAAGAGCCTGACACTGAGACCAGAGAGGAGACTGCCTTGGTGAGGCACTGGGGGAAAAAGCAGTGGGACTCAAACTTGGGTCAAAAGGCTGGGATGAACAGGCAGTGAGCAGGGCACAGCCCAGAGCAGCGACAGCCCCAGCCCCTCCTCCACAGCAAGGCAGGAACTTGCAGGGCTCCTCAGAGCAGAGCTTCCCTTTGAGGATCTCACAGGGGTTCCTTGGAGTCCTTTGGTTTGTTTTGTGACTCAGCTGGAACCAGGAACATGGAGCCCACGCTGGCAGGGCAGCCGCTACTCCTGCAACCAGACTGGTGCTCGTGAGGTCTCGTACACAAAGTGTCATTCTTGCATGCGGGAGAAGTGGGGTTCTACACCATGTTCTTGCAAAACGTGTTTGTTTTCCTGCTGTGAATTCTGATGAGAATTTTTCCATTGTCCCTTTGATGCCCCCCTGTGTGTGGTGGTTAAAAACTGGAAGCAGGCCAATGTATTTCCTTTGTAGTTGTGTTTTCCTGGACCCACCATAGTAGATTAGATGTCATTGTCGTTACATTCTTTCTGCCTCTTACCCTGTCAGCCCCCGTATTTTTCCCACGTCTGCCTCATATTATGTAAACTTGACAGGCTCGGGCCATGGAGAAAAGGATCTATATCCATGCTACTCCTAGAAGACGTTATTGGACTGAGTGGGTGGGACTGTGAGATGGGAGTCGCGAGTGGGGTGCTGCTGTGTGCTTTGTGCTGTTCCTGTAGGCATCGGGACCAGTTAGACAATAAAGAGAATGTGGGCAATTCCCCGAGTCTCCAGCGGAACTGAACCTCAGCCGACGCTCTGCCCGCTGCTCTCTCGAGCCCAGGTGAGCACCTGTGCCTCCCTGCCATCCTGTCTTAGTAGTTTGGCCTCCTGGAGCCTAGAAAGTCCAGGGTCAGTGCCAGGATTAGGGTTCAGGTGCAAGCCCTAATCTGGGTCATCACTCATGGGTTGTGTCTCCTCCTCCTCTGTGAGAGCATTATCCCATCATGAGGGCCCCACCCTCAGGACCTGAGCTAAGTCTGATGGCCCCTAAAGACTCTCCTCGCGCTACCATCCCATTGACGGTTAGGTTTGGATGCAGGAACGGATCTTCTTACTGTAAGCTCCATCTATGTCACAATTTCAATTGAAAATAATGACGACAAAATGTTAGGGTTAAGGAAAGAGAATATTTTATCTGTTGGCACTTGAGGACAGTAGCAGGTTATCATTCTGAATAACTACTGTGGTGCTTAGCGAGGACAGTGTGGGGTTTTTAAAGCGGTTGTAAAGGAAATGGGGCTGCTGAGTCAGGTGCTGAAGACGATGCGGGTCAGCTCATAGGGTTCTTTGTGAGCACTGTTCCTGGGAAATGTGCTTGCTGGCTTGACTTTATCGTGACAGAACATCAGGATCTTGTCTGAAAACAAGCAGCTACAAAATGTTCCTTAGCTGGCATCGGAGAGAGGCCAAAATATTGTACGAAGAGATTCCAGTGGTTTTACTTGTTTGTTTTTAATGTGTTACAGAAACAACAGAAAGAGAGAGAGAGAGAGAGAGAGAGAGAGAGAGAGAGGTCTTCTATCTGCTGCTTCACTCCCCAGTGGCCACTAGGAACAAGGATGTACCAGAAAAAAGCCAGGAGCCCAGAGCATCCTCCGATTCTCAGTGTGGGTGCCGGGGATGTTTTTTGTTTTTTGTTTTTGTTTTTGTTGTAAGCACTTGGTTTTATTGCACAGAAGCAATTGAAAGTGAACTCCGGTGGAAAGTGCGCCCTGGCATGGTTCGGTGGCCACAGCCCAGCCCCACCTGCTCCAGCTCTTCCAGGACGGAGAGCTCGGGGGGAGGGCTTGACCACTCGTTAGGAAAACAGAAGGCATTCGGGAATCGGTTGAGACCTCTCAAGCGTAATGCATGTCTCACTGCTCATTCGTCATGCGGCCATCAGTCTGTACATATAGGAAATAAATGCACTTATTTGGAAAGGAGGTGGGGCAGTTTGTGTCGTCAAGTGTTTACGTGTGGCATTCGGCACTGCCTTCCCAGGCACATTAGAAGGGAGTGGGATTGGAAATGGAGCAGCTGGGTCTTGAACTGCTGGCAATTTGGGATGCTGGTGCCACAGGCGGTGGCTTTACCTGCTGCACCACACGTCTGGCCCAATGCAGTGTTTTTCTCATCAGGATGAAGGCCACTCAGCTTGGAGCCCATGCTCACCATGTCCTTAGCTACTCTTTCCCCTTTACACTCTAATAATGGATTCAAAGCTGCATCAGGCTGGCCTGAGAGAGCTAGATGACTTTGACTTTGCAACGTCACCTGGCTTTTTCAAGGCCATCTGTGGAATTGACAAGCAAGCATTGTTTATCTGAACAGAAACTGCTGTAATTCGTCACAGGCTCAGTAGTCTTCTGAATGTGAAAGGGAAAGAGAGATGTATTGGTCCACTTACAGTCCCAGAGGACTGTTGTGCCATCAGGAACACGTGGAGTTTGGTGTTTTTTTTTTTTTTTTAAGATATTATTTACTTATTTGAGAGGTAGAGTTATAGACAGTGAGAGAGAGAGACAGAGAGAAAGGTCTTCCCTCCGTTGGAACTCCCCAGATGGCTGCAATAGCTGGAGCTACGCTGATCTGAAGCCAGGAGCCAGGCGCTTCTTCCCGGTCTCCCATATGGGTGCAGGGGCCCAAGGACTTGGGCCATCTACTACTGCTTTCCCAGGCCATAGCAGAGAGCTGGACTGGAAGAGGGGCCAGGACTAGAACCGGCACCCATATGGGACGCCAGCACCCCAGGTGGAGGATTAACCTACTGTGCCATGGTGCCGGCCCCAATGTGGAGTTTCTTAGACTCAGATAAACTTTTCAACAGGAAGAAGGAACTCTTGGCCTCTCACAACAGCCCTGAACAGCCTTGCGTGACAGAAGCTTTTCTTTTTCTTTCTTTTTTTTTTTTTTTTTTTAATTTATTTGACAGAGTTAGAGAGACAGACAGCCAGAAAGGTCTTCCTTCTGTTGGTTTGCCCCCCAAATGGCCACTACGGCCGGGGCTACACCCATCTGAAGCCAGGAGCCAGGTGCTTCCTCCTGGTCTCCCATGCAGGTGCAGGGGCCCAAATACTTGGGCCATCCTCCACTGCCTTCCCAGGCCACAGCAGAAAACTGGACTGGAAGAGGAACAACCGGGACTAGAACCTGGTGCCCATATGGGATGCTGGTGCTGCAGGCGTAGGATTAACCAAGTGAGCCACGGCGCTGGCCCCAGAAGCTTTTCTTGAGTCAGGCTGAAGCTTGTCGTCTTGGTAAGGTTGATATGTAATTCTGCATTTGGGGGCTAACACAGGCACTCCTCTTATATTCTTTAACACGGTCTCTTAGATAGTGTTCTGGACCCATCTCAGCATCCTCCCCAGCTCAAGTTTCTGTAGTGAAAAAACCAGTCACAGGGCTTAAGTTTATTCCGTCACCATCACAACATAGTTTTCTTTTTAAAAAAGGGGGGGGGGTTATTTTTATTTATTTGAAAGAGTTACAGAGAGTGAGGTCTTCCATCCGCTGGTTCACTCCCCAAATGACTGCAACAGCCAATGCTGAGCCCGATCTGAAGCCAGGAGCACAGGTGGCAACCGCTGCTGCTTATCCTGCCAACCATGCCTCTAGGATCACAGGTAAATAAATGCTGTTTTGAGGGCCAGGCCTTTGATCAGCAGTTAAGATGCTGCTGAGGTCCCCATGCCTGAATGGGAGTGCTGGATCAGAGTCCCTGCTTCTCCTGCTACCCAGTTTCTGCTAATGCACAACCTGGGAGGCAGCAGCTTTTGTCCCTGCCAGTCACTCGTGAGGCCTGGATGGAAATTGGGGTTCCTTCCTTCCAGCTGGCCCTGCTCTGGATGATATGGGCCTGAAGAGAAGAATCAGCAAATAGAAGATACCTATTTCTCTCCCTCCCTCTCCCTCCCTCTCCCTCCCTCCCCCCCTCCCCCTCTCCCTCTCCCTCTCCCTCTCCCTCCCTCTCCCTCTCCCTCCCCCTCCCCCTCCCCTTCCTCTCCCTCTCCCTCTCTCTCTCCCTCTCTCCCTCTCTCTCTCTCACTCCTCCTCCCTTCCTCCTTCCCTCCCTCCCCCTCTCCCACTCTGTTTTATATAAATGAAAATAAATGTTGCTTTAAATACATATAGATTGAGTCCCTACCATGTGCTGTACAAGTCATTTGACCCTTGTGATACAGTGGGGAGCAAAACGCAGTGTCCACTTTACCAACAGGCCACAATCAGTGACATTTTTATTTTTTCCTGATAGTTTTAAATAGTGAGAAGTAAGGAAAGAAAATTGTTCCCAGATGCAAAGATAGTTGGGCAGAGATCCAAAGAAAGTGGAAGAGCTCACTTTGCTGTCCGCGGGTGAAAAAACTCGAGTGTTTGGGGCTTATTTGGTACAAGCTTAGGTAAAAAAAAAAAAACTCAAGTGTATTGGACTTTGTTGGTACAAGCTTAGGTGGCAGTTGATGGACAGGAAGGACTCCAGGGTGGCTTTGTGGAGGGAGAAAGGGCATCACAATAGATGGTGTTGTGAGAATCAGGAGGTGAGATTTGCACAGGACCCGTTGAGCTGCCCATTCTCCAAGGAGGGATTTCAGGTGGGCAGTTGTGTGCATGGACTGCAGGGCAGGGGCAGGGCAGGAAGAGAGAAATACGGAGATGTGTTTATGCCTCAGGCTGACTGCTTGGGCTAGATGGTTTCGTATCCTGATTCTGCTGTTGACTGAGTTACTTGGCCTCCTGTTGGGCATGGTGGATGTCACAGATAAAGAGCTCAGAGCTGCCCAACAGCGTTCACAAAGATGCACTGAGATGTCAGAGTTTCAGCCTGCTGCTGGCATTCCTAACACTCTGTCCACACCAGGTGTTCCCTCCTTCCCGTCAGCCACATGAAGGACCCCTCCACTTACTTGTAGTCTGCTTCCCACCCTGTCCTGCCTGACCAGACCCCTGCTCCATGATTAAATCTGCTACCTTCTGCTATTTTTTAAAGATTTTATTTATTCATCTTAGAGGTACAGAAGGAGAGGGAGAGACAGAGAGGAAGGTCTTCATCTGCTGGTTCACTTCCTAAATGACTCATGGCCGGAGCTGGGCCAATCCAAAGCCGGGAGCCAGGAGCTTCCTCCGGGTCCTCCCAGCGGGTGCAGGGGCCCAATTCCTGGGCCGTCTTCCATTGCTTTCGCAGGCCATAAGCAGAGAGCTGGATCTGAAGAGGAGCTTCAGGATATGAACCAGAGCAAATATTGGATGCTGGCGCCGTAGGCAGAGGCCCAGCCCACTACACCACAGCGCCAGTCCCCAACCTTCTGTGTTTTGATGCCTGTCTGTATTGATTGATGAGTTCCCTCACATCAGGAACAAACCGTAGTCTCAGATCTGGAATACTGCATTCCCCTCTCCGTGCAGCTCCTGGACTAGAGACCTCCTTTCCCCTTTGTGTGCGTCTTGTAAATGGCTGCCTCTGCCTCTCTCTCTCTGTCGACTTACTGTGGAGCTGCTCCCCCAAAGTCTCCTTGCTGCTGTGCGGGGGACATTTTTGGATCTAGTCTTACTCCACGCACACAGGACCACAGGACCCCCTCTCCTAGACACCGTGTCTCTCCTTAGGTTCTTGTGCCACCTGCCGTGCATCATTGTCCCCGCAGTGCCACCCTGTCGGGATTCTCTCCTGAAAGCCGGTGGGTCCTGCACTCAGCTTTCTCCCTGCTCACACTCTCCCAGGATCCCCCTCACCCCTCCAGGGGTGCAGTTCTGCAGAACTGCTGAGGGCACACAGATTCCTGACTCTGGACTTTTCTCTTCAGCTGTGTGCTCGGAGCCAGCAGACACTGGGGAGCCAAGAAGCTCCCTGAGCCTCAAACTAGAGCCTCACGTGTCCTCTCTGCCTGTTTGTCCAGACTGTCCACTCCTGTGCTGGGCCTCTCAGTGAAGGGCAGCCTCGCTGATCCTTTACCCACACATGACGTTCACCCTTGACCCCTCTATCGCTCTGCCAGCCCTAATCACTTGCTTGTATCCGCAACCTTGCCCCTAACAACTCTTACCTAACAGCACCTGGCAACCAGCAGTCCCTGCGGAGTTGTCTTTCTCAGCCCTCTCTGAATAATTGAGGTATTTGGCATCTCCCTTCTCCACTCTAGTGTCTCTGTACCCAGAGTGGTTGCCATAGACGTCAGCTTGATGTGCGCTTGATGTGTTCTTTTCTGCCCCCTTAGTAACCCACCCTGCTTACCCAGCTCTGCAGGACCAGATAGCTTCTGCACGGGCTGTCCTTGTCCACCTCTCCTGCCACCCAGCTGGCTCCACTCTGGCTTCCTGGCGTCACTCATGATGTCCCCTCTGCATCGCACATCCTCTGCACTCTCCCTCTAGTTAGCATCTCCCGCCCCTCACAGACCGGTGAGTTGGTGTTCTTACCTCTGGTTTACCATTGCTCTGACTTCCCCGAGGTAAGATCCTCTGAAATACATCACAGCAGAGACGGCTGCTGACTGTCTGGACCCTGGGCCAAGAGCTCCCGTCACTGTTAAACCCCTCCGGCCTCAGCTTTCCTCTGAAGAAGGCCTGGCCGGAAATAAGTGCCTGAGCCTAGAGCACCCACGGCCCAGACTCAGGCTCGGTGATAACTGCTGTCTGACACAGTCTGAATGCTCCCTCCAGAAATCCTCTCTGAAGGACATGCAGAAGTCCACCATGGGTCCCTCCTGCCTCAGCTTCCCCACACTGTGGCCTCTCTCTCAGCCTTCCCCATGGTTCTAAAACTGGTATTGAAATGTCATTGCTATCAGGTGGTTTGGGGAAGAAGGGCCCTACCTAGGTGATTGTACTGTCAGTAGGGACCAGTGCGCTTCTCAGTGCCCAGTTGGTTAGTGCCAGTGCAGGTTTTGTTGGCTCTGCCACCTTCAAGCTGATAGGATTCTGCAAGTCAGTGGGACCGACACAGATTCTGCGGTGTAGCTGTTAGGTTGCCGGCCATGGTGTCTAAACATGTAACATGCCGGGGGCGTAGCTGAGTGCAGATCTTCAGTGGCAGGGGCTGCGCATGCTCGCCTACTGCCACAAGAACAAGAGGAGGCCGGCGTTGTGGTGTAGCCACTGCCTGGATGTCAGCATCCCTCCCGTAAGGGCACCCAGTCAAGTCCCAGCTGCTCCACTTGGGATCTAGCTCCCTGCTAACATGCCTGGGAAAGCAGCAGAAGGTGGCCCAAGTCCTTCGACCCCTGAACCAACCTGGGCGACACAGAAGAAGTTACTGACTCCTGGCTTCGTCCAGGCCCAGCCCTGGTGGTCGCAGCCATTTGGGAAGTGAACCAGCAGATGGAAAATCTGTCTCTCCATCTCTCTCTGCAACTCTGCCTTTCAAATAAGTTAATGAATCTTTTTAAATAATAAAAGATTTATGAAATTACTGTTGGCTCTGCTGTTGGTTTTTGCCTACCCAAATCCAGACTGGATCTTCCTGGAGCTGAGCTCCTGTGTAACAAGATTGCATCATAAAGCAAGCCCAGCCCCTCTTACATGTCTCTTTTACATGAGGCCTCTTGCCCTTCCCCCACTCCACCATGCCGTGACAACAGGAGGCCATGACCTGATACACACGCCCAGTCTTGCATTTCCAGCTTCCAGATCCACCAGCTGGATGGGCTTTGTCCCTTACCTGATTTCATTTGTCATTTTCTGCATCATAAAACTTAGTAAAACACCACTTCTCTGTGAAATTGTCTGAGCAGCCTGGACAAAGTTCTGACGATGGGCAGTGGCTGCACCTGCTCTGAGCGTGCTCCTTCCTGAGCGTGTCCTTGTCTATGAACTCCTCCCTCCCTGGACCCTTTAGGGGGCTGCATCCCCTCTCTTCCTGGAGGGAGCAGTTCATCAGCACAGCCTGGGCCCCCACTGCAGGACTCTCCCTGAGGAGCACTGCCCTCCGTGTCCTCATCTCCACCCTACTGCTCTGCAGCACTGTCCCTCCAGGCCTCGTGCTCTGGCAGCCCCAAACAGCAGGGTGGTGCCCACGACTGTCAGACACACCACTTTCCTCTCCATGGAGCAGGCTCTGGGCTGAGACTGCTGTCCTCCTTGGTTTCAGTTTGTGACATCCACATTCAGAGGAGTGGGACTGGTAGTTCCTCTTTGGTGTGTTTTTAACTTTATCAGTACATTTCTGTTCCTATTCACCATCTGGGCCACAAGAGGTAGTCACTGAGCTTGTGACTGATCAGATCTGTTCGGGGCCAGCTTTGTGGCACAGTCACTGCCTGTAAGTCAGGCATCGCATTTGGGTGCCCAGTCACATCCTGGCTGCTTCTCTTCTGACCCACCTCTGTGATAATGTGCCTGGGAAGAGCAGCAGAATATGGCCAAGTGTCCAGGCCCCTATAACCCATGTGAGAGATCCTGATGAGGCTCCTGGGTCCTGGCTTGCAGCTGGCCCAGCCTCAGAAACTCATTCAAATACAAATTATTATTGGGGGGGGGGGTGTTCAGTTCAAAAGATAGAAGACGCTTTCTTTTGAATTCCAAAAACTGACCTTGGCAAAGAAAGCTATAGCTGCCAAATAATGGGGCACTCGTGGGTCAGCATGACTAGGGGCTGTGGTTTAACAGTCAGGAGTATGAGTGAATAAGGGCACAGTGAGCGTAGACTCCAAGCTGAGTGGGCCTGTTGTGGGACTGGGAGGTTCCCGCTAAGCTTTCTGGCAGAGCTTGGATGGTACACAAATGGGGACCCATCATGTGGGCCCGGCCTGGCTGTCAAATGAGCTGGCTGCAGCTGTTCTGTGGGGGTCTACAGCTTGAAAACATGAATTTACTGAACTGTCAGTGGTGGCCTGGGTTGTCGGTTAAAGATTCACACCATCACACGGTTTGGCAGGCACTGGCAGACCCTGGTAGAGCTCCTAGGTGTCAAACTCCACCAAGGCCAGAGCTTGTCAGTCATTGACAAGGAGCTGCAAGGAGCTGACAGACCTGGCTCCTCCCCCTAGGAGGAGCGATATTCCCCAGCATCGCTGGTAAATGAAACACTGGAATCACATGACACTGGACTTCGCCGTCTTCAGGTCCCAGCCCATAGTATTTTGCAGGTGATTCGTGGTGCTGGACATCCTGCCATAAAGCCCTCCTCGTGGCAAGGTCACGCCCTCCGCTCCCAATCTGCAGGTTCTCAAGAGTGATAAAGCACCTCTCAGCAGACCGAGAGCTGACTTTGGCATTTGTCTGTGCCGGCTGTGCCATTAGTCCCATCCTCAGCCCAAACCGCCTTTTGCATTCTTGAGAGCCCCAGGTCCCCTCACAGAGGCACGTGGTAGTGCTTGGGACGTGAGCCTGCTGCGCTCCTCACCCACCAGGGGATGATTAAACCTCGGCTTTGCTCATCCTCAAACTGTGTCGTCCTTGTTCTGCTTGGCACCATGGACAGGCACCTTTGAAAACAACAACTAGGCTCAGAAGAGCTGGGCCTGTGATCCCCCTGTTGTGTGATGTCTGTGGCTCTGTTTGCTGTCGTCCTCTCCTGACGTGATGGAAGTGGTGTGCAGCTGTTCCTTTCATCTAGTCTCCGAGTAGACGCAAACCTGGTATTAGAAATAGGGGTCTTTTTCCTAAATTTAGAAAAATATTTGGGCTGATGTTGTGTTGTTGCAGGTTAAACCACCACCTGTAGTGCTGGCATCCCATATGGACAGTGGTGTGAGTCCTAGCTTGTATTCCTGGTTTGAAATACCATCCCTACACACTTGTACCATTTCTGAGACTCCAGAAATATCCAGATGAAACCATTCAAACTTTGATCTAGATTAAATATTTTTAAAATTTTGCAAATGCAACTTTTGAATCCTCATGAATGTTAATTGTTTGTCTGATATTTCAGTTTTATTATAATGAAGATTTATTTATTTATTTATTTGAAAGGCAGAGTTACAGAGAAGAAGAGGCAGAAAGAGAAGTCTTCCATACACTGGTTCATTCCCTAATAGCCTCAACAGCTGGAGCTGGGCAGACTGAAGCCAGGAGCCTGGACCTTCCTCTGGGTCTCCCATGCGGTGCAGGTGGCCAAGCACTAGGACCCATCTTCTACTGCTTTCCCAGGCCATAGCAGAGAGCTGGATCAGAAGTGGAAAAACTGGGACTCAAACAAGAAGCCATATAGGATGCTGGCACTGCAGGCAGTGGCATTACCTGCTATGCCAAGGCGCCAGCTTAAAGAGTATTATTTGAGGCCGGCGCCACAGCTCAATAGGCTAATCCTCCACCTGTGGCACCAGCACACCGGGTTCTAGTCCCCGTCGGGCGCCGGATTCTGTCCTAGTTGCTCCTCTTCCAGTCCAGCTCTCTGCTGTGGCCCGGGAAGGCAGTGGAGGATGGCCCAGGTGCTTGGGCCCCTGCACCCACGTGGGAGACCAGGAGGAAGCACCTGGCTCCTGGCTTCAGACCGGCACAGCATGCAAGCCGTGGCAACCATTTGGGTGGTGAACCAATGGAAGGAAGACCTTTCTCTCTCTCTCTCTGTCTTAACTGGCTATATATATATATATATATATATATATATATATATATATATATTATTTGAAAGAGTTACAGACCAAGGGAGAGACGAGATCTTCCATCCTCTGGTTTACTCTCCACTTGGCCACAGCTGCTGAAGCTGAGCCTGTCAGGAGCCTGGAGCTTTTCTTCGGGTTCTCCCTTGTGGGTGTTGGGACCAAAGCACTTGGGCCATCTTCTGCTTCCAAGGCCATTAACAGGGAGCTGTCTGGAGGTGGAGAAGCCAGGACTCAAACCGGCACTCATATGAGATGCCAGTGCCACAGAGGCTTAACCTGTTGTGCCTCAGGGCCAGCCCCTACATTATGTTGCTGTAACAAAATATCTGAGGTTATGAAATGTATACGGCGGCTTGGGAGTGCTTTTGGATTCACAGTTTTATGCTGGTTAAGATACCTGTGTCCAGTATCATAGTACCGGAGGTTGCTACCCAGTTCCCATCCTGACTGCCGCTCCCTGCCAGTGCAGACCCTGGGAGACAGCAGGGATGACCCAAGGGATTGGGGTCCTGCCACCCATACAGGACACCTGTGCTGAAGTCTGGACTCCAGCCCAGCCCAGCCCAGCCGAGGCCATTGAGGGCTTCTGAGAAGTAAAACTAGCAGCTGCAAGAGTCCTTCCCTTCCCCCCTTCTTCCTTCTCTCGCCCTCCCTCTCCATCCCTCTGACTCTTAAATAAATGCACTTCAAAATTAAAAGAATGGGGGCCGGTGCTGTGGCGCAGCAGGTTAACACCCTGGCCTGAAGCGCCGGCATCCCATATGGGCACCGGTTCCAGTTCTGGCTGCTCCTCTTCCAGTCCAGCTCTCTGCTATGGCCTGGGGAACCAGTGGAAGGTGGCCCAAGTGCTTGGGCCCCTGTACCTGCAAGGGAGACCCAGAAGAAGCTCCTGGCTCTAGATCAGCACAGCTCCAGCTGTTGATGCCATTTAGGAAGTGGACCAGCGGAAGGAAGACCTTTCTCTCAGTCTCTGCCTCTCACTGTCTGTAACACTACCTCTCAAATAGACAAAAATCTTTTTACAAAAATACTGCTGAATTTAAAAAGAAAGAATGGTAGTGAATCAGACTCCAACATGTTCACCCTGTCAGACTGGCAACTGGGGTTGCCCCTCTCTGTAATTAGAGGTGAGGACAAAGCACTGTCTCCTTAACGCACATGCTGGTCCGCCTAGAGGTCACACGCTGCACTGCTGCCTTCCCGTGAGTCACGGGACGGAGACTCTGGGTGTCTGCCCATGTCCTGAGGATACCCCGCGCTCCCTCACAACTGCTTGGGTGCTCCTGACAGCCGCTTTCCATCCTGACCCGACCCCAACCTCCAGTCACAGCAGAAAGAACCTGGATGGATGCCTGGCCCAACACGGGCCAGTGTCGCCTCTTGGAAACTGGTAACTAAGCCAGAGTTGCTCTTCCTCCCTGCCTTCTGCTGCCTCCTGGCGCATCCCTGGCAGAGACTTGGGAGGTGGGCATGGCCATCTCCCACTCATCCTGTTGGCCACAGAGAAAGAGGAGAGAGCAGAGACATGGCCAACCTGGAGCCCTCACTCTCCTTGGCTCCCAGGCCCTGGGGAGTCCCCACAGCCTTGCCTTCCACAGGAAAGCCTGTCTGTGCAGGCTGGCTGGGGCCGGTTTCTGCAGGCTGCAGGAGGAACGCCGATACACGGTCTTGACGGAAGGAAGGGGCTGCTGGCTGAAATCACCAGAGTCTGGTGGAGAGCAGAGTTAGCGTGGACTCAGCAAGCCAGAGTGAGGGATCAAGCCTGGAGGAAATGTGGAATTCCCTTCTGCAAGGCTGGTTTGGGATCCACAGTGGGCACCTGCATTGCATCGGGTGAAAAGCAAGGCAGTTTTATGTGTTGCCCTGAATTCCATTCACAAGAAAACAACACCTAGTAAGAGTGACCAGACTGGATTATTGATGACAAGGGTGTACTGTGTTCCCAGCCTCTGATGCTATCTGTCTTCAGGGTCTGCAGACCAGCCATTGATCATTCAGGCAATGATGTCATTGATCACCCTTCCTATCCTGGTCTTCAGATGCCAAGTTTGACCTTTATGTATGGAAAATGTCAGCTTTGTTGGGCAGGGAGTCAGCTGAAGCTGATGTCCCTGCCTCTACTCATACAGAAACCAGGTTTGGAGTCCGAAGAGAAGTGAAGACAACGCAATTCTGTTACAGAGGAGCAGACAGACTCCTCACATGGAGGGGCCCCCAGAGCTGGGAGTTAGTGCTGTGGCTGCCGAGGATCATCCTGAGTTTCCACCTCGGCCATTCTCTTTAGACGCCCCAGAGTGTGTTTCTTCCATACGCATGGCAGTGTCTGCGCTGTGATTTGTTCGCCCGTCTTACCAGGTCGGAGCCCCGCCATGCGTGTGCATGAGGACAGAAAAGGGTGGACTGGCTGATTCCCCATAGCTCAGGCTTCCATTCCAAGCCTTCCTCCTCGTGCCTCCCAGCCCCTTGCCCAAGTTCCTCATTTTCCCCTCCCTGAGGGCCAAGGTTGCTTCCGTCTTTTATCCCTGCCTGGGAGTCTGGCCCTACACGTGGACACAGAGTGAAGCTGTAGGGCTGCCCGTGTTAAGATTCCCACCAGACCAGGAGTCGATGTCATCACCATCGTCCTGCTCTTGCACGTGGCTGGAACGTGAAGAGCAGCTTTAGGTGTCCCTACAGATTATCTTGAGATACGTCTTGGGTCATCTGTGGCTTTCTCCAGTCCCACTAGCAGCAGCCCTCACTGTTGAACGTGGTCTCTCATGTGGCAGTGGTGGGACTCCCCCTGGAACCCTCCCCCGTCTCCCCCAGGTCCCTCTCTCCAAGCCGTGCCCCATTTGAGGAGAGGCTGCTGCAGATGAGCGGCTGATTCTGTCCCTCCCTCCCTGGATAAATCATCTTGCATCTGGCCCGCGTCCCAAGCCGTCGGTCTGCTCTGAGCAGCAGCATCCCCAGAGGGGAGGGGCAGACTGGACCGGGCTTTTCAGCTGGCGAGTCTAGGACTCCTAGGAGCCACGCCATGGTGACTGACGAGTGGTTCCGGGGCTCCATGTGAGGCCCAGGTGCGTTGAGGGACTTGCGGTGACCTTGGGATGTGAAGTTGGGTGGGGGAGAAAGCAGAAAGGGCTGACACCCCAGGCACGGAGTCACCAAACTTTCAGGACTCCGACAGGAGCCCAGGCCTGAAAAGGACCTTTTCACTTAAGAGGAAGACACCTTGACTGAAGCAAACGTGAAATTCCCTGCAGAATACAAGTATTTCAAAAACAAAGTTACAACCAAGGCTAAAGTTCCTGTTCAGCAGTATTTATTACAAATGAGTATCTGACAGCGTGTGGGGTAGCGGGCCCCAGATGTGTGGGCAGAGGTCGGTTCATTGGTCTCTCCTGTGTCCTTCTGGCATCTGCCCGAGTCCCAGGTCTTCTGTTGGCTCCAAGCAGCAGCATCCCAGGCCGTCTGCACCATGGCTCCCGTGCCTTCTGCAGGTACACCCTTGCATGGTGTCTGTAGGTCCCTTAAATCTGCAGCCATGCAGGGCGTGTCTTCACCGCTACTATCCTGTGGGAGACAGAAGGTCCTGATGACCACCTCACCTGACCGGACATCTCGTAAAAATATGGATGTCTGGGTTCAATCATTCATGCTCCCTAAACCCAGGACAGACAGCAGGGCTTACCCTGCTCAGTACAGAGGTGGTGCTTGTCCCTCATTCTCCCTTATCTGCTCAGTGCTGCACTTTCTCGTACACACCAGCTTAAAACAAAACCACAGATGCGGCATCTCATGCAGGCGAGCCAGCCGATGACCTGTGGGGAAAGTGACATTGTGGTAAGTCCCTGTTAGCACAGAGGAGCAATCCCAAGGTGGGGCTGGAGCAAAACGGGGGAGTAAGATCAGTAGGATCTGATCGTGGGAGAGGCCTCCTGGAGCTGAGTAGAGTGACCCTGGAGGCTGAAAGGTAGCCATTCTCCTGCCTTCTCGATCCCTCCATACTCACTAGGCCTGGCTACCGGGAACTCAAGAGAATGTTCACAACGGTCCCTGAGCTGTGTCGCTGGGAGGCTGCCATCTCTCCAGGGGGAGACCTGGAGAATCCTCAGGTGTGGGTGAGGATGGCAGGCTTGTTGGCAGGCAGCGGGGGAGGGGGCTTAGAAGGGGGTGGAGCCCCTGGCGGTGGGCGGATAGGGATGAAGAGGGTAGAAAGCGCAGCGAGGAGTGGTTGGTCTGGGTGCTCGGCAAGGATCGGCTTTGCAGGGTTTGTAGGCATGGTTGGCAGGGATGCGAGAAGAGCCCTCTCTGTTTATGGGAGGGAGGTGGCTGGGCCGGAGAAAGGTGCAAGGCGGCTGTGCCCCAAGAGTTGTTGCGAGGCCGTCAATGGAAGGAGCAAGCGGAGGCAGGCGGGCCGGACGAGGTTGACGGTGGAGAGGCGTGGGCGGTGGGTGAGGCTTCAGGGCGAGCTTTAGAGGAGGCTGAGGCTGGGGAAAAGGCACAGGAGGTGGTTGAGGCTGGCGTTGGCCTAGGCCAATGGGCGGAAGCTTTCTGGTCATTTTTCGATCGTTACTGCTCTAAAGCAGAAGCAGTAGCTGAGCTAGGCCCCCCCAGCTCTGGCTTTTATAGCCCACAGCAGGGCCCCTCATTAATGTGTCATCCTTTGTCTGTTATGACATGTTTGTGCCCCTCCCCTTCAGTGCAAGGGGGCGGGGACACACCCACCAGGCCATGGTGTCTCGGGGAAAAGTAATTCAGCCAAACAGCAAAGAGAAGAATGGCCTGTGATGCTGGAACCGTACTGAATCCATCTTTCTTTCCTTTTCGTAGCTGCTTAGCAAAAGCTACTTCTAGGCTTCTGACCAATTAGAGCGTCTGTTCAGTTCAACAGATAAGTAGTACTTGCCCGGGAATTCCTGAGACTGGGCTTGGGAAAGTCACCTGAAGTTGCCAAGTTGTCCCTCCCTCCCTGGTCAGCAAGCACAGAGGATTGCATTGAGTGTACCAGAATGCAAAGGGGCCGTGTGCCAAAGGGCGCAATAAGCATAGGTCCTGTGTCTCCCCCAAGTGAGCCGCCTCCTGGTGATGAACACTGGCATCTCTCAGCACGGTCCTTGCCTCCTCTCCGTTACCGGGCAGTAAGGTTTTAGAGCTGCTTGGTTGTCCAGAATATCCTGTTTTGCCCTCCCCATGATAAGTCCAGCCACCAGCAAGCTGTTCACGCTGCACTGATGCCCGAGATAGAGAAGCCGCCCTTCACCAGCATGGTGCTGTCTCCTCCGGGTTTGCCGTCAGTCACATCCTCCGCGGCCCAGTCTCTCCCTTGCACCCCTAAAAGACCCAGACCCCTCTCACAGGGACATGGGCAGTTTCTGAGAAGTGAGTCTGCTTCCTCCTCATCCTCCAGTGGATTCGTAAACTTGCTTTTCCTCCTGTCCTCAGCCCTGTTGTCCTCATTCTTTTTGGCACCGTTAACAAGGCTTGGACTTTCCAGAACTCTGTCAGCCCCTCCACTGGCTGAGACTGACCAGAGGCCAGGATGGAGTCCAGGGCATGGGGCTGAGGAGAGCTGCCTCACAGCAGGAATTGGGAAAAACGGAAGGCAGGCAGTGCCCCAGTCTGTCTGCCCTCAGTGCAGCCTGTTCACATGTGGGTGTCACAGCCAGCCAGACGCTGCCCTTGGGCCGGTGTTGCTGAGTGCACAGAGTGTTTCCCATGCATGAGGCAGAAGCGTGGTCCACTCCATGTTCTTCCCCACGTGGTGGTTTTCCTGCTGTGAACTCTCGGGAATTTTTCCATTATCCCTTTGATGCCCCCACTGTGTGACCTGGTAAAAAATGGATGCAGGCCAAAATATTTCCCTTACAGTTGTGTTTTCCTGGACCCACCACAGATTAGATGTCGTTGTTACATGGTTACTGTAATGTTGGCACTTGTGTGGACCTCTGTGGCTTTCCCACATCAGGTGTTGTCAGCACGCTGTGTTTTCTCACCTTGGGTGTATAGAGTGAGAGTTTAGTTTTACTGCTAAATGTTCTTTCATTATTGGAATGATAAGCTTTGTGACCTTAATTCCATTTAGTCTTTTAAGGTTCAATTTATGACATCCCTTGTGATTTGTTTTACATATCTGTCATTTCTTTCAAATTGCATGTTCATTTACATTTGAGTAGTACATTGTTCATTGTGACATCTTTGTCCAGGAGTTGGTCTGGTAAACCCTAGTTTTCCATGGTCAGTTCATGTTTCTCTGATGCTTCTTTAAGGCTCCACCAGCTCAGATCTCACTTCTTCATATGGTCATGTGATCCATTTCCTGAACTTTTCTGTCTGTTTTGAGCCCTTCTGTTGTTTCATTGGGCACTTTGAATTTTATGGTCACAAAAGCCATCCTGAAAGCACAGTGACTGAGCCTCTCGCGTGACCTGTGACTACCTTGAGAGCAGGAGGTTCTCTCATTCTTTCCTCTTCAGATAGAAGATTCTCTGGGAAGACTCACATTAGAGATGTTTCTTCACGTCTGTGTTCATTCATTGGCAAGTAAAAACAAGAGCGCTGTCCCTCGGGTGGGGTGAGTCTGTCCTCAGCTTCATATGATGGATTCGTACATGGGTCAGGCCTCTGATCTCTCAGATGTGGTTCTTCCCCCCTCACCACGTCCCCAGAGGCAGGGCTGTCTTAATAGACGTCCACCTGCAGGCGCTGCCTCTGCGCTCTTGTTCCTGTGGTCCTGTGCTTCTCAGCCTTGGCGTTAGTGACGCTTGGTGTTGAATAATTCATTGCTCTTCTCCACAGGGCCTGTCCTGGTCGCTGCTGACCTCTGCCCCCTGCATGCCAGTAGCACGCTTCTTCCTGTTCCTTTCCCCACCAGCGAGGTCAACAAGGAGTGCCCTCTGTTGTAACCGTTCCCTGCCCCGTGTCCTTCTCCATAGGATCTCCTGCGGTCTCCTCCACAGGGCAGCCATTGGAGCGGTGTTTGTAAGCCGGAGCGTTGGGCTGCTGTGTTAGATGCTCTCGGAGCTCCACCGTGTCCAGTGCAGAGCTCTGGATCCTGATCATGGTGCAGGGAATATTAATCACTCAGCCTGCCTGTGCCTCTGCCTCGGAGCCCTCCCCTGCTGCCACCACAGAGGGACACTCGCAGTCAACCCCTGGGCCTCAGGAACAGGTTCCACTCTTGGAAATCAGCAGACCTTTCCTATCTCTGTCTGCTGTTGTCATTTCTTTCTGTATGGGATATGCATGGCACCCTGAAGGGTCAGTTTAATGGCATTCCTTTTGGGAAGTTTAACCACCGCCTCCTGAGAGCCCCAGCATTTACTACAATCCACACTGGGCATCCTAAAGAGTTTAAATACTTGTTTACAAGGAATTTGCTGCACAATCTATTCTTCTACCCCAAGCCTGGTCTATAGGAGTGAGAAAAGGCATGTATTGGAAGACAGAAAGCAGGTGTGTAACTGCAGGGGTGCAGGTGGGAGAGCAGGCTGGGCCCTTCAAAGCCCTCACAGGTGACACAGGAATTCCAGGAGAAAGGATAGAGATTGAGAGCACAGGAGAGGAATAAGAACAGGAGAGGTGTACATGGAGATTAGGGGAGAAGGTATACGGGCGGGGGCAGTCTGGGCTTGGTTAGGAGGTCAGGGGCTTGCTGTACACACTCCTGAGCAGCAGGTAGTAGGGTTCACACTGGTTGTACAGACCTTGGGGAACTCGAACACACAGGAAGCTCAGGAGGCAGTTGTGGGATTACCCTTCCCAGTGTCAGAGCACACTATCTCTCAGGGCACCTGAGCTCGATGAGGGGAAGGCGGGAAGCTGGGGTAGCTGGGCCCTACGATGTCCTCATTTCCATCAGCTTTGGGAATGGGCACCCGGCGCTGGCAGAGGTGGTGAGGAAGGTTGATGGACAGCACCAGGACGTGAGATAGGAGGGGTCTGCAAGGACATCTGAGGGGTGGTGGTGATGGGGGCCTCCTGGGGATGGTTCTCCTCCAATGATCTCCTGGTGAGGGGAGGGCATGTCTATCCCCAGACACTGCAGTGCTCCCCCGTGCTGTCACCTGCACAGTCAGGCCGAAAGTGTTCAGAGCCTGCTCACCTAGCCCGTCTCTTTCCATTCTTTCTGCCTCTTACCCTGTCAGCACCCGTGTTTTTCCCACGTCTGCCTCATATTATGTAAACTTGACAGGCTCGGGCCATGGAGAAAAGGATCTCTATCCATGCTACTCCTAGAAGATGTTATTGGACTGAGTGGGTGGGACTGTGAGATGGGAGTCACGAGTGGGGTGCTGCTGTGTGCTCTGTGCTGTTCCTGTAGGCATCGGGACCAGTTAGACAATAAAGAGAATGTGGGCAATTCCCCGAGTCTCCAGCGGAACTGAACCTCAGCCGACGCTCTGCCCGCTGCTCTCTCGAGCCCAGGTGAGCACCTGTGCCTCCCTGCCATCCTGTCTTAGTAGTTTGGCCTCCTGGAGCCTAGAAAGTCCAGGGTCAGTGCCAAGATTAGGGTTCAGGTGCAAGCCCTAATCACTCATGGGTTGTGTCTCCTCCTCCTCTGTGAGAGCATTATCCCATCATGAGGGCCCCACCCTCAGGACCTGAGCTAAGTCTGATGGCCCCTAAAGACCCTCCTCACACTACCATCCCATTGACAGTTAGGTTTGGACGCAGGAACTTGTCTGGGTAGACAAATATGCTGTCCGTGACTTGAGTGTTTTCCTGCATTCAGTCTGAACGTCTCAACAGGAAGAGGGAATGTGGCCTCTCACAACAGTCCTGAATGTCTGAACAGCCCTGCCTGCCAGAAGCGTGCCTGAGTCAGGCCGAAGTTGTCATCTTGGTAAGGCTGAGATCTCATTCTGCATTTGGGGGCTGACACAGGCAGGCTCCTCATATTCTTTAGCAAAGTCCTCCCCTCCCCTTATCTCCCTGTCCTTCTCTTAAAAGTAAGGACTGCTGTGCGTAAATATTGATCGAGTCCCTACTGTGTGCTCGACAAGGTGATTGGCACTGGAGGTACAGCAGTGGGTGAAATGCATCCCCGCTCTGACAACAGACCTCAGTCGCCCTGATAGTGTGAAGTAGTGGACGTTGGGGGGGATGGAAACAAGCTAGGGAATGCAGATGCTGTGATTCAGAAGGGAAGCTGAGGCAACACCCCAGATGGAAGGACAGCTGGGCAGAGGTCCAAGCAAGTGAACGAGCTGACCTTTAAGTCCATGGGTGACAAAAGTCTAGGGTAGTGGAGTTCATGGCACAGCAACTTGGGTACAAGCTTAGGTGGCAGTTGATGGACAGGAAGGACTCCAGGGTGGCTTTGTGGAGGGAGAAAGGGCATCACAGTAGATGGTGTTGTGAGAATCAGAGGTGAGATTTGCACAGGACCCGTCGAGCTGCCCATTCTCCAAGGAGGGATTTCAGGTGGGCAGTTGTGTGCGTGGACTCCAGGGCAGGGGCAGGGCAGGAAGAGAGAAATACGGAGATGTGTTTATGCCTCGGGCTGACTGCTTGGGCTAGATGGTTTTGTATCCTGATTCTGCTGTTGACTGAGTTACTTGGCCTCACATTGGGCTTAGCAGATCTTAGAAATGAAGAGCTCAGAGCTGACCAAGAGTTTACACAGATGTTGTGAGATATCCGAAGTTCTGCCCTGTGCTGACATTCCTAACTCTGTCCACACCAGGTGTTCCCTCCTTCCCTTCTGCCACAGTTAAGGGCCCCTCCTCGTATTTGTAGTCTGCTTCCCACCCTTCCCTGCCATCAGGGAAGCCTTGCCCCTTGGTTTCATCTGCCACCTTCTGTACTTTGATGCCTCTCTGTGAGTATGAATCGGTGAGTTCCCTCACAACAGCAGCAAGCCTTAGCCTCTGATCTCCACATTGCCTCCACGTGCAGCTCCTGGACTGGAGACCTCCTTTCCACCTCGTGCCCGTGTTGCCACCACTCTCCCAAAGCCTGTGGCTATGCAGGGGCATTGCAGATCTGGTCTTCCGTGGCGCACTTGGGCTCACAGGCCGCCCTCTCTTGGAGACCGGGTCTCTGCCGGGGTTCCTGTGCTGCCTGCCGCCTTCACGGCCCCTCCGTCTTTGGATTCTGCACAAGTTGCGCTGAGGCTGCCTCCGCTCCCTGCAGCTTGGTCCTCTCCTGCATCCTGTGGCTGCACATCCAGCAGATGTTTCTGACGGCACTCGGATTCATCTCCAGGGTCTTCCCCTCACCTTAAGTACATCAACTGACAGACATGGGGAAGGTCCCAGCTGCCTCAGCCAGAGACTAGAGCCTTCAGGAGCTGTCCTCTCCTCTTTGTCCAGACCTCCCACTCCTGTGCTGCCCGTGTCTGAGGGGCGCTACCGCCAGGCCGTAACTCAGACTTGGGACTCACCCTTGACCCTCTCTGTCTCAGCTGGCCCCAGTCACTAAGCTGTACCCATAGGTCCCACCCCCAAGAGCTGCCATCTGACACCTGCCTCTCCTGCCAGTAAGCACTGCCTGGGTGCCAGCTCCCCCTGTTCTTCAGTTGCAGCAGACAGCAGCTTCCTCTCCCAGTCCAGTCTCCGCCTGCACCCAGGGTGACTGTTTCCAGATGAGGGTCCGACGCCTAGTTCATGTTTTCTCGTCTCATTGAGAATACCACCCCCTGCCCTGTTTTTAACTTGCTTTGCTGGATGTGTCCTTGTCTGCCTCACCTGGCCTTGTCTCCCACCTTCCTGACCTCAGGGGGCCGTGTGGCTGCAGTGGCTGCCTGCGGGGACGAGGGGCAGCTTAGCGTGTCTGCCCTTTACTGTGCAATCCCCAGCCCGTTCCTGCGGCTGTAGCCGAGCCTCTGCATGTGAGAGATGGGGGACTTTTGTGGTGAGAGGCCGTGTGCTGGTCGTTCCTGCTCAGTGACCTCAGCCCTGCGCTCTCCACTCCCGTCCGTGAGCTTTCATGCTGATTCCTTTACTTTCTGAAGTCTTCTATAGCTTTTTAGAGTTTACTGATAATCTTTATCATTCAGGTGATCGTTTCAGTACATTCATGTTTAATGTAGTTATTATTGTAAGTAGGTTTGAGTGTATAACCTTACTGCCATTTGTTTTCTGTTTGCCCTAAATATTCCTTTTTTTAAAAGATTTATTTATTTGAAAATCAGAGTTACACAGAGAGAAGAGAGGTAGAGAGAGAGAGAGAGAGAAAGGTCTTCCATCCGTTGGTTCATTCCCCCAATTGGCCACAATGGCCAGAGCTGCGCTGATCCAAAGCCAGGAGCCAGGAGCTTCTTCTGGGTCTCCCATGCAGGTGCGGGGGCCCAAGGACTTGGGCCGTCTTCTACTGCTAACCCATACCATAGCAGAGAGCTGAATTGGAAGTGGAGCAGCCGGATCTTGAACTGGTGCCCATATGGGATGCCGGCGCTTCAGACCCAGGCATTAACCTGCTGTGCCACAGCGCCGGCCCCTGCCCTAAATATTCTTTATTATTCCATGTTTCTTGCCTCCTTTAAGGTTGCAAATTCTTTTTAAATCTTCATTTTTTATTTATTTGAAAGATTGAGAGAGAGAAAGAGAGTGAGTTCTCCCATCCCCTATCTGGTTCACTCCCCAAATGACCACAGAAATCTAGGACTGGGCCAGGCCAAAGCCAGGATCAAGGAGCTCAGTTCATGTCTCCACGCGGGTTGCAGGGGCCCAACTACTTGCTATCATGTATGGCCTCTCGGGGTGCAAATTAGCAGGAAGGTAACATCAGTCATGGAGGCTGGACTGAAACCCAGGAGCTCTGAGGTGCAAGGTGTCGCAGGTAGCATCTCTTAAACAGTTTGTCTGCACCTTGCCTATTTAGCCTTGATAAGTGGTAGACTCTAAGAAACACGGAAGAGATGAATGTTTCCTGTTTTACAAAGATTTATTAAGAGTGATAGAGAGACTGCTGTGGCCCGGGAAGGCGGTGGAGGATGGCCCAAGTGCTTGGGTCCCTGCACCCGCATGGGAGACCGGGAAGAAGCACCCGGCTCCTGGCTTTGATCAGCGTAGCGCTGGCCGTAGCAGCCATTGGAGGAGTGAACCAACAGAAGGAAGACCTTTCTCTCTGTCTCTCTCTCACTGTCTGTAACTCTACCTATCAAATAAAAAAATAATAATAAGTAAAAAAAAAAAAGTGACAGAGAGAGGGAGAAACAGAAAGAGATCTTTCATCCACTGGTTCATTCCCCAGATGGCCACGACAGCTGGGGCTGGACCAGGAAAGCCAGGAGGCAGGAACTCCAGCCAGGTCTCCCACATGGGTAGTGAGGGGCCGTCTTCTGCTGCCTCCGAGATGCATCAGCAAGAAGCTGGGTTGGAAGCAGGGCAGCAAGACCCTGACCTGACGATGCGGTATGGGATGTTGATATCACAGGTGATGCAACACCTTGCAGTGCTGGCCCTGTGCAGACAAACTTTTAACAGAAGGCACTGGGGTTGACAGGGTTCCTAGTTTTTTTGTTTTGTTTTGTTTTTAAAGCTTTTATTTAATAAATATAAATTTCCAAAGTACAGCTTATGGATTACAATGGCTTCCCCCCCACCCCATAACTTCCTCCCACCTGGGGTTCCTAGTTTTGTAAGTGGTTCCATTCAGTAGGGAAACACGTGGTAAGGTGCCTCTCTTCAGTAGCTGCTGCCGCTCCTGTCTCCCTTAGATCTCTGTGTAGTGCTTTCCAACACTCTTTGTGTGCTTACAGAGAAGCAGTTTCCAGGCACCAAGTAAGGCAGCTTCTTGGCAATCCCTACTTTGGTGATAGCTTCCATTCCCTGGGGAAACACATGGTGAATTGAGGACATTCTCATTCATGTCTGTCCTAGATCTCAGTGTCTAGAAGGGCAGTGCACAGAAACTTGAGGCGTAGAGACAAATGTGAACAAGGCAGTAACCAGCAAGAAGGAGCTAAAATGATCAGCACCTCCCACACACACTGTGCTCACGTGGAATGGGCTTCTCTTTCCCTTTGGCCCATCCAGACAGCATCTCAAGCCCCAGGGCAGGGCCCTCCCCACCAGCAGAGGACACCCCCTGGCGCCTGGGTCCTCCAGGACGCACCTGGGTCTTGGAGTCAGGAAGAGACAAGGGAAGACACTTGGGGTCCCAGTGAGAAGGTTTCCTGAGCTGTGGAAGGCTCCAAAGGATGACTTGGAGAGGAGCAGGCATCTGTCTGGGTCTGTGCCCCACAGCACAAGGGCTGCCCTGCCACAGAGAGAGCCAGAGTCACAAAGGCAGCGAGAGATGGGAAAGACAAAGAGAAGTCAAGACACAGACTCAGGGCCTGGGACTCCAAAAACTGTTTTAGTCTGACGTATTTTAATATCAAAAGAAATAAATATTAAAGAACGCGTAATAAAGTGGCTTGGGTTATACTTGTTTTATACCTATACAGGCATCTTCTTTCTGACGGGGCAAGCCCCCCCCCCCCCCCCCAGGCTGACGCTCCCAGCAGAGAAACTTGAGTCCTGGGAGAACAAGGCTTGGCATGGAGTGTCCAGTCCAGCCCCAACAGAGAAGGCGAGCCCAGACTGTGGCCAGTCTTCTTAGCTGGCTCAAGGGGTATTTAATAATCAGCCTCAAGCGGGAGTTGCCCAGAGGAAAGCTTTACTTCCGAGTTTTACTAACAAGAAAAGGAGATGGAAAAGGTGAGTTTCCTAAAGGAATGGCCTGGTCTACAGAGTTGTTAGAGCAAGGGCTAAGGCAGTGTCTGGGATGCAGCAAAGTGGGTGCAGGAGGGCGTCCCCCATTGCAGTTTGCAACTCTGACAAAGGCTGCATTCCTGCAGCTTCCCCTGGGTCACTGGCAGTCTGGCCCCTTCTGGAAAGAACACAGCAAGATCTGCCTTCCTGACCATCTGAAGAACAAGCTCCAGGGACGATCTGCCCCACTCCTGTCTTTACTTGCCAAACCCTACACTGCAGCTTGTGGTCTCCAAGCCCTTCCCCATCCAGCGTCCTCACCCCATATGCCAAGGTGCCAGCCCCTGGAGCACCATAGGCAGCCCCTTAGCAGCTTGCCTGGCATCTCAATTGGACCTTCACAACAAGTAGCTAAAAGTGCCACCGAGACTGAGTCAGGAGTACAGCTCTCCCCCAAGCCTAGTGGATCTCTTGGAAAGAGTGATTCAGTCTGAGTCCCTCTCAGCTGCCATGTTGTTTCATGGGATACACAGACATGGTCAGAGTTAGATCTGTGTCCCTCCTCCTGGCTGGCTTATGACATCACAGATATGGTAATATAATGGGACCCAGGAGTATGCCTGCCCCTCTCATGACTGACATGTAATATATTATGTGTGACACAGATGATGTGGGCCTGAGTTCTTAATTTCTTTTTGAGGTCCACATGCCCACAGAAATAAGAATTCAAAGCATCCATATGTGTGTGTGTGTGTGTGTGTATACAAACAGCACAAGTGAGAGAAGGATTTATTTTACAATTAGAAAACATACATTCACTGCTCCAACATGGGAAGCAGTCCATACTGCAGACTCATAGAATAACAATCGCTTAAAGTAGCACTCTGACCTCAGAATCAGACCTTAAGGCATTCTGGTCTGGCTGAAAAGCCCATGAGAGCATTTTAGGCATGGAAAGCCAAGACTCTGGCAAAAAATATCCAACATGAAGGACCACGCTATGTAAGACCTCAATGGAAAGAAGTCATCAGAGAACAAGATACTTTTCTCTGAAGGGAGCAGAGAACGTCCACTTTGCTTATGGCCTTGTCTAAATACTGATGGAGTTTGTGGATTCAAAAGGCTTCCATAGCCAAGGCAGCTCATGTCAAGAGCCTCAGGTGATCACTGATATCATACATAAAAGTGTTAATTGTTAAATTAACAGGAGTCACTGTGCACTAACTTCCCATGCAGGACCTCTGTCACCAAAGAGTTGTATTATGAGAGTTAATAGTAAAACTTGTTCTCAAGGATTTTTTTTCATTTTAGTGTATTAAGTGGAGGATATTCTTATGTCTCGTGAGTTTTAGTTACACTTAAGTGTCCAACTGCATTGCTTTGTTTCTTAGGTGCTTCCTTGATTAATGATAAAACTTGTTCTCAAGGACTTACCTTTTTTTAATGTATTAAGTGAAGTATATTCTCATGTCTCATAAGTTATAGTTATGTCTAAGAGCTCACAAAAGATGTGTCATTCTTGCGTGCTTCTTTAAAGTTAATTATGTTTCTAAAAGAAAGTGAAATTAGCTTCCAGATGCAGTGACCTTGAACAGCCTTTGTCTCAACTGTTGAGGAACAGGTTGCTTTTTTTTTTCTCGTGCAAATTGTTGAACTCTTTACTTAGTACAGAATTGGTCTTCTGTGGATAAATTTAATTGAAAATGGATCTTAGTGGAGAATGGGACTGGGAATGGGGGAGGGAGGAAGAGGGGTGGGAATGTGGATGGGAGGGCGGGTATGGTGGGAAGAATCACTATAATCCTAAAGTTGTATGAAATGCATGAAGTTTATGGCCAGCACCATGGCTCACTTGGCTAATCCTCCGCCTGCAGCACTGGCACCCCGAGTTCTAGTCCCGGTTGGGGTTCTAGTCCCAGTTGCTGCTCTTCCAGTCCAGCTCTCTGCTGTGGCCTGGAAAGGCAGTGGAGGATGGCCCAAGTGCCTGGGTCCCTGCACCTGCATGGGAGACTGGGAGGAGGTACCCGGCTCCTGGCTTCGGATTGGCGCAGCACCGGCCGTGGCAGCCATTAGGTGAATGAACCAACAGAAGGAAGACCTTTCTCTCTGTCTCTCTCTCACTGTCTATAACTCTTTCTGTCTCTCTCACTGTCTTAACTCTGCCTGTCAAAAAAAAAAAAAGGCATGAAGTTTGTATTCCTTAAATAAAAGTCTTTTGGGGAAAAGAAGAAGAAAACATACATTCACATGAGAGTGTGGGCCATCCCAAAAGAGGAAACACCATCATGAGTGGGCCGGAGGGTTGCCCATGAAAGAGAAAAAGAGCAGTACCTCCAGGTGTGGGCTGTGGTGGAAAGAGAACTTGTTCCCATTCTCAGCCTCTTTTATGAGGTAGGGGATGGTACCTTAAGCAGATAAGCAAATTTGAGGGAGTGGTCCTAGCATCCACCTTGGTCCTGGATGAGACAGGCCCATCCTGGAAAGGTGGGCATATCAAACCAACAGCTAGAGAAACGTTCCATTGCAGGGCTGCGAGAATTCCAGCTCACCTAAGCCCAGCTACTCCACAGCACAGAAACACGGGATGACCTCAGGCGTGCACCTCCTCCCTCAGCTGTGTGGTCTGGAAGGCTACACAGTGACAGGCCAGTAAGGACTACTGCCAGCATCCCCTCGCTCAGCTGTCATATGATATCTTGTGTGACCCAAAGACCCATGGGAGTCCAGTCTGCCTATACTCTCAATCATGGTTGTCACAATGCTTGGGACTAGAAGTAACTCAGATTTCAGAGGGTTTTTGGATTTGTGAATATTTGCATATACATAATGAGACATCTTGGGGATAGGACCTGTTAGGACTTGCTAGGCCCTGGGACACAAATAGTTAACTTCAAATCTGATAGAATTAGGCATAAATAAAATAACCCTGAAAGTGACATGGTGGAGTTTTATGCCCGAGAATCTGCTGGCTTGGCACCAGCTTGTATAGCCCTTTACCCAGGACTGCCAAGCTGGTAAGACCATGCATTGTAAATTGTCATCTTCGATAAACAACTGTCAAAGGGGGTCATCTTCCGAACCTTCAGACCCACCTTACTGCAGCAGATATGGGTCTCCACACTGAACCAGACTCCTCCCCCAACAAGCTACACAAAATAGGCAGTGCCTGGTGCAATGACACCTGGGGTTAAGCCACACCTGCTATCCAGGCGGGCTGAGCCCCAACTCCTCTTATCTACGATTCTGTCCCTCTTGGAATAAAGTCTTTCCTGGCTTGCCTGATTATCTGAGTTCCTTCTTTGAACCCTGAAATCCTAAAGCCTAATAGGACCCAAGTGTAAACACAAAATTTACTTGCATTTCCTCTACAGTCTGCCTGCCATAAGCCTTACACGTTATTTCTAGTGCACCTGAGCTCTGACCGTGACCCATCACGTGAGGTCAGGTGTGGAATATTCCATTTGTGCACTGTGTTGTTGTTCAGAGTGCTTTCAGATTAGGGATTCTCAACCTGGGGTGATGGGATGTGACCTCGGGGGTGTGTCCCGCACTCACTGTCCTATCATGAGTGGCTGTTGCCCCAGCTGGGAACCATCCCCTGTAGTGATTCTCCTCAGTAGTGGACTCTCCCCCAGTAACAACATCAGCCCCGGGCTAGCTCATCCCAACCACAGCCCTGAGTTCACTCATCCCCAGTGGTGACCAGTAGCTCACACCCAGAAGCGACACCAGCCCCAAGTTTGACTCACCCCAGAGGTGAGCAAGGGATGGCCCGAGTCAGTAGCAGACTGTCCACACACACCCTAAGCAGACCCAGTCCTAGGGTCTGAAGTCCGGCCTGTAGCCCAGCTGTTCACAGTGATGACCCAGACACCAGGACAAATCCTGTACTCCACACACACACGTGCCCACAGCACCTGACACAAACGGCAGAAGAACATGTGCTATAACAGCTTCCATCAGGCCTGCAGGGGTACTGGAGGGGGGGAGAGAAGGCCAGGACCAGCCCCCTGCCCACCATCAGCCTCTGAAGGGAGCTGCCACCAGCCCCTGGCACCCATCAGCTTCTGAGGGGATCCGCCCGTGAGCCAGGCTGGGACTCCTCTGGGACCTCAGGGTACTGAAGACCCCAGGAAGCTCGAGTTGCTAGCGTATTCCCTGCACCTGAAAAGTGGCAGCCGCATTTCTCCCAGACACAACGTGAACTTGGCAATTTGATGTGCACCAGGCAGTGCCTACCTCGTGGGCATTCTCCCCTATGACCAGCCCCATGGTGCAATGTTAGGGCAAGAGACCCAGCATTACGGGCCAGCAGATTAAGCCACTGCTTAGCAACACCAGCATCCCTTATCAGAGTGCTGGCTCAAGTCTGCTGCTCTGTTTCTAACCCAGCTCCCTGCTAATATGCCTGAGAGAACAGCAGAAGATGGCCCAGGTCCTTGGGCCTGTACCATCTGCATGAGAGACCCAGATGGAGTTCCAGGCTCCTATCTTCCACCTGACCCAACCCCAACCATTATAGCCATCTGGGGAGGCAACCAGCAGATGGAAAACTACCTCCCTCCCTCTTTCATCCCTCTCTCCCCTCCTCCCTCCTCCCTCCTCCCTCTCCGTTACTCTGACTTTTCAGAAAAATAAAAAAATCTTTTTGTAAGGATGTTAGGGCCAAAGCAACACCTGCTCTTCCTTTGTCACTTTGCTCTTTGTTGCTCATCGTTGTCCACTAACAGGTCAGCAGCCACCTCTGATGAGGTGGCCGGCGTGTTGTCAGCCAGGGCTGTGTCCAGGACCGGAGGGTCTGCATTGCCTCGTGGCCACATTGTTTTGCACAGTGTCGGCCATTGACACTTATGGCTCAGAAGGCTCCTTGGGGCTGACCGGCCTGAGTGCGAAGACCTCATGTACAGCCAGCTGAGGGCCTCTGAGTCTTGTTGGCTGAGTTCCCACTCAAAAGTGGCTGCCTTTAAGATGTCTCCTGTGAAGGGCAGAGCAAGATCCTCGAGAGAGCGTTGCAGACGGTGGGCGTGTTCTGCTGGTGGTCTCAGAGCCACGCATTTGGTTTATAAAAAGTCATTTGAGAGGCAGTGCTCTCACCCATTGCTTCTCTCAGATGCCCACAGTTGGGTCAGGGGTCAAGGCGACCAAGAACTCAGTCCAGGTCTCCTACGTGGCTGGCAGGGACTCACCTGCGGCCTCCCAGTGTCTGCACTAGCAGAAAGCTGGCCATCCAACCCGGGTAGTCTGACGTAGGGTGCGGGTGTGTCCAGCAGGATATTAACTTGCAGGCCAGTTGCCCACGCCACGGCCAGTCATTTCTATTTTCCTCATCTCTTCCCCAGCTCATCAGCCCACAGGGGTTGTCCTTGAACGTCAGCCCGACTGGTTCCCGGCCTACTACTTTTGTTTGTTGCTGTCACTGGACACCGGAGGCTGGGTAACTTACAGAGAGGTTTATTGAGTTCACAGTTCCGGAGGTCCAAGGGCAAGGCGCCAGCCTCTGCTGACTGAGCTCTGAGGAGGGCCTTGTGACCGTGTGACCGTGTGGCAGATGGCAGCAGAGCAGGAGCCCGTGTGAGCGAGAGAAGACAGGAAGCCGGAGGGACTCCGGCTGGCTCGTTCTTCCCACAACAGTCCTCTGCCATCTTGGCTGTCAGCCTGGCCCTGAGCGAGAGCTGGGGCCCAGCTGCATCCCCCAGATTGGGGTGTTGGGGTCCAACGCCAGTGCCTCAGATTGTGGCTACTCAGGTGCTTTGCAGGGGGAGTGAAGACAGGCAGTCCCCAGCGTGCCCTGTCACTGGGTCCTTCGAAGAGGAGCCAGTGAGGACAAGATAGCAGCTGCGACCCAGGGAAGCCCCAGAGGCAGCCAGTCCTGCCCACACCTCGGGCGTGGAGGTTAGCCTCCGTAGCAGTGAGAAACATGTGTTTCCAGAGCTGGAGCCACCTGGCCCGTGGCCCGGGCAGACTTCACAATGCCCGTGGCCATGGCATTTTCCATCCTGCATCCAGGCCAGGCTGGCGGTGGCCGTGAGAAGCTCCAGCCGCCCCTCCTGTTGTGGCCCCCACAGTCTGGCGTCTCCTAGGGTGGGGACTGCCAGGTATGTGCAAAGAAGCCGGGAAGCCGAGGGACGCTGCTGTGACTCGGTTTATACAGCGGACTCTAAGGTGCCCTCCCCTGCCAGTGACCCAGGTGTGTGGCGCAGTGGCTGACCCTCTGCGGGGGTGGCCTAGGTTTTGAGTCCCAGCTCTTCCTGCCTGTTGCTTATGTCAGATGCACAGGAAAGCCGGAGCTGCCGTTTAGACAGCTGGGGAGGTGTGTCTGTCCCAGGGAAACCTGGAAGCCCGAGGAGAGCTCTCCTGTCACATGTCTGGCGCTCTCTGCGGTGAGTGATGACACCATGAGGTGAAAACTCCGTGGAGGAATCTGTTATGTTCTCCATGGGTAGCTGCCTCTTTTGCTGTTCTGCGTCAACGTTTTGGCTTAAGCAGTGAGGCCTGGGAGCAAGCTTCTGGCTTAGCAATTAAGACACCCCATCCCGTATTGCAGTCCCTCGGTTTGACCCCTGGCTCCAGCTCCTGCCAGTGTAGACCCTGGGAGGCAGCAGTGATGGCTTAAGTCGTCGGGCCCCTGCCACCCGTGTGGAGGCCTGGATTGAGTTTCTGGCCAATCCCAGCTGTCGTAGATACTTGGGCGGTAACCCAGCAGATGCGAGATCTCAATCTTTGCGTCTCAAATAGATTTTCCAAAAATAAAAATAAAAAAGGTTACTAGAAGAAAGGAGAAATGCGTGCCGATGCCTGGCCTCACATTTTCTAGCTGAGAGTTTACTCTGGGTCTTTGCCTGCCCGATGCTCAGACAGCAGTGGGTGGAACGGGAGCGCCACCTGGTGTCAACTTTACATGAACTGCAGTAGTGTTTGTATTTGCTCTGCTGACCTGTTTTATTTACCCTAAAGTGAATTAGCCAGGTACACCGTGAACTGTTCATGGCTTCATCACTGGCATCCTTGAAACTGAACAGCTGGGGCCGGCGTTGTGGTACAGCAGGTTAAGCCACTGCCTGCAATGCTAGCGTCTCATGTTAGTGCCGGTTCAAGCCCCGGCTGCTCCACTTTTGATCCAGCTCCCTGCTAATGCTCCTGGGAAAACAGCATAAGCTGGCCCAAGTGCTTGGGCCCCGCGTGGGAGACCTGGATGGAGTTCAAGGCTCCCGGCTTTGACCTGGCCTATTCTTGGCCTTTGTGGCCATTTGGGGAGTAAACCAGCGGGTGAAAGATATTTTTCTCTCTCGCTCTCTAAAATTTTTTTAAAACAAAAATTTTTTAAAGCAAGGTCTTTATTTTATTTATTTGAAATACAGTTACAGAGAGAGGTAGAGACAGTGAGATCTTCCATCCACTGGTTCACTCCCGAGATGGTCACAACAGCCAGAGCTGCGCTGATCCAAAGCCAGGAGCTTGTTCTGGGTCTCCCACATGGGTGCAGGGGCCCAAGGACTTAGGTCATCTTCTACTGCTTTCCCAGGCCACAGCAGAGAGCTGGATCAGAAGTGGAGCAGCCGGGACTCGAACCGGTGCCCATATGCGATGCCGGTACTTCAGGCCAGGGCTTTAACCCACTGTGCCACAGCACTGGCCCCATAAATAATTCTTTTTTAAAAACCCATACAACTGCCTATAAATCAACCCTGTTTATCAAGAATGCTGGTACTGTCACCTAAAAGGGCACTGGAGACAGAAGCCACTCCGAATCTTGTCAGCAGTCTTGTCTGTGGCTGGCTTTGCCAGCAGGCCGGGCAGCTGTGACCTGACCACAGTGCCGCCAGCGGCAGTCTCGGCTGTCAAGTGAGGTGGCCCTGCAGAGTGAGCCACTCAGGTACCCAAGGCCGCTGGCTACTGTCATCCACGCTGCTCCAGTGCACACTTTATTTGGTGAACTATTGGGGTACAGATCTGATTTGTTTAAACAAATATATTGGAAAGGTAGAAAGACACAGTGACCTCCTAATCACTGGTATAGTCCCCAAAGGCTGGGAGACGAGAATCCAGGTCCCCACTTGGATGGCAGGGACCCACCTACTTGGGCCAGTCACCTGCCTCCTCCCAAGTCTGCATTGGCAGAAATACTGGAATTGGGAGCTGAGCTGGGACTCAAACCTTAGGCCTCCCCCACTGCACCACACACCTGGTGTGTCAGCTTATTTGGTTTCTTCACCAAATAAAAGGTGTTCTATCTACCACTAAGGATAGTCCATTCAAAGTTTACTAAGTGTAAAACAAGCCCACGTGGACTACTGGAATGCAGTTCCAAGCTTCGTTTTCTTTCATAAGTTGCAGCAGTCTCTAATCGGCTTTAAAGTCAACCCCCATGCGTTGCTAGGTATTAGTCTGTGGGTGCTGCTTGGGAATCAGGCTGTGCTTTTGGATCCTGAGGCCCAGGTAGGACACCATGGCGTCCCCTGCCCCTGCCAAAGTAGGGTGTGGTGGGATAAAGGGGAATGGGGCAGAGAGCTTCCAAGTTTAATTGTTAAGAATAGAGGCACGGGGGGCCGGCACTGTGGCGAGTGGGTTAAAGCCCTGGCCTGAAGTGCTGGCATCCCATATGGGCACCGGCTCTAATCCCGGCCGCTCCTCTTCTGATCCAGCTCTCTGCTATGGCCTGGGAAAGCAGTAGAAGATGGCTCACATAGGAGACCTGGAGGAAGTTCCTGGCCTCGGATTGGCACTGCTCCGGCCATTGCAGCCATCTGGGGAGTGAACCATCGGGTGGAAGACCTCTCTCTCTCTCTCTGCCTCTCCTCTCTGTAACTCTTTCAAATAAATAAATTAAATAAATCTTTAAAAAAGAATTGAAGCATGGTCTGGACCGACCGCCAGTCACCCAGGCCCATCATCATTATTTGAAAGGCAGAGAGAGCGAGCCTCCATCCGCTGGTTCACTACAACAGCTGAGACAGATGCAGGCCAAAGCCCAAGCCTGGATCTCACAGGTGTCCCACATGAGTGTCAGGGACCTAAGTACTTGAGCCATTACTTGCTGCCTCCCAGGGTGCACATCAGCAGGAGACTGGACCCGGGAGTGGACCCAGGACCTGAGCCCAGACCCTCTGCAGTGGATGCGGGTGTCCCAAGTGGCAAACCCCTGCCCCAGGCCCACGTCTCAGTATGTGCAAGGGGCATTATTTTACTTCTCAAATGGCACCCCTCCCCTTGGATTCTCCAAGGTAGGCTAAGACAGTATTGCAGATTTTCAAGTTGTCTTGAAAAACCACTGCCCACCTACAGTCTTGGTTCTGTTGGGCAGGGAAGCCCGGCCTGAAGTTGGCCCTCCTAACAGCCGAACGTATTCTGCTGCGTGTGTGTGTGTGAGCAGGGACTGTGGAGTCCTAACCCACTCACATCATGCGTGCTTTGAATTAAAAGTACTTTCACTATAAATGTCCTTTGAATTTTTACCTGTAGTTTATACTTTGAAAACAACCATTGTAATTCATAGACATTGCTCACAGTGACTCTGACATTTGCCCAAGGCTGAGTCTCGCCTGGTGAACTCAAGCTCCGGTAGAAAACTAGCGCTGTGTACCATCAACACATGTTCCATTCAAATATTAACTTCAAAAAGGGTGGGGTAAACTGATAGATACGTTCATAGCGCGAGCTGGCATTAATCTGCCCTTGTGTGCAGGAAAGAACCCAGTTCACTGAGTGGAGACATTCACTCCCGCCCCGGGCTCGCCTGTTGACTATCACACATTGGCTGGCTGGCTGCAGCGCAATGAAGAACTCAAGTCCACGCAGAGACAGCCATCAGAATTTTATTTATTTGCGAAGCAGAGCGAGCTTCCAGCAGCTGGTTCACCATGTCCCCCGTCAAATGCTCACAACGGCTGAGACTGGGCCAGGCTGAAGCTGGGAGCCAGGAACTCCATCCAGGTCTCCCACGTGGGAGGCAGGGACCTGCTGCCTCCCAGGGTGTGCACTGGCACTGAGGTATGAGGCGTGGAGAAACACAGACCACAGGGTTTTGACAAGGCAGCAGCGGGCCAGTGGCCGTTGGCCTTCACCTGCCCCCGTCTGGAAGGTCAGACAGGCAGGGGCCTTAGAGAGGAGTGAGCCACTTGTACTGGCGGCAGCAGCTCTCCCGGCTGGGGCTGACTCACTTGTGGATTTTAGTAGCAATGTTCTTAGCCTCAACAAACACTTCTGGTAATAGCAAGGCCACTAACTGGGTTGCCAGTTTCAGTTCCACCCCCTTCCTCTAAACACTCAAGGTTTGTCAGCAATAGCACAGCAGGTGGGACATAGCGGGAACCTTACTCCCTCGCCACCTGCCATGTAGGCAGGAGCTATGCTCAGGGGTCATGTTAACCCTGACCAGGCCCCCACGGCCCCTCCCAGGAGGGCACTGTGCCTCTGCCTTACCCCACTCCGTTCCATGTCCTGCCCTCACACCTCCCGGTGAGATGGTGACCCTACCACCCATCCCTGGGGCTCCCTCACGACCCAGACGTGGCCCAGGAGTCCTGCCCAAGGGTTACCCTGCCCACGTGCTTGCTTGTAGGAGCCGGGACCCTTCTGCATCAACAGCGAGCAAGCCTAAGGGGCGGCGTCCAGACCCAGGCCTGTGCCACTCCAGGTGCAGCTCAGAGAGCCCACCCCACCCACTGACCCAGAGCCCTGGAGGGGACTAGAGGTCCTCCGGCCCGCCCCTGCCCAGATCCTTGCTGCGCAGCCTGCCCCCTTGGGTGCCCTTCATAGGGAGCAGGGCACCCGGGGAAGGCGGGCCCAGACAATTCTGTGCCTTCGCCATACTGCTGGTCACCGCCCCCCACGCCCACCCCATCCCCAGGCCTACGTCCCCCAATCCCAGTCCCAGCCGGGTCCTGTGGCCACCCGCCGCAGGTTCTGCTCCCACAAGCTTCAGAGCAGCACCTCAGCTCCCACCACTCCAGGGTGCCAGGATGCGTCTCCAGCTCAGGGGTGTGGCCCCACCTTCTATACTCCATGGAGACAGCCTGAGGCCATTTATTTATTTATTTATTGACAGGCAGAGTGAACAGAGAGAGACAAAGGTCTTCCTTTTCCGTTGGTTCACCCCCCAGTGGCCGCTGCGGCCGGCGCACCGTGCTGATCCGAAGCCAGGAGCCAGGTGCTTCTCCTGGTCTCCCATGGGGTGCAGGGCCCAAGCACTTGGGCCATCCTCCACTGCCTTCCCGGGCCACAGCAGAGAGCTGGCCTGGAAGAGGGGCAACCGGGAGGCCACTTATTATCCCTCTGGTTCCTAGTTTCAAGCTGCGTGGAGGGGGTGGTCCTGGCCCAGGCCGCTAAAGACATTCTGGAGAGAGGTGGAGGCCAAGGAGGAACTCCAGTGTGAGCCCAGCTGGACACTGCCGCCTCTCCCCGGCAGTGTCCCCCAAGGCGAACGGAGGCCAGCTCACGGTCCGCCGAGCAGCACGGCTCCAGGGGTCTCCCGACCGGCGCTGCCCGGCCCCACGCCCGCCCCTTCCGCAGCCCTGCCGTGCTGGTCTTCAGCCCCGGGGCCTCTGCACCTGCGTCCTTGTCCAGTGCGCCGCACGGATGGCCGCTCCAGGCTGGGCTGATCACGCACCCGACACCCGGCGCCCCGCACGGCGGCTGAGACGGGGCGAGGCCTGGGGCACGGAGCAGTGACCAGACGTCCTGCCCGGGAAGCGGGCACAGTCCGCGCCCCGGCAGGGCAGGGGCCGACCCCAGCGCCCGCCTCTGCCTGGCCTCTGACGGTGCGCGAGACCCAGTTCTTTGGGGCCCTGGCCTTTGACCTCTCACCCCGCGGGGCGGGGCCACGGGAGGACAGGAACGACAGGCGACTGCTGCAGGTGGCGCGACCTCGGCCGCCGCAGACCCTGCGAGCAGCACGAAACTGTTCAAAACTCCCGCGACGGGACTGCGCGTCACGGTCGGAGGAGGGGCTAGCAGCATTCTCCCAGGAGCCTCCGCGCGGGGGCGGGGCGGAGGCCGGACGCGCGGCGCTCAAGACTGACGTCAGGGGGCGGGGATACGCGGCGCTCGGAACGGACGTCAGGGGGCGGGCCGCGCCGCGCCCAGGGTGGACGTCTGGGGGCCGCGCCGTGGGCTGTTGTAGGGGCGCCGCCGAGACGGTGCCTGCAGGGCGCGGGCGCCATGGAGCGCTACGCGGGCGCCCTGGAGGAGGCGGCGGACGGCACTCGGCAGCAGGAGCGGCACTATCAGCTGCTGTCGGCGCTGCAGAACCTGGTCAAGGAGCTGCCCAGGTGCGCGGCTGCGGGCTGGCGAGGCGGGTGCGGCGGGCAGCCGGGGCGGGCGGAACCCCGTTCGCGCTCACCGCGCCCGCTCCGGTGCCGCAGCTCCTTCCAGCAGCGCCTGTCCTACACGACGCTCAGCGACCTGGCCCTGGCGCTCCTCGACGGCACCGTGTTCGAGATCGTGCAGGGGCTCCTGGAGATCCAGCACCTGACCGAGAAGAGCCTGTACAACCAGCGCCTGCGGCTGCAGAACGAGCACCGAGGTGCGCGGGGGCGGGGGGCGCGTCGCCCGCCAGGGGGCCCGGGGCTGGCCGGCTCCAGGGCGGCGGGTGCATCTGCCTGGCTGTGCTTTCCCCAGCCCCCTGCCTGCCGGGACGCGCAGAATCCCCCTCCTCGGGCAGGAGGTCCCGAGGCCTGGTGCTTGGTCGGCCCACGAGCAGACCGCCTGGCGGCCCCGCGGGGAGGGTCGCCTTTGGCCTGCTCTGCGGGACACCACAGCGCTTGGGCATCCCTGAGGACTGGGGTTCTCAACCCAGCACTGTTGACATCTGTGGCTGGAGTAGTTGTGTTTTTTTGGTTTGTTTTTTGTGTTTTCTGCTGAGACACCGCCCTGCCTTCAAGCAGCTGTGGGGGCCAGCCCAGAATGGAGAGCCGGCCGGCTGGGACAGGGACACTGTCAGCATCACCACGCAGGGCATCCTCCCGGAAAACGAACCGTTGCAGGTGTCTCGGGACCCGACCCTTCCTGACCTCCCCAATTGCTGGGTGACTGTAAGCAAGGAGCCAGGCTAGGTCCGGGCAGTGCATTGGGTAATTTTGGTCTCTGCCCGTGGGACTCCGGAGAGGCCAGGGCAGACCGGTCCCTGCCTCTCGGTCTGTCGCGCTGTCACTTGGCCGCTTTCTCCACTTTGTGTATCCTGTAGCCTGAACAGCAGGCGAGGCACAATTAGATACGGCTTAAGCGTTGGTCCAGAAAGTTCCGCCTGGTGTTGGGGGGCCCCAGGCTGAGTCCTTCTGCCCCAGCGTCTGTGTGTTTCTACCAGGTGTGGGTGACAGTTGTCACGCCCTCTTGGCATCTGTTGAGAGCTTGGGTGGTTCTTCTCTTACTCTGGTTTTTGAATTTCTAGGGTCAGCTGCATTCCTGGGATAAATTTATCCTGGGATGAATTCTACTGGAACGTCCTTTATGGGGACGTTAGGGTTTTTTTGTTTGTTTTTGTTTTTAAGATTTTATTTTTTATTTGAGAGGTAGAGTTACCGTGAGAGAGACAGAGAAAGGTCTTCCATCCGATGGTTCACTCCCCAAATGGCCACAATGGCCGGAGCTACACCCATCTGAAGCCAGGAGCCAGGTGCTTCTCCTGGTCTCCCATGTGGGTGCAGGGCCCAAGGACTTGGGCCATCTTCCACTGCTTCCCAGGCCACAGCAGAGAGCTGGATTGGAAGAGCAGCAGCCAGGATTAGAACCGGCACCTGTATGGGATGCCGGTGCTGCAGGCAGAGGATTAACCTACTGCGCCACAGCACCTGCCCCAGTGTGCTCATCTCTCGTTAAGAATGTTTGCCTCTAGGTTCATACAAACACTGGTCTGTGAAAGCTGGGTGCCAGGGTGAGGCTGGCATCACAGGACGAGTTGGAAAGTGTTCTTGTCAGTCTTGCAAAGCGTTGGTGTCTTCCATCTGCTAGTTCACTCCCCAAATGGCTGCAGCAGCCAGGGCTGGGCCAGGCCAGGCCGAAGCCAGGAGCCTGGAACAGTCTCCCTTCAGCAGGAGAGTGTCTGGAAACTGGACCCTTCGCTGCTTGAGCGTTGGAAGGCTCTGGCCCCGTTCTGTGGCAGCCGGTGATGGCCAGGCCTCGCCACCGTCCTGTGTCAGCAGGTGTGATTGGCTGCTGCCGCCTTCCTTGCTCTCCATGGTCATTGCCAAGGCCAGGCCTCTTCTGCCGGGGCAGCCAGCAGCTCTCTCCCTCCCTCCCAGGTGCTCTCCCTGCGGAATCTGGGAGTTGAGGGTGGATAAATGGCATGGAGGTGATGTTTCCTGTGCTGACCCATTTCCCAGCATCCTGTGTCCTCCTCGTGTGGCACCGTTGCCCGGCAACAGAGGAGTCTCTTGTTCCTCTGTTTATGGAGATGACTGCAGGGCTCCTGCCTTCAAACACGTTCCCTGTGGCCGGTGCCATCACCGAGGTGTGTGCGGGGATAGGCAGAGCAGGGGGCTCTCCCCAGGGGCAGCCAGACGTAGCCACGTCTTCGTGACCTGCAATGTGTTTTCACCCCTCGGTACCCTCCTCTCTCCATGCCCATGGGACTGGACACCTTGCCCCCATCTGTGTCACGGCCCAGCCATGGGTGAGCAACAGACTCCCCCACACGGAGCCCCCTCCCCCGCTGCTGCGCCGGGGTCGGGAGCCGCAGCTTCCCGGCACCAGCCCAAGGCTGGAGCAGGGGCCCATGCCCTGGCACAGCGCCCATTCTCCTCCTCCATCTTTGTCCCTGGTGGCCTCCTGGACGGTTCATTGAGTGTCCCCATGGGTGAAGGGGCAGGCACATACGGAACTGGGCTCCGTGGCCAGCCGAGCCAGAAGCCCCCAGGCTGCAGCTCTGGTCCAGCCCACGCCGGCCCTCCCTGCCCCACCCCCACCCCCCGAGACCTCACTGATGGAGAGGAGAATGTGTCTTGGGTGAGGCCGAGCCTGGGGCTACTGAGGGCCCACCCCTAGGGGCGGGGGACAGCTGGGGTCCTGCCCCACTTCCCAGAGCAAGGCTTTGGGCCAGGGGGATCACAAGATGGGGCTCCCTGTGTACCCCTTCGGCCTGGCCACTCTGGTCAGCGTGCAGGGGCAGGCACTGTGGGGCCCCCTCTTCAGCCCACCTGCTGACGGCCCTCATCCCCTCCCAGTGCTCAAGCAGGCGCTGCGGCAGAAGCACCAGGAAGCCCAGCAGGCCTGCCGGCCCCACAACTTGCCCGTGCTCCAGGCGGCCCAGCAGCGGGAGCTGGAGGTAGGGGGTACAGGAAGGGCGGCTGGGCCTGGCTCCTCCTGTGGGCGCCACCTGAAGGTCCCAGAGTGGCTTTGGGAGCTGGTGGCTGCTCTGGGAGGCCTCGGAGGCCCAGTGAGTCCCAGCACACGGCTGTCCTACGGGGGCTGGGTGGAGACTGAAGCTTCATCTGCCATCCCCCTGCCCCCAGACAGTGGCTGCTTGTAGGCTGGGCCTGCACAGAGCAGGTGCCGAGTGGGGGGCAGGGCCCGCCAGGAAGGGGCCGTCCTTGTTCCAGGGAGACCAGCAGGTAACCCGCAAACTATGGGGTAGGAGGGGCCTGCAGAGAGGCATTTGGGGTCAGCCCCAAGCCACTTAGCATGACACAGAGAAGGGATTGACAAGGATACTGGGGATGGGGGGGGGGCAAGGGGGGGCGAGCCCAGAGCCGCCTTCACGCTCTCTTCCCGTGGCAGGCGGTGGAGCACCGGATCCGCGAGGAACAGCGGGCGATGGACCGGAAGATCGTGCTGGAGCTGGACCGCAAGGTGGCGGACCAGCAGAGCACACTGGAGAAGGCGGGCGTGGCCGGCTTTTACGTGACCACCAACCCGCAGGTCAGCCCCGGGGCCTGCAGCCCAGTGGATTCCACCTGGGGCTCTTACCACCCCAGGCCTGGGGCAGGGGTCCAGGCGAGACGGGACTTAGGGCCCGGGAAGGGTTTCTGTGCTGAGCCCAGCACGGAGGCTGGCCCTGCTGGCCACAGGGACAGTGCCACCATGCCTGGGCCTCCTGGGACCAGAGACCCAGCTTCCCTCCTTCCTGGTCTCGGCTACTGGGCAGTGGCCAGGGGAGACCAGGTCATTCTAGCCCTCACCGGTCCCCTCTGCCTCCCAGGAGCTGACGCTGCAGATGAACCTGTTGGAGCTCATCCGGAAGCTGCAGCAGAGGGGCTGCCAGGCGGGGAAGGCAGCCCTGTGACCAGGCAGGCTCCCTGCTGGCCGCCCGCTGCCCAGCTCCTCCCCTGAGACTTGGACACCGCTTTCCCAGCCACTTGCAGGGGTCGCCCTGGGAGGCAGGTGGCCCCCGGCTGCCTGTGTCTGAGCTGGAAGGCACAGCCGCCGCCTGCCCCAGGACTCGGCGGAGAGGGCTCCTGGAGGTTCCAGCACCTTCTCCCCACAGGCCAGCTGGCCCTCCCCAAGCCCCGGGCTTTATACTGCTTCTGCTCCCAGGGCGAGGGGCGCCAAGCTGGGTGCCCGTGTGACCCAGAGAAATAAAGGTGCCTCAGGCAGGCCTGCACGTGGCTTGTGTGACAGCTCTGTGGCCACAGCAGAGAACAGCCCTCCTGAGGCAGCCGCCACACTGGGGCAGAGGCCTGGCCCCGGTCCCTGAGGGGGCCGGAGCAGGGGGCCACCTGCCAGAGCTGGAGGCGGCAGGTGGGCCACTGCTGCTGTTGGGGTAAAGGACACAGAGCACAAAGGATCTGTGCAGGGGACACCCCTAGGAGCATCTGCAAGCACCCTGCCCACACAGTGGAGCCATCAGACCCCGCTGGACACTGGGTTATGGAGTTAGCGGAGGGGTGTCCAGCTCCCCAGCTGGCTGGGTCTTTGCTGCCCCACCCCCAGGGCCCGCAGCTGCCACTCCTCCTTCCAAGCCACTTCCTCCTCTGGCAGAGCTGCCCTTACGCAGGGCCCCCATGCTGGGATACAGACCTCGCTGCTACGAGAACAGTAGTTTATTGACCTGGCACGCCCACAGGGCTTGGGGGCTATGGCTCAGACCCTGGCAGGTGGTGGTTGGTCCTTTGGGGTTGAGGACGTGGGGGGTTGCAGGGTGGGGGCGCCATGCCCACTCCCTCGAAGCACAGTTCTTGAAGCCCTGGCAGGTGTCAGACATGGGCCATGCCTGACTGCCCCACCCTCCAGCAGCCCTGGAAGCCTTGGGTATAGAAACAAGAATCCATGGGGGGTGTAGGTGCAGCTGCATGAACAGCCCAGGGCCCACCCAGGCCAAAGGCCCCTGGAAAACAGCTGGAGGAGGCGGAGTGTGGAGGCCTCGGGGTAGCAGAGGGGCTGGCGGTGGCCGGCGACCTGGTGGGCGCTAGGCTGGGTGGGAGAAGAGGCTGCCAGTGCGGAGCCGCCGCTGGAGCTCCTGCCAGAGCAGCTGCCGCTCCCGCTGGGCGCCCTTCATGATGCCACTGTTCTCCAGGGCGCGGCGCGACAGGTAGGGCAGCACTTCCATCACAGGGCCGTAGGGCACGTACTTGTACACGGGGAAGCCCGCCTGGCCTGCACACAGGGCCCAGGCAGCCGTGAGTCCCCGGCACCACCTGGAGACCCTCCCCCCAATACCGCCCAACCCAGGGAGGCCTGGCTCACCCAGGGGGAAGCTGATCTGGTCACACATGCCCAGCAGCTGCCCGAAGTACACCTGGCGGTCGGCGGGATGCAGGCCCAGCTCCTCCATCCTGTCAACAGTGAGGGCCAGCCTCGGGACGCTGCCCAGGGCAATGCGGGGCTCCTGCCTTCACTCCTAGCCTGCTCTTGTTACTGTCACACTGCCCCCACCCACCCACTGTAGCTTCTGTGCCCCGTGGGGTAGGACCGAGGTATGGGCTCTGCAGCCAGGCTGCTTCTAGCAGGACCTAGCTGGGCTGCCCTGCTGCTCCCAAAAGTGCAGGGCAGTGGGGGGGCTGCCCATGGCCAGCAAGGCCCCCTCCTTGTCCCTCCCTCCCCGGCTGCACAGGACAGACCCAGCCAGCAGCCTGCCCCTGATCCAGGGAAATCTGACCTCCCACTGGCCTCCTGCTCTGCCCCTCCCCACAGCTGGCCTGCCCCAGCGCCGGCAGCTCAGGCCCTCAGCAGGCAGCCACTCTGCGGGACAGCAGTGTCAAGGGCAGAGGCTGGGCCGCCACATGGAATATTCTCAGCTCCATGCACAGTAAAAGTGCAGCTAGAGCACTGCTTTTCTACAGTATAGGAAGGCGTGAGGTTTCCTATGCATTGGGCTGATTAAAACACTATTGAGGCCGGCGCCGTGGCTCAACAGGCTAATCCTCCGCCTTGCGGCGCCGGTACACCGGGTTCTAGTCCCGGTCGGGGCACCGATCCTGTCCCGGTTGCCCTCTTCCAGGCCAGCTCTCTGCTGTGGCCAGGGAGTGCAGTGGAGGATGGCCCAAGTGTTTGGGCTCTGCACCCCATGGGAGACCAGGAGAAGCACCTGGCTCCTGCCATCGGAACAGCGCGGTGCGCCGGCTGCAGCGCGCTACCGCGGCGGCCATTAGGGTGAACCAACGGCAAAGGAAGACCTTTCTCTCTGTCTCTCTCTCTCTCTCACTGTCCACTCTGCCTGTCAAAAAAAAAAAAAAAAAAAAAAAAACACTATTGAGGGCCAGCGTGGTGGCACAGCAGGTTAAGCCGCCTGCTGCAACGCGGCATCCCATATGGGCACCAGCTGTTCTACCTAGAGATCCAGCTCCCTGCTAATTCTCCTGAGGAAGCAGTAGACGATGGCCCAGATCCTCAGGTGCCTGCACCCACATGGGAGACCCGGGTGGAGGCCCAGCTCTGGCCTGGCCCAGCCCAGCCTTGGCTGTTGCAGCCATTTGGGGAGTGAGCCAGCAGAAAGATTTCTCTGTCTCCCTCTCTTAACTGTCTTATAAATAAATAAATCTTTTTAAAAAAAGAGGTGAAATTCAGTTTTTGAAAAATGCATTAATTTCATGTGACTAGGAGAAGTTTTAAATTCCAGCCATGGTTCACATTCTGTTAGCACAGCTTAGATCTTGGCACGGGGGGTGGGAGGTACCCAAGTCCTATCTTCACACTTCCCCTTGTAGGATCTTAGTAGCTTCCTAGGGTTTACAGGAGCTACGTGCTAATGGTTCCCACCCTGTAACTCCCAGCTTCCTAGACCCGAGCACCAGACCTAGCACACCTGCTGCACCTGCCCACAGCCCCCCGGGTGGGACTCCACCTGGGCCTCCTGGTGGGACCTGAGCTCCCCCACCCCAGGAAGGCGGAGACCGAGAGAGGTACAGGAAATAAGAGGCCTGGTGCAGGTACCCCTGGGGCTGGGGTGTGAGATAGGCACCGGCGAACCTGCTGTAACTGCTTTCTGCGTTGGACTCGTTAGAATCCTGCCAGAGCTGTGCTCCTCGTGGACCAGCTTTTAAGGCGGGAACAAGCTATATTCCATCCCAAACGCTGTTTAAAACGTTCCGGGAAGCTGTTTATAAAATGAGGCCGTGCACTGGAGGCGTCTCGGGAGGGGTCTGTCCATTGCATGTCAATACGCTGTTGAAATCGCCTAATGAGTTGTTGTTTATTATTCATTTTTGAAACTGCTAGTACCTGCCTTAGCTCCCACAGTGCAGCCCCTGCAGACCTGAGCACCCCCGAGCCCAGGCCGCGGCCCCCTCCGCCAGCCACGGACTCGGGGCAGGGGCGGGCCTACCTGCGCAGCGTGAAGCGAACCGTGTCCTCGTTGTGGGAGGCCACCATCACCTTGGCCCTTGGGTTGTGCTTCAGTTCCTCCAGGACGTAATTGAGGCACCTGAGGAGAGGGCTGTATGAGCCCAGCCCGAGGTCCACTTGCCACCCTCCCTGCTGGCCCCGCACAGGAAGGAGGCCTCGAGCCAGGCCAGGGCCCTGCAGTGAGCCGTATCCGAGAGGACAGAAACAGCACCTGCCCACCCTCCCCCAGCCCTCAGAGGGTAGATGCACTGCTGGGAAACAGTGAGCAATGTCTGGGACTACACAGCCCACGCAGGGGGCTGCTGGGGTTCAGTTTCCCAGCATCACGCTACATAAACACCACCAAGACAAACAGCCTGAAGAGCAGGTGCAGGACCACCAGGCTCCGCTGGTGTGAATCAAACAGCAGGGGGCGCTGGGCATGTTTTGTATCGGAAGCATCAACGGGAGCCGGCTGGGGCACCATGGCCAGTTTTTTTGTTTTCAAGCACACTATTCTAGGTTTTAAAAAGGAGAAAACCTGGGGCTGATACTGTGTGCAGGGGGTTAAGTCGCCACCTGCTGCACCAGCTTCTCGTGTGAGTGCTGGTTTGAGTCCACTTCCAATCCGGCTCTGCTAACGCGTGGAAAGCAGTGGAAGATGGCCCGGGCTTAGGCCTGCGCCCACATGGGAGACCCGGATGGAGTTCCAGGCTCCTGTCTTCAGCCTGGTTCAGCCCCAGCTGGGGAGTGAACCAACAGATGGAAGATTTCTCTCTCTCTCTCTGTCCCCCCACCCCACCCCGGACCCTCCCAACTCTGCCTTTCAAATAAATAAATTTAAAAAAAGGAAAAGCCTTAATGATTTCGAAAAAGTGACCCAAAAAAGCTCTGGCCTCAGAACACACCCCTCCCCATGCTGCTTCTGGAGGCCTGGTCCCCAGAGAGGAGTGACCACAGCGTGAAAGGGTTCCCCAGTCCCCCAGTCCCGCCCCGGAAGTGCACCTGTGGTACATGGCGTTGGTGGCCTCATACGTGGGGTTGATGGGATCCTCGTAGCCGATCTCCGCGGCCCGGGCGCGCTCCTGGGCCATGTACGCGCCTCGCACCAGCTTGGCCCCGAAACACCAGCCCTCTCTTCGGGCCAGCTCCACGTCCAGCGTCACGTTGTCATAGGCGTCCTGCAGGGGCCGGTGGGGAAGCCAGGACAGATGTTCCTAGGGCCCAGTCAGCTGAGGGCACCCAGGCCAGGCAGCAGCTGCCTGAGGAAGGCGGCGCAGCTCAGGGACTGGGAGACAGGGTGGGTAGCATGGCTGACTTCTGTCCCCAAGCAGCGACAATGACAACCTCTGAGGCAAGAGGAAATGCTCATCCCAGGAAGCCTTTGTGATTTGGGGTCCAAGGAACATCAGCCTCCAACAGGGCTCCTCCGGCTTCCTCCCCACTGAACACTCCTGCCTGGGTCCCAAGGCCCAGAGCAGGCGCTGGGGACAGGGTTGCAGGAGGCCTTGCTTCCTGCTCACCTGCTCAGGGACCCCAGCCTCAGTCTCCCCTGCAGAGCCAGGCGCAGCTGCGGGGGCCCAGGCTGAGTGAGGTCAGCTCTGGTACGCACAACCCACCCACCAAGCCCTCTGGGCGACAGCCTGCTCCCTGCACTGTCCGTCCCAAGAGCCCCCTGCTTGGGCTCAGGCTAGGGGCGCCCCACCTGGGTGTGGCCAAGTCCCAGGCACACAGGCGAGGCTGGAGCGGAGCCCCGGAGTGCGGGCTGGGGGGCGGGGGGGGGGAGGGGACCCTGCCTTGAGGTAGCACTGGTAGGTGTTGAAGATGAGCGGCTTCTCCACGTTGAACTTGCGCTGCATCTCCAGCGTCAGGCGGCCGATGGCCGGCTGGAAGTAGGACTGCTCGGCGTCCACCATCAGCCGCACGCCCACTTCTGTGGCTTTCTGAAGGGCAGAGAATGACAGCTGGAGCGAGGCCGGCAGGTGCCCACCCTCAGCACCCGCCATGCACCTGGCCCCACCTTGGCCAGCACGTCCATCCTCTGCAGCATCCGGGTCATCTGCATCTCCTCCTCCTCGGTGAACCGTGACAGCAGGGGCTCCAGCTGCCCTGTCTGGGCCCCGGGGGAGGGGTGGGGAGGGGGCGGGGAGCACCGTCAGGCCACCAGCAGGGCCCCAGCAGCTCCACCTAGAGGCCAGGCCCATCCCTGTCGTCATCACGGCAGCCCCTCAGACCCTGAGCACCCACTCACCCCTTCACACAGGTTCGGGGGACCACCTGGGCCTGCCCCTCCCCCACCCCGCATGCATCAGTCATGCCCTACCCTGGGCCCCCCACGGCCTCTGCAGGACCCTCAGAGGGTCCCACAGTTGTGGGCGAGGACCCCCTTCTGCTCCTGTGCCATGCAAAGCACCCACCCAATGAACCAGAAGGGCTTGGCCTGGAGCAGCAGGGAGAAAGGGCCTCAGAGAAGAGCCCATGGTGACAGCAGGTGCAACAGGCTGTGGGGTGCACTTGGAGCAGGGACAAAGATGGTGGCCTTCGAGGAGTTGGATGGGGAGGGCAGTGACAGGCACCCACCACCCAGGGCGGGGGGTGGGCCCTGTGCAGTGCCGGGAGCTCCTAGTCAATTCCCCTCTACCAGCTCACAGCAGCAACCTGGCCACATGCACAGGCAATGTCGCTGATGGCCTGCACCCGCAGGTGCGGGGAGTCTCATTCCTCTCCCTCTAACTAGGGGCCAGCCTCGGGACAAACAGAACGTGGCAGACGTGATGTCCCATCACTTCTGGGGCCAGGCCAGGAAAGGCAACACAGTGTCCCCCCAGCTCTCATCTTGGGGAACGGGCATGCGCCCTGAGAACCGAGGCACCACGTCGGGAGGAAGCCCTGCGGGCACCGGCCATCAGCCTCCAAACACTGCGATTGGGGTGTCACGTTGCAATTGGCGTCACACTCGGTGACCACCGGGCAGTCCTGCCTTCTGAGTCCAGTGCCCAGGAGCCCCATCAACCCAGGCTAACCCAGGCCTGAGTTTGGGGTGACTCAATGCACCAGCACAGATAAGCTCGGGGGAGAGGTCCTCCCAACACCCTCTTCTCCCGGCACCCAAGGCTCCAGTGCACATCTCGGCCCCTGGGCACTCTGGGAACGCTAATGGGACTGTCTTCATTGCCCTGGGCCACATGGCGTCTCCGTGGGACCACAGAGGACAGCGGCCCTGACTACGCCATGTCCCCAGGAGGTTCCGCAGGAGCCACATATGCAAGCTAAATTCTCTTCTCAGCCGGCGCCCTGAGGAGCCCGGAGTTAGTGGGCAGGTGAGCATTACCTGCACGTTGGGGACCACGAGGTGCTTGGAGAGCCGAGTCCTGCTATCAATGAGGCTGCTCCAGTCCAGCAGGTCCACGGTGCTGAGGGAGCAGGTGCATCAGGCGACAGGTGCCACTATACCCACACACTGGGAGTCCCAGACCACACCCACTCCCCACAGGGGCACCTCCCCCCACCAAACCCACACACCACAGTGGCCACGGCCGTTCTCCATTTAAAAAAATGAAAACGAAAGCCCAGGGGCCGGCGTTGTGGTGCAGCAAGTTAAGCTGCTGCCTGTGACACCGGCATCCCATATGAGCGCCGGTTCAAGCCCCAGCTGCTCCACTTCTAACTCAGCTCCCTGCTATGATGCACCTGGGAAGGCAGTGGACAATGGCCCAAGTACTTGGGTCCCTGCCACCCACGTGGGAGACCTGGCTTCGGCCGAGACGGGGCTGCTCTTACCCAGACACCCCCAGGGTCTCCGGCGTGAACCAGTCTTCGATCTCCACCCTGGACGCGATGCCCATCTTCGCGACGCTTTCCTTGACAGGCGAGAGAGCAGCGGTCAGGGCTGACGTGGCCCAGCGCTGGCTGCTGTCGCTCTGCACTCTTGCCCCTTGGGTTGATGGTGCTCTGTTTCTGACAGCAGCCAGCAGTGGCATGAATGAGGTACACTGTGTCTGGCTCCTGGTTCTGCACCACAGCCCTGGTCCTGCCCCGATGGCCGTCCCCACCCCCGCTCTCTGCGACATGGACCAGCTCCACCCCCTCCAGCTCTGGACCAGCTCTGGAACCCACATCAGACAGCTCGACCCTCCTGTGAGCCCCTCCACACACACACACATACGCACGCACACACACACACACCGGGTGCTGCCCGGAAGGGGACAGGACAGGGACTGGCCCACCTGCAGTGCCGCCACCTCCAGCTTCGTGTCCATGGCGGCGCGCCCCGCCTGCCCCTGCTCTGCGGCCATTTGGTGGAAGAACCATCTCCACTTGGTCAGCACATCTGAGAACTGCAGCTGCAAACGCAGGCCTCAGGGCACGCCGGGGCCTGTGCCCAAGCAACCCCAGCCCCACACACAGAATCCCCTCCCCCCGCCCCGGGGAGGGGGACCCCCAAGGACACAGCCTGCTCCCTGTCCCACCCCAGCAGCCTCCGAGGCACAGGCACACCCACGCTCAGTGAAGGCAGCCCCGAGGACTCACAGAGCCCCTCTGGATGGCAGGTTCCGGCACTTACCAGAAACTGGGGTCTCCCCAAGGCAGTGAGTTTAATGGCCGAAAAGCCGTCATCGCTGGCCCCACCTGTCACAAGTAGCCAAAGGAAGAGCTGTGGACAGGGAGGCCAAGGGAGACCCCGTGCCCACTGCTGGCCCCAAAGGGTCCCTCACCACGGCTCTCTACCCAGCCTGGTGGCCGATCCAGAGACCCTCATGGAGGTGGGAGGGGGGACTCAGCAGGGTCTGCTTTGCCATGCGGTGGCAGGAAGGTGCCACCAAGACCCAAGGGTCCCCTCCCACCCTCATTTCCTCCGCTGAGCTGTGGACATCACAGGCCCTCCCCAGCCCCTGCCCCGTGCGTGGGTTACAGGACAAAGACCCTCAGGGGTGCAAACCAGGCATAGGCTGGGCCACTCAGGGCTTGGCTTAACTCATATCCCACTGCGCCCCAGCAGAGGGCGCCCTGGGGAGACACTGCCCCATGCCAAAGGAAGAAGTGGCTTGAGCTCCTAAGACCGGGCCCTCGACCTCCAGGTGGGGGAAGACACAGCTCACATGGACCCCGTCCCTGCACTCCGCATCCAGGCAGGGCACCTGGGAGAAGGCTGGATCACGGGGTGAGCTCTGTCCCCCTCCCCACTCCCAGGCCTCAGCATCCACAACCCCGGGGGCTGGGCCTGGCAGGTGTAGCCAGCAGCACCTGGGGGCTCACCTGAGGCCTCGATACAACGTAGGAAAGTCTCCATATGGCTGTCACACTTGGCCTCGTTGGCATAGAAGTAGGTGCGGGCGCTGATGACGCCGTCCCTGCGGTCTCCAAAGGCTGGGTGGGCCTGGTATTGCTTCTCCCGCTTACTCGTGCCTGCGAAGGCAGACAGGGCCTAACCACAGGTGCAGGTGCAGGCGCTGCCGTCCGCCCAGGGTCCTGATGCCCCAGAACAGGCTCCGAGGTAGCGTGGCCTGAGGGGACCCGGCCCCCTGTCCTGTTGCTGCCTGCAGGCTCCCAGCTCCAGAGCCACCCTCCTGTCCCCTCCCTCTGCCCTTGCTGTTTCTTCCGCCTGAGTGCCCCCCGATCCTCCTGGCTAAGCCTCACACCCAGGAAGACAGGGTCCCTGCAGCCAAGGCCTGGACCGCCAATACCTAAGGAGAAGACTGGGTCCAACTGGGGAAGACCGTGGAGGAAAGCAGGACCCGTCCCTGGCCAGGGGGCTGGCGGGTGCACCAGACACCCAGGGAGGAGCCTCAGCCACCCAACCCCTGTCCCAGGGCTTGTGTCTCGAGCCCAGGCATCCCCTGTGCCTGAGGCTGGGGACAGCAGGTGGCTCTTACTCACCACTGCCATCCTTCTCTGCCTCTGAGGTACAGGACCTGCGGGGTGGGGGGGGGGGACAAGAGGCAAAGGTCAAGGTCACAGCACCTGCTTCAAGAGACCAGGAGGCAGAGAACCTGACCCTGAACCTGACAGAGGGCTGGGGCGGAACCAGCTCTGAGCAGGGGAAGGGGTATTTGGGTGGAGCCCCTCATTGCAAGCAAGGAGTACAATAATTCTTGGGGGCCGGCGTTGTGACGTAGCTGGTAAAGCCGCCGCCTGCAGGGCCGGCATCCCATATGGACGCCAGTCCCAGTCCTGGCTGCTCCACTTCTGACCCAGCTCTCTGCTATGGCCTGGGAAAGCAGTGGAGGATGGCCCAAGTCCTTGGGCCCCTGCACCCACGTAGGAGACTTGGAAGAAGCTCCCGGCTCCTAGCTTTGGATCAGCACAAATCCAGCCACTGCAGCCATTTGGGGAGTGAACCAGCAGATGGAAGACTTCTCTTTCTCTCTTTCTCTGTACCTCTCTAACTCTGCCTTTCAAATAAAGAAATCTTAAAAAAAAAAAAAAAAAAAAGAATTCTCAGAGCCTAGGGCACACAGAACCTTCTAGAAGAAAGCAAAAGTCCATGCCTCTCCCCCAGGAGAGCACGGGACGGAGGGGCAAACTGCCCAGCAGACATGGTTCCCTAATCCAGTGGGGTGGCCCCCTTGCTCTGGCTGCAACCCCATCTCCAGGCTCCCCGCTGGCCTGCCCTGCCCCATGGCTGCAGCACCCACCCCTGCCAGACCTCCTGCAAGGACCCAGCACCCCTGCAGAACCACAGCAAACACCCTCTCCCCTCCTCCTCCCATCCTCACGACAGCAGCCAGCCCCAGCCTCAGTGCTGTGATAGAGTCCATCGCTCCCCCAACCTGCTGGCCCAAGTGGGTGGGTAGCCTTGTCTCCCACGTGACTTTGCAACGTGAAGCCTTCCTAGGATCCCATTTTCAGTTCTGACTTGACAGACAGATTTCCCATCCACTGGGTCACTCCACCCAAATGCCCACAGTATGGGCAGTGGGGCAGGGTGGGGGCGGTATGGTGTGTGTGTGTGCGCACACACTCCCTGGGCAAGGCCAAAGCCAGCAGCTTAGAGCCGCACCAAGGTCTCCCCCGTGGGTCACAGTGCCCCCGACTTGAGCCATCACTTGCTGCCCTCCCCGGTGCACGGGAACAGGAAGCTGGGTCAGAAGCCACAGGCAGGGCTCAAACCCAGGCTCTCGGATACAGGATGTGTGCCAAGAATAAGCAGGCAGCAGCTGGGGTCTCCCCAGGACCCATAGGAAAGAAGGGGGGCCCCCGGGGCCAAGGGGACGGCAGGGGAGGGCCGCAGATGGCACTGTCCCCTGCCCCCTATCCACTGAAGCCAGCCTGGGGCCAGGAAATCAGCTGCCAGGGCGCCCACCACTTCCTGTCCCTGCTCCAGGCCAGTCCCAGGGCCCTCATCTGGGGGGACTTTGAGCCACAACTGCCTAGATCACAGCCCAGGAGTCACAGCCACCAGACCCAGGCCCACTAGGGGTCAGGGACTCCTCCAGGTGGCACCACACCCTACCCGGCCACCAGGGACAGGAGCTCAGTGAGCGGGCGGGCAGCTGTCGCTCAGGCCGCCCAGTGGTGGGGACAAGGGGACGCAGCAGCAGAGAAGTGGAAGGTGCTATGTCCATGCAGCAGTTCTGCCCTGCACACGGCCGCCCCACCCCAGGACCAGCCCTAGACACAGCCTCTGTGGGACCCACTTCCGGTCCCCCACTCCCACCCCGGTCCTTCTCCACACCCAGTCACCAGGACGTGGTCTGTGTGCGACCCCTGCTGGCAGCGGCCACTGTGAGCCCCTCCAGGCCTCGGCTCACACCCAGGCAAGGGGAAGAATAAATAGCACGTGACCATGACAATGACCCCAAGTCCCAGGGGTTGGGGGAGGAGGGGACTTCGCATCTGCAAAGGCAGTGGAAATACCCTAAGAGTCCTCTTGGACCCTCTTGCTAGCTGCAGACAGTGAATAGTGGGGGAGACCCCTCGCAGGCCGCAGGCCGCTGGCCGCTCTCAGAGGCAGGCGGCAAGGGAAGGGGCAGGCCACACTCAGCCAAGCCTGCTCCCCATTCTCCCTGCACACCTGCCCCGGGCACCCCAGGCTCTGCCTCCTGTGCCTCTCCCTGAGGAGACACCTGGCCCGGGCACGCTGAAAGCCAAAGCCAAGGCCCCAGGCAGCCCTAGGGCCGCCCGGCTAGGATAGACACCTGCCAGCTGCCCTGCCCCCAGGGGCCCTCACATGGGACTGTCACCAGGATGATACTCTAGTCCCTTGCTCCGGGGGGATCCCCCGCCCCGGGAGGGGGCTCCTCTCCCTGGCCTGGGCATCTTACAGGGGGCCACTCTGCCTCTACACCTCCATCCTGTCTGTCGCGCTCATGGTTAGGGAGCAGTAGGCCCAAGACCAACCCCAGGGCTTTCATTTGGGGCAGTGGCTTCCCTCATGTCTCTCCGGAGTCCAGTCCATGGGCCCTGTGCTGGGAGAAGGCCTGTTACTCCTGGCCAGGTGTGCCTGGGGAGCTGCAGGCCCCTGGATGGCTCCAATGTGGGAGGGGGCACTTCCCAGCCCTGTCCCCGCCCGCCTCAGTGGGCCTGACATCTTGCCCAGGTGGGAGATGGTGGGAAACTTGCCCAACAGGAAGGAGCAGCCGCTCACGTCCCAAAACCTCCAAGGGTGAGGGAGGGGAGCTCCTGAGGGCATGGGTGACAAGCCGGGGCAGGGGTGGGGGACACGCCAGGCAATGGCCCTGGGAAAGACAGACCTGAGAGAGAACGAACCCATTATGAAACAGCAGTCTGCACCCAGCTGGTGCTGAGGCCCCAGAGCTGGCTGGTATTCAGCAAGTAGCTTCCAGCAAAGGTTATGGCCAAGTCCCCCAGTGGGAGGCTCCCTGGGAGGTAGAGGGGACAGAGGGAGGGGTAGGGGGGCCGGACACCCCACCTTCAAATAAGCCAATCGCAAGGCAGGGGCTGGGCTCCCCTGGCCAATCAGCAACAGGCTGGCCGGGCAAGCTGAGACAAGAGGGGACATTCCGTTCCCAGGCGGGAGGCCTCATGTGACTGCCTTCCCCTGGGGAGGGGCAGGGCAAACACTGGGCCCTGAGTGGCGTGGCTCAGGCCCAGCTGCTGTCACAGGGGACCCCAACTCCAAATCCAAGGACGGACTTGGCCTTGCCAGGACTTCCCAGGTGTCACTCGCTGCTCTGGTGGGAAGCAGAGGGCAACGCTGTCCTGCCCCTTGCCCCTTGTCCCCTCCATCCGCTGCCCAGGGATTGCACCCCACAGCCAGGCAGTAATCTTCGAGCTGCCCTGCCCAGTGTCCCTGGCTGCCAGTCCCTCCTCCACAGTGCCTGGGCAGGCGCTGAGCCTGGCAGGTGCACCCCACAGGCCAGGCAGAGCCACGTGCAGAATTCAGAAACCATCAACCAGGGGGCTAAGGGCCAGGCCAGGGTGGGGTGGGGGTGGGGTGGCAGAACCCGCCTGGCCGGTCAGGAGATCCTGAATGAAAAGCTAGAGCAGGGCAGGGCTGGCTACGTGTGTGTACATGGCCGGGAGCACCGGCTCGGCAGCCCTGGCCGGGGGAACCACATAAAAGCACCTTGGATTTCCCAGCATGGTTCATGTCACGAAGGAGAATTCTGCACTGAATTTTTTTTTTTTTTCCTTTCTCAAACACTTGCAATGCAAAACCCAATTCTAGACCACAAGCCACGCGAGACCCAGGTGGCGGGGCTGGATAGACGGAGGGTCACTGTCCCTGACCCCGGCACCCTCGGGGTCACACCAGGCTCTGTGTCACCTGCACGTGGCCAAGATGAAAAGAACTCCAGGTAGAACCAACCCAGGAGGGCTGGCAGGCCAGGCCCGCCCCTGCCCGCCCCCCCACCCCCTTGGCCTCACTCCATCTCCTGGCGCTCCGCCTCCTCGTGGCTCAAGTCTTCCTCCACGCCGTAGTCCAGGATGGAGCCGACGCCAAAGGCCTTGTTGTGCTGGATCAGGGGCCGGATGGACTCCTGGTCCTCGCCGGCCACAAACTGCCCGTAGAAGGTCATCTTCATGAGCTTGTCGAACATCCTCTGTCCCAACAGTTTCCTGGCCACGTGGAGCAGCTGCAAGGCAAGAGGAAAGCTGCCGGGTTTCACCCCCACCCCGCGGCTCGACGCCTCGACCCTTCAACCCCATCCCACAGCTTTGCTGCGGAGTCTCCTCCCCTGCCTTCCCAGGAGCATTAGCAGGGAGCTGGATCGGAAGTGGAGCAGCCAGGACTCAAACCAGCGCCCGTGTGGGATGCGGGCATCGCAGGCAGCGGCTTAACCCGCTGCGCCCCAGCGCTGGCCCTGTGCAGGGAGCGTTTTCACAGCTGTGTCCACATTCACACCTCAGCGATTTTGCTGGGGCGAGTGAGGAGCTGACGCAGCGTTCTAGAAGGCAAGCGGCCAGGTTCTCCATGGTTTGCTTATGTCCAAGTGCCTGTAGCCATGCCTGGCACAGCATCAACCCTTTGAGATCTACCATACAGGCAGGTATCACTGAGACAATCAGGCTCCGCTGGAGCAAGGGGAGGGAGAGCCCACAGCAACGATCAGAGGGCCTGCGAGGGCCTGCGAGGGGAGTGCTCACTCTGGGGCCAGCAGGGGGCTGCCCAGGGCCGGCCAGCTGCCCGCTATGGCTGTCACATCGCACCCACAGCCCAGATTTCCACCTGCATTTGTGCAAATGAACCTGAGCATTAAGTCTAGAGCCTGGGACCCCCAGGAGGAAACAGATCAGGCGCTCACATCTTAGGAGGAAAAGAGACCCGAAAAGGAAAGGAGCGAGGGAGGGGGCTCTGCTAACCAGAGCCAGGGAGGGGGGCTCACCAAGCCAAGGAGTGGGCACAGAGAACTGGGGGTGGACATCTGAGCCCACGACCCCACCCCGCCTCAGCTCCAAGACAGAAAAGATTGGGACTGGCGCTGTGGCGTAGTAGGCTAAGACTCTGCCTGCAGCACCAGCATCCCATATGGGCACCAGTTCGAGTCCCAGCTGCTCCACTTCTGATTCAGCTCCCTGCTAATACAACTGGGAAAGCAGTGGAAGATGGTCCAAGTACCCTGCAACTCATGTGGAAGACCTGGAAGAAGCTCCTGGCTTTGGATTGGCTCAGCTGTGGCCATTTGGGGAATGAACCAGCAGATGGAAGACCTTTCTCTCTGCATTTCTCTCCCTGTCTGAACCTATGCCTCTCAAATAAATAAATAAAATCTTAAAAAAAAGGTTAAGCTTGGAGTTTGTCGAACCTGACACATGATGGGACCTTCCCTTAGCAGGAGACACTGCTCAGGACCAGGGAGCTGGGACATGATCCCTAAGCAAAACCATTAGCGAGTGCAACCCCACACAAACCACAGACACACACAGCCCCCATGGCCCTTGCTGGAACCACCCAGGAGCCACTTCCAGACCACGCCTGCATGCCCACGGGACATCCCCTGAGGAGCAGGGTCCTGCCGCCCCTCGGCCTCTGTGTATTTTTTTATTTTATTTTATTTTTTTGTTCTTCTATAAAGAGGATTTGAACAAAAAGATGGACGTGCTGACACCTGAGACAAGGCGGGGCTCCACCCACTTCTTCCCAAGCCCAAGCCAGGGACCCAGATGGCTGGAAGGGTGTTAGGGGTGTGGGGGGAAGGGGAGGAGACACAGCAATCCTGATTCCCCCCAGCCAGAGTGGTGTGCAGGGGTATCTGGAGGGGAAGAGGGGTTTGAACATCTCAAAAATTGCCCCAGGCGGGGAGGGGGGAGTGAGCCAGCACGGCAGTGCAGCAGGTTAAGCCACCGCTTGCGACACCCACCGGCATCCCAGGGCCCCGTATCAGAGTGGCTGTTCAAGTCCTAGCTGCTATGCTTCCTGCTTCTGACCCAGCCCCCTGCTAACGTGCCTGGGGAAGGAAGTGGACGATGGCCCCAGTACCTGGGCCCCTGCCACCCACGTGGGAGACCCGGATGGAGTCCCAGGCTCCTGGCTTTGGCCTGGCCCAGCCCTGGCAGTTGTGGCCATTTGGGGGTTAAAACAGCAGATAGAAATCTCTATCTCTTTTTGTCTGTTTACCTCCCTGTCACTCTTTCAAATAAATAAATATTTATTTAAAAAAAAAAAAAAAGGTCCAGTGTTGTGGTATAGTAGGTTAAGCCTCCTGGTTTGAGTCCCGGCTGCTCCACTTCTGATGCAGCTTCCTGTTGAAATCCTGAGAAGGTAGTGGAAGACGGCCCGAGTGTGGATTCTGTACCCACATGGGAGACCTGGAAGAAGCTCCTGGCTTCGGACCAGCCCAGCTCCAGCTGTTGCGGCCATTTGGCGAGTGAACCGGCAGATGGAAGACCTCTCTCTCTCTGTCTCTCCTCTCTCTGTAACTCTGCCTCTCAAATACATGAATAAAATGTTTATTTAAAAAAAATTTCAGGGCCGGACAGGGCAGAACTGAGAGCCAAAAAAAAAAAAACAAAACTATCTCTGGCCTTGGGAAAGGAAATCCAGACGATACCAGATCGCAGAGAACCACAGGAAAAACCACGCCTGCAGGGGCCGTCTGTGCCACCCACCTCCTGGGATCCACAACTAGCTCAGCACTCAACCCTGTCACAGCTAACACCAAATGAAGGAGCAGGGGTGAGGCAGGGCGGGTGGGATGCTCTCGGCACCCCTGCTCTCCAAGGGGAGGTGGCTCAGAGGCACACAGGCAGGGCTGGCATTATTTTTTTTTTTTTTTTTTTTTGACAGGCAGAGTGGACAGTGAGAGAGAGAGACAGAGAGAAAGGTCTTCCTTTTGCCGTTGGTTCACCCTCCAATGGCCGCTGCAGCCGGCGCTTCTCGCTGATCCGAAGCCAGGAGCCAGGTGCTTCTCCTGGTCTCCCATGGGGTGCAGGGCCCAAGCACTTGGGCCATCCTCCACTGCCTTCCAAGAGGGGCAACCGGGATAGATTCTGGCACCCCAACCGGGACTAGAACTCGGTGTGCCGGCGCCGCAAGGCGGAGGATTAGCCTGTTAAGCCATGGCACCGGCCGGGGCTGGCAATTTTAAACCCTAGGGCCAAGCGGCTACTTCAAAACCATCCTGATGGGGCAGAGTTGTGTGGCCTAGTGGTTACAGCACCTGCATCCCTTATCGGAGTGCCTGGGTTCGAGTCTCAGCTCCACTCCTGATTCCAGCTTCCTGCCAATGTGCGTGCATCCGGGTAGGCAGCAGGTGGATAGTTCAAGTACTTGGGTCCCTGCCCATCCCAGCTCTGAATCTAAATGCCTGGCCCAGCCCTAGCCATGGTGGGTGCTTGCAGAGTGAACCAGCGGATTGCAGCTCTATCTCTCCCAAAGGTAAATAATACAAAACCAGGGGCTGGTGCTGTGGCATAGTGGGTAGAGCCTCCGCCTACAGTGCCGGCATCCCATATGGACGCCAGTTCGATTCCCAGATGCTCATCTTCTTATCCAGCTCTTTGCTGTGGCCTGGGAAAGCAATGGAAGATGGCCCAAGTGCTTGGGCTCCTGCACACACGTGGGAGACTTGGAAGAAGCTCCTGGCTTCAGATCAACCCAGCTCTGGTCATTGAGGCCACTTGGGGAGTGAACCAGCAGATGGAAATAAATAAAATCGTTTTTTTAAAACCCACAGAACCATCCTGGAGTGGAATGGCGGGAGACGAGGACAGCGCCCCTCTTCTCCAAGAAGCAGCGCGCTCCACTGGGGATGCAGAGCCCTGCTCCAGGGTCTGACCGTAAAAGCCACAAACGATTGCCGGCTCTCCCCTCCCCGCCCCCCCACAGAACCCCTGCCCTGGCTCACACGCAGGCTCAGAACCACCGCCATGGAAACAGGGACTTTTGGAAACCTTTCTCCTACTGGCCCGCGGGAGCCCCAGCTGGGTCCTGGCCCAAGGCAGCAGCCCAAGTCTCAGCTCCTGACAGTCCTCTGAGCGGGTCTGAGGCCCGTGCCCACCGGGAGCTCCCAGGCCACAGGAGGCCTTCTGTTCCCTGGGCCAGAGGACACAAGGACAACAAAATCCACCGAATCAGGACATCTCCAGTGAGCAAATGCAGCCGAGGGCCAGCCCAGCCTCTGCCTCACTTCCCCCAGCACCAGGCTCTGAGGCCACCAACCCCAGCAGGACCACCAGCAAGGACAGTGGCTCAGACCTTGCAGAGAGATCTTCTCTCCCCTGGGGCACAAGAGGGGGCCGGGGAGGGCTGTCTCTGGGGGCCCCTGCCTCCCCCAGGTCCCCACAGCACTGTCCCTGCACCCCAGTGCTTGCCCGGAGCTGGTGCCCGAGGGACAGCAGAGCCAACACACCCCTCCCCCAGCCACCCAACGGTACCCTAGTTAGAACGGGGGTGCAGGGGCTCACTCCTGCACGGAGTGAGCATGGACGCCACAGATACACAAGACCTCCAGAGGCCTCCCTCGACCTCCCCGCCCCCACCCCTACAGCCGCAGCTGCCACCATCCTGGGCTCCCCCAGGCCAACACTGACTCTGCCTTGTTGGGCATCTGCGCTCATTCCCACCTGCCTGGGCCTCACCGAACTCAGGGCTTCTTTTCTCCCCCCGGGGGGGGGGGGGGAGGGCAGCACGGGGCCCTCCACGTGGTCTCATCGGAGAAACGCACACCACTTGCATGGACAACTCCCGCCCCTCGCACACTGTCAGGATCCGCCCGGCCACTGTTCTGTTCCCCACCCCGCCCGCCCCCAAAAAACGAGGCCCTCACACTTGCCAGGGTTACCAGTTTTAAAGTTTCAAGTTAGGTGCCTGAATCACTTCCCCATTTTTGTCCCAACCCCGCTCAGGGCGGCCTGTGTGGGGCGTGGCTAGTCAGAAACCTATGACGAATCACCTGCAACACCTCCCCTTGGAACGGAGTGACAGCTACCCAGTTCTCCATCGGTCTTCCTGCAAAGTGGGATGCGTGTGAAAACCCCTCTGGGCTCTGGTTTCGGCTGGGAGTAGGAAATCTCACCAGGTCCGGTAAGAGAACGCAGGAAACGCCTCCCTTCGGCGACTCCCTGGGGGCTGAGGCGCCCCCTCGCCCCTGCCCGCCCCCGCGCGCGGTTCTGGCACCTCGGATCCCCGCGGGCGCCCGCCCGCCCCGGCCCGCGCACCTGCTCGTGGCGCGCCAGCAGCGCGGGCGAGGCGCACAGGCGCAGCACCAGCAGGCTGCGCGCCAGCTCCCAGCTACGCCGGCTCCGGTACGCCTCCTGCGCGTTGCCGAAATCCACGGCGGGCACCGGCGGCCGCACGGCCTCGGCCGCCCCGCACTCCGGCACGGGCCCCGGCCCCGCGGCGGGCTGCTCGCGGGCCGCGGGCGCCGTGGACAGCGGGGCGAGGCGCGGGGCGCCGGGACGCAGCGCGGAGCAGACACGCCTCAGAGCCATGACGGGGCCCTCCCTGCGCGCCGGGGCCGCTTAAGAGCGCGCTGCGGCCCCGCCCCACCCTGCCGCCGCGGCCCCGCCCCCTTCGCTGGAGGCCCCGCCCTCTCTCCTCCCGTGCTGCTCGCCGCAGTACAACCTGGCTGCAGACCACGTCGCCCTCACCCCCGACAGCCCGCTCCTCCTTGGAACTGGGCCCGAGACCCGGTGTGCAACTTCCTCCCGGGTTTGCCGGGGTCCCCAAGCTGACCAAGTAGGTCTAGAGCCCGCAGGCCGGCGCCGCCGCATGCCTAGGTGGCTCCCTGGTGGTTGGGCCGCCTTGCCTGGTCTCGGAGGCACCTGCCTGCCCCAGGGCAGCTTTCCCCATCACTCGCCCTGAGTCCCTGTTGCTGCGCCCTGGCACCCTGTGCTCTGTGCGTCTTCGCGGAAAGAGCTCGGGGCGGAAGAGTCCGTTCCCCGGCCTCGTTCAGCTCCGTTGACTTCTGCAGACCAGTCTGTCTGTATAATGCAGGTTATCTATCAGCGTCCCTGGTCCCACCCCACCAGACGCCAGCAACCCACGCACACGGGGGGGGGGGGACAACCAAAGTCACCTCCAGGCATTGCCAAGCCCCTGTGGAGAGACCCTTTCTGTCCCTCTTCCTCCTGCTGGAGGGACGGACGAACGTGGCAGGTGAGTGAGGCTCAGAGGCAGGAGCTCAGTCAGGGGTCCCCCAGGCAGCTCTGCTTACCCGGAGTGGGCCAGCCTCCACAGCTGGCCCTGGCCACCACAGCTTTCCCACCCCAGTCCCCTTTTACCGTGATTGGCTCTCTGCCCGGTGGCCTCTGCCTGCGCCCACCTCTGTTCAGAGCAGGCCATTCTGCCCGCCCCTGCTCCAAGCTCCAATCCGTTTGCATCGCTCCCCTCGGGCACCCGTCCCTCCTCTTGCTCCCCCTGCACCCTCATTCCTCCTCCTCCTCCTCCTCCTTGGGGGTCAGCTGTTTCTCTCCTTGCACTGCCCCTGGTGACTCTGCTGCTGTGCCGCAGCCACACTGTCACCTGGGTGTGTCTATGGATTGAAGGAAGGAAGCCATGTGGGAAGTTTGGCCCCCAGCCCTGGGCTGGTGACTGTGGATTCGAGACTCGTCCTCCAGGCCCAACGTCACCCTGGGTCACACCCAGCCTTTGCCCAGTACCCTGGAGACCAAGGGGCTAGACCCTCGGCGGCCAGCCGGCTGCCACGTGCTAGGAGAGACCAAGGGGCTAGACCCTCGGCTGCCAGCCGGCTGCCACGTGCTAGGAGAGACTGCACAGGGGTGGCAGGTGCACACACCAGCCGGTGTTGGTGACACACTCAGGAAAGTGGAAAGAGCTGACTTTAGCAGGAAGTGGAGCAGCCAGGACACCAACCGATGCTGCCCTCCTCCGTCTGTTTTCTGGGTCATTCTGTTGATTTCACCAGCCCCTGCCTCGGGAACCCTCCCCCCTCTAATGTACTTCTATCAAAGGTGCCGCCTCTCGAGAACTGTTCATGGAGACAGCTGGCAAGCGTCCACAGCACACAGGCTTTTGGCAAAAGGACTGCGGGTGTGCGAGGTTAGCTCGGCTCAACCTGTCCCCGACATTCACAACCAACCCCACATGAGGGCCTGGACTTCCCCATCCTCATCTGACGCAGGGGGTGGGGTCTATGCATCCCATACAGGCGTCAGTTCGAGTCCCAGCTGCTCTACTTCCAATCCAGTTCCTTGCTAATGTGCTTGGGAAAGAGGCGGAGGGTGACCCAAAAGTGCCCGAGCCCCTGCCACCCATGTGGGAGCCCTGGAGGAAGCTTCTGGCTTTGGTCCAGCCCAGCCACAGCCATCTGGGGAGTGAACCGGCAGATGGAAGTTCTGTCTCTGTCTCTCCTTCTCTCTAACTCTGCCTTTCAAACAAAAACCAAGACAATGGCATGCTGATGTGTAAATAAATACTATGCTAGCTGAAAGAAGCCATGTGTAATAGTGTTTCCATGAAGTGTTCTGGATAAGGAAATCCGTAGATAAGGATCTCCTAGAGGCAAATCCATGGGGGGGGGGGGGGCAGGAGGAATGGGAGTGACTGCTGATGGGCGTGGAGTTCCCTGACCACTGAGTGTAACAGGCTTCTGCCCCCTGCTGGCCTCCCCCATCAGTGGCCTCTGCTGTACCAGCTGCTGGCCCCCTTTTAAGTATCTTTGTTTTTTTTCTGTTTTATTTTTTCACTTTATTTTTACGTTTAAATTATTGTTGAGGGACCAGCATTGTGGCCAAGGCTGTCATTTGTGATGTCACTGTCCCATCGAACGCTGGTTTGAGTCTCTTCCAATCCAGCTTCCTGCTAATGTGCATCTTTGTAGGCAGCAAGTGATGGCTCAAGTGCTTGGGCCCCTGCCACCCCCGAGGGAGACCCGGATGGCGTTCCAGGCTCCTGGCTTCAGCCTGGCCCAGCCCTGGCTGTTGTGGCCATTTGGGGAGTGAACCAGCAGATGGAAGAGCTCTGTCTGTCTCTGTCTCTTCCCCTTCTCACTCTCTCTGTAGCTCTGCCTTTCAAATAAAAAATAAATATGATCTTTTAAATAGTAAATAAAATATTATTTGAGATGGAGAGAGAGAGAGAGAGAGAGAGAGAGAGAACGCACTCCCCTCCACCGGTTTACTCCCCAAAAGCTCACAACAGCAAGAGGTGGGGGAGGCCAAAGGTGAGAACTCCACCAAGGACCCAAGTCCTTGAGCCGCCACCTGCTGCCTCCCAGCGTGCTGGGATCAGGAGCAGAGCGGGAGACTCCCGTCTGTTTCCACTGTGGCCTTGAGCGTGACATTGGAGCTCCGTCCACGCTGTCCCCTCGCCCTCTTCCCCCACCCCTAATTTCCTGGAATATCTGCTTGCCTGCCCGAATCCCGGCTCCCTAGGCTCATCCTGCTTGCTCCGCGCGCCTGATCACGGATATATGCACTCGGTCTGCGGGCAGAGGAACCCAGTCCTTTTTGTTTTGTTTGGAGCCGGTCTCTCTCGTTATCAGCCTGCACCACGCGCTCTGGCAGTGGTGCTCACCCCGCCCACCCCACCCCACCCCCCGCACCACCCACCCCCTCCCATCTCACGGATCCTCCTTGGGTTCTGTTTGGCCCTGTCAGTCTCATTGATTGTTTTCAGAGCTGGTAACACGTGACTGCACTTCCTTCCGCTGAGATCCTCTGCGGGAACCTGGCACCCACCACTAGTCACTTTCAATGCCTGAGCGAGGGAAGGTGTTTAAATGTTTCCACCGCCTCCTTTTCTTGGGAAATCAGGGCATACGCTGTGTGCTGACAAACGTGGCTTTCACAAGCGTCCCACGGAGGAACCAGGATTACTGCTTCCTCTTATGCAAGGGAAATTGGCTCTCCAAGACTGGGGAGAGAAAGCAACTTTCCCAGGGACCCGCACCCAGGGTCACTGTCCTCCCAGGTGCATTAGCGGGGAGCTGGATTGGAAGTGGAGCAGCCGGGACACCAAGCAGCACCCATGTGGGATGGCGGTGCTGCAGGCAGGGGCTTTACCTGCTATGCCGTGCCAGCCCCCGTTACCACTTTCAGGGGCCAGGTGCAGGAGGCCAGCACAGGCACAGCAGACAGCACTTGGCAACGAGAGGGAGGAGGTGATAATGGAGTTGGAGCTGGCTACACATGTGCCTCCTGGTGATAATGAGGCAGGATCATGCGCGTGAAGGAGAAGGTGGGTTCCGGTGGGAGACAGCTGGACTGCCAGAGCAGGCGTGTGCGGCAGGTACGTATCACGCTGATGCTCACAGCAGCAGTGACCCCACCTGTCGTTAAATCCTGGGCCATACTTTTCCCTTGGGCAAGTGGGGTTGATTAAAAACACTGATGCACCTGCCAGCATTCCACGTGAGGGTTACGGATGTGCTAATGCCCCGGGGCCTGCCTGCGTGGTGGCTAGTGGCCCATAGGGGGCAGTGGCGGGTCACCCAGGTCCTGGGCCAAATGTCCAAGGCAGGGCCATTCCTGCAGCTGTGGCTTTGCTCTCCATGCAGCCCCTCCCTGGGGGACACACATACAACCCAGGAGTCTGGGGGCCTGCCCTGTTCAGATCAGGGTTGGGACGTCAGAGGGTTTGTCACACGGGCTCCTGTGGGGTCGAGCACAAGGGAGCTTAGTGACACTAGGACAGCCCATCGTCTGACACAGCCACACCCCCTCTGGATGGGGCGTCTGCAGTGAACCACATGCACTCAGGTGGGGTCCTCCCCAGGAGGTGGGCAGATGGCCCCATCCAGGGAAAGACACGTTTGCTTAATAGGGGCTGGCACTGTGGCATAGCAGGTAAAGCTGCCGGCTGCTGCGCTGGCATCCCGTATGGGCACCGGTTCGAGCCCTCGCTGCTCCAATTCTGATCCCTGCTGATGCACCTGGGAAAGCAGCAGAAGATGGCCCAAGTGCTTGGACCTCTGCACTCACGTGGGCGACCCGGAAGAAGCTCCTGGCTCCTGGCTTCGGATCGGCGCAGCTCCGGCTGTTGCAGCCATCTGGGGAGTGAACCAATGGATGGAAGACCTCTCTCTCTCTCTCTCTCTCTCTCTCTCTCTCTCTCTCTCTCTCCCTCTGCCTCTGCCTCTCTGTAACTCTGCCTTTCAAATAAATAAATAAGTCTTTTTAAAAAATGAGCCTGGCTGAGCATGGGGGCTCCAGGGCCCCAGGAACACTATGAGACCAGCACTCTGCTCTACCAGCTGCACGCACCCCACGCTTGCTCCCTCCAGCCAGGGGCTGTGAGGGGCCACTGGAAGCCTTCACCTCTAGCTACTACTTTTTTTTAAGATTTTATTTATTTATTTGAGAGGTAGAGTTACAGACAGTGAGAGAGAGACAGAGAGAAAGGTCTTCCTTCCATTGGTTCACTCCCCAAATGGCCGCTACGGTTGGAGTTATGCCAATCCGAAGCCAGGAGCCAGGTGCTTCTCCTGGTCTCCCGTGGGGTGCAGGGCCCAAGCACTTGGGCCATCCTCCACTGCACTCCCGGGCCATAGCAGAGAGCTGGCCTAGAAGAGGAGCAGCCAGGACTAGAACCCGGCACCCATATGGGATGCCAGCGACTCAGGCAGAGGATTAACCTAGTGCGCCCGGGCGCCGGCCCCCACCTCTACCTTCTTTAACCATGACCACTGCCCCATCATCTCCCTCCAGCTGTGCAGGATGAGCCCGCCCCTTCTGGGTGGGCCCCCATCAAATCTCCACTCCTGAATCAGGGGTGCCAAGCACAGCCTCTCTGGGGGTCTGGGTATTGGGGGCATCAGGCACACCCCCTACCCTCACCCCCCACTCCCACTGACTGATACGTGTCAGAACTTCAGGGGCCAGCATGGTGGTGCAGCGGGTTAAGCCGCTGATTCCAACGCCAGCATTCCATATGGGAGCACCGGTTCAAAAACCAGCTGCTCCAATTCTGATCCAGCTTCCCGCTGACGCACCTGGGGAAAGCAGCAGATGTTGGTCCAAGGGCTTGGGCCCCTGCCACACATCGGAGACCCTGATGGAGTTCCCGGCTCCTGGCCCAGCCCTGACCATTGCAGCTATCTGGGGAGTGAACCAGCCATTTCCCGCACAATTAATGAAATGCCCCCCCCCACTTTTTTAAAGATTCATTTATTTACTTGAAAGTCAGAGTTACATAGAGAGAGGAGAAGCAGAGAGAGAGAGAGAGAGAGAGAGAGAGAGAGAGAGAGAGATCTTCCATCAGCTGGTTCACTCCCTTTTGGGCCACTAACAGCTGGAGCTGCACCAATCCAATGCCAGGAACCAGGAGCTTCCCCTGGGTCTCCCCTGTGGTGCAGGGGTCCAAGGACTTGGGCCATCTTCCTCTGATTTCCCAGACCATAGCAGAGAGCTAAATTGGAAGTAGAGCAGCAGGGACTTGAACCAGCGCCCATTTGGGATGCCGGCACTGCAGGCGGCGGCTTTACCAGCTATGCCACAGCACCAGCCCCACCCCCTAGCTTATCTTGGATGTGCAATGGTCAGGCCTGAGTTGAGAAGTGAGTGCCTGTCCTGTCCCCTGGCAGATCCACAGCTGGGACCCCTCCAGCCAGGCTCACTGGTACTGGTTGGTGGTTTCTCAGGCCGGGCCTGGCTGGTGCTGGCCACCAGGGTGGGCATGTCTGGAGCTGGTCTGGGCCTCTGTCTCCCCCTTGGGAATGGCACTGAGTTGACTGGGGTAAGGAGCCCTCCTTCCCACACCAGGCATGTTCAAGTCCGGGAGGATGGTGGCTCCCTTGGCTGCTCCATAAGGAGGTTTAAAATACATATATATGGGGGCTGGTGCTGTGGCGTAGCGGGTAAAGCCACCGCCTGCAGTGCCGGCATCCCATATGGGCGCTGGTTCAAGTCCCAGCTGCTCCTCTTCCAATCCAGCTCTCTGCTGTATCCTGGGGAAGCAGTAGAAGATGGCCCAAATCCTTAGGCTCCTGTTACCACACGGGAGACTTGGAAGAAGCTCCTGGCTCCTGGCTTCAGATCGGTGCAGCTCCAGCCATTGTGGCCATCTGAGGAGTGAACCAGTGGATGAAAGACTCTCTGTCTCTCTTTCTCTCTCTCTCTCTCTTTGCCTCTGCTCTCTGTAACTTTCAAAAAAAAATTAAATATTTACATATATTTACATATATGTATATGCATTATATATATATATATGTTTGAAAGGCAGAGTTACAGAGAAAGAGGTGGGGATAGACGATATGGGTGCAGGGCCCCAAGCACTTGGGCCATCTTCCACTGCTATCCCAGGCCATAGCAGGGAGTTGGATCAGAAGTGGAGCAGCTGGGACTCAAACCAGCGCCCATATAGGATGCCGGCATCACAGGTGGCAGATCAACCCACCACACCACAACGGCGACCCCTGTACGCAGGTTCTGACATTGGAAGAACAAGCTCTGGGCATGGGGGCCCAGTGCAGCCCCGGTGCACCTGCCTCTGTCCTTCCATCCAGCGTTGCTTTTCCTGCCTTGCCCTGCTGGCAGTGTCGCCCGCACTGCCTGTAGCAGTGCTGACCTTGGCCTCCCAGACCCTGCACGGTGCACGCGAGTGCTGTCCTGCTGTGCCTCCTGCCACCCCTGCTGGCGAGGCCACCGCACAGACACCGAGGCGCTGAGGGCCTGTCTCTGAAGCTGTCACCGCAGCTGGACAGGGCCCTGCAGCCGTCTCGTGGTAGCTGCATTGCGGGCTGGAGCCCAGGAAACGCTTCCAGGCCGTGGCAGAAGCTGTTGTCATAGACAGCCATGCCCACAGGGCTTCTGATTCATGTTGAAACCCACGGATGGACGTGAGGGAGCCAGAGAAAAAGAGCCAGGTAGGGGGTGAGGGATTTCCGCCTCCCCCACCCCGGAGGGACAGGCCAGTGTGTGACTGACACAGGGACCAAATTCCCAAGAGGCCACTTCCCACCCTGCTTCCAGGCGGGGGTAGCAGGTTCGTGGAGACCCCCTGCCCACCCAGCTGGATGGGCTGGTGAGGAAGCAGGAGAATGCTGTGGCATTGAGGGTCCCTGGCCCATTCCTGGAGGCTGTGCCTGGGTTGAGGTGTAGGGTTGCCTATACCTAGATGAGCCCGGTGGCGCCCAGGGGTGCTGGTGGGTCTGGAGATGCTGGGGTGGGAATTGGAGGGCGTAGCAGGCCCTGGGTCCCACCACGGGACCAGACAGATCTTCCATCCGCTGGTTCACTCCTCAAATGGCTGCAACAGCCATGGCTGGGCCAGGGCAAAGCCAGGAGCCAGGAGCTTCATCTGGGTCTCCCATGTGGGTGCAGGGCCCCAAGGACTTGGGCCATCTTCCACTGCTTTCCCAGGCCATAGCAGAGAGCTGGATCGGAAGTGGAGCAGCCGGGACTAGAACCGGTGCCTGAGTGGGATGCCAGTGTCACAGGTGGCAGCTGCAATGCCAGCTCCAGCACGGTGCTAACACAGAGTCCTGTGTCTCCTAGGACCCCCTCCAGCCCCAGAGCTGCCACCATACCCCTCCCTAGGCGCTTGACCACCCAGGCCTCCTGCAGAGCCTTTTCCTGCCCTGGACACACTGCAGTGCTTGGGAAAGCTCCTTTCCCTCCTTGTCAGAAAGCTAACGGTTTCGGGCCGGCGCCGTGGCTTAACAGGCTAATCCTCCGCCTAGCAGCGCTGGAACACCGGTTCTAGTCCCGGTCGGGGCACCGGATTCTGTCCCGGTTGCCCCTCTTCCAGGCCAGCTCTCTGCTGTGGCCAGGGAGTGCAGTGGAGGATGGCCCAAGTGCTTGGGCCCTGCACCCCATGGGAGACCAGGAGAAGCACCTGGCTCCTGGCTTCGGATCAGCGAGATGCGCTGGCCACAGCGGCCATTGGAGGGTGAACCAACGGTAAAGGAAGACCTTTCTCTCTGTCTCTCTCTCACACTGTCCACTCTGCCTGTCAAAAAATAATAATAAAATAAAATAAAAAGAAAGCTAAAGGTTTGGTGGCCAAGGTGACAAACACGGGAAAGGGGGCTGCAGGGGGCGATCTGGCCTGAGCTCCCAGCACACAGGGCGGAGAGGCAGAGAGCCCCGCAGGGCGATGCCCCTGTGCACACAGGTTTATGTGTGCATGGGCGGATACACGCCCATATGGGACACACGCATGTACACACAGCATCCTGTGCAGAAGGGATGGGTATTCGTGTGCCCGTGTGCACACGCCTCACACCGCTGTGAATGCTGACCCCCCCGTGGGTTTGGAGGCCCCAGGAGAAGCTAGGAGACATCTTTGGCCCCTCTGGAAGCCACCTGGGGTGCGGAGGGAGGGGAAGTGGGGCATCCTCCAAGAATAACGAAGCCTGCACACAGCACTGGAGAGCAGCAATATGATGACAGCAGTCACCACTCATCGAGCAGGTGCCAGGGGCCGGCGTGGAACAGCCTGCAAGGCTTCATGGACCCACCTGCACAGCAGGAAGTAAGCTCAGGGCATAGCACAGCCACTGTGCAGTGCACGGAGCAGGACCGGCAGCAGGCTGGGGTCCATGCTTGTGACTCGAACCAGCACCCAAGTGAGATGCCAGCATCACAGGAACTGGGAGCCACAGTGCAGGCACCAAAGGCGGGGATCCCAGCCTTGCAGAGGGCTCTGCCCCCCTACATCCCCCTGCCGCACACTCTGCCCCCTCTGCCCGATAGCCGTAGGCTGCAGCTCTGCCCCTCTGAGCCCCTCTTTCCTCTTTAGCCACGGGGAAGCCCCCCAAAAAACTCGCAGCCAGAAACAGTCCAGGTGGGCTGCTAGTCAGCGTGAGGCTGGAAACAGGGGTCAACATAGGCTCTGGGCCCTTCAGACCCCCCAGGGGGTAATCCACTGCTCCTGGTACCACCAGGCAGTTCTGCGGTGGGCTGAGCCTGCAGTGAGCGAGACACCAGCAGAGGGCAGCAGAGAGCCATGAGCTGCAAAGCCTGGCGGCCAGTGGCCAGTTCTTCCTTGCAAGGCACCCACGGTGGCCCATCCGGCATGGCCCCCTGCCCTGGAGCTGTGGTCTCATCTGCAGGTCACCCTAGACTCTGGCCCTCCCTCCCACTGCCAGCCTCCTCTGCACCTCTGAGGGCCACCCACCCCCACCAAGGGCTGCCCTGTCCAGCCTGGAGCCCCAGCAGTCCCACGGGCCTCACCACGAGTGGGTTCCAGAGCTGCCAAGCACATTTCTACTGCTCAGGGAACACGCAACCCAGATGCACCTCCCCACTGGGTGGTAACCTATGTGGACCCCCAGGCGGAACCCCTCCATAGGTGAGCAAGGCATAGACACAGCTGCAGCCACAGACCCGTAGCCTGGGTTGGCCACAGGAATCCTCAGGGCCTGGTCCCCTGTATCACTCAGGTCAGGGCAAGCCAGGCTCCTCCACAGGCATCCCCTGCGCTGGCTCTCTCCGCCTCTCTGTCTCCCCTTGTCTCCGTCTACACCTCTGTCTCTGTCTCTCCTCGCTACTTACCATTCTGGGGCATTGCATCGCAGTCCGCGAGTGTGCATAGGAAATGCTTTGTCTTCCCCTGTTCTCTGCCCTGGTCAAAGGGAGAAGGCCCAGGAGGGAGCAGGGCTGCCACTCCAGGCTAGCAGGCAGAGCATAGCTGCCTCCCACCGGGGAAGGGCCCCCTAGGCTGGATGACCTTGAATTTGGGGCCCATCCTGGCTTCCTGACACAGGTGGCTGCAAGGGTGTTAGCCGCACCTGGCACCTCGGTGGCCAAGAGAAGCCACCCCCACCTCCCCACCCTCAGCAGCTGTGGGGGTGGGGCCCAGACAAGCAGCTCAGCAGGTCTTAAGCCCCCGAGGCATGGCCTGGCGGATACACCCCAGCGCTCGGCTCCACCTTAAAAGCCTGGCTTCCCAATTACCTGCACCGCCTGCCTCGGGATAATTGGCTTCCTGCAGATCTGCAAGGGCCTGGGCCTTGGGGGGAGGGGGAAGCAAGCGAGGAGTGGGCACGGCGGCGGCGGGCACTGCCCTGGAACCATCACGTTGGCACTAGGAGCCCCACCGCGCCTGGTGGCCTCCAGGCCCCAGCGCCCGCCTGTCCGTCCGCCAGGGATGGAGGCCGTCCTGCTGCAGGACAATGCTTGGCTCTCAACCCTGGGAGACCCCTCCCCCTCCCCGCCCTACCCCATTACCCAGGAGCCAGGCAGCTCCAGCAAGCCCCAGCCCTGCCCACTGCTCCATCCCACCCCCAGATCCACGGCGCCTGCTGCCCCTCCGTGCCCAGTCCCTGGCCTGCAGAAGTCCACCCTGACTGTCTGCAGCTCCCTAGATGGACACACAGGGAGGACAAGGCACACCCCAGGGGTGGCGAGGCACGATGCCACGGGGAGTGGGGGCACCATGGCCTTGGGTAGGTGTCGGATGTCCCACAGCTGCCTCCTGGGATCCACACACGCAGCAGAGCTTGCCTCCCCCTGCAGCGCTCAGGATGGACGCACACCCAGGGTGCCCAGGTGGGGTCCCTTAGCCGGCCAAGCATCTGCTGAGTCAGTGTCAGCTCCACTCAGACACAAGCCACGCCTCCCGCAGGCCCCCTGGGACCAGCAGCAGTGGCCGGCGGTGCTCCTGCAGGCTGCAGGACCAGCCAGGGTGGGCATCACTGTGCAGGGACCACTCTAAACTGGCTTTCCCCGAGGCTCTCCCTGGAGCATAGAGCTTTAAGTTTTTGTTTTTGTTTTTTCCCCAAGGATGTGGCATCTTTGCAATGAAAACATTGGATGATTCAAACAAGGCACTTAGCAAAAAAGTGGCTGGAGCCGCCACTGCCTGCTGCCGGCACCTTGGCTCTGCCTCCCCCGACCCCCGCCACTGGTCGTGCCTCCCCTCCGCCCTGGTGCTGGCTCGGGGCCGCCTGCCTGCCTGGGTTCCTGCACCTTCTGTCCTTCGCTGTCCTAGACAACCGTTTGAGCCGTGCCCTCCTGCTGGACTCCTCTCTGACTCAGGAGATGTGGAGACCTCCAGCAGGTACAGCCCCTCCCTGCTGGGGCTGCGGTGCAGCAGCCGCCGGCTCCTGGGCTTGGGGAGCACCCTGCAGCAGAGTGACCACTGGCACTGCTGGGGGCCACCCTGGGCAGCCGTCAGCCACGCTCAGGAAGAGAAGGGCCACCAGGACAGGGGTGTGGCAGGTCCTGGCTAGTCTTTTGTGAGTGCCTGATCACGCCTGTGGGTGGGCAGGGGCTGGCCCTCAGCAGCAGTCCTTGGAAACCCTATTTGAAAGGCAGCGATACAGAGGGATGTGTAGAGAGAGAGAGAGGTCTTCCATTCGCTGCTTCACTCCCCAAATGGCCACAATGCCAGGAGCTGGGCCGATCCAAAGCCAGGAGCTTCTTCTGGGTCTCCCATGCAGGTGCAGGGGCCCAAGCACTTGGGCCACCTTCCCCTGCTTTCCCAAGCACATTAGCAGGGAGCTGGATCAGAAGTGGAACAGCCGGGACTCGAACCAGTGCCCATATGGGATGCCGGCACCACAGGCAGAGGCTTAACCTATTACCCCACAGCACTGGCCCCCAGCCACGAGGCTTTACTTCTGAGCATCAGAGTTCCCCGGGAGGTACTGGGCTTATCTGGGCAGGAATCCCACGGAGGCAGGCATCACCAAGGCGGGGACCCGGGGCTGGGGAGCAGGCGATGGATCAGGAGCCCCAGATGTCCGTCTTTGAACGGAGGGGCCGTTCCAGGTGGTGCCCTGGGGAGTAACAGGGTGCCCTGCCTCCCCTCGCCAGCCCTGCCAGCCCTCCCCCGATCACGGCTCTATGCATCCATCTCTCCCTGGCACCGAGGGTGGCTGGAATTGATGCTGAATGTCCATCCTGGTTCACCCAGGCTCCTAACAGATCACCCCTTGTTAGACATTGTCGGGAGAAGCCGGGCCCAGCAGGCGGGGAAGCCAGGAGGGAACGTGCAGTGCTGGAGGTCCGAGACCCCCACGTCCACAGGTGTGGAGCCCAGGGCCAGGGTGGCATGGGGAGGCGTGGTTGCCAGTGCTGGGCAGGTTCCGCCCCCTCTGGTTCCTGGCTCTCCTGTCCATCTTCAAATACTCCCGGCTCTGTCTGCCTCCGGGCCTTTGCACTGCTGTTTCCGCCCACGTCTCTTCCCTGCCTGTGTCCGCTTCTCCTCGGAGGCGCTTCCTTGGAACCGGCTGAAGCCAAAACAGCACCTGGGTCCCGTTTGCGCAGCGCCGCTGCAAGGCTGTGTCTCTCACTGCTGGTGCAGTGGGCTCCAGGCGCGGCTCCCGTCCGGGGCATGCGCCTTAGAGACCTGGCTGTGGAGGAAGGCGTGGCCTCCCGTGCTCCCCCGGGGACCCTCTGGGTCACTACCCGGTGCAGGCCAGGCTCTTGCCCGAGCCGTGCCCTCCACTTGCCCACACTCCTGTCCTCTTGGCCAGCCCGCGGGGGCTCAGTTGGTGTGCCCGGCGGGTGCTGGCTCAGTACCCTGGCCTATGTGGGGAAGGCGCTACGGCCTGAAGACCTCAGCCTGGCTGTAGGCACGGGTGCAGCTCGGATTTCCCATGCTCCCTCCGCATGAATAAAAGATTCCCTGCCTCCTTGCAGCTTTGCGTATAGCCGCTGCCTGCGCGCCGGGCCCGGCCCTTTGTGCCCACGCGTTGCCATGGAGACGGGCGATTCAAAGCCCTGGCACTTCAAGGTTTCCCTCCTCTTCCTGGAGAGCCCCAGGCGGGGGTAGCCGGGATGGTTGCCCGCGCCCCCCACCCCCACCTCCAACAGGGGGGCTACCACCTCTGTCTCTGTCCCGTAGAAGTTAGGGGCCTCTGCCGGCGCTGGGGCATCCACTCGCTCTCACTCCAGTGTGGGCGGCTGATGCCCAGGTCCACCCTGCCAACAGGTGTGCTTTGGCAGCAACCAGTGAGGGGACACTGAGGCAGGGACAGCCGCTAGGGAGAGTGGCTCCCTTTGGCCCACCCCGCCCCCCAACCCGAGGGCTCCCACTAGCGGCATTGAACCAGCTCTGGGAACCTGCCGTCCTGAATCCCAGCCACTCTCCAAAGGGGCCAGCTTCCTGCCTGGGTTGCCCTGCAGGGGCGCCCTTCCTTCCTCCACACCCCCATCCCTGCAGCGGCAGGGGCTGGCAGGGAGGCTCAGAGCGAGCCGCACACAGCGCTTAAGGTGGCAGAGGCAAAGCTTGTCCCCGGCTGGCATGGGAGCCCTGTGGTTGGCGCTGAGTCACCTTCAGGAACGTAGCAGAGGGAGAAGGCGGAGGCATGGCCCACTCGCTCACTGTGGCCCGGAGCAGGCATGGGACTGCTGGTGTCTCCATTCTCCCACGTGGGTGCCGGGGCCCAAGCACTCGAGCCACCTGCTGCTGCTTTCCCAGGTGCATTAGCAGGGAGCTGGATCGGAAGTGGAGTGGCTGGGACTCGAACCGGTGCCCATGTGGGATGCCGGCACTGCAGGCAGCAGCTTAACCCGCTATGCTGGGCCCCCCAAGGGGCATTCTGAAACGCAGGTGTGAGGAGCTGGAGGACACAACCCCACACCCTCAGCAGCCCCAACCACTGCCCACCCATGTGCGGAGGTCAGAAAGCCCGCAGTGTGTGTGGGGGTGGGGGGTGTGCATAGGCCTGGGGCTGGGCCAGTGAATTCTTGCTTCCTTTACTCTGGTCTGTGGGGCTTGGAGCCTCTGCTCTGATTTCTCCCGTGAGTCCTTAGCAGGCCTGCCCCGGCCCCAGGCACGCCTCTTCAAGGCAGGCAACCAGGATTGACAGCTCCCAGAGACGAGGCCCCAGACAGCAGTAGGGCTGAATTGGGTGCCCCAACCCAGCCCAGCAGAGAAATCTTTGCAACAGGCAGGGCCCCACCTGGCCCATCATGCCCGAAGTCCTTCCAAAGGGATTTGGTTGGCGGCTGTTCTGAGAAGCCCCTGGCCCTGGGCTGCTCAGCGGGATGGGGTGCTGGCTGTAGTGCAGGACTTGAACCTGGCCATTGTGCCCTGTGGGTCTGCACATTTGCCACCACTCTGCTTTCGCAGAGGATACAGGGGGAGGCCCCTGAGGCCAGGAGAGGCGCCCATATGGAGCCCACCCACCCCCCTCCCCATCCACCTTCTGGCTGCACACAGGTCCCTCCTGGTGGTGTGGGGACGGGGTGACCGCTGCCTTTCGCTGTGCCCTGGGCACTGGCCCCGCCCACACACACAGCTGCTTTATGTCCACACCCCTGCTGTGTCCCAGTGCAGGGGTGTGCCCTTGGCAAGGTCACAGCAGCCTGAGCCAGAACCTGCCCCCCTCAAGCCGAACGGTAGGATGGACAGCCGGAGCCAGCCCAGCACGCCTCCTGCCACCGTGCGGAAGCCTATGCGGTGTCCCCAGCAGGGAGCAGCGGCCCAGAGAGGAGAATGGGCCCAGAGCAGGTGGAAAATGGGTCAGATCAACTCCTGTGTCAGAGCCAGGGCAGCAGAGGGCAGGGGCGGGCTGGGTCCTACTGCTTGGTTTCATATATCCCAGATGTGTGCCACTCAACTCATCGGGTTATTTCTCTCTTTCTTTTTTTCAATATTTATTGATTTGAAAGGCAGAGAGACAGAGATTTTCTGTCTACTGAGTCATACCCCCAGATGGCTGCAGTAGCCAGGAGGAAGGCAGACAGCAGCCTGGAACTCCATCCAGGTCTCCCACGTGGGTGCAGGGGCCCAAGCACTTGAACTGTCCTCCCCTGCTTTCCCAGGCGCATTAGCAGGGAGCTGGGTGGGAAATGGAGCAGCCGGGACTCGAACTGGCACCCCCATATGGGATGCTGGTGACACAAGGAACAGCTTAACCCACTGTGCCACAACACAAGCCCCTAATCTGTTTTCTTTTATTAAAATGCATTTTAATGCATGATTTCATTGTGTCTGGGTTTACATGATGAAAGCAACACAGGAGAAACCCTCCTTGGGCAGGGGACCCTGATCGGGGGTGTGTCTGACCCCTAACCCAGCCAGGAGGAGCTACTTCTTAGCCACCATGTCTTCAGGTCCGCCCATATGGGACCTGGGGCTGTGGCGTAACGGGTTAAGCCACCACCTGCGATTCTGGCATCTCATATGAGCACCAGTTTGAGTCCAGGCTGCTCCGCTTCTGATCCAGCTCCTTGCTAATGTGCCTGGGAAAAGCAGCAGAGGATGGGCTCCTGCCACCTACATAGGAAACCAGGATGAAGCTCCTGGCTCCTGGCTTTGGTCTGGATCAACCCCAGCCTTTGCAGCCTTGTGAGTAGTGATATCTCTCTCTCTCTCTCTCTCTCTCTCTCTCTCTCTCTCAACTCTGCCTTTCAAATAAATAAATCTTAATAAATAAATCCACCCACACTGACCTTGGTAAATCCCCACTTCCTGCAGATCTAACTCTTCCAGCAGCCCGGGAACCTGACCTTGGCTCTGTGTAAGGCCTTGGTCCTTTGCAGCTTGGACAAGACCAAGACTGGTTTGGCCACCGCTGCCCAGAGCTTTCCAAAGCCACTTAGGCCAGCACCTGCCCTGTGCGTCAATGAGGGTAGCACAAGGCCAGAGACCTGAAGCTACACCAGCCAGGGCCGTCGTCGCCAAGGTCCCTGAGGGCAACCCTTGCAAGTGGCAGGCCATGCGGCTGACCCGGAAGGCTGCTGTGTGCAGCCGGTGCGTGCCAAACCCCCACCCACCAGGCGGTTTATCTTAGAGCGATTTTTATACAGACAGACGCAGTGAGACGACAGCACACGCCGCGCCTGTGGGCCACACGCCCAGCTTCCCGTGTTCTCAGCACGCCCGTGTGTTGTCGCCCGTGAGCCGCCCTGGGAAGCCCACGTCGCGCTCACACACTTCCTCCATCAGCTCTTTCTTCCCTGACAGCCTTTTTCTGCTTCAGGATCTGGCTTTCGGTCATTGAAACTCCCCAGGACAGGGGACACACGGGGCGGCTGCCTTCCCCTAGGCTGTCCGGCCCCAGGCCCCCAAGGCATCCAGAAAGTTCAGGGGCACAGCCTGCCCCCTCCCTCCAGGGCCCTACAGGAGCAGGGTGCCGGTGCAGTAGCTTCTGCCGGCCACTGTCTCCCGTCTCTGCGACATCCTCCCAGCCTCAGCTCAGCCGAGAAGGTGACCTTGTCCCCAGAAAGCTCTGCAGAGGCTGGGCGGGGCAGGTGTGGGCCAGGGTGGGTGCAGGCTAGAGGGGACTGCCCACCTTTCTGTGGTGGCCGTGGCTCCCTCCGGCTCAGCCCCCTGTGGGAACTCCGGCTGGTTGGGAGATGAGTGGTGGGCAGTTCTCTGCAGAGGTGGACAGCTGGCCTTGGCCGCCCCAGCCAGAAGTCAGGGACCAGCTGCTCGGCCGCCCCTCCTCCGGGCAGCCAGCACAGAGCACCCTGCTTTCCCCAACTTACCAGCACCTCTGCCCCTCCCCCAAGGAGGCATGGCCAGGAGAGCCCCTGCCCTCTGCCACAGGCAGTGCGGGCAGAAGGAGGGGCAGGTGTCAGTTGTTTGATTGCAAAATGGTACTTCATTTCCTGCTTTGCAAGGATGCTCTCTACCCCCCAGCCCCACCTGCACCTGACAACCCCAGCTGCACCTGTGGGTTCATCCTCCTCACTCGCCCAACTGCACCTGCAGTTCTCCTGCCAGCCACCAGGAGGCGCCTGCACCATGAGGAGCTCTGTTTCCGTGTGTGTGTGTGTGTGTGTATGGGGCGGTGCCTCTGGTTGTAACTTAAGTGTGCATCCTTCTTACTTTGACTAAGGCCCAGCCTATTCTGATGAGTTCATTTCATGTGCGCTCGTTTTTCTCTTGAGTCCGTCAGCCTCTATGATCAGTGTCTTTATGACACACAGAAAAGGCCCTTCGTGAAATGAGTTGTCGATATTTTCACACTCACACCGGGTCATTCGTCTTTCTTTTGCATGGCCCCCCAGAATGCATCTTTTGTTTCTTATGGGGGGTCTTTTTTAAAGTTTATTTTATTTATTTCAAAGGCAGAGTAATAGAGGGAGAGAGAAAAAGAGATCTCCCATCCTCTGGTCACTGCCCAAGTGGCCACAATGGTCAGTGCTGGGCCTGGAACTCCACTGGGGTCTCCTGTGTGGGTGGCAGGGGTCCAGACACTTGGGCCATCTTCCATTGCCTTCCCAAGTGCCTTAGCCAGAAGCTGAGTAGCAAGTGGAGCAGCCAGGACTGGAACTGCTGCTCAAGTGAGATGCCACTTTTGCCCCAATAAACGTGTCTTAATTCAAATTTCCCACGAACTTTTCAAGAGCCCTCATACAACATGTGTGAGGATCAGAACTTCAGGGCTGCAATTACTTCCAGAACAAGTGGTCAGGACCTCAGCCGGGGGCAAGCTGCATGGCTGCAAGCCTGGGATATCATCTAGATTCCATCACGTGGGCCTGGACCCCTTGGGCCTAGACCACGCGAGCAGCAGCGTACTCAACACAGGTGCTGCACTGTCCAGGGTGCTGGACATTGGTTAGGAAAAGACGGAAATCCTGGCCCCACTAGGCAGGCTGTGCAAGCCCAGGTGTGGGCCCCTCCGCACACACACACACACACATCTCGGAAGAGTGGGCCTGGCCCTGTAGAACCAGCTGGAAAGACCCACCGGCCAGAGCAGCTGGGCAGTACAGGGCAGGTGCATCCAGGAAAGGCGCCTAAGGCAGCGAGGCTCAGGCTGCTCTGCTGAGCTGCACAGTTGAGAGAGCTCTCTAGGCAGGCGGGAGGCAGATACTCGGCCCAAAACCTGGAGCCTGGCCATCAGTCAGAGCCTCCCAGGAATCCAACCCTTGGCCAGCGGGTGAGAGTGGCGGCCGGGAGCCTGGGACCCGGGACTCGGCAGCCTACGGCTGGGTGCCCAGGCTTCTCTTCCCCAGACGCCAGGCTCAGCTCCCGATGTGGCCAGCCTCTTGGAAGGGCCTCGGCTCGATGGGCTGTCGGGTGTGTGGTGGTAGCCCCTGGATGTGGACATGCGCTGGGAAAAGTGTCTCCAAGACTGGCAGCAGATCTTGGCCAGCCTGGACTGCCAGCAGGAAGCCTGGCTAAAAATACCCCTGCCTGCTGTTGCAGCCTCCCCAGAGCCCCCCGCTCACGCCAGGCGCCGCCCACACACCCCTGAGCCTCCCTCCAAGCAGGCAGGCAACAGGGCCCTGTGCACAGGTGAGGCTGTGGTCCCCAGGACTGACCTCCACTCTGACCTCGGGCAGGAATCAGGTGAGTCTCCGTCCAGAATCAGCTTAGGCAAAGGGTGGAGGCCCCCACCCTGCACAGCTCCTTTGTCCCATGGCTCTTGGGGTGCACAGCCTCCTGCTGGGGGAGCGGGCAGAGAACCTGGGGGCTTGGTTTAAGTCTCCCTGGTGCCAGAGAGGCACCAGATGCATCCTTTGTTCTGGGTCCACTGGCTGAGCCCTCCTGCTTGGGACTGTGGGGACAAGGGGAGTAGGGTTCCAGCAGAGGTATAGGAGCTGGCCTCGCAGAATGTTTGCCGAGTGCCTTAAAAGACTGAGGAAGAGAGCAGATGAAGGCAGTGAGGGGTGCTAAAAAGCAGGACAAGAGGCCGGCGCTGAGGCTTAACAGGCTAGTCCTCCGCCTTGCGGCGCTGGCACACCGGGTTCTAGTCCTGGTTGGGGAGCTGGATTCTGTCCCGGTTGCCCCTCTTCCAGGCCAGCTCTCTGCTGTGGCCCGGGAAGGCAGTGGAGGATGGCCCAGGTGCTTGGGCCCTGCACCCGCATGGGAGACCAGGAGAAGCACCTGGCTCCTGGCTTCGGATCAGCGTGGTGTGCCGGCCACAGTGGCCATTGGAGGGTGAACCAACAGTAAAGGAAGACCTTTCTCTCTGTCTCTCTCTCTCTCTCACTGTCCACTCTGCCTGTTAAAAAAAAAAAGCAGGACAAGAGACTTTGGGTAGGACCAGTGAGCACCACATCAGGATTGGCTTTTTTGGGAATGGTTGCAGCAAGGCTGGGCACCGACCACCAGAGCATCCCAGCAGTGGACACACAACGAGCAGCAGCCCCTTAGCAGGTGCCCCCACATCGCAACGTAGTTATGTGCACCTGCTGGGCCCCTGATGTGAATGGCTGCTCCCAATTCAGCTGTCAGTGCCAGGTGGGTAGCTCTGGAATAATCCAGTCTCTGTAGGAGTGGGAGAGGAGTAGATTTGGGGGACCCCACCCCCTGGAGCTCAGCCCCTGTACCAGACTTTGGGACCTCAGCTCCTGCCCAGACAGAGGCCACCAACTCAGCTGCACCTGCTGGCCACCACCAGAGTGACCCAGGAGCCCTGGGGACTCACACTTCCTCCTGGGAGCCAGAAGAAGGGGTAAGCCCAGTCTTGGTGCCCAGGTGCCAGCAGGTGCATGTCCCAATTGGCTTGATTTCTTCTCCCTGCTCCCAGCTCAGCCTCCCACTCTGAACAAAGACACAGAGGCCAGTCCTGGAGGGGGAAGGGAGGGACGGGGCTGCCACTGTGCAATGCATACCCCAGACGTGGGAAGCGCCTTGGGCCTGGCAGGGGCGTGCCCAGTAGGGTGCCTGCAGAGATTGGAAGCATCCGGAGGCAGGCAGACCCCATGGGATGCTCAGGGACACTGCCAGGGGTCGGGCTGTCAGCCCCTTCCCAGCACCAGCCCCGGGTGCTGCTGGGTGAGGCTTTGATGAATAAGAGATGAAGACACAGCTTAATTATGGCTTAGCATGCAGCAAAGTTGGGCAGAAGGACTTGTCAGGGTGGGCGTCTCCCCAGGGGTGTGGTGACAGGACACATTGGGGAGATGGTGAGGGGCTTCTGGAGGAAGCAGGGGCTGTAGGTGAAGGGTGGCCGGGGAGGGGCTGCTGGGACATGGATCCCCCTCAACTCCCGTCCAGGAAATGGGTGGCAGCAGCCACGTCACCCCTGTCTTAGGACTGAATGGAATGGTGCACTTGCAGGCCTGGCACAGAGTCCTCTCCACCATGGGCACACGGCCGCCCTCCGTGGTGACAGCAGATGGCAGGCAGGTGCCCCCCCCCAGCACCCAGCTACCCTCTCAGAGTGCCAGGAAGGGTGGGGCCCACCGGCACCCCTCTGCGCCAGGTGCATGACCTTCGAGCTGGCCCACACTCTGCAGCAAAAACCCAATTCTCACCCACCCTCTGGAAGGCACCGAGGGCTGGAATGCCAGGCACAGCCAGGCCAGGACTCTCCGAGCTAGAAACAGGTGCCTACAGCCCTTGCAAGCAAAGGAAGGCCCCAGAAAGAGGCTGGGCCATCCCCATCAGCCCAGGAAGCCAGCCACAATGAAGGGCCGGCCACCTTGTTCCATGCTGCATTCCATGGGTGACCTGGAGGTCTGACAAAAATCCTGCACAGTCTTTAAGAGGGACAGGAGAGGCAGACAGAGGAACTTTGGCGGTGGTATTCATTCATCCCCAGGCTTTGCCGAGCTCAGAGAGGCCAAGGAGCTGAGCTGAGGCCACACAGCCACGTAGGGCCCTTTAAAATGCTGTTCACAAAAGCTGAGTCTTTGGGGAGGTGCAGTAGGGGGGCAAGTAAGACAGTCCCAGCACCCCCCCCCATGGAGTGTGGTGAGCTGAGAGCTGGTGGGAGGCTGTGCCCTTTGCCTTGTGGGGTCTAGGGGCAGAGAGCAGTTCAGGCAGATCCCCGAGTGGCTCCGTGGGTCCCACCCATGCAGAGTATGAAAGGTCTGTTTGGCTGTGAGGGCACAGCTGTCTGCAGGCTCCTAACCCCCAGGGCCACCAGTCCAGGAAGCTCAGCAGCTGAGAGCAGTGTGTCCCAAACTGTCATCTTTGCCACCCGGCTGGGGCTCCCTGGAAACTGATCAGCAGAGATTTTCTGATGGGGCGGAGGGCAGCCAGGCAGTCCCCACCCCACTCCTACAGGCTGTCTGGCTCCTCCCCCAGGGGGTCACCTTTAGGGCTGATTGTGCCCCTGCCAAGCCCTCCCTACGGGCCCTTTCAGTCTTTGCCATGGGCCCCTGACCAGATCCCCCTCCCCACCAGGTCCCCCAGCCTGGGGAGAGAGCTATATCCTGCTGGACAAAGACTGACCAGCCACCAGCCCTGCTCAGCTCTCCATCTGGCCCCCCACCCCCCGTGTGAACCCCTCAGCACCGGCCCACACCCACCCACAGGCTAAGAAGCTATGGCAGCCGCAGCCACAGCCTCCCGCTGAGAAGGGCGCTGGCCAAGGTGCTGACTGCAGGCCTGGGCCCAGCTCCCACAGCACAGACCTGTGGGCAGGTGCAAAGCCCAGGCCCCAGCCCAGAACAGCCAGGAGCAGCCAAGCCTTGGCTGCCCGAGAGGGCACCAGTGCCAGAAGCTTCCACGGCTGCTCCGCCTCCCCACTCCCCCCTCCCACGGCCCACCCCTTGCCCCAGAACAGATACTGTAACAGCAGCAGGTGTGTGTGTGTGTACTGGGCCTCTCCTGGGTGCTGCAGGCCAAGGTGCCGCCTCTGCTCTGTGTGTGTGTGTGTGTGCGCTCGCGGTGGGGATTCTGAGCGGTCTGAAGTCAGGGTCACAGTCTTCAGCTCTGGGTCACAAATATTCAAGGCCACCCATGAGCTACACCGCAAGGACATGTCCTCTGAAATGCCACCGAAGGCAGGCTCCCTGAGCTTGGTCTCAGGACCCGCCTCTGTGTAATGAGTGGGAATCTCCCCTGTGGCTAGGGGAGAATTCACTGAGGCCCTTCAAGGGCTGGCCTGGTGTCCCCCCAGAACCCACTGGAAAGGTGACTGTGAGTGTCCACACACCCAAGGGGCCACCCACGAAGTGTCCACCCACCCAAGGGGATTGGAGTCGCAGGGGCCCTGGGGGCTAAGGACGCACAGTGACACTGGCCTGGCGGTGAGCTGAAGGCACATGGATACACTCAGGGACACACGCGTGGAGCTAGGTGGATTCTGGGGCATATAAGAGACAGGAGACACCTGCGCATGTGTGCATGGGGTGGGGGGTGTCACTTGGTCCTCGCGCCCCACAGCAGGGGCTGGATTGGTAGAAGGGAACTCAGCAGGAGGGCTTGGGGGCAGCCTTGGGTGAGGGGACCCGACCTGAGCCCCTTATCCAGGATGGTAAACAGAGCCCCTCCCCCAAGGGGTGTGGGCTCACCAACTTTGAGCCTCAAGTTTTATTACTGAAAAATGGGGCTACGGGGGGTGACTCCAGGACTCGGCGCCTGCAAGGAAGGAGAGGGCGGGCCAGGCAGCCAGGGCCCACGGAGAAAACCGGCCGCCCTCCTCCCCACCCCGCGCGCTGCCACGCCCTGCAGCCCGCGCCCCCGCCCGCCTGCTCCGCGCCGCCATCCCCGCGACCGCCTGCAGGGGCCGCCGCCTGTTCACGAATGCGCCGCCTTTGTCTGGGGCCGCGCGGCGCCCGTGCTCTCCGGGCGGGCCGAGCGCCTCCCGCACCCCCGGCCGGCCCCGCGCCGCGCGCCGCGCGCCCCCGCCGGGCACCTGCGCCCGCGCCCAGGTGAGCGCCCCGCCCCCACCGCGAGGCCCCGCCCCGGCCCGCCCCGCCCCGCCCCGGCCCGGGCGGCGGCGCGGGTGCCGCGCGGCTTCCTCCCCGCGCGTCGAACCACATGATCCCATAAAACATTCATCCGCCGCCGGCCCGCGCCGCCGCCGCCGCCGCCGCCGCCCTCGCCCTGCGCGCCGCGGCCCGCGAGCCCAGCCGAGCCCAGCCGGGCGGAGCGCAGCGGAGCGCAGCGGAGCGCGCCGAGCCTCGTCCCGCGGCCGGGCCGGGGCCGGGCCGGAGCGGCGGCGCCTGGATGCGGACCCGGCCGCGGGGAGACGGGCGCGCGCCCCGAAGCGACTTTGGGTCCCGACGCGCCCCACCCGACCCCTAAGATGAAGAGGGCGTCGGCCAGAGGTGAGTGTCCGCGCCGCGCCGTGCCGTGCCGCGCCGCGCCCGGGCCGGCAGGGCTGGGGGCGCCGCAGGGACCCGTGCGGGGCTGCCGCGGCCGGGGGGGGGGGGGTCGCGGGGCTGCCGAGAGGGGCCACCGCAGTGGCGCGCCGGGCTGGGGCCGCGGGCGCCCGGCCCCGGGAGGGCGGAGCCGCCGGCGGCCGCACGGAAAGTTGCAGCTTCCCGGGAAAGTTGCCGGCGCCGGCGGGGGCCGGGCGGCGGGTCTGGGGGTCCTGGAAGCCAGGGTCCGGGTCCGGGTTGGGGGCTGCGGGTTCGAAGGGCGGGGTCGGGCTTCGGAGCGCCCCGGCCGCGAAGGGGTTAATGGGCGGGGGGGTTGCAGAAATGTGGGTGCCGCGCGGAGGTGGGTGGCGTGGGGAGGGGGCGCCGTCAGGTGCCTCTTCCCCCACCAGGCTCAGGACGCGCGGCTCAGACCCTCGCGCTTCTCCGGGGTCGGGCCGCAGCGGGATGGGTGGGGGTGTTGGCGGCAGCAGAGGGCGTGGAGGACGGGGCCGCCCCAGTGCTGCACCCCACCCTGTGAGAGGAGTGGGCGAGCCCCCTCCATCAGCGCTGGAGGGTTCCTGCGGCTGGGGTGGGGGGCTCCAGGCGGGGGCTGGCAGCAACCCCTCCCTGGCAGACTTGGTGAGACCCCCTCCCCCACCGGGTATGCAGTCCCTGCAGCGGGGGCCGGGAGGGTGGGCTGGGAAGGGAGGGGTGGCTGGGGCCCTGCTTGGAGTGGGCTCCCAGGTGCCCAGCCCTGCCTGCCCTGCTGATGTCCACAGTGGTGCCGCAGGCTGCACACACGTTTTCTTGCACGTGCACGTGGCTACACGGGGCTGCACACTTGCACACACATGCCAAGCCGGGCCCCAGTGTGCACATGCACGGGCACTCTAGGTGCACACACACACGCGGGACTCCCGGGGGGGGGTGCATATTTGTGTGATCGCCCCCACCTGCACGCCCACAGCCATGCACACGCATACATGCGTGTGCCACGCAGCACGCCTGCCGCGGTCTCCATGCTTGGCACATGCTGGGGCTCTTAGCGAGACCCACTCCCACTCTCACGCCCACATGCTGGCGTGGGCAGCCAGGGCTACGGAGGGGCTGGAAACCGCTCCGCCCCACCCGTCCGGGGCTTCTGGCCATCGCAACCCTTGAGGCTTTTGTGTGCAGGTGGAGCTTGCTCTGTGTGTGTGTGTGCGCCCGCAGGTGCACTGGCATATGTCTCTGCCTTGGAGTGCAGGTCCCTGTGTGTGTCCAGGCAGCCTGTGGTCGGCTTCCGCCGGGATCTGGAGCAGAATCCCCAGGAATGTGTGTCCGGGGCTTGTTAGGGATCCCCAGCCCAGGGCGTGAGATGCAGGGTCTCCCCAAAAGTGCTGGGGCCATTGTGTCCTGGGGCGCGGGGCAGGAGGGCAGGGTGGGGGCTGGATCCCATGTGGATAGAGAAGACCAATTTCCACCCCTGAGATTCGCACTGTGACAGCCAGGGCAGACCCTGGACCGCTGGCGGCCACTGCGCGTCAGGCCGGCTGGGGGCAGCTGACCCGGTGTGACCTCAGGGAGGCCCCGCCTCTGCCAGCTCGCCTGGTTCCGTGGCAGCCTCACCTGCCTCAGGTATTGTGCAGGGTGCTGAGTGGGTGGCCACTAGGCTGGCATCGGGTGACGGGGGGAGTGGTGCTGGTGACTCCCCTCACGCTGCAGTGAGGGGACCACATTCCCTGCCTCACCCACCCACCCCTCCCCAGCCAGCGTCCCCTCACCTGCAGGTCACCCTTGCAGGCTGTGCTAGGAGTTAAGTAGGTTGGGGGGCGGGGTCCTGTGACGGGACCCGTTTGCAGACGGGGCAGGAAGAGCCCACAGAGGCAGGCCCCAGGCACGTGGGGGCGGGAGGGCTGGGGGATGCAGAGAGGGGTTGGGGGGGTGTTTCCCAAGCTGGGGCAGCCCCTTGCTCTGCCCCTCACCAGCAGGGGGCCTGCCCCCATCAGCTGAGCCTCAGTTTCCCAGTGGTACCAGGGTTCAATCAGAACCAGCCCTCTTCCTGTGGTCCCCAAGAGGTGGGAGGGGAAGTCTGGCCCAGCCGCGGTCCAGCCCTGGAAAGCTGAGGGCCGGGGCCTGCCTTACTGGAGGACTGGGCGAGGGGGGTGAGGGGCTCCCAGCAGCTGGTGGAGAGGCCTGGGGGGTTGTCTGCTGGTGTCCCCACCCCCCTGCCCAGCCGTCCAAGTCTTGGCCTTGCCTTCCCGTCCTTGTCAGGCAATAGCCCATCCTCACTGCCCACCTGGCCCTGGAGGCCTGGCCTTGTGGCATGGGCGCCCGTGGCAACCGGTGCAACACAGGGTGGGTGGGTGCAGGGAGGAAGGAGGAAAGGCCCCACAAGCAGGCGAGGGAAGCTTCAGCTTGTGCATCCCAGTGTGTGTGTGTGTGTGTGAGTGTGAGCAGGCGAGCCCCCACCCTGGCCCTGTGCGAGGCTCCTGGCACCTGGCTATATGCCTAGTCACTGAAGTCCATTCCTCCACCCCCTTCCCGCCCCAGCCCTACCCTCCCTGGCCACCCACAGCCATGTCTGTAGGAGCCAGACCAAGACCTGCTGGCCACCTGCCTGCCTCTCCAGCTCCCACACAAGCCCTCCTAGCGTCTACACCCCTCAGCCTCCCTGCCTGTGGTCTGACTGCACCCACAGCCCGGCCAAGGTCACGGGCATCCTCCCCACGGCCAGATCCCAGCCAGCGACTGTGTTTGCTCAAAGCTACTCATTCATTCACTGCCCCCACCCCTCAGGCGCCAGGCATGGGGAGGGGTGTCATCCCTGCTGTCTGTCTAAGGAAGTCTGGCTGGGAGACTGGTGTTGTCCACGCTGGCCCCTCCCCCTCTCCTCCCACCATGCTGCACCCCCTCATACCACCCTGGAGCACGTGGGCCTGGCTGGGTCCCACGACGCCGGGTATGTGTGTGTGTGTGTGTGCTGCTTTTGTCGCTGTGTTTTAAAACAGTTTGCGTGTTCTCTAGCATCATGGGTTTGTCGGCTGGTGCACGTGGACCCTCATCCTTGGAAGACCCCGAGGGGTGGATACATCCCACCGCTACCCCAGGCAGAGGCACCTCCTGCCCCCTAGAGCCCTTTGCCCAGGAGGCAGCAGCAGGGCCTGACCCCACTGCCCTCCCAGTTGGCCCGGTGGGTGATGGAGTGGGTGGTGACCGGGACGCCAGCTGGCACCCTGGCCAGCTCCCTCCGGCCCGCTCCTCCCAGCCTCTGGCCTCATCTAGTGCGTTCTTCCTGTCTCCACGTGAGCCCTGCCTCCCTGTCCTGCCGGGGCTGGGTGGGGGATGGGTAGGGGCACTGCGGGTTCACTGGGTCCCATCTGATGGAGGTACCCCTGGCCCCGAGGATGTTCCCAGGGTAGCCAGACCGGGGCGGGGGAGCTGAAAGGTGAAGGTTGCAGGTATGCCGAGGCAGGGGAGTCCCGAGCCCCATTCGAAGGAGAGCCCTGGGACGTGGGGTGATAGGGCCTGACCTAGCCTGCCCGGCGTGCCCCTGGGCACCTGGCGTTTCCACGCCTCGGGGCTCCTTGGAGTCGCAGCTCTGCGGCCTGTTGGTGGGTATTGAACAAGGGCTTTGTGGTTTTTCTGAGTTAAGCGGTGCTAACGGAGCTCCTTTGCCAACACAGGGCGGCTGGGGGCCCCTTGGGCTGGGAGCAGGGTGGGCAGCACCCTCTCCCACGGTGTGTCCAGGGAGCTGGTTGGGAGATTGGCAGCTGAGGTCCCTTGGGGGCTGGATCCCTGGGGCCCTGGGCTGGGTGGGCCGTCCCACACAGGTCCCGGCACGCACACACGTACGTACGCACGCACGGGACACCCCGTGGGTGGAGGGACCACGGCTTCTCCCGGCAGCACCGAGCAATGTGCAAATTTAACCTTTGGGTTTATAACTCTATTTCTTTACAGCAAATGTCACGGGAAATGTCAGGCCGAGGCTGAAACTGGGCGAGGGGCCTGCCGAGGAAGGGGCTGGAATGCTGGTGGGGGGTGGAGGGCTGAGAGGGGTGGAGTGGGAGGGTGGGGTCAGCCGCCAGGGGCTCAAGCCAGGGCAGGGCTTCAGGCCCTTCGCCTCCTCCTGGGAGCCCTCCCAGATTGCCCCTGGCTCGCCTGGGTCCCCAGCACCTGGATCTGTCCTGGCTGCCGTGACCTTGACGGAATGTTGCTTTTTATTTTGCCTCCTGCCAGGGCCCAGATGGGGCCCCGGCTCGAGGACCTGCCAGAAGTCCCCTCCTCCCTCGGGCCTGGGCAGCCGTGGGGATCGGCCTTGCAGTACCGGCTTGCTGTGTGACCTTGGGCAGTGCTGCCCTTCCCTCAGCCACCGAAGGCCTCATCTGTAATCCACGGCTGTTGACCAGAGGTGGTGGTGTTGCCCGGACGAGTGCCCTCGTGGGTGGGAAGGCGTTCCCAGTCCTCGGAGTGTGGGGTGTGGGACTCTCGGGGAGTAGGGGCGGCCCCACGGCACCCATGGCAGCCCCAGGGCCTGGAACAAACCGCCCCACCCATGCACACAGTAGGTTCACAGCAAAGAGGACATGGAAGAAGGCAGAGGAGGGTTCAAGGCCAGCTAGGAATGCCCAGCCCCCAGCTCCCACGCCACGCCCAGCCTGGCCAGTCCCCCACCTCTGGGCCGGCGCTCTGTCCCAGGGTTCTGTTGGTAAGTGATGAGTGCCTCCCCACGGGGCACAGAGCCTGCGTGGCTGGGTGGGGTGGGGTCTCAGGCTCCCGAGGCTGCTCCCACTCCCATCTGGGAGCTCCCCACCCCCCATTTCAGCCTATCTGACGACATCCAGGCCCCAGGGTCCTGGCCTCCTTCCCCCACCCATCCCCAAGGGCAAGTGCAGTGTCCAGGCTACCTTGCTCCCTGGCTCCCTTCATCTATCGTGGAGGGACCAACCCACTCCTGGGCCCACGGCCACTGACACCCACGCCACCCAGTTCCTGCCCGCCATCCCACCCTGCACCCAGGCTCTGAGCTCCCCTGGATGTTCCCGGGCCACTCCTGGGCTGGGCCTGAGGTCTCATGTCAGAACCCTGTCTTCCACCCTTGGTGTAGGGCAGGGATGGGGGGAGCCCCATGACCCCCAGGTCCCCAGTGCCTGGCACCTGTGCCTGCCTCGCCGTCTCCATGGCCCCCAAACAGCCCTGACTGGCACCAGGGTACGAGGAGCCCAGCACAGTGAGGGGACCTCCCCGGCCACCCCATGCAGGTGTGGGGACCTCCCCGGCCACCCCGTGCAGGTGTGGCAGGTGCAGACCAGTTGGCAGAAGGGCTGCTCTGCCCAGGGGCTCCAGGCTGGCTGCGTCCTGTGCGTGTTGAGAAGGTGGAGTCTGGCGTTGAGGTACTGCCCCCCAGTTCCAGGCCTGACACTGCCCTGGGGGCCCCAGGCTGGAACCCAGGCAGGCAGGTGTGGCCAGGAGGGTGCTCGCTGAGCCGGAGTCCATGCGGAGCCGGAGGGGCATAGAGGACTCCCCATCCAGAGCCACCTCTCCCCTCCGGTCCGAAGGGTGCCCAGCGCCTAAGGAGAGGCAGGGAAGTGTTGGTCCGCTGCCCAGGTGTCACTGAAGGCTGGGGGTCCAGGTCCAGGGAGGGGGCGCTGCCCACTGCTCAGGTGAGGTCCCCCCCAGATGCCCGATCCTTTGCTTCTCAGAGGCACCTGTCGCAGGTGCACTGTGCGCTGGTCTCAGGGTGCCATGGGAGGGACTGGCTATCCCGGTCCTGCCTGATCCTCTGCCATGCCACCTGCACCCCTGGCTGTGACCTCCCCCTCCCCATCCCTCACCGCTGCAAACACCTGCCCCCCTCCCAAAAGATTTGGCTGGAAGCAGAATTTCCAGGCTGGGCCACCAGAGGAAGTAGCAGGATTGCGTGCCAGCGGGCAAGCCCTGGGCAGGTCCTCGCCGTGGGAGAAGCACCCCCCTGGGCAAGTCCATCCTGGCGGTCATTCCAGGCCAGCCCTGTGCTGGGCTATAGGGGGACGAGAGGGTCTTGTGATGTCCTCAGGCCCCAAGACCACCCCCTGTTCCCCTGCCCACCCCACAGCAAGGTTCTAGGAGGTGCCCAGGAGAGAGATGCCAGCAGAAGTGGGGGGGGGCGTGGAAAGGACTGTGAGATCCTTTAAGATCTCACCCCAGGTCTTAAAGAGGAGCTGCTGGCTGGGGGTGGGGGTAGCACTCAGCTACCAAGTCCCAGGATAGCCCCTGCTCCAGGGGAGAGAGTGGAGTGAGCCCCCCAGCAGGCCCTGGGCAGGGGAGCGGAGGATGGGGGAGGGAGGTACTTGTGCCCCGCCCTCCACGGGCCAGCGGGAGGCCCGCCTGCGGCTGCGTGCCCCCCCATGGCCTGGCACGTGGCCCCTGCACACTGGGCCATGTCCGGGCCTGTCTTTCATCTCCCTGCCTCGGCCCCAATTTGTGTCAGGCAGAGGGCTGACGCAGGGACAGGTGTGACAAGTGTCTAGCTTGCTGCTCGAAAATTGGCCAAAGAAAAACTCTTCCCCATAAAGATATTCCATGGACGTAGCTCCCCGGATGTCACCGCCAGGACCCGTCACGGCCGAGACAGATGGTGGCCCTAATGGACTCAGTTCCTCACCGCCTGCCTGCCCAGCCAGAGCGGAGGCGGGGGGGGGGGGGGAACCACTGAAGTGGGTAGGCGGGGGGGAGGGGCACACATACACACACCCCACGGGGCCCCCTCCCCAATGCCTGCAGCCAGGGTCACAGAGGCAAGGGCACGGACATCTGACGCCCCCTAGAGGGGAGTGCTCTGCTGAGAGGCCACTCCCCAGTCCCCCCAAGGTGGGAGCTTGTGGCCCTGACCCCAGCCAGGCTCCTGCAGGTCTGAGATGACACAGCCGGGGTGAGGCTGAGGTGTGGGTGGGGGAGGGTTGGGAGTGATCCTGCCTTCCGAGGGGTGGAGGGCAGGGGTCTCGGGGGGGAGAGGAGCCCCCTGAGGAAGGGTGCCCACCTGACTGGTTGTAACTTGACCTTGGAGGTGGGGCTGTCGCCTGTGTAGGGGGAGAGTGGCAGTGGTTCCTGGGGACAGGGGACACTTGCATGGGGAGAGACCCATGGGGAGCGGGCCCTTCCTGGGCACCCAGCCCACACCTGCCCTGGGTGAGCCGCGTGGTGCTCCAGCAATCTGACTGGGTCTTCTCGTCCCCAGTTTTCCTGCCTGAGCCCCACCTACTTCCTCCTTGAAACGCCACTCCCCGGAGGGAAGGGCTTTGCCCCATGAGTCTGGAGAGACACGGGCTGCTGCGGTCCCACCCCGAGTCCACTGGGCAGCATCAGGGGTGTGTGCTGCCACTGCAGAAACCCTAAAGTGGTTGGCGGGGTGTGGATCGGGTTCTCGTGACCTCCGGGGAGGAAGCACCTGCTGGGCGCCCATCACCAGGCCTCCCTGGCCTTCCAGCTAGGAGCAGGTGCGGGGTGAGGGGGCCTATGGGGTTAGGACCTGGTGAACAACCCCGGGGTGACCTGAGCAGAGAGGCCAGCTGACTGTCGGCTGTGTCCTCTCAGGGGTGAGGAGGTGTAAAGGTCAGGGTGGCCCCAACCCCCTGCGGGGGACACCAGGGCCCCCCAGTGGCCCGGCCGTGGGCACTGGTGCTGTGAGAGACGCTGACCCTCCTCTGCCAGGAGGCGGCCTCAGCGGCTCCCAGGGCCTCCCACTGGCACAGGTGAGAAACCGCTGAGTATTTCCAACCCAAATGGATTTAAAATAAGGAGGAGTTATCACACACGATCATATAGGAATAATTTATCACGTGTTAATAAAAGAGCAATTACTTATTCCCGGCACCCTGGCCTGCCTGCTGCTGTTGGCTTGGCTGCAGGGGCCTGCATGCCTTCAGCCGAGGGAGGAACAGGGCCCAGGGGTGGCAGATCCCAACTCCAGGCCAAGGTGGCCCCTGCTAGATTTATGAGAGAGAGAGAGAGAGAGCGAGCGCTCCTACTGGCTCCACTGGCTCACTCCCTAAATGCCTGCAACGCCCAGGGCCGGGCCAGAAGCTCAGAGTCAGGCCCTCCATCGGGATCTTCCATGTGAGTGGCAGAGACCCAAGTACTTGAGCCATCACCACTGCCTCCAGGGTCTGCATTAGCAGGGAGCTGGAGTCGGGAGCTGGAGCCAGGGACAGAACCGTGGCACTCCAACGTGGGATCCGAGCTTTGCCAAACCCATACCCCAGCCCCTGCCCCCGCCCGGGGTGGGGTGGAATTTGACTGTTCAGGCACTATGTGGGACGGGGCACTTGTCCATGAATGGGAGGTGGGGCCTGTGACAGTGAGGCGGGCCCGTGGTGTGGGGCAGGTGGATGTGGGGGAGGGGGATGGACCGCATGGCCAGCAGTGAAAGGCTCAAGCACGGAGCTGGGTTTTTAGGGCAGAGGCTGTCTGTTCGAGTGTCTGGGCTGCAGAGGACTCTGGATCTGAGCACCCAGAGCGTCCTGGGAGACCTAGATAAATCCTCCGCTACCCTCAGCTGAGCGGGGGGCCGCAGAACGCGGGCACCAGATGCCAGGCACCCCTCTGGTGCTTCCGCACCCCTCAGCAGCCCCCTCTGTCTCCTGCAGCTCCTCGGAGGCACCCACTGCCACAGCCCACGTTTGTGTCCACCCCCTGGAAGATGTGCGCGCTCTATTTATTACTGAGATTTCAGTGCAAACTCAGCAGTTGTTTTTATAGCCACAACATTTGGGTCAACAGTCTCTCACAAAGGTTAAGACCCCACAGCCAGTCCTAAGTGGGTGGTCTCAAGATTGACTTACTCTGCCCTGGTGGTTCCTGGAGGCAGCTGCCATAGCCCCTGTCCCCTCCTTGGCTCTACCAATGGGAAACTTCACATTTCTCAGGTTCCTATACTGCAGCCCCTGGCTGCACGGCATGGCTATACTGCCGCCTTCATTTCAATCTCCAGGCTGTGTTTTCCAACCCAGGTCACAGAGGTGCTCTCCATCACCGTGCCATGGGGTGGAGGGGGAGTGATTCTGGTGACCTTGCCTCTCTCACACACACGGCCTTTTGTTTTTTCCCGGGGTTTATAGTTGCCTTTGGTTTTTTCTTGGATGCTTCTCTTCCCCACATTGGGATTTCTGTTGGGTCTCTCATTTTCCACCCCACCCTGCCCTTATCCTGTTACCCCATGGCTTCCCTCTATCACCTATGAGGCCCCGTGTTTTTTCTCTCTGGGTTGGCATTCTTGACTTTGTTGAAGCACAATGCCAGTTACCTCAAGGAGAGCAGAGTGATGAATCTCGGGTTTGCAAGCTTGTTGAGGCTGGGTTGGCTGGACCCAGCGTTCCCCATTGCTAGTGGTTTGAGGCCGTTTCATTTTCTCAGTCTCACCCAGGGCCACCTTGCACCGTTTGTTTGTAATCAGCTTCTCCTCCTCTGCTCTCGATTCGCAGAGGCCCTGTGTCCTCACCGTGAGCTCCCTGGCCCTTGGCTGTGAGTGACTTTCTCTGGAACTTTTTCCCTCTGTTTTTTCTCTCTCCGCAACTCCTAAGACAGACCACCAGCCTGCATTGCCTCCTCTCATTCATCCTTTCTCGCGCTCTTGTTTTCTGTTCGTAAGAGTCTCTTGACCTTGTTTCCCCAAGTCTTCTATTGATTTTTTTTTTAATTTTAGCGATTCTATTTTTAATTTCCAGGTCTTCTTTCGTGTTCTCTGACAGCTCCTTGCTCATAGCACCCTGTTTTGGATGTAAATCCCCTTCCACCCCTGGGAGGATGCCACCTCTTCTCAGGTCTGCCCCTCTTCTGCGTGGGTGCCTTTTCCTGGTGGTTGCTGGTGTTCTGGTCACCCTTAGGAGGGAAGCTGGTCGGAGCTTTGCTGAGCGAGGGCTTGCCATTCTGGGCTGTCACCCTGCTCCCTGCCCCTCATGCAGTGTCCTCTCTGTCACTGCCATCCTGGCTGTAACACAGATGGCTCTGTCTCTGGGTTGGGTGTGCCACCATCAGCATTGCCTGGGACACTCCAGCCACCTGACGTGGGGCGGGGGGGTCTCCTGCGAAGTGAGCCTCCCTGCTCCCTGAGATTCTCTGGGCTCTGCACCAGTCTGTGAGCCTCCTTTGTCTGCGAAGGCTGGGATGGGGGCAGGTGGCAGGGAAACAGCTTGGGGAAGGTTGGCAGCCAGGCTCTAGCCTGCAGCACCCCCTGGACAAATGCAGAGCCAGTCCAGAGTGGCCTTGAGTCTGCCAGGGCAGAGGTGGGCTCCTTGCCTGAGATGGAGCTAGCATGGTGTGACCTGTGGGCACCAGGTGTGACACAGCAACCAGGCCCCAGGGCGTGCTTGGTGGGGTTTCCAGGCTTAGCGGCATCTCTGGGGCCCTGGGGGAGTTAAGTACTGAGCCGCTGGTGTCTCTACCTTAGTAGTATGGGGCCAGACTCAGAGGCGGACCAGTAGGACCACCCTAGGAGATAGATTTTACTCATCAAAGAAGCCCTGCCTCCAGGTACCAGTGCCAGATGGGACATCCTTGGGCCAAGCCTTAGCCCGGGGACGTCTGGTGTCCACTTGCACTGGCCTGCCACTCACCCATCTCTGCCCTTGTGTGAAGCTATCTGTAGAACAGGTGGCACCAAGTTCAGCCCAAGGGTGCCCTAGGTGCAAGGGGTTTGAGTGCGGCTGGTGTGATAATGATGGTGGTGGTGGTGATGGAAGAGTGACGGTGAGGATGATGATGGTGGTGGTGGTGGTGAGGGTGAGGATGGTGAAGATGGTAGTGGTGATGATGGTAAGGATGATGATGGTGAAAATGAAGATGATGAAGATGTGATAATGATGGTTGTTAGAGATAATGGTGGTGGTGATGAGGGCGATGATGGTGAAGATGGTGGTGATGATGGTCATGGTAAGGATGATGGTGGTAATGAAGACGAGGATGATGGTGAGGATGAAGATGATGGTGGTGGTGATAACGATGACCGTGGCAAGGATGATGGTGGTAATAATGAGGGTGAGGATGGTGAAGATGGTAGTCGTGGTGATAGAGGGGTGTTGATGGTGATGGTGAAGATGGTGATGGTGAAGATGAAGATGGTGGTGGTGATAATGATCACGGTAAGGATGATGGTGGTGGTGATGGTAAAGGTGAGGGCGATGGTGAAGATGGTGGTGGTGATGGAAGGGTGATGGTGGTGAGGGTGAGGGTCATGGTGAGGATGATGGTGGTGGTGAGAATGTGGGTGATAAGGGTGGTGATGGTGACAATGACCTTGATCATCATGAGGCCAGCAAAAGCCTCCACTGTCCCCTTTCCCTTCACGTTCCAGGCTGTGGGTCTGCAGGAGCAAGCGGGCGTGAGGCCAGCTGGGGTGGTGGAGGGCGGCCCACTTTAAGGAGGCGTGTACTTCGCACCTCTCGACTCTCCTGGACCCCGTCTTCCATCTGCTTGTTTTTAGCTGTGAAGACCCGTTTTAGTCCTTTACAGCTGGTGCGGCTTCACAGGCCCCTTGGTGGGGCCTGGCCAGTGCCACTGCAGGGTCCCTGGAGCTGGCTGGATGAGGGTGGCGGCGCCGCGGCCCCCAGACTCCCTCTGCCTCAGTGAAGCCATCCCCAGAGACTGGGTCCCCTGCCCCCATCCCTCGCCGCTGACCACTGTCATCTGCCACTCGGCACCTCCTCCCCGGCCTGGGGACCCTGTCCCTGTTGCCCTCTCTGTGTTTTTAACTTATCCTCTCATGCCTGTTTGCGTGTGAACCTGTCAGGCAAAATAAGTGCTTTTCTTTGGAATTTCTCTGCTCGCACCCACCCCCAGCCCCCATGAGATACTGACCCCACCCAGATCTTGGGACAGCAGGTGCAGCCGTGGGCACAGGTGCTGCTGCAGACTGATGGCTGGCTGCCCGGTGCCGGCAGGACAGGAGGCACCAGGGGCCTCTTGGCTCTGATGGGGAGGGGTCTGCTCTGGCTTTGGTTGGAGGCAGCTCCAGTGGGGGCATCTCACGGGGCTGAGGAGCCCCGTGGCTGCCTCTTGATTTCCCCAAAAGCTCCTGGTGCCACTGCCCCCCCCCCAGGGTCTCCATCTCACCAGGCGTGCCGCCCCCCGGCCGTTTCAAATTGCCCTGCAGGTCCCAGGGTAGACACGGGTCAGGAGGGTTTGCAGGGTGGGGGTGGGAATGCTGGGCTGTGCTGGGCTGTGCTGGGACAGCGCAGCTCCTCTGCTGACCACCAGGCTGTCGAGAGGCCGGACAGGCGGATCACTCTCCCCTGTGTCTTTTTGTCGCATAATAGACACTGCCTGGGCAGAGGCCGCCCGCCTGCCTTGTCGGTCATGTTGTACAAGTGCCGAGAGTGCCAGAACAGGCCGGCGTCTTCTTCCCACTGCAGTGGAGAGCAGACCCTCTGCCTGGCCTCGGCTCCTGGTCCCGGCAGCCCCCAACTGCTTGGCACACCTGTGCCTCCCTGCCCCAGGCCCCGCCCCACCCCCACCCCCAAGCGGTCCAAGGCTAAGGCACCGTGTGCACCCTGATCACACACATTGCGCTCCTGCACCTCTACTGATGGCCAGAATCCCAGGGGACCACACAGGGGGCTGGGGCTCAGACCTGGGAGAGGATGTGGGGCCCAAGGCAGGGCAGCGCCCAGCACCATGGGACACCTGGGCAGAGTCAGGTGGGCAGGTGACGGTGGGGCCAGTCCAGCCCCTCCACCCCACCTCCCTGGGGACCCGAGCCTGTGCTGACCACTGGATTGAATTAGCTGCAGGCCCGCGATGAACACACACACATCCCCCCTATCACGAGACCGATTTCTCCACGAGATTAGGCAGTGGGTGTGTGTTGACAGCTTGACGGAGTGCCCAGGAGGGCGAGGGATGCTGGCGGAGTCCCCTGGGTGCTGGCATCATGGGGGGCCTGGGGAGGTGAGCATCAGGTGGGGAAGGGACAGGCCCCTCCTCACACTGGCGGTGGCTCTTGGGCTTCTCCCCAGCATCCGGGGCCAGCGCAGGCCTCTGTGGCCCCTCTGGGCAGCAAGGTGGCCACCTGTGGGCCCCCCTCCCACAGGGAGCAGGGGACCACCTGGCTCCTCGCTAGGGAAAGGAGTGAGGCTCACTGAGCAGCCGGCTCCTCCCACCCCTCCCCCGGGGGTCCCTGACCACCCCACCCTTTACCAGCCTCAATGACTTTGATGTGAGAAGAGCCCAGGCAGGGTGGCCCTCTTAGGGTGCTGGAAACTTTGCTTTGAGAAATACGGCTCCGGTTAGAGGTGGGGTGACAGGGTAGGGGCCAGCCCTCTGCTGCCCAGCGAGGTCTTTCACTGAGTGCCCCTCACTGGGGTTGTCAGCAGGTGGCTTCCTTCCCCGCCCCCCACCTCCCAGCAAACCTCATTTTTCCCCATCTGTAAAATGGGTCTGTAAACTTGAGCCCCTGGGGAAATCCAGTAGCAGACCAAGGCGGGACGCAGATCCAGGATCCACAAGTGCCTGTACGGGCTGCTGTCATGGGTGAGCTGGGTGCCGTGGGGCAGGACAGACGGGCACCAGGGGCTGAGGGCGCACCCAAGGGCAGTCCGGAAGCAGGGCCCTTGTCACTCCGTGACTTTGGCCAGGTCTCTGCCCATGCCGTGCCTCAGTTTCCCCACTGCGTGCAGCTGGGTCCAGGGGCCCTCCAGACACTGGGGGTGACTTTGCATTGGTAAGGACCTGGTCTCCCCTTGCCCTGGCCCTGGCGGCAGGGGACGCAGGGCCTCCTGGGAATGCACTGACACCCCCGGCCCCCCCACCCCTCCTGCTCCCAGCTCCCAGAGCCCAGGAAGAGCACCGGAAACGCCATGGAAGGCAGGCGGCCTGCACGTGTCTGTGGGCCCAAGGACAGGCCCGAGGGAGGGAGGGAAGGGGGGGTGCATGTGAGAAGCCGGGGAGGCTGAGGGGACAGATGGGCGGGGGAGGGGTGAATCAGTGGTGGGCAGCCGCAGGGAGGGGGGCCCTGACCCTCCGAGGCTGGGGCCTCCCGGCCCCTCCGCCCCCACCGGAGCTATTTCTGGCCTGGGTATGCTGAGCTGTGGTCTGTGACGGCGGCGGCGGCCACTTCACGGGGACATGGCTGTGTGTCTGAGAAATCCCCCAGCTGACCACGTCCCGGCCCCAACCTCAGGCTGAGGGGGGGGGGGGAGAGGAGAGGAGGCGCAGCAGCTCAGAGCTGGGAGTCACCTCCCAGCACCCATGACGGCAGAGGCAGGCGGCCACCGCCCGCAGCGCCCCTGCGGCTCCACACCCCGCCCCTGGACCGGCTCGGGCTGGGGACAAGGCAGGGCTTGGCCACTCGCTGCCTCAGTTTCCTGATTTGTAAAGCTCCTTGTCCACAGGGACAAGTGGCTCTCCTTGGTGCTGACTCATCCGTTCTTGTACCCACCTGGTGGGGTGGGGGTTTCCGCAGCCCCTTGCAAGACAGGGGACGGGGTGGGGGGAGGTGGGAGCCAGAGCACTGGGGCCACTGGCCTGGTGCTGTCGGTGGGGGCGGGCGGGGGGGAGAAGGCGGGCAGAGGCCTCTCCCTGGGGCTGGCCGGGGAAGACACTTAAGGCGCAATCCCGGATGTGGCTGCCGAGTGAGCCAGCGAGCGAGGGAGGGAGGGGAGCTGCTGACCTCAGCACCGGCTGTCCACTAGCTCCTGTGCTGCTGGGAGGCCTCCCACCCTTACCTGGCTCCACCCCCTCCCCTCTGCCCCGCCCTCCTCTCCTGCCCACTCCCTGCTCCCGCGGTGAAACCTGAGTGTGGTCCAAACCTGGATGGCCCAGCTGGGCCGCCTGCAGCCCTTGACTCCTTCCCCTTGGGGTGGGGGGGGGGGGAGGGAAAAGGCAGAGAGCAGTGTCGGCCAGCCTCGGGGCCCCTGGCCGGGTGGTCCTGTGCTTGCCCAGACTGCCTGGCCACATGCCCCTCCTTGGGAAGTCCCAGGACTGCTAGGCAGGCTGGCTGCCCCCCCCCCCCCCCCCCCGTGGCCTTGATGCCCACGGCGGGCTCCTGAGCCAGGGCCCAGCCCCATCCACACACACATTCCAGAGATAGCAATGGAGGCGGTACAGTGTGCTGGGGACGGGGGAGCTACTTTGGGAGCCTCAGGAGGCTCAACACCCCCCCCCCCCAGGCCGGCTTGGTGTAGGGGTGGCTGCAGGGCTGGGCGAGGCCGGAGAGCAGCGTGGAGGGGGCAGTTGCTCTGAGCGATTTCTCCCCGTGAGAGCTGGGGCCAGGCCGGGTTCACTGCGGCCCCTGGATGAGACTAGGCAAATGGGGGAGGGGACTCAGGGGAGGCCGCACCCTGGGCTCCGACAGAGGACAGGGCTTCCTGCTGAGCCAGGGTGGAGTGGGGGGCGTGTGACAGGGACCTGTGGCCCCTGGGGGCTGCAGAAACCAAGGGGGGGGGCAGAGCGGGCTTTTCTGTGGGAGGAGGGGTGCATCCCACAACAGGAGGCAAGAAGTCGGGGCAGTCCCAGGTCCAGCCCCTGGGTGTGGGGGTCAAGGGATGGCCTCCCACCGCCCACCTGGGTCCCCACCGCCCCCGCCCCCCACCGGGGCCCTGCCTGGAATCTGAACCCAGGCCTCCCAGTTGGGTTGGATCATTATCCTAGAGAGATGCCCCCTCCTGCTCGCCCAGCAGCGGAAGGGTTGCCATGGAGACCAGCGGGCAAGCCCCAAGGGGGCCCCGGGCCGGAGCCAATTATTGTGGCGGCTGCAGCAGCTGCCAAGGGGAGCCCACCCCGGGAACCCTCAGAAGTTGGCAAAGCCGGGAACGGAACCAAGCCTGAGCGCCCAGAGCCACCACCCCAGCCCCGGACGGAGACCCCAGAGCATCCACCCCCACCCCTCCCAACCCTGCAGCAGGGCCCAGGCTGGTGAGCACTGCTCCGTGGAGTCAGCTGCCCCCAACAGCCGCTGGCTAAGTTCAAGGCCTGGAGCCATCCACAGGACACATGGCGGTATGGCAGGTGTGGTCACCACGTGTCTCGGTCGGAGGCGGGGCGTGGGCTGCTCAGGTGGGCTCCACTGTCCCCCACCCAGGTCTTCCTTCAGCCATAGCTTGGATCCTCCTCAGTGACAGCGGGGAAGGACCCTGGTCAGACCTACTTTCCCTGGCAGGGAGGGGCGTAACAGGGCAGGAGGGTTACTAGCAGTTTGAACAGAAGTCCCGGGGGCCTTTTCCTGCACAGCTGCTGGGGGTGGGGCCGGCAGAGGAGGCCCCCCCCAGGGGGGAGCTGCTCCCAGGACCTGGGCACAGATTGTAGGCATGTACCCACACCTGGTGACCACTCTGCACACCAGGCTTGCAGGGGCTCAGACATAGGGGACCCATTGCGTGGGGGGGGCTGGGGGAGGTGTCAGTTAGTGGGCGTGGGAGAAGCTGGCCCCTGGTCCTCCCCTTCCTCCCTCTGGGCTCCAACACCAGCTCTTCACCGACCCCCTCCAGTCTGCAGAATCCTGCTTTGAGTTAGCTGCCAAGGAAGGTGTTAGCTGTCAATGCAGGTGTTAGTTGTCAATGCAGGTGTTAGCCAATAACTCAAGTGTGAGCTGATAAGCCACAACCCTCGGGGTGGCGGGTGGCAGGGGGGGATTCACATTTTAATTAACTGAAAGCAGCAAGAACCCCAGCATTCAAAGGTGGGGGGAGGTCTCATAGCTGAAGCGTGCCCCTGGGGTGTGGGCCTTGCTGGTGAGGTGAGGTCTGGTGATGGGGAGCCCCTTGGAGGAAGAGGAGGAGAGGTGCAGGCTGTCCCTGCTTGGGGAGAGCAGCTGGGGCGTGCAGGGATTGGCTGGAGAGGCACGAACTCCTCCCCCAGGGAGAAGACAGCAGAGAATGAGGCCAGGGAGAGGAGAGGCTTCCCCTCTTCCCCTCTTCCCCTCCCCTCTCTCCTCCTCCTCCCCCCCCCCACCCCAGGGCCCCTCTGCCCTCAGCTCTTGCTCCTGGGGCAGCCCTGGCCTCTGGTGAGTGCCGCAGGCAGACAGAGAGCTGCTGGGGGCTGCAGCTGCTTCCGTAAGCACTGCCTCCCCCTCCCCAGGCCCACATCCACAGGGTCCTGCTGCAGGGCCCCTGCCCCCCTTGGGCTGCAGCCCCTCCCCTCCTGCAGGAGCCAGGAGCTGGGCCCACGGGGCTCTGTTCCCAGGAGCCCCGCCGTGCTGTCTGCAGGCATAAGACCCATCCCGAGCGTCTTCCAAGTGGGGTCTGTGGGTGACCTAGCAGGATTCCCCCTGCTCGGGGGGGTGCGTGCAGCTGGCACACCTACCTGTGTGTGTGTGCACGCGCGTGCATCAGGTAGGGTGGGTGGGATCCCCAAACATGGCTTCCACACGTGAGCCACGTGGCTCCGACAGGACCCTCCACCTCTCTCCCAAGGGACCCCTGCCTGCTCACCGTGCTTTGTCTGCCCGCAGGGAGCCGGCTGCTGGCGTGGGTGCTGTGGCTGCAGGCCTGGCGGGTGGCGGCGCCATGCCCAGGCGCCTGCGTATGCTACAATGAGCCCAAGGTGACAACGAGCTGCCCCCAGCAGGGCCTGCTGGCCGTGCCCCCCGGCATCCCGGCCGCCAGCCAGCGCATCTTCCTGCACGGCAACCGCATTGCACAGGTGCCCGCCGCGGGCTTCAGCGCCTGCCGCAACCTCACCATCCTGTGGCTGCACTCGAACGCGCTGGCCCGGCTCGACGCGGCCGCCTTCGCCGGCCTGGCCCTCCTGGAGCAGCTGGACCTGAGCGACAACGCGCAGCTGCGCGCCGTGGACCCCGCCACGTTCCAGGGCCTGAGCCGCCTGCACACGCTGCACCTGGACCGCTGCGGGCTGCAGGAGCTGGCGCCGGGCCTGTTCCGCGGCCTGGCGGCCCTGCAGTACCTCTACCTGCAGGACAACGGGCTGCAGGCGCTGCCTGACGACACCTTCCGCGACCTGGGCAACCTCACGCACCTCTTCCTGCATGGCAACCGCATCCCCAGCGTGCCCGAGCGCGCCTTCCGCGGCCTGCACAGCCTCGACCGGCTCCTGCTGCACCAGAACCGCGTGGCCCGCGTGCACCCGCACGCCTTCCGCGACCTCGGCCGGCTCATGACGCTCTACCTGTTCGCCAACAACCTGTCGGCGCTGCCCGCCGAGGCCCTGGCGCCGCTGCGGGCGCTGCAGTACCTACGGCTCAATGACAACCCCTGGGTGTGTGACTGCCGCGCGCGCCCGCTCTGGGCCTGGCTGCGGCAGTTCCGCGGGTCCTCGTCCGAGCTGCCCTGCAGCCTGCCCGCGCGCCTGGCTGGCCGCGATCTCAAACGGCTGACCGCCAGCGACCTGGAAGGCTGCGTCGCCACGGCCGCCGCCGGGCCCCACCGCCCCATGCGCACGGGCGCGCCCGCCGACGAGGGCCCGCCGGCGCTGCCCAAGTGCTGCCAGCCGGACGGCGCCGCCAAGGCCTCGGTCTTGGAGGCCGGGAGCCCCGCCTCGGCCGGCAACGCGCTCAAGGGCCGGGCGCCCCCCGGAGACAGCCCCCCGCCGCCGCATCCGCCAGCGGCCAACGGCTCGCGCCCCAGGCAGATCAACGACTCCCCCTTTGGGACCGCGCCCAGCTCTGCCGAGTCCCCGGGGCTCCCCACCGCAGGCCCACGCCCCCGGAGGCCCGGCTGCTCCCGCAAGAACCGCACCCGCAGCCAGTGCCGCCTGGGCCCCCAGGCGGGCGCGGGGGGCGGCGGCGGCGGCGGCGGCGGCGACGCAGAGGGCGCGGGCACCGCGCCGGCCCTGGCCTGCGGCCTGGCGCCTCTGGGCCTCGGGCTGGCCGCGCTGGTGCTGTGGACGGTGCTCGGGGCGTGCTGAGCCAGGACCTCAGCAGCGCGGGGGTGGGTTGTACATAGGGGGTCTCCGTCCACGCCGCCGCAGCCAGCCAGCCAGCACCCGCCCAGCCGCCCCTCCCCCGCGCCACCATGTTTACAGGGTTTGGGAGGGCGGCATTTGTTCCAGAACGCTGCCTCCCCACCCACACCGCGGTATATAGAGATATGCATTTTATTTTACTTGTGTAAAAATATCGGACGACGTGGAATAAAGAGCTCTTTTCTTAAGCTCTAGGCTCTGGGCCATGGGGGTGCTGCTGGTGGGTGGGTGCTGAGGGGGACTGAAGCTCCCTCCCACCCCAGTCAAGGCCACAGGACCGGCAACCGCAGGGGAAGGGGAGTTAGCTGGCCACGTGTCTCGGGCTGAGGTCAGCTCCCGGAGTGACACCCAGGAGGCCACGCCACGGCTCCCCACCCCTCCCCCAGCCACCAGCCTGCTGGCTTCAGGGAAGGCTGGGCAGAGACCCACGGGTGGGTGCAGCGTGGCTGCCTTTATGGGGACCTCTGCCTTGGTGTCTTCTACCCCAGCCCCCATGTGGCTTGGGGCAGCCCCAGGGAGGAGGCTTGGGGGGATGGGGTTCTGGGAGGCCCCTGCCCCCACAGCTGCAGGGGGCGGGTTGAGACCCATGACCTCAGGCCCTTCCACACTTAGACTGCACCGCACCCCCAGGTGTGGGCCCCAGTGGGCGTGCACGCCCCTGCACACACATGCCGCACACGCACAAGCAAGCAGGCACTGGCAGAGCGGGACACACACGTGCGCACACGCATACCTCATGCACTTGGAAACAGGGCATTCGGCAGAGGTAAAAATACACCCGACACTTTCCCACGGGCCTGGCCCCTGAGGAAGCAAGAGAAACAGGAGGGGCCAGGAAGCGGGGCAGGAGGCTCCCCAGGAAAAAGGGAGGCCTCCCCGCTCCCCACAGGCAGGGCCTGGGAGGGGAGGAGGGAGCGCCGCGGGATGGGGGAGGGAGTGGGGAGCTTGCTGGTGCAGCCAGATGGCCTGGGGGCGGCCTGGGTGCCAGGAGCCCAGGGGAGGAGGAGAGGAAGGGGGGGCCGGCTCAGCAGCCAAGGCCCCCAGCTCACCCCCACCCGCTGCTGCTCTGCCTGTGCAAGGTTGGGGCTCAGACCCCGGCCCGCCCCGCCCCGCCCGCGGGCCCAGGCTGGATTGAGGATGCTCTGGCCTTATTTGCTCTCTCTCCCTTCTCTTCATCAGGGTCCTCTACTCTTTTCTTCCAGGAGACCCCTGTGACTGCCAGCTGGCGCTCCCCGCCCCGCCCCACTGCCCGCACCTCCCCCTGCACCTGCTCAGTGGACGCACCTGAGAGCTGGGACAGCAGCCTTGCCTGTAGGGCTGGGGTCCGGGCTGTCGGCCGGGCTTCCACCCAACCTCTCTGAGAGCCCCTATTGCAGCTCTGGGGCTGGCCTGGTGATAGCTCCTGGGTACCCCAGGCACACAGTGCCATCTGGGGTAGGGGCAGGCTCTGAGCGGAGGCTGGGGTGGGGTGGGGGTGGGGGGACAGGTGTCCACCATTCAGCTCAGGAGCAAGTGCAAAAGGACCTGCTGCCCTGCCTGCCGGTTGGTGGTCTCAATGCTCTCAGAAGCGTGGCAGGTTCCACACAAGCCTTGCATACCTCCCGGGATGGGGAGCTCACTACCTACCTCTTCACTGACAAGTGCCTGTCCTCGGGCTGCTTGCAGCTGGCCCACAGATGGAGCCTGGGAGCCCACCGGCTGTGGTGGCTCAGGAGCCTGCAGGGCCACGCTGGCCTCACTGGGCTCTTCCTCCTCGCATGGCAGGTCACACCGCAGTACCCCTCCCCTCAAGGGCGACATTGGGACACGCATGGGACGGGGACGGTGGACACCAAGCCCGCTGCGGGAGGTAGCCAGAAGCCAGGCTGAAGCAGGGAGCTCAGGGTACCTGGGAGTGTATGGTGGGTCAGCCAGGCCTTGGGGGCTCTGTCCCTCAAGGGGGGACACGGGGAGTGGGGAGGTCGCTGCAGGCAGATCCGACCTGCGGGGGGGCGGGGGTGGAAGGATCCAGAAAGCAGTGGACAGACGCGGCGCTTCAAGCTGGGCTCGGCGGCCTGGGGCGGAGGCAGCGGGCAGGGCGCCCAGGCGTCTGCCCTGAGCAGCCGGCACGGGGCGCCCGTCCCTGAGGTGGGGGGGGGGGGTGCCGGGAGGAGCAGCTGCCTCGTGAGAGGCCCGGGAGACATCTGGGCGGGGGTGTCGCGTGGGCTGTGCAGGCTGAGCTCAGGAGAGGGGCCCGGCTGGAGGATGCATTTGGGAGTCGTGAGCGTTCCGGTGGTATTTAGAGACCAGGAAGGGATGAGATCACCGGCCAGCCGGCGAGGATGAGGGGCCTGGAAAGGGGGCCGGGGTGCTGGGCCAGGGCTGGAGGCTCAGCTCCCAGCCTGGGGCCCCGTCATCCCTGGCCCTGGCCCAGCCGATTGCCTGAGGTCAGGTGCTGGGCCAGGTGGGTGGGCCGCTGGTGCCTGGGAGCCAGCTTCGGTTGGCCGGATGCTGAGGCCGACGCGGGGAAGCTTCATTAATGCCGCAGAGTCCGTGTCCAACTCGACAACCTCTCCCTTGCTGCTGCTTTCCCACTGGCCGCACCTCTTGGCCCTGATCCAAGAATGCCAGGCCAGCTGCAGGCTAATCTGTAGACAGTATCCCTAACAGCTCCTGGCGTGTCTGTGTGTGAGCGTGTGTGCGTGTGTGTGTGTGTGTCTCCCAAGCGCCACCAGGGCGGCGCCACTGAGCACAGTTACTGCTGGGCTCACCGCGCCTGCAGCCACCCCAGATGAGGAGGGCAGGGGCTGGTGGGCTCCAGGTGCTGGGGTTCAGGGCTCAGCTAACCCCCTCAGCCAGCCACACACCCAGCTCCGCTCCTGGGAGGGCGTGAGACATGATAACAGACCTCTGGGGGGCCGAGGTGACCCTGGAGCTGCCCTGTACTCGCCTGTCTGACGGCTGCACACACGGACGGGCTGAGTGCTCAGACGGGAGCGCCGGCCCCTGTTTATCCGGCTGCCCGGGGCTTTGCACGGTAATTGGGACAATTATTTTTTTTTAATCCTTCAATTGGTTCTGAATTAATAGAAGCAGTAGACTATACAGCAGCTAGCAGTAGATGGATGGGCCAGAGAGACCGAGAACCCAGCACCAACACGTTCAGAGGGGAGGAAGTGCTTATTTGTGAGATAAACTCGGTCCTCCTCAAGGCTCTGGGGCCACCTGTCCAGATACCCAAAAGTGAGGGAGCCGAGATCCGGGGTATGAAGTGACGTGAGCTGGTGGCCTTGTCCTTGGTGCTGCCACTCTGTGGGACCCCGGTCACCCCTGCTGGATGCACCCAGCCCCATGCACGTCACAGCCTGGGGGCTTTGAAGGGCTCCTGGCCCCAGGGAGGAGTGGGATGCTGTGCCTCAGTTTCCCCATGAGGATGGAGTGGCTGGAGGGTCTCTGCTACTTGGAGGCCCCTGGGCCTGGGTCTAGAGTTCGGCTATGGCTCCCTGCTCAGGAGCCTCTCAAGGTACAGGATGTCCCCTTGCCTCTGTGCCACCACGACTGGGTCCCCCCCCCCTCCTGGGGACAGGGGACTTTGCCTTTCCACTACCTCAGGAGACAAGGCAGAGCCTGGAACCCTGAGTTGGGAGGAGTGGGCACCTGCCCGGCCCCCCATGCTCCTGCCCACCCCAGCTCCCAGCTCCGGCCACAGAACCCAGGAGTTCCAGCTCCTATGCTCGGTCCCCGAAGCTGCCGCCGCCTCCTCCTCCAGCAAGTTCTCCCTGATTTCTTCCCAGCCATGTAGCCATGGAGTGGATCGACCAACATCAACACCACCCTTGGACTGCAGGCCCAGACAGGCCCAGAGTCCCTGAAGGCACCTGGAAATGGCTGCGGGGACTCTGCACCCTGAGCCCTGTGCTCCAGCAGCAGCGAGGACTCCCTGGGGAGTCCTGTTGGTTGACTGGGGGCTGGGGGGAGAGGGAGGAGGGTCCCACACATTCCAGCCTGGAAAAGGAGGCAGGGGCCCTTCATCCTGGCACTTAGTAGGCACCTATTGTGTGCCATGCAGAACGAATGAACCTAGCAGGGGAGCCCAGGTTTGGTCCCCTACCCGCCCCCAGGCGCCCATCCGATGAGTGTGGCTGCGCACTCCCAGCCCCGGGGTGCCCTGCTAATTAAACCCGCCGCCGCCGCCGCCCGGCCGGACAGACACCGGTGCAGGGGCCAGGAGGCCGGACGCGTTTCCACAAAGGGCTGTGCGGCGATGTATGAGCCGCCAAGGCTCATCCGTGTCTGGCGGGGCCCCTCGCCGCGCGGGAGCTGCGGGGACGACGCCCGAGGCGCCGGGAGAGCGGCCGGCGCCGGCAGGAGCCACTCACCGCGCAACGGGCGGAAATAAATGGGGGACAATCACGCGGCGCTGAAGACGCAGCCTGGACAACACCGCGCTGCAGGCGCGCGGCGAGGCTCTGCGGCGGCCGCCGATCCCGAGACCGGGGCCGGGGGGCGGGGCCGGGCAGGTGCACTGCCGCGCCAATTATTTTTGACAAATGGTAGAGCCGGAGAGTGGATTTGGGGCAAGGGGCCCTGCAGCCTTGGGGGTGGTTTCAGGCCTCCCGTGCGCCCCGGGGAGCTGCAGCCAGCCCTGCCCCCTACACCAGGGTCTTTGTCATCTCCTTGTCTCACCGGCCTGGGGTGTGTGGCCAAATACCCAGGCGGTCTGTCCCTGTCTCCCTGTCCACCTGCCATTCCTGGTAGCATCTCTCCCTGCCATCCCCTCACAGGCCCCGCCCCAAGCACACCCTGCGGGACCCCTTATTGGTCCATTCTAGCAGCCCCAGTCGGGTGGATGGGGCGGGGAGCACTGGGCAGGGCCTGGCTTGGCCGGGCCGTGGTACTCTGAAGGGACATTTGCAGAGGACACAGGACAACCACTGTGACACCGCTCAGGGACCAAGAGACCAGCCGGAGCGGGAGGGGTGTCAGCCGCCACCAAAATGCAGGGCCCCCTGCCAAGCTACCCACCCTCTCTCTCAGGCAGGGGGTGTCTGTCTGTCCCCAGCTGCCCCTGGCGATTAGGCCCCCAGCACCAGCCAGCCGTGGGAACAAAGAGGGGACTTGGGAAGATAAGAAAAGTTGAGGAGTGCAGTGGGGGCCCACCGCGGGCGCTCAGGGCGCACATTTGAACGTGCACGTGTGGCGTGGCCGAGCCCTGCCTGCTGCCACCTGGATCCTCACGGTGCCTCCCTCCCTCCAGCAGGACTCCCGCTCACCACGTATCCAGCCCGAGACAGCAGGAGCTCAAGAATGCAAGATTTGACTTGCAAAACGGGCGAGAAGCAGCAGCGTTAATAAGGCAGGGCTCCCAGGGGGCTGGGGGTGGGAGAAGGGCTGCAAAGGGAGCACCAGGGAGGGGCAGGAGAAGTGCCCGGGGCTGCGGCTGCGGGCTGTGGGGGTGAGGGAGCAGGACGCGGGGCTGGAGCACCCTTCCAGGTGGGGATGCCCCCTTTCCAATCGGACCAGGCCTCCTCCTTCCAGCTAGCCCCACCCCCCACTCAGGGGGTGGAGCCTGAGCCCCTCCCCCGGCTGCAAAGGGAGCAACAGGCGTCTGTGATTTGCCCCAGACAACGCAGTACCCCTCTGCCTGCTCCCGGACCACCACAGGGCCTGCAGCTTGCTCCAGAAACCCCCCCACCCCGCCGTGTGTGTGCTTGCTGCTGGGGTGGGGGAGGGGCTCGGAGGTCCCTGACTGCACCCAGACGTGCGTGCGTGCGTGCGTGCGTGCGACTGTCGCCTTCCTGGCCGCTGAGGGCTAAGCTGCATTCCTCCCTGGACTGGGGCCCCCGAAGGCTGTGCGTCACCTTCCCCTCAGCCTCCCTCCATTGCGCTGGGCCCCCTAGGGCTCCGTCTGCGCGCTTGGCTGGGCCCGCCCCGCCCCCACATTCCCCCTCCTAATTGGGCCCTGCTCCCTGACAGAGTGCCACGCAGGCGCCCGTTGCGTTGTGTCTACGGCAGCACAATCCTACTCCCTCGCTCGCTCGCTGAAGCCCGGTGCGGGTGCAGGGGCCGGAGCAGCCAAAATAACTCGGGAGACCTCTGGGAGCTGACAACAGGAGCGGGTGTGGGGGGGAGAGGAATGGACACAACCCAAGTGGGTGGGGCCGCCTCCTCTGTGCCAGGCCCAGGCTTAGTGCAGCGCCCAGGTCAGCTCCCAGGAGACTCAAGGAGGGTGCGTGTCTGGCTCCAGGCCCCAGAGTCTGCACAGGGCCCGGCCAGTGGGTGCTGTTAGCACGGGGCAGAGGATCGGAGCCACGTGGGAATCCAGGGTTAGAGCCCAGGACAAGTCCTGGACGCTGAAGTGCTGTCCATCCACTGGAGACAATGCAGTAAGAGCATCCCGGAGTAATCGCGCCAGCTCCATCACTTGAGCTTGGAACCTACACATGGAGGCTCGGAGGGCCTGGGGCAGGGCTGGCACCCCGTGGTCGGATTAGTCAGCTCTCCGTCACACTGTCAACGAAACTGCCAAGAGAGAGACAGACAGGTTGCCTTTCTGATGGGGCTTATTCAGCTCTCAGCTTGGGAGGGAGGTTCAAGGGCATGGTGCTGGCGTCAGCTCGGCTCTGGCTGCGTCACTGCGGGGTGGGTGGCAGTGGCCGGAGAGAGGGCAGGAGCCATGGCGCATGGCTGAGATACAGGAAGCCGGGGCAGGCGGGGGGCAGGAGGCAGGGTCAGGCTTTCGTCCCTTATCACAACCCATCAGTGACCCCCCAACTTCCACCTCCCAGCGCAGCCCACCCTGGGGGAACCAAACACCCAACACAGAGACCCCCCTGGGGGCAGCGCACACCCAGATCAGGAGGAGCCACACCACACGCTATGCACGTGCACACATGTGGGGACAAGTCCAACACAGCACCAGCGTGTCACCCAGATGGTCATCCCAGGGCAAGGATTTCAGCAGATTGGGTCTCTTTTGGGGTTTGCATGTCCCCTCCCCACAGCCCCCATCCCCAAGCCTGGGGTCTTTCCTTTGTGGGACCCTGAGGATTCCCACACAAGGCCTCCCTCTGTCACCACACAGCCCACGCTGGGCCCACAGAGGAGGCAGCGTCAGTTCAGGACCCTCTGCCAGGGACAGCTCCTGGCATGGCTCCCGTGGTGAGGCTGCAGCTCCTGAGACCCTGCCTCCCGTGCCGGGACACTGGGCTGCCTGAGAGCAGATTTTGCCGAACGTACCAGCCCCAGGAGGTGCGTTCAGCCCTGGGGACATAAAGATGGACGAGCGGGCAAGCATTTGGTGTAGCAGCTTACGTCACGGCTTGGGACGCCTGCATCCTGTATCAGCGTGCCTGGTTCATGTCCCACCTGCTCGGCTTCCAATCCAGCTTCCTACTAATGTGCACCCAGGGAGGCAGCAGGCGCTGGCTCCAGTGCTTGGTGGGACACTCGGATGGAGTTCCTGCCTCCTGATTTCAACCTGGCATTTGCAGGCACTTGGGGAGTGAACCAGCAGATGGGAGACGTCTGTCTGTCTGTCTCTTTTTTTCTCTCTCTGCCTTTCAAATACAATGAAAATAATTAAATAATAATATTTTTAAAAGATCTATTTAGTTATTTAAAAGCCACAGTCAGAGAGAGAGAATGAGAAAGACAGAGAGAGAGAGAGAGAGAGAGAGGTCTTCCGTCTTCTGGTTCACTCCCCAAATGGCCTCAACAGCTGGAGCTGGGCCAATCCAAGGCCAGGAGCCAGGAGTTTCATCTGGATCTCCCACATGGGTACAGGAGCCTAAGGACTTGGGCCATCTTCCACTGCTTTCCCAGGCCATTAGCAGAGAGCTAGATCAGAAGTGGAGCAGTCGGGACTCGAACCGGCAACCATGTGGGATGCCGTTGTCTCAGGCAGCGGCTTTAGCCACCACACCACAATGCTGACCTCCAAATAATAATAATTTTAATAAAGACGGATGAGCGGGCCCTGTCTCACAGCCCTACTATCCATAAGCAGATGTAGGAAGCCCAGCCAAGCAGCTGACGGTGGTTGGCCCAGGCAGGCGGCCCCCAGGCTGGGCTGAGGTCTGCCACATTGCCCTTCTCCTCCCTGGCTCTGCCCAACAAAGCTGCGGGGTCGCTGCACCCAGCCCCGGCAGGCAGCTGGGGGCCTGGCGGGGCTGGTTCCCAGGAGGTTCCCTGAGCCAGAGTTCACAGCCCAGCAGCCCTGTGAGCTGTCCCAGGGGCTCTGCGTGGCTGCCTGGTGTGTGGTTTCACCGTCCGCCACGCATTACAATGAGGAGCTGCTGAAGTCCTGGCAAAGCTCCGTCCCACAGGGCAACCCCTTCCCCGAGCTGTGGGCTGTGGCAGGGCGGGGCTGCTGTGGCCACTGGGGCAGGAGGCCAGACTGAGGGACCTTAGTCCAGGTTCAGCTTCTGCCTCCTGCCCCTGGAGGAGGCTCCCCCACTTACGAATGCCCCTGGCTCCTCCTTGGCTGAATGCTGGCCTCCAAGTTCCCCCAAGCAGCTGGTTCTGTGCCCCCCTCACCCAGAGTCCACGTGCAGCATCTCTCCAGGGACCCAGGAGGGGTCAGGTCAGGACCATGAGGGGCCCCTTGGTGGTCTGGAAGGCGGCCGCCAGGAGGAGCTAGATGTGGGGTCTCCAGCATGAGGTCTGGACGTCCCGGCTCCCTCTGGCCAACAGTGCCAGCTCCGTAGGAAGCTCCTGAGTGACCCCTCCCCCAATTCTGCCTGTTGAAGCAGCTGTCTCCCCAGCGGGGCCTCTGAGGGTGCAGGTTCCAGGAGGCCCAGGAGCTGTCCCCTGGCTACCCCAGCTCCACGGTCGGAACCTGCACCTGGCTTTGAACCACAGAAGCATGCCCAGGTGCTGGGGGTCCTGCCCGGTGCCCACATGGACAGGAGTGTGGCCTGGGGCCCGCCTGGGTTCCCCGCTGGCGACCCCTCACTCTGCACTCAAGAGAGCAGCTCAGGACCGCAGGCCAGAAGCAGAGACCACGCCCCAGCATGCACATGGCCGAGGCCTGCGAGTCCTCGGCTCCAGGGCTGTTATTTTGCAGATTCAACCAGTGTTTGTGTGCACAAGTGTGTCTGTGAGTTGCTGCCCATTACATGCATGTGTACATGTGTGTATCTGGGATGTATGTGTACACGTGTGTGTCTGTGACCTGCTGTCTGCGTGCGTGCGTGTACACGTGTGTGACCATACCGTGCGCATGCATGTGTACACGTGTGTGCGTGTTGCCTTGTGCCTGTATTGTACATGTGTGACCACATTGTGCACATATATGTGTCCATGTGTGTATATGCGATCGTTATGCCTACGTGCATGTACTGTAGTGACCTGCTATGTGTCTGTGAGTGCTGCCTGTGTGCGTGTGTGCATCTGTGAACAATGTGCATGTATTGTACATGTGTGACCAAGCTGTGTGCATACATTGTACATGCGTGTATCTTCTATCGTGCTGCCTATGTATGTGTCTCGTGCACGTGTGTGAGCAGCTAAGTGTGTGCATGTGTACATGTGTGCATCGGAGACCATGCTGCCTTGTATGTATTCGCATTGTGTGTACATGCTGCGTGCAGGGATGCGCATCCAGTTGAGGGGGATGCTGTGCAGCCCCCAGGGGCACAGCTCTGGAGAGCAGGGCCAGCTTGAAGGCGTGGGGCCCTACCCGGGTATGCACCCTGGAGCCCTTGCATTGGCTGCACACCCCCTGCCCCCTCCACGGCCTTGCCATGCTCACTTTCTGAGCTCTGCCCCTCCTCCCTGGGCCTGAGCTCCAGCCCATCTTCCCAGCGCAGCCTCCCCTCTGCACCCCAGACCCTCCTCACCTCGGTCCTCACCCCCCACCTCCTCAAGGCCACCAAGCACCAGCCTCACGGGGGCACTGCCCTGTCTTGCTGACCACTGTTCATTGTTCTTTGCCGGGATGGTCCCCAGAGCACCAGGGACTGCCCACTGGACAGTGGTCCAGAGGCGGGGGAGGGGCGGGGGGAGGGGGATGGCCCAGCCCCTCCTCCTCCCCACCCCAGCCCTGCCATCCTCCCCGCCAGGCCTGGGACAGCCCTGCCTCCCTGCAGCGCAGGTGGTGGCGGATTGACAGAATCTCTCACCCCAGGGGCGGCGCCCACACGCTGACTGTAAACAGCTGTTAGTTTCTTGGAGAGCAAAATAAATGGTTTGAACAGCAGAGCCCCTGGTTCCTCCCTGCCCGGCTAGGCGCTGAGGCCCTGGCTGTTCCCTTGCCCTGAAAGCAGCCGGGCCATCCTGGACAGGACCTTGGACAGCTGCAGAGGCCACAGGGCTGGGTCCCCCTTAGCCCTGGGGCCTTGGGATCAGCCTGGGCCGTGTCCCCTGGCTCAGGAGAACCAGGGGTCCTGCCCCAGTGCTCCCAGGACCCAGAGCCGGGCCCAGAAAGCTTGAGCCCCTCCCCCACGGAGATCCCCCTCCCCTTTCTGCAGACCCCAGCCTGGGGACCCCTGCCCCGGGGCTCCTGCTCAGGGCACTGTCAGCAGCTTCTCCCAGAAACCACTGGCAGGGTGAGGGGGCAGCCTCAGAGCCCCCGCCTCCCCTCGAGCCTGGGGCCATCAGGCTCCTCTGGCTTTGGCGAGACTGAGCCAGGCCTGTCTGCTAGGGACCAATTATCACTGCAGCAGCCGGCTCTCCTGCCCGGCGCCCCTGCTGTCCTCGCCGCGGGCTCCACAGCTTGTTCGGAGCAGGTGTGTGTCCGCGAGGGTGCTGGCCGTGTGCGTGCACCTGCACACATGTGTATCTGTGTGCTGCGTGTGTGTACATGCGTGCGCAAGCATGCTGCCAGCCTAGACACACGGGTGCATGTATGTGGCACATGTGTGAGAGCTTCGGCCCGTGTAGGTACGTGGTGTGTACATGGGGTGTCTCTGTGATGCTGCGCGTACGCACGTGCCTGCTGCCAGTGTAGGCACAGGTGAGCACATGTGTGTCAGGGATGTGCGGCCATGGGGCTCCTGCGTGCGTCTGCACATCTACCTGCCATGTCCCTTCCAGCCTGCCCGTGTGTTGGGGCAGCTGGTGACCCCTCTGTGCCCAGATGAGGTCCCTTGTGCACCTGTCACCCAGCCCAGGGACAAACACTGTGTCCCTGATGCTCCAGCTATAGAAACTGCCCTGGGTGGTGCTGGGGGCGGGGGCTGGGAACCATGCTCCTGTCCTGGAGGATGTGCCCCAGGGTGGAGGCCCAGCATCCAGGCTGGACAAGCAGCCACAGAGCAACAAGGCAGGCAGGACGCCGAGCTCCAGCTCCGGGACAATCGGGGTCCTCTCAGCCGTGCCCCCAGCACAGGAGTGCACCCCCAGGCCTGGCCATCTGCTCAGCTCCTGCACTGAGACAGGAGGTCCACAGCAGGTGGGGGCACCTCCAGGGAGGCCAGCCCTGCGGTAGAGCTGGAGAGTGGAGCTGGGGGTGGGGCCAGGGCGGAGCCGGGCTGCCTCCCCTCAGGCTTCCCAGCTGTGCCCAAGCCCATCAGGTGCTCTGTCCAGCCTCGACAGGTGCAAGGCACACAAGCGCTGAGCGCAGGTCCTAGTGGGAGCCATGACAGACCAGGTCCTCGCCAGTGGGCGGTGGAGCTGCCGCTTTGCTCCACGTCCCCAGCACGGGGTTTGGCGCCTAGGACAGGGGATGTTTGCTGATCAGGATGAAGCCTCCCCACGCACCCCACGGCTGGCATAGCTTCAAAGCCCCTTGTTTCAGTCCCTCTACTGTTGCCTGAGGGTGCAGCTCCCCTCCCCAGGGAGCCGTTGCCCTGGATACCGCCTGGGGGGGGGTACCTTGGCTGTCATCGAAGCTCAGAGACACTCCTTGTGATTGCCCTGGGCTCCTGAGCCAGGCAGGTGACAACTGAGGAATCAGGGTCCCCCCACCCCAACACCGGGAGACCCTGCTGGAGTGTGTGCCCCAGGGGGTACCTGGGGGTGTTTGAATGAATGAAGGAAGGAAAATACATGTTGGGCTGGGTGTTGTGGCACAGCAGGTTAGGCCGCAGTCTGCCACACCCCACGTTGCAGGCTGGTGGAAGTCCCGGCTGCACCACTTCCGATCCAGCCTGGGAATGCAGCAGAGGATGGCCCGGTGCTTGGCGCCTGCCAATCATGTGTGAGACCCGGATGGAGTTTTAAGCTCCTGATCCCTGGCTTTGGCCTGGCCCACACCAGCTGTTGAGGCCATGTAGGGAGAAAACCAGTGGATAGAGGACCTCTCTGTCTCTCTGCCTCTCTCTCTCTCTCTCTCTCTCTCTCTCTCCCTCCCTCCCCCTCTCTCTGTAACTCTGCCTTTGGACAGAGAGATATCATGTGATTGGGGTAGCCCAACAGGAAGCTAAGGTGTTGCTTGGGGCTCTGGCTGGCCTGGGTGCCCAGCCATGAGGCCACTGCCCGTGGGCCTGATGAGGGTGAGTGGCAAAGACCTCTGCAGGGGCGGGGTGGGGGGAGCCCTGGGCCAGCAGTGTGCAGTGGGACAGCTGCCCCGAACTGAATCACCTGTGTCACCTCCCTCTCTGTCTCCCCAGGCAGCTCTGACACCTAACCAGCACCCACGGGTCACTGCCTGGTCCCTCGCTGGCACACAGCAGGTGCTCACTACGCATTCATGTCGGGGTGCCATGGCCACCGCCATGGTGCTCAGGGGACACCAGGGCCCTGGCCCTCCTCCGGGCTCCCCCACAGAGCCCCGTCATTCCCATCCCCGTGCTGTGCTCCCTGGGAGCCCCCAAGACCCTCATGTGGAAGGAGGGGGCCGAGCCGCCCACAGAGCCGTCTTTTCATTAGTGAGAGATTAATAATTAATGCCGTAGCGCCTCTGAACACTGTTTTGGTTTTTATTTTAAACATTATTTTGTCTATGTATAGAAACAGCAGTTTCCACGAGGCACCAAATTTATTTTGTAATAAACACAGTAGTTATTTATTGCATTCCCTGGCATTCCCCAGGGCGGGCGGGCTGCTGGGGGCCCCATCACAGGCCGGCTGCGCTGAGAGCAGAGGGCAGAGCTGTAGAGCAGGTGCACCTGTGCCCTGCCCAGTCCCTTCTGCCTCTCTCATCACAGGCCTGGGGTAGGAGTTCCCGGCAGAGGCTGGGAGTGTCCCTTGTAGGGCTCCACGTGTGGCGGGAGAGGCAGGCGGAGTCGCCTGTGCAGGACAGGCTGAGCCAGCCATGGCTGTGGGGTCCCTGGCCCTTGAACTGGGAGACCCCCACCCAGTTGTCTCCGTCCACAAGACAGGGCGCTCACGCTGGAACGGCAAATCCACACACTCCTGTAATGATCTGGGCCAAGCGTGGTTCATTTCTCGCCTCTGCCTGTCTGTCCACAAATCTCATTATTTGCTGTTTTGCACGGATTTAAGTCAGAAACACTGACTCCCAAATCCAAAGGGAAAAAGAGAGTTGCGGGCATCACGAGAGGACCCATGTGGCGGCGCTCAGCAAACTGCACCTTGCAGGCTGACCCTGCGAAGCTGGCCAGCTGGCTTGGGGCAGGAGACCCTCTGGTCCTACCCACAGCCAGAGCCAGAGGGGTGAACCCCCGAACCCCACATCCACACGTGATTGGACATGATGTTAACACAAAGAATTAGGCTGTGAATTTTTTTTCCTTCTTGCAAAACGTCATCATGAATTTTTTAAAGTGTGCAATATTGTCCTCAAGAAAACACATAAAGAACGCGTTCCCCGTCCCTAATAAATATTTTCTAGATTAACTATTTGTAATGCCATCAATTATTTATCTCCATATATGGAGAACACATAATTTGTAATAAAATGCAGAACACATTTTAATTTTTCTTGCCCAAGATATGACATGGAGTTTTGGGCGAACGCGTGGATAAATTAACTCTAATCCCTTCTTGTCACCGGGATCGGTATTGTTGAAGGTATAAATCTCTTATTTTATAGTTGTTTGCAAAAAATTAATCTTCACTATTTAAGGGGTCGATGTATATTTCCATAACCGGGGCCTCTTGGTGTGGCCCCATCTCTGAAACTTTTTGCCACCTCACTCCACCCCCCACACACACACACACACCACACATCACCAGCTGCACACGCCTGGTTGGCTCCAGGGCTCCAGAAACACAAGCCTTCATCATTGACAAAGTTGATACTGTGTAGGCTGTGAGAAGGCAGAGCCCGCCCCCCTGGGCAGGCAGCAGAAGCAGGCTCTGGCCAGCAGGGCACAGGCTCATGAGAAGTGGGGTCTGACCCTGGATGTTCACCCTATAATCTCCCTGGGCACTAGTCCTAGGCCCCCAGCCTGGACACTGGGGACAGGAGCATAAGGGAGGGGCCCTGGCTGGCCCTGGGAATGTGGCCACCCAAGATCTGGCTTGGCCAACCCAGGAAGGCTTCCTGGAGGAGGTGGTGTGGGTGGGAGGACTCAGTCACACCAGCAGCTCAATGCATGACCCTTGTGAGCCTGCCCTTGCCCTGGGCCTCGGTTTCTCCACGTGACACCACAGAGATCCCACTCAGAAGCTGTCTTTTCTGCAGAGGGGCAGGTGGCAGAGCGGTGGCCCTTCCCCTGGATACAAGACAGCAGGGACGGGCACGTGACCAAGCTGGGCCAATCACAGTATGATACCTCCTCTCCTGGCTGCAGTGACTGGCTAGAGAGAGTCACGTAACCAGAGCCAGGCCAATCAAAGCCCTTCCCTGGGATTTTTCAAACAAAAAAAACCAGGAAGTGGAACATAGTGATTGGCTAGAGAGAGAGAGTCACATGACTGAAACCAGGCCAATCTAGAATTCTTCAGACAAAAACAGGAAAGTGGAGCCCTTCCTCTCTGAACGGGCTCCAGAGGTGTTAACCTGGCCACAACCCCCGTGTCCCCAAGGCTGTCCTGAAGCACTTGTGCGGATTGTGTGGGGTTTGCACAGGACTCTGGGCCACCCCTGGCCCACGAGAGCACACAGTCCGTCCCCTGTGTTGGGTGATGGGGTGGGGGGTTGCATGGCTGAGGGACTCCATCCTGACACCGTCAGCCCTGTCTCTTCCAGGGTCTGTGATGCTACTGGACTAGTCTCATGGCAATCGCTGGACCACAGGAGAACCAGAGATGAAAGTGTGTTTTCTGTTTTAAAGATTTATTTTATTTATTTGAAAGGCAGAGTTACACAGAAAGAGAGAGTAAGAGGTCTTCCACCCACTGGCTTACTCCCCAAATGACCACAATGGCCGGAGCTGGGCCAGGCCAAAGCCAGGTGCCAGGAGCTTCTTCCAGGTCTCCCACGCAGGTGCAGGGACCCAAGCATGTGGGCCATCTTCCACTTCTTTCCCAGGTGCATTAGCAGGGAGCTGAATCAGAAGTAGAGCAGTGGGGACTCGAACCAGCGCCCCGGCGGAGGCTTCACTTTCTATACCGGCCCTGAAAGTGTGTTTTCTTTTTCTTTTTTCTTTCTTTCTTTTTTTTTTTTTTTTGAAAACCCAGAACCAAGCTGTCCAAATGAAAAGCAGGACATCCACTCTGACACCCCCCGCTGCCATGCAAAAGAAAGACACAACCCAGAGGGCAAAATAGGCCAGCCACAAAGGGACCGGGTACCGCAGGACCCGCTCATACACAGGGTCATCAAAAAAGGCACAGAAAATAGAGCAGCGATGACCAAGGCCAGGGCCCAGGCCGGGCGGGGGGGGGGGGGGAATGTCCATTGGACGTGACCGTGAATGCTGAACTGCATGCATTTAAAAAAATGGTTAAATCAGTACATCGTACGTTATGGGTATTTTGCCACAATTAAAGACAGTTAATTTCTCCTTCCACCCCCCCAAAAAATAACATGGGAACAGCAGCCCCGCCCCCGCCCCACGCCGAATTGTGTGAGCCTATATGCCGTGCAATCTTTTAAAGGTCTCTGTTTCATCCCATTGTTTACTATGCCAGAGCACCCACCGAGCGAGGCCCCTGAATAGACAATCGCGAGCTCAACACATGGATCGTTTAGTTAAAAGAGAAAAAACACCATGAGAAGAAAACGAACATAAAACGAGACGCATAAAACCGGACGACCGGAGCCAGGCCGGGCATCCGTCACGCTGGGGTGACCAGGCTGCCTCCGACGCCCGGGGTCGAGGGGTCCAGCCGCCCTCCGCGCAGCTTCCCTGGGCTGGGCGGCGGGGGCGGGCCCAAGGCCAGGGAGGAGATCTGGGTGGGCGTCGGGAGGAGGCAGCGGGAGGAGGGCTGGCGCTGGCTGCGCTCTGAGCCTCAAAGGCACCTGCAGCGTGGCCGGGTGGGTGTCTGGGCTCAGCCAGCGGGACATGGGCAGGGGCGGGGCCGGTGGGCGGGGCTTGAGGGGCCAGAGAGCCGGAGAAGGAGAGGGAGGGAGGCCGCGCCCTCACCGTGCCTATCCAGGGGCGGCCGGACAGGGTTCGTATTTAGGGTGGGGTGCACTCTTCCTTGCTGTTAAATCCTTCGCAAGCAAAAGAGGGCGAGGGAGCTGCCAGGAAGGACAAGCCTAGGGCAGCCACAGAAGGAACGCTGGCCGCCACCCCCACGCTGCAGGTGACTGGGCGGCAAGGGTGTTAGCTGGTGACAGGCAGCAGAGTGAGCAGGCTGGGACGCCTGCACCTGCCACCCCTCCTGGGCCTCCCAACAGGGCAGGTCCTCCCTCCCTCCCCCCCTAAGATTTTATCTTATGTATTTGAAAGGCAGAGTTAGAGAAAGAGAAGGGGGAAGACGGATCTTTCATCCATGGGTTCATTCCTCCAAATAGCTGCACCTGTCAGGGCTGGGCCAGGCCAAAGCCAGGAGCCTGGAACTCTATGTGGGTCTCCCACATGGGTGGCAGGGGCCCAAGCACTTGGGCCATCTTCTGCTGCTTTCCCTGGTGCATTAGCAGGGAGCTGGATCGGAAGTGGAGCAGCCAGGACTCGAACCAGCACTTGTATTGGACCCTGGCGTTGGCATTGCAGCCAGCAGCTTAACGTGCTGTGCTGTAACACTAGCTCCTCTTTCTTCCTCCTTACAGAGATGATGGGACAGAGAGACACAGAGAAGGAGAAGGAGAGGCCTCCCATCCATTGGTTCACTCCCCAAATTCTTGCAACAGCCCTTGGCCAGAGGCAGGACCCAGGAACCAGGAACTCAGACCAGGTCTCCCTTGTAGGTGACCGGGACCCAACCACTTGAGCCATCACTTGCTGCCTGCCAGGTGCACACTGGCATGAAGCTGGGGTCAGGACCTAGAGCTCAGACCCAGGTGCTCCGACGTGGGACATGGGCATTCTTTTAAAAAGATTTTATTTATTTATTTGAGAGAGAGAGAGAGAGAGAGAGAGAGAGAGAGAGAGACTTCCATCTGGTTCACTTCCCAAATGGCCACAACAGCCAGAGCTGAGCCAATCCACAGCCAGCAGCCAGGAGCTTCTTCTGGGTCTCCTGTACAGGTACAGGGCCCCAAGCACTTGGGCCATTGTCCACTGCTTTCCCAGGCTATTAGCAGAGAGCTGGATCAGAAGAGGGGCAGCCAGGACTTGAACCGGTGCCCATATGGGATGCCAGCACCACAGGCAGAGGCTTAGCCCACTATGCCACAGTGCCACGTGGACATCTTAATCAGCCTCTTAACTGCTGGACCAAACACCCCACCCCCGATTTCCTGTATCTCTGATGTTGTTACATCTGGGGTCCATCCTGTGGGGACACCCTTCTCAGGCTCAGCCAATCCCTGGCGACAGTGAAGACGGGAAGGGGGACGGGGAGGGGGGCCATGAGGCCCTGCTAGGCGATGTCGCTGGCCAGGCTGGGGGACAGGCAGGGGTACAGGTGGGCCCCCATCCTCAGGACCCCATCCCTGCTGCCCAGCTCCTCCCTTGCCTGGTGAGCCCGGGGCTGAGCCTGGCTGCAGAAGACCAGGGAGCAGTCTTCTCACTAAAGCTAGTGGGGCCCCCTGGGCTGGACACACAGCCTCCTGGGAGGCACCAGCAGCACTGCCTGGCTCCGCCCCTCCTGCCCCCTCCCTGGTGCATCTATTGGGAGCAGATTATGGGGGGGGGGGTCAGCAGTATCTTCTGGGCAGGGTGAGGAGAGTGACTGCCCGCCTGGATGCTCAGCCTGGATTTCTTCAGGGGTCTCCCCAGCCTGGGCTCAACAGGAGGGAGAATCCACCTCCGATGGCGACAGGCAGGATACAGCCACCGGCAGGTGCAACAGAGAAGCCATCAGCCTGCCTGGACGCTCAGGGTAGGACGCCCACAGCCCGGGGATGTTTCGGGGTGGGCACGGGGCTAGGAGGGCTGGAGATACGGGTATAGGTGGGCCCAGGGTAGGATTCAAATCCCTGACTAGAGCCCAGATCCCATGGGCTCCCTTTTGTAACAGGAGATGGACAAGCCAGCAGACACCTCACCAGGTGCAGACAAGGTTGCCAGTCTCGAACTTCCTGTCTCCGTGTGTGTGTCCATAACCATGTGCATATGTGTGCGTACATGTGTGTGCCTATGTATGAGGCTACCTCAAAAAAAAGTGCATAGAAAATGGAATCAAAAGACGGGGTTGTTTTGCAAGAAAAAATTGAATTCCGTGTAGAAAAGGATCTTAAAAAGCTCATGGAAAATGCACAGTATGAAAAAGCTGTGCATGGATTCCAACATCTTGCACCAAAATAAATGTCTCTTTGAACTCCATTTTCCATGGACATTTTTTGGGGAGACAGAGTTCTTATCTGCTGGTTCACTCCCCCAAATGACCACAACAGCCGGAAGTGGACCAGGCTGGCGCCTGGAGCTGGAAGCTCAAGCCAGGTCTCCCAGGTAGGTGGCAGAAGCCCAACTCCTTGACCCATCACGGCTGCCTCCCAGCCTCTGCACCGGCAGGAAGCTGGAGACAGGAGCCGGAGCCAGGAATCGAACCCAGGTACTTCAGTGTCTCGACTGCTGGCCCAAATACTCACTCCCTCGAGGGACTTTTTGAAGTGCATGTGTGACCTTCTGAGCATGTGCAACCATTGTGTGTGCAGCCACATGCATGCGTGTGTGCACGTGTCGATACATCACGCACATGGATATTGCATGTATGTGCGTGTGTGCGCGTGCTGAGCATGTGTGGTGTGTGCACTCGTACTATGTGAACGTGTGTAGGTGCGGGCATGCGTGTACACGCCTGTACCTGCCTGAAACGGCAAACCCTGGTGGCTGCCATGAGGTTAGGCACCCAAAGAGACTCTGTCCCCAGGTCCCCTTGTGTCATTATATATGGGGAACAAATCCCTAAATGGCTGGAGCCCAGGCTTCCCCCACACCAGGGGAGACACAGGAGGGGCAGGAGCTGGCTCCCGCCCCCAGGGGAGACTCTGCCTTGTATTTAACATAGGGAAAGTGAGGCTTGCATTGCAGTTCTTGGCCAAAAAGACAGGAGTTGCTGGCTTAGGGCCTCTGGAGGGTGGGCTGTGTGACCCCCAAAAGGAACCACCAGCCCCCCAAGCTCTCAGAGCCCCCACAAGGGGCCAAAGGCTCTGGGGAGGACTCAACAGGCCCCAGCAGGTGCCTGGGAAATGCTGATCCCTTCCCGTGAACACCAGGGCCGCTGGGTGGCAGGAAACTCAGGCACTGCACACGGCATGGCCCTGGGTGACCATACACGGGTGGCAGGGGTGGCTGTGGGCCCCTCTGCTTTTTACCTGGGCCCCTCTTATCCAGGAGGGGGCACCCCCAGGCAAGGGAGGGTCAGCAGGGGAGCAGAAGCCCTTGTCAGGGGGGAATGCGAGGCACCTCCCGTGGCAAAGGCCTGGAGGCCGGGCCCAGTGCAGTCTGGGGCCTGGAGTGGCCCACTGTGGCTGCAGCACCGTATGAGTCATGGGCAAGAGCCAGGCCCAGGAAGGAGCGGGCACCAATGCTACCTCATCAGGCCTCCAGCCACACGGCCAGGGCCCGGGCCCAGCCCCAGCCATGGGCGAAGGTGCCCAGCACTGCCACCATGCCCTGCTTTCACAGGAGAGCCCTCAGGGCCCAGGCTGGACACCTCTCCTCCTGCTGACCCTGCAGCTGAACCTTGCACGTCTGTTTAGCTTCTCTGCACAGTCCAGGGTCCCCACTGCCTCCCTGGGTGGGGGGGAGTCAAGACCCCGCTGCAGGTCCCCTCCCACTTCCTACAGAGCTGGGGTGATGCTGGCAGGGCCCCCACCCCCCTACAGGTGCACCCTTTGATGGCAAGGGAAAGCCGGTCTCCCTTGTAAATCGCCCCTTCTGCCCTGGTTTCAGCGCTGAGCCCTCTGGAAACCCAGCTCACCCAGCTTCTCGGGGCTCTGAGCACCAAGCACTTCTCTCCAAGGAAATGCGGCCCGCGTGTATCCTGGGAGACCCGCCCTGACCACGCATGGTGGGAGGCGCCACAGACCCCGATCCCGGCAAGGATCCCCCAGGGAGCGCTCAGACTGGTGGGACCCGGACTCACCCCTGCTCCGGGTCTGTCGTTGAGAGGCTGTGTGTGTGTGTGTGTGGGGGGGCCCAGACAGAAGACCCAGCTCCCCCAGGGGCTGGAGACCCTCCCCGATGCCCCAGGCTTAGAGCTGACTCCGTGAGTGACAGCAATTAGGGCCGGGGCTGGCAGAGCAAGCCTGCACCCCTACCCCCTCCCCTCCACACACACACACACACACCCAAGCACCTGACATAGCCGCAGCTCCCCGGGGGCCGCCGCGCTTCTGCTGTAAAAATGGAAACATCCCTTATGTGAGACACAAGCTGGAGAGGAGGACGCCACCGAGAACTCACACCCCGGCCAGCGCGGCTTGGCAAGGCAGCGCTGCGTGTGCGCGCGTGGTGCAGGGGGCGGGGAGCCAAGAACCCAGGGCGCAGGGGCGAGGCACAGACCTCCCCCGACCCCGCGCCCCGCCGCAAGCCAGCGAACCGCTCCGGGGAACACGGGCCCGGCCCTCGCTCTCTGCCTACAGCCCCTCTTTTCCAAAAACAGCCACAGCGCCTGCTGCGTGTATCCGGCTTCCCAAGGTCTCCCCCGCGATGCTGGAATCCTTGGGAGGGAGGCGCACGGGGCGGGGGCTGCTGTCCAAATGGTCTTGCGCGGGGTCCGGTAGGGTGGGCCTGGACGTCCCTATCTGGAGGCAGTGGGCTCTGTGCCACGAGCAGGGACCACCCCCACCCCCACGCCCTGCACCCTGCACCGTGCCAGGTGGCCCTGTGGGCTCCAGTGCCAACCGTGCCAGCCGCGGGCGCTCAGGGGCCTTGGCTGTGAGGCCCCCCGGAAGCAGTCAGGCTGGCATGGGACCCCCATGTCCGCCCCCATGCCTATCATCCCCTCTCCTGGCCGGGGACCCTCCTCCTCCGGGCAGTCCCCCGTCCTGCTCCCCCAGCACTTGCTCAGCTGCAGCTGGGCAGCTGGGGTCTGCAACGTTCTGGTGACTATAAACAGCACCCCCCTCCCCCACGTGCAGCCCCTGCGGGCACCAGGATCCCGGCTGCGTCTGCATGTGTGAGTGTGTGTGTGTGTGTGTGTGTGAAACGCCCCCAGCTGGCGGGCTGTTCTCGCTCTCGAGTTTGCAGGAGGATACTGCCTGGCGCCCATATGCTGTGGCTGATGGCGGACACTGGGCAGCGGAAGCTGGGATGCACAGGGGGCAGGGAAGGAGGCAGCCACCTCGGCCTGCAGCCCCCACCTCGGCCAGGACACTGCTTGGCTGGGGTCCATCCTGAACGCCTGGCGCCCAGTGCCCAGTGCCCAGGCCTGTGATGACAGCCCCACCACGCTGGGCTGTCACCCGGGGCTCCAGTGGCCAGGGACTGTGACAGAAATGCCGCCCCGTGGCTGGAAGCTTAGCTCAGGAGTCAGGATGCTGCCTGGAATACCAGTGTCCCGTACCAGAGTGCCTGGGTTCCAGGCCCAGCTCTGCTCACGCACGGCCCCAGCTCCCAGCTAAGGGGCGCCCTAGGGGACAGCGGTGACAGCTCAAGTGCTTGGGACCCTGTCACCCATGTCGGGGAGACCCAGATGGAGCTCCAGGCCCCCTGGGCCAGGCTGTTGTGGGCGTTGGGCAGTAAACCAACAGATGGGAGAGCTCTGTCTCTCTCTCTCTTCCCTCTCAGTCTTTCTGATTTTAAGTACATGAAATAGAGAAATTAATATTTGTTTGAAAAATGCCTTGGGGCCCAGACAGTCTTTACATACCACGCTGCTGGTATTGAAGTTGATTGCTGGGGGTAGGAGGCCATGTGGGTGTAAAAACAACCAACAGGCCGGCGCTATGGTGTAGCAGGTAAAGCTGCTGCCTGCAAAGCCAGCATCCTACATGGGCGCCAGTTCGAGTCCTGGCTGCTCCACTTCCAATGCAGCTCCCTGCACCTGGGAAAGCAGTAGAAGATGACCCAAGTGCTCAGGCCCCTGCACCCACATGGGAGACCGGGAAGAAGCTCCTGGCTCCTGGCTTTGGCCTGGTCCAGCCCTAGTCATTGCAGCCATCTGGAAGATCTCTCTCTCTGTGTGTCTGTAACTCTGACTTTCAAATACATAAATAAATCTTTTTAAAAGAAAAAAAGACCACGTGCACACTCAGACATTTGCACACTCACACGTGTGTCCACACACTGCCTACATAGCCATCCACACACACTCACGTGCTCAACACAAACACGCCCACCTCTACACTGCACTGACACACCCCATGCACACCTTTCATACTTTGTCGTCCCCGCCTCGCTGGCTTTGAAGGGATGCCCCCCTCCCGGGGTCAGGTGGCAGCAGCTGCAGGCCCACCCTGTACCCCATGACACAAACCCACCACCGCTCAGAGAATTCCCGGGACCCAACCAGTGCCAGAACGGGGAGCAACTTCAGAAGGGTGGGAACACTGCCATCTGCTGGACGCTGCAGGAACTGAGCGCTGGGACCCTAGGAGAACACAGAGTGGGAGACGGGACAGGCAGCCAACGCGGCCTGGGGCGTGACTGGGACAAGCCTGTGTATGGTGTAGGAGGACCCAGGCTGGAAGGGTCGCAGAGGGGGCCTGGTGGGGAGGGGCTCTGGCTGGGGAATGGGTGGGTTGTCCAGGCAGGGGGCATCTGGACCCCCCAAGCCGGGCTGGCCCCATGCTGCCACCCCAGCCCCCCCAGGCCTCCCCTATTTCCTGCAGACCCCTTGCCAGCCCTGAGGGGCTGGGTAATCAGCACTAGGCAAGCAAGGCCAGTTCTGTGTGTGCACAGCCTCCAGGAAGGCATCCCGCCTCAGCCCACCCCACGAGGCAGGCCCCTCCCCATGCCCTGAGGCCCACCCCCAACTCCCCATGCCCCCAGCTCCCTACTCCAGACCTGGCTCTGGCAACCCCCCAGCCCATGGGGTCTGTCTGAATTTGGCTGTCTCCCCCTCCACTCCCCGGGGGACTTTCCCCCACCCCTAGGCACCGCCCACCATCAGGAAGCCCCTCCTTTACCAGAAAGCAGATTTGGGGGGGTCCCAGGACAGCACATCATACCCACAGAGCATGGTAGTGGTAGGGGAAGTGGGGGAGGTGGTGAGGTTTGCAGAAGCTGGTGGGACAGGGAGAGTGGAGCCAGGTTTCCATCCTGCCACACACACACACACCCCGCTGCCTACCCCACCTGCAGGACGCCAGAGTCCTGCCCCACCCCCCACCCCCCACCCCCCGCCCCCCCGCCGCTGCTGGTCTTCCCTGGAGCCCAGCCCCCTCGGGCGCCCTCTGCTGGCCTGGCTCGGAACTTCTGCGATGAGACAGAACCGTGCCAGGAGGGGTCAGGAGTCCCTATCCCATAGGGGATGCTTGCTGGCAGCTGGAGTATGGGTGACCAGGTGCAAGGGGAATCCGAGGCTCGGCCACACACCTGAGCAGCCCAGGACCCCCTGTGCCCCTGGCCAAACCCAGCCCTACCTAGAGGGAAGCCACTTTGTGTCTCGGAGTCCCAGCCATCACCCCAGGGAGTTTATCAGCGCGATGTCTTTTTCTCGGGGAGAGGTGGTGCCTGCTGGGGGCTTCTCCCAGAGTCCCCACGGCCGAGTGTCCTGGCGCCGCTGTGCGCAGCCCACGCAGGCCAGGCCACCATGCGGTCCAGCCTGGGTTTCAGTGCCCACGAGGCTCTCGGCCACATTCTTGGCTCCAGGAGCCAGAACAAGGGTGTGACAGCAGAAGGGACACAGAGCGTGGGGCTGGCGTCGAGATGCAGCCAGGGACGCCGCCACTGGGACACTGTGTTCTGTAAGCCCGATTCCAGTGCCCGGCTGCTCCGCTTCCGATCCAGCTCTCTGCTGTGGCCTGGGAAAGCAGCAGAGGATGGCCAAGTGCTTGGGCCCCTGCACCCACATGGGAGAACCAGAAGAAGCTTCTGGCTCCTGGCTTTGGCCTGGCCCAGCCCTGGCCAGCCGGTGCGGCCATAGGGGAGTAAACCAGCAGATGCAAGATCTCTCACTCTCTCTCTCTCTCTCTCTCTCTGTCTCTCTCTGTCACTCTGCCTTTCAAATACATAAAATATTTAAAAAAAAATTAAAAAGCCCATAGGACAGAGCCAAGTGGGCAGGCTGGGTAGGGCACTGCAGGGTGGATATGAGTGTGTGCACAGGAGGACCCCACAACATGCTGGGGAGAGACTGGGGGCACCTCTCTGCACGCCCTGCCTGGGCTGTGACTCTCCACCGTCCCCGCCTCCCTGGGACCGCTCAGCACCTTCGTCTTTGCCACAGGATTTGTCACTCACATGTCTGGACAAAATGAAGGAATGAGTCCCTGTCCAAACCCACCCACCCCAGAGCTAATCTAGGGCTCAGAGAGGAGGGGACTGACCTGGGGTCATCAGGGGACTCACCCTGGGGTCTCACTGGCTGGAGAGGGGAAGGCTTTTGCCTCTGAGGACCCCCACCCCGGCCAGAGGCTGGGCTGGGGGAGATCCCAGACCTGTCCACCCTCCCCCCCGCCTCCATGGCTGCCCAGCTCACCCCACTGTGGCCACCCAGGTCCCCCCGCTCCGCGACTTGACCGGCTGACTGAAAGCAGCAGTTGAGTGCTCAGGGGGAAAATCGATTCTCCGGGTATTCCCTTAATCTATCAGTTCTGTCTGATCAACAGCCCCGAGCCGGGGCTACCACAGACTGCAGGGCCCAGGGAACACACAGCTGCTGGGCCAAGGCAGCCAGCGAGGGTCAGCTGGGGCGGCCCACGTCCCACACATGCACAGCCCTGGCCCACTCCGAGATCATGCCCACCCCCAAACCTCAGGCCGGCCCACTCACTCTCTCTAAAGTGTGAGTGGTTGACCCCGGCTGGGAGTGAGTGTGAGGGTGTGGGCATGAGGGCAGAATGTATGGCCGTTCCTCTGTCCAGGGTCACCTCCGGGAACTCAGCCAGGGGACACCACCGGGAACCGAAGCTCCAGGACCCCGAGGTTCCAACGGTCCCCTAGCCCCCCGGCCACCCTGAGCTCTCAGGAGCTTGAGACTCCCACCACGTGTCCTGCTCCCTCTCCCCAGGCTGACCTTTGGTCCCCTATACTGGCCCCTCCCCCGCCATCCCCCCCACCCAAGCACTGTTCATGGCAACAGGGGGATATGGAAGTGGGACCCCAGTCGTGGTCCTTCCTGCCGGGGCTGGCCCAGCTCAGCTGCCTGGCCGAGGGCTCGGCTGGACATTGACAGCGGTGCCGGGGGAGGGGGGGATTAAGCCGGCTCACGGAGCCCCTGAGAGGCCCGAGCCACCGCGGGAGGGCGCGTGGATTAGATTCCGTGTCAATATTTGTGGAATTGAATTGAATCCGTCCGCTGGGGCCGTGCGTGGTGTGTGGGAGCTTGGTTGTTTTCTGCTTCGGGCAGCCAAAACCCGGCGTGCCAGCCACAGTCAGAGCCCTGCGCGGCGTGGGGGTCCCACGGTGCACCCCACCCCCACCCCGGCACCTGCCTGGCTCCTTAGGGACCCGGGCCGGCTCTCTCAGGGCTTGGTCTCCCCGGCAGGAGCAGGCTGCAGGGCTGTGCAGAGTGGCCGCTGTCACCCAGGACGGGCAGATGGAGGCAGAAGGCTGGGAGGACACGGGGACTGAGGCATGCTTTGTCTCTGGCCGGCGTTCTTGGCTCCGTGTCCTGGCCACTCCCCTCTCCCCACAGCCAGGAGGCGCACAGTGCAATGAGGGAGGGGAGATGCCATGGTGATGACCTTTGGGGAGGGGGCCTGGCGTCCCACCTCTAGCCCCCGGCTCTGGTTGGTGGTGGTCCCAGCTCCTCCCGCTTCAACCTGAAGGTGACCAGAGACCCAGCGCCCCCCCTACCTCCAATTCCCAAAACCCAAATTGGATTAGTCGTGTGTAGAAAGCGGCAAAGCTGCTTATATTTGAGGAGAGGCTCAGCACAGGACACTGGGGCCAGGAGGGGGCCGCCTGCGTGGATGGCAGGTTGACCAGGAAAATGACGCTAAAGAACAGCTAATTGAAAACAAACTCAGGAGGTTGATCCACTGCCCCGTCCCCTCCCCGCTCTGGGTGGCTGAGCCCTCCGCCCAGCCAATGCAGGCTCCTGCTGCCACTGCTGCTTCTGGGGGGCTCCCACAGGCCAGGGTCAGGCCCAAGGTCAAGGTGAGGGGGCCTGAAAGGGGCACAGGGTCATGGCCACCCATGAGAGCTCTGGGGAGGACGGGCGCTGACAGGTGGTGGCTCAGAGCACCTCCTCAGGTCCCTGTGACTCGATCCCTCTTGCCTGGGACCTGCCCCTCCCCACGCCCCCCAGCCCCGCCCTGCACACCGCCTAGGCGAGCCTCCTAAACCCCAGGCTGGCCGCGAAGCAGACTAACTCCCTGGCCCAGCTGGCTTTAGAGCATGGAGGCGAAAGAGACAGCTCTTATCCTGCAGGTGGGAGAGAACTAGGCTGTTTGGCAAAGGATCAGCCTCAAGGGGAGAGCGGGGGTGGTCCCACCCCGTCGGCCCCATCCAGGACTCCGGGGGGGGCCGCCGGGAGGGCTGATGGGGGCAGTGGGCAGAGTTGACAGGAGGCTGGTGGCCGGGGAGGGGGAAGCACGGGTGAGGGCCCTGGGCTCCTGTGAGCTCAGCTTCTGGGGCTCCCTGCTGGACAGGTTTTGGGGGCCTCTTCGGTCTGCAAGCTCTCAGCCCCACACCCCGGAGAGCTGGACCCCATTAATTATTCAGTGCTGCCTCTCTGCCTTCTTTGGTTAATGCCTCATAAAGTGCAGGAAAATAAATCTCTCGCGCTCGCTCCCACGGCACCCACAGGGAGCAGGGCAGCTCCCGGCCCCTCCCTCCTCGCCCTGGTCGCCGAGAGCCGGTGGTGCCGGTGCGGAGCAGCCTGGCGGCCCCACGTGCAGCTCCCCTACTATTAAAGCCGTAACTCAGCAGTCACAGCCGAGCCCAGGGCGTCCGGCCAGAGACCAGAGATCGCCCACCCGCCAGGAGTGAGGGTTGGGGCCTGGTTGTATGCACAGAGCTGACTTCTGGGGGCTTCCCCCACCCTCCCTCGGGTCTCAGGGCCTGCGTTGAAATCCGTGGAGGGACCCGAGCCCATCTGCTGTGACCCTGGACTCACAGCGGATTCAGCAAGGCAGCTGAGCCACCAGCAAGGCAAGCAGGGGACAGGGCCACCTCCGGGTGGGGGATGGGGTAGGCGGAGGGGAAGAGGCAACCCAGGCACAGCCGGGAGCCAGGTGTGGCTGCGGAGTGAGGGGCCTGCCAGGCACGGTCCTGGTGACAGCTGACCTTTTGAACAAGGGGATGGATGTCTTTGGGGTGCAGGCCAGCACCCCCACCTCAGTCCCCCTCCGATCCCTGCCGAAGCCCAGCCCTGCACAACCAGGGGGCGTCTGCTGTGTGGCCTTGGGGTTCCCCCGAGACCCTGTCCAGCCTCTGCAGGCCGTGGGGTGGCTCCAGCAGAGTGGGATGGAGGCACAAACAGGAGGAAAGTTACAAAGCAACCAGACTGGCTGCACCCACCGGTCTGCTGGTCAACCTCAGGGCTCCGAGGACCCAGGGACTCCGGGCTGCTAGGGCTGCTGCGGATTGTCACCGCCTGCCGTCCCCAGCACCCGCCCCCCCAACTCCATTCCCCATTGCCCACTGCATAGGGCAGGGGCCGCGTCCCAGATGACAGGGGTGACGGAGAGGCCACCGAGCCTCTGCAATTACCAGTAATGACTTGACAGCCGCGGTGCCAGCCCTAGGTCAGTGCTAATCGGGACTGGTAATTAACACAGGAGCCGAGAAGGGAGCGGCCCCTCCCGCCTCTGCCCATTAGTTTTTCATGATTGGCACCTGCCACGCCCTGCCGCTAATGGGTCCCGTTTCAGCCATGACTCCGGGTGCTTGCTGCTCCCCAGAGGCTGGGCCAGCACCAGGGGGACACCCCCACCCCAGGCTGGGGGCCTGACTCCTCCTGTCACCTCGTTATCCCCCCAGGCCCCTGCTGGCTGGCTCCCTCCCAGAGCACTGTTCACCCCTCAGTGGGCAGGTACTCCCCACCCCCACCCGCTGCAGGCTGTCCCAGGCCTGTGTCCCAGCAGAGCAGGCTCTGTCCCACACCCTGAGTCACAGGCAACCCCAGGCTCCCAGCACAACCTGCAGTCCAAGTCCAGTAGGGGGTGCTGCCCACGGTGCCACACTGCCGCCAACCCCCAGCCCCCGCCTCGGTCAGCACACGGTCAGCACACGCAGGGTGCCTTTGTCACTGCAGATGCCCTCGGCCACCCACTGAGGGACCCCCCCACCCCCGTCCCCATGGATCAGAGGCCGGGAATGCTTATCATAGGGGGTTCTGAGTGGTCTGGAATTTCCAGAACATTCCAGGAGAGCCTCCTACAGGCTCGCACTGAACTGGGCATGTCGTACAGCTGTGTCTCAGGGGCTGATCATGCCACTGGCATCTCACCTGAGTGGCGGGGCTGGAATTCCCATCTTGGACTGCCCAGGCTAAGTCCACCTGATTATAGCTCCAGTGGGTGCAGACCAAGGTGGGAGCCAGCAGAGGAGCCCTTGGGTGCAGCGGTGGGGAGCAGAACAGGCAGATGGAGCCAGGCACCATGGGAGCTCCATGTCCCTGCTTGTCCAGGGTCCATCCCAGCCGGGGTGGCTCTGTCCAGGCCTGGTCCCCCCCCCCCGGCCACTGCTGGCCACCGTATGCAAACTGTGGCAAAGTTCTATACAGCAGGTGCCTCCCCCTGCCCTTGACCTTCGACTGTTAGCTCTCCCTCCCGTTGCTCTGCCCTGAAAAGATCAGTTCCCATCCCCCCATCTGGTGAGCAGGTGCAGGGACCATGAGGTTTTTCTCCTATTCCCAGGAGGCTGATGAGTGGGCTCTATGGTTGCTCAAGGCACAAAATAGAAGACCAAGGCCAGCTACCCCCGTCTAGCCCCCGCCCAGCTCTGCTGCCTCCTCCCCTCTCTCTCCCCCTACTCAAATGTACCTCTCCCAGAATCAGCACGGCCCACCCCTCGCTGGTCATCGATCCAAGAGTGTTCCCACGACCCCAGCCCACCCCGCCAGGGTCTCCTCCTGGCCCCCACCTCACTTCCCGTCCCCCCGGGTGATGGCACCAATCCCTGAGACCGGGATCAGGGCTCAGTCTCCCTCCAGCTGTGGAGGGAAATTGCTGCCAGAGTGAACAAGTGAATGAATGAATGCTGAAGGGAGGACTCGACACACCTGTTGGGCCAGAGTCTCAGGTCCACGGATGCTGAGAAGAGAGCTGGGACCACAGAGAGGAACGGGAAGTCAATAGGCCAATATTTACCGAGCCCCGCCCCCCGCCCCCAGCTCCCTGTGGGAAGGAACTTTCTAAGAATAAAGGCCAAGAGTGGAAGCCGAACTCCCAGCGGGCACAAGAGAAAGCATCCAGTGCAAAAGGCAGGCGATGAGCCGGCTACGCTTTTGACACGCAGCTGACAAAAAATTAGAATCATTATCACGGCACCCGGCTAATCCAAAGCAGAAACAGTGACGGGATGTGCGCCAGCTGCAGAGGCCGTGGAAGTGCCCACGGCTGAAGGCAAGGGCGCCCACACTGCTCTCCCCCGCACAAGCCCCCTGCAGACACCCCCGCCCCCAGCCGCCGTCCAGGGCACGGGTCAGCAGGAGCCAGACTCTGGGTGGGGAGGGTCACAGGACAAGGCGAGTCTCAGGTCCTGAGCGGTTAGCCTGCAGCCCAGGGATGTTGTTGCTTGGGGGGGTCTCTGCTGGTGACAGATTCAGAGGGGGAGAAGGAGCTGTGGGCGAGGTATCAGGGCAGGCATAACGCCTGAGTCTCATCTCAGAGTGCCTGGGTTCAAGTCCCGGCTCTGCTCCCTGACTCCAGCTCCCGGCTAATGCACACCCTGGGAGGCAGCAGGTGATGACTCAAGTACTTGGGTCCCTGCCGCGCACCTGGGAGACTTGGGTTGAGTTCTTGGCTCCTGGCTCCAGCGGGATCCAGTTCCAGCCATTGTGGGCACTGGAGGAATAACCCAGGGGATGGTTTTCTTTATTTGAAAAATCAGAGTTACAGAGAGAGAGGGAAAGACACACAGTGAGAGATATTCCATCAGCTGGTTCATTCCCCAGGTGGCCACAAGAGCTAGCGCTTGGCCAGGCCAAAGCCAGGAGCCAGTAGCTTCCTCTGGGTCTCTCACATGGGTGGCAGGGACCCAAAACCTTGGGCCATCTTCCGCTGCTTCCCCAGGCACATTAGCAGGGAGCTGGATCAGAAGTGGAGCAGCGGGGACTCAAACTGGAGTCCATATGGGATGCCAGTGTTTCAGGTGGTAGATGATGGCCCAAGTACTCGGGCCCCTGCTGCCCGCACGGGTGTTCCAGGCTCCTGGTTTCAGCCTGACCCAGACTTGGCCATTACTGCTATTCGGTGAGTGAACCAGTAGGTGGAAGATCTCATTTCTCTCTCTCTCTCTCTCTCTCTCTCTCTCTCTCTCTCTCTCCCTTTATCCCTTTATCCCTCTCTCTCCCTTTCAAGTAAATAAATAAACCTTAAGAGACAGAGAGTGAGCTGGGTGCCCTGGTCAAGATTAAAACAATGCCCACGCCTCCTCATGGTGAAATAAACCGCCAGGCCTTCCCAGATTGGGTCACCTCTGGGACGGGGAGAATAGTACTGTTCCTGAATGTGGGGCAGCCCTGAGGAGAAGGGTGGGTGCCAGGTGGGTGGTGGATGGAGACGAAATGATGGGTGAACAGACACACAGTGTAGAGGGCAGATAGGTGGGTGGATGAGTGCATAATTAAACGATGGATAGATGGATAAGGAGGCAGATGGTAGGATGGACAGATGGGTGGGTACAGGGTGGACAGGTGGATGGATGATTGGGTGGACAGGTGGGTGGATGGATGATTGGGTGGACAGGTGGGTGGATGGATGGATGGATGATAGATGATTGGGTGGACAGGTGGGTGGATGGATGATTGAGTAGACAGGTGGGTGGATGGATGATTGGGTGGACAGGTGGGTGGATGGATGATTGGGTGGACAGGTGGATGGATGGATGATTGGGTGGACAGGTGGGTGGATGGATGGATGGATGATAGATGATTGGGTGGACAGGTGGGTGGATGGATGATTGAGTAGACAGGTGGGTGGATGGATGATTGGGTGGACAGGTGGGTGGATGGATGATTGGGTGGACAGGTGGGTGGATGGATGGATGGATGATGGATGATTGGGTGGCTAGGTGGGTGGATGGATGATTGGGTGGACAGGTGGGTGGATGGATGGATGGATGATAGATGATTGGGTGGACAGGTGGGTGGATGGATGATTGGGTGGACAGGTGGGTGGATGGATGGATGGATGATGGATGATTGGGTGGCTAGGTGGGTGGATGGATGATTGGGTGGACAGGTGGGTGGATGGATGGATGGATGATAGATGATTGGGTGGACAGGTGGATGGATGGATGATTGGGTGGACAGGTGGGTGGATGGATGGATGGATGATGGATGATTGGGTGGACAGGTGGATGGATGGATGATTGGGTGGACAGGTGGGTGGATGGATGGATGGATGATAGATGATTGGGTGGACAGGTGGATGGATGGATGATTGGGTGGACAGGTGGGTGGATGGATGGATGGATGATGGATGATTGGGTGGACAGGTGGATGGATGGATGATTGGGTGGACAGGTGGGTGGATGGATGGATGGATGATAGATGATTGGGTGGACAGGTGGGTGGATGGATGATTGAGTAGACAGGTGGGTGGATGGATGACTGGGTAGACAGGTGGATGGATGGATGGATGGATGGATGGACAGACTAGTAGGTGGGTGGAGGAATGAGTAGGTAAAATGGACGGGAAGATAAACAGAGGGAGGTAGAGTGGGAGGGAGGCATAGATAAGAAGTTAGATTGCAGGCCAGTGCTGTGGCATAGTGGGTAAAGCTGCCACCTGCAGTGCTGGCATCCCCATATGGATGCCTGTTCGAGACCCGGCTGCTCCACTTCCAATCCAGCTCTCTGCTATGGCCTGGGAAAGCAGCAGAAGATGGCCCAAGTCCTTGGGCCCCTGCACTCACATGGGACAACCCGGATCTGCACAGTTCTGGCTGTTGCAGCCAATTGGGGAGTGAACCAGCGAATGGAAGAACTCTCTCTCCCTCTCCCTCTCCCTCTCCCTTTCTCTCTATGTAACTCTGACTTTCAAATAAATAAATCTTTTTTAAAAAGAAGTTAGATTGGTAGGTGGGTACATGAGATGACTGGATGGGCGGGTGGTTAGGTGGATGAACGGGTGGTTGTGCACGTAGGTGGACGGATGGACGGACAGGTGGATGGACAGACAGGTGGATGGTCAGGTGGCTAGAGGATGGATGAGTGTGTGAGGCAGATGGGTTGGCAGATAGATGGAAGGGTGGCGGGATGAGCGAGGACCCTGGAGGGTAAGACGCAGCCACGGACCCCTCTGCTAGCATCTGCCCCTCCCCGCAGGGACCCCTGCCCTGCACCTGCCAGCCAGCTGCTTACTGCCCACTGCCCCCCCCACCCCGCTCTCCGCTGGGCTTTTCGACATGCGGAAGGACCAGCCCTACACAGCCTCCATCAATCCCGCCCGTGTCCTACAAGCCGGTCGATCACCAATCGGCTCCAAAGCCCCCAGACAGGGCAGCCGAGCCGTGGGAGCCGCTGCCACCGCTGGCTACATATATTGAACTTGAAGCATCGGATTACATGTTTGTTCAATAGCAATAAACTCCCCAAGTTTTATGGGATCATAAAAACGCTGTTGCCTGGGCTCCCACTTAGGCGGCGCAAAACGTACACGGGCCGGCTTCCCCGCTAATGGGGTGGCGCGAGTGATTTGGGGCCATTAGGCTGGAAACATCGCATCTGCATTTGCTAAATTCTCATAAATAAAGCAACCCCGGGGCGCGCCAGATTCAGCCTTCAAGTTGGAGGAGAGGCAGGGCGGGCTGGAGCCGCAAGAAATGACTAGAGGAAGAAGGAAATGGGGGGGGGGGTGCTCAGCTCAGATGCCCCTGGCCCAGATGGTGCCCCCCCGAAAGCTCAGGGCCCCAACCCCGGTCTTGCCCTCTGGGGAGCTCAGAGGAGTGGTGAGGGATGGGGGCGGGGACGGAGGCAGGGGGATGCTGAGAGTGGCCTGGGGATTCAGACTTCCGGAGAGATTCCAGATGGGTCCCGTGGAGGCAGGGGCATGGCCAGAGTGACCTTGAGCAGGTAGAGGCTGCCTTGTGGGGTGTAGGGGGGCGTCATCCCCGTGGCCTCAGGGACCAGGGTGAGGGGCTGCTGGGAAGCAGGGGGGAAGAAGAGGTTGCTTAGGGGGCCGTGAGCTCCCCACGGCAGGATCAGGGACCGCAGAGGGAGCCTGGGGGGGGCTCCCCACGGCAGGATCAGGGACCGCAGAGGGAGCCCGGGGGGGGGCTCCCCACGGCAGGATCAGGGACCGCAGAGGGAGCCCGGGGGGGGGCTCCCCACGGCAGGATCAGGGACCGCAGAGGGAGCCCAGGGGGGGGCTCCCCACAGCAGGACCAGGGGCCGCAGAGGGAGCCCGGGGGGGCTCCCCACGGCAGGATCAGGGACCGCAGAGGGAGCCCCGGGGGGAGGTCGACTGAGTAGGATCCTCTACTCTGGGCTGGCCACCACGAACTCACGGGAACCTGGCGCAGGGCAGGCCCAGGCAGGTGTGGGATCCTGAGTGTCCTCCTCCTTGGCTGTCACCAGGTGAGGGCGGCGGGGTGGGGGGGTCTGGCGCCCACAGAGCCCCGCCCTCCCTGTCCCCTGCCCCTCTCCCTCTCCCTCCCCGCCCCCACCCCCACCCCAGGTACAGAGCCAGCCCCTCCACACGGGAGCTGGGCACGCGGATGACTTTGCCCTGATCCCTGTAACTTCACCATCGACCCGCGTCCTCAGAAACACATCGATTGGCCTGCATCGATATTTATTGCGGCTTCAAAGGCGGGGGTTGGGGTAGGGGGTGGCCTGCAGGCTGATGAATGAAGCCAAATGGGGATGTGAGCCCTTCCCCCACCCCCCCACCGTGAGGGCCTCCCCCCACCCCCATCCCTCCCCACAGCTCCTCCGCTACCTGGGGATGGTGGAGATGCAGAACCAAGAGTCACCCTCAGAATCCAGATGTCTTATTTTCTGGGGCCGCCTACCGCTGACCAACAGACACTAAAGGCAGGCAGAGGGTCTGCCCTCCCATCGTGACCCAGGCTCAGGAGGAGACCCCCGGACATGCCCAGAACCAAGAAACTTGGGGCAGCTGGCTGTGGGTGCTTCCAGGCCAGAGCGGGGACAGATCAGCCTGTTCCCTCATAGGTGACACACATCAGGCCCACCCGTGCCCCATGGCTCCTGGCTTTTCTACCAGGGGTCAACAGGGGCCCGGCCACATGCCTGAGATTCCACCCACCACCCAGAAGAGTCCACTTGTCCAGGGAAACACCACTGCAGGTGTGGGCGGAGAGTGATTGAATAGCACAGGAGCCTGCCCAGGTGAGCTGGCTCCTCCCCAACCCTCCATTTCCTCGTCCACAAGACGCCCTGAATACGGTCAGCTCCACCCCAGCCTCCCTGGAGTGGTTGTCCAGCCAGGCCAGCCCCAGCCGCTCAGAAACAGGGGCACAATGATGCTACCCCTGACAAGCCAGAGGCTGGCGCCAGTGATAAACCGAGCAGCCTGGGAGAGTCGGGAGCCTGAAAGTCGGGGGTGCTTCTGGGAGGCTTCCTAAAGGAAGTAGCATTGTCCCTGCAGCACCTGAGAGCTACTGCTCTTTCTCACTTCCTTGATCTTAGGTCAGTTTTTTTTTTTTTTTTTTTTAAGGTTTGTTGAATTTATTTGAAAGGCAGAGTTCCGGGGGAAATGGAGAGAGAGAAAGAGCTTCCATCCACTGGTTCACTCACCAAATGTTGCAACAGCCAGGGCTGGGTTAGGCTAGAGCCAGGAGCCAGGAGCTTCCTCCAGGTCTCCTGCATGGGTGCAGGGGCCCAAGCACTCGGGCCGTCCTCCACTGCTTCCCCAGGCGCATTAGCAGGGAGCTGGATCAGAAGTGGAGCAGCCAGGGCTGGAACTGGTGCTCACACGGGATGCTGGCGGCACCGGCAGCAGCTTAACCCGCTGCACCACATCGGCCCCTCAGGTTGGTTTTGACTTAGAATGAAAGCCAGCTGAAGCCCCACCCCCTCTTCCTCCCGCCATCTGCCTCCTGGGGCCCAGCTGTTGGCCTGAGGTCAGCCCCAGGAGACAGAGCCTGGGGTTACTATCAGGGGGACAGCCTAGCTGGGTCCCCCCTACACACACACTCCTCCCTGCCCCCTCCAGCCCGCACTGCACAATTGGGCCACCAGCCCCAAGACCCCACCCCAAGAGGTGCTCCTGACCCTTGGTTGGTTTCTTTCATTCCTGACTCTAACCCTTGCAACAGTCAGCCTGGAGTTCAGCATGGAGGAGGCGGCCATGATCCTGGTGAGACCGAGGCAGCAGCTTCAAGGGGCCCAAGGAGCAGGGCAGGCCCAGGGACTTTGAGGAGCAGAGAGAGGCCACAGTGCTGTCGGAAGCCCTGCAGACAACCGGTGAGACTGGGCTGGCCACAGCTGCTACAGCAGGCCGCCCCGGGGCGGGCCAGGCATTTGCAAGAACCAGTTTGCAACCAACAAATGGGCTTCAGGCCTCTGTTCTCAGGGCCCACCTGCCCCTGGCCTGGCCAGGACACTCGGAGCAGGTGTGATCATGCACCTACACGTGTGCAGGGTGGGGCTGCGGGCTGAGGGGGTGCAGGGGGACCCAGGGAGGTGGGGAGGACAAAGCAGGGCGTGGATGACCTAGGAGTGTGGCCTCCTAGCTGGATCAGGCCATCCTGAGGCTCCTGTGAAAGTCAGGGGCACAGCAGGTGCTCACGGCCTTGGGTGGGGACGGGACAGATGGGTCAGGCAGGGGAGGCCAGCTTGGGAACACCTGCCTGGCTGGCACCCATGCCGAGGCCAGTCCCCGGGGAAGGTGGGTCCTCCATGGGGCATGAAATGTGCCAGCACCGAGAGCTGAGCTGGCACAGGGTGTCCCTGCCAGCAGCCAGGCCCTCTGAGGCCCACGGAGCACGCATGCATACAAGCAAGGCCGAGCGGGAGCCCTGGGCTGGACCGCAGACCTTGGCGGGCCCCACTGTGGATCCCAGCACTCCCAGGAGCCTCTCCTCTGCCCCCACCTGCAAGGCCCTGCACACAGTAGGTGCACAACACCCTCCTCTGGCTCAAAGTAGAAAGGACAGTTGCAGGCTGGCAGGATTGGGTTTTCAGGAACCCAAGTGATCGGCAGAAGCATCTGGGCAGTGAATCCGGGGTGCACCTGCCCCAGCAGCCACGAACAGGTGCACCCCTAAAAAGGGATGCCGGTCAGCCTAGAGGTCACCACCCAGCAGGAGTGGCTGAGCCTGGGGTTGTTCCCAGCTCTGTCCCCTGTGCTTGGTGACATATTTGCAGGCACGGGAGAGCCCTCCGGGGTGTCAGCATGCAGGGCGAGGCAGTGGGCCAAGGGACATCCAGGGGTTCCCAGCTCAGGGCTTCCCCACCTCACCTCCCATGAACACGCCCTGGGCTCCGACAAGACCCCTGCCCTGTTGGTCCTAGCCGTCTGTGCAGCTCTGTGGACGCGAGACCCCTGTGGACAGATGCACGTTGAGATGCAGGACTGTCCTGGGCTGCCTATGCCTTGGGCTCATGTTTGGCTTCCAATCCTTTGCTTTCCCTAACGAGTCAAATAAAAACACAACCGGATGGAAGCAAGTGTCTGGCTGCCCGGGAATCCCAGGTGTCCTGGGGAGGGGCCTTGCCCCCCTCCACTCCCCACTCCCCACCCCAGCCCAGGCCCACGTGGCTCCACCCCGCCTCCACCCGCCCACCCTGCTTCACCATTGTTGACTTGAGGTTTTCTTCAAATGGATTTTTTTTAAACTTAAGTGATGATATTTTGAAGGGAACACTTACGGCGCCACTGGAAATGGAAAACAAGCTTTGCAGGCGGCAAATAGGAGGCGGCCGTGCAAACAGAGGGGAAGCAAAGCAGCTGAGGGAATCCTGCAGGCCCAGCCCTCGCCCCCCGCCGCCGGGAGGGAGTGACAGGTCCTGGTCACACCTTGACTGTGGGTCCTGGTTACACCTCCTCCAACTGTGGGTCCTGGCCACACCTGATCCTGGATTCTGGCCACATCTGATCCTGGGTCCTGTCCACACTTGATCCTGGGTCCTGTCCACACCTGGTCACACACAGCTCTCGGCTCGAGGCTCTAGCCCCAGGCACAGCACCACCTGGTGGTCCCCTCTAATCAGTGCAGCCTCTGTTGGGTGCCACCTGCGAGCCCTGCCTAGTGGAGACCAGAGATGACCGGGGACAGGGACGCCCCCTTCTCAGTGTTCCCCAGCCCCACCCTAACCCCTGCATGGGGCCCTGGGAACAGTGGGAAGATGGCAGCCCCCACCCGGTGGGGGGTCCCCAGCCGAGCCACCTGCCCATTGCTTACGCTCACCTCCATCTGATTGTAAAGGCACTGAGAAGTCCCGCAGAGGACAGCCTTGGTGGACCCCTCCCAGGGTCCACCCCCCAGGACCCCTCCTCTCCTGCCCTGTGTCTGGAGGGGCCCCAGGGAGGACAAATGGACCTCAGCCTTCCAGGCTGGCGCCATCCACACACATCAGTGGGCTCAGAACCTAAACAGCAACTGACCCCCACCCAAATGGTATCTGATCTTTTTTCCTGTTGCTCCCAGCGAGCATGAGGGATGTGAAGGGCTGGCTACCCAGGGCCCTGCTGCTTCAGCCCAGCCCACTCTCTCACCCCAATGGGAGAGGCAGCCTCCACCCCAGGTTCAACACCCATCAGTGTCTCCCTGCAGTTCTTATCAGCGCCTTGGCTGACATCCATCTACCTGAACACCCACTGCTGAGCCATAACAGGTGGAGAGGTAGATGTGGGGGCACGGAGGGCTGAACCACCACTTGGGTACCCACATGCCATGTTGGAGTGCCTGGGACTTCGTCCCACCTCTGATGCTAATCCAGCTTGCTGCTGACACACCCGGGAGGCAGCAGGTGCGGGCTCAAGTCCCTGGGGCCTTGCCTCTGCTGTGGGAGACCCAGGTGGAGTTCCAGGCTCCTGGCTTCAGCCTGGCCTAAGGGAGTGAACCAGCAAAGTAAAGATCTCTTTCTGTGTCTCTCCCTCTCTGACACTCTGCCTTTCAAATAAACAGGGAGAGAGGGAGCGACAGAGGGAGGAGGGAGGGGTGGAGGGAGGGAAGGAGAGAGAGGGGGGGGTCAGCAGGAGTTTAGGGGAGGAAATATCAGGTGGAGGTCAGGTCCCAAGGGCGTGGAGAAAGTGGAAGCTGTCTTGGAACCCCTTGAACCAGAAGCATTAAGGTCAAGGTCAATTGTATCATGGCTGGCGCTTTGGTGTAGTGGGTTAAGCCTCCGCCTGCAGCACCAGCATCCCATAGGGGCTCTGGTTCAAGTCCCAGCTGCTCCACTTCTGATCCAGCTCTCTGCTGATGGCCTGGGAAAGCAGTACAAGATGGCCCAAGTGCTTGGGTCCCTGCACCCACGTGGGAGACCTGGAGGAAGCTCCTGGCTCCCGGCCACAGACAGACAGGACTTTCTCTGCAGCCTGGGGCAAACAGCAAAGAGGACAGCACCCTCAGTGTCCAACCTGAGGAATCCAAGTGGCCGCAGAATCCCGAGATTCTGGAAGTCCCTTGTGGTGCTGGTGGGAGGGGGATGGAAGACAGGGTGGGGAGGGGGAGGTGTCAGCCATGCGCAGCCCAGGGACGAGGGGGACCACCCAGTGGAGACACAGATGGTGGCAGACTGTTCCGGGTTTACTGTTTTTGCTCCCTTTCATAGTGATGGAAAACGCACAGTTAAGGTTGGACCCAGCAGAAGGGTGTCTCTGCACCCCTGGGCCCTCCTGGTAGCCGTATCATCAGGGAGAGGGGTCCCGCGTGGGTCTGGTCCCAGCCCCAAAGGGGACCTTGAGCTTCACCCACAAGATCAGAGACGGCCAATGTCTCAGCCCCACCGGCCCCAGCTCCTCTGCGGCTGCCGGAAGCCTAGCTCTGTGCCCAGCTTGGTCGGGGCAGCTGGCCCCACAGGGAGGGGGCATGCATCCTGCCAAGAGCCATCTGTCCCCACTGTGCCCAGGCACCCCCGGCGGGCTCACTCACCGGGGACTTCAAAGTGGCCACCTGTCCCTGCCTGAGCAGCACTGAGCCCCCTCGGGCTGGGGGTTTGGGGCTTAGCTGTGGGTCCTGGGCCCACACTCAGCCTCTGAGCCACAGTCAGTGCCCTGGGGCCCTTCTGTGTCTGCCTCTGGGCTGGCACCAGTTCTGCAGGTGGGTGGACACGCAGGAGGCAGATTGGGCCAGGATGGGGCCCAGGTCAGTCTGAGCATGGCTTGCCACGTGTTTGGACATCATCATGTGACCCAAAAGCCAGGGACAGGCAGACCCAGCACCAGGGCGTGAGGCCAGAGCAGGAGGCACAAAGCAATGCCCAGAAAAGGGAGACATGGAGACAGAAAAAAAGAAAGAAAGAAAGAAAGAAAGAGACCCAAGGGGCAGAGAGAAGAAGCGGGTGCCAGGCAGAGAGGTAGGGCCCAGAGAAGGAGCCAGGCCTGGAACAGGGACAGGTGATCAGGCGATTCACTGTCCAGGGAGCCACAGCCTGGAAGGGACATCCCCTAGGCTGTCCCCCACCATACTGGGAGTCCACGCCATCCATGGCTCTCCGTCCATCACTCACACCCTCCCAGTCTTGGTCCCCACCCCTTCTCAATGTGACCCGTGCCACCAAAACCCCCAAGGCAGAGACCAGGGGGGCCTCATCCTTGGGACTCCCCGCCCCTCCCATCACGGCCAGGCTCTCGGCTCCTCCCCTGCCCCCCACCACAGGGTGGCCGAGACAGCCACAAGTGGATCAGGTGCTACTCTTTGCCCTTCAACCAGAGCTGTGCAGAGACCCTTCAGAGAGCCACAGGCAGCAGAGCGGCAGCCCTCGCAAGCTAAGGATCAGGGCAGCGTTTAGGGGAGGGCATCCCCTATAATGGCCAGAGCACCAGTGGCCACAGACCACAGGCCGAGAGGGATGGCCAGGGTCGGCTGTCACATCCAGCCTGGCGGGGCAGAGCCAGGAGCTGCTCCTTGTGCCCACGTTAGGTAGACCAGCTGTCCCGCCTGGCTCCCTCCCTGTGAGCTGGGGTCCGTGGTGGGGAGGGCCTGTCCAAGCTCCCCCTGACACCAAGGGACTGTGTGGCTGCTGCCATCAGGGGCTCCCCAGGGAAATCAGCAGCAGCCAATAAACTCCACCGCCCCCCTCAGACCTCCCTCCTTCCTGAGCCACCATCGCTCTTGTCCATCGACCGAAGCTGCCGTGGTGGCGGCAAGGACAAGGCCCTCGTCCATCAACGCGCCAGGCAGCCCCGGGCCCTCCCCGCCCGGGAGACAGTGCCAGCTCCCAGCCTGGCTCCATCACGGGGGCCGTAGCCCGTGTCCAGCATTTCCCCGGCGGCGGCGGGGGGCCGGGCAGTGCCCACCACCACCCACCAGCCTGACATTTCCAAACAGGCTGGCAGGCGGAACGGGCCATGTCAGCAGCTCCCCAGGCGCCAAATGCCACGTGGCCACCCAAGCGTGGCAGGGAGAGGCCGGCGGCCCTGCCGGGCATCAGGCAGCCTGGAAACGGGCCTGGGCACCTGGGGCTGGGGGTGGGAGCGTGTGGCTGATCCGCCCAGCTGCCACTATGGGGAGAGTCAGCTCCCTGGCCACTCCCACCCTCCTCTAAGTCAAGGGGGACCGGGGCGGGGGGTCGCGAGGCACCTAGGAGTCTAGCAGCTGGGGCCATTGCAGCGGTAGATAGGCCTGGCGATCCAGGGCCCACCCCTGCCACCCTGCCCCTCCATGAATCCACCAGACCCAAGCTGAAAACCGCATCCACCCAGGAGGCACCCGCCCAAGCCCAAGCCTGCTCCATTCTTAGGAGTGAGGGGCTGAGCTTGGAGGGGGGGCTTGGGGGGGTGTCTCGCCCACCAGAGAATATCTGGGGTGGGAAGGCAAATACCTGGTCAGTTTGAAGAAAGTTAGGACACACTTAGGGTGGTTCTAGAATGTTCTAGGCTGACCGAGAGAACAAAGGCAAGAGCGGACTTTTCTCTTTGCAGCTTGGAAGATGTCAATGCAGAAGGTGGGAAGCAGCCAGGACAGGAGGACAAGCAGTCCCCAGAGAAGGGCATGGCCTCTGAGTGACCCCAAAGCAGGCCACCAGCTGGGAACCAGGAGGAAACCCAGAGAAGAGGGACTACGTGGGCCCCCGAAGGAGCGCCTGGGGCCACCCAGGGACAGCGAGGCTGGGTGCGGGAGCAGGTACGCAGAGTGGGTGCCATTCAGCGGCTGGAAGGACGTTCAGGGACGTAGGTGTGGAGGGAGGTTGAGACACGAAGTCTTGTCCCTGGCTGGGCATTGGCCGGGACTGAGCTCACCGCTCAGCCTAACTGGCTCTGTGGTGCCCCGTGCACCTGTGTCAGTGCGGATCTGGAAAGAGGTGACCCCCTGCACCCAGCACCTGTGACCTTGCCCTGGAGCAAAACCCTGGGTCCCTCCCCAGAGAGCTGGAGCCCAGCCCAGCCCGCCCGCTGAAGGGGTCTCACTGGCTCCTTGGCCGCCCATGCCCGCTCACTGGGCTGCCGCGTTGCGCCAGCACAAGCCCGTTGGTGGCTGATTGATGGGCAATAGTTTTACCTCCCAACAGCCCGAGCCCCATAATTTGGAGGCATAAATCCCAGCCTGTCGAGCTCAGCTGACAAGGAATGACACCCGGAATTAAACGGAAGCATAACAATTAACAGCCCGTACAAAGGCTCCGAGCCGAGCCCCGGCGACCAGGAGCGAGCCTCCTACGCCAAGGCGGGACTCCCACTGGCTCGGCCCGGGCGAGCACCCACGTGGGTCCACCTTGTCTGTTCCTGATGTCTGTTCCCTCCACACCAGAGCAGGTGCAGTCGCCAGCAGGTAGGCTCCCCCCTGGGAGGCCAACACTCGGCACACCCCTTGGGGAGTGAGTGTCCCGGGCTCCCAGGAGCTCCCAGGAGGGGCCTCGCCCTGGCACCCAACAGCATCTCACCCAGGCCCTGCTCCTACCAGGCTCCGCTCACAGGCTGAGGACAGAGGCAGCTTGGAGGCGAGGCAGGGGTGCAAAGCCCCACCCCCACAACGATGAGACCCTGCAGTGCTGGGAGGGTGCCCCCAACAGCACATGACCCCCGGGGGGGCCGGGAGCCTCTCCGCAGAGCTATCCTGAGAATCCGCTGCCCCCCATGCCCCTGTGGGCAAATATTAGCCAGGTCGCCCAGAGCAAGATCCAGCTTGCGGGCCACAGCCACCCAGAGGGACTCAGGGGGGTGGGAACAGGCAAGGAGATCCCCTGTACCCCAGCATCTGAGGAGGCAGAGGGCACAAGTCCCCAGACTCAGCTGCAAGCCCATCCCAAGGGGGACATGCTGGTGGCCCATGTGTCTGCCCCGCTGCCTAGAACAGGCACCTCTTGGGTCTTGCCACTGGAAATCAGTAAGACAGCAGTTCCAGGGATAGGGGGATGTCCAATGGCCCCCCAGCGGGAGGCCGTGCAGCCAGAGGGTGCCTCAGAGAACCCTGGCTGCTTCCCGAGACACCCCCCAACCTGCCTGCCTCCATGCTGTGGGGAGCCACCCCCGCCCAGGCGCTGGGCTCAGCCCCCTCCCAAGTACTCCGGCGGGAGTCTGTACCCGCATTGGGAATTCGGGGCAGGTCCGGCTGGCATGCTGTGTCGGAGAAACGCAACACAATTAATTAGCCCCCAGAAAAAAAAAAAAAAAGCGTTTGAAGTGTTTATTGCGGGCCCGCGCTCCTGGTTTTATAAGCAGATGGGGAAATAAAGTGGCGGAGACGACAAGCCGGGAACAGCTGCACAGGGACCCGGAAACCTAATTCATAATTCAGCAGACTAATCAGAGAGCATCTTCGGCAGGCGTCAGGATGCAGGGACGTGAGGCCGCAGCTGATGAGCTGCACGCCCCTCCCCGCCCCGCCCCGGCCCTCGGCCTGCTCCAGCCGCCCTGGCCAACAGCCTGAGTCACGGTGACCGCGCACCGAGCTCGCTCTCCACACCGGCACTTCCTCAGCAGCCCGTGGGATGTACAGCCGCAAGCCCATCTTCCAGGAGAGAAAACTGAGGCTCGGGAAAATAAAGCTGGGTGACAGGCCCTGGCTCCTGGATGTCCCACCGCCCCCCCGGCCCCGGCCGGAAATCGCAGAGCTGGCTCTGGCCTCCTCTTGCTGGCTGGCCTGGAGGACATGCGCAGCGGGTGGAGGGAGGCAGGGCGCCCCAGGGCACAGCCTGTCACCAGGGAGCGGCCGGAAGGCACGGGGGGGGGGGGGGGGGGGGGCGGGGCTGCCTCCGTGCAGAGCCAGAGCCGGGCGGGGCCTGGGGTGGGTTGTGCACAGGGCAGCTCCTAAGGCCCCACGCAGGGGACCAGAATAATTGAACATAAAAATTCACATGCCTTTTATGAATCTTCGCGCTCCGACAGGACCCCCGTGTTCACAGCAGGCGAGGACTGCAAAACGCATGGGGTGAAATATTCGTGCAAGTCCTTGCTTTCCCCTCGGGCGGCTGTTGAAACAGCGGGAGGTGGAGGGTGGGCACCAGGCCTCCTCCGCCCCTACCCTTCCCCCACACACATGCCCACGGGCATGTCCCAGCAGCCTGTGGGGAGCCAAGGGCCCCACCCACATGTGCTGCAAGCATCCCAGGCTGATAGTGTCCAAGGGGCTGAGGATGCAAGCAGAGGAAGACCAGGGTGGCACCCAGACTCAGGACAGAGCCCTTTGCCAGGGCACAATTTTCCAGCCCTCAGACCAGAGTCGCCTCCTTACAAGACTGGCAGAGAGGACAGCCCAGCCATCAAAGCAGCCCAATGGCCCCGTCTGCAGGTCAGCGATCGGGGCAGGGCTCTGCCGGGTGGTTCTTCCGCTCTGTGAGGTGTCCACAGGTGTCGCTGGGTGGCGCTCAGCCCCAGCTGCACTGACTTCCACTGGCTGCTCAGGGCCAGGCTCAGGGATCTCCCTCATGGCCAATAGGCATCTGTGGTCGTCCACGTCCCCGCGTGGCAGCTGGGTTCCAAAGGCTTGGGCCTGGAGCAGAGTCACGTCCACCCCATGGGGACAATGCAAGCTGTCCCAGACCTGCTTGCGTACAAGGTGGGATGAAGGCCAGGGTAATGGCAGAGGGTGTCATGGGAGGGGTGGCTCCATGGAGTCCCTGCAGGAAGTGTGGGGAGAGGCAAAAAAGGAGAGCTGGCCTCAACCCCAGCCAGGAGCCCCGGGCTCACGTGTCCCAGAGACATGACCCTGAGATATCAGCTGGGGCGCCAGGATCTGGGAGCCGACAGGAGACGGGGTGCGTAGGGTACCCCTGGCTGGAGGTGGCCCTGGGTCCAGGACCCTTGCCAAGGCAGGGTGTCAGTTCTGAGGTGGGATTTGGGGTCAGCAGGCAAAGCTGGCCACACTGTGACCCCCTTCCTCTCCTCTGAACCTCGTGGGGGGTGGGCATCACATACCACATGTCCTGTGCCTCCTGTAGCTAGCATGTAGGGGCAGGTTCCTCCTCATCCTACCCCAGCAGCTCAGAGAGGGAGACCCACCCACCTGAGGTCACACAGGTGGGAACGTGAGGGCAATGTCCCCGCTCCATGCCTGTGTTCTAGGCACAGGCTACACCCTACTCCCTGCCCCTAACAGAGGGCTGCCCTCTGCGACCCTGCAGCCCAGGTGGGCTTCCAAGCTCCTGTGAGCCCCGGATAGGTGCCTGGAGGAAGGCTGGCATCTGGGCAAGACAGGGATATGTGGGGCAGAAGCAGACGCAGCCCCTGCAGCTCTGCACACCTGCCTCTGGCTTGCCCCGTCCAGCCCCCAGGAACTCCTGCTGCATGGTCACCTCCAGAGTAGGCTCCGGCTGTGTTCGGGGAGGCAGGTGCCCAGGGTGGGAGGCTTGGGGCACACAGCCCTCCCCCTCTTGCTGGGCTGTCCCAGAGGTGGACCTGGGCTCAGGCAATCTCACTAAACAAACACAGCCGATCTGCTTTTTCGTGTAAACAGCAGTCAGAGCCGCTCTGTAAAGAAGGGCTCAGCGAACAGCCTGGTCCCCCCCGCACCGGGGAGGGGGGACTGGGGCTGCAGGCGGGGCAGGAGGCTGCTGTGTCCTTCCAGGCAGGGAGAGGGGAGGGGGCCCTTTGACCCAGACACTGAGCTCAGGCCACTCCTCACCCTGTCCAAGTCCTCAAGGCAAGACGCCCAGACGACCCTGCTCTAAGTCCCTGGCCACTTGGAAAGCCCCACTCCTGGGGCTGTTGGGGGTGAAATTAGCAGGTGCAGGTCCGTTCCTGGAGTCCCCACATCCGCTAGCTCCCAGCCCTGCCCCCATCCTTGGAAATGCCAAAGGCCCATTCTGGCCCCAGCAATAGCTGGCGGGGGTGGGCACAATCCAGACCCACAAGGAGTCCCCAAAACGGGCCCATGGCAGCTGGCGGGGAGGGGATCGTGCACATGTGGGACTCAAGGGACTTCTCTTTTTTCTGATTTTTTTTCTTCTTTTTAAAAGCTTTATCTATTTATTTAAAGTCAGAGTGACAGAGAGACAGAGAGAGAGACAGAGAAAAAATCTTCCATCCACGGGTTCACTCCCAAAATGGCCGCCATGGCTAAGGCTGGGCTGAGTTGAAGCCAGGAACAAGGAACCCCATCCGGGTCTCCTGCATGGGTAGCAGGGGCCCAGGGACCTGCGTCATCTTTCACTGCCTTCCCAGGCACCTTAAGCAGGAAGCTGAGCAGCTGGGACTTGACCTGGTGCTCACATGGGATGTGCTACAGGCAGTGCCCCACACACGCCAGCCCCTGCAATTTTCCTTACACCGGCCTAGAATCGGAACAGAAAACATCAGCACACAGCAATCGGGCCTGCTTGGGCAGGGTGCAGGGGGAGTTGCACGCGGAGCTCAGTACCTGGCTCCTTCCTGACCACCCTGGCTGCAGGGTTAGGCTACTCTGGGGTTCGCTGGGGTAAAGGCTCAGGCTCGGGGCCGCCCCCATGCGTGGCCACCCGCAGGCTGTGGTGTCTTCCCAAGAGCTTTTAGGTCCCTCCCTGGGAGGGGCGTGGAAGGTAGGGGTGGGGGAGGCCACCGTCTCATTTCCCTGTCACTGCCACAGTTGCATTAACTTGTATCTAATGGGACATCGGCTATTGGGCATGGAGCAATTCCAGTTTAATTAGGCGTCAGAAAGCGGGCATTAATTACAGTAACAAAAGACTCAGCACAGCCTACACTGGCCCTGCTCCGCGGGGTTGGGGCCGGCGTGCAGGAGAGGTGGAAGGGGCTGGGGCCCGCCTCCTCCCACAAGCATGCACGCAAGCATGTACACAACCTGCAGGCTGTCACTGCTCTGAGCCCAGGTATCCAGGCTTCCCAAGACTGTCGGAGCCCGGAGCTGGGCCTCCCTGGGCTGGGCTGGGCTGGCCACTGAGCGCTGAGCCCCAGCAGGAGAAGACAGAGGACTCCCAGAATGCTCACGGATCCCCTATGTGGGTTCCCCTGGGGATGCCGCCCGGCCCCTGTAGCCCTGAGCCCCTGAGCCCAGGAGCCGGCCCTGGGGATGGCCGTGTGGGCACCTAGGCTCAACCCAAGGGTCCCTATTGCCAAGTTGAGAACCGCGCCCCCCTCGAACCACAGGAGGATGGGTGGGCCCCACCGATCACTCCCCCTCCCCCCACCCAGAGTTCCTCACTACCCAGCCCCGCTTCTGGGAAGCCCCTGACAGCTGGACCCAGGGGGTCGGCCCCAGGCTGCTCTGTGCCAAGGCCAACGCCGGGCGCTCACGTATCGACGCTTCCCATGATGATGATCATATTTTCCTCATCGGTCGAGACTGGAATCAATGGCATTTGAGTAATTGGAGATTGATTTTAATTAAGTCCCAGCAGTTTCATAGAGCGGCCCCACGGAGGGGCTTCTCTGTGCTGGCTGCAGGAGGGTGGCGGGAAGAAGACCAGGTGGGGACAGCGCCACCACCTGGGCATCCTCAGACTGGACCCTGGCCTTGGGACCCCCCCCCCACACACACACACACACAACCTTCCAGAACTCACAGTACCTTCATCCAAGGCCAAGTTCAACATGCAGGCAGGAGTCTGCAGGTGGGAGTAGCTGGGTGGGGTCTCTGGCACATGGGGTGGGGGAAGTTCCAGGGCCAGGGTGAGGCACCTATCACCCCCTGCTGGACCTGGCACAGAGCTGGGGTCCCTCCCCTCCCATGCTCACTGACCACTTACTCTCTCCAGCACCTGAGCCTGCTGTCCTGGGATCCTTTAGCCCACACCCCACCCTGTGACCCTCCATCCCCCCTGCAGTGGACCCCCAGAACTGCCCCAACCTGGCCCCCAATCCTGAGCTCCACCAGCCACAATGGATGAGTAGGGCACCTGTGAATTCCCTGCCCCAACCCTACCTGGTCCCTGTGGGCTATTTTCTTCTTTAAATTTATTTATTTGAGAGGCAGAGTTACAGACCGAGAGAGGGAGAGAGAAACAGAGAGAGATCTTCCATCCGCTGGTTCACTCCCCAAATGCCCGCAATGGTCAGAGCCACGCCAATCCGAAGCCAGGAGCCAGGAGCTTCGTCCAGGTCACCCACGTAGCTGCAGGGGCCCAAGCACTCGGGCCATCCTCTGCTGCTTTCCCAGGTGCGTTAGCAGGGAGCTGGGTTGGAAGTGGAGCAGCCAGGACTCGAACCAGCCTCCATATGGGATGCCGGTGCCACAGGTGGAGGCTGAATGTAGTACGCCACAGCGCCAGGCCCCCTCCCAAAGCTTCTGGTGCTGCTGCCAAGAGACCCTGTCCCTGCCCCTCACACACACCTCCTCCCACCCAGCCCCCTTGCTCTTGGAGACCCCAGGTCTCCCAGCCCCACCAGCCGGAGCTCAGGTTAACAATGCTCAGGAGTGCATTGTTAATGAGGTGGCCAAATTGCTGTCCTCTCACTCACCGTTTCACCCCAAGGCCCTGGGGACAGGGAGGGTGGGGGTGGGGTGCTGAGCCCTGGGGAGGGACTGCCTGGGACTACCTCTGGGTGCCAAGGCTGCACCCACCTGAGGGGTATCCAGGCCTGGGGCAGGGACTCAAAGGCATTGTCATAGCCCCCAGGAGGCCCCCAGCTTGGCCCCAGCCACTGACCAAGCCCCAAGGACCCTCGGTGACAGAGACCTCGGCACCCTTATCCCAACCCACTCTGCAGATGGGGAAACTGAGGCTGGGAAGGGAGGTGAGCGGTCCCACCTGCAGAACAGGGCCTGGGACCTCCCAGCTGCCCAGGAAGCCTTTGCCTCTGCCCACCCCACCCCGGCCCAGCCCCTGTAATTGTGTCCCAGCCCCCCAACCCCCCACGGAGACCGTCAGCCAGAGCGAAAGTGGGTGGGAGCATAGGGGGTGGTGGGCTGGGGGTGGGGGGTGGGGAGCAGTGATAGAGGCGGCAGGGAGGATGGGCAGGTGGAAGAGGACTCCCCAGCACTGCCCGACATGTGCTGGGAGCTCACAGGTGGTTTGGCTTGCACCTGCTGAGGTGGGCGGGGCCTCACTGGGGGAGCCTTGATGGGCAACACTCAGCGATCCAGATCCGCTGATGGCCTTGGAGCCTCTGCCCCCAGGGAGCTGGGCAGCACTAACACTGCAGCTGGCCTTGCCCTTGACCCAGGCCAGAGGTCAGGAGAGATCTGGACAGGGGCCAGGGAGGAGGGTGAAAGACAAGGGTCCCCTAGCCCCCAGCACTGGCCCTTGGGGACCCAATACAGCCTTGACCCTTCCAGGCATCAGTCTACTCCTCCAGGTGTGACCTTGAAACAGACTGGTGCAGGGGTGGCACCTGCCCTGGCCACAGCCTCCTGTGACAGGAGGGTCCCCTCCCCCCCACAGCCACCACCCTCTGTGAACTTGGAAAATGCCAAGTTCTCGGCCAGCCTGCACGAGCAGCCACGGTGCGCCAACCGCCCCATCCCCCACTGTTACTCCCATGATGACGGCCAGGTGGTGACCACCATCGGGGCACGTGTATCCCTTACCAGCGGGAGGTAGCTCGGGGTCTCGCTTCTGACCAGCTTGCTTACTGCGCTCTGGGCTTTGCAGGCTGGGCACTGGGCACAGCCCCCAGCCTCCGTGTGCACATCCAGTCTACTCCACAGCTGGGCCCCAGAGAAGGGACGAGGTGGCTCTGAGACACTGAGCCAGGCCCAGTAGGAGGTCACCAGAAAAAGTTTGGCTCACGAGACGGACAGCAGGTCCGGAGGTCCAGCCTCCCAGTGTCCAGTTGCTTCTAGAATGGCCCTCTTCCTCCCCCTGCAGGCGGAGGCTCTGCACTGATCAACACACTGTGGCTGCCTGCCTGGAGGAGTGGGGCAGCACAAAGCAACCGCTCACACTTTAGTAAGAATTGGGGGATCAGAGGCAGCCCAGGGCTAGATCCCAGAAACATAACAAAATACTCCTGAGCTAACCCCATAGCTGCCCCCACAACAGCCTAGAGGGACAGGGAGTGAGCGAGGTAGGCTCCGCCCACCTGGCCCGGGACTGAGCAAAGGCACTGCCTCTCTGAGCATGCGTGTGAGGGCTCCGGGTGTAGGAGGCAGGCCTGGGGAAAGGGCAGAGCAGTGCTGGTGTTCAGCCCAGAAGATTCCACGGCCCCAGCACCAAGGTGCCCGCAGCAAGCCTTGATGGGTTTGATTTCACTTTCTCATCACGATTATTCTGAAAACCATTAAGTGCCATTATTAATCTTTGAGTAATTATTACCTGTTCTCGTATTAATTACCTGGCCATCGGGAATGTCACCGGGACTGAAGATTGTTAATGGTTAACAATAAAATGCGAGAGAGGGGAGATGCACCTGCTCAGGGTCTCTCCCTGCCCAGGCTGAGGCAGGCACAGGGCTGCCTGGCAGGAACAACCCCTCCCCACCACCCCAGCTTGACCAACGACTAAATTGGGGTTGGTGTTGAAGGACATTGTCCACATGGCGTGACCATTTGAGGGCACAAGTCTTTCAAGAGTGGCCTGCCCCTCCTGCCTCTCCACCATGTCCACTCCACGAGTACCCATGTCAGACCAGAGATGAGTGCCAAGCGATGCCACCACAGCGTTAAGGATGGTGGTGGTGATGGAATAGCAGCCCTGACTGTAGTGCTGGAGGCGGAGTTGAGGGTGGCAGAGGTGGAGGTGATGGAGGTGGTGATGGAGGTGGAAGTGATGGAGGTGGAGGTGATGGAGGTGGAGGTGGAGGTGGAGGTGGAGGTGGAGGTGATGGAGGTGGAGGTGGAGGTGATGGAGGTGGAGGTGGAGGTGGAGGTGGTGATGGAGGTGGAGGTGGAGGTGATGGAGGTGATGGTGGAGGTGGAGGTGGTGATGGAGGTGGAGGTGGAGGTGGAGGTGGAGGTGATGGAGGTGGAGGTGGAGGTGATGGAGGTGGAGGTGGAGGTGATGGAGGTGGAGGTGGAGGTGGAGGTGGTGATGGAGGTGGAGGTGGAGGTGGAGGTGGAGGTGATGGAGGTGGAGGTGGAGGTGATGGAGGTGGAGGTGGAGGTGGAGGTGGTGATGGAGGTGGAGGTGGAGGTGATGGAGGTGATGGTGGAGGTGGAGGTGGTGATGGAGGTGGAGGTGGAGGTGGAGGTGGTGGAGGTGGAGGTGATGGAGGTGAAGGTGGTGGAGGTGATGGTGGAGGTGGAGGTGGTGGAGGTGGAGGTGATGGAGGTGGAGGTGGAGGTGGTGATGGAGGTGGAGGTGGTGGAGGTGATGGTGGAGGTGGAGGTGGTGGAGGTGGAGGTGATGGAGGTGGAGGTGGAGGTGGTGATGGAGGTGGAGGTGGTGGAGGTGATGGTGGAGGTGGAGGTGGTGGAGGTGGAGGTGATGGAGGTGGAGGTGGAGGTGGTGATGGAGGTGGAGGTGGTGATGGAGGCAGTGATGGAGGTGGAGGCAGTGATGGAGGTGGAGGTGGTGATGGAGGCAGTGATGGAGGTGGAGGTGGTGATGGAGGTGGAGGTGGAGGTGGAGGTGATGGAGGTGATGGTGGAGGTGGAGGTGGTGGTGGAGGTGGAGGTGATGGTGGAGGTGGAGGTGATGGAGGTGGAGGCAGTGATGGAGGTGGAGGTGGAGGTGATGGAGGTGATGGTGGAGGTGGAGGTGGTGGAGGTGGAGGTGATGGAGGTGAAGGTGGAGGTGGTGATGGAGGTGGAGGTGATGGAGGTGGTGGTGGAGGTGGAGGTGGTGATGGAGGTGGAGGTGGTGATGAAGGTGGAGATGATGGAGGTGTTGACAGTGGAGGTGATGGAGGTGGAGGTAATGGAGGTAGAGGTGATGGAGGTGGAGGTGATGGAGGTGGAGGTGGTGATGGAGGTGGAGGTGATGGAGGTGGTGATGGAGGTGGAGGTGGAGGTGGAGGTGATGGAGGTGGTGATGGAGGTGGAGGTGGAGGTGGTGATGGAGGTGGAGGTGATGGAGGTGGTGATGGAGGTGGAGGTGGAGGTGATGGAGGTGTTGACAGGGAGGTGATGGTCGTGTTCACAGTGACAGTGGTGATAATGAAATCTGAATCTCCAAGCCACAGAATTTCCCAGACGAGCAGTGTCTTTGCCCACCTCCGAGCTACCCACCCCTTCCCCGCAGGGCGGGTGGTCCCCAGAGGCAGGACGAGGCGAGCTGTGACCGACAGTCACTATATCTTGAGCTCACGGGGAACATTTCATCTTAGTTAAAAATAAATAAGTTCAATTATTGGAAAGGGGAAATAACCTAGTATTTACTGCAAGTGAATCGAAGGTAATTACTCTGGGCAATGTCCCCTTTCAGGATGCTGGGCACTGTCCCCTCCTGTGAGGTGCAGAGTGGCAGGTGGGACGGCTTTGCAGGGCCTGGTGCAGGGAGTAGTGTGGGATCACCCTGCCCTGGGACCCCAAGGAGGTGCACGCCCCTGCTGTCACCAAGGCAGTGGCTGTGGGGGTAGGGTATCATGGGGTCCTCAACATAGTCACACCCCAGGCCCTGGAAGGGCATCCCAGACCCTCACTCCCTGACTCTCTTGCTCACCTGCTGTGTGACCCCCAGACAAATCCTGCACCTCTCTGAGCCTCCCCCAGAACCACTCCCAGCTCTGCTGAGCTTAGGGCCCTGGAGCTGACCCAGCCCCAACGCTGCTGGCAGAGGGGGGTGTGGAGATTGCATGGGCTCAGCACCCCCTCAGGGCCCTGAATGGGCGATGAGTTCCAAGGAGCTACCGTTGCAATTAGTGGGAACCACACTGTGTTTGCCAAGGAGGAAAATCCCACCTTGGAAATTCACTTTGGATGCAAGTTCAGTTTCCCCCACGGGGCCATAAAACCTTTTCCCTGATCACCTGGTACTGCTGGCTGCCAGGGTGGTTCATCGTGAAGACGCTATTTGGAAGCAAGACACCCCTGGGCGTGTGTGTTGAGGAGAGAATTAGCTGCACAGCCCCACAAGGAGCCCCGGTCTGCTCCCTGCTCTGCAGAGACCTCAGTAGATGGACCAGCCCCCCCACCGGGCATGTTGGGCAGGGGGGCGGGGGGGTGGGGACAGGCACAGGCACCACCCTCAGAAGTCCCCTACGTCCCAACAGGCTGGTAGAGCCCCAGACTTGGGTCTACCCACAGGTAGGAAGACTGAAGCCATGGGGGCCAGAGGTGGGGGCAGCAGCCCAGCTCTCCTGGCCCACACCTCCCCCCCACCCCAGCCAGCCCCAGCAGCCACCACCTTCCCCCCACCCCCGCCAACCCAGGACCAGTCTCATCCCACAGTCTCTCTTTACAAATCGTTTCCTTGATTACCGAGGGTTACAAGGAAGACACATAATTGGATCTCCAAGAAATTACCATTTTTATAACTTGCGCCCAGTTCCCCAGATAAATTAACCGTCTCCCCCCCCCCAGCCCCACCCCACTCTGCACAGCGGCAGCGAGCCTGCTCACCGCGCATCAGCGAGAGCATAACATCACCCCCTGGACGACCACTCTGGCCTTATTCACAAGAATGCCCGGCAGGGGTGGTGACACTTGGGTGAAGCATGGCTGGGGTGGGGGGAGGAGAAGCACCTGCCCACGGGAGCTACCAAGGCTCCCATTGTTCAGCAGCTGCTGAGGTGTTGGGGGACATGGGGAGCGAAAAGCTCTCTGGAATAGCTAAGGTGTCACCACCTTCGGCCACAGGGGTCCCCACACACTGGTCTATGCTGGGGACAAGCCTGCTCCCATGGCCCTAAGTCCCACCCACTGCCCCCAGCTGCGACAGCTCAGATGGGAGTCCAGTCCCTTGGGAAGGGGCAGGTGAGGGACCCTGGACAGCGCTGGTGTCGGTCCCAGGAGCCAACAGTGGGGAGAGGGTCTCCCTGAAATTCCCAAATGAAGTTGCCCCTAACCCTGCCTTGTCCAAGGGCCACCCCACTTTAGCCAGCCCGTCCGCATGATCATGGCGCCATCTGGTGGTGGATTTCGTAAATGCACCCGCTGCTCCTGCCGGCATTTTTACTGGTTCAGGTAGATACAGTAGCAGGTGCCCGCCCCTGAGGCTCTCATTGGACCCAAGGTGTCTGTTACCAGGGCACAGAGACCCAGCCTGCACTGTGGGACCTGGCAAAGTGACCTAACCCTGACCATCAGGCACTCTGAGCAGGCTAGCTTGGAGGGGCACGTGGGCACAGGGGGACGCAGGAGGGGAACTGAGCAGGGCTTGGGTGGGGTCTTCTGTGAGGAGGGTCCAGGCAGGGGTGGGCATATCCAGCTAACCCCTGGTCACCCCGGAGGGCAGGGGCCACTTTCCCAGCCTCGGAGCCTTTGACACTCTGGGTTGATGGTGATTTATTGAGGCTGTGTCATCCGTAAGAGGATTTCCCCTGACATTCTTATGATCTCTCTGATTCTTAAATAAAAAATGTGAGCAGTGGATGTCCAGAGAGTCACTTGGGAGGCAGAGACAAATGGCTTGCCACTGGGCCTGCAGCCAGGAGCTGGCAGATATGCCGTGCCCAGGGCAGGGGTGGGGGAGTCCCCGGGGCTGCCCCTTCGCCCACACCAACCACCACCCCGTTCCAGGACCTGACACTTAGCTCCATGCTCTGTCCCCACAAGCTGGGGGAGGGCTAGGGAAGCTGGCTGGCTCCCAGCAGCAGATGTCCGTCCACTCACAGGGAGTGGCAGCCCAGCTGCCCCCGCCCTGCCCGGGGTCACTCCACAGGCCACCCCATCCCTCACATGGCCCCCAAGGAACCCATCCTCCAGTCTGGGGGCCCCTGGGAGACCCAAGACCACCCTTGGAGATCTCTGGGCACCAGCCAGGGCCACCTGTATCTTTCTTTTATTGTCATTTTAAAAGAGTATGTATTTATTTGGAAGGCAGAGTCAGAGAAAGAGAGAGACCGAGATCTTCCATCTGCTGGCTCACTCCCCAGATGACCACAAATGGCCAGGGCTGAACCCAGGAGCCTGAAATTCCACTTGGGTCTCCTCGTGGGTGGCCTGAACCCTTGGCCCATCTTCTATTGCTTTTCCAGGTGCACTAGCAGGGAGCTGAATCCAAAGTGGAGCAGTGTTCATACAGGATGCTGATGTCACTGGCAGTGGCTTAACCCCCTACAGACTCAGAGCTAGGGGTACTGAGGCCCCAGGCCCTGGCACAGGGTGCAGGGGGGGGGCTGGACTGAAGCTCTTGGCAGGGGGTTGGGGGAAGAGAGGGTAATGCCCGTGCCAAAGCAGCTCCACGGGAGCCTGTAGAGCCCCAGACTTCACCCTCCAGCCAGACTGAGCTGGGTTCGGGGGGTATTGGTGAGTGGGGAGGGAGTCTCCATGATGTGCAGCCTGGGTGAGTCTGGGCCGGGAGCCTGGGGGAGGGGAATAGATGTGGCCTGCCCAGTGACCCCAATTTAGGTCCACTCAAGGCCTGCTCCTGGCCTGAGAAATAAGCTAAGGACATTGAATGTCAAGGTCATGGGAAATATTGGGCATAGCAGCCCCCTCTCCGGGATGTGGCCAGGCTCAGGTCTCTATGCTGGTGGCCAGCCCCACCCCTGCCCCCTACCTCTCCTCCTCTTCCTCTTCCTCCCCTCATATAAGGAGGAGCCGGGGCTTCCTCACAGCTCCGCTGGGGCCTCCCCAAGGCCATCTGGGCGTCATGGCAACACGGGCAGGAAGCGGTTGCCATGGCAACAGGCGTCCAGGGAGGCGTGCTGCCTAGCAACAAGAGCCACAGCTGCTCCTCCCTCCCAACATGCTCTGGCTGGCCACGTTCCGCCCGTGTGGCCGCGGGTTCTGGCCCAGGACAGATTCAGCCCCTCTCCTGCATGGACAGTGCAGACCCCACCCCTGGGGGTCCCTGCTCTTTGCCCGCAGGTGGCAGAACAGGACAGAAGCCACCTGCAGCCTAATTTCCTGAGACCGGAAGTGCGGCTGAGTTCACAGAACAAGTTGGGAGGGAAATCCGAGCTGGCTTTTGGGGACCACCCCCATTACTAGGGTCAGGAACCCCCACCGGGCAAACCCTCAGCCCTGCTCCTACCCTAGACCTCGGAACAGCAGTGGTGGACACCATCCGGAAGCAGGCGGCCACCCTCCTTCCCTGGCCCAACTTCTTCTCACTCCCGCCTCCCTCGTAGGCAGGCTCAGAAAATAGGGCGCCGAGAAGCTGGGCACAGGGGTTACGCCTCGGTTTGCAATGCAGCCGGCATCCTGTCAGAGCACCAGTTTGAGTCCCAGCTGCTCCACTTCCAGTGCAGCTCTCTGCTGATGCGCCTGGGAAAAGCAGCGGCGGATGGCCCAAGTGCTTGTGCACCTGCCGCCCGCGTGGGAGACCCGGATGAAGCTCCTGGCTCCCAGCCTGGCCTGGCCCTGGCTGTTGTGGGAGAGTGAACCAGGGGATGGGTTCTCCCTATCTATCTCTGTTTCTCTGCCCCCCTCACCCCCACCCTGGAAAAAGCAAAGCAAGACAAAGCAGACAGGGAGGGGAAGGAGAAGGAGAAGAGGGGGAAAGGCAGGAAGTCAATGACTGCCCCTCCTCCAAGCCTGCTAAACCCAAACACAGCGGCTCTGTGAGGAGGGGCCGCTCCAGACCTCCTGGAGATAAAAGCTGTGACTGCTGGCGCTCAAAGTAAAGACTTTTAAAAACATGCAAGAGTACTTAAAAGGGGGGGAGGGCGGCGCTGTGGCACAGTGGGTTAATGACCTGGCCTGAAGCACCGGCATCCCATATGGGCGCCGGTTCGAGACCCGGCTGCTCCACTTCCGATCCAGCTCTCTGCTGTGGCCTGGGAAAGCAGTGGAAGATGGCCCAAGTCCTTGGGCCCCTGCACCCATGTGGGAGACCCAGAAGAAGCTCCCGGCTCCTGGCTTCAGATCGGTGCAGCTCCGGCCGTTTCGGCCAGTTGAGGAGTGAATTCTCATATGGAAGACCTCTCTCTCTCTCTCTGCCTCTCCTCTCTCTGTGTAACTCTGACTTTCAAATAAATAAATAAATCTTTAAAAAAAGAATTCAGTGCTAAAAATCAAAACTTTGGAAGTACAGAATTAAAACGTAAGCTTGTTTTGGTGCAAAACATTGAAAAATCTACACATTGGGCTTTTCACGATACACATTTTTGCTTGCACTTTTTGAAGATCTCCCCCCATGTAAGAGAGAGAGAGAGTGTGTGTGTGTGTGTGTGAACAGTCAAGGAAATCTATCCACAAGCAACCAGACAGGTAGAAAAATGGAAAGAACACACAAGGTCAGTCTGAACAGCCCCAGGTCTGACTGCGGGGAGCTTGAAAAAGAACAGGGAAGGCAGAAGGAATTTTAACTAAGAAGCCGGCGCTGTGGCGTGGTGGGCCAAGCCTCCACCTGCAGGCCCAGCATCCCATATGGGCGCCAGCTTCAAGTCTCAGCTGCTGCACTTCCGATCTGCTGTGGCCCGGGAAAGCAGTGGAAGATGCTCAAGTGCTTGGGCCCCTGCACCACGTGGGAGACCAGGAAGAAGCTCCTGGCTCCTGGCTCCTGGCTTCGGATGGGCCCAGCTGTGGCCGTTTCGGCCAACTGGGGAGTGAACCAGTGGATGGAAGACCTCTCTCTCTCTCTCTCTCTCCCTCCCTCCCTCCCTCTCTCTCTCTGTCTCTCTCTCTCTGCCTCTGCCTCTCTGTAATGGTGCCTTTCAAATACTTAAATAAATCTTTAAAAAAAAAAAAGTAGAAGGTGGGACTCAGGCACTCCCCTATGGGACACAGAGTCTTGACTGCTGCTCCAAACACTGCCCCATCCTCTTTTTAGAGGTGAGGAAACTGAGGCACGAAGCCCCTGAGTCCTTTGGCTGACGGCCACACACCGCTGTTGGGTCCGGGCCCAGCACATCCCGTGGTGGCTGTGTGTCTCCCAGGCTCTACCCTGCGGGCCGCCCACTGCCCGCTGCAGCCTCACTGCCCTGGGTCCTCAACCTGCTCACTCTCAGTGCCCCCCGCCTATTCCCAGGACGGTGCACCCACAACGGATGTCCTAGAAGCTGCTCAGGAGACACCCCTGCAAGTGCTTCCCACAGGGCCACTCCTGCCTCATGAGGACCAGGTCCCTCCCTGCTCCCTAGAGCCTGGGGGTACCAGGGGTGGGCTGTGGGCCCCCTCCTCTGTGAGGCAGGCTCCAGAGGCCGTCAGAGGGGCTTGGTCCAGCCAGGCCCTAGTTGCTTGGAGAAAGGGGGACAAACCCAGTCAGAGCCCAGGTACTCAATCTCCTGGCCCACAGCCAAGTCACTGAGCCACAAGCCCCCATGCCCTGTTTTTGCTCTTTTTAATTTTTTTGAAGATTTATTTATTCGAAAGGCAGAGTTACAAGGAGAGAGAGGTCTTCCATCCACTGGTTCACTCCCTAGATGGCCGCAACAGGCAGGGTTAAGCCAGGCAGAAGCCAGGAGCCAGGAGCTTCTGCTGGGGCCCAAGGACTTTCCTAAGCACATTAGCAGGGAGCTGGATTGGAAGTGGAGCAGCCGGGACTCCAACCGGCACCCATACAGGATGCCGGCATTGCCCGCAACGACTTAACCCAACACCCCACAGCGCCGGCCACTGTTTGCTTTTGCTTTTAAAGTGGAAGCAGTTACATGGGAGTGGAAAAGCAGGAGTCTCTCGGGCCTGGAGGCCTCTGGCTCTGGTGGGTGTCAGGCAGGGGAGAGAGCCAGGTGGAGGGTGCTTTCGCTGGAAGTCCTCAGACAAGGCTTCTGGTTCAGCACACTGGCACAATCGTGCTTTGGTGTCCATTGGGGGATTGGTCTCAGGACCGCCTGTGCACATGACAATTCTCTGTGTGCCAGTCCCTCATACAATGGTGCAATATGGGGTATGTTGTGCCACATGAGCCACTGCTTGGGACACCTGGATCCCATCCCATCAAATGCCTGGGTTCTGGGTTCAGGCTCCACTTCTGACCCAGCTTCCTGCTAACATGATCCTGGGAGGCAGGATCAAGTGCTCCTGGGCTCGTCACCCATGTGGGAGACCTGGATGGAGGTCCCAGCTCCTGGGGTCAGCCATCTGGGAAGTGAACCAGCAGACGGGAACTAACTCTCTTTCCTTGTCCCTCTGCCCTCTATCTCTTCCTTTCAACTAAATATTTTTTAAAAGAACGCAATAATTGTACCCACAGGAGCCGACATAAAATAACTGTTCAATAAATGGTTAAAGGGGGCCTGGCATTGTGGTGCAGTGGGTTAAGCCATTGCCGGCTACACCGGCATCCCATATGGCCTCCAGTTCAAGTCCCGGATGTTCCACTACCCATCCAGCTCCCTGCTAATGTGCCTGGAAAAGCAGTGAAAGATGACCCAGATGTTTGGGCCTCTGCCACCACCCACATGGGAGACCCAGATGAAGCTCCTGGCTCCAGCCTGGCCCAGCCTTGGCTATTGCAGGCATTTGGAGAGTGAACTATCACATAGGAGATCTTTGTCTTTTTGTCTCTCAAATACATTTTTGAAGGAGATTTGATTTATTTGATGAAAGACAGACTTACAGAGAGAGGGAGAGACAGAGATAGAGAGAGATCTTCCATCCTCTGGTTCACTCCCCAGATGGCCACAATAGCCAAGCCTTGGCCAGGTCAAAGCCAGGAGCCAGGAGCTTCATCCGGGTCTCCCACATGGGTGCAGGGGCCCACGTGCTGGGCCATCGTCTGCTGCTTTCTTGGGCACATCAGCAGGAAGCTGGATCAAAGTGGAGCAGCATTTATATGGGATGCCGGCGCTACAGGCGGCGGCTTAACCTGCTAAGGGAGGGGACGGGGCATGATGAGAGGCAGCTGGGGTGCAGCGGGACCGAAGAGGCAGAGACGAGACGCTTCCTCCACGCCCCTCTTTGTGGTTGCCACCACGTGCTCCAGCTGTGGGGCGGGCGGGGCGTGGAGGGCCTGGGACCTTGGCCCATTGTGACCTCCGCAGCTGGCACCCAGGCCTTTGTGACTGTGACCTGGGGGGGCAGCCCTGCGAGCCTGCTCCACACCAGAGTGTCCTCAGTAAGAGGGTGGCAGGCGGGCCAGGGCCAGAGCCTGGACCTGGGGTCAGGAAGGGGTCACAGGGAGGCATGGAGGGGCCGAAAACCCTGGGCCCCTGCGGCCACTCCCACCCCCAGTGTCCCCCAGCCCCAGCCTCGAGCAGCCACGGAGGATGCCTGGAGCAGCCCTGCCAGGGATTTGTAAGGTGGCCCTGCCTGGTCCCTCTCCCCTCCGCTCACTCCCTGGAGTCCACCAGGCCGTTCCCAGCCCCAGGGGCAGCAGTCGGGGGAGCCGGGGTGGGGGGTGAGGACCCCCGGCTCTTCCTCTCCAGCCATGAGGGAGAGACTCAGCAGCAGCGGGCCAGGGAGCCAGCTGGGCCAAGCCACGAAGTGGAGGAGGGGCTGGGGTGGGGCTGGCCCCTGCACCCGGAGCCAGAGCAGGGGGCGCCCAGGCAGGGGGGGAGCCCCAGCGCGGCGCCCAGGTCCTGCACCTGCCCCTGCCCGACCCTGCCGCCAGGGGGTGGGGCCCCGGCCCCGCCCAGGGCAGCCCCCTCCCAGCTGCCCAGCCGACCGCTGGGTTCCGCACAGCAGCCTTTCCTACAGCTGCAGCAGGAGAACCAGAGCCTGGTGAGCCACCAGCCACCGCCCCCGCAGCCCGCCCCCGGCCGCCTCCCGCAGGAGTGACCGCGACCCAGTTCCCGCCTTGCTCCTCCCCACCCCTCCCCATCCCCGCCCCGTCTCCCTCCAGAAAAGGCAAAACCAGGACCTCCGGGAGCAGCTGGGGGCCCTGCTGGGGCCCGGGCAGCCGTTCCTGCCCCTGTGCCCAGAGCATTCCAGCTGCAGCGCCCTGACCTGGGTAAGAGCTGGAGAGCGCGCCGCGGGGCCACAGGCAGCGCCCGCCGCCCCGGGGCTGACGTGGGCCTCTCCCACAGCCCCCCGAGCCCACCAGTGCCCGGCCTCCGGAGGACAGGGCCCCTGTGCAGCTGCTGCGGCAGGAGGTGTGCCGGGGGGAGGAGGCCTTCGTGCAGCGGTCCCAGGTGGGCGTCGGGGGCGGGGCTGCGGAGGGGGCGGGGCCCGCCCGGCAGCCCGCGCAGGTGGCTCCCTCCCCCCTCCCCGGGGTCAGCGGGAAGGGCCGGCCCTGCCCACGCCCTGTTCCTCCCCCAGAACGAGCTGCAGCAGATCCGCCTGTCCTTTGAGAGGAAAAAGATGGCCATCACCGAGGTGCCCGCTTGACCGGTGGGGGCGTGGTGGGCGGGGCGGCGCTAGGAGACCCCCCACCCCCACTGCTACCCGGCTGACCCTGGCTCCACCCCACCCCACCCCCGACTCCCAGGTGTGGGACGGCGTGGCTGAGGTGCACATGGCTCTGAACAACCAGGCCACCGGGCTCCTGGTAGGTCCTCCCAGGGGAGACATCCGTGGGCGAGGGGGTGGGGGGGCGTGCAAGGCGGGGACAGGGCGGGGAGTGCCCAGTCGCCCTGCTCTGTGCCCAGAACCTCAAGAAGGACATTCGGGGCGTGCTGGACCAGATGGAGGGCATCCAGTTGGAGATCCTAGGGTGAGGGGAGTCGGCACCAAAGCCAGGAGGTGGGACCAGGGTGGGGGTCATGGCGGGGCGTGGTGGTGACTGCAGCCCCACCCCAGGGAGCGGGCCCAGTGCCGCACCCAGGCCAGGAAGGAGCAGAACTTGGCGTGCGCCGCGGTGAGCGCCCCTCCTCACCTGGAGACCCGAACCCACCTGGCGGGGTGGGACAAGTGGAAGCCCCGCCCCCAGGAGCCAGGTGCCTGCGGGAGGGGTGGGGGCGGGGCGGGGCCGCAGCCATGGAATCCCTGACCCCCGTCAAAGGTCCCCCAAGCCAGGGACCCTCCTCCCTCCCCTTCCCCAACTCGAGGAGGGGGCCTCACCGCGTCCCTCCCTCACAGAAGGGGAGGCCCCCGCTGGGATGCTCCGAGAGCCTCAAGGACCAGCTCTGGTAGGTGGCTTGGCGGGCTGAGCTCTGTCCCCACCCCCTCCCCGGGAGCATCCCCCAAGGGCGCCCCCCTGCCCCCTGACCGCCGCCGCCCGCAGGCTGCTGGCCCTGAGGCTTCTGCTGGGCGCCCTGCTGGCCTGCACCGCCGCCTACGTGTACGTGGTGGACCCGGCGCCCTTCGAGGGGCTGGTGCCGCCCCTGCTGAGCCGCGCCGCCGTCTGGAAGCTCCGGGCCCTGCTGGGCCCCTTCCTGCGCCTCGAGGTGGACGACTTCCTGCCCTTCTAGGCCGGAGGCCCCGCGGCCCCAGCGAGGAGGAGGCCAGGCGGCCGGCGCTGGCCCGGGTGCCCTGTGGCCGTGCCGGCCCCTGCCCACAGCACCGCCGCCGCCACGCACCGTCCCCGCCAGGAGCCGCGGAGAAGGGTGGAGGCGGGTTCTGTCCTGAGGGCTGGGCCTGCGGCTGGACATAGAGTCGTGACATGCATGGCCTTGGGAGCTTGTTTCCATGGAGTCGGGGGCGGGGCCGCGGTTCGGACATGACCCCCCCCCCCCCCGCGCGCAGTGGGGTTTCCGTGGGGACGGGGGCGGGGCCGGTGGGTCTGACACTCCCCTCACCCCACGCTGGGCCCAAGGCGGTGGGGGGGGTCCCCTGGAGTGGAGCCTCCCCCCAGCTTGGGTTCCCAAGGGTGGGGCCGGACCTGAGCCTAAAGCTGTCACTGCAGGGCCTCCACTGAAAGCCGGTGGGGTCCGGAACCTCACACCCCTCCTCCCCTTGGAGTGGGGGGGCGAGCAGGACACTGAGAGGTCAAGTTCTCAGCCTCGAATCTGCTGACCCCTGACCCACCCCTCACATGAACCCCACCCCCACACAAGGCCAAGTCACCACCACGGCCACCCCCCTCCCCAACCCAGGGTCTTCTGTCCAGGCCGGCCTCCTGGCACTCTTGGGGCACAGATTGGAAGAGAGCACGGGGTGCGGACAGAGCTGTGGAGGTCAACACCAAATTTTTATTTGGGAAATCAAATTGGGAGGAAGTACCCTTAGGTCCATGGGGACTAGCTGTGTGGCCACTCTCACCCCATCTCCGGATGGGAGGGACAGAACCACTGCCCGATGGGCCCTGGTACAGGGACCTGCACCGGTGAGGGGCCCCACCTGGCCCTGGCCCTGGGGCTGGGGGCTGCAGCTCCCGAGGCAGGGGCGGCACCAGGGCAGGGCTGGTAGGCTGGTGTCCGGGCTCACAGGGCTGGGCAGCTCCAGGCGTTAAGGCATCTGTTCATGTGAGGGGAGCGGGGATGGGGTGGGAGGGTGCAGAGATGTGCTGGGGGCAACCTGAGACCCCCCACCTCAGCCCAACCCGCAGAGGCCTAGGCGTGGGCAGGGTGGATAGGTAAGTGGCTGCTTTGTAAAGTGCTTGGTAGAGAGGAGGCAGGGAGGCTGGGTGAAGGCCCGTGCTGGTTCCAGCAGCTCCAGAGCCGGCCCCCTGCCCCAGGTAGGGGTGGAGGGTGGCTCAGGGACACCCCTGCCCCACAGCAGGTGGGGGAACTTCCTGAGGTCACTTGGACATGGGGTCACAGGCCCCAGCAGGCTGGAGTCAGGCTAGCAGAGAGCCCCGTCCCAGGGTCCACGGCAGCCTGGGGTCTCCGGCTGTGCTTCCCACTAGGGCCCCAAGAGGCTGGGGAAAAGGCTAGAGGCGGCCGAGTGCGGGCGGCACGTGGCCCCGCGTGGGGGAGCCCCCTCGGCCGGGCTCCAGGGGGCCCGCAGTGGCGGGCGGTCCTCGGGGCGGCCGAGGTGGCACAGGTGCAGGCCAGGGGTCACCCTGGGCTGGCCACGCCGCCCCCATCCACGGCTGCAGGTGCCAATCCACCCCCTGCGGGTGGGCCGCGGGCGTCAGTGAGAGAGAAGCAGAGAGGTGGTGGAAGTCAGCGGGAGGCAGCGCCGTGGGAGCCCCCCACGCCACTCACACTGGGAGCTGCGGCCCCCAGCCCGCCCCTGCAAGGCTGCCTTAGCCCCACCCTCCCTACCCTGGTTCCCGCTCATTTGGCAGGCAGAGACCAGCAAATGCAGGAACCCTTCCCACAAGGACCCCCCCCCCCCCCCAGCCAGCAGGTTATACCCAAGCCACCTGCTTCAAGGACCACAGCTCTCCCAGTCATTGCCAGTATGGAGCCCCCACCCCCCTGCCTATGCCGGGACAGGGACCCCCTGACAGTCCCCACCTCCCAGGCCTGTGACTTGGCTCCAATCGGAGGAACACGTGACCCTGTGCCCGCTGCAGCCCCCCCCTCCCCCCGAGCCAGACCCCTGGCCTCCCCCTGCCCTGGGGCGGGGCCTGCTGCCCTACAGCCATAGCCCTGGCCTTGGCTCAAGCACTGGCTCCAGATGCCTCTTTTTCTTTTTTTAATAAAATTATAGATATATAGATGTAATATAAAAACATAAAACAGACACAACGCAAGCGGACGTGGCCATGTGCTTAATCTTGGGTCCCTGACGCCAGGGGAAGCACTGACCCCACCCCCATCCCGCACCCGGGGTGCTCTCCACGGGTCTGTGGGGGGGGATTCTCCAGTTTGGCAGGGAGGGCCTGAGGGCTGGGGAGGGACTGCCTGAAGTGGCATTGCAGGTGCCTCCACCCGCCCCACCCCCACTCCCCGGCCTCCTGTCGCCTCCCACAAGAGCGTAAAGCATGAGGTTAAGGCTTCGATGAAAGGGACAGCGGCGATCCGAGCTGGGCGCGGCACACGGACATGGGGACGAGGGCCCACGGGCCGGGCGAGACGGGACACACGGAGCCGGGGCCCCGCCACAGCTGTCCAACTCATCTGCTGCAGCCCAGAACCAACCAGGCCCGGGCTGCACTCTAGCCCACCCCCTACAGGGGCACGGGCCTTGGCCAAGCCACAAGCAGGGTCTGTGAAAGGCAACGTGTTAGGGGGCCCGGAAAACCCACCTGCAGGGAGAGCAAGCAGGGGGGCAGCCTGCCCTGCGGGAGGAGGAGGATGGTGGGTGTGTGGGTGCTGGGGCAGCAGGGGTGAGCCTGGCCAAGGGCGCAGAGACAGACCGGCAGCCCCCAGCCCTGCCTCACACGGGGGCGGGGAGGGCCTTGTCCCAGAGCAGATGAGTGGCCAGGCGGACAAGCAGAGGGTGAGGGGACCAACTCTGGAGGCGTGGGCGCTTCCTCCTGCTGCTGCAGCCGCGCCAGGCTGGGCGGCCCCCTCTCCCTGGGGGAGTGGAGGGGGCGGGGCCGAGAAGGGGGTAGGGCCGCTGTCCCGTGGAAACACGGCAGATGGGTGGCAGTCAGTCCTCACACCGAGATCTCGTAGGTGGTCCCACCCACGCCGGACACCTTCTTAACCAGCGTGTGCCGGGCAGGGCTGGCGGAGGGCCCCGGGGGGCCGGCGGTGGGCCCCAGCCGGGCCAAGCCCGGGGACTGCCCGTTAAGCTTACTTGGGGGGGTCTTCAACTGAGGGTGGTCCCTGCATTAACAGAAGCAGACCAGGCACGCACACGGTGAACACAGGACCACAGGACAGGACAGCGAGTGGGGGATGGGGGACACGGTGAGGGTCGGGATGGACACGTGGATTGGCACACAGAGCTGCTACAGCCCTGCCGGGGTTGAGGGTCTGCTGTCTCAGGACAGAGGACAGTACAGTCACCTTGCCCCTCCTTGGTCCCTCGGTCCCTCCCCCCCAACAGACACGGGCCACAGAGAGGGCTGGCCAGGTGGACACTGGATGATGGAGTCCCCAGGCCTTGCCTGGTCCTGTCCTCCTACCCACACTTCTAGCAACATTACTTATACACCCCTGGGGGTGAGAGTCCCTTCACCCCCACCCATCAAACCCACATGTCCCTGACTGGCCCCGAGGGTACGGAATGGCCTCCTGCTGGTGGCCTGCAGGCTGTGGGGGCAGAGCTGTGCCCCAGCCGTCTTGGGGCTGAGCGGCCTGGATGTGGGTCTCATGGGTGGCTGCCGAGACCTGGGTGGGGTGGCATCAAGATACCGCCTGGTGCCCAGCAAGGCAGCCAGCCCAGAATCCTCAGCTACCAACCCACTGTGGTGGTGGGGGATGGGGGGCCTCTCCAGGCCTCAATCTCCCAGTCTGTAAGCAGGGGAGCCCCTGCTTCCTGAGAGCGCCCAGGGCCCCGTGAGGGCCAGGCCCTGGCACCCTGGGCAACAGGTTTTGCTTCCGCCAGGTGAGCACGTGGCAGCCCGGAGCCCCCTCAGCCCCTGGGAAATGCAATGAGTAGACTTGGGAAAGTCACGGCCCGTGGCTAGCAGGAGAGCCGGCGCTGCCACGTGGTCTCTGCTCCAGGGGCCAGTCTAGCCCTGACCTTGACCATAACCCAGGCCTCCCACGTGCTAGGTCTGTGCCAGCTGCGGTGCAGGAGCTACTGGGCACAGAGTGCACAGCCTGCCCCTGCCCAGGGAGGGTGGCCGGGGGCCTTTGAGGCAGGAGGCAGCCCACCCTCCCTACCCCGTCCCCCTGGAGGCAACCACAGGCCACAAGGAATGGCCCGAGTCGGCCCACCCCCTCCAAGCACCCACCTCTGCACGGCCAGCGAGGGCGGGGGCTCCGAGGGGAGGTCCGAGTGGATGAAGGCGACAGCTTTGGAGCCTGCATAGGAGGGGGAGCGGGGGGTGCCAGGCGGGGAGGGCAGGCCCTGGCGGGCAGGCGACCTGTGGGAGCCGCTGCCTGGCCTGGGCCCTGGGGCGTTGTTGTTGGCCTGGTCAGCCTGGAGGGAGGAGGAGGACGTCCTCGGCGCCCGGCTCACGGCGCTGGACAGCGAGGAGAGCGACGCCTGCAGAGCGGGGTTGCGGGCGCCGCCACCTCCGCTGCCGCCGCCGCCAAATCCCAGGCCGCCCACCAGGTCATCCCTGGAGCCGTAGCGCAGCGCCAAGCCCCGAGGGCCGTCAGACAGCACGCTGGCCTGCTGCAGGCTGTAGGAGCTCGGCGCGTCGTAGACGCCCGAGTCGCCGAAGAGCGAGTCGGCCTGCGAAAGCAGCAGCCGCTCGCGCTCCTCCCTGTCCTTGCGCTCCTGGATGGAGGCCATGATGGTCCTTGACAGGTTGTCGTAGCGCACGGGCGAAGGCTCCCGCGGGCGGGGTCCCAGCACCGGGCTGAAGCTGCGGGGCGGAGGCCGCGGGGGCTCGCCCACAGCGCCCGGGTGCAGGTAGGGCGAGCGGTAGCCGGGCGCGCCCGCCGAGGGGTGGGCCGGGCATGCGCGGCCACCGCCGCCGCCAGGGGACCCGGGGTTCAGCAGGCTGTCGTAGGACAGGCTGCCGTTGCGGTTGGGCAGCGCGTGCGGGGCGAAGAGGCCGCGGTGGGGCGCGGGGTTCCCACCATCGGAGCGCAGGGGCTGCAGGGCCACGTGGTCTCCGCCCCGCCGGCTGCCCGCTGCCTTGAGGCTCAGGGAGCGCAGCGCCCCCGAGAAGGCGTCAGTGGCGCTGAGCGGCGGGGACGGCGGGTAGGCGGCGGCGTGCAGGCTGCCGGGGCCGTAGTCTGGCAGGTCCAGGCTGGGCTCGGACACGAAGTCCAGGCTGTCGTCCCCCAGGGTCAGGGAGTCGGGGCCGGGGACCTGCGGGGTCATCAGCATGCCTCAGCCCCACCAACACACACACACACCTAGGCCACCCTCTCTGCCTAGGACCACCAGGTGCTATGCGTCCACGTGGAGACTGCAATCCCAGGGACCCCAGCTGAGGTAGGCACAGCCGACATGTCACCCACCACGGACCGGGCCAGGAGTGGCACACAGTGGCCAGCATCCCCCAAGGGAAGGGTGGTGGGGTGGGGGCCACAGAGTGAGGCTGGAACTGGCCGCTGTGGACATCTGGGACTGTGCCCTGGCAGCCCACCCCCCCCCCCAGCTCACAGGGGCCACCAAGACAGCCACAGCGGGGCTCAGTGGCCGAAGGCAGCCCAGGGAGGACAGGGGCCTTGTGGCTGCCAGGCTCCAGCCACCACTGGCTGTGAGAAAGGGAGTGAGAGATCCCGAGGGCGTCCCCAGGGTGGGGCTGGCCTGGCTGCACCAGGGGCAAGCCTCTCCCGGGGCCGGCCCTCACCCAGGGGAGGGGCCTCTCCAGGGAGGGTGGGGCCTGGGCTTGCTGGTCTCACCTGCTCCCCAGGCCCGCAGAAGGGCGCCTTGGGACCCGTGGGGAAGCCTGGTCGAAACTTGTACATGGCAGGCGTCGGGGGGCTGGTCCTCTGTGCCGACAGAGCACTCTCTGGAGACACAGCCACTGTCACACGGGGGTCAGCTCGGTGGGGGAGGAGGGTCAGTCCACGCCCCCACCCCGGCGTGGCCACCCCCCACCTCACCGGCGCTGGCCGGGCGCGGGGTCTTCACTTCACCACTGAACGTGCTGCTCTCCATCTTGGGGGGCAGTGGAGGCCCCAGGTCCAGTGGCTTTTCGTCCAGCCGGTCCAAGCTGCCCTTGGACTGGGAGAAGGCGGGGTCAGTGGTGGGTAGGGCTCGGAGGAGGGATGGTGCTTAACTGGGGATTCCTTCCTGGGGCCGCTGGGCCCAGAACTGCCCAGTCTCCCCGCGTTCCACCTCCCTCCAGCCTGCCCGCCTCCCACCCGGGGCTCCCACCTTGCTGCGGCCCAGGCTTGCCTTCAGCCCATTATCACTGAGCTTGACCTTGAGCGGGGCGGCCCGGTCCAGCAGCTCAGGCCGGAGGAAGGGCGGCTTCAGGCTCACGGACAGCGGCAGCCGGGGCGGCTCCCCCACATACCTACACCAGGCAGAGGGGTCAGCGGCCAGGCCCAGGGCAAGGCCAGCCCCATCTGCCAAGAGCAGAAGTGGACCAGCCTGAGAGTCCACAGCCTCCCCACCCCACACCCGGCAAGCAGCCCCTCCCACCCTCCTGCCCAGCCAGGCCAGGCCTCACCGGGGAGCCAGGGGGCTGCAAAGCACGTGTTCCACGTTCCCGTAGCAGCCTCTGGTAAAGGGGTTCACGCCTCCACGGAACTTCCCGGTCACCTGTGGACAGGGGAGCCCTCAGCCAGCCTGGCCACCAGGGTCCAGGCCAGGGTGGGCAGGATGGCTGGGAAATCCTCAGAGGCTGGTCCCTGTGGGAGGCACCACAACTAGGCCCTGATGGGGAGCTATGGATTTTTCTGGACCCTGGACAGGACGTGATCCATGGGCAGGAAGTGAGGGAGCAGGGGACAGGGCAGGTGTGGCCCCCAGCTCCATGAGCCCTACCCAGGGATGTAAGTACCAGATGATCCTCCTCCTACCACCACTGCACAAGCGCTGGCCCCCAAACCCCGCCCCGCTGACTCCCACACAGCCCTGGAGGGGTGTGCACCTGCTCGTTGGTGGTGCGGCCCCGCGTGACCAGCACCACGTGGAAGCCGGTCAGGCCAATGACAGGGATGAAGAAGAGGCCGGCCACACACATGACAGCCATGCTGGCCCGTTAAGGCCAACGCCCTGGGGGGGGGGGGGTCTGCAGAACCCCACCCCCACCCCCACCACGATGACCAGCAGTCGGGCCCTGTGGACCAATCCCTCTCCCCACACCCCGTACCCAGGAGGAAGGCGACCGAGCCCTCTGAGCCCCCCCCCACCCCAGCACACACAGGCTGCAAGGATACGTGATGGTGGTGTGGGCTGCGCCCAGCCCCTCGGCGTGGTTCAGCACGTAAACGAGGCCAAAGGCCACGACGCCCACCATGTGCGCGCTGAGCGACAGCAGGAACAGGAAGAAGTAGCGGTAGTTGCGGCGGCCGATGCAGTTGTTGACCCAGGGGCAGTGGTGATCGAAGTCCTGTGCGAGGGAGGACGCGGTGGGGTCAGGGCGGGGGCGGGGCTTGGGCCGCAGGGGCGGGGCCGCGCGGGGGCGGGGCCGTCACCTCCACGCAGTTGTCGCAGACGCTGCAGTGGGAGCAGCGGGGCGGGCGGTAGAAGTGGCACGTGGCGCACCACTTCAGGCGGACCTGGATGCCACGCACGTCCACGTTCTTGTACAAGGGGGCCCGGAAGTCGTCCTCCTTGTCCTCGTCCTCATCCGCTGCGGGCCAGGGGAGCGAGCCAGGTGACTTCCTCAGTGGGAGAGCCGCGCTCTCTCCCCCACTCCCCGCCCTGCCCCGCCCCGGCCAGGAGCACCCCAAGGCTGTCACCGGTGTCAGCCGCTCGCGCTTCAGCGCACCTGCGCAGGTGAGCTGCCTCCTACCTCGGGGGAAGACGCCGGGGTCCATGAAGGTGGCCATGCTGAAGTTGGCCAGGACAAAGAGGAAGATGATGCCATTGTAGACGGGTACGGCGGGGGACACGGCTCGCGTCAGCCATGGGCACCTGCAGGAATCGGCCAGGCAGAGCGCTGGGGTAGGTGGGCAGGGCCGGCAGTGCAAGGGCAGCGCCCACGACGGCTAGGGCGGCTGGTAACCCACCAGGGCAGTTCAGGCCAGCCCCGGGCCCCTCCCCCGCCTGTTGCCAGTCCAGCAGGGGGCCCTGTCCCCAGGGAGATGGGGGTGTGTGTGTGTGTGGAGAGCCTCCCCAGCCCATTCATCACCTGCTTTGCAGGTGGCCACAGAGACACATGGAGGCCTCAGCCCTCCCATCTCTTGCCGCCCCTAAGCACCTGGTTCCAAGGTCGCCCCCTCTTCCAGGAAGCCTTCCAAGACTCCAGGCTCCCGCCTGGGGAAGAGTCCTACATACTGCCTGCCTCTGCCCTCACTGGGTCCCCTCCCTGGAAATCCACAGGTCCCCCTGCAACAGGCCCTGCAGAAGCCACTCTGGCCCCTGGCACCCCCACCCGCACCTTCCCCTGGCATGCCCCGTACCTGGCTGCTGTCCACTCACCTCCCCGTACCCAGGCCCTGTGGAGTCAGGGGCCCGTGGGGAATCCCCCCCCCGCCTCCACCGCAGCCCTGACCGTGGGGAACGGGGTGCCCAGTGCCCGCCGGCCACACGGGTGCACCCACGCCTGCCGTGGCCGGGAGCCAGCCCGCCGCCCCGGCAACCACCTCCATGGCAGCAACACTATTTTTAGAGGGAAGCGAGAGGCTATTTAAAGCTCCCGTTTCCCACGCAGCACCCTCGGCAGGGCCCAGGGCCCACAGCTACCCCTGCCTCTTGGCCGTGTGGTCTCCTCTGCTGGGTGGCCTCCATCAGCCCTGGCCTGGGGACCTTGGCCGCGACCCCTTTCCCTCCCAAGCCCCCTCATTCCAGCCCAGGGTACAGGCAGCAGGCAAACCCCAACGCCGTCCGGCAAGGTGACCATGTGCTGGGCTCATGGGGGGCGAGGGGGCACAGCCCCAGTCCCGGCTGCTGTGGGCTCCACAGGCAGGTGAGGAGCCCTGGCCCTCTGGGGAGAGGCGGAGCCCCCTTGGACTTGTATGCGGGCTGCGCTGCCCGTGTCTCCTGAGCCTCCAGTGCCACCTGCAGGCCAGGTGGGTCGTGCAGCAGCCGGAGCAGGGTGCGGGGGGAGTGACGCCTTGGGTCGGGTGAGGGCAGCGACCGGTTTGCTCTTGGAAACCCTGCCATGCCCACCAGCACCTGCACCTGCCTGTGTGCTTCCAAGGGGGCTTTAGTGGACTGTGGCAAGCGTTTTGGGGGTGGGGGCGGGTTCTCTGATTCGAGCCTCGGCCCCCCCCACACACCTGTGCTCCCCGCCCTGGCCACCACCTAGGGAAAGCATGCTTCATACAGATATGTACTGTGCAAGACACACAGGCTCAACACTCACACACAGCCACCCGCACTCGTGCACGCGACACAGACCTGCACACATGGGCACACACAATCACACACGTGCCGACAGCGGCTCCTCCTCCCGCTGCCTCTCCCCCCATCCCAGGCCTGTCCCCGCCTCTCTGGGCTCCCCCTCCCACACCCCCCTCCGTGGAGAGGGCAAGTGCTCCAGGACACATGAGGACATGTGGTAACATGTAAGGACACACTAGGACGCATGAGCTTGCGGGGCGGGGCCAGCGGAGCTCCAGGCTGAGGGAGGCTCCTCTTGGCCTGCAGGGATGACACCCTCCCAGGTCTGACGTGCACCCTAGGGTGGCCCCACCCTGGCTGGCTCCAGGAGGCCCTGGTAGGCGCCACAGAGACAGGCCCCTGGGCCATGGGCGTGGCTTCTGGCCTTCGGTAGACAGGGCAGGGGCCGACACTGTCCCCTGACCCCTTCCTGGCTGGCTTGAGCCCTGCCGCCGCGTGTTGAGGGCGGGCCTGAGTGTGTGTGTGTGTGTGTGTGAGTGGGTGTGGTGGGGGGGGCACCTCAGAGGCCGTCTTCCAGGTCCAGCCCACGCCTGCCGACAGCGTCAGGGCCACGGGCCGGGACACGTGCCACCGCCGTGGGCTCCACCCGGGTCGAGGCCCCAGTTCTCGCGCTGGGTCAGGGGTGGCGGGGAGGGGGAGCCCAGCGGGGAGACCCCGCCCTGCGAGGGGGTGGCTGAAGGGGCAGAACGTCCCGCCACAGCTAAATGCGGAATGGAAAATTTTAACTCAGAGGTTTTCGTTGACTTCGAGTTCTTGGTTAACACCGCGGGTGTCTGGGAGTCACGCTGGCCTCCCAGGGGTGGCTGGGCCCAAGGCACCCATCTATGCCAGTCCCTTCTTACCAATACCTGGGGAAACCATAGGGCCAGGGGGGTAGCGAGTCCTGAGACGGCTCCCACCCCAGGCTCCTCTCTCAAGGCCCCATTCGGTGGCTGTATCTGCCTGAGGTCCCTGTGGCCGCCCAGGGTCTGGCGTCACAAGAGCCTTGTCATTCTGCAAAGTGCCTGGGTGGGGTGGGGGGTGGGGGCGCAAGGAGCAGGCTGTGGCAGGAGGTAGTGGGTGCAAGGCCTGGCCTAACCGCTCCTGGCCCAGCCTGGCATCGTACCACAGTATGAAGGACTTCTGGGACCCAGACCCTGCCAGAAACCAGGAGGACTTCCTGGAGGAAGAGGGCTCCTGAGAAGCTGCCCTGCAACATGCGACCCCCATCCTCAGAGGGGTACGCCCCCACATGGAGCATCCTTCCAGGGGGAGGGTCCTGCATGTCCCCACACCCCCACCCCTCCCTTAGGGAGCTGCTCATTCAGGATCCCAGAAAGCACCGCCCGCCTGGTGCATAAGCCCACTTGCCCGGTTCTTGTTTCTTCCTGAGTTCAGAGAGGGGACGCAGGGGGGCATCCAAGGAGCTGGGGGTAGGCCCTGAGTGCACACTGCACGGTAGCAGTCACTCCCGAGCCTGGACCCGAGACCTCCCTGGCCCAGGCGGCAGCATCCATGGGGCATGGAGGACCCGTCACCTGCCACAGGCCACAGCGTGGGGCCAGCCAGGGCCATCGTGGGCCAGGCACGGGCCAGGGCATTGCCCCCCAAAGGGACAGCCCCACCCTTCCAGAGTCCCCACGTCCCTGAGCCCGGAACCCCTTGCTTCCAGAACTGGCAGAGTGTAGGGTTTGGGAACAGCCTCAGTGCCCAACGCCAGGTTCCTGGGGACAGTGGCCACCTCGCAGGCCAGCTGAGGGAGAAAGGACGTGGAGGATCTCCGGGTGCAGCGGGAGGCTGGCTTCCATTTCATTCACTTTATTTTTTTCCTCCCCCCCTTGCATTTCACAAGTTCGCTGTGGAGCGCACTTTACCACTTTTAAAGTCACAGGAAGACGCAGTGACTTCCCCCTTACCCCTTCTCTGTCCCTGTCCCAGGCTCCCCAGGCCTGCCCCCAACGTGGGGACAGTCTGTGAGTGACAGGAACATGGCCCGGGCTGGCTTGCACCAGAAATACGCCGGTCCACACGGGCCTGTTTTTAAAACCACGTGTGACAGGGCTGCCACCTGGTTCCTGCCCACTCGGCGCAGCATCACTCACTCTCAGAACAGGTGGCTGGCCGCAGCTCTGGCTGCCTGGAACCTCTGGAAGGGGGGGGGGGGGCATATATAGTCCGAGATCCAAGCCACGGGACACTCCTGGAGCCCCGAGGAGGTGGCCCGGTGACCCTGGAGGGACAGCTGTGTCTACAGCAAGCCACTGTGTGTCTGGGGTGAAGAATTCGAGCCTGGAGACACCTGGGGTGGGGGGACCCTGCTGTCACTGGGTGCTCCCGGCCCCCCACCAAGAACTGGAGGCCTGAGGCTACCAGTCCTTGGTACTGCACCACACCAGCCCGGTATGGTTGCTACCCAAATATTTGTCTGTGCCCCAGTTCGGCCGGGCCTGGGAGCCTTGCTCAGAGGGGTGGCCGAAGCGGATACTGAGACCCTGGGGGGGGTGAGGGCAGGTCTCCCCTGGGGCCATGGCAACCAGGCCAGGCCAGGCCACACCTACGCGGGGAACTACTTGGCGATGCCCCAGGGCAGGCAGCCGGGAGGGGACCCAAGAGGCGCCCACGGCCACATACACTGGCGGGTCCGGGCAGCCCACGGTCCCTCGTGAGTCCGGCAGGGAGGGCAGTGCTGCAGCCACACCCTGGGCAGCCCGGCGCAGAGGTGAGGGGCCCAGCGTCCGCGCGCCCCGGGCTCACCTGTCCCCGGCGCCCCCTGCGCACCTGGCCCCGCGCCCCGCCCCTGCCCCTGCCTCCCCCCGCCCCGCCGCAGGCCGTGTCCCGCGCCTCGCCCCCTCCCCCGCCCCGGGGGCCGTGCCCGCCGAGCCGGCGGCGGCGGCGGCGCACACTCACGTGAACACGAAGAAGAGGGTGCTGGAACCGACCAGCAGCGCGGCGGCCGTGGCCACCGGGATGTACTTGGCGGGTTTGAGGCGCGTCCCGGGGCTGCGGGGCATCCTGGGCGCCGCGCCGCCGCATCCCTCCCCGGGGCCGGGCGGGCGGGGCCGGCCGGGGCGGGCCGGGTCGGGCCGGGGCCGGGCGGGCGGGCGGGCTGGACGCGGCGCAGGACCCGCGGCGGCGGCGGCGGCGGCGGCGGCGGCGGCGGAGGAGGAAATCCCACCCCCCGGGCGGCGGCGGCGCGCTGATGTCAGCGCGCGCTTAAGGTGGACCGGGCCATCAGGCCGGCGGGGCGGGGCGGCGAGGACGCGGCTGGGGGGGCGGCGAACACCCCCACGGCCTTGCCCGCTCAGGGGCGGGGTGAAGGCCAGCGGGTCACCTCCGGGGCCAGTGGGTGGACCGCTCCCTAGCCCCCTCCCGGGGCACGGTGGGGGTCTCTGGCAGGCGAATGGCCCAGGACTCCTGGACAGGGTCAGACCCGCTCATCGGAGCCCCCCACCCCTGGTGCCGAAACCCGGGAACTCGAACCAGACGCGTAACATTGCACGACTGGAGAGGTAAGATCCAGAACTTCACACGGGAGACGGGTCGACGTCGAGGAAGGGTATGTTAGAAGAATTTCTCCTGGTTATTATCATTTTTTGCCTTCTCTCTTATTATTGTTTTAATACTCGCTGTTATAGTTCTAAAGTTGTGTGCGGCCCAGAGTAAAAGGAAACAGTGCCTTTTAGAATCATAGATATGGGTACTACCAATAGTCATGAAAGTGAAAGTTTCGTGGATCCCATACAAGCATTATTAAAAGAAAGGGGATTAAAAGTTTCCACAAAAACAATAAAGACGATTTTAGAAGATATAGACAGGAAAGCCCCTTGGTTTGTTTACACTGGAGATATTAATTTGAAATGTTGGGAAAAATTAGGAAAGGATTTGGAGCAGGCTAAAGAAAAGGGGTCGCTTAGGGCAGGAACCCTTCCGTTTTGGAAATTGGTACATTCCTGCTTACAAACTGGTAAAAATGTGGAAATTATCAAACAAGGGAGAAGAGCACTAGCTGACCAGCAGGATAGTTGGTTGGAACAAAGTATTACGGAGGAGAGGGAACATACCAAAAGAAAAGGCAAGGTAAAAGATGAGAGATCTCACAAGGAAATGAAGAAATTTTTGAGCTCAGAAAAAGAAAAACCTTCAGCACCTTTGTACCCCGCCTTAAGTGAGTTTGAGGATCTTAGATTGGCAGAAGAGGAGCAGTATGAAGAAAATTTGGATGATGATTTCACTGAGACTGAGGAACAGGGCGCAGATAATAAAGTTCAGGCTGCTAGCGTGCGCCCTCCCCCTTATGTTATGCACAGTAAAGGCAGCCATTTTATTAAAAGGGAAACGTGGGCCCAGTTGGCATCAGCCTTCCCGGTATTTGAGGAACAACAGACTCAACGCCGATTTCATGAGCCTATACCATATAAACAGTTAAAAGATCTAGTGGAGGCCGCTCGCCAATTTGGTCCCAATGCCGCCTATACTTTAACTTTGTTAGGACGATTAACCACTAATGCTATGACACCTTCAGATTGGTTTGAGATTGCACGAGGCAGCCTCAGCACGGGACAATATCTCGATTACAGATCTATTGTTACCGATGCTGCACATACACAGGCTAGACAAAATGTGCGGGATGGTCAGCCGCATTGGACAGCAGATATGCTTTTAGGACAAGGACAATGGGCGGCTGATCAAACTCGCTACCCCCTTGAAGTATACAGACAGATTAATGACATATATCTCAGGGCTTGGAAGACTTTACCCAAAAGAGGTGAGGTCTCGGGGAATTTAACAAAAATTATTCAAGGGCCCAATGAGCCTTTTTCAGAGTTTGTGGGTAGAATGATGGAAGCAGCGGGAAAAATTTTTGGAGACGTGGAGAGTTCAATGCCCTTAATTCAGCAGCATATATATGAGCAAGCTACTAAAGATTGCAAACGAGCCATAACTCCATGGAAAGGAAAAGGGCTAGAAGCCTGGTTGAAGGCATGTAGGGAAATTGGGGGACCATTAACTAATGCTGGGCTTGCTGCTGCTATTTTAACTGCAACAAAACGTAATAACAATAATGGTGCATGTTTTAAGTGTGGGAAAATTGGTCATTTTAAGAAAAATTGTAAAGAACAAAAGGAGCATAACAATCCTGTGCGACAAATACCTGGCACTTGTCCCAGATGCAAAAAGGGGAAGCATTGGGCTAATGAATGCAGGTCAGTAAAAGACATTAACGGACAACCCCTCGAGACAATAGAAAAGGAGTCAAAAAACGGATATCGGGGCCCCCGTCCCCAGGGCCCGAAAGCATATGGGGCACTACAGGAACCTTCCATGCAGCCACCCCCGAAGTCCGCAGAGCAACCGCGGGCTCCGCAGGGCTGGACCTCCGTGCCACCTCCGGCTTGGTATTAACACAGAGCATGGGAGTACAGATAATAGATACAGACATGCAGGGCCCATTAGAAAAGAATACCGCAGGATTAATCATTGGACGATCATCATCAACGCTACGAGGGTTAATTGTTTTACCAGGAGTAATTGATCCTGACTATGAGGGTGTTATTAAAGTAATGTGCTACTCCCCTTTTGGAATAATTTCCATTTCCCCTGGCGATCGCGTAGCACAACTTCTGATACTGCAATCAGGTCATGAAAAATACCCCGCCCGGTCACGTGACCGCGGCGCATCTGGTTTTGGATCTACAGGAATCGATCTCGCATGTCTAAGCATGGAATTAGATGACCGACCAATGTTACAGATAGAGGTGGAGGGTAAACATTTTTCAGGCTTAGTGGATACAGGAGCAGATCATAGCGTTATGAGTAAACAATTTTGGCCAAAGGGATGGCCTTTGCAGCATGCCTCTCAAGACTTGGTAGGATTGGGATATCGACAGGCTCCAGAAATAAGTTCTAAGGAACTCCACTGGACAGTCGATAAACAACAAGGCACCTTTCGTCCCTTTGTGGTAGATTTACCTATAAATTTATGGGGTAGGGATATACAAACCCAGATGAAACTCATATTGACTAATGAGTATTCGCAGACTAGCAAAAATGTCATGGCAAGACAAGGATATATGCCCAATAAAGGGTTAGGGAAAAATCTTCAGGGTATATCAGAACCGGTGGAGTTAGTTCAAAAAACAGACCGCAAAGGCGTGGGTTTTTCCTAGGGGCCACTGAGGAAAAGCTATTACGTATTCCCTGGAGTACGAATAAGGCAGTGTGGGTGCCCCAGTGGCCCCTCAGTCGTGAAAAACTCGCCGCCGCTAGAGAACTTGTGCAAGAGCAGCTGATGTTAGAACATATGGAGCCCTCAGTATCGCCCTGGAATACTCCAATTTTTGTCATAAAGAAAAATCAGGCAAATGGAGGCTTTTGCATGATCTGCGAGCAGTCAATAGACAGATGCAATTGATGGGACCAGTACAGAGAGGACTGCCTCTTCTGTCTTCCCTTCCAAAGGGCTGGCCTATGCTAGTGGTAGACATTAAGGATTGTTTCTTTTCCATACCTTTACATTCTTTAGATCGAGAGCGATTTGCTTTTACTCTCCCTTCAGAGAATCATGAAATGCCTGACGCAAGGTATCAATGGAAAGTGTTGCCTCAAGGCATGGCTAATAGCCCTACTCTTTGCCAATTATATGTTAATCAGGCTATCGCACCAGCACCAGTACGAAAACAGTTTTCACAAGTCCGTATCATTCATTATATGGATGACATTCTTATCACAGCTCATTCACAGCAATTAGTAGATAAGGCCTTTGCATTGCTCTCCTCCTGCCTTAACGCATATGGTCTTTCTATTGCCCCAGAAAAAAAAATACAACAATCTGATGTGGTGCAATTTTTAGGAGCAAAAATTACTACAACTTCCATTCGGCCACAGAAGCTCTGCATTAGCACTCAAAACCTATGCACACTGAATGATTTTCAAAAACTGCTAGGGGACATAAATTGGCTACGTGGATATTTACCGCTGACCCGAAACGACCTGCAACCTTTGTTCTCTATTCTGGAGGGCAATCCAGATATTGCCTCTCCTCGTCAACTTACTCCTGAGGGCGTTAAAGCTTTGCAACTCGTAGAAAAGGCCATTAGTAAAGCCCAACTATGTAGGTTTGATCCATCTAAAAAATTACTACTATGCATTCTTGCTACGCCCACTACACCTACTGGAGTGGTGTGGCAAAATGCTCCTTTATGGTGGATACATGGTAATTCAGCGGGTGTGAGAACATTGCGGTATTATCCTGAATTAGTAGCTCATTATGCTCTTCTGGGTCTCAAGTTTTGCACAATGCATTTTGGTAAACATCCTGATGAGCTGATTGTGCCTTATACTCAGATGCAAATTGAGACTCTTGCCGGTACCACTAATGTTTGGCCTATTGTTCTAACTGCCTTCTCAGGTGTAATTGATAATCACTTGCCAGCGGACAAATTATTAACTTTTGTGCAGCGAAATTTAGTCTACTTTCCTAAACTTACAAAGAGCAAACCCATTCCCGCTGCGACAACTATTTATACTGATGGTTCCAAGACTGGTCGTGGAGCGTATGCTACAACTGATTCGGAGCCTGTGATTCTTCATTTTCGCCCTAACGCCCCTCAAGTGGTAGAGTGCTTAGTGGTATTGACAGTATTTCGCACATTTTCAGATGAACCCATTAATATTATCTCAGATTCCCAATATGTGGTGAATGCTGTCCGTTCACTAGAAGTTGTAGCTCATATACAGTCGCATAGCACGGTAGCCCCGATATTTCGACAAATCCAGCAAGCTATCCTGGTTAGACGTATGCCCTTTTTCATTGGCCATATAAGAGCTCATTCTGGCCTCCCTGGACCTATGAGTAAAACTAATGCCAAGGTAGATATTGCAACCCGTAATAGTGTCTTTGTATCTCTGACTTCTGTTGACCTAGCAAAAAACTTTCATGCCTCTTATCATGTTCCAGCTAATACGCTGCGCTTGCGCTTTCATATCTCCAGAGAACAAGCTCGGCAAATTGTAAAGGCCTGTCCAGATTGTGCAATATTCCTCCATCCGCCACATTCTGGTGTTAATCCTAGGGGACTAAAACCTTTATCCTTATGGCAAATGGATGTTACACACATCCCAGAATTCGGTAGGCAAAAATACGTACATGTCTCAGTGGACACATATTCTGGTGTCATTCATGCCACTTCCTTGTCTGGGGAACGTGTAGCACAGGTGAAACTTCATTGTCTTGAGGCTTGGGCAGCTTGGGGAAAGCCTGCCCTCATAAAAACTGACAATGGGCCCGCTTATACTTCAAAAGGCTTCGCTACCTTTATGTCACAAATGCAAGTAGCTCATAAAACTGGCCTACCGTATAATCCTCAAGGCCAAGGCATTGTGGAGCGCGCTAATCACTCCCTAAAAGAAACATTGCAAAAACAAAAAGGGGGAATTGCACTCCATGCAACCCCCAGAGAACGCCTCGCTATTGCATTATACACTCTCAATTTCTTACATTTTAATACAGAGAATGAATCAGCGGCTATGAGGCATACAAAAAATCCTGTACAAACTAGCCAAAAGGTCATGTGGAAAGATGTACTAGATAACAAATGGTATGGCCCGGATCCTGTGATACAGAGATCCAGGGGAGCAATTTGTGTTTTTCCGCAGGAACGACCAGACCCGATCTGGATTCCAGAAAGACTGACAAGGAGAGTGACAGATAAGAAAGAAGAGGAATTTCCTCTAGCAGTCTTGTTTCGACAGCCACGGGACTTTGGGATTATAGCCATTGTAACGGCAATTGTCGCCTCTGCCGCAGCGGCTGTTACGGCGGGAGTGGCCATGGCCTCCACTGTCCAAACTGTGCAGACTATTAATGACGTCGTAAAAAGAACATCAGACGCTCTATTTGTCCAGGAACGCATAAATGATCATCTGGCTTCGGGGGTGCTACTATTAAATAAACGCATGGACTTGCTGCAAGCAGCTATGGAAGATCTTTTTGAAGTCACCAGCCTAGGTTGCGTTCAGAGACTGCACCATATGTGTGTTACGCCATATCCGGCCTCTCTGAATGAGTCAAGAAAACTTGGGTCTTATCTATCAGGGAACTGGTCTATGGAATTTGGGGAACTTCAGCAAAATCTTACTATCATGATTTTGCAGCTGAATGAAACTAGAGCATCTGTTGTCACTCTGAAAGGGTTTTCTGATTATATATTACAGGGGTTACAATGGTTCAAAGAATGGGTGGGGGTTGGATTGTTCGGAGCTGTATTACTATTAGGGCTATTGTGTACTCTTTTTGTTCTTTTCCGATTAGTACGCAGCCGCAAGCGCGAAAAAATTGCTCTCCTGCAAGCAATGGCCGCAATTGAGGCAGGCAGTTCCCCCGCGGTTTGGCTCAGCTTGTTTGAAGAAGCTTAAAAGAATGTCCTTGCACTCAGGGGCCATAGTGCCATTGCACCTGATAGGAATTCTTTTCATCTGGGATATTGCCTTAGCACTCCGAGAGCTTTTGCTCATTGCACCGGAATAGGAGTATCCCTGAGCACAGGCGCCCCTTGATCGGCCAGCACATCATGAGGTGAAGGCCTGATCGGGGATAAGACCTCATTTGCTGTAAAAAACAAAAAGGGGGAACTGTGGCAGGGTGCCTACGTGCTGGAGTAAAGGTTGCTTGCATGCCTACGTGCTGGAGTAAAGGTTGCTTGTGTGCTCTTCCAACAGCCTTAGATAAGTGTCTGTGCGAAGGCACTAATGTTTAACAGGGCCAGTTTCTGCGCTCCTGGTAAGGCTTGTTTATTCTGAAGCTCCCTGCTTTTGTGGGTTTGTATTGTGCTGCTCTTTCGCCATGTTTAGACTTAAGATAATGTTTAACTATGTACTGGGACAGGGGATGGGTACATAAGCAGTGGAAGAAATGTGTTTAGCGCCTCTCCGCCTACATCTGTATTGACAACCGAGTGGCGTCTCAATAAACCGTGATCGAAGAAGGATCTTCGTGCCGTTAATTCTGTGCCTTGCTGGTCAAGGCTCGCCGCACACCCCCACGGCTGGGGTCGATGGGGTGGGTGTGGAGTTATGATTGTTGACCCCTGCCTGCCTCCCAGCCCCCAGCCCATCGGGCTCGGGTAGGCAGCTGGAGGGCAGGCGACCTTTCCACATCCTGGCCCAACTGCACCGGGGTTTGGACACAAGCAGGTGTGGGTGGGAGCCCCAGGCTCACCGGTTGAGCCCTGCATCTTCTTGGACACGGGGCCCCCACACTGCCAGCCTCCTCCGCTGCAGGACCCGCCTCCAGCAGGACACCCCGCCCGGCCACGGCCACCCATCTGCTTAAAGTGGACCAACCCCCTCCCCACGGGAGGGGGGTGGCCCCCACTAAGTGTAGGCTGGGGGAATCTTGGTCAAGCTCTGAACCCAGGGCAAGTTGACCTGGGCTGAACTATCAGAGAAATGGACACAAGAGGACACCCTGGCCACATCAAGACCCCCTCAAGTGGTTAGCCTGTGCTGGGCAGGCCAGGCCATGCTGGAGGCCCAGTGCTGTGCTGGTCCCAGTGTGGGGGCAGGAGGTCCTTAGGAGAGCAGACCCCACCTGCAGTGACCCCCAGGGCTGGGGGCAGCACACTTCAGTTAATAGGTGTCCCAGCCCCGTCAGGCCCTCGCTACTTGCCCCTGCTGCAGCCTAAGCACAGAAGCCCCAGAACCCCTCCCCCCACCACCAGCGGCACAGGCGAGCAGGGTGACACAAGCCCCTGGCCCAGGGACAGCAGAGATCCCAGGGACAAGGGAGAGGAGGCAGAAGGCAGGAGCCCAGCAGCCGGGCCTGGGATCTGAGGCCCCCTTATCCAGTTTCACTGTGGCTCGTTACCCCTGCTCAGGCTTTGTCCAGAAATGTTGGATGGAAAGCTCTAGAAGTCAATCATTTTAGAGAACTGTGTGATGAGCACCTGCCATCAGCCACGCGCCGTGGACACTGCCCAGCTGGTTGCCAGCTGGAGTCGTGTTCCAGTAGCCTCAAGAGCCACAAGTGCTTCCTTGGTAAGTGAAGAGGTCAAAGTTCACGGCTCGCTAAGAAATAAACCGGTGCTGAGGTTGCCACAGTCTACTACTATGTTTCTAGTACAATGTTATTATGTTATTAGAGTTTGTCAATAGGCACCACAGTACTTTAAAATACCGCGAGGTGGGTTAAGCCACTGCCAGCACCTCACCAGTTCAGGCCCTGGCTGCTCCACTTCCGGTCTTGCTGATGGGCCTGGGAAGGCAGCAGATGCTAGCCAAGTCCTCGGCCCCTGCACCCACATGGGAGACCTGGAAGAAGCTCCTGGCTTCGGCCTGGCTGTTCAGCCATTAGGGAGTGAACCAGGAGATGATCCCTCTGACTCTGCCTTTCAAATATATTTTGAAACTTTTCAAAAAGTTGATGAAAAATGGAATTGAAATGTTTTGATAGGGGCCAGTGCTGGCATCCCATATGGGTGCCAGTTCAAGTCCCGGCTGCTCCACTTCTGATCCAGTTTCCTGCTCACGTGTCTGGGAAAGCAGACGATGGTCCCTGCCACCCACGCGGAGGATCCAAATGAAGCTTCCTGGCCCAATCTTGGCCTTTGCAGCTATTTGGGGAGCAAACCAGCAGATAAAAGATCCCCCTTTCTGCCTTTCAAATATGTCCTTACCAAAAAGGGGGGGGGGGCCCACCTGCACACACACGGGCTGGGTAGCTTTCGTGAGCGCCCCCTGGCGTCCTTGCTTGGCCTGTGCTGTGTCCAGAGCAGGCTGGGGTTCAGGAGCACACGTGTGCTGTGCCCTCTGCAGGGTCAACAAGCCACTTGCTGGCACGCAGCCTGGGACGGCTGCAGGGTCCCCCAGCGGAGCCAGGGGGTTTCCTGAGATACTTCTCCCAGAGCAGAGACAGGAAGTCAGACACCCACGCTCTGCGAGAAGGGCACTGACCATCCTGGCCAGGGCTCCCTTGAGGGAGACTGCTCTCACACCCACCAGCACCCATAGGCACCCACACTGCCAGCCACGGCCAGGCCTTCAGAGCGTGCGCAGCCCAACGAGGCACGGCCTCTATCCGGGCATCCAACCCCACCACACTCGGCTCTGCATCCTGCACAGCAGGGCAGAGCGCCCCCTTGCTGAGGGCAACAGCGGTGAGCAGTGAAGCTGGGGGCAGGGCTCTCAGGAGGGCCGCCCACTGGGTCACGGTCCAGATGGGACAAGCAGTGGCAAAGGGGAGGCGTGTCTGGTGGGTGTTAGTGGCAACAGCCAAAGAGGGGTGCCACGGAGATCCTCCTTGCCACTCCAGGGTGGGGTCCAAGCTCTCTGCTCCCCAGAAGCCTTGGGCATGGATGCGGCTTCCACCCCCACCCCCAGTTCCAGCACAGGAGTTCTTTCCAAGGACCACGACCGGGTTCCCAACACCAGGGCTGCAGGCACAGCTCCGCTGGGCACGGCCCTGGACAAGTGCTACTAGCCTGGCTGTGCCCTGTCGGGGCTAACCAACCCTCTCGCTCCCCCCGCCCCCTAGCCCTCGGCAGCCCCAGCCCCACCCGCCAGGCACCTGCTCACGCACGACCAACAGCAAATGTGGCCGTGCACACGGAGGGGGACCAGCTCGCAGCACAGGGGCCCCGCACACACGCAGCGCGGCCGTCCGCTCCAGGTTTCCAATGTGTCTTTTATTCACTAGTTCTGAAGCCTATAAATAAGTGTTTCCACTATGGAAAAGGAAGTTATTAGCACAGTACATGTTCATGACTGGGGAATGGACTGCTCATGTTGGCTTCGAGAGGGCCAAAAACTGAAAAAATAAAACCACCTGAATGTTGAATTCAGTTCTTTATATAAAGTCCCTTGCAAAAACAAAACAGAATTAAAACAAACCGAAAAAGAGGGGCAGGGCTTTTAAAAAAAAACGGAAAGAGGCAGAAGGGACGGGAGGGGCGGGAGGGCGAGGCGCTCATTGCTGCTCCCCAGCGGCCTCCAGGGCCTGCTCCGCGGGCTCCTCGTGCTCCCCCTTCACGGACAGAGACTGGAGCTTCTCGGCCACCTTCTCCGCGCTGTCGTTTGTGCCGCTTCCTGTGCAACGGCAACAGCAGGCACAATGAGAACCCAGAGCGGCCCAGGGCCGCCGGTCCTCCGCCAACCGCCTCGGAGCACCTGAGGCCGAGCGGGGCTCCCCCCCCCCCCCCAAGGCAGCTGAGCGCCGTGTCCCGGGGCAGCTGCATCACCCCGACAGGTCGAGGTGTGGCCACAGCACCCTGGCATGTTTCTCTGGCAGACGGAAAAAGCACCCGCCCGGGTGTGCGGCCGAGTGCAGAGTGAGCCTGCGAGGACCCCTGCCCCACCCTGCCGCGGGCAGACCTGCCTGCTCACCTTTCTTTTCTCGCTCTTCGATCTCTTTCCTGCATTCTTCAAACTTTGTTTTGAATTTCTGTGCATCTGTGGAAGGAAAGGAGACGGCTTCCTGAGGGGACACACGCCGCGTCGGAAGAGCGGGGGCTCACAGAAGGTGTCCCACAGCCTTCTTTTTTGTTTGTTTAGAAAAGATTTGTTGATTGAATTGAAAAACAAAATGATAAGTACAGAGGGAGAGAGAAAGGGATCTTTCATCCATGGTTCACTCCCCAAGTGGCCCCAACAGCTGAGGTTGGCCAGGCCAAAGCCAGGAGCCTGCACTTATGTTCTGCTGCCTCCCCAGGCACACGAGCAGGGATCGGGACCAGGAATGGAGTAACTGGGACTGGAGCTGGCAGGCCCAGACGGCGCGCCAGTATCACAACGGCAGCATGGGAGTGAAGGGTGGCCTGCGCCATCTGAGGCCAGTCCTGAGCTTTCCTCGGAACCAGAGTGACCGTCTCCTGAGGTCCCCAGACCCCACAGGCCGTACTGGCCAGGGCCTCCCTGCTGCGCCCCAGGCCCCTGTGGAGAGCCCTGCTGCTGAGCTGGGCGGCGTTCGCTCAGCACCAGTCAGCCCTGGGGGACTGGGACCAGGCCATGGTGCCCACCAACATGGCAACTCCCAGCCATAGCTCTGGACGATGCTGACTGTAAAGACCCGAGTGGGGAGGTCGGCCTGGGCCCATGGCTCTGCTGGAAGCCCAGGGGCGTCTCAGGCACCCGAGCCGACCACCCCACGAGAGCAGGCACTAAGTGCAGGGTCTCAGGGTGCTCCCCGCCCAGGGCTGTAGGCTGACCCCAGCCCCCGGCACACACTCCGGGCTATAGCCAGCTCTCCCCCAGCGGCCAAGGGCACACGTGTGCTCTGCTTACTCTCAGCATTCAGGAAACGGATGGCCAGCAGCTCCGGCTTGGGGCACTCGTCGGCGAAATCGGCGTGGGTGTTCCAGACCCAGGCGCGGTCACTGCCTGCGTTCGGCTTCAACTCCATCATTGGTGTGACTGGGAGGGAAGACACCTGTGAGGGTGGTGGGGCCGCCACAGGCAGCCCCACTCCCCCATCCGTTATCCAGGGACACCACCAGGTGACACCGGCAGCGCCGTCATAGATGCTTCTGGCTCACACAGAAAGCCACCCGGTGCACCCTGGCCAGGCTCTGGAGGGGTGTGGGGGTGAGGGAAGCCCCCTGGGGAAATGCACAAACTGGGCTCGACAAGGAGGCAGGGACGGACACATGTGGTCCTCACACCTGTCCCCTTTCCCCAGGGACTCTGCAAACTGCCCACCCGGGGCACAGCCCAGCAAACACGGGCACTAGGAGGGACACCAAGGGACGTCCAGGAAGCGCACGCCTCCCGACAGGAGCAGCAGGGCTGTGTGCAGTGGCACCGCAGACAGCAGAGGCCACGCGGCTGCCTTCTCCCCAGGCCTGCAGCGGGAACAGGCAGGCACCCCCGCCGGCGGAGCGGGCCTGGCCACCTACTGTAGTGGTTGGCGCAGATCTTCAGGGTCTTGTCTCTCCTCATGAGCAGGCGGATGGTCCCCTTCTCCTTGTGCTTCAGGAGCTTCACGTCGCCCGTGCCACGCTCCTTCCACTCCGGGAGGTCGTTCTCTGAGGCGAATCGGAAGAGCTTGGCCCGCCTGCGGAAGAGCGCTCTGGTGAGTGCGCACCCAGGGAGCACATGCAGGAGGCAGCGCGCGCTGCTGGGCACGCTGTCAGCAGACGCCCTCCCGCCTCGGGCGCCCAGCCCCCAGCTGCACCCGACAGAAGCCGGGGGGGACAGCATGGAAGCCGGCAAGGCTGAGGCGCGCCCCCTACGGCAGGTCCAGTCCTCCTACCCAGCGGTGAGGAGGGGCAGCCAGGGACCCAGGTGCCCAGGACAGCAGGAGCGCCCCCAACCCCGTCCCTGGGCGCCTCACTCCAGCGAGGAGCCAGCCCTCCCACGGGACAGGCAGAGCAGAGTCCTGGAGATGCCCACTGCCCTCTGGGTCACCCTCAGCCCCCTTCCCCTTTGCTGCAGGGAGGGCCCAGAGTTCAGGGAACCAAACCTGACCGTGGCATCTTAGAGCAGCGTAGAGTGTGTGGGGCGGGGGAGCCCCTCCCCTTGCTTTCACTAAGGTGTAACAGCCTCAACTTCCAGCAGGCTGAGTGTGGGCAGCAACACCACGCCTGCCACCGCAGGCCCTCGCTGCCCCAGCCATGCCTACCGTGAGGGCAGGTGCTCTGGGCCCACTGGAAACAGCAAGCGGGGACTCGCGGGCCCCGGGCTGCCCACGCCCCTACATTCAACCTCCAGGTCTGGGAAGGCAGCACCTGTGGGAACTGCTTAAGGACAGGGTCCCGAGGGGGCGTCAGTGACCGCACGAAGAGAAAGAGACCCTGGCCGGCCCTCGCCAGGCACCTACAGACGCTGGCCCCTGCTCCCACGGCCATCACAAACTCTGGAGTGTCCCCGTGACTAGGGGATTCTGGGAGGTGGGGTGTCACACAGGGGTGTGCAGCTCAGCAGGCCGTGGAGTGAGGAGGTCAATTCCAGGCCGCCCAGTCCTGGTCTGCTCAACTCAGGCCAAGCACCTGACACCCACACCAAAAACCGGCTTCATGGGGCGGGCCCGGGGCAGCGGGCTGAGCTGTGACCCAGGGTTTAATTCCCCCCTACTCTGCATTTGCAGTCTAGCTTCCTGCTTGTGCACCTGGGAGGCGGCGGGTCCCAACCAGGGGAGGGATGGCAGCTCTCTCGCCTCCCCGCCTTTCCTTCCGGCCACACAGCGAGCCTTCGGACAACAGCCCCTGGGCAACGTGGGGGCCCGCTTACATTTTAAAAAGTTCCTCCTCATCCTCCTCCAGCGTCTTGATTTCTTGCTCGGGAAGAGAGACTATCGGCTCAAACTGGGGGTCGTGGTTGGACTCATCCGCGTTCTCCGTGGAGGTGTCGTGGTCCTCGTGAGTGTCCTGCAGAGAGGCCACGACAGGTGACACTGCCGCCAGCACACCTGGCCCACTACCAGGCTGGCCAGGCCCCGGGACATCGACCCCATCGGCCCCAGGCTGGGGCTCCCAAAACGAGGCCTGGGAAGAACCCGAGCGTGGGAAGATCAAAGCGCACGAGGAGTCGGGCCTCCAAATCAGCCTTCCCCCGGACCTCTCTGAGTCTTTTACAGCTTGGGAAAATCCCTGTAAGGCTGCTGGCGTTTATACGAGATTCGTAAACCTACTCCCAGCAATTTTATCAGAAGTCGGAGTTGATAGGGTGATAACAGAAAAATCATCCAAAGGAGAAGCCATAAAACTCTTACCCAATCAGGGCAGCTCCCAGTCTCACAGGCACGTGCCTGGGTGAACCAGAGCCGTTAAAAAAAAAATAAATGAAAAAGAAAAAAACCGAGATCCCACGAGCAGCCCCAAGCCGGAAAGGAGAACACCTTTCTGCGGCCCCTCCCTCGGATCCGCGGCACTGCGGCTACGCTGCGGCCCGCAGGGACCACGCACAAAAGCCGCCCCCGCCCGGGTCCCCCGGCCCCGCGTCCCCGCCGCACGCAGGCTTCCGCCCCGGAGGCGGGCGGCGGCTGCAGCCGCCAGCACGGAATGAATGGAGGGCTGCGTGGGCGACAGACACGAGCGTAGTGGGAAGCCCGCAGGCGGGCCCAGCCGGAACCCAGCACCGGGCGCTCCGCTCGGCGGGGCCGCTCCGGCCCCCCCAAGGTCACGCGCGCGCTCCGCAGCCCCTGGGCGGCCCCCGCGCGCCCCGGCCCCGAAAGCCCGCAGGCCGGCGGGGGTTGGCGGCGGCGGCGCGGGCCGCCCACGTGGCCGCCGACCTGGGCCCCGGCCCCCCGGCCCCCCGCCCGGGTCTGGCCGCACCTTGGTGGCCGCCATGGGGGCGCGGCGGCGGCGGCGGCTCGGCTGGCTCGGGCGTCGCTGACTCCGCGGCCTCTCGGCGGCTGGGCCTGAGCGCTCTCCCTCCGCGTCTGGCGCCGGCGCCTCCCGCCCGCCCGCCTTCCCTCCGCCCCGCGACCCGAACCCCGACCCCTGACCCCGGCGGCGGGAAACGCGCCGCGATTCAAAACCAGCGCAGCTTTATTGGCTCAGGCGGCGGACACTCTCATTGTCCGGCCCGCCCCGCACTTCCCGCCAAAACGCCCGCGGCGCATGCCTGGCCCACCCGCCGGCCGGAGAGAAAGAGCGAGCGAGCGAGCGAGCGCGCACTCCCGGCGGCCCCCGCGCGCACTTCCGTCCCCGGGCCGCGCGCGCGCCCCCGGCGCCCGAGCGAGTGGCCAGAAATCGGGGCCGGCGCGTAGCGATGACGTCGCCGGAAGTCGGGGCCATAGAGACTAGCCGCCTCGGCGGCGCTCGCTGGCGGACTGGAGAGCGGCCACGGCGAGGCAAGTGACCGTCGCGGGCCCCTGGCGGGCGGGCGGGCGGACAGTGCAGCCCCGTGGCGGAAACCCGGCCTTGACCACCCGGGGTTCGAATCCCGCCCGTAGCCGAGGCGGGTGGCAGTGAGTGTGGGTGACCTCGTGGCGCCGGGCTCGCTTTCTGAGCGCCTGCCCTGTTGACAGGCCCGAGACGAGGCGTCGAGGCGGTTCACGTGGGTCCCCCCCGACGGTGTAGGCACCTGACCACGACCATGAGCGACAAGCCCGAAAACGAAGTAAAGTGCAAGGAAGGGTGGGAGGAACTGGCGTTATAGCGGGTGGCATGGTGGCGGGGAAGGTGGGGTTGGGCTCCCGGGAGCTAGTGGCGCTGGGCTGCGGGGTCGCGTGCAGGAACGGAGGTCTTGGGTGCAGGGATGGGTCCGGCCTCGGGTCCAGCCCTTGCCTGCCCCCACCCAGAGCCCGGAGCCCCTGGATGGCTGCGGCCAGGACAGCAGCAGAGCCCCGGGCAGCCCTGCAGCCCCTGCAGCACCCCGGGAAGGGGAGGAGGAGGAGGAGGAGGAGGAGGAGGAGGAAGGGCCTCAGCCTGGTCTGTACAGCTACATCCGGGCCGACCTGTTCACGTCGGAGATCTTCAAGCTGGAGCTGCAGAACGTGCCTCGCCACGCCAGCTTCAGCGACGTGCGGCGCTTCCTGGGCCGCTTCGGCCTGCAGCCGCACAAGACCAAGCTCTTCGGGCAGCCGCCGTGCGCCTTCGTGACGTTCCGCAGCGCCGGCGAGCGCGACAAGGCCCTGCGCGTGCTGCACGGCGCCCTGTGGAAAGGCCGGCCACTCAGCGTGCGCCTGGCCCGGCCCAAGGCCGACCCCATGGCCAGGAAGAAGCGGCAGCGGGAGGAAGGCGAGGGGGAGGCGCCAGCGGCCGCGCAGGTGGCCGACGTGGTGACCCCGCTGTGGACGGTGCCCTACGCCGAGCAGCTGGAGCGCAAGCGGCTGGAGTGCGAGCAGGTGCTGCAGAAGCTGGCCAAGTGAGTGGGCTCCCTGGTCCCCGCGGCCGCCGTGCACTGGGCAGGGCAGCCATCAGGGGACAGAGAGGGGCGGCCGGCTGCTCTGACCGCGGGCCCGCCGCCCTCCGCCCCGCAGGGAGATTGGGAACACCAACCACACCCTGCTGCCCTGGCTGCTGTCACAGAGGCGCAAGCACAACAAGGCCTGCTGCCCCCTGGAGGGGGTCCGGCCGTCGCCCCAGCAGGTCAGGCTGTGTCCACCTTCGCCCCTGCTTCCCGGCTCGGCCCCTGCTTGGGCCAGCGCCTGTGGGGACCCCCCCACCCCGAGGCCTGTGGAGCCACCAGATGGGGTGACTGCTGGCCCCTCCCCACAGACCGAGTACCGGAACAAATGTGAGTTCCTGGTGGGCGTCGGCGTGGATGGGCAGGACAACACCGTCGGATGCCGGCTCGGCAAGTACAAGGGCGGGACGTGTGCCGTGGCCGCCCCCTTCGACACCGTGCACATCCCCGAGGCCACCAAGCGGGTGGTGAAGGCCTTCCAGGAATTCATCCGGTGAGGCTGCACCCCCGACCCCGGGGCAGCCTGGGAGCAGCGGGCATGTGGTGTGGTCAGGCTGGGGGAGAGAGCAGGGAGCCCGACTAGCAGACACTGGGCACTGAGCGCCCGGTGTGGCTCCCACAGGTGCACCCCCTACTCAGCGTACGACCCCGAGACATACACAGGCCACTGGAGGCAGCTGACCGTGCGCACCAGCCGCCGGGGCCAGGCCATGGCCATCGCCTACTTCCACCCCCAGGTCTCAGGCTGGTGGCCCTGCGGTGCCAGGGGTGGGGGCGGAAGGGGTCTGGCTTCGTGTGTCCTTGGCACAGCCTGAGCCTGGGTCTCCCCCGCCCCCGCCCCGTCTCCAGAAGCTGAGCTCCGAGGAGCTGGCGGAGCTGAAGGCCTCCCTGGCGCGCCACTTCACGGAGGGCCCGGGCCAGGCCAGCGGGGTCACCTGCCTCTACTTCGCGGAGGAGGGGCAGCGGTGAGGGGCCCAGGTCGGGGAGGCGTGGGGCCAGCCTGTGTGGGGGAGGGCGGACTCGGGACACTGATGCAGGCCTCCCCCTCCGCCACTCACAGGAAGACCCCCAGCCAGGAGGGCTTGCCCCTGGAGCACGTGGCCGGGGACCGGTTCATCCACGAGGATGTGCTCGGCCTGACCTTCCGCATCTCCCCGCACGCCTTCTTTCAGGTAGCCTGAGGCCTCGCGGGGGAAGGGCTGAGGCCAGGGGGTCTTGGTGGCCTTTGGGCTGGGGGAAGTCTCCTGCATGCTCTCGCTGCCGTAGGAAGCCGTGGGGGCGGGGGGCATTGTAGGTGTGAGGGCTCCCGGGGACGGGGGACGGGCTGCCCCAGGCATGGCCTTGGTCCTTGAAGCCAGGAGGCTGGGTGAGGTTACTGCCTCCTGCAGACCAGGAGCAGGAAGAGGGCCCGAGTGACAGCAGGGGAGGCCACATGGGGCCCGCGCCCCTCTGGGCCGCTGGTGTCCCAGCTCCTGTCCTGCAGGTGAACACGGCCGCGGCCGAGGTGCTGTACACGGTCATCCAGGAGTGGGCTCAGCTGGACGCGGGGAGCACGGTGTTGGACGTATGCTGTGGCACTGGCACCATTGGCCTGGCCCTGGCCCGGGTGAGCCCTCCCGTCCAGCGAGCCCCACCTCCAAGACCCCCTGGCCCCCACTGCCCTGGGCCGCTCCCCTCCGAGCCATCGTCCCCGGCACCATCTCTTTGCAGAAGGTGAAGCGGGTCATCGGGATCGAGATGAGCCAGGAGGCCGTGGAGGACGCCCGGGTGAATGCCTGTGCCAATGGTGAGAGTGGCAGGCCCCGGCACAGGCGGGCGGGCAGGGAAGGGGCGTCAGGGTCCGCTGACAGGGCTGTGGGCCCTCTGCAGAGCTCAGCAACGTGGAGTTCCACTGCGGGAGGGCCGAGGACCTGGTGCCTGCCCTGGTGAGCAGACTGGCCTCCCAGCAGCTCGTGGCTGTCCTGGACCCGCCCCGCGCCGGCCTACGTGAGTGGGTGCGGGGGAGGGTGCGCCGGGCAGAGGCCAGGCTGTGGGCGTGGGTTCAGGCCCTGGGGACCCAGCCCACACCCCTGTTCCTCAGATTCCAAGGTGATCCTGGCAGTCCGCAGAGCTGAGAGCCTCCGGCGGCTCCTCTACGTCTCATGCAATCCCCGGGCGGCCATGAGCAACTTCGTGGAGTAAGTGCTGGCCAGGGGCTGGGGCGCAGGCCCTCCCACCCTGGGGAGCTGACCGTTGCGTCTCCCTCCACAGCCTCTGCAGAGCCCCGTCTAACCGGGTGAAGGGGACACCGTTTCGGCCAGTGAAGGCCGTGGCCGTGGACCTGTTCCCGCAGACCCCGCACTGTGAGATGCTCATCCTGTTCGAGAGGGTGGAGCAGGAGCACCCCAACGGCACGGGGCCCCTGGAGCACCGAGACCCTCCAGCCCCACCCCCACCTGGGCCCCCAGAGGACACCCCAGAGGGCTGTGCCCTGGGATGCTCAGGGGCGAGCAGCCAGGAGGTGTGAGACCAGCAGGCATGTGGCCGTGGCCCCTGCAGCCTGCCTGTCCCCACCACGTCTCCTGGAGCAGTAACCTAGGTTGGGAGTCGCCAGTCCCCCCTGGACTGTCTGGAAGCCTCAGTCCCCAGAGGGAGGTCACTGCAGGGCTCTCCAGGAGAGGCCGGTCCAGGCACCGCCTGCCCACCCCCACGCAGGCTCGGGAAGGACAGAGGCTCCACCCTGGGGTACCTAGCCTGTGAGAGGGGGCCTAGAAAGGCCCAGTGCACGGGCCCTAGCCTCCCGTAGGCAGAAGAAAACAATACAGCCGATCCCTCTTGGACAGTTTGCTTTATGCTTCAGACAACCAGGGCTCAGCCTTACAGCCGTGGCCAGCACCCACACGTCAGCACTGGCATCTGTCAGGGCCCTGCAGCACGGCTGTGCACACACAGGACTCGACCCACATGTGGCAGCTGTGAGGACCCCGGCTGTGCTGGGGCCACGGTGAGGCTCACTGGCCTCTAGGGAAACACAAGTGCACAAAGCTTTGGTTCGCGGGGTGCATCTGGCTGCTCTAAGGGCAACCGTCACGGCCAACGGACTTGAAGCTGCAGACAGGAAGCGAGACGGCGGCAAGCGTGTGATTACAGCCACTTGACTGGGAGGTTTTCTCTGCAGACCAACACAGAAGCCGACCTCGGTCACAGAGGTGGGACAGGAAGGAGATGCTGAGGGCGGCCCCGCCAGCATCCTAGCAACAGCACCATCTAGTCCTTGGGGGTGTGCTGAGACGGACACAGTGCACAGCCTGACATTGGACTCCCGCGTCTGATGGTGCCCGCCGCACATGGGCCCTGCATTGGTATGGAAATGGAGCTGACCGTCGGCCACTGTCGCTAGGGTCCTGAGGCTCAGACAGGACCTCGTCTGCACCCCACAGCAGAACCAGTGAGCACAGGTCCTGGCTGTCGTCACCAGGAGGCAGGACAGCGGCTGCCACTCACGGCCAGCTCTGGATCCAGAACGGACTGCACCAGAGGCCCACTTCCTGTTTACACACCTCCACTTGCTAAAATGCATGATTCCAAATCTACTTTTCTACTCTCTCTGTAAAAGTTTCTCTCCAAATGCTAAAATATCATAAAAGCTTTAAAAATTGATGAGTGCACAGGTGGACTTGACTGTGCAAAAACTCTGTAAAAAACTGGTACCAGAGGCCAGGCAGAGTGGCCCTGGTGTCCAGGCAGGTGGCCTGCAGGGCATTAGGACTGGACTGGAAAAGCGGACCACAGCCCAGCGGCACCCCGGCCAGCAAGCAGCTATTGTCCTGGCTGGCTGGCTGGTGAGGCCTGGCCGGAGCCCTGCACAGTTTGCCTGTGATCTCTGAAAAACAGTTCTGAGGCTAAAATTGTTTATTTTACACCAAGATGGTCTCAGGTGCTCCTTTCAATCGCTGGGGCTTCAGAGAAAAGGCAAATACAGGAGGCGGGTAGGGGACAGGTGCTGTGGGCACCGTCAGACCAGGTCCCTGCGCCGGCTCCGCAGGAGCTGGGGGCACAGGCCAGCCGGCACTGTGGGCCAGCCACAGGGCGTGGCCGCCTGCTCTCATGTCATCTGGTGTCAGTGCGTACTACATACTAAAATTCATGAAGTCGTTCATAAAAACAGTCTGCAGCAGGCAGGCACAGCAGGGTCCACGGCTGCCTGTGAGCTACCAGCTTCTACGTGTAGTCACTTTGCGTTGATCCTGAAGCATCCATTCAGGCCCCAGAGCAGCCTCCCGGGAAGAGCTGCGGCTGGGCGTGTGTGCTGCAGCTGTGGCTGTGTGTGCACCAGACCCCCACCATCTGGCCCAGGCCGTCGGCACACCGGCCACAGTGAAGGACGCGGGCTGGCAGCCAGATGCTGCAGAGAGGCCGGTGGTCTCCCTGGAGTGCAGCTGGCAGGCCCTGGCCCTGGCCCACGCCACCGCCTCACACGTCCACAGTGCACAGGGGCTCGCCGCCAGGCTGAGCAGATGCCACGATCGACATCTTGGGCTTCTTCCGAGTCTCCTCCTGGAAGGACAACAAAGGTTAGCGAAGCCAAGGAAGGCTTGGCCAGAGGGACTCGGCCGGGGACCAGGAGGCCTACAGGCCAGAGGGCACCAGGCCTGTGAGGCCAGCCAGGCAAGGGGGACACAGCTGAGGAAAGGCCGGGCTGCCACAGCGCATCACACACCACAGACACCGCCAGAAGTGCAGTGGGTCAGCATGGCTCCCAGGTCCCATCAGCCCTCCCCCTCCAGCCAGGGCCACTGCCCTCTCCTGGGACAGGCTGGCCAGTCCTGCTAGCTCTAGCTAGACAAGGACCACACCCACCACAGGGCAGGCAGGGCTAAGGCCACAGCTACAGGACAGACGCTCGGGGCCCCTAAGGCCCAGAGGCAGGGTCGTGTGTGACCACCCAAAATAGAGCCTGGGGACAGAGCCCTCTCTGGGGTGGGTGTCCAAAGTGGCTTTACAGAACTTTCCTGGAACCTAGTCCTGCTCCCCAAGCCCTGCAGATTCCCACGGGCTTGGCCTCAGCTCTGGCACCACGTCAGGACAGAGGCCGCCCCTCACCCCGCAGGCCGGCCTGCCAGCGCTCGAACTAAAGCAGGGGTTTTCTAGACGTAGCCCTACGTGCTGCAGCTCAGAGAAGAGCGCCTCTCATCTGGAAGGGGGTTCCAGGCATGCTGAGGGCCCCGAGGGCCTACTGCCCCGCGGTGGGGCGGGGAGCAGCGCGCACCCGCTCCTCGGCCAGCCTCTTCATCTCCTCCTGGAGCTTGCTCAGGATGTGCAGGTTGGGCTTGTTCTTCTTGGCGTACTGCTGCAGCTCGATCACGCTCTTGTCCGAGGTCTCCTGGGGAGCACACGCCTTGCTCTCGGGACTGCGGGGCAGCACAGTGTCCCACGACTCCAGCGCGGGGGTGGGGCGCCTGCTGTGCCCAGCGCGCCTCCAGAACTGACCACCGGCAGCGGGGGAGGGGGCTCCCGCCACGGCCCAGCTCTGCTCAGCCCCTTCCTGTCTCGCCATGAGCCATCCCCAGGGGTCCCACAGCCAGCCGGAGCGCGGCGGTGCACAGAACTGCCCCCGCGGGTGGAAGCCTGGCTGGCTTCTCTTCCCTCGGGCTCAGGCGGGACTACGCACAGCACAGGCGGCAGCTATGTCTACACTGCCCCTCACTTCCCACAGCCCCCTGACTGGCCTGGCGGCCCACAGCCACCCCAGAGCTCGCCCAACCTGCACCCCTAGCACCCCTCCTCCTGTGGGGATGCCAGTCAGCCGAGGCTGGGGAAACACGACACAGCAAACACACACCTCCCAGCGCTCCCTGCCACCCCTCGGTGTGGGCACTGGTTTACGTGGCAAAAACAGGAGGAACAAGACAGGAGACACACCCTTCAGCTAAAGGCCACAGGCTCACCCCCAGCCCCTGGGGTCCCTCAGGGAAGCTCAGTGCAGCCCTCTGTGGCAGGGGGGCGAGGGTCTGGCTCGCACCAGCGTCTCCTGCCATCTCTACACGGCCCGGCAGCACTCACACTTGGGAAATGACCCCGGGCATGGCATGGAGCGCTCTGGGGCAGCTCTGGGGCAGGCGGAGCCGGGGCAGAGCCGCGGTCCTCACGCCTGTCCAGGGAGGGGCCGTCACCTGCTTGACCAGCTTGCTGCTCTCGCGGCCGTACATGCGCAGTAAGGAGCCCCAGTTCTTGACGTGTGGGTGCAGCAGCTGGAGGATCTTCTGGGAGGCCAGCTGCTTGCCAACTCTCTTGTTCTTGCCTGTGAGAGGAGCATGCGTGGAGAGGGCGTCCCGTGCGCCTGCGGCCTGGCACTGTGCAGGCAGCCGGAGCCTGCTACAGGAGGGCCTAGGCGCCCTGCCACCACGCTGGGCACCTGAGTCTTGTGGCCTTCGGCGACGGGGCCTCCCACCCTCCACCAGCCCACAGCTCAGAGTGGCAGCAGCACCACCCGGGGACACGGGGGTGCCGCTGGGGTAAGGGGGGACACCAGATGCTGTCCAGACGAGGGACAGCAAGGTTAGCCAAGGCGCTCGCCCAGCCTGCCCACTCAGGAGCGCCTCAGCGGGGAAGCCCAGGGCTCCCGGGGCCACGTGTGGCCAGGCAGTTTCCCAGGGCCTTGTCACTTGCACAAAACTGCTCTGAGTTATTCGGGCATCCAACAAAGGTAAGTTTCGGACACAGGAGCCCAGAGACCAAATTGCGGAGGGCAGGTGAGGGGCAGGCGTGGTGCAGAACCCCTGCCTGCAGTGCTGGGAGACCGGCCTCCCCTCCTGCCACAGGGCACAGGCCGCACAGGCATAGGCTCCACACTGCTACAGCTGGGGAGAGGGCCAGGGTGGTGGCGGGGCAGAGCTGGGGAGCCCGCGCGGGGAGCGGGAGCGGGGTCCTTACACCACCCGCGCACTGTGTGCTTGCCGCACGCCATGACGTATTCGCTCTTCTGGTTTTTCCCAGGAACCACCTCGAACTTGATGGATGTGTCCCCCATTCCATGGTTTCTACAAGAGCCAAGACAAGGTGGCATGGAGCAGCGAGCAGAGAACGGGACTCCTGGGGAGGGCTGCTCGGGGACGCTCCCCACCTGCTTCGCGGCAGGCGGGGGAGCCTCCATCCTCCCCACACAATCCCACGGGCTCCGCCCAGGAGGAACGGCCGGGAGCTCCTGCCTTACCTTTTAAGGCACTCGTGGAGGATCTGATACGGAGACAACAGCCCAGCCTTGCTGGTCAGCTCGTAGACCCGCGAGTCCTCGATGCTGATGTGGTTAAAGTACTGCAACACCAAGCGGACACTGTGAGTCCCGGCCCGGCCGCCGTCCCCGGACACTTTCGCTGGGACCCCGCCTCCTCGTTCTCACTGACAGAGGGACAACCAGAGGCCGAGGCTTGAGGGGGGAGCCTTCTGGAAATCACAGGCGAGGGAAGTCGGGCACCTTGCAAAGTCCAGCTCTCCGAGGCCAGAGGCCCCACGGAGACGCCGGCCCAGACTGCGACGGGCGGTCTGGCCTGGCCAGCGTCTCCAAGACAAATCACAGGTACAGCCCTACAGCTCCGGCCCAAGCACGTCCAAGGGAGCCGGCTGGGAGAGCAAGGGTCTCCCTGCGCCCCCCCTGGATGCCACCGGCGGCCCCGGGCACATATCCCCCGGCTTGTGGCAGCTCCACTCCAACCTTCACTTGGCTCCTCTCCCCTCCCGTCACAGGGACGCCATCAGGCTGACTACTACTATGTTTCCCAGGCTGCACTGCGACAGGCCCTTCTGGGAACCTGATGGAGCCCAGCACGAGGTGGCCCGGGACTGGGCAGAGAGTCGCTTTTCCCAGCTGACAAGCAAGCACCAGACACCAAACGGAGCGGCCGCCCAGCCAGAGGGGTGCGCGCCAAGCTCACAGCCGTCACAGGGCTGGCCCCAGCCTTGGAAAGCACAGACTACCGGAATCTACCCAACAAGTGAGATCCGTAGGTGAGAACCCAGGCTCGGAGGGCTTTCTTGGAGCGGACCACCAAACACGTAGGTAAGGGAAGACCGGACTCTGTACAGACTCCTTCCAAATCCCAGCAAAGCTGGACGGCTGCCAGCTCATCTCGCGACGCTACCTGCACCGCACGACGGCCTGGCACTCGGGGCGGATGCCCAGGAGCTCAGATGTGGACCCTGCACACACAGCGGGAGCAGACTGGCGCCGTTAACACAGCCCAAGGCTCGCCCGCTGCCCAGCCGGGGTCAGCCCCGGAACGGACTGAAAACACAGAATCAACTCACTAAACTTTTGTATTTTAAAAAGGCTAAATAAAAAAAAAAGAAAATGAAAAGATCAACAGACACAGAAAGGGTGCGTGGAAAAAACAGAGAAGGCACAGGACAACCCCACGGCCTTTCTCGACACTCGGCACACAGGACAACCCCACGGCCTTTCTCGACACTCGGCACAGGACAACCCCACGGCCTTTCTCGACACTCGGCACAGGACAACCCCACGGCCTTTCTCGACACTCGGCACACAGGACAACCCCACGGCCTTTCTCGACACTCGGCACACAGGACAACCCCACGGCCTTTCTCGACACTCGGCACAGGACAACCCCACGGCCTTTCTCGACACTCGGCACAGGACAACCCCACGGCCTTTCTCGACACTCGGCACAGGACAACCCCACGGCCTTTCTCGACACTCGGCACACAGGACAACCCCACGGCCTTTCTCGACACTCGGCACAGGACAACCCCACGGCCTTTCTCGACACTCGGCACAGGACAGAGGGCCTTTCAGCCTGCTGCAGGCAGCTGCAGAAGAAAGGCCTGGATGCCGCCCTCCCAGAAACAGAGAGGAGGCTCCGCCCTCCCCACGCTACCGCAGGCGAAGACCCGGGGGTCGGGGCGCCCGGATCGGAAGAGGAGCGTTCACAAGGGACAGATCCGGACCTAGGAAATCCAAGAAATCCACAGGGAAGTGAGAGACGTAAAGGAGTTTAGCAAAGGGAAGACACAAGGCTGACACAGACGACCCTCGGTTCCTCCACAAGGCTAGCAGTGAACAAGCAGGCAGAAACCGGATTCAGCTCCCGGCTCCGGCCTGGCCCAGCCCCAGTCAATGCTGCTGCCATTTGGGGAGTGAAGCAACAGATGGAAAAATCTCCATGTCACTCCCTCTCTAACTCTGCCTTTCCATCTTCACACACACACACACACACACACACGATGCTGCCTGGGACAGGGACCCCAGCACGTGCTGACCTGCCTGGGTCGTGTCCCAGCCCTACTCCAGCTCCAGCTTCCTGTTGATGCGCGCGCCGGGACAGAGCAGGTGCTGGCTCGGGGCTGGCATCCCTGCCCCCCGCCTGGGAGACCCAGCTGGAGCCGAGCTCCTGCCTTTGACATGGGCCAGCCCCATGTGGACCAGACAGGAGAGCTGTCTCTTCTCTGCCTGTAAGGGAATTGTTCAAAAGGAGGCAGAAACTCCTCAAGCACGTCTATCTCCGTGGTAGTGGGGAGCCTTACCCAAGGTGAAGTCTATCTGGACTTCGACTCCAACACCCACAGCGCCTAAAAACCTGGAGGGCTTCTGTTTACCCGGCGCCACCCACACCTGAGCTCATGCCACTGAGGCAGCTCAGGAGGGGGTCCCGGCGAAGGTGAGGACGCTCAGCCCCACCTCCTGACCGCAGCGGTGGTGGTGGTGAGGATGCCTCTGGAAGGGGGCGGCGCTCCTCGCTGCGGAGCACAGCTGCGGGCCACGACACAGGTGCACCCGGCTCCGCGGGGACAGAGGCTCCTACGTGCAGGATCCTTCCGGAATTCCTAAGTGTCACCTGCTATGTGTGTCCTGTACAATACACAGCTATCACAACTAAAATGGTCTCCTGAATCCTCTGAGTTTCTCCGGCAACTAACAAGCCCAGAGGGGTCGTGGGAACCTTCCTGGCAGAGGCGGGCGGGAAGCTGGCCCCGCCAGCCACAGGCATCTTAACTGGGGGCTGCCGAGAGGGCCTGTTCCCTCGGGACATGCTACACGAACTCCCGGGAGAAGGCACCAGGTGAACCAGCGCACGGCCTCGGCGGCCGGGAGCAGCCATGTGGAGCCCTCCCACACGCCTCCTCCCCAGGGGAGCTTCCTTCCAGAGCCCCTTCAGGAAGGCGCCCCCGCTGCCCAGGAGAGCCTGGCCCCACCCACGCCTGCAGGGAGGCAGCCGCGCCAGCAGCCCCGTCCTCAGCGGGGGACTCTCGCCAACAGGAGAGCAGTCACCCCCACAGGGAGCTCACTCAGAAATTAGGTTGAAACGCACCTCTTCCTGGGGAGGACAGTATTCCAGGAGGCTACAGTTTTGGACTAAGCTCCTGCATTAAGGCCCAACAGCCCTGGCTGAAAACCAAGATGGAGTCACTGATGCTCAAAGCTCCAAGCCACTAAGCTGAAACTAAGCTGTTTGTGTGACCTGCAGAGCAATCAGCAGAGTAGCAGCCAAAGCCGCCACGCAGGGCCGGGGCAGCGGGGCGTGACCTGCCGTGAACCAGTTGCTGTCCCGCTGCTGTCGCCGTGCCCTCCTCCCAGGGACAGCCCGTCTACTGTGCTTCCTGTCTGTAAAGCCGACCTCCTCTGCTCAGCCCCTCCAGGGAACGAAGACTACACCTGCTGCAAGTGGGACCTTCCACCTGCCAGTGCTCCATCCATGACAAAATAAACTACATACGGGACAGAGGACACAGCCAGAGAGCTACTTCACACTATCATGGGCAGCTGACTGCATAACTGTAGCAGTCCACAAAGACTGGGGAAAATGTTTTTTTAAATTTATTTATTTACTTGAAAGTCAGAATTAGAGAAAGAGAGAGAGACCTTCCATCCACCGGTTCAACCCCCAGTTGCCTGCAGTGGCCAGGGCTGGGCCAGGCCGAAGCCAGGAGCTTCTTCCAGGTCTCCCACATGGGTGCAGGGGCCCAAGCACTTGAGCCATCTTCTGCTGCTTTTCCCAGGCCACTAGCAGGGAGCTGGATAAGTAGTGGAACAGCCGGGACAAAAACTGGCGCCCATACGGGATGCAAGCATCGCAGGCGCAGCTCTACCCATTACACCACAAGGTAGGTCCCAAGATTGGAAAATTTGAAGATTCATTCTGAAAAACTGTTTTGGTGGACCAAGGACCTCCAAACCGGACACAAGACAAGAACGCTCGGTGTCGCCTTCCTCAGCTCTCTGGAAATCACACGAGGGCTCTCAACAGTCGTAGGAGCATCAGGCAGGAAAACGGCTGCCTCTCGCTGACAACAGGAGCTGCCCTACTCTTGTCCCCTCTCCCAGCTCTGTGGCAGCCCCTGAAGAAGGCTCCCCCCAGGGCCCTGACCTTGACCCACCAGCTCCCTGGCAAAGGCTCCCGGGAGGACACGTCTCTCTGGCCCGCTCCAAGCTCAGCGGGTGCCCAGGAGCCCAGGGCTTTGGTTCAAGGTAACCAGCTGTCACTGTCTCACACTGCAGCTGCCTGAGGCTACAACACCAGCTGGGCAAACAAGAGGCCGGCAGCTGAACCAGGGCTGCACGGCAGACTCTGAGCAGCACACCCCTGCCCTGGCTGTCCCACAGGCCCTGTGCAGGTGGAAGGACAGGGCTGGGCTGCTTTGTTGTGGCAGTGAGCTAGGAGAGACAGGGAAACAGGGAATGGGAACATACAGACGGCCTGCCCTGCGGAGGGAGAGCAGTCACTATAAGCTGATCCCGAGAAAGCTGGACCGACCAAGGGCTTTATGTCTCCTGTAACAGACACCTCGAAGAAGGAAAAGACACAGCAAGTATGAGACAGCGTCCCACCGGAGACCATCAACAGAGGGAAGTATTCTCTCCCGGAGCTAGCCAGCGCACAAGAAGGTCGGGCAGCGAGAACCCCCAGTCTGAGAACCTGGGAGACAAAAGAATGAAGAGAAAGAACGGCGCCTCGGGAACCTGCGGGATACCAGGGCTAGACTACGGCCCTCCCTCCCCACGTTTAATAAACGGCACTAGTTAGGGACTGGCATTGTGGCACAGCAGGTTAAAGCAGCCCTTGTGATGCCGACACCCCATGTGAGCATGCCAGCTCCAGGGCTGGCTGCTCTGCTCCCCACCCAGCTCCCTGCACACGTGCCAGGGAATGCAGCGGAAGGCGCCCCAGCAGCTTGGGCCCCGCCACCCATCCAGGAGACCCACATGGAGTTTCTAGCTCCTGGGTTCCGCTGGGTTCAGACCGGAGTACTGTGGCCACTTGGGGAGTAAACTAGCAGAGGGAAGACACCTCTCTCTCCCCCTCTCCCTGTCTCTATCACCATCCACTCCCCGCGTGTGTCATTCTGCCTTTCAAACAAGTAAATGTCAAAAAACAACAAAACATAAATCTACAAGAAGCTCAACAAACTTCAACAAAACAAACTGGCAACTGGACACATCCGTGGCAGGCAGGACAAAGAGAATCCTGCCAATAGGAAGAGAAGTGAGGTATAACATCCCAGCATGCCTCAGAAGCTTAACAGCCAACTTCTCATCCTAAACTGGAAGTCAGGAAGCAGTGGGATGACCAATTCTTTTTTTTTTTTTTTTTTTTTTTAAGGATTTATTTATTTCAAAGTCAGAGTTACACAGAGAGAGGAGGAGAGAAAAGTCTTCCATCCACTGGCTCACTCTCCAGTTGGGAGCAACGCCCAGAGTGACGCCAATCCAAAGCCAGGAGCCAGGAACATTTTCTGGGTCTCCCACGCGAGTGCAGGGGCCCAAGGACTTGGGCCATCTTCTACTGCTTTCCCAGGCCACAGCAGAGAGCTGGATGGGAAGTGGAGCAGCGGGGACTAGAACCAGCGCCCATATGGGATGCCGGCACTGCAGGCAGCAGCCTCACCTGCTACACCACAGTGCCGGCCCAGGTGGGATGGCCAATTCTTATTAGCAATAAATGGCAATCAAGAATTCTGTATCCAGCAAAAACTATACTTCAAACATAAAGGAGAAATGAAGACATTACAGGCAAACCAAAACAGGATTCACTGGAGTAGGCCAGCCCTGCCAGAAGCACCTAAGAGCCCTCGGTCTGAAATAAAAGGACTCTGTACGCAGCAGCGCAAATCCAAAGAATCGAGAGCACCGTGGGGGCCGGTGCTGTACCATAGCAGGTAGAACCGCCACCTGCAGAGCCAGCAGACCACATGGGCGCTGCTTCAAGACCTGGCTGCTCCACTTCCCATCAAGCGCTCTGCTATGGCCTGAAAAAGCAGTAGAAGATGGCCCAAGTCCTTGGGCCTCTGTACCCATGTGGGAGACCTGGAAGAAGCTCCTGGCTCCTGATCGGTGCAGCTCCAGCCATTGCAGCCAACTGGGGAGTGAACCAGCAGATGGAAGACCCCCCCTCCTTAACTCTGACTTTCAAATAAATAAATCTTAAAAAAACAAAAGGATAGGCCAGCGCCGTGGCTCACTAGGCTAGTCCTCCGCCTGCGGCACCAGTACCCCAAGTTCTAGTCCTAGTCGGGGCGCCGGATTCTGTCCTGGTTGCTCCTCTTCCAGGCCAGCTCTCAGCTGTGGCCCGGGAAGGCAGTGGAGGATGGCCCAAGTCCTTGGGCCCTGCACCCGCATGGGAGACCAGGAGAAGCACCTGGCTCCTGGCTTCGGATCAGCGTGGTGCACCGGTCGCAGTGCGCCGGCCGCAGCAGCCATTGGAGGGTGAACCAACAGTAAAAGGAAGACCTTTCTCTCTGTCTCTCTCTCTCTCACTGTCCACTCTGTCAAAAAATAAAAATAAAAAAAAGGACAGTATACAATGTTTTTCGCTTGCAACACCAGTTTTCCTCCCGATTTTAAAGACAGCTTCCTAGAGTAATACTTGCAAGCATCTGTCAGTGACGCCTAACACACAGATGACACGTCACAGAAACAGTGAAAGGCAGAAAGAACTATATAGAAGCAGAGTTCCTGCAGGCAACTGAAATTAGCTGGCATTAATCTGAATGAGACTGCCAAAAGTTTAAATGTTACTGGAATTCCCAGGGCAACCACTAAGAAAATATCTACTGAAAAATACAGTTACAAGAGGCAAGCGAATTAAAAATGATACGTTAGAAAGTACTCACTTAACACAAAAGGCAGTAACGAAGGGACTAAGAAACCAAAAACAGCCCAGGACCAGAGAGCAAGCCCAATGTCATGATCACACTGGCTAAACATTCTGATTGGGAGGTAAAAATTGACAGGCAGATCTTAAAAATCCAATTAAGTGTTGTCTACAGCAGACACACTTTAGATTCAAAGACATATAGGTTGAGAGTGGAAGGATGGCAAGCTAGCCCACGTAAAAGCAGCCAGCAGCTAGGCTAATATCAGACCAAATGGACTCTGAGGCCAAACAACAAACAAGGGCTATTTTATAATCACAAGTAGATCCGCCCTTCAAGGTGACTTAACTATTATAAACATGTATGTTCCTAACAACGGCCCTAAAATACATGAAGCAAAAACAGACCGAATTAATTAAAGGAAGCAGGCAGGTCAACAATATTGAGAGACTGCAATATCTCACTCTAAAAATGGATTTAAAAAAAAAAAAAAACTAGGCAGAAGACCCCTAAGGAAAGAGAACGAAGAAAGCATCAATTGCCCAAGCTAAGACAGCTGGAACACGCCACCCAGTAATGGCAGCCACATACTCTGCCAAGGTCCAGGTCAGACCATATGTTAGGTCCTTTTTTTTTTTCTTTCTTAAGATTTCTTTATTTATTTGAAAGGCAGAGTTAGAGAGAGAGGGGAGGGAGGGAGGGAGAGAGAGAGAGAGAGAGAGAGGTGTTCCATGCACTGGTTCTCTCTCCAAATGGCTGCAACGGCCAGAGCTGGACTGATCTGAAGCCAGGAGCCAGAAGTTTCTTCTGCGTCTCCCACGTGGATGCAGGGCCCCAAGGATTTGGGCCATCTTCTACTGCTTTCCCAGGCCATAACAGGGAGCTGGATCGGAACAGGAGCAGCCGGGACTTGAACCGGTGCCCATATAGGATCCCAGCACTGCAGGTGGCGGCTCTACCTGCTACGCCACAGTGCCAGTACCATGTTAGGTCTTTTTAAAATTTTTTTTATTTTTATTTTTTATTTTTTGACAGGCAGAGTGGATAGTGAGAGAGAGAGAGAGACAGAAAGGTCTTCCTTTGCCGTTGGTTCACCCTCCAATGGCCACTGTGGTTGGCGCACCGCACTGATCTGAAGCCAGGAGCCAGGTACTTATTCTGGTCTCCCATGGGGTGCAGGGCCCAAGCACTTGGACCATCCTCCACTGCACTCCCGGGTCACAGCAGAGAGCTAGCCTGGAAGAAGGGCAACCGGGACAGAATCCGGCGCCCCAACCGGGACTAGAACCCGATGTGCCGGCGCCGCAAGGCGGAGGATTAGCCTGTTGAGCCACAGCGCCAGCCCCATGTTAGGTCTTAAAACAAGCCTCAATAAACTTGCAAGGACAGAAATCACAGAGACCACACTTCCCAGTCACAGTAGAATGAAATCAGAAACCAGTACCTAAAATTAGGAAAATTCACAAGTATGTGAAAATTAAACATGCCTAAAATAACCAATGGTTCAAAGATGAAATCTTCAGATGAGAAATATCGTGAGGCTGGCATTGTGGCATGGCAGGTAGAGCCGTTGTCTGCGATGCGAGCATCCCACATGGGCTCTGGTGTGTGTCCTGGCTGCTCCACTTCTGACCCAACTGCCTGCTGCGGCCTGGGAAAGCAGCAGAGGATGGCTGAAGTGCCTGGACCCCTGCCCCCGCGTGGGAGACCCAGAACCTCCCAGCTCCTGCTTTCCGCTTGGCCCAGCCCCAGTAGCCACTTGGGGACTGACCCAGTGAAAGGAAGATCTCTCTCTCTCTCTGTAACTCTGCTGTTGAGGTCATTTGTGCTGTGTGCCAATAGATATCCCACCCTCCCCATAACTCTTTCAAATAAATAAACCATTGTTTTAAAAATATTACACGCCAGGATTTGTCCCAGGAATGCAAACTTGGTTTAAAATTCAAACTAATACCCATACAGAGAAACACAAACGCCACAGGATCACGGGAGCAGCGTGAGCCAATATTCAGCATTCATTCCTAATAAAATCTCAGCACAATGAGAACACGAGCAGGTTCATCCGTGGGTGAGAAGTCGCGGTCACCAGGACCCGTGCTGCTCCCACTCAGGGAGGGTCCAGCGTCGGTGACCACGCAGAGTCGGAAAGCACAGCAGTGGTGGCCGCAACGGCTAACGGGGCCAGGGCTGCTTCGGAGCCAGCTGCTACGGCTGGGCCACTCTGAGCACACGGCAGCCCAGGATGTAAACCGGAAAGGCTGGACCCGAGGGCACACAAATCTATCTCAAAGCTGACACAGACGGCGCGTCCTTCAGAGTCGGAGAAAGCCCTGCTACAGGCAAGCACAGACCCAGTCACGCCGCTCACACCTGGCGCTGCAGACGGCCTCCGAGCGCACGCCCACCACAGGCCGGCACACGGCCACGGTCAGCGCGGCACAGCACACGGAAGACACCTGTCCCAGCAGGGGGCGCCAGGACGGCACCGCTCACCTCCAGCTCCTCGCTGTCTTTGGGCTTTTCCTCAGAGGTCTGCTTGACGAAGTCGGGGATGAGGATCTCCAGTGTGGCGCGGGCTGCGGAGGGAAAACGGCCGAGGCTGAGGCCAGAGCCGAAGGCGCTGCCTCCCCTCCGATGGCCCAGTGGGCACTTGACAGACGCGGGGTCTGGAGAAGACAGAGCAGGTGGGGACGGAGAGAGAGCGGGTGGCCGCACCGAGCATGGGACTTGATCTGAAGTCCCTGCAGCGGGCAAGGGAATGGCTCCGGCCTGTGTTCTAGCGGTGGCTGAGGGGGCAGCTCAGCAGGACCTGGCCCCAGGAGGGCGGCCTGACAGCAGGGGGTCCAGACCACGGGGCAGCGGCAGTGGCTGCCGTGGGCAGGGAGACATCTGGAGGTACACTGTCTGCAGAGCCCACGTGACGAGGGAGCAGGAAGTGGATTGTAGCACACAGTGGCAGGGCCACGCCCAAGATGTCTCCACCCCAAGCCAGGCCCTGCCGGTGGCCACAGTATTGAGGTCTCCCTGGTGACTGGAGCAGGCAGGCGAGCCAGGAACAGGGAAGGACAGAGGGCGAGCGTGATGAGGAAGCTCTCCGCCACATCTCCGCACTGCTCACTGAAAGCAAGCGACGCCGAGGGACACTGAGTCCCGGGGCCTGGGGTACACTGGCCCCCTGCAGCGCGCGCCACGCCTGGGAGTCACAGGGGCTCCGGGGAAAGGATGCCACCCTCTAGTATGGCTGGGTACGGCAACAGGGCAAGGCCCAGTCCAGAAAGCAGAGGGCGCGAATCCAGACACGAGCTTTTGGAGGTGAGCCGTGCTGCGCGCGGGGCCACATCCATATCTGTGCCCCTAGCAGACCTGCTGTCACTCGGCGAACGCTTTACCCCACTGGAGCCTCTGCCAGTGAGAGCGACACTTGAAAAGTCCAAGCAGGTGACCAACAAGACGTGTGCCCCTGCCACCCCACCCTGCCGCCCGGGGGCGTCTGTCACTGGGCAAGCGCGTTACCAGCTTTATTCTTCGCGAGCTTCTTGCTGCTTGCTGTTCCAGAGCCGTAAGTCACACCGTCAATGGTCACCGAGGCACCGAAGGGCTCACTTGGGTTCTCTGAAATAAAATGACTGTTTTAAGCGCCCTCGCCAAGGCCGGGAAAGCCTGAGAACCCGTACGCACTAATACAGACTGCCCACACCAGCAGACAGCGAGAAGTGTGTGCTCGCCTGAGGGGCCTGGGGCAGACGGCAACAGAGGGCACAGCTGGGGACGTCACAAGAAACCGGGGACCACAGGACAGTGCGCTGCAGGCAGAGGTGCCCACAACAGGGACCAAGGTCTGTGACAGAGACACAGGGCTGTCGTGGTGGGGAAGCCCGAGAGCCAAAGAAGCCACACCCACGAGGACGAGTGAGCCCTAGGCTGCCCGCAGAGACAGACTGCAGGACGAGCAGGCCCGAGGGCCCTTCCCCGACCTGGGCGCACCAGGAGACCAGGGAAGGACGGAGGGGGCAGAGCCGCTCGCCCTCCGACAGGGCGCACCTCTGCCTGCACCCCGCTCGTCTCGGGCCTTCTCTCTCACCTCCATGCCAGAGGAACGGGGCTCCCGGGCAGCGCAGACCACAGTGGCGCGCGTGCTTCTTCAGAGCCGCAGTGGGGAGGGGTGAGACTCACCACATTCGAAGAAGTTGTACACGGGGCGGACCTTGAGCACGCGCTGCATGTACTCGTGCAGGATGCAGACCTCCGACTTCCCGTTGGGGTTGATGACAAACTCTGTGACAAGACACCACACCCCACCAGCAACAGCGTGAGCCGCCGTGAGCTGGCCTCGGCCACCCGGCTGAGAGGGGCTCACCACCGTGAACGTGGCGGACAAACACTAGCTTTGAATCAAACTCAACTCATTCACCAAATGTACATGCTAAACCCAACAAGCTAAACAGGGACGTAGCTTAGTGGTTAAGAGGCCCACACTTAACCACAGGGCTGGTGCTGCGGCGTAGTGGGTAAAACTGCCACGTGCAGTACTGGCATCCTAACGTGGGCACCGGTTCCAGTCCTGGCCGCTCCACTTCCGATCCAGCTCCCAGCTGTGGCCTGGGAAAGCAGTAGAAGATGGCCCAAGTCCTTGGGCCCCTGCACTGACATGGGAGACCAAAAAGAAGCTCCTGGCTTCTGACTGGTACAGCTCCAGCCATTGAGCCGTTTGGAGAATAAACCAGTGGATGAAAGACCTCTCTCTCTCTCTCTCTGCCTATGCCTCTCTCTAACTCAGCCTTTCGAATAAATAAATCTAAAAAAAAAAAAAAAAAAAGAGGCCCACACCTCACACTGAAGCCCCTGCCCAGTGCAGACCCTGGGAAGCAGTGAGTTGGGCCCTTGCCGGGTGGAAGACCTGGCTGGAGTTCCTGGCTCCCAGCTTCAGCCAGGCCAGTGCCAGCCACTGTGGGCACTGGGAGTGAACAAGCAGACAACAGCCCTGTCTCTGGAATAAATCAACAGCAGCAGCACCGCGTGACCCACCTTTCTTGGTGGGCGCGTCTTGCACCGACAGAGTGATGAGCTTCTGATTGGCCGGCAGGATGGGCCTCTCCGACTCGGCCTGCTTCCGCTTCATCTCGCGGTTGAACTGCCGCCGCTCGGCCCACGTCCTGAACTTCTTCACAGTGACTTGCTCAAAGTCGAAACGCTTCTCCAGGTAGCTGCGAAACTCCTCGAGATCTGCCGAGGTGGACCAGAGAGCCAAGTCACTCAAGGCAGGAACCCTGCCCACTCCTGGCCCAGCGGCCAAGGCCAGGGCCGCCCCCGGTGCCCGGGTCCCTTTCCTCATTCCTGTCGCTCTGCCAGTGCAAGTCAGTCTCACGGACCCATCCTTGGGGTATCTTTCTACTTTATTTGGGGCAAGAACAGGAATACAAAAAATAGAAACAAGCAAACAAAAAAACGAGAGGGCCTTCAGCCTTTTCTCTCCATATTCAAACCAAAGCCGGACTGCCCACAGCCGCCTGGCACCGCCCGCTGCTTCCACACTCACGTGTCCGGGGAGCTCCCTACCTGAGGGCCCTACGCTCATCCTGCTCCCACCACACACAGCTCTGCCAGGGCCACCTCACACAGAGGAGTTAGGAGACCAGCTGGGCAGCCATCCAGAGACAAGCACAAATCCGGAGAACAGAAGTCCCTGTGCCCCTGCCCGCACTGAGGCGGGAACCAAGACTGGAACAGGCAGAACGGAGCGGCAAGACCCAGCAGGCAGGATGAGAGCACCCTGCGTGCGTCCAGAGAGCGACCGCAGGGCTGAAGCAGCGGGGACCGTCCAGAGCGCGCAGCAGTTCCCCAGCAGTGAGCCTCAGGCCAAGGCCTCTCGGAACTCCTCCGACAAACCAGAACACACCCCACGAGCACGCTGCTCTGAAAAAGCGGGGCTTAGGAGTCAGATGGGCAAGCAAAGAGAAAGGGCTGGGGCCACGTGCACTGTCCCCACAGCAGCCCAGCCATGCAGAGCCTGGGACACACGCAGACACCGCCAAGGACGAGGGAGGACCACTCTCGGGGAACTTACCCACCGATTCGTCTTTGCACACTTCAACTTTGGCCTTCACCTGCCCCAGGGCCCCAGGGGCCGCTTCGGCCCCCAGGGGGTCCTTCTCATCTGGGGGCCCCGAGTCGGTGCCCATGGCGTCGGGCTCCTCCAGGGGGAACTCCAGCTCCGCGGATCGGCTCAGGGGCTTGACGGGGGACCCCTCCCCGCTGGGGCTGATGTCGCTGCTCTGCTCCCGTTCCTCATTGTCCTTCATTTTCTTGTAGTGCAGACAGGGGATGCTACTCAGAGGAGGGTCGTGTTTCTGCAGACAGCGAGATGGCAACAGGAAGTGTAAGGACGACCCCGTCAATCCGGAAACGCGAGGCCTCTCGTCAGAGCAGCGGGCGCACGGTGCGCAAGCCTGAGTGTGCGACTCATGTCTCCCCTACCCGTATGCTTCCCGTTCCCAGGAAGTACGGTCTGGACCAGGTGACCACCCGAGACTCTCTGTGCAGGTACACAGGGACTCCGGAGTTGTGGAACGTCATGATCCAGCCGTCGGGGAGAGGCTCTGTGGGAGGGCGGCCACGACCTGCAGGGAGACAAGAAGCCCTGATGGCTGTATGGACACCCGGAGCGGGCATCCGGTGCAGCATCAGGACACGGCGCAGCGAGCCCTCGGCCCAGATCAGTGCCTGGCTAGAGCGCAGTCCTGGCGCCGCTTCTGATTTACTTCCTGCTGAGGAGAAGCAGGTGACGGCTCCAGAGCTCGGGTCCCTGCGCCCACAGGGGAGACGGGGATTGCGTTCTAGGCATTTGGGTGTGGGTCTGCAGGTGAGATCTCCGTCTCTGCCTTTCAAATAAACAAAAATCAGCAAAAATTTTAAAACAGGGGCTGGTGTTGTGGCATAGCGGGTTAAGTCGCTTGCATGCAAGGCCAGCATCCCACATCAGGTTGCTGGTTCGAGTCTCAGCTGCTTGGCTTCCAGGCCAGCTTCCTGCTGATGCGCCTGTGAAGGGGGTGGAAGACGGCCACTGCCACCCACATGGGAGACTGGGTGGCGTTCTGGGCTCCTGGCTTCAGCCTGACCCATCCCCAGCTAATGTAGCCACTGGAGGAGTGAACCAGCGGATGGGAAATCTGTCTCTCCCTTTCAAATAAACAAATAGATCCTTAAAACAAATTTGAAATAAATAAAAGCACTTAGTATTGTCCCCAAGGTGCCTCCACACACAGAACTGCTCTGTCCGTATGCCTATTTACTGCCCCTGTCCCCCTTGCTCCCTCTACTGTACTCTCTGGCCTAGGATTGCGTGTGGTGCAAGGTGGGAGCCCTGGGACAGGTCTGTGCCAGATACAGGCCACAGCCTTGGCTCCAGCCTCCATCTGGTAGGCACCACAGACTGGGCCATTTCCTTGCCAACCTCTCTGGTAGGCAGAGGCACCCCTGGGAACCAGATGAGCTTTGCTAATAGAGCGAGTGTCCGCTGGCTGATTCTCCAGGGGCAGGTGACAGGTGCCTATCAGAACTGAGCGGCACGCTCTCACCAAAGTGCTTTTAAAAGACTGCTTCACATGAACACATCCTGAGGTCAGCTGTAAGATTCCACGCCCACCCTCTGCTTCACTGAACAGGCAGTAGTGCGGAGAAGGTTTCAAACGAATAACTATTCACCTGCCACCTGCCACTGAAAGATCTGACTGCTGGCAAAAGCACGAGATCTACTGAAAACCTAATCTTCTCACAGGGGTTGGGAGTAACTAAAAATGAAGAAGCAAAAGGGGAAAAAAAGCACGTGAAATCTAAGAAAATGTACGTGATGGGGGCCGGTGCTATGGCATACTGGGTAAAGCCACCACATCCAGAGCTGGCATCCCATATGAGCGCCGGTTCAAGCCCCAGCTGCTCCACTTCCGATCCAGCTCTCTGCTATGGCCTGAGAAGGCAGCAGAAGACGGCCCAGGTCCTTGGGCCCCTGCACCCATGTGGGAGACCTGAAGGAGCTCCTGGCTCCTGGCTTCAGATTGGCCCAGCTCCAGCAGTCATGGCCATGTGGCAGGGGAGTGAACCAGTGGATGGAAGACCTGTCTGTCTGTCTCTCTCTCTCTCTTACTGCCTCTAACTCTGCCTTTCAAGTAAATAAATAAGTCTTTTAAAAAAGAAAATATACACGATGAAAACAGTTGTCAGTGACTCCGAACTGGTTCCCCGCCCAGCGGTCCGACCCTGGGTTCACCCCTACACAGAGGCCGCATCAGCTGCCACACCTGGGAGGGAGCATTGCAGGCTAGGAGTGCACGTACACATGGGGCCCTCTCTCCATGGGCTTGGACCAAGAAGGCGCCAACTTCCACCAGCTCTGAGCCAAGTCAGGAGAAACAGCAACAGAGAGGCCAGCATTGAGGTGCGGCAGATGAAGCCGGCACCACAGCGCCGGCATCCCATATGGGCACCGGCATCCCATATGGGCACCGTTGGAGTCCCGGCTGCTCCACTTCCCATCCAGCTTCACCGCCAATGTGCCCGGGAAAGCTGCGGCAGTGGCCCACGTGCTCAGGCCCCTGCACCCACGTGGGAGACCAGGTTGGAGTTCCTGGCTCCTGGCTTCGGCCTGGCTGAGCCCAGGTTGTTGGGGCCATTTGGGGAATGAACCAGCAGATGAAGATCTGTCTCTGTTTTATCCCTCTCAATCTGCCACTCTGCCTTTTGAATCAATAGATAAATAAATGAATGAATGATAAACGGATCTTTAAAAAACAAAGAAAGAAAAGCTGACAGAATGCACAGCCACATACAACACGGGAGCACAGCTGGTCCAGGCCACTCCTCGGTGAAGAGGAGCTGTCTGGGGTGGCCACCGGGGTGAGGCCCTGCTGCGGCTCGTGCCAGGCAGGCAGGTGTATGGTGTACGGCAGCGACGTGGTTTACCTGCTGAGAGGGAGACGACAGAAACCACAGGAAGAGGCCCTGCGGCACTCGCCCAGAAGCTGCCGCACCAGCAACTGCCTGTCCCCATGCCCTCCTGCTCAACCACTACCCATGGGCAGCAGCCGTGCCCAGTGCTGCCAATTCATCCCTTCAGAGGCTCCTCCCCCACTGTCCTCCCCAGTCGTCCCTGCCACCTTCTGCAGCTGCCCGAGCCAGGGGTCTCACCCGTGTGCCGGAGCACCCATGCCATCTCTTTAGCCCTCTACTGAGCCCGTCACCTCCACCAGGATGCCTCAGCGGTCCCTCCAGGAGCCCACAGAAACCAGCCCTGCCTCCACCTGCACCTGCAGCACAGCGATGATGGAGCCTCACCGTACAACTCTGGATACCTCCCGACTGCTCTCCCCACCGTGCCCCACCCCACTGCCAAGGCTTCCATGCGCTTCCGTACCAGCCCGCCCGAACCACACTCGCCACGCCATGGCCCCAGGAGCAATGTCTCTGAACTAACACGAGGTCCCAGCGTCTGCCTACTTCTGGTGGCCTCCGCAACACCTGGTGCAGGGGCAGCACTCAGAGCACGGCCATCGCCTGCCTGTCTCCTCTGGCTCGGCCTCCAGGCCCACTGGCTGCCAGTCTTGTCCTCAGGGTTCCCTTCCTGATCCCATCAGAAAGCCCCTCCGGGTTCCTCTGCAGCGCGCCCACCACTCGGTGCCACCCATGGCCCTCACGGGTCCAGCACCTGGGCCGCGCACCCCTGTGCGTCCTGGGCCTGGCTGCCTTCTCCCTGCAGTCCTGCCCTGTACCACGTGCCTCTGGCCACGTGGCCGTCTGGGCCTTCGCTGAGGGAACAGGTGCACTCCCGCGGCCCTGCGAAGGTGTGCGCCTTCCTGGCCCGCTTACTTTTGAGCACTGTCTTGATCTTGGTCATCATCGGCTGCACGCTTGTCTCCCCATCAGACGCGTGGTCGCTGTCTCCTCCATATTTCTCGTCCATTCGCCTCTTTTTAGGAGCGCAAAGGCCTTCCTCCAGCAAAGCGTCCACGTCGTTGTCAAAGTCATCCTACAAAACACGCCGTTCAGACGCCACAGCCCCCCGTGCCCACTCCTGCGCCACGGCGACCTCAGCAGCACCAGTGAGGACAGAGCCAGGGCGGCGGCCCTCTCGGGGGGCCCAGCCGTAGCCTCAGGGCATGTGCCCATTTGAAGAGCGACAAAGGAGGCCCCCTGCCCCGCGCGGGCCGACCAGAGGAGTGCAGGCTTCTCCGCAGCGCCGGCCCCCTGGGGCTGGGCGAAGGCAACAGGGCCGCCCTCAGCCCCACGCGCCCCCACGCGCCGCGGAAGCCGCGGAGAGACACTGCAAAGAGCCGGCCCGCCCAGCCTCCCCGCACGCGCTCTTCTCCAGCCTCCCGTGCAGCTCCGCTTTGGTTTTTGTTCGTTGTTGTTTTTTAAACTTCCCTGCTTTGCACAGATGCCGCCATTCCCCGAGCTTGCTCAGAGCCCTCCGCAGAGGGACCGCCAACATACCTCGTAGGAGAAATTCAAGGCCTCTTCGTCCGCTCTGTCTCTCTGAACGATTGCTTTGGCCGCGAACCCGCCTGCGCCTTCTTCATCTAGCTCCAAAGTGTCAGTAAAATCTTCTACCTCATCGAGCACCGCGTACTCCACTCTCTTTTCCTGATCCAGCTCACTCTCCTCAGCCTTCTTATCCACGCTCTCACCCCCCAGGCCTACCCCGTTCGCAACGCTCCCGCCAAAGGGACAAGCATGCACGTCTCCACTGCCGGGACTAAGGAGCGGGCCGCACTCGGCCCGAGCGTCGCGCTCCGCTCCCGTGTACAGCACCTTCCTGTCCTTACTCCTGCAGCTCTCGGTAAAGCTCACGCTAATCTTTACATCCTTAAGCAACTTAAGGTCAGGGGAGAACTTCCGGACCGCAGGGGCGTGCCGGGCGGTGCGCGGGCTGTGGCCACTACAGTTCGGGTCTATGAGGAGGCGGCCCTTAGAGAAGGATCCTCTGCAGAGAAGCGAAGCTCCGTAGAAGTCGAACGGGTCCTCAGCAGGGGGTTCGGACTGTCCATCACCACCAGAGCCAACGTCCATTACCTCGGCATCACTGGACGTTTGCAGGGGAGGTGGTGGAGACTGTTCACGGGCCAGCGCTGGGAAGGAGCGAGCTCGGCTCTCCGTCACCGCTTCTCCTGCGGCCTCTCGCGGGAGCGGAGAGGCACTCTCACACGTCTCCATATTAAAAGCGGGTAAGACTACTTTAAAAGACCAGAGTTGGTTTTTTTTTTTTCCAAAAACAAAAACCTTACTTAAATCTATAGCGCTAACATGCACGAGTCCGTGGAGACCCGGGGCCGTCCCGGCCGCGGTGCGCTGGCGGCTTAGTCAAGCTGGCCACATTGCTCTTTTCATTAATGTAGACAGCTTTTAGAACCACTGCCTCAATTATTGGAAATCACAATGCACTCAGCTTAAGTGACTGGCGGCTACGCGAGTCGGTCTTCAGGCCAAAGCGGCCCCTCTCTTCTTGCACCTGCAAAGAGATTTAAAACTCCCGTCACGAAACGACAGACCTCTGCGCCGCCCTGGCCCCACGGTAAGAGTCGGGCGCCACTCGCCGTGCAAGCAGCTGCAAACAGGACTGCCCAGGACAGCCGTCCAGGCGTCAGAACACGCTACCTTCACTCCCTTTCTTCAGAAGCTAGGTTAGAATTCGAGCCCGAGCTAAGTATTTTATTAACTGCCCACATTTCATTCCTTCTTCAAGAGCACCCAAACCACAGACTCTCAAAGCTCAAAAAAGATTAAAAACAAAAAATGCACACTGAACTGCATGGCAGCATTCCCCTAACTCAGCCAGCAACGGGAAGCCAGCAGGGACGGGAGGCCGCCCCTCCGGAACACCCAAAGTGTGCACGGCCTCCCTCCGGCCACCAGAGGGACGTGAATCCACTCACCTGCAAGGCTGGGTCAGAGGGCCAGCGCGAGACCCTCAGCTCAGCTCTGCGGCACTAGGGGGCCTCAGGGCAGGGACCCCGGGGCTCTCCTGGGCCCCAGCGCGGCACGTGGACGGGGGCAGGGACGCAGCGGCTGAGGTCACCAGAGTTGGAGGCACAGCTCTCTTCCCGGGAGAGAGGGACGGGGCTGCGGGGAGGGGAGCCTGCTGGGGCTGGGGGAGGAGGCGCGGGGGACGGAGGGAACCAAGGCAGAGAGAGTCCCGGTGCCTCGTGGAGCCTGGCTCCATCCTGGAGGCACCAAGGAGCCACCCAGGGTGAAGAGACTCTCGCGCCACAGGCAGGTCCCTTCTCAAGGAAGCACACAGCCAGCTGTGCCAGTCTCTCCAGGTCAGGGGACAACGGCATGACAGGGACCCTGGGGGTGCCAAGAACGGAGTCACAGGGCTCCCTGCCCTTGCCGACCCACTGGCAGCGGAGAGCAGAGGGGAGGAGCTGAAGGCCAGTAAGTGAGGTCCTGCCCGGAGGGACACAGGTGTTCCAGCACCCAGCAGGGGCCTCCAGGCAGGCCTGCCCGACAGCTGCGAGTCCACGGCTGGGGAGCTGCGAGGCCGCCCAGACAGGCGGCTCTGAAGACTCACTAGAGAGGAAGCACGAAGAGAGGGCCGGGCCGGGCCGAGGCGGGGGGCAGGCCCAGCGGTGCCGTCGTCAGGGCAGGAGCGGACCATGCAGGCACACGCGCACGCACATGCACATGCCATGCTCACCGCTGCAGACGCACACGCATGCCACACCCACGTGGGACACGGCTTGCGCCCCACAGATCCCCGCAAGAACAGGAGGCAGCAGCCGTCACACTCCCACCAGTGAGGGGACAGCGGCAGCGGCTGTGCTTTGCGGGGACACAATGCGACAGGCAGAGCCTCGTGTTGGCTTCGATTCACTCAACAAACCCCTCCGAGGGAGGCACTGCCCCCAAGACACAAGGTCCCCAGGGCCTGGACACGGCTGGAAGGGCATTTCACTTCCTGTTCTGAGACATCCCAACACTGCTGAATTCCGTGAGAATTCAGGGTACCGAAGGTGTATCCATCCAAAGTGACTGGGGTGGAGGGAGCCAGCAGACGGTGGCGGCCGGGAAGCGCAGCCAGGCAAGCCCAGGCCACCAAGTGGAGCAGAGCCAGCCCCCTGCAGGCGGGAGAGGCCACGTGCACGCCCAGATGACAAATGGGACCCTGGAAAGCCCATCGGGTGATTCTGGGGCAGAAACAAAACCCAAGGTGAAGCCGCGAGGAGGTGGGGGGACCAGAGACAAGCAGGGGTGCAGGATGGGGAGGCCCGCTGCCCTGAAGAGGCAGCCAGCACAGAGCAAAGACGGCAACAACCGCGGCGGGGGCTCTGAAGAGGCGCAGGGGCCAGGAGGCACAGAACGTAGGAGCGGGGTGCTTGGGAGGGCGGGCAGCATGGCCAGCCCGAGCTTGGGCGAGGGCCGTACATCCCTGAGAGCTTTCTCTCCCCATCAACAAGAGTTTGCTCCAACACCTTCCGCGTGGCGCACACAGGCCACTCTGGAACACAACCCATGGGGCTCATATTTTGAGCACGAGTAACCACGAAGAAAAATTAAGAAATGTCCAAGCTCAAACAAAGCAAAGAATAGGGCTGGGGAAGGGGAGGCAGCTCAGACAGGACAGCCAGCGAAGGCAGAGGGGCAGGAGGCGGGACATTCCAGGGGACATCAAGAGAAAGAGCCCAGGGACAGGAGTGGGGGGGGGGGGGCTAACTCCAGCAGTGCGTCCGGGGCAGGACAGAGGGTCAGGCCAGCGAAGGCAAGCACGCATGGCCACCACTAGGCTCTTATCCTGAGGTGGGTCACTGGTCCGAGCAGTGACGTCACACGGCCCGAGGCCCCTCAGCGTACTCTCAGGTCTTCGCACACCCACTCTGTCAGCCCTCACAGCACTGAGCCTCGCTCAAGGCCACACAGCGAGCACAGGGAGGAGCCGCTTCGCCTCCACGGACAGCTGACCTCAGTCTACACCACTTGGGATTTTCATAAAGGTACTTCAAAAAGTTTGCGGAAAAGCACAAAGAGTCGGCTTGGGGCAGGTGTTTCAAAGAGTGGTTAAGAACCAACCTTCCAGGCCCCTACCCCTGCCGAAGGAGCACCTGGGTCACTCCGCTCCGGATTCCAGGCTCCTGCTAAAGCAACAGCTGGGCTCCTGCCCCTCACGGGGGAGACAGGACTGAGTCCCTTGGCTCCCAGCCTCGGCCTGACCCAGCCCTGGGCGCTGCAGACTCTGGGGAGTGAACCAGCAGACGGGAGCTCTGTCTGTCTCTCTCTGCTTCTCAAAATGTGAAAAGAGAAAAAGAGGGGAACACTGGGCCCAGCATACCCAGCACCTGGAGGCAGCTTGACAGCTCAAGCGGTTGGGTTCCTAGCACCCATGGCGCAGGCCTGGACGGAGCCCTGGCTGTGGCCTGGGTCCTGGCTCAGGACTGGCCCTCGAGGCCATCACAGGTATTTGGGGGAGTAAACCAGCACATGGGGTTTCTCTTTCCCCCTCCTCAAATACACTTTTCCCACAGATGTCTATGTCAGTGAACAACTTTTTCCAACCATGCAGTCTTTCATAATACATGCTTTCCATGAACTTTCTGAAAACCTCACCTATGCATTTACTCCAAAAAAAAATTGGAGGGGGGCCATCAAAATGAACTTCTCTCTTCATTCCATCACCTACAACCTTTCTGAAGTGTCCTTCCACCATCACACAGCTAACAAGATCGTTTTGTGTCCAAAAGACAAAAAAACAACCTGCAGGTGAGGGGGTGGGGCTGAGGGTTCGAGCAAAGAGGAGGCGGAGGCTCACCAGGCCGCTCGGCCAGGACCTTAAGCTGCAGAGAGGCGGAACACTGGAGACGCAAGGTGAGCTCAAGGCTTCCTGGGGACGCGGGAGTAAGAGCAACAGAGGTGCGGGTGGTCTGGACAGGGGCGGAATCAAAAGTAACCACACATGGGGACGTGCAAGAGGCCGGGGCTCCGAAGGGAGGCCAGAGCCAGGATCGTGAAAGACACAGAGGAAACTGCATTGAGGCCAGGGGGCTCCCATGTCCCAACTCCAAGGTCACCAGGCGGCCTCCATCAGACGCCCCGGACAGTGCTCCCCTGCAGCGGCTGGCCACAGAGGGCTCAAAGGGAGGCCCGCAGGCCCTGCAGCCCACGGAGCACACGGCCAGCCGCAAGCCCGGCCCTACCAACTGGACCGCGAGCCAGGCGCGGACGCACAGCGCCCCTGGACAGCACCCTTCGCTGCAGCCTCCCGCCCAACCCAGCGGCAATGACCTCATCCAGTCCTTTTGTCATCCTCCAGCCGGGCCTCGCGTCCTGTGCGGCCGCCGGGTTTAACGGGGCGGGGTGGCGAGCGGCTGAACGGGGGTGGGCACTGGCCGCCGTGCACCCGCAAACCAGGGACATGCAAGCATGCGAAACGGCAAATCCGGTTCCTACCACGAGCAACCCAAGTCCGCCGGAGGGCACCTGACAGGTATGGCTGTCAACAGGTTGCCGCCTTCCCGTTTCTCTCTACCACGCTCACGGTTAGCAAACAGAACCACATCCCGACGGCTGGCAGGGCGCTCAGTCCGTGAGCGTTTGGTGGAGAGAAAAGACTCAGGCGACTTCTCGGGGTCCCCACGCTACCCGTGCCGGGCAGCGTCCAGGGCCAGCGCCGTCCCCGTCCGCCCCTTCCGCGCCTGAGGCGACACTGCGCCTGCGGGCCACCCGGGTAAGGGTCTCCATAGCTGGGCGGGTGGCGACGAGCACCAGGGACCCCCGGGCCCGGATCGACCCCGGCCCGGGCCCCCGCGGCCATATTGCCTGACAAAGGCTGGGACTCCGCGTGGCCCGGCCCGGCCCGCGCCCCGTCCGCAGCCCGGGCCCGCGGCCTCGGCCCGGAGGGACGGAGGGAAGGGTGCGCAGGCCGCAGCGCCCGCCCGCCCGCCCGCGGGGCGCCCCTCGCGCCCCGCACCTACCTGCGCCGCCCGCGGCCTGCCCGAGCCGCCCGCAGCCCGACCGCAGCGGGGAGAACCTCACCGCCCGGCGGCTGCTGCAGCCGCCATCGCCGCCGCCGGCGCCGCCATCATCGGGAAAGGCCGCCCAGCCTCTCCGGTCGGCGGGACCCGCCTGCCGCGCCGGGCGAGCTAAGGGCGGGCCTTAGCGGCGCGCGGCCAATCCCCGCGCGCCGCCGCCGTACATTGGGGGAGACGCGGGAGCGGGCCGCGGAGGCCGCCAATCGGCGGAGCGCGGCGCGCGCGACGGCGGCGCGCGGCCAATAGCGAGGCCACGTAGGCGGGCCCAGGCGCGAGGCCCAGGCCGCGCTAACGGTCGCCCCCAGCGTGTAGGGGCTGGGTGGAGGGGCGTTCGCCTTCTCTGAGGGCGGCGGCCGCGGGGGGCGCTGGGAACGGGGGGCGCGGGGCATGCCGGGAGCAGGGAGCGCGGGAAGCGCGGGGCACGCCGGGAGCAGCCTCCAAGCACGGCTGGCGTGGACGGTGCACGGGAGAACCGAGCGGCTAAGCTAGCGCCGCGTCCCATGAGTGCAGAGGGAGCGCCGGGAACGGAACGTCTCCCTCGGTGACAGGTGCTGCAGCGGGGGCAGGCCATGGGAGAAACAGTATCCGAAAGCGGAGACGGGGATAGAGACCTTCTAGACGCTGGTTCTCTCCCAAACGCCTGCCACAGCTGGGGCCGGGGAACCGGAAGCCAGTCGGAGTCTCCCACGTGGGTGTCAGGGACCGAGTTAGCAGCTGCTGCCGCCCAGGGTGCGCGTGGGCAGGAAGGGGAGCCAGGACCCCACTGCGACGTGGGATGCAGGTGTCTGAAGCAACAGCTCATGGGCTGAGCCAAATGCCTACCCCTTTTAGATCACAACTTTAAAAAAACGTATGTAGGTATGTGAAAGAGAAAGAAATCTTACAGCCACTGGTTCACTCCCCAGTGGCTCCAACAGCCACACGTCGGGGCCAGGCTGAAGCCAGGAGCCAGGAACTCCATCCTGGCCTCCCACATGGAGGGCAGGGCCCCTAGCGAGAACCATCCTCCTCTGCCTTCCCAGGTGAATGAGCAGGAAGCTGGATTAGAAGCAGAGCGGGGGGGGGCTGGCATTGTGGCATGGCGAGTAAAACTGCCACCTGCGATGCCAGCATCCCACACGGGCGCCGGCTCGAGTCTTGGCTGCTCCACTTCGGATCCAGCTCCCAGCTAGTGCACCTGGAAAAGTAGAAGAAGATGCCCCAAGTGCTCGGCCTGCACCCACGTGGGAGACCCGGAATAATCTCCCAGCCATTTGGGGACTGAACCAGCAGATGGAAGGTCTCTCCTTCTCTGGAACTGTGCCTTTCAAATAAGTGGAAATAAATCTTTAAAAAAAAAAAAAAAAAAAAGCAGAGCAGGTGGGTCCTGAACCAGCCTTTCGATATGGGATGCAGTGTGCTTAACCCACTGTGGCACAAACCCAGCCCCAAGATTGCAACTGTAAATGGGACGCCTGCCCGAGAATGTATGAAACATCGGCAGGAAGTATGAGACAGAGAGCGTCCCTTCTGTGGCCATTCTTCAGGTACATGACGTGCAAAGGCCCTGGGGCAGCAGCATTGGCCGGGGACTGGGGCGAGGGAAGTGAAGGCAGGAGGAGTGCCAGGCATTGTGAGGAGACCAGCATGGGAGGACCATGGGCTTGCAGGGATAGGCTCCCTGTCTAAGGTGCCACCATGTCCTTGGCCTCAGAGAGTCTCATGACTCCCTCCCCACCCCCGCCAGCTGGCTGGGAACTGGGGGGCTGTGGTGGCTTCTCCCCTAAGCTCTGTTTCCTTCCCCGGGGCTGCCTCACAGCGTGCCACAAACACAATAGCTGCCTCAAAGCTCTGGAGGCTGGACGGCAGAGACCAATGGGGCCCTGCTCCCTCTGCACGCTCTCGGGAGGAGCTGGCCTCTCTCCCTGCAGCAGTCCTGTCTCCCCTACGCTGCTCTGTGTGCAAATTCTCTGTGTGAGGACACCTGTCGTATGGGGAAGGCTCAGCCTGATGGCCTCATTTTATTTTATTTTATTTTTTTTTAAAGAGGCAGAAAGAGGGCGCTTATCTGTTAATTCACTCCCTAAATGCCCACAACCAAGCTGGGAACCAAGAATTCAATACAGGGGCCGGCTTGAGGCACAGCACATTACGTCTTTGCTTGGGACACTGGCTCAAGTCCGCTTGCTCTGCTTTTTTTTTTTTTTTTTGAAAGAGAGAGAGGTCTTCCATCCACTGGTTCAGTCCCCAACTGGCCACAGTGGCTGGAGCTGCACCGATTCAAAGCCAGGAGTCAGGAGCTTCTTCTGGGTCTCCCATGTGGGTGCAGGGGCCCAAGGACTTGGGCCATCTTCTACTGCTTTCCCAGGCCACAGCAGAGAGCTGGCAGGAAGTGGAGCAGCCGGGACTTGAACCAGCGCCCATATGGGATGCCAGCACTGCAGGCGGCAGCTTTACCTGCTATGCCACAGTGCCAGCCCCTGCTCTGCTTCTCATCCAGCTCCTTGCTATTGCACCTGGGAAGGCAGCGGAAGATGCCCCAAGTGCTTGGAGACCCGGATGGAGTTCTGGGTTCCTGGCTTTAGCCTGGACCAGCGCTGGCTGTCATGGCCATTTGGAGAGTGAACCCATCGATGGAAGATCTCTCTGTCTCTCCATCTACGGCTCTTTCAAAGTAAATCAGTCCAGGTCTCCTACGTGGGTGTCAGGAACCCAATTACTTCAGCCATCACTTGCCCCTAGGGTCTGCCTTAGCGGGAAAGTGGAATTAGGAGCCGGAGCCAGGAGCAGAACCCAGGTGCTCTGACGTGGGACGTGGCCGACTTAGCTGTCTGCACTCCCAGGCCAAACCCTCATCCTCCTCGCTGTACCTTGATTACTTCTAGAAAGTTCCTGGCTCCATAGCCAGCCCCGTTCAGAGGCGCTGGAGATGAGGACCCAAGTCTTACCTTTATGGGGGTGGAGGGGGTGCCTCAACCATAACAATAGAATCCACTTCTTGGGCTGTCCCCCTCCTCCAGGAGTCCCACACAGGACAGGGGCAGAGGGGCCCGGGACAAGGGTCTCCAGGCCAGGGGCAAACACTCAGGGAAGTGCTTCCTGAGGGTGGGGAGGGAGCACCCACGAGGATGCTGGCAGGTGGTGAGGCAAGGGTGGGGGGAGTCCCCCAGTTTGAGGGGGTCTGTTGTGCTGACTCAGCAAGATGCAGGTGGGACTCAAGACCTCAGATTCCCTGCAGGCCTGGGACGCTGGTGGCGTCACTGCGGGCAGTGCCCTCCAAGCGTGGCCTGGCCGAGCACTTTCCTGGGTTCAAAGTGAGCCATGGATTGGGCCAGGTCCCAGCAGGGGCAGGGGGAGGGGTGTCAGGGCAGGAAGGGAGAAGTTGGGGTCCTGCTCCCCCGCAGTGGGGAGGCCCAGGGCGGGTCCACACCCCTCCCTGCCATGCCACGCTGTTGTCACTCCCAGGAGGCCAAGTGAGGGGTCAGCCTGGGGCTGAGCACTGTGGGAAACTATGTAATGGTCCATCTTCACATGATTAAAAAAAAAAAAAAAAAGTAACCAGGGCCAGCACTGTGGCTTAGTGGGTAAAGCCGCTGCCTGCAGTGCCGGCATCCCAGATGGGCGCTGGTTCGAGTCCCGGCTGCTCCACTTCCGATCCGGCTCTCTGCTGTGGCCTGGGAAAGCAGTGGAAGATGGCCCAAGTCTCAGGACTCAGCCAGTGGGGGACTAGGGGACGGGCTTGTGCGCTAGGGAACTGTTCTCGCTCCAGGTGAGCCTACCCACCAGTCACCTGTCCTTGCAGGGTCGTGAATAAAGGCCCACTTTTTTGCTGACTTTGTGTGTCGGAGTCCATCCTGTGATGGGTAAGGGGGTCTCTGGTGGGCTTATTTCCCACAGCACTGGTGGCATGGGCCTCCTGATGCTCCACAGGGGATGGGACTGGAGCTCCAAGGGCCCAACCCAGGGGCTCCTGGGGCAGAGGCAAACTCCCTCCTGCCCCACAAGCTGCCCCTCCCACCATCTGGAGTCAGGAGGTTGAGCACGCCCCTCCCTCCGGGGCTTCCCCGTGGGGCTCCCCACTGCTGCCTGGGGGACCCCTGCTGGTGTGGGGCTTGCCCTGAATGTAAACCAGCAAGGCTCTCCTGTGTCCTGGGAAATGGACAGTCGCCAGACACACGGGCTTCCGTCGCAGCCTCAGCGGGCCGTGGGAGAGCCTCGTTTGGGGCATCTGCCCGCGGCAGGAGCCCCCGCTGCCACACAAAGCAAGAACCCTGAGATGCACTCGCTCGCCCCAGCCTCCAAGTTTATTCGCAGCAGCTCAGGTTCAAGTACAGGACTCCTGTGAAGCGGGGTGGCGGCAGGGGCCAGCTCTGTCTCCTCGCTGAGGTGGGCCTGCCGGGGACGCACGACCCCTGTCGGGTAAGCACGGGCCTGAGAGTCCTCAGTGCATACCAGGGGGCTGGCATCCCCCAGGGGGACTGTCTGGGAACCCCAGTGCGCATGTGCGGGGCCACGGCAGCATCCACTGTTCTGAGTGTGGCTTCCTTGTGGGGAACGGCAGTGTGCAGTGCTCTGAGCCCTGGAGAGCCGAAGGGCCCCATTTAAACAGAAGTCCATGCCTGTTTACTTTGACCAGAGCAGACACGTCCTGGCTGGGGCATGAGTGACAGGTGTAGGCACAGTGGCACCTGTCACGCGTGCACGTGTGGTGTGTTCCCAAGTGCGAGCTCAGTCGAGGGTGTATGCACCTATCCATGTCTGTGCTCACGTACACGTGTGCCTGTGCACACATGCAGAGTGAGCCCAGGCACAGTCTCCCACACGTACACACACACACAGAGCGCATGTGCAGCTGTTCCACACCTCACACAGCCTCTGTTGCTCCCCACTGGCATAGAGTGGGTCCCGAGCTGGGCAAAGGGGGACACAAGATGGGGGATGCACACCTCAGAGGGCCCTGGCCAAGTCACAGGCAGTGCAGTGTGGCTCTGGAAGGTTCCTTGTGCCAGGGCCTCCCAGGAGCCCGCAGACCTGCCCGGGGAAGGGGTTAGCTCTGCAGCGTGAACTCATGGGTGCTGGTCTCCCAGCGGGTGGGGTCCCTGTCCAGCATGCTGCGCTCCGTGAAGGTCACGTGGCCATCCGTGTCCACGAGGATGATGGTGTTGGTTCTGGAAGACAGTGTGGGGCCCACGTCGACCCCACAGCCGTCAGTCAGCCTCGGCTCCACCTAGCAGAGCCATACCTGGTGCCCGTGACCAGGAGCTAGGCTCCCTGCTGGCTCTGCAGACCCACGCTGGGTGCGTCCTGTCTCCTGCACCCCAAAATGCTCCCCAGCCCGCCCCTCTGCAGCTCAGCCTCAGCTGCCCACTTCCCACTCACAGCACCCCAGGTGCCTGGTCCTTCCAAGAAGCCTGGCTCTCAACCCCTTGGGGGCCCGGGCCTTCACCTGGGAAACTCCCTCTCGCCCCGCACCTCCCCACTTCCCAGGCTCCGACAGCAGGCCCTGCCCCGGGTGCTCCCTCCAGCTCTCCCCGTGACAGGCTGAGGGTTCCAGAGGGTGTTGGATTCGGGGACGCCAGGTGCACACTTCAGTCACCAGCGTAAGCTCGTGACACAGGAGGGACTGAGGGGAAGTGACATTCCTGCACCTGTACGGCGAGAGCTGCTGGCAGCCCCGCTGTGGTCTGGATGTGGCCTGAGTATCCCCCGCTAAGGCTCCAGGTGTTGAAATTTAATCCCCACTGTGAGGTTACTGAGAGGGCAGAATGGGGCCTAGCGGATTAAGCCACTGCCCGAGACACTGGCATCCCATAGGAGCGCAGTTCCCGTCCTGGCTGCTCCGCTTCCAATCCACCTCCCTGCTAATGCACCTGGGACAGCAGCAGAGAAGATGGCCCAAGGGCTTGGGCTCCTGCACCAACGTGGGAGACCTGGATGGAGCTGTGCTCCCTGTCTCTCGCCGCGGGATGCCCAGGCTGCCCTGGGCCTTGGCCAGCCAGAAGCTCCTGCCGCCGGACGAGGGCCCCTTGATCTCGTGTGCTTCCGGAATCTGAACCCAAAGAAGCCTCTCTTTATAAAGTAGCCTGTGCCAGCTGCTTCAGTTTTAGCAGTCCTGCAGCATCGGTACCAGGCCTGCACCGTGGGGACCCGCTCACCAGAGCGGTACTGAGGCATCCCCACCCCTCCTGGCTCCTCCTGGCTCCTCCTGGGTTGGGGGGCAGCCCAGGGGCCACACTTAGGAGGCAACGGACTCCTCTGTGTGTGACATTTACCTGTGGGGTCTGCTCGCCCTCCCCACCACAGCCACCTCGAAACGGGGGCAGAGGCTCTGGGGTTCCACTCCGTGGGGCCGCGGGGGGGGCAGAGCCCATGCCAGTGGTGCTGCCTGACCTTGGACCTGAACCTCCAAGGTGTTGATGTCAATTAGCCTTTTCTCTTTTTTTTTTGACAGAGTGGATAGTGAGAGAGACAGAAAGGTCTTCCTTTTTGCCGTTGGTTCACCCTCCAATGGCCGCTGCAGCCAGTGCATCGTGCTGATCCGAAGCCAGGAGCCAGGTGCTTCTCCTGGTCTCCCATGTGGGTGCAGGGCCCAAGCACTTGGGCCATCCTCCACTGCCTTCCCGGGCCATAGCAGAGAGCTGGCCTGGAAGAGGGGCAACCAGGGATAGAATCCGGCGCCCCAACCGGGACTAGAACCTGGTGTGCCGGCGCCGCAAAGCGGAGGATTAGCTTGTTAAGCCACGGTGCCGGCCTAGCCTTTTCTCTTTCAAGATAAGTTTCCTTGGGGATTTCACTGGAGCCACGCAAAGCTGGAGCAGCCGGGGAGCAGGGCCTCCTCACCTGGTGCCGTAGTTGGGGCCACGCACGCACACGGCCGCATATTTGCTCAGGATGGGCTGCACGTACTCCCGGCCCTGGTCCTCGATGGCTGGGTCAGGCAGCTGTCTGCAAGGATCGAGAAGGAGGGGTGTGGCCATCATTCCCTGGCCTGTCCCACCCACAGCCCAGAGTGGCCAGGGTTGGGGAGAAGACCTGCTTGCTGTCCTAATGGCCTGGGTGCTTCCAAGGAATCCACTGGCCTTGGAAGGCGGCTGGGGCAGGGGTGGGGGTTTCCTGCTCTGACCTCCCTCCCACTTAGGGCTCCCAACAGCACACCCCACACTCCCCGGCCTGCCCCCGGTGCCCTGTGGGAATCTATCCACTGGAGCCCTGAGACCTGCCAGCCCCTACAACTGGCACCAAGGCTACGGCCATCACCAAGCGCAGCCAGGGCCTGTCACAGCCTGCCCGGGATGGCCCATGGAGACTCATAGCTGAGCAGGGGCCGCTGGGTGAGCCCAGGCAGGCACCCCAGAGAGGGCGGCAGTGCAGGGCCTGGAGAATGATGCAGTGGCTCCCAGAGGCCCAGAGGCCAGGGAGGCCGAGCAGGGGCAGGCAGGGAGGCGGGGAGGCGGACAGCACAGAGGGGGGAGGGGAGGCTGTGGGGGTCCCTCTGAAAGGCTGCTAGCTGGAGGGACACTGGGCTGTCCAGGCAGGAAATCGTAAGGCGCATGTGGGACAAAGGCAGCCTGATGAGCACCAGGGGCCCCGGCGTCCAGCCTCTGAGGCTGCTCGCACTCAAGGCCCAGCTCGGGCAAGGAGGGCGATGGCAGTTGCTCCCCTCCGCCCCGCCCGCCCTGTATTCCTGGAGGGGCTAATCCTCAGCTCATGGTCCCTGGGGGACAGCAGGTAGGCAGCACGGTAAGACCCAGATCTGTTCTGACCCTGGCTGCTCACGTCCCCCCAATTTTCCGGGGGAGATTCTGGAACCTTCCAGGAGCTAGCAGAGAACCTAGCTGCTCTGGCCCCGTAAGGACCCGCATGACACACCCAGGGCTGCCCAGCACTGAGAGCCCCAGCTGTGATGGCACCCTCCACCCCGGGAAACCCCAACTGCCCCCGAGGGCCTGGGGGTGGGGTAAGCAGGGCCCCCAACTCACGCCTCCTCGTTGTTCAGCACGTCCAGGAGCTGGCCGACGAGGGCGTCCTTAGGGAGCGCCTGGCTCCGCTCCAGGGCCTCCAGGAAGAGCTGCTTGCCGAAGCACAGCTTCCGCCACGGGGTTTCCAGCAGCGCGTTGCTCAGCCCGTAGGTCCCTGCGGGGAGGGGTCAGCCTGGCCATGCAGAGGCCCCGCTGTGCGACTCCGGCGTCAACTCCCACCTGCCCACCTAGCCAGGAGGACGGCGGACCAGACCACATTGGGTCCCCCCGCCCCACCCAGGACTCCAACACTGTCTCTAGGCCATTTCTGACCCACTAGTGCAGCGAGGGCACCCCCAGGAGGCCCTGAGGCACAGGGCCCAAGCAGCCTGGATGGACGGGCAACCAAAGACCCAATGGGCAAAGGTGGGGGGGGGGGGGTTGTTACTCAACGGGGCTTTGCCCACCGGCACTGCGGGGCTGTCTGGGAGGGTGCAGGGTGGGAGAGCACCCTGCACGAAGATCGGTCCTGACTCATGGCAGCAGTAAGGGGGCTACCCTCCCCCAACGTCGGGGGAGGCTTAGGCAGGGCCTGCGTGGAGCACGGCCTGCCCGGTTCTGCGCATGCGTGCGCGCACACACATCAGCCAGGACCCAGCGGGGGCAGCGAGGGGGGCGTCTCCGAGCAAGGCCTGTGAGCTGTGGATTCTCAGAACAAGTTCCCAGAGTGCAGACGGGAGGTGTGACCGACAGGAAGAGGGTTGGTTTCTCCTGCTGCCGAAGGGAGCGACGCAGACTGGTGGGGGAGGTGCAGGGACCCCATCTCCAGAGGCCTGGGCTGCAGGGGCTGGCGTGCTGGGACCCGGCATCCTGGACGCAGCCTCTGCCCAACCAGACCGCCCAGTGAGGACGTGCGCGGAGTCTGATGTAGCCCCCAGCTGTAGCTCTGCTGGTGCGTGTGTGTGTGTGTGTTTCCATCAGGAACAACTCAGAAGACCCCTCAAAATCCTAGAAGTGGGCAACTGGGCAGCCATGGGCAAAGCTTGGAGTTGGACCCGACCTCGCGCCATAGGCATGCCAAAATGTCCCATCACAGACATGAATGACACAGCTACAGCTGTAAAAGCCCTAGAAGAAAACACGCAAGGGGCAAGGCTTCCTGACCTCGGATCAGGCCACGATTTCTGAGACAAAGCACCAGAAGCACAAGCAACACAATTTTTAAAAATAGGGAAAAAAAAAAAAAAAAAAAAAAGGAGGCTGCATCAAAAGTTAAAAGTTCTGGGCCTCAAAAGCTAGCAAGGAGGCGAGGCCGGCGCTGTGGCACAGCAGGCTAAGCCGTCACTTGAGACACCGACTGCAGGCCAGGCCGCTCTGCCTCTGACCCAGCTCCCTGCTAATGCGCTGGGAAAACAGTGGAGGATGGCCCAAGGCCTGGAAGAAGCTCCTGGCTCCTGGCTTCAGTCTGGCCCAGCCCCATCTGCTGTGGGGAGTGAACTAGCGGTAGAAGTCCTCTCTTTCTCTCTGTAACTCTGCCTTCCAAATAAATCTTTTAAAAAGGGGGGGAGGGGCAAAGGACCTGGAGAAAGGTTTCACAGGAAAAGAAGGTTGACATCGGCAGTCCCTGGAGGAAGGCCAGTCACACCCATTAGCTTAGCTGTGGTCAGGCAGCCACAAGGACGGGGAGGACGCAGGGAAGCCGGGGCCTCGCACACTGCAGGTGCAGCTGCTCAGGAGAACAGATGGGAAGCTCCTCAACAGGTGACGTAGTCACTGCATGTGCCAACAACGCCACCCCGAGGTATGCACACAACAGCGACAAAATCCAAAGTCCACAGGGCAGGCAGGTGGGGGTGCTGCTCGGGACACCGGCATCCCATATCAGGGCACCTGGGTTCAAGTCCCGGTTTCACTCCAGATTCCAACTTCCTGCTAATGCATCCCGCCCCCAGGAGGTGGCAGATACTGGCTCAAGTACTTGGGGTCCCTGACACCCCCGGGGGGAGACCAGACTGAGCTCCTGGCCCACCCTGGCTGCTGCGGGCTTTGAAGGAGCAAAGCAGCAAATGGGAATTCTCTGTCTCCCTACCTCTCAAATAACTTTAAAAATTTATTTTTTGGTGGCAGGGTGTGGGTGTTTAGCCTAGCACTTAAGATGCCCGGGGCCGACACGGGGGGGCCTTGGGTCCCGGGGCCGACACTGGAGGCCTTGGGTCCAGAGCTCAGGCTGGGCTCCTGACTCCTGCAGACCCTGGGAGGCGCGGTGATGGCACCAGTAGCTGCATTCCTGCTCCTGCTACCCACGCGGTAAGACCCAGATCCTGCCGTTGCAGGCATTTGGGAAATGAACTCTCTGTCTTTCAAGTTCAAAGTAAAGAAAGCTTATGGGAGGATTTATTTAGGTTACACTTTACATGAGGGAACCAGCCCCCGGGAGACACTGAGGGCCAGTTGCATTGCTCAGGCTACAACGCCGTGAACCTTGACAACACAAAGCCAAAGGAAAAGAACTCACGCAGCCCCCAGGACTGGCCTTGTGGTGCAGGGGGTTAAGCTGCCGCTTCTAATGCTGGCATCTCATGTTGGATGCCAGTTCGAGTCCCGGCTTCTCTGCATCCCATCCAGCTCCCTGCTAATGCACCAGGGACAGCAGTAGAAGACGGCCCAAAGTGCTGGGCCCTGCACCCGCGTGGGAGACCTGGAGGGGGTTCTTGTTCCCAGCTTTGGCCTGGCCCAGCCCCGGCAGCCCCGGCTGGTGCAGGCATTTGGGAAGTGAACCAGCAGATGAAAGGGCTCCCTCTCTTGCTCTCCTTCTCCCTCCCTCCCTCCCTCTCTCTCTCTGTCACTCTACTTTTCAAATAAATAAATACTTTCTTTTAAAAAAATAAAGCTATTAAAAAACAACAACACAGGGTGGGCATTTCGCCTGGCCAATAAGGTGCTGGGTAAGACGTCCACAATCCCCCATCGGAGTCCCAGCCCCAGATCCTGACTCCAGCTTCCTGCTAGCACAGACTCTGGGAGGCAGCGGTGACGGCTGAGGTACTCGTGGGAGACCTGGGTGGACGGCCTGGCTCTAGACTGGGCTCCCAGGCCCAGTTCTGGCTACTGTGAGCATCTGGAGGGTCAACCAATGGATAGGCGTTCTCTCTGCTCGCAAATAAATATTCGTGTGTGGGTGGAACAGGGTGCAGATGGAAGGATTCTCCCCAGAATGACAGCGTCTCCCGTCTGGGGGTCTCGGGCGCTGAGCTCTGAGGTTGTCGTGGGGGTGCGTTCCAGCCGCTTCCCCCAAGGCCTCTGCGCCAGCATTTGGAATGGGCAGCGGGCGTCGCTACCTCCTTTTGCTTCCAGTTCTTCCCCAGCACCCATGGCCCCGACTTCCTGTCGACTCCATGGGCACAAACCCTCCCCCCGCGACCCTGGCACCGAGACACTGGGGCTGGTGGGGAGCACAGGGACTTGCGGGGACAGGCGCGGACCGGGTGCAGGCAGCGTCCGAGACCTGGGCTGCCTGCAGTGCTGCTTCACCCATGGCTCCTGTCTGTGGCTACGCCCACCCCTGGAAACTCAGCTGGGCCTGGTGGGGGGGTGGGGCTTACAGCTCAGGTCAAGGCAAGGAGGGGAGGGCCAGGTCCACAGGGAGCAACCGGGGGGCTTGCTGCTACTCCACAGCATCCAGCGGCTAGCAGGGTGGGCTACCCGTTCCCCGCGCACACGGAGGCCATGGGCGGGGCAGCAGGTGTGTGTGCAGGGAGAGGCCCGCTCCCTTCAGGGGTGTGTGTGCGTGCTGGGGTGGGGGGGCTGCCTCCTTTGAGGACCCCATCTGGCCCAGGATGAATGGGCCTGGATACCACCCAGCAAAGGGGGCCACCCTGGAGTCACCGGGCCACCTGTGGCTGAAATCTCACCGGGCAGGCTGGGAACTGGAGGCCAGCCCTGGTGTGAGCCAGGCGGGGACAACAGATGAAGTCTGCAGTGCGGCCCCGGCCAGGCACAGAGGGCTCGGGGTCACCCGGGGTTTCGGGCCTGCTGCTGACCCCTGGTGGAAGGTGTGTGTGCCCACTGCAGAGGAAGCCTGCGACTCCCAACGTGGGGCTGCGGAGGGGGCGTGGCCACCCAGAGGCCAGGGGTGGGCGGAGCTGCAGAGGCTGAGCCCCCTCCCCCCAGGGCTCAAAGCACCTTCTGGAAGCTGACAACCCAGGTGCCGGGACCACAGCAGGGTCCAAGACACGCAGTCTCAAAATGCGACCAGCAGGAGCAGCCAAGGGCAGCCGGGGGCGGGGGCGGGGAACCCAGGCTCGAGCCCCAGCAGCATCCTGAGCTCGGAGGGCCGTGCCAGACCCCACCCACCTCATTTCCCAGGGGCGCCTGGGATCAGACCTGGGACCAGACATAGACTCTGTCCCTAAAGTGCCCACGGGACAGGGTGTGTGTGTGTGAGAGACAGAGAGAGGACATTCTGCCCAGACTGGCTGGGGGAGCAGGGCTGAGGCCCAGTGCCCACCGCCGGTTCCCCACGTGGGGACGGGATACGCAGAGCCCGGAGGGCACAGAGCTCTCTCAGTATCCCAGGCCAGGCAGCAAAGAGTGCAGTCCCCCAGGGAGCAGTGCAGCACCGGCTCAGCAGCAGCCGCCTCCCCACCAGGCTGCCCGGAGCAGGCTCACCTGGCGCGAGGACGATGGGCTCCGGCTCCCCGCGGTTTCCGTAGTAGCAAACGACATCTCCCTTCGTTGTGCTGCGGCCGGATGAGAGCAGGTCAGGCGGGGGCATGGGGGGGTTGGTGGGGGTGGGAGCAGGGCACACACACAAGGGGTGGTGTCTGCCTCTGGCGCCACCCAGCCAGGCCAGGGCGGGGGAGGCGCTGGAAGGTAGGGTCACAGAGACCCCAGCTCCTGCCCAGCGCCCCTGGCCGACCCTCCTGCCTCCCTGAATGCCCTCGGCAGGGGCACAAGGAGGCCGCCTGTGCCAGGTACAGGCCTGACCTGCACCCACCAACACCAGCCCCCTCTGTCGGCTGCGGCCCCAACCTGAAGGCACCTCGTGGTCTAAGGGGGTGGGGCAGGGGCACAGACCACGCTCTCCTACTTTTCTGTGCTGAGTGTGCATTTTAGGGCCCTTTGGAATGTTCCAGTCTCTCAGTCCTACACTTCAGTCTACCTGCTGGAACATCCCTTTTTTAGCGAACTAAAGCGGACCACTCTGGGACCCGGGAGACGCCTCTTCTGGCTGGATGCTGGATGCTGGGTGCGGGGCTCTGAGCCTTCAGGAAGAACATCCGAGGAGAAAGGAGCAGGCGTGGGGACGGAGTCGGGGGCGTGGGGGGGTCCTCCCCTTCCCACAGGCAGGACCCACCCCCGCCCCAGCCAGCTTCCGGGGTTTCCAGTCTGTGTTCACATCCGGTTCATGTTTCTCCCTTATCACAGCCCTAAGCAGCTTTCTTGGGATGCTGGCTATGGGGCTGGTGCTGGGCGTAGCAGGCTGTCTCCTCCGCCTGCAGGGCTGGCATCCCATATGGGCGCTGGTTCATGTCCCCGCTGCTCCTCTTCCAATCCAGCTCTCTGTTTATGGCCTGGGAAAGCAGTGGAGGATGGCCCAAGTGCTCGGGCCCCTGCACCTGTATGGAAGACCCAGAAGAAGCTCCTGGCTCCTGGTCAGCCCAGCTCCAGCCATTGCTGCCATTTGGGGAGTGAACCAGTGGATGGGAGACCTTTCTCTCTGTCTCTCCCTCTCTGTCTGTTTATAACTCTGCCCCACAAATAAACCAATGGAATCTTAAAAAAGATGCTGGGATAACGCTTTTCAGAGGTTTTGTTCACAGGCAGAAGGCGCTTCCGAGCTTCTGGTGTGAGAACCTTAGAAGTAGGAGGCCACTCTCCGGCTGTGGCCAGGGCCCCCCGGAGCCGGTGTGGGAGGCTCTGACCCCGGGACAGCTGTGGCCAGGCTGTCTCCCTCCCTTCCAGGCTCAGACTTCCAACTGCTCCCAGCTGCCGCCCACACAGGGACACGCCCCCTGACCACTGTATGCCCTCTTGGGCGGTGTCAGGGAGGCGGGACCTGAACCCTGCAGGCTCTGGGAGCTGGGAGAGCTGCTCGGGCTCCAGCCCCAACTGCAGGAGTCACCTACCCACGCATCCACTCTGAGAATAGTGCCATTCATGTCCCACCCTCAGGGCTCCTGAGAGCACTGACTCCTACCACGTCACAGCCACGGGTCTGCTCTGATCTGGGGTCCCATCAACACCTGACGGTGGTCCCTGAACGTGGGGGAGCAGAGGGCACAGGCAGCCAAGGGTGTGAGTAGGAAGGTTCCAGAGCAGCTCCCGTGGGATGACAAAGGTGTCTCTCCATGCAGGGGACAGAAGCTGCCGTGCACACTGGGAGCTCGTGGCACTGTGGGCCTGGGGCTTATGAGCCCTGGACTTGCCCTTACGGGAGGCGGCAGCCTCAGCATGGACATCTGGACGTGGCAGCGCTGGGGTCTGAACTACCACCACCACAACGGCCCATGCATCACAGGCTTTGAGCATGGGGTGGCCTCAGCCTCAGGGCAGCACTACTGGGGGGCAGTGCGATCTTCAAGAGCGGGGCCCAGTGCGGTGTCCTTGGGTCCCTGGAGCCCGGCCTTGGAAACACAGTTCTCACAGGAGGGTCCTCCCAGAAGCCTGAGCTTGGGGCCAACGACCGCCCCCCACCCCACGCTATGTGGGGCATTCGCCACGGTCTGCAACGTGCTGTTTTGACTCTTAGCTTCCTAAACTGTGAGCTACTAAGCAAACCTCTCTCTTTTTTTCTTTTTCTTTGACAGGCAGAGTTAGACAGTGAGAGAGAGAGACAGAGAGAAAGGTCTTCCTTTCCGTTGTTTCACTCCCCAAGTGGCCACTACGGCTGGTGCACTGTGCCAATCTGAAGCCAGGAGCCAGGTGCTTCCTCCTGGTCTCCCATGCGGGTACAGGCCACCCTCCACTGCCTTCCCAGGCCACAGCAGAGACCTGGACTGGAAGAGGAGCAACCAGGACATAATCCGGTGCCCCTACCAGGATTAGAACCCGGGGTGCCAGCGCCGCAGGCGGAGGATTAGCCAAGTGAGCCATGCCATCAGCCAAACCTCTTTCAGCAGCAGCACATTTCAGGGTTTTGTCGTAGAATCCAGGAGCAGGCTGATTGCAGGCAGCAGGGTGCTGACCCCCTGCCCTGTCTGCCTGTCCCTGGCCTAACCGCGTGCCTTGACACCTGGGGCCAGGTGGCACCGGGCAGGGTGGCTGTCCCTGCCTCCCGGCAGACCCACCTCAAGTCAGCGGCTAGGAGGTTGAAGCCGTTGTACAGGTGGCCCTCGACGGAGACCTTCTTCAGGTAGGACAAGCTGTCCAGGTCCGTGGTCAGAAAGTGGGTCACGAGCTCGCCTGCAGGCAGGGGGACAGAAGCCCGTGGCCGAGGCAGCAGGAAAGAGCCTTTCTCCCCGGGAGGACTGAGGTGAGCCCCCAAGGAGGATGAAGGCAGATGGGGGGCAGAGGGAATCACACTGGAGACCCTCCGCCTGGAGTCAGCCACGCCCCTTCAACTCAGCCGAAAGCTTTCAGAAGGCTACCCACCTCATTATTTCTCCATGATGGAAAGGGATCATGAAGAGGGTGGGGGCGGGGTGGAGGAAGCACCAGAAGCGGGGGCAATGTGTGCCCACAGAGCTGTCCTCTGGTCAGCAGCGGGGACAGTGAGGCAGTGGTCGGGAGTGACACTCTGGGGGATGACAGGCAGGCACGGAGCAGGTCCCATGTCACGTGGGCCAGGCTGAGGTGGCTCCAAACAAGGTCCACACTTCTCCTTTTCTTCCACGTGATCCCCATACCCCTACCCCACAACTTGAGGAAGCCCTGCAGGACCCCACCTGACCCCTCTCCCAGCTCCGCCCTACCCGCACCCCCATCACGCCCGCCTTACCTAGTCCCTGCCTGCTGAACCTCGGCCCCGCCCCTGCCCATCTCGACTTTGCCCCGCCCCTCCCACTTCAGCCCCGCCCCTACCCAGGTCGACTCCGCCTCACTGGCCTCAGCCCCGCCCTGGCCACGCCCCTGCCCAGCTAGACTCCGCCCAGCCGCCGCGGCCCCGCCCCTTCTCATCTAGACTCGGCCCCGCCCCGGGAGCCGCTGCCCGCCCTACCTCGGCCTCGGGCCTCCGGGTCCTGCCGCGGCTGCAGGTAGTTGGTGAGCGCCGCCAGCTTCCCGCGCGTGCTGATGCCCAGCCACGTGCCGCCTTCCCTGCCCTCCTCCATGTCCAGCCCTGCCGCAAACCACAAGCATTACCACCCACAGCGCCCGCCGCCAAGCTGGCGGGACCCCACCCGGCCCCCGCCCCCAGCCCTGCGGCCAATTGGGGAGTGAACCAGAGGATGGAAGATCTCTCTCTCTCTGCCTCTCCTTCTCTCTGTGTATAACTCTTTCAAATAAATAAATCTTTTTTAGTAAGGCTCTGCATATATATATATATATATATATATATGAAAGTCAGTTACACAGAGAGAGGAGAGGCAGAAAGAGAGAGAGAGAAAAGTCTTTCATCTGCTGGTTCACTCCTCAATTTGCTGCAACGGCCGCAGCTGTGCCGATTTGAAGCCAGGATCCAAGAGCTTCTTCCAGGTCTCCCACGCGGGTGCAGGGGCCCAAGTACTTGGGCCATCTTCCACTGCTTTCCCAGGCCATAGCAGACAGCTGGATCGGAAGTGGAGCAGCCAGAACTCGAACCGGCGCCCATATGGGATGCCGGCACTGCAGGTGGCAGCTTAACCTGGTATACCACAGTGCTGGCCTATCATTAAATAAATCTTTTATCTTTTTATTTATTTTTTTTTTACAGGCAGAGTTAGTGAGAGAGAGAGACAGAGAGAAAGGTCTTCCTTCTGTTGGTTCACCCCACAAATGGCTGCTACATCTGGCGCGCTGCAGCTGGTGCGCTGCGCCAATCCGAAGCCAGGAGCCAGGTGCTTCTCCTGGTCTCCCATGCGGGTGCAGGGCCCAAGGACCTGGGCCATCCTCCACTGCCTTCCTGGGCCACAGCAGAGAGCTGGCCTGGAAGAGGAGCAACCAGGACAGAATCTGCCGCCCCAACCGGGACTAGAGCCCGGGGTGCCGGCGCTGCAGGTGGAGGATTAGTTTAGTGAGCCGCGGCCGTAAATAAATCTTTTAAGGAAAAAAAAAAGTATGCCATTCACAACAGTGTTTAAAAAAAAAGAAAACACTTAGTATGGGGGCTGGCATTGTAACATAGCAGATAAAGCTGCAGTGCCAGCATCCCATATGAACACTGGTTTGAGTCTCGGATGCTCCATTTCCAACCCAGCTCCCTGCTAAATGCACCAGGGAAAGCAGCAGAAGATGACTCAAGTCCTTAGGCCCATGCACGCATGTGGGGGACCCTAATGGAGTTCCAGCCTCCTGGTTTCGGTCTGGCCCAGCTCTAGCCATTGTGGCCATCTGGGGAATGAACCAGCACATGGAAGGTCTGTCTGTCTGTCTCTCTCTATCTCTGTCTTTCAAATAAATAAATTTTAAAAAATTTAGTATGATTTAAAAAAAGTTACTTAGGGAAATGTTCAAGAGGGATGGGTGATCCTTAAAGATGGAAATCCACAGGGTGCCACAGAGAGAAGTCGAGCTGACCTGATCTACGGAGAGCTGTCAAGACCGACTACCGTTCCAGGACACTTCTCCGGGCAGGACAATCCCAATCAATTCAAACCACCAGCAGGGGGCGTGTGCTGGGATGCAGCCCGTTAGGCCGCAGCTTGGGATGCCAGCATTCAAATGGGACTGCCGGTTCCACTCCCAGCTGCTCTGCTCACAGCCCAGCTACTCCGCTCCTTGCTGATGGGCCTGGGAGGCAGTGGATGACGGCCCAGGGACTCGGACCCCTGCCACCCACCTGGGAGAATAAGACAGAGTCCCTAGCTCCTGGCTTCAGCCTCACCCAGCCTGTTGTACCAGCAGATGGAAGGATTCTCTTAGTCTTTTAGATAAATCAGTGAGCCTTTAAACAGACAAGCAAACCAAAAACGCCCAGCAGGTCTGTCACAGGGATTGGCTGGCTGTCTCCAAAGCAGAAAGCACAGACAGAGCAGGAGGACTCAGACAGAGCAGGAGGACTCAGACAGAGCAGGAGGACTCAGACAGAGCAGGAGGACTCACGCACTAATCTCAGGACTTAGGGAAAGGCATCCGGGTGGGCCTTGTGGTGCAACGGGCTAAACTGATGCTTGGGATGCCCTGCTAATGCCCCTGGGAGGCAGCAGATGATGGCGCAAGTGCCTGGGTTCCTGCCACCCTGTGAAAGACCCGCATGGAACTCCTGACTCCTGGCTTCAGCCTGGCCTGCCCCCAGCTGCTGTGGGCCATCACAGACTGAGTCTACGATGGACCACCCTTCTCTGTATATCCCCACCCCACGCCCAGCCCCTGTCACTCTGCCTTTCAAATAAACATAAAACCTAGCCCCTGTCACTCTGCCTTTCAAATAAACATAAAACCTTTAAAAAAAAAGTCACAATAAATAGTAATGGAGACAGTTTGGCATTGGCATCCACACACACACATGCACACACACGGAGACAAATGGGACATGAGAGGGGCTCTGCACTGATTTATAATTGCCACAGTCATGGAAGAAGCAAAAGAATACCCAATTATGAAATAATGCTGAGCCGGGGGAAGGGGATGAACCTCAACCCCTGCTCCAAGCCAGGAATAAACAAACAAAAACCAATCTGGCTGTACTTTGGAAATTTATATTCATTAAATAAAAGTTAAAAAAAAAAAAACAATCTGGGATAAAGCTCGGACCAAAATCCCAAATCGAAAGGCTTCTGGGAAAAATATTGCTGTAGTCTTTTAAAAAAAAGATTTATTAATTTTATTTGAAAGGCAGAGTTATAGAGAGGCAGAGGCAGAGAGAGAGAGGGAGAGAACTCTTCCATCCATTGGCTCATCCCCAAACAGCCGCAAAAGCTGGAGCTGGGCTGATCTGAAGCCAGGAGCCAGGAGCTTCTTCCAGGTCTCCCACACTGGTGCAGGGGCCCAAGGACGTGGGCCATCTCCTACTGCTTTGCCTACCTTAAGACCATAGCGGGGCCAGGGCTGTGGCATAGCGGGTAAAGCCACCACCTACAGTGCCAGCATCCTATATGGGCACCAGTTCTAGCCCCGGCTGTTCCACTTCTGATCCAGCTCGCTGCTATGGCCTGGGAAAGCAGTAGAAGATGGCCTAAGTCCTTGGGCCCCTGCACCCATGTGGGAGACCTGGAAGAAGCTCCTGGCTCCCAACTTCGGATCTGGTGCTGCTCTGGCCGTTGGAGCCAACTGGGGAGTGAACCAGCAGATGGAAGACCTCTCTTTCTCTCACTCTCTCTCTCTTTCTGTCTCTCTGCCTCTGCCTCTCTGTAGCTTTGCCTTTCAAATAAATAAATAAATCTTTTTTTAAAATGTGAGTAGGGCCAGCGCCGCAGCTCAACAGGCTAATCCTCCACCTAGCGGCGCCGGCACACTGGGTTCTAGTCCCGGTCGGGGCGCCGGATTCTGTCCCGGTTGCCCCTCTTCCAGGCCAGCTCTCTGCTGTGGCCAGGGAGTGCAGTGGAGGATGGCCCAAGTGCTTGGGCCCTGCACCCCATGGGAGACCAGGAGAAGCACCTGGCTCCTGCCTTCGGATCAGCGCGGTGTGCCGGTCGCAGCGGCCACTGGAGGATGAACCAACAGCAAAGGAAGAACTTTCTTTCTGTCTCTCTCTCTCACTATCCACTTTGCCTGTCCAAAAAAAAAAAAAAAAAAGTGAGTAGGCAGTACATTTATCCAACAGAGGACTCATAACCAGAATGCATAAAGAAATCCTACAAATCAACAATTTAGAAAATGAGCCGAGGGCACACATTTAGCCTAGCAGTTAGGACACCCACACCCCCCACTGCAGTACGTGGGTTTCATTCCTACCTCTGGCCCCTGGGTCCAACATTCCTGCTAAAGCCCACCCTGGGAGGCGGCCACGATGGCTCAAGTGACTGGGTTTCTGCCACCCGTGTGGGAGACCTGGGTTGAATTTCCAGCCCCAACCTCTCAAGTAAATAAAACAAACAAATAAATCCTTTTCAAAAAATAAAGAGAGAGAGAGAGAATGAAAGCCCCATATTCACCCTTGACCAAGCAACGGGAACCAGACTTGTCCATACACGTACAACTAAAAACAAAAACACATGAAACAATGTTTTTGTTGGTTTGTTTGATTTAAAGATCTATTTATTTGAAAGGCAGAGTTAGAGAGAGAGAACCTTCATCCGCTGGTTCACTCCCCTAAATGGCTGCAACAGCCAGGACTGGGCCAGGCCGAAGCCAGGAGCCAGGAGGTCCTTCTGGGTCTCCCATGTGAGTGCAGGGGCCCAAGCACTTGGGCCATCTTCCACTGCTTTCCCAGGTGCATTAGCAAGGAGCGGGATGGGAAGTGGAGCAGTCAGGACTTGAACCGGCGCCCATATGGGATGCTGGCACTGCAGGCCGTGAAGTTAACATACTAAGCCACAACAACAGCCCCTGAAACAATGGGTCTTAAGAAAGAGGACCCAAGAGGCAGGAAACAAATGAGCTGAGTGGGGACCCAGGCAGAGTCCACTGGACTCCCTGAGCTGAAGACAGGGTCCAGGAGTCTGGGGGAGGCTGAGGCACTAGGATTCTGGGACAGAGGTCCAGAGAGATGCGCAAACCCCGGAGGTCGGATTGGCACAGGTGTATAGGGAACTCTCAAGGCTGGGAAAGAGCTACCTGGGAGGACCAGGGGGAATGGTGCTCACACAGGGCAGGGCAGACTGCCAGTTCCAGAAACCAGGCTGGGAAACCTTAGAAAGCAGGGGGCACTGGGAAAAACAGAGAGAAAGACCCTGGGAGATAATCAGCACTAGCCTGCGGACAGCCAGCGCTAACGACCGGATCTTCAGAACAAGATCTGAAAGGGTGCCAGGTGTTTCCGAGTGACTTCACTGTGGTCCGGGGGAAAAAGCTCAGGGATAGCTAAAGGGAGGGGGGCAGGCACTAGGGCACCACAGGGTAAGCAGGCCGCCGCATGCAACGCCAGCATCCCATACATCAGAGTGCTGGTTCCAGTCCTCACTGCTCTGCTTCTGATCCAGCTCCCTGCGAATGCACCTGGGAAAGCAACCAAAGATGACCCAGGTGCTTGGGCCCCTGCACTCACATGGGAGACCCGGATGGAGTTCTTGGCTCCAGTCTGGTCCAGCCCCAGATGTTGCAGGGAATGAAACAGCAAATGGAAGGACCCCCCCTCTGCCTTTCAAATAAATTTATTTTTTTTAAAGTATATTTAGAGATATGCAAAAATATTCAGCCTCCAACTAGATAGGATCCACAAATGCCTACCACTCAACCAAAAATCTCCAGGCGTGCAAAGCAGCAGGACAGCACAGCCCACTAGGAGTTCAGTCCATTAACTAAAGAACAGACACCTGGCCGGTACTGTGGCATAGGACGTTAAGCCTCCGTCTACATTGCCGGCATCCCATTTAAGCTTCAGTTTCAGTCCTAGCTACTCCACTTGTGTGTGTGTGTGTGTGTGTGTCAGGTAGAGTTATAGACAGTGAGAGAGAGAGACAGACAGGTCTTCCTTCCATTGGTTCACTCCCCAAACAGCCACCATGGCCGGCACTGCGCCAATCCGAAACCAGGAGCCAGGTGCTTCTTCCTGGTCTCCCATGTGGGTGCAGGGGCCCAAGGACCTGGGCCATCCTCCACTGCCCTCCCGGGCCACAGCAGAGAGCTGAACTGGAAGAGGAACAACCAGGACTAGGACCTGGAACCCATATGGGATGTCAGCGCCGCAGGTGGAGGATTAACCAAGTGAGCCACGGTGCCGGGCCCCTGGCTACTCCACTTCTGACCCAGCTCCCTGCTAATGTGCCTGAGAAAGTAGCAGAGGATGGCCCTGCACCTACAGGGGAGACCCAGAAGAAGCTCCTGGCTTCAGCTCAACCCAGTTCCAGCCACTGCAGCCATCTGGGGAGTGAACCAGGGGATCGAAGATCTCTCTCTGCCTCTGGCTCTCCTTCTCTGTAATTCTGACTTTAAAATAAATAAATAAATCTTTAAAAAAAAAAAAAAAGAACAGAAAGGACACGAAGGCCATAACTGGCCTTGTGGCTGTGTTCATGAGCTATAAAAACGGGATTTCTAGAGCTGACACTGCAAGGTGCGCAATGAAGAACACAGCGGCTGGGTGGGCTGAGAGCAGGTCAGATGGCCCGGGGGCAGGACACAGGGGTCTTCACAGTGTGCAGAGTGAGCACCACGCAAAAGCCATGTGTGGATCTCAAAGTTTTCTGTACCAAAACAAACTTACGCTTTTGTTTTTTGTTGTTGTTGTTGTTGAGATTTATTTTATTTGTTTGAAAGGCAGAGTGACAGAGACAGTGTGAGAGAAAGATGTTCCATCTGGGTCACTCCCCAGATGGCCACAATGGCTGGGGCTGAGTCAATCCAAAGCCAGGAGCCAGGAATACCAACCGGGTCTCCCATGTGGACGGCAGGGACCCAAGCACCTGGGCCATCCTCTGCTGCCTTCCCAGGTGCATTAGCAGGGAGCTGGATCAGAAGCGGAGCAGCCGGGACTCGAACCAGGACTCTGATATGAATGCCTGAGACGTGTATGGCGGCTTAGCCCACCGCACCACGACACCAACCTCCAAACTTATTATTTTAACTCCATTTTTCCATCAGCTTTCAGAAGTACCCTCATAGCAACAGAAATGACCTAAAACGGAACACAGAGAGAAAAGGAGGTCCTCCAAAATGAAGCGAGATGTGGACAGCCTCAAGTGGACTAACATACATGGGACTGGAGCTGGCGAGGGGGTGGGGAGTACTGGACAGAGAGGGCGAGCAGGAGACAGGAGGGGAAGAACTTGAAGAAGTCCCAGCCAGCCAGGTTTTTATCAATCCAATCCAGCAGGTACGATGGAGAGCTGTTGCTGCTGGTCCAAGGACCTCACCTGGGGAATCACCAGCCTAAACTTTTGCACCGACACCGGACAGTGAGAGGAAGGGGCCTTAGCACCTTTCACCTGTAAGGTGGACGTGCCAACTGCTGGGACCGTTGGCGCAGCAAGGGGTATGGGTGGGAAACAGAAACACAACGTCGTATGCACCTGTCGCACAGGGACCCAACCCACGCTCCCATGGCAAGGGTGATCCTTTCGCCCGATGTGACCCGTTCTTCCGGGGGTCCCACAGCGCATGAAGCCACACTGACGGTGCTGGGTGCACAGTCCCGGGTCTGCCTGGCCCGGCAGCCGGGTGCACTTGCGCGCAGAAGCAGTGCGTGGACTCACCGCTGAGGATCTCGTTGTTGCTCCCCCAGAAGTCTGCTAACTTGGACGGCCTGTGATAGAATTCGTCCCTGTTGGCGGCCAGGATGAGCCTGGGGGGGCGGGGGGAAGGAGCCTGGCTGTCTCCAACGCAAGCAAAACAACGGAACAACAACAGAAGCCGCCCTCTTCCCTCTCTCGCTCCCACAGAAAAAGCGGCCCCAGCAGCAGCGGCGTTTAGCCTAGTGAGCCCGAAAGAGGCCAAGGCCCCCCACCCTCTGTGCACCCGCCAGGATGGCGCCGGCAGCCAGCACTGCACTCAGAGTCCCTGCCCGGGAAACAGGCACGTGCTGCACACTGCGTGTACCTGCACTGCTCCGCATGGCGGGGACAGGTCCCGGTGGCCTCATCCGCCGACACACACCTCGCCCCTCCCAGCTGGTGGCCGGGACCAGGAGCAGGCAAGGGTTGTGCCTGGCACCAAGCATGCCCTGGGAGCCCCGTCTGGAGCGTCTGGAGCCGGGGGGGGGGGGGGGGCGGCTCCCCGTCCCATGCCCTGAGAACACCAGCGAGCCCCGTGTGAGCACCCCTGCTGCAGGCGCCCCAGCGCACACACAGAATGTCCACAGCGCATGCGCATCTGCCGAGGCTTTGGCTGTTGGAGAGGGCGGCAGGGCAGGGGACTTCCCTGTGTTTTAGTCTTTCTTTGCGTGATGAGTCAAACATGTTGTTTCCTTGGTGGTTACCGAAAGATGAGGGCGGGCGTTTAGCCTAGCCGTTGGGACACCTGGGTCCCACGTCCGAGTGCCTAGGTTTGCCGCCTAGCTCCAGCTCCAGCTCCTGCTAATGTGACCCCGGGGAGCAGCAGGTGATGGCTCACGCGGTTGGGTCCCTGGCTACCCACATGGGAGACGTGAACTGAGTTCCTGCGGCTCTCAGCTGCAGACTTTTGGAGAGTGAGCAGCAGATGGGATCTCTCTCTCTCTTGTAAAGATGTGGTCAAAATTTTAAGAACCCTGGTTTCAAGGGAGGAAACTGGAATTCCACCTAACCCTGGGTTAAATCCACGGTGGTTGGAAGACCCTCAGGTACTGTGCCATGAGCAGGTGCGTGAAGCAGGTGCCACAGCCTCCACGGGCAGAAGCTTGGTGGGCTGCTGTTTATGCTGGGTCTAAAGCCGGGATGTGATGGTGAGACCATATTGAGGCTTTTTTTTTTTTTTAAGATTTATTTATTCATTTATTTGAAAGAGTTACAGAGGGGGAAGGAGGGAGGGAGAGAGGAAGGGAGGGAGGGAGGGAGAGAGAGAGAGAGAGAGAGAGGTCTTCCATCTGCTGGTCCACTCCCCAGTGGCCACAATGGCCAGGGCTGTGCCATGCTGAAGCCAGGAGCTTCATCTGGGTCTCCTCTGTGGGTGCAGGGGCCCAAGCATCTGAGCCATCCTCCGCTGCTTTTCCCAGGCCACCAGCAAGGAGCTGGAGCAGAAGTGGGGCAGGAGTCGGCGCTGTGGTGGAGCAGGTAAAGCCGCTGCCTATAGTGCTGGCATCCCATATAGGTGCCGTTCAAGTCCCGGCTGCTCCACTTCCGATCCAGCTCTCTGCTGTGGCCTGGGAAAGCAGTAGAAGATTGCCCAAGTCCTTGGGTCCCTGCACCCATGTGGGAGACCGGAGGAGGCTCCTGGCTGTGGATTGGCGCAGCTCAGGCCAATTGGGGAGTGAACCAGCGGATGGAGGACCCTCCCCACCTCTCCTTCTCTATATGTGTAACTCTGATTTCCAAATAAATAAGTAAATCTTTAAAGCAAAACAAAACAAAAAAAGAAGTGGAGCAGCCAGGACATGAACCAGTGCCCATATGGGATGCTGGTGTCACAGGCAGTGGCTTTACTGGCTATGCCACAACCCTGGACCCCATAAAGAATTTTTTAAAACTCCCGTATCAATTGCATTGCTTCTGGGAAGCATTTGCTCATGGCGAAACACAAACTAATAGAGATGTAGCTAAAACCCAAAGTGAAGGAGGCGGCATGGTGGCATAGCAGGTTAAGCCACCACTTGCAATGCCAGCATCCCACATCTGAGTGCTGATTCAAGTCCCGGCTGCTCCACTTCCCATTCCAGCTCCCTGTAATGTGCCTGGGAAAGCAGTGGAGGATGACCCAAGGGCTTGAGCCCCTGCCGTCTGGCTGTTTGCAACCATTTTGGGAGTGAACCACAGATGGAAGAGCTCTCTTTGGTTCTCCCTCTAAGTCTTTCAAAAAAGAAAAAAAATCCAAAGTGAAATTCATAACAGCACCCAGGGGAACCAAGGTGCCCCTCTGTGTACCTTCCCAGGAAGCCCCAGACCTCCCAGGGCTCTGGGTCCCATCCACACAGACGGCTCCAAGGGCTGCACTGGGTCTCAGGTCCGTGCAACCCAAGACAGATGGGGGCGGGATGGCCACTGTCCCAGACAATCCTCTGCAGTACGGAGTTCCAACCCGGACTCCAGCTGCTCTGTCCAGTCTGGGCAGAGGGGCCCCGCCCACACCAACCACTGTGCCTCCCTGCCCGGCAATGCTCTGGCAGGCAGCCCATGTCCCTCTGCGCTGCGGACCATGCTGGGTAGAAGGGGCCTGTTAGTGAGGCTTAGGCAGTGGTCAGCAAGACGCAGAGTCCACCATTACCAAGCAGGAGACAAGGAGCTGCTGCGAGGAGGCACGCCCACCTCCCCCCAAACCCCACCCCCAATGTGGGTGGGGCGGGGCGGGGTCAAGTCCCACGTGGTCCGGTCCCAGCCCCCTCTCTTAAATAGTGCGCATTCCTCCTCTGGCTTGTGGGTAGGGAGTAGGTCCGGCAGCCCCGCTGCCCCCAGGGAGAGGGCCCTGACTATTGGCTCCGATCCTTATGTAAGCTTCCGGCAAAGAAAATAAAGTGCGGGGGTGGGGAGAACGCGAAGAAGAGCTGAGTCAGCACAGCCTATTTTTAATCAAGGACTGTGCTCCCCTAATAACTCCCACACGTTAACTGGCGGGTTATTTTTACCACGGGAGCCGCTGCTCGGCTGACAGGCGAGTGGATCGCCGGGGATTGCATCAAACGCAGCAATCAGGGATGCGCGGCGCGGACCCCAGGGGAGGGGGTGGTGACCGCCTCAGCGGATGCTCTGGGGACCGCAGTGCAGTGCGGATGGAGGTCTGAGCGCCTGCCCCTGTGTGCCGGTGGGCCCGAGTGCACCCAGCACGGTGAGGGGCTCGGATAGCAGGAGACACACTTCCCCCCACTTTACTGAAACTAATTATCCTTCATCAGGACTCCCCACACCACTGGGGTGAGCGTGCACCATGTAGGAGTGTGCATGCTCCCTCAGTGGTGTGTGTGTGTGCGCGCCCACACCCCTGAGGGTCACAGACATGTGACTGTCCTCGATGACCCCGTGGAAGTCACCCCGAGAGCCATGGTTTGTCCAAGCAGCCTCAGCAGGCAGGGGCCTGGTTTAGGGGAGGGGGGGGCTACATGAGAGGGTGACAGGGTTGTCCTGGCCTTCTCTGCAGAGTTCAGTCACCACAAGCTTGATGGCTTAAAGGAACACCCTTTTAAGCAGCACACTGGTCTGGGAGTCCAGGCCCAGCTCCATCGGAACCTTCTGTGCAAGGTCTCTTGGGGTACTGGCCAGGGCCCCCACAGAAGCATCGGCCCCACCAACCTGCTGCAGCTGCCGTCCTCACCAGCGGTACCTCTTAGCGTTGGAACGGAAGCGGCCACAGGAGGCCCTGGCACCCACCTACCCCCAACACACACACACACAGAGTTGGGGACACCCGGTGTGTCATCAGCCAGCCACCAGAGGCTGTTTCAGTCCGTGGCCAGGTCCTTGAGGTCAGGTCCTGGAGGTGACTCGTGTACTCCAGAACAAGGCCCTACAGTTCTGGAAAGTTCTGCAAAGTCAAGGTGTCGGCAGCGAGAGCCTGTTTGGAAGCTGGGTCCTCGGCCGTGGACCCTGACCTGTCTTCCTTCTCTGTGCCCACACTGGCGTCCCGTGGTACCTGTCTGTGCCTGTCATCTTATAAGGACATCAGCAGAATCGTCCAGGGCCCTTACGTGTGACCACGATTCACCTTCGTCACATCTGTTTTTTTCATATGGAGAGGCAGAGGCAGAGAGGTCAGTCTTCCCCCTGCTGGTTTGCTCCCTAAATGGCCACAACGGCCAGAGCTGGGCTGATCTGAAGCCAGGCTGATCCGAAGCCAGGAACTTCTTCCAGGTTCCCCACGTAGGCGCAGGGGCCCAAGGACCGGGATCATCTTCCGATGCCTTCCCAGGCACACCAGCAGGGAGCTGGATCAAAAGTGGAGCAGCTGGGACTTAAACATGGGAAGCCAGCACTGCAGGTAGCGGCCTTACCTGCTACGCCACAGTGCTGGCGGAACCTCTGTCACATCTGGACAGGGCCTGTCTACAGATACAGCCACATCCTGTGACACTGGCAGTGGAGGACTTGCACACAGGGATCTGAGGGGGACAGAATTCAGCCCACGGCAACCTGTGACTGTGGATACCCAACAGCCAAAAGTCGGTTCCATGGCTGGTGTTACCCCCCACTCAAAGGGGCTGTGCCCGCACTTCCTGGGAGCTGGCGAGGACAGCCCCAGTGGGAACCCTTGGCACAAAACCCGACTTTCTTTCTCCCTTTCAAAGAAAGATTTATTGTGTATTTAAAGGCAGAGTTACAGAGACAGAGATCTTCCATCTGCTGGTTTACTCCAAAAATATCTACAACGGACAGAGCCGGGCCAATCTGAAGCCAGGAGCTTCTTCCGGGTCTCACTGTGGGTGCAGAGCCCCAAGCACTTGGGCCATCTTCTGCTGCTTTCCCAGGCACATTCACAGGGAGCTGGATCAGAAGTGGAGCAGTCGGGATTCCAACTGGTGCCCACATGAGATGCAGGCATTGCAGGCAGCAGCTTAATCTGCTGTACCACCACACCGGCCCAAGCAGCCTGGCTTTCTCCTGGGTAGTTTTACCAGTTCTCCAGTTATCCATGGTTGCCAAGGTGGGGGTAGAGGGAAAGAGGGCTGACCAGGGGTCAGGGTGATTTGGGGGGGGTCTGAGCTTGCCGGCCAAGACTGGATGGAAGCAAATGACCAGGCAGGCCGAGCAGGCCACATGGGCAAGCTCTGAGTGCCAGCTCCCAGGCTGGAGAACAGCTCAGGGAAAACTACAGCCGCAGGGTCTGGGTGCGGACACAGAGCATCAGGTTGGTCCCTGGGTGCAGAGCCGAGAGCAGCCAAGGAAGCCGGAGCCCAGCACGGCCTGCACACCACCTGGGAGCGAGGCTGCTGGTGGGTTTGCATGGGTCCTGCTTTCTCCCCCTTTTACACCCATCCATGGGTCCAACCCCAAATGCTCACAACAGCCACAGATGGTTCAAGTTGAAGCCAGGGGAGCCTGGAACTTGATCCAGGTCTCCCACGTGAGCAACAAGGACCTGGTGCTTGAGCCATCACTCGCTGCCTCCCAGGGTGAGCATCAGCGGGAAGCTGGAACTGGGAGCCAGAGTCAGGACCCGAACCCAGGCTTTTTTTTTTTTTAAATACAGGAAGCAGCATCTAGACTGTGGCAGCAAGTGTGTGCACCCCCACACAGTTCCTCTCTGTATGCACAGTTCCCCCTCTGTATGCACCCCTGCACGGTTCCTCTCTGTAGCCAGTTTGCAGGGGGTATGTCCTCTCTCTCTCTTTAAAGATTTATTTATTTGAAAGAGTTACACAGAGAGAAAAGGAGAGGCAGAGATGAGAGAGAGAGGTCTTCCATCTGCTGGTTCACTCCCCAACTGGCTGCAACAGCTGGAGCTATGCTGATCCAAAGCCAGGAGTCAGGAGCTTCTTCCGGGTCTCCCACATGGGTGCAGGGGCCTAGGACTTGGGCCTTCTTCTGCTGCTTTCCCAGGCCACAGCAGAGAGCTGGATTGAAAGTGGAGCAGCCGGGACTTGAACTGGTGCCCATATGGGATACCTGCCCTGCAGGCAGCAGCTTTACCCACTATGCCACAGCGCCAGCCTCGAGGTGTGTCCTACTGTGCTTGCCATTCTCCTCTTCTCCCCCTTCTTCCAGTTTTGGCGGTCAGAGGTAATAAATTCAGGGTGCAGAATATCACGTGGGGCTGTGGCTGGACCTGGGGGTAACCAAGGGAGCCAGTGACACACTTGGGGTCCACCCGTCCCCTGGCTGTGGGTCCCCATTCAAGGACACCTTCACTTGCCAGCTGGAACCACAGCGTTGTGCCGCTGAGCACAGGAGGTCGAGGGAATGTAAATGGTGCACGGGAAAGCTACAAGCCAGAGAAGGGCGGGCCGTGCCAGTTATCAAGTTACCCACATCTCAGCTCCACATCCACGCTGGGTTGTCTGGGTTGAGAAATGGAGCTCGACTTGCAGCTGGCCTCTGCATTGTGTCAGTAGAGGGCGCTGGAGAGCCGTGGAGGAGACGGGGCTGCCGCTTTTCCTGGATTCTGCCAGGCACAGATACCCGACCCTCCCACCCGGGCTCATGACTGTTCCCAGCACCCAGGAAGGCACATTTCTGTTAAGGTCTGCCAGCGCAATACCCCAGGGGACTTCTCAGCCCATCCTGTGAGCCACAGCCGTACCTTGTCCAGCAAGGTCTGGATTGGACCTTGGCCACCTGGGGTGGAGCAGGGGTTCTGCCCTGGGTACCCCACCTCAGCCTAGGGGGTATGGATGCTCTGTATGCCTGCTGATCCTGCTTTTTCTTTATTTGACAGGTAGAGATATAGACAGTGAGAGAGAAACAGAGAAAAAGGTCTTCCTTCCATTGGTTCACTCCCCAAATGGCTGCTACGGCCAGAGCTGCACTGGTCCGAAGCCAGGAGCCAGGTGCTTCTTCCTGGTCTCCCTTGTGGGTGCAGGGGCTCAAGCACTTGCGTCATCCTCCACTGCCTTCCCGGGCCACAGCAGAGAGCTGGACTGGAAGAGGGGCAACCGGGACTAGAACCCGGTGTCCATATGGGATGTCGGCACCACAGGCAGAGGATTAACCAAGTGAGCCATGGCACCGGTCCCTGATCCTACTTTATAAAAATTTATTGGGGGGCCGGCGCTGTAGTGTACCGGGTAAAGCTACCTTTATAGGTGCTAGTTTGAGACCCAGCTGCTCCACTTCTGATTTTCCCACGTCTCTGCCATGATGTGAGAAAACAGTTGAAATGACCCAAGTTCTTGGATCCCTGTACCTATATGGGAGACCCAGAAGAAGCTCCTGGCTCCTAGCTTTGGACTGGCCCAGCCCTGGCCACTGCAGCCATCTGGGCAGTGAACCAGCGGATGGAAGACCCCTCTCTCTGCCTCTGCCTCTCTGTACCTCTGCCTTTCAAATAAGTAAATCTTTTTAAAAAATTTTATTGTCATTTTTATTGGAAAGGCAGAGGGCCACAGAGAGAGAGGGAGAAACAGAGACAGAGATCTCCATCCACTAATTAACTTCCCAAATGTCCACAACAGCCAGGGCTGGGCCAGGCCAAAGCCAAGAGCCTAGAACTCCACCCAGGTCTCCCATGTGGGTGGCAGAGGCCCAAGGACTTGAGCCATCACCTGCTGCCGAATAGGGTGTGCATCGGAAGACGCTGGGTCAGGAGTGGAGTGGCCGGAACTCAAAGAAACACTCCGATTTGGGATGCAGGTGCTCCACGCAGTGACTTAAGGCACTGGGCCACAAGGCCTGTCCTATGCCTGCGTTTTTTACTGTGCTGTTGGCCTCTCACCCACCAGCCCCTGTCTATACCAGTCCCTGATAAAGTCGGAGTTTTTATATTATACCGTCCCTGCAGGATTCGGCCTGCAGACAGGATCCTGACTCACTTACCAGCTCCCTCTGCCTTAGGGCTGTACGGGGTCACCCCGGGACCCTGGCTTGGCTACCCATCAATCCCTTGCCATGCCCCCCTTCACTCCCCACTCCCTGGCCTGCAATGAGTGGACTCAGCCATGGTCTCTGTGTGATTTTGCAGGTGGACTAAAATCTGGGATCTGATTGAAATGGTCAAATCACTGGTGGTGCAGATTTTAAGACAATGGAAGAAGGGGCCGGTGCTGTGACACAGCGGGTTAAACCACCACCTGCAGTGCCAGCATCCCATATGGGCGCTGGTTCGAGTCCCGGCTACTCTACTTCTGACCCAGCTCTCTGTTATGGCCTGGGAAAGCAGTGGAAGATGGCCCAAGTCCTTGGGCCCCTGCACCCATGTGGGAGACCTGGAGGAGGCTCCTGGCTCCTGATCAGCACAGCTCCGGCTGTTGCAGCCAATTGGGGAGTGAACCAGTGGATGGAAAACCTCTCTCTCTCTCTCTCTCTCTCTCTGCCTCTCCTTCTCTCTTTCAAATAAATAAATAAATCTTTTTTTAAAAATGGAAGCTTCCACGGTGGTTTCAGATGTCATTTTTGGCTGCGAGCTAAATGCGGGCTTGTAAACTCCCTGCCCTCAGTCTGCCACCTTCTCTAGCTGGTTCCCCTCCAAACCCAGTCCTCACTCCTCAGCCGCGGAGGCACGGGCCCTACCTAGGCCGCCACTGTCCGGCTGCCTCGCCAGCACCTGGGACCAGTCGGCCCCCCCTGCACTCACTCACCGGCACCACCGAATTCGCGGACCTGACCGCCTGCGAGTGCAGAGCTGTGCCTCCATGTGCACCTGCCCCACTCCTGCATTCTGCCTGCACAGCCCCCGCAGGGGCGGAGTCTTCCCAGCCACGCACGTGAACTTGGGAGACCCGCACTGAGAAGCATTCCCCACCGGGTCCCACACCAAGCGGCCGCCGCAGCAGGAGCCCAGGGCCAGGCCTGTTTGCCAGGACATGGTTCACCGTGGGCCCCGCCCAGGCTGCACCGAACCCCGCAGAGCACGCAGGCGCAGTGCCAGGGCGCGGGCGCTGGCGCAGAGCCAGCGTGTTACCTGTACGCGTTTTTGGAAACAGGGCGCGGATCGAACTTAAAGAAGATGATGCACATGGCTGGCCAAGGGGTGGCTTTGCTCACACGGGGTCACGAGGTCTGCAGGAAAAGGAAAATGACACTTCAGTAAGTGGCAGGCAACACAACTGCCTCTCCGAACCCCGAAGCCACAGCAGAGCCACCTCTGTGATGACAGCTGCGCTGCGCATGCGGTCCGCGGCAAACCTTTCCCCTGGCATGCAGGTGCATGCCCGCAGCAGGGCCAAATTCACCCAGGAGCCCCCGGTGGAAGTGGCAGCACGCCTCCCCTCCCCCACTCGGGCACATGTCGCCCGCAGGTTACGCACAGGACCCCAGAGGTGGGGACATGTGTCAGGACAGGAATACACACCGAGGTGCCAGGGGCGTGTGGATCCAGCACACCCCCCTCCCTACAGGTCCCCACCCCCAACCCTGGGTGTGTGTGTTTTTAGGGGGGTGTCTTTGGGGCCCGCAGGTATTTTCCCACAAGGGAGCAGAGAACTGAGGTTATTAGATCCTGGACAAGGTGGATGGGAGGTCCTTGGAGCGTGGCCCTGCTCCAGGGCGAGTCTGCACAGGCGGCTGCGTCCCAGGGACGCATGTGTGTCCTGGTGTGTACGTGAGCTGTGTTCCACCGATGGCCGGGAGCCCCGGGTGCACCAGCAGGAGGTGCCAGACGGGGCTGGGGGTGAGGGTCTATGTAGTGGCCTGGGCCCTAGATGCTCAGCCCAGGGTTCTTCCTCGGGTGCCAGTGCATCTTGAAGTGGGCGGAGTCTGCGTGAGCAGGAGGCCAGGGCGAGATGCCCAGAGGCAGACCCAGTCTCAGAGGAGCTGGGCCACTCCTGCCTCTCTGCCCCAGGCCTGCGGGGGCCTCCTGAGTGTCGCCATGGCGATGGGAGAGTGGCAGCTCCCCTCCAACATGGGCTCCACTGCTCTTGGTTCCTGGGTCTCCAAATGCAATCTTTCCAGGCTCCTGTCTCGGCCCTCGCTTCCCTGGACCCAAGGCCGCTGTCTCTGCCACCGGAGCTGGTGCCGGGGCCCCGGCCACGGCCTGCAGTGGGCACTCACGACTGGCCCGATGGCCCCCCGCTCACCAGTATGGCCCAGGGAGGGGATGCAAAGGATTCGTTCCACCTGTGAACGCTCATCTGCTGTTGTCCCTGTCACACCCCGGCACCACGTGGCCCTAGAGGGACTCCCCCAGCACTCAGCCTCCAATCGGTGTCCCCCCACTGCCAGGCATCTTGGACTGCTGGCGGGGACCAACCTTTGCCCTAGGAAGGAGCCAGTGGCTGTGTAGGTGAGGTGCAGCCATGGCGGTGGAGCTGGGGGTGAGGGTAGGTGGTGCCACTGCCGGAGACACGCTGGTGGCTGTGACCCTGCCAGGACAGTGCCCCACAGGGATGTCCCATGTGGAAGAGGCCTGTGTGAAAGGGCACCCAGAGGTCAGCCGACGTCCACACCCTGGGCCCAGTGCCATCATCCCAGGGTAGCGTCCAGCCCCAGAACTGGTGGGCCAACCTGCTTGGTAAAAACAGCACAGAATGCTGGGTTTGCTGACACCTCAGAGAGCACGGGGCCCCCGGGGGCGGACAGCAGAGCATGGCGGCAGTAATTCTGCCCCACAGCCTTGGCCCATTGGGGGCAAAACCAGGGTGTGGGCTCGGGTGGCCTTGAGGACAGGGCCCAGGAGCCCCTAAGATGGGCACTCTAGCAGGATACCCCTCCCCATGAGGCTGGAACCCCAGAGAGAGGCGTCATCAAGGTGAGGGTACGCCACAGCCACGGCCACCTCCAGGGGCAATGCCAGCACTACACAGAAATGGGGGGTCCCTGAGAGGCCGCATCCAGAGACCCTCAAACCTAGAATGGACCTTCGGGGGCTCCTGAGCCAGGGGGAGGGTCCCTGGGCCTGCGGCAACAGGGAGCCAGAGTGACCTGAGGGAAATTCAAAAAGTCCATGGGGGGGGGGGGGGGAGGAGGGGAACCAGAATTAAAAGATTCATTCATGTTGGTGCAGAAATATTTGAAACCTTGGGGCCGGTTAAGCCACTGCCTGGGGCGCCAGCATCCCACATAGATGCTGGTTCGAGACCCGGCTGCTCCGCCTCCAATCTAGCTCCCTGCTGATGCACCTGGGAAAGCAGCGGGAGATGGCCCAAGTGCCTGGGCCCCTGACACCCACGTGGGAGACCTGGGAGGAAGCACCTGCCTTTCAGCTTGGCCTAGCCCTGGCCGTTGCAGCCATTTGGGGAGTGAACCAGCGGACGAAGAGCCCTTTCTCTCTGACTCTCTCTCTCTCTTTCAAATAAATGACAAAATTTTTTTTTGATTCATTTTTTTAAACGCATGGTTTTCCCTAATTCACATTTCATAAAGGCTTTAGAGATCCCCTGGTGACCGCATCCTAGACCTGGAAGACGCTTCACGAATTCTTCAAAGATGGAAAAGCAGAAACAGCAGTGTTGGGAAGGGCCACACAGCGAAACAAATGCCTAGAGCAAGAACCAGCGGAGACCACACCCATGTCACACGGCAGCCCCACGTGGGAACACCATCTGTGGGATAGGAGACGAGATGGAGAGAAAGCCGGAAGAGGCACAAAGCACCAAGAGCAACTTCCAAAACGACCTTTCAGAAACGAAAGCTAGGGGCCAGCATTGCGACACAGTAAAGCAGCAGCCTGCAGTGCTGGCATCCCATGTGGGTGCCAGTTCGAGTCCCGGCTGCTCCACTTCTGATCCAGCTCCCTGCTATTGGCCTGGGAAAGCAGCAGAAGATGGCCCAAGTGCTTGGGCCCCTGCACCCAAGTGAGAGACTTGGATCTGGCTCCTGGCTTTGCCATGGCTCAGCCCCAGCCATTGTGGCCATCTGGGGAGTGAGCCACCAGATGAAGATCTCTCTGTAACTCTGCCTTTCAAATAAATAACTAAATCTTAAAAAAAAAGAAAAGAAAGAAATGAAAGCTATAGGAACCTCAAATTAAGATTGGCCTGGAGTTACAAGCAGATTAAACACAGCTGTACCCTGGGCAGGCAGAATGATCTGGAGGGCAGTTCGGGGACTTGGCAAGCATGCAGGGCCGAGGGGAAGCCCATTACCTGTCACGTGACTGGAGGCCGCAGGTCTCCCACCCCAGGAGACCCGGGCTCTCCCATACATGAGAAGCCCTCGTGGTGGTCCCTGCAGGAATCCTACTGGCCTGGAGCCCCAGGGCTCCTCCAAGGCCTGTCCCCAGCAGCCCAGTGCACTGGTGTCACAGGTGCCATGGGCCTGTCCACTGGCCGGGGTGGCTCTGTACGCTGATACTCGCAGGCCAGACCCAGAGGCCCCCAGGGTCAGCTACGGGACCTGCCCTCCAGACAGCCGCAGCGGCGAGGGCTCCGTGGTTCCGGGTCTCCGGGCAGCCTGGTGCTAGAGGTCGGAGCGGGGGGCACAGGGCTGCAGCCTCAGTGAAGACGCGGTCATTGGGAGGGAAGAACCAGAGGAAAGCCAGCCCCTGGGGAGGGGAACATCAGGAACTGCCTTTCTCTCCAATCCCTCGCCCCCCAGTCGAGCCAGGCCCGCTGCCCACTGTCCCTCCAGCCAGCGCGGGCCAGCAGGCCACCCTGCCCCTTCCTGCTTCACCTCCCCCCACCCGCCGTAGCCACTTCCTTCCCCTAAGAGCCCATGTACTCGCCTAGCAAACTCCTGGGGGGCAGCGCTGGGCCCAGCGTGTCTCCCACTCGGGAGATGGACTCGTCCATGGACAGGCCCCGGGACGTCTTCTTCATGCTGCTGTATGCCTGTCCATGGCCAGCAAGGCAGAGAGGAATTTCGGCAGGTCCCATGGCAACAGGCAGGGTTAGGGCTCATCTCCGCATGCCAGTCTGGGCTGTGCAGGAGACGATGGGGTCCCAACGCCCCACACTGCGCTGGCGGCATTGCCACATGTCCAGCAGCCCAAGATGGCCAGAGTGACCAGGGCCACACAGGTCACAAGAGCAGTTGCAGGAGGAGGGGCAGTGGGGCGGAGCCCTGGGCGAGTTGGGGGCCTTGTCCGCAGCTCTCTGTGTCCCGTGCTAGGTGCTGCCTGCCCTGAGGGGGCCCCTGCATGAAACGCCAGCTTTGCCCATGGTCACATGGCCATGTGTGGTCAGATCGTCCCATGCCTTTCTCTCCAGGTCACAGGGGTGATGGGGAGGATGCCCAGGCAACCAGATGGAACAGGTGCACAGAACCTGGTGCCCAGGTAGGGTGACCTGGAGCAGGCCGGGCCTCAGGGCAGCCGTAGGGACAGCCGAGGAGCTCCTTCCCCCGCACCTTGAGCTTCACAGGCGAGAGTCCCTCTCCACCCTGCCTCGGCCCAGGCCACATGGCCAAGGTGGAGGTACAGCAAGGTCGGCCTGCAGGGTGCCTGCCAACTGGAGTTACAGAGTGGTGGTGGGCTGGCCACCCAGAGCAGGCATGCACACATGGGGTGCTGGGGTCATACACCCATTCCCTGGTACCCTGCCAACAGCCACGATGCCCCCAGTACCACACTGGTTTGTTGGTACCACCACAGTAGGTACACAAGCCACCTTAGCCAGCGCATCACAGAAATGACCAGGCCCTCTGCATGCCCCCTGTGGGGGGGTGGAGCAGCCAGCCTCCTCCCAGCCACAGTGGCCACCGCATACACGCACGGTCCCACTGGGAACAAGTTATGAAGGTGACCGCCACGACCCAGGCCTTAGCCAGGCCCACGGCCATGGAAGAGTCCAGCCGTGTGACCCAGGCCGTGTGCGCAGCAGTGAGGAGGAGCCACTCACGGGGCATGGGGGGCTGAAGGCAGATCCCGCGAGGGGTCAGGTGGCTGACACGTGGCCGTGACGTGGTGGCAGCGTGGCACGGGTGTGTGGAGCCGGGCAGGGAGACGAGTGTCTCAGCGGCGCCGTGTCACACCCAGCAGCCGCCTCGTGCTCACTGCACCCTTTATAGCTCTGTGCGGAAAACCAGGGCACTCGCTCGGCCGCTGGCGGGAGTTCAGGCTCACGGACTCCACTTTGCTGCACACGACAACCACGCAATCTTGGTCGCAACTCAGATGTCACGTTGAAAAGCGGACCCCTGAGAGCCTGGCCAAGCTACAGCTCTCTCTGGGAAAAAAAAAATGAGCTGGACTTTCCCAGCAATGGAGAGGGAGCAGCGAGATGCAATGCTGCGAACACAAAGGCCGCAGCCCCGTGTGCAGAGACAGCGCTCAGGGCCCCAAGCCCCGGAGCTGCGCCTCAGCCCGGCAGGCCGAGGGCGCAGGTGCCTGGAGAGGCTTGTATACAAGCTCCGGTCCCTGCACTGGGGGCTCCTGCCATGTCCCTGGCCTGCAGAGACATCACTGAGTATCCCGGGGGTGGGGGTGAGGGGTCTCCATCCACCCCAGCAGGCACCTCTGCTAGTCCTCCCACCTGCAGCCCAGGCAGCCAAGGTCACTGTATGTGCAGTGCAGGCAGGGCCAGCTGGGCGGGCCCGTGCCGTCCACACCTTGCACGGTTCAGAGAGTTCTGCCGGGCTCCTGGGAGGCAACCTCTGAGCCCTTGGGGCGTCCGGCCTGCCAATGTTCGCCTTGCTCATCTGGGGCCTTTGGGTAACCACAGATAGGCTAAGGACACAACGTGACTCCTTGTTGGGGGCTTGGGCCGTGGGCTGGAGGAAAAAAGGTAGCTATGCACTGGCCAAGCCTGGCTGCCTGCCCAGCCCAGTGCTAAAAAGCCCTCTGACCCAGGCTGGGGCAAGCTACCCCCAACTTGTGTAGTCCCAAGCCACTGGGAGAAGACAACTTGAGGTTCCTACCTGGTCCCTCCTGGGCCCTACCCTCTGCAGCTCATGCTGTTGCTGCTGCTTTTAGACATTCAGATTTTATTTAGCTATTTATTTGAGATGCAGGTAGACTGAGAGAAAGAGAGTGAGCCCATTCACTGCTTCACCCCACCCCCACCACCAAATGCCCACAACATCTGGGGCTGGGCCAGTCCAAAGCCAGGAGCTCAGATCTCCATCCCGGCTTCCCACATGGGGCTGGCAGGACTCAAGCGCTTGGGCTGTCACCCGCGGCCCTCTGGGGTCTGCATTAGTAGAGAGCTGGCATGGAGAGCAGAGGTGGGACCCAAACCCAGGCGCTCCAGTATGAGACACGGGCACCTCACTGCCAGGCCACCCGCCGGCTCCCATTGCTGATTTTTTTTTTTTTTTTCAGTTTTTAAAAGGAAGATTTATTTAACAAGTTTCACTTAGTACAATACATCTCAGTGGAAATCACAATACAAGGAACAATTTAAATCAAAGCCTCAGAATTTCATACAAACAACACGACCAAACTCCTAAAGTACTGGTATTACATCTCAAAATTGTCCCAGATCTTAAAAAAAAAGTGTACACTCACGTGCCTTACAGGATATTGAACCAAAAAGCTAGAATTAACAAACATGCCAAATGTTTTCACTTTGAACCGTAGACATAGCTCTTATATTTGAGTTTTACAGAAAAGCATGTTTCTCAACATGCATCTGAAGTTTTCAATGTATTGTGGTATAAGAGCAACATTTAACACAAGCAAAACTGCTTTAACCTAGATATGCTTCCTGCTTTAGGTACACTCCTACAACATAACTAACTGAGGAAAGCTGAAAATTGCTCCAACAGTTATGGTCAATACATCCTAGCTGAATGTTCCAGTGTTTAAAATGACAGAGCATAAAGTTTTAAAACAATCTTGACTTCCACTTTACAGTAAGCGGGAATCACAAGCCTGCAATGCAAAACTGTTAAACTTAATCTTTTGTTTTCTTAAAAAAGGAGAAAGATAAAAAAGAAAGAAAGGAAAGAGAGGAAGCTGACCAAAAGCGGTCAGAATCAACTGTAGTTCCCACTTGCCAATCATACTGGATCTACTAAACATCCCTCCCACTCTATTCCACTCCCACAAATGCACAGCTTTTGTTTCTGTAGCAGGAGCTGCTAAATGCCTCTTCTCTACCTAAGCGAGGTTTGAGCGGTAGTCACTGGAGTTTTCCTGCAGAACTTGGTCATATCCACTCACACTGCTCTGACCACCGTAACCGCCCCCCTACCCGCCACTCAGCTGCTGGCTAGCAGGGCCCCCGTACCTGGACTGACTGGATAAGCCCATTCCTCCCATCATGTGGCTGCCGTAAGCACCACCGCTTGCCCCTGCTGTAGAATTCAGAGAGTTCTACACAGCTGGGATCATAAGCTCCTCCACTTGTTCCTGCAGCAGAACTCAAGAGCTCCACGTATCTGTGTTGCATGTTAGCTTTATCTTTTGCCACAGCTGCTGCTGCATCTTCATGAGTAGCAAATGCAACATCGGCCTCACCAGCAACCCTGCCATCCGGTCCAGTTTCAATATGGACTCTCATGGGATTAAGAGGCGAGAAAAAATTATAAATATCATTCTCGGTGGCTCTGTAAGGTAACCCCCTCATGTGTACACAGTGCCCTGTAGTGCTCTGGAAACTGGACCCACCGTCTCCGTATCTATGATCAGACATTCCTGAGAAACAATAATTGAGGTCTCTTCCAAATCTATCAGATCCAAAGCCATACCCATCATTATAACCGCCTTAGTCATCACAGCCTCCATAGCCTCCACCATAGGCACCCCGCCTCATCCCTTCAAAGCCAGCTCCTCTGCCAATGCTATTATACCCCCTGCCAGCCCCTGGCCTGTCATAAGGACCTGGCCGCTGCCCACTGCTGATTTTAACCTGCATCCTTTTTCCACAATAACAAACTGTAACCAGTGCCAGTGCTGTGGCGTAGTGGGTAAAGCTGCCTCCTGCAGCACCGGCATCCCATATGGGCGCTGGTTCAAGTCCCAGCTGCTCCACTTCCGATCCAGCTCTCTGCTGTGGCCTAAGAAAGCAGTGGAGGATGGCCCAAGTGCCTGGGCCCCTGCACCCACGTGGGAGACCCGGAAGAAGCTCCTGGCTCCTGGCTTTGTATTGGCACAGCTCCATCCTTTGCAGCCATTTGGGGAGTGAACCAGCAGATGGAATACCTCTCTCTCTCTCTCTTTCTCTCTCTGCCACTGCCTCTATGTAATTCTGCCTTTCAAATAAATAAATTCTATTTTTTAAAAATAAAAATAATAAACTGTAACTGTGACTTGACATCCTTTCTGAGTTCTCTGTGCCTTCCCAATCAGTCACCCAGCAGGTGGCGTCTAGGGACAACGGTCAATGGTCAATAGAGAGTGAGGGAGCGGAGGCTCAGGGAGGCCAGTGCACCGGGCCGAGGCCACACAGCTGCTCTCATGCCTCACTCTCCATCTCAGGGGCCACTGGCTTTGCCGTCCCTGTGAGGGGCCGGGCTCCACCGCACATGGGTCACTCCCGAGGCCTGGCTCTCTGGACCTTGTCACACCTGCCTCTCTGCCCCAGCAAGTAGCCCCCTCTAGGCCATCGCTGGGTCAGAAAGACACTCTGTAGCTGGAATCTCTTTTTTTTTAATTGATTGATTTGAATCAATCAAACTTGATTGATTTGAAAGGCAGAGCATCTCACACACACACACACACACACAGAAAGAGGTCTTCCATCCACTGGTTTACTTCTCAAATGGCCACTGCAGCCAGGGCTGGACCAAGCAGAAGCCAGGAGCCAGGCACTTCTGGGTCTCCCACGTGGGCATCAGGCCCGTCTTCCGCTGCTTTCCCAGGTGCAACAGCAGGGAGCTGGATGGGAAGTGGAGCAGCTGGGACTGGAAACCAGCACTCTGATACAGGTTTCAGGGGTCGCAAGTGATGGCTTAGCTCCCTGCGCCACAGCACCAGCCCCAAGCTGAACCACAACCACCTCATAGGGTCTTCCTGCCCCAGTGCCCATCAGGGTCGCTTGGTGCAGTGGCTCTGTGAGGGGTGGGGGAGCCAGTCCAGGACTCCCTACACTGCATCTGCGGAGGAAGGCGTTTTTGCAACTTTGAGCTGCATACTTAAAAAAAAAGAAAGAAAGAAAGAAAGCCTGTGCTTAGGTCCCCTGTGCCTGCCATGCAGCGCTACGTGCCACATCGCCCCCTCCTGGAGCACGCAGGGAATGCGCAAAGGCCAAACACATTTGTGTCTCTGCCCAAGTGAGGCTCCAGCCATGTGACTGCCTTGGCCCGAGAAGGCCTTGGTGCCCTGTGACCTCCAGCAGCAGGGCCGCCCCCTCCAGCCACCTCACCGGGATCAGAGTCCAGGTGTTGTGCTGGCTCCAGCCACAAGGAGCTCACCCTGGCTCCCTGTCCTCCCCTGGGTCCAGCCACACGGCTGGGGTGACCGCCTGGCCAACGTGCGTGGTCTCTGCCCACCCTGCCAACCAGGAAGGCCACCCCAGCTGCACCGGGTGATGAGGAACGCGGTCGCTCCCCCAGAGGAAAGCCCCTAGCGCTTTTCCCACGCACACCTGCGGTCCCTTGGCACACCTGGGCCCCGGGCCAAGAGGACCTGCAAGAAATGAGCAGACACAGTGCTCTCCATGCAGCCGTCCGGGTTCTCCCAGGATCACAGCACTCATCTCCCCACCCCCACCCCTACTCCGGCCTAAGAACCTGGGAATTCTGCAGAACAGGAAGCGAGCGTCCTGGATTTGGCTCGCGTTTATTCTTAGCGCAGGCGCTGGCTGGGAGGGACGGAAGCTTTCTAGGCACTCCCCGCCCATCTGCTGATAATGCTTTCGAGAACTCTCTCGGCAGCGTGTGCTGGCTTCTCTGCTCGCTGCCAGCCTCCGACATTGGCCCCGCCCCGCCCCGCCCCACCACAGCCCCTCTCCACCCTGGGCTCCCCCTCCTCTCCTGACTTCTCAGAAGAACCACAGGGCCTTTGGAGCCTCAGGGTCAAGGAGCTAAGCCCTTTCTTTAAGAAGAGTGTGACCTCACTCTGTATAGCAGCTTAAAAAAATAAAAATCAAAAGGCAGGCTGGGCCGGCGCTGTGGTGCAGCGGGTTAAGCTGCGGCCTGCAGGGCCGGCATCCCACACGGGCACCGGTTTGAGTCCCGGCAGCTCCACTTCTGATCCAGCACCCCGCTACTGCACCTGGGAAAGCAGCGGAAGACGGCCCAAGTGCTTGGGCCCCTGCACCCACGTGGGAGACCCAGATGAAGCTCCTGCCTCCTGGCTTTGGCCTGGCCCAGCCCTGGCCATTGTGGCTATTTGGGGAGTGAACCAGCAGGTGGAAGATCTCTCTTTCTTTCTAGTTATCCCTTTCAAATGAATAAATCTTTAAAAAAAAATTTAAAAAAGGTATGACAAGAAAATGAATGATTTGGCCTTGGCCAAAAACAGGTGAGGGTCACAGGCCAAGGTCACGCGGTGACTACGGTGGTGACTCAGGTGAGGGCTGTGTAAGGACAAGGCTTGGTATGACCAGTGACAAGGATCTGCGGTCTCTAGACCTCAGCTCCCCCTGCAGAAGCAGGTGGGTGACATGGAGGGCAAAGGGCGGGCCAGTGACCTCACGGAGGCCCACAGGGAGAGGGGACAAGCAGGGCCGAGCCAACAGCTTTGCTGTCCTGGCCAGGTCCACACCCACCAGCGGCTGGTGGAGCTCAGGGCAGGCCTCCAGCCAGACGGCCTCCTGTGCCCTCTAGACCCCGCCTTCTGCCAGCCTTGCCCTCCCTGGGGGCTAACAGATATCAGGCCCTGGGCACACCCAGCAGTATCATCTCCCCCAGCTTCTGCTCCAGGAGCCTGCCCCCACCCTGTGCCCTGTCACCCACTCTGCCTGCTTTTGCACCCTCTCCATTGGTGCCCCAGCCCAGGGCCCAGCATCTCCTGCCGCCAGGGGCCACCCAGAAACAGGCTTTTGCCTGGAACTTCTGTGGAAAACCCTGTCCCCGTCTCAAAGCGAGAAGCCCTTGCTCCTGCGTCTCTGGGGGAGCTGAGGTCTAGGGTCTACACATCTGCCTGTGGGGATGGTGGGAGGCTGAGCCAGGTGCCGCCCGGGGTGCAGGCCGCCCCATCTCAGCCACATCTGGCGGGGGGTGCCTCGGCCCCTCAGGGCCCCCTGCACCTGTCACTAGGCCTCCGAAGCTGCAGTCGCGACCTTAGCTCCAGCCCATACTCTGCTGTCTGCACGGCAAGTCTCGCTCTGGACTAGCCACAGAATTTGCTCGAATCCTGACCAGACCCCAAGCCACGCCCCCACCCTCTGCGGTACGCGCCAGGCGCTGCTGTGCAGGAGCCTGAGGCCCTGAGGTGACAACGGCAAGGACCGGGAGGCCAACTCGTGTCCTCCCACGATGGTGTGCACACACCAGCACCACATGCGGGAATGAGCCCCAGCACCCAAGGTACTAGCGGGGGACGCCGCCGCTGGAGACCACACGCGCATGCGCACGCAGCTCCGTCTTTCTTGCGGAAAACGAGCCAGACGCAGCCACAAGGACAGAAGCCAGGGCACGGGCCACTCCGTCTGGAGGGTACCAGTGACACGTGGGGGTGCTGGCTTCCCCTCCTGGCACGGATGGTAACCTCGTGGCAGGACGTGCCCTGTACAACTGCCCCACTTCAGGCACCGACTCGTGCGCATTCCCAGGAAGCGTGTTTTAGGGTAGGAGAAGGAACAACTGTCCACTCCCAACAGCCTCCAGCTGAAGGCGGTGTCCAGACCCTCACTCCCTCCCTGCTAGCCTTGCTGGGGGGTGGGGGGAGCGAGGGAGGCGAGGAGAGGAAAGGCGGGAAGAGCCTGATTGAGATGCTCATTCCCAGGCCAGATCCACCCTGTGCAAGTGGGTTGACTTAAGCCCCGCCCACCTGGACACAGAGCAACAGCACACCTGGTGATCCTGGGGGATTCATCAACTGAAAAGGCAAACGGGGTAGGGTGGGGTGGCGCTGTGGCAGGAGTAGGCTAAGCCTCTGCCTGCAGCACCAGCATCCCATATCAGTGCCAGTTTGTGTCCCGGCTGCTCCTCTTCCGATCCAGCTCCCTGGGAAAGCAGCAGCAGATGGCCCAAGTGCTTGGGCCCTGCACCCACGTGGGAGACCCAGAAGAAGCTCCTGGCTCCTGGCTTCGGATCGGCCCAGCTCCGGCCATTGCAGCCATTTGGGGAGTGAACCAGCGGATGGAAGACCTGTCTCTCCCTCTCTCTTAACTCTGCCTCTCAAATAAATAAATAAATCTTAAAAAAAAAAAAAAAAAAAAGCAAACAGGGCATGTGGGTGGGAGGGAGACGTATAGCATAAGAAGCAGTGAGGACAGGTGCAGGGACACACACGAGGGGATGGGGAGGGAATTTTCCAGCCAGACACAGGGCCAAGGGCACCCCAGACCCTTGGAAGAGTGGGGCTCCCGGTTCCCACCGTGTCAGGCTCCTAACAGGGCTGCCTGTGGCAAGGCTCTGGACAGAGGCTCAGCTGAGCCCCACAGTGCGTGGATTCACCCAGGTGCACCCGGTGCTCTGCACGCTGGGAGGCCCACCAGCTGGTGGGGCCGGGAGCCCTCAGTGAGCAGCAGCAGGGCTGAGAAGCCAGGAGCCCCTGCCTGCACAGCCGGCTGTGGCAGCCCCTGGGGGCGGAGCTGCTCTTTTTGAAGCACAGGACAGACACGGACGCGTGACGTGACGCGCGCGGGCTCCCAGCGGCTGTCAGCAGAGGAGGTAAACACACGGGAACACGGTGTCGCTGTTCCCAGAGCCTTGGCTGAGAAAGCCCTGGCGTCTGGAAGGTCTGCCTTGGCCAAGCCACTGCTCTGCCCCGCCCCCGCCCCCTCCCCACAACAGGGTGCCGCCGAGGGCTCCGGGGTGCTGGCTGGTCCCCACTTTGGCTCTCGGGTGGCACTTCACCACAGCCAGTCCTCCCTGGTGGTGGGCTCCCCTCGGATCTTCCCCGCTGTTTTTAGGGCGTTAGCTCAAGCCTGTCTATCTTCATAGCTCAGAGGAGTGGCACAGAGAAGGCGTGCCTTGGCCAGATGGCAAGCTCGGGACTCAGCACGGTCCCCAGGCCTCGGGCTCGCTTCCCATACGCCAGGGACTGACCCAGCCTGGAGGTGCCCTCTGCAGTCTGTGACTGTGAAAGTGCGGGGGGGGGGGGGGGGCATTCCAACTCGCCCTGCGGGAGGCCGCGAAAACACACAAGGAAGTTAGACTTCCTGAAGGCTTTGGCATCACACCCCCAATGTTGGCAGGTGCACCGGAGTGCAGGGGCCTGGTCTTTTTTTTTTTTTAAACAGGCAGAGTGGACAGTGAGAGAGAGAGACAGAGAGACAGAGAGAAAGGTCTTCCTTTTGCCATTGGTTCACCCTCCAATGGCCGCCGTGGCCGGTGCACCGCGCTGATCTGAAGGAAGGAGCCAGGTGCTTCTCCTGGTCTCCCATGGGGTGCAGGGCCCAAGGACTTGGGCCATCCTCCACTGCCTTCCCAGGCCACAGCAGAGAGCTGGCCTGGAAGAGGGGCAACCGGGACAGAATTCGGCGCCCGGACCGGGACTAGAACCTGGTGTGCCGGCGCCACAGGCGGAGGATTAGCCTAGTGAGCTGCGGTGCCGGCGAGGCCCGGTCTTTTTTATCGAACACCTGCACATGTGACTTTTGCAATCTAACCAGGAAGTTGAGATAATAAGGGGTGGGGGTTGGGGTGAACTGCACCAGACAAGCCCAAAGGGCAGGAACTGTGGGAAGGTACCGGGCGCTCCACTAGCCCCCTAGGAAGCCCCTGGAGCACGCAGCCTGGTGTGGGAGCCAGGCATACTGGAACAGGTCCCCATGACTCTGCACACGCTCACGCCCATCGCGAAACATGACCGGAATGACAGTCCACAGCAAAGACACCAACAGAGCACAGGCACTCAAGAAGGGCTACTGTCACCACATGGCAGAACAGGCTGGGGGCTCCGTCTGAGGGGCACGCGGCCCGCTCACGTGCACAGGAAACTGCGGGAGTGAGGACGCACGCTGTAGAGGCCTGAGGGACTGGGTGCACCAGGGCACCCTGCCCGGCCCTGCTGGATCAGATGTCCCGAGAGAAAGGGCAGAGGCTCTGTAGGACCACCCTCTCCGGCTGCCCCCAGCCCACCCCACTCCACACAGGAGAGCCCCCTGCTGGGGGCTGACCCCGGCCCTGAGCGGCCTTGGGGACATCACTTGTCCCTCTGCCTGAGTTGTATTCACCATGAATGAACACCTGCCAAGAATAAACACGAGAGCGCCTGACCCAGCGCGACTCAGCTGCCTCACGGAAGAGGGCTCCGAGCCCAGGCAGAGCCGCATGGCAGCCAGACTCAGTGGTCAGCAGGTCCGGAGCAACAGGGCAGGTCTGGCCTGTGCTGCGCACGGGACGTTCCACAGCAGAAAGGGAGCCCGTGGCTCAGGGACTTGTCCAAGGACAGAAGGCTCCAGCTAACGCTGCGGCCCAGCAGCAGGAGAGGGGTGCTGGGGACAGGGACCCCTCCGGTCTCAGCGACTGGACCCTCCAGGAAAACAGGCAAAGCCCAGGCTGCTGCTGCAAAACAGCACCGGAGCTAGACTCGGCGCGGGTGCGGTGCTGCCCCGCCCCCACCCTCATTCCCCGGGAGTGTGGCTCTCACTCCCCAAGCCGCCCCAGGGAGGCCGCGGATCCAGGCACAGGGATGACCCAGCACCGCTGCCTGCTCAGACGGAGGACATCAGCTGTCATCTCCGCGGCCCGCAGCAGGCTGCAGGGAGGGGGGCAGCGTGACTTGGCCCCGGAGCTGTCCCCGACGCTGGCCTCGCCGCAGCCCACCCACCCCTGCAGTGACCACGCAGCTCACGGCCCCCCGAGTCTCAGCCTCCCCGCAGCGGGTCCAGGCCTGTCTGCCAGTGGCCCCCCGCACCCCGTCTCGGCTGGGATCATCAGAAACACCTCTCGGGCGGCCGGGGTCACTCTGAACTCCCGCCGGAGTTCCAGGCCCCGCCATTTGATTTCCATTCTATGCTTCGGAAAGGGGAAACTGAGGCAAGGCAAGGCGGAGTGGCCCGCTCCGCCCTCCAGGAGCGAAGATCCACCCGCGCGCCCCCAGAGCCTGGCGGCCCCACCCTCCAACCCCAAACCCGCCGCCTGGCCCCTCCGGGAGCTGAGTCCGCCAGCCCCGTCCGCCCGCCGCGCACTCACCGCCGCCGCCGCCGCCGACTTCCGGGTGCCGCGCCCGCGCGCCGCCGCCGCCAGCCCAAGCCCCGCCCTGCCCGCCGGCGGCGCGCTCCCCATTGGGTCGTGCGGCAAGGGGCGGGGCGACGCGCAGCGACCCGGAGCCCCATTCGCTGCGCGTGCTGTCGCTCGGCGGCTGCAGCCCTCCCGGCGCTCCGCCCCCGGGGCTGCGCCAAGCCTTGGGGCTGCGCCGGCGTCTGGCGCGTCGTGACCTCCGCGGCCTTCCTGGCCCCTTGGGCTCCCCAGCCCGCTGGGACGCCCCCTTGCAGGCACCACGTGTCGCCAGCCCACCCTGCGGTCCTTCCCTGGAGGGCGACAGGGATGCTCACGTCAGAAGCCGCCCCCCCTCAGGCTGGGTCCTGGTCTCCCCGCACCCCTGTCCACCCAGCCCCCACCTCTGGACCTGTCCGCTGCCAGCTCGCTTCGGTCTGCCTCTCGGACCTCTGTCCCCTTCCCTTCTGCAGCCCTAACCTCCGGTGTCCATCAGGATGGACCCCAGGCAGTGGACCCGGCACTCCAGCCCGACCCCACTCATTTGGGGCTGCGCTGGGGTCAGCAGGTGGACGCTGGTTGGGGGAGGGGGTCCTCCAACAGGACAGAGGCATCCGTGGGGTTCCCTGGCCCCCCCCAAGCCCCAGGAAGGCCCGCCCCACAATGAATGCTCAACAAACTATGACAAAGATGACAACTGCATTAAGGATAATCCGGCGCCTCCGGTCTGGAACCCTCGCTCCGCTTTGCCGATGCAGAGCTGTTAATGTATTCAGCCGAAGCCCTGGGTGTCCCAGTCCTGACCCCTGATGCCCCTGCAGGGAGAACCCGCCCAGAGAGGGGAGGAGCCTGGCTGGCACTCGGCAAAGGCAAGAGCCTAACCGGGCCCGGCTCATCCACGCACCCCCAGCAGGCAGGGAAACTGAAGACCCCACATACCCAGACTTGTGGCCAGCAGGTGGCACGCCCAGCCAGACACGTGATTCTGCCTCCCGCCGTCTGGGCTGGGGCCAGCGATTTCTCTCCAAGTAGCCAGCCCATGTGGTGCCGGCGTGGGGTGGGGGTGGGCAAGAGGTAGCAGTGCTGGACAAGCGGGACCTGGGGCTTGCCCTGGAGAACGTGGGCGGCAGCTGCCCCAAAGCAGCAGGCAGTGCAGCTCGCAGTGGGACACAGATGGGCCCAGCTTCCTGTAGCCCACCAAGATGGCTGCAGTTACCCATCACAAATCCAGCTCTGTCACAGAGCACGGGGGCCCCGGGGCCAGCCCCCCAACCGCCCAGCTGTAGCCTTCCCAGCTAACAAGCGAGGCTGGAGAGACATTCTGATGTTTTCTCTGGCACTGGGGGGGCCAGGCAAGAGCAGACAAGCTGTGTCTAGGGTGTGTGCTGGACCACCCTGCCTCTAATTGTACTCGTCCTTGGACGGGGAGCTCACTACCTATCGTGGCCTCCCTTTTAGTCTCTGAACATCCCAGCCTCCACCTGAAACTTGTCTCCCCTGTGGCCTTCGTGGCACGTCCCAGGGGGGCTGCCAAGACAGAGCTGGGTGGAGAGAGTGCAAGAGAGGGAGGACCCCTTGGGGTCACCCTGCTCTGTTTCTGACCCCTGCCTGCAAGCCTGGGTGGCCGATTGCCAGATGGCAGCCCTAAGTCCTATTTGCACAGGGGCTGGCGGTCCAGTGAGAGGGCAGCCCTGTGCATGTGTGTGTGTGCATGTGTGTGTGCATGTGTATGTATGTGTGTGCGCATGCATACATGTGTGTGTTATGTGCATGTGTGTGTGCACGCATGTGTGTGCGTGTGCATGTGCATGTATGTGTGTACATATGTGTGCGTGTGTGCATGTATGTGTGTGCCTGTATGTGTGGGTGCATACATGTGTGTATTGTGTGCATGTGTGTGTGCATGCGTGTGTGCATACGTGTGTGTGCGTGTGTGTATGTGCATGTATGTGTGTACATATGTGTATTGTGTGCATGTATGTGTCTGTATGTGCATACGTGTGTGTGTGCATGTGTGTACATGTGTGCATGTGTGCATGTATGTGTGTGCATGTGTGCATGTATGTGTGTGCATGTGTGCATACACGTGAGTATGTGTGTGCGTATGTATCTGTGTGGGTGCATACGTGTGCGCGCATATGTTTGTGTGCATGTGTGTACATATGTGCGTGTGTATGTGTGTGCGTGTGTGCATACACGTGTGTATGTGTGTGCATGTATGTGTGTGCATGTGTCTGTATGTGTGGGTGCATACGTGTGTGCATGTATGTGTGTATGTGTGTGTATGTATGTGTGCGCACGCGTGTGCGTGTGTGTGTCGGGGGGAGGTGGGAGGGAACGGTGAAGCAGTCCCATTTTGCTGGGTGAGTCTCCCTTTGGTTCCCTTCTGGCGGAAGTCTGTCCAGTGCTTCCTGTCACCATCAGCAAGTGAGGGGAAGGACTGGACCACAGGGACATAGTGAAAAAGGAGGACCAGGGGCCGGCGCTGTGGCGTAGTGGGCTAAGCCTCAGCCTGCAGCACCAGCATCCCATATGGGCACCAGTTCGAACCCCGGCTGCCCCTCTTCCGATCCAGCTCTCTGCTGATGGCCTGGGAAAGCAGTGGAAGATGGTCCCTGCACCTGCCTGAGAGGCCTGGAAGAAGCTCCTGGCTCTGGACTGGCCCAGCTCTGGCTGTTGTGGCCATTTGGGGAGTGAACCAGTAGATGGAAGACCTTTCTCTCCATCTCTTCCTCTCTGTCTGTAACTCTGCCTCTCAAATAAATAAATAGAATCTTAAAAAAAAGAGAGAGAGGGGGTCTAGAGTCTGATGTTTTTGGAGAGACCGTCCTGGGGGACCGCTAGAATAATTAAATCTACTCCTAAATGGAAGGACAGCCCTCTGCCACTAGCAGTACCAGCAGTAGTGCCACGCCACAGGACAGCTACCCCGCATCCCAGGGAGGGGTGCTGCATGTTGTCCTCTCTTAGCCACAGGCAGCCTCCCCTCCGCCAGGATACCAAATGGCTTTCAGTGCAGTGCCAACCCCAATCGATTGGTACTGGCTGCCGGGGCTCTGAAAGGCTGCTGAGACCGACTCGCCCTGACTGCCAGGGGCACAGGTGGACGGGAGGCTGGTACCAACCAGTGGTGAGTTCTTGCCCCAGGCGGCTTCATTTTATTTGTTCTGACCAAGCAAGCTGACTCCAGGCGGGGTGGATTAGGAGTGCTGTGGGCTGTGTGTCTCCCTGAGGCATGCCCAGGAACTGGTCATTTGCAGGTGCACCCAGGGCAGGTCTCCCCTGCCAAGCCCCACCGGACAGCATCCTGGCTGGCTGTCCAAGGACATTATGGTCCCACGTGTAGCCTGTGTCACCGTAGCTGTCCACCTGTGCTAATCTCACCTGGCAGTGGCTGAAGCTTGGTATTTCCCCCAAGCAGACTGGAGGAAATGGTGCATGAGTATGGACCAGGGAACCAAGGCTCAACCCCTGCTCTTCAGTCTGAGACCTGGAAGATGAGCGATGGCAGCCTGTGGGGGGGGGGGGGGGGGAGGGCCGCATGGCTGGGAGAATCCAGGTCTGGAGGCGATCCGGGTAGCCGGGAGATAAACCGTCTACGCACCCGAGGGGTTTCTTTCTGCCCTCAGAAACACTGCAGCCCCCACTCCACCCTAAGCCGAGGCCACAGCCCCGCCCCTGCTGCAGGAACCTTGGGGCCGGAAGGGATGGCGGAGCTCTCCAGGGTTCCGGAGTCGTCGGGGTACGGGACTCAAACACCGCTCACCTAAAGCAAATGAGACCCGTGTGCGCCTCAGTCTCCCGTGTGAAATGGGGGCGGCAGCAGCAGCGGCCCCCTCCCTCGCGGGTAGACCTCGACACGAGAGAACCGCGCGCTGCCGGCGGCAGGCGCGGGACAAGGGTACCTGCAACCCGGGGGTGGCGACGGAGGCAGAGCGGCCGCTGTCCGGGGAAGGGGCGCAGGCCCTGCCAGAACCCGCCCGGGGCCCGGCGGTCCGAGACGGCCTCGGAAGGCGGCCGGGAGGGGGCGGCCCTGCGCGCCCGGCCGCCACAGCCGCAGCGGTCCGGGCAGGTGCTGGGGCCTCGGCCCGCTCCACGAGGGGGCTGGCCGTCGGTCGGGACTGACAGCCGAAGAGCCCAATGGCAAGCTGCCGTCCGCGACCGCCCGTCCAATCGGCGCCGGTTGCCGGGCCGCGCCTGGTCTCCCCAGCCAATGGGAAAATTCGAGATCTGACGGAGGCGGGCCGAGGTCCGCGGCGCCGGCCAGGCCGGCTTTGCGCACGGGCCGCGCCGAGGGTGGGGAGGGCCGGCCGGCGGGCGGCACACCGGGCCGCGCAGGGGGGGCGCCCCCGCCCCGGCTCAAGTTGTGGCCCCGTGGGCGGCGACTCGCGCCGCGTCTTGGGGACACCGGCTCCCCGCGCGCCGAGGGAACCTAGGACGCCCGCCTGGGGGCGGGGGCCGCGTTGCGGAGCCGCTCGCGCTGCGCTCCAGGTAAGCTGGGGCCGGGGGGCGGGGTCCCGGCCGGCGGCGGAGGGGAAGGGGCCGGGGGTCGAAGCCCGGCGTCGGGACCGGCACTGGGGTGGAGGCTGGGGGGGCGGGGTCGCAGGTCTGGGCCGTGATCCAGGACAGGGATGGGCACAGGGTCCTGGACCGGGAGTCGGGGGGTCCCAGTAAGGCTCGGAGCCGGGGGTCTGAGCCCCGCTTGGCCCCACCCGCGCTTCGCCAAGGCCTCCGCGGCGCCCGAGCCCCCCTCTGGCCGGCGGGGGCGGCTCCCCTTTGTACGCGGCCTCGGGGGCCCTGCCCGACCGAGCCGGGGCGCCCCCCGCACCGTGCGCCAGCCGGCCCCGCAGCCGCGGTCCGCCCCGCGCGACGGCTGGAGTGCCCGCAGCCGGGGCTGGGCGGCCACGCAAACTTTGAGATCGCCAGAGGGGCGGCGAGGCCGGGGAACTTTCCTGGGGCGGCGCGCTTCGGGGATGCGCAGGGGCGCGGCCGAGCCGAGGGAATCCCCGCTTCGGGGCGGGGGCGGGGGCCCGGCCTGGGTCCCCCTTCCCCACGGGAGCCCTGCGCCCCCTCGGTCGGACCCCGGCAGGTGCAGAGGGCGCCTCCGCTGGCTCCGGATGGCACTCGGCCTGGGTGTGCAGGCAGCAGGCAGCTTTCCCGTTTTCGTTTGCAAACCGTGAGATATTGGGTACTGAACGACATTGCACGGCTTCTACGTGGAAGGGGTGGAACTTGAAAACCCAGCTTCAGGAATCCACCCCCTTTCTCTCTCTGGGGAGTAATTAGACATGAGGAAAAGCGAAGAAAAACCTCCCTCCATGTCACCCTGTTTGCCATGCAAGGTGCCTGCCGGCTCAGGAATTATAAGCACCCCCCGGGGGGGGGGTTGGGGATGAGCGCTCCCCCTCTGAACACCTGGCTGGGCCTGTGCACAGCCCAGGCTGTGGTTGGAGGGCTGGCCCGTCAGCAGGTGCTTCCTGCCCTGATGTCTTTGGGCCTGCAGTGGGGCTGGACACAGGCGACAGAGCTCCCTTTGCCCAGCGTGCTGGGCCTGGGGCCACTCAGTTCCTGGGCAGGTGGCTGAGGCCCAGGGTCAGGCCACAGTGTGTGGGAATGGTGGACCTGGGACGGTGTAGACCCTTCCAATATCCTTGCCACATCTGCACGCTTGGGGCCTGCTCCTGGCTACCCCTTGATCCCACCCCCAGATGGGTTCCCTCCCCCCCCCCACACACACCCCAGGGCAGGACACAGCAGTGGAACCTGGGAGAGTCTCCAGTCCCAGCCTGGCCAGGAGGATATGGGCACAGCCAAGCCGGCCCCGCCTCCAGCCCTTCTTGTGGACAGCCCTGTGGACAGGTCTTAACAGACACAGGCTCGGGCAGACCCAGGCCCTCAGTCCTGCTAAGTTGCGTCTGCCCACCCTACCTGGGCCTCTTGACTCCCACCTCTCTGTAGGCCCCGCCCTCCCCCATCCTTGAGGCTCCAAGGGGGCGGGGCCTCAGGGCTGTGCCTGTTGGTGCTGCACAAGGATAAAGGGTGGGTTCACTGTGTACCCCGTCATCCTGACAGACAGGCCTGGGGGGAGGGGGAAATTCCCTCTTTCCCACAGGAGCCAGTGGGCACCCAGGGCACCAAGGACACCAGGGCCTGCCCACCAGCCCTTCCCCCCTGCTCATGCTCTGTCTGGTCTGGCAGAGCTTGGGTAGGGGGGTCAGGAATGGAGGGTGTCCCAGGGTCAGGGGTCCCCTCGTGGGCTTTCCCCATTGGCGATCCGCTTGTCCCTGCCTTTGTCATGTCTGGAAGATGTGCCATGCCCAGAGCAGGGGGTCTGTGCTTCTCCCCCCCACCTCACCCCCACCCCACCAGGCACTGGCCCTTCCCCTTCCCCCTGTGGACTGCCGGCCACGGCCTCTGGCAGAACAGCAGGGCACGCAAGTGTGACCACCAGAGGGCTTCCAGGGCGGCCACGGCAGGCAGAGCTGCTCCACCCAGCCCCCCTCTGCAGGCTGGGAGTCTTCTTCCTGCAGCTCTGCTGCCTGGGAATGGTGTGGAGCCAGACAGAGGCCAAGGACCCCCAGGGCAATGTCCGCTGGTGCCCCCAACGTGCCCCTCGTATCCTTGCTGCAGCCCGAGAGGGGCCCAAGGGCCAGGTGGGGAGCATGGGGACCCTGCAAGTGAGGCCTCCTTTGGGTGTGTGCCCCAGGTGACCCCTCTGGCCTCCCCAGGCTCTGCCCTGCCATCTCCCAGGGGTTTGGACCAGGGCTGTGCCGCAGTGTCCACAGTGGAAGTGGGCAGGCTCTCAACCGTGCACTCAGACAGCCCGACACGGCTGCGTGGGCTGCCGCTAGGGGGCGCCCACAGCCGCGTGCCTTCTGTCTCCTCTCTATCTTCTGCAGGGCACCAGGCAGGTTCATGGAGGGCAGTGGTCTTCGGAGGCCACCTGGCTGTGAATGCAGAGTGAGCTCGCCGGCCGGCCTGGCCCTCACCCAGCCTCCTCACTGGCCGCTGTGGCCCCAGACCGCCTGCCTAGCCCGCAGCCAGGTCCTCCTCTGGGCCCAGCTGGTACCGTGGGAGCTGCCTCCTGCAGCCACACAGCCTGCGGGTGTGGCCTGGGCCAGCCTTGTACCTCAACCTGAGACCCCCTCGGCCCTCTGCTTAGGCCACCCACACTGTGTCAGAGCCGCAGGCCTTCCCAAGGCCTGGGGTGTGTATGGACAGTTTAGGGAAACACCATGGCTTTTGGGGGGATGGAACACTATGAGGGATATAGAGCAGGGTGGGTGACCCCGGGGCCTGCGATCCAGCCCCAGGGGCATCCCTAAGAGGAGTAGTACCCCTAGTACCCCCCACTTCCTCAAGAGCCCCATCACTCATTCCACCTTCATATCTGTCCACCCCTTCGATTCCCAGCTGGCCACAGCTGCTCTGGTCAGCCCATCCATTCCTGTAGGATGCCATGGCGACAAGGTGACCTCAGCACAGACCCTCAGCTCTGTTGCCACCACCACAGTGCCCTCTGTACCCTCTGCGGCCGTCACTCCCTGGGGGATCCCTGTGAGGCCATCCCCAGCTTGGGGCGGGGGTGGGGTGACTCCTCACCGACGGGGATCCTCGAACAAGATCCAAGATCAGGCAGACCCTGCTCCAGCCACTCCCCGGCCAGGACCCCGGTCTCCCCATCCGTAACATGGGGTGTTGGGCCGACCCCGGGCACCTGGCGGGAGTGAGCGAGAGGATGACGGCTCCCAGATGGGCCTCAAGCCCCAGAGAGGAGGCTGCCGCTTCTCAGGGCTGATAAGAGTCACGTGGTTCTCCGTGGGCCGGGATCCCCGCGAGCACTGGAGCTGGAAGCAGAGATGTCCCAGAAATGTCAAACCTTGGACCCGCGGCCACGCCTGCCCCTCCCAGGCACCCCACCTCTGGCCTCAGCCACCTGTGGGTATCTGGCCAGTCCCCCGCCCAAGATGATGAAGGGACTGCCGGGGAGGCAGAGACCCACCCTTGGGCCCCCAGACGGACCCCACAGGAAGGTTGAGCGGCAGCTTAGAACAATCAGGAAAGCACCAGAGCGCCCAGGGGAGAAGGCGCCCGTTGTCCTGTCCCCTCCCCCCAGCCCCCTGCCAAGGCCCATCCGCTGCCCGCCTGTCTCTGCCGTCCTGGTTTTCATTTTTATGACACGAAAGCTCTGGCAGCATCCCCAGGCTCAAGCATAACGAGGGAGAGGAAATGTGTCTGTCCTCCCCCCCCCGCCCCCTGCCCCAGGGCGTCCGCCCAGAGACAGCTTCCCTCTTGTCCATGGCATGGCTGCCGCCCTGTGAAACACAGGTCCCAGGTCCCACCTGGCCGTAGCTCCAGGATGTCACCTGCCAGCCAGGCAGCCCTGCGCGCCCCCAGGGTCCCTCCCTGAGAGCACTTGGGACCTTGGACAGCCAGTCGCCCAGGACACAAATGGGTTCCAGGGCGCAGGGGCCGGGGCCAGGCTACCCCCAGGCAAGGGCGTCCTCCCTGTCACGTGGCCAGCCTTCTGGAAGGGGGAGAGAACGTCACCACCCGTCCACGGCTCCAAGCAGTCGCGCTTCCAAGTCAGCAGCCTTAGCGCTCCCGAGGAGCCTTCCTCCTCCACAGCGCGCAGTCCCTGGGTGTGTGTGGGGGCTCCTGTGGGTGTGAGCCTGGGACCGCCTGGGCCAGCGTGCCTGGGTGGCCTCCCCCAGGGCCCTGTGGTTTCCCCACAGGAGCCAGAGCTGGCAGGATGGGCGCTGGCACTCTGGATCTCCTCTAGACACAGGTGAGTGGCCTGGGCAAGGGTGCGGTCAGCAGGTGGCCTCCCGCCACCCTTCCTTGCATCCCTGAGCAGCAGCCCCTGGTTGAGGGATGAGCCGTGCGGGGGTCAGCCCACCAGGCTGCCGGGGTGTGTGTGTACGCGCGCGCGCAGATGAAGACATTAGCTGGGGCTGGTTTCCATCCACCTCGGCTTGGATGCCAGCCACGGCGGTGTCTGGTGTCGGCATAGCCTGCCTGGCCCTGGCCCTCGGCTCAGGGAGACTGTGGGCACCGGCCAAGGGGCTGGGAGATGGGCCTTGGGGCCAGGCGCCAGAGATGGTGTTGGAAGGCTTCTCTGCACCCTGGGGTGCTGTCTGAATTATGGCAGCCAGGTGTGGCAGAGCCGAGGCCTGGTGCCTGGGAAGTGGGGTGGGATGGACGGACCCCCAAGTGGTGGAGGACACTGTGCTGGCACCCCGGCCTATCAGACTTCTTCTCAAGCCACGCCCCCCATCACTCCCTCCATCTTGCCTCCCTTTGCGGGGGTGGGGGCCTGGCCATCTGCCCATCCCCCACCCTGCCTCTCTGGGAGGCTCAGCCAGCCCCAGCCCTGTGGGTTCTCAGTGACAGTGGCCAGCGTCGGCGCCTAGCCCAGCAGTGCTGTGCTGGGGTTGGGTGGGGCTGGGCAGGGGAGGCGGTGGCCCCAGGTGTCTGAGTGCCCTGGGCTGGGGGGCAGGCGGGGGCTGTAGGACAAAGGGGCAGGCTGGGGTGGCCTGACTCCTCCCCTGTGCCACTGCATGGGAGGGACCTATGTCTGCCCTCGGGCCATGGGGTCATCTGGGTGGGGATGAAGAGGGTCAGGCTGCAGAGGACGCACTGGGCCAGTGTGTCCAGGTCTCTGGATGTAGTGACTTGGCATCTTGGGACAAGGGTGGCAGGAGGGGCCGGCCCCACCCTCTTAGCCCCTTATAGGCTACCACACCTCAAGGACACCAGGTCTGTCAGGGCGCGCAGGAGGGCTGTGGCCAGCCAGGTCTGAGGCTGCCCAGACGCTCCCGCCCATGTCTCTTCCCTACTGTTAACTTGCTCCTTTGCCGTGCCTCTTCCTCCTTGCTTGCCCCCTGTACCTGTTCTCACCCCATCTTTCTCTCTGCCTTTCCCTAATCCTTGACCATCTGGAGTGTGGTGATTGATTATTCATGTCTGCCATTGGGGTTGATTGTTCCTGTCTGCCCTGGACAGCAGATAGGTGGGTGGTGGCGTTGGTGCCATCCCTGCCCTGGGCCTGGCCCCACTGTAGAAGACTGGGAAGCAGAACCTGAACCGTGGCTTGTGTCTCCCTGCTCGGCCCACAACTGGAAGGGAGGTGGGGGAGGCCCCAGGGCTAAGTTTCAGGTGCTGGCCTGACCCGCTGTACCACAACGCAGCCCCAAGATGCTGACCTTTCCCTCTCCCTCCTCTCGCCGCTCCGTGTGTGTCGTGGGCTTTCCTAGCTCGTCATCATCGCCAGCCAGACCTGCCTCGCACTTTTTTTCCCTCTAGGAGGTACTTGTGCCTTCTGCTTTTACTCCCAGTGTTGACTCTGCCGGGAGTTTATTCTGACACACACACGCAGTGAGAACTAAAAAGTGTTCACAGTGGAGACCGCAGCCTTTCTCCACCAGCTTCTTCCGACACTGGAAGCTGGAAACCTTGCAACACATCCTCGAGTTGGTTGTCACCCATCATGGGCACTCAGTCCCTCGCCAGTGCCCTCTGCCCTCATAGGAAAGATGAGGTGGGGACTGGCATTGTGGCACACAGGATAAAGCCTCCACCTGCAATGCCAGCATCCCACATGGGCGCCGGTTCGAGTCCCGGCTGCTCCACTTCCGATCCAGCTCCCTGCTGATGTACCTGCAAAGGCAGTGGAGGATGGCCCGAGTGCTTGGGCCCCTGTACCCGCTGTGGGAGACCTGGAGGAAGCTCCTGGCTCCTGGCTTCAGATCGGTGCAACTGCAGCCATTGCAGCCAACTGGGGAGTGAACCAGCAGATGGAAGACCTCTCTCTCTCTCTCTAACTCTGCCTTTCAAATGAATAAGTGTTTTTAAGAAAGCATTTTGTTTAGGAGACAGAGAATGAAGGAATGAGCGAGAACTCCCATCTGCCTGGTGACTGCCTGGATGACTGCAGTGGTGGCCAGGTACGGGGCCATGGCCGGAGTCAGGAGCCTGAAGTCAGTACAGGAACCCACGTGAGAATGGGTAGAATCCAGTTACATTTAAAAAATTTTTTTACAGGCCGGCGCCGCGGCTCACTAGGCTAATCCTCTGCCTTGCGGCGCCAGCACACCGGGTTCTAGTCCCGGTCGGGGCACCGATCCTGTCCTGGTTGCCCCTCTTCCAGGCCAGCTCTCTGCTGTGGCCCGGAAGTGCAGTGCAGGATGGCCCAAGTGCTTGGGCCCTGCACCCCATGGGAGACCAGGAGAAGCACCTGGCTCCTGCCATCGGATCAGCGCGGTGCGCCGGCCACAGCGCGCCTACCGCGGCGGCCATTGGAGGGTGAACCAACGGCAAAAGGAAGACCTTTCTCTCTGTCTCTCTCTCACTGTCCACTCTGCCTGTCAAAAAAAAATTTTTTTTTACAGATTTATTTATTTGAAAGAGAGACAGAAAGAGAAAGAGATTTTTCGATTTGCTGGTACACTCCCTGGATGGCCACAACAGCTAGATCTGGGTCACACTAAATTCAGGAGCCAGGAACTCCATCTGGGTCTCCCACTTAGGTGGCAGAGACCCAAGCACTTGGGCCATGAGTTAGCTACTTTCCCAGGAGCATTAGCAGGAAGCAGGCTTGGAAGTGGAGCAGCCGGGACTCGAACTGGCACCCATATAGGATGCTAGCGCTGCAGGCAGAGGCTTAACCTGTTACACCACAGCGCTGGCCCCTGTTAGACTAAAATCCCACTCCGGTGTGGCACATATGCCGCACGTACCCGTCCCATTGCTGTAACTGGCATGTGTGTCACCTCAGATACAATGTCTCTGGGCCGGGCACACTCAGAGTCCTCTTTATCGAAGTGTGCAATTAACTGTTGTCACCATAGCTCTCTCGCCAGCCAGGAACGTTGCTGAGGTCTTGGGGACCCCAGCCCCTGAGCCACCCTGTGGTGAGAGGCTTGGGTTTCCTGATGTCTTATCCGGGAGGGCCACGCGGCTTTGTCATGTTGTGTGTGAGTGTGTGTGGTGAGGGGCTGGAGTGGGAGGTGAACTGGCCTCGTTCTCAAACGTCAAAGGCTCTGGCCTGCTTGTCACCCAAGGCCCCACCCTCCAGGGGCTCACACGTGTCCCGTCTGCGTCCCGGCCTCGCAGGCTGCTGTGATCAGCAGACCCGTCTTCGTCATCTGCTGCCTTCACGTGCTGTCCCGTGCTGTCCCTTGCTCGGGTTGACTTGCCCACACTGCCAGCTTCAAGTCCCCACCAGCCACCATAGGGTGACCCCAGCCCCCTCAGCCCTCCCGCTGTAACAGCCGCTGGGGCCTGCCTGCGAAACCTCTCTTCTCCCCAGCCCCGGGGCTCCCTTGACCCCACCTGGCCCACAGCTGGGGCTCCCAGGAGTCGCATGCTCCATCCTGTGCAGCAGGGACACCCCAGTGGGAATGGGGGGACACTCAGGGCTGAGGCTTCTCTGGGCCTGGGTGACAGTGGCTGGGGTGTCCCTCACTCGGCCCCGGGGCCCAACCCACTGGGGTGACATCCTTGCAGTGGACGATGTTAAATTTGCTTTTAGTTAAGTTTGGTTTTTTTTCTCTTCCCCTCTGCCCAGCGGTCTAATCAGGCCACTCAGGCAGACGTTTGGACACACTTCTGCTCTTGGCATCTTTCCACCCTAATAAGGCTGCAGAGACACCGCCCAGCCCTGTCCTCCCCACCCCCCGCCCCCAGGGGGGCCCTGGCTTTGCGCCCTCCAGCAGGAAGGTGCCCGGCTTGCCAGGTGCAAAGTCCCACGTCTGACATGGGCACCGAGTGGGCGTGTGGGCAAGCTGAGGCCGGGGCACTGAGGTCCGGACTGGGGGTGGGGTGGGGGAGCCCCCTGCCCAGGGCAAGGCTCACGCTGCCCAGGGCAGCGACTCCCCTACGGAGAGGAGCCACCCAGGCTAGGATCAAGGCCCCAGCCTCTGGGTACCACAGACGCCACGAGGACATGCCTGGGCCAGGCTCCCCGTTTTGCATTTATCTATTTATTTACTTATTTATTTTTAAGATTTATTTAGGTGTTTGAGAGGCAGAATTACAGAGAGAGGGAGACATAGAGAAGAGGGGTCTTCTATCCACTAGTTCACTCCCCAAATGGCCACAGTGGCAAAAGAGCTACGCCAATCTGAAGCCAGGAGCCAGGAGCTTCCTCTGGGTCTCCCATGTGGGTGCAGGGGCCCAAGGACTTGGGCCATCTTCTGCTGCTTTTCCCAGGTGCATTAGCAGGGAGCTGGATCGGAAGCGACGCAGCCGGGACTTGAACCGGCGCTCATGTGCGATGCTGACACCTCAGATAGAGGCTTAACCCACTGGGCCACAGTGCTGGCCCCTGCCTTTGTTAGTGGTGAAGCAATGTGGGTTTGTGGGTAGAAAGCATAGACGAAGCAGACAGGAAGGAGGAGGAAGAGCCTTGCCTGTCAGCTACCCAGGTTTCCCCCGCACACCTCAACTGTCCCCTGCCAGGCTCCTCCTGGCGCATCTTGGAAGCCGCACGTGGGCGGGGTCATGTCACCTGGGTCCTTTCCGTGCCATGGGCATTGTGTGCTGTCAGGCCAACCGGGCAGTGGCCCCCACTCAGCCTGCTGCTGGGTGCCGGCCTCAGCCTCTGGCCCCCTAGCCTGGTCCCCGAGGGTTGGGAGTTCTGGCAGTGCCGGGCACTCCTGCAGGTGCTCACCCCCAGGTGAGCGCCAGGACCTGTCACCTCAGGGCTGAGCCTCCTGTGCACACAGCGAGAGGCCACCACTGCCCGTGAGGCCCCTGTTGGGCTAGAGGCTCCAGGGTGCTGCCCAGCGGTCAGCCATGCCCTATGGGGCCAATCGTAGACTCCACGCCCACCCCATGTGCATACCATGAGTGAAGGTGAGGCCCTGGGGAACCTTTGCAGAGGCCTGATGAGGGAGAGGCATACAAGACTGGGGGGTGCTGGAGGCGTGGGGACCAGGGTGTGGACCCAGGAGGCGTGGTACGTGGCACAGGGGCCGGGTTGCAGGAAGGGAAGTGAGCAGGTGCTGGAGGCCTCCAGGAGCTCCAGCAGGAGCGAGGAGGCCAAAGCTGACAGGCCTGTGTGTTTCAAGCACCCTGGCTGCACACCACGCCCTCTGAGGGCAGGCTGTCCTGGCTCTGGGATTCCTGCCCCACCCACCCCGCAGCAGGTGCAGACCATGAGAACCCTGACTTGTCCCTCCTGCCTGGTGAAGGTGGGGCTTCTTGGTGTCTTTGGGAACTCAGATCGTCAGGAACCCAGGCCATGGTGGGACTGGTCCCCACCGAGCCTGCTTAGCCTGGCCCTAGCTCTGCCCCACAGGGCTTGCCCCTGCCCCTGTGTCCACCCCAGCCCCAGCCGGCATCGAGGACTTGGGTGTGACCCTTGCAGCATGTTGCCTTGGGGGAACTGAGGCGGTGCAGGCTCGCTCCTGGGCGGACCCATCGCCCCCTGCCCGCACATTTGCCGGTCTGCAGGGAGCTGTTGTTTATCTGAGCTGACTCAGGAAGCGTTTGTGCATGAAGAAGTACTTCTAGATGTTTATCCACCAGACTTGTGAACCAAGGGCATTGGCTCATTTTCGTTTTTCCAAATCTTTAAAAACACAGCGGGTGAAGCTGCCACCTGTGACGCCGGCATCCCGTACGCATGCAGACTCGCGTCCCGGACTCTCCTCTTCCGATCCAGCTCCCTGCTCTTGCACCTGGGAAAGCAGTGGAAGATGGCCCAAGTCCTTGGGCACCCACATGGAAGACCCGGAAGAAGCTCCTGGCTCCTGGCTTCGGATTGGCACAGCTCCAGCTGTTGCAGCCAGTTGGGGAGTGAACCAACAGATGGAAGATCTCTCTTTCTCTCCCTTCTTCTCTCTTTCAAATAAATACAAATAAATCTTTTTAAACATTTATTTGAAAGAGCTCTTCTATCCGCTGATTCACTCCCCAAATGGCCCAAATGGATGAGGCTGGGCCAGGCTGGAGTGCAGAACTCAATCCGGGTCTCCCACGTGGCTGGCAGGGGCCTGAGTGCTTGAGCCATCAGCTGTTGCTCCCCCTCCCTCCGCGGCCCCGTAGCGTGCATTAGCAGGAAGCTGGGTTAGAAACAGAGGTGCCAGGATTCGAGGGCCGGCGCCGTGGCTCAACAGGCTAATCCTCCGCCTTGCGGCGCCGGCACACCGGGTTCTAGTCCTGGTTGGGGCGCCGGATTCTGTCCCGGTTGCCCCTCTTCCAGGCCAGCTCTCTGCTATGGCCCGGGAAGGCAGTGGAGGATGGCCCAAGTGCTTGGGCCCTGCACCCGCATGGGAGACCAGGAGAAGCACCTGGCTCCTGGCTTCGGATCAGCGAGATGCGCCGGCCGCAGCGGCCATTGGGTAGGTGGCCCAAGAGGTGTCTGAACTGCTGCCTGCCCCTTACTGGTTATTTTTTTTTTTTCAAGATTTATTTATTTGAAACGGAGAAAGAGAGATCTCCCATCTGCTGCTTCACTCCCCAGATGGCCGCAACAGCCGGAGCTGGGCCAAGCCAAAGCCAGGAGCTAGGAGCTTCATCCGGGTCTCCCACGCAGGTGCAGGGCCCAAGCACTTGGGACATCGTCCACTGCTTTCCCAGGTACATTAGCAGGGAGCTGGATCAGAAGTGGGGCAGCCAAGACTCTAACCGCTGTCCATATGGGATGCTGGCACTGCACACGCAGCTTTACCTACCACGCCACAGCGCTGGCCCGTACTTGGTTTTATTTTATTTTATTTTTTGTCATGATTTTTTATATTACATTATTTAACACCATTCCTCATTAGTACAGCACATTTTATCATACACTTGCACCATTTTCCTTGGATTTCTGATCTTTGTCTTCAATCTTTATATTATCTTTCTTCAGAACAGCGTGGATTTCATCCATTACTGTAGATACGTTTCTGATTGTCTTATTCAGTTGATTTTCAAATTGCACGTACTTGGTTTTAAATGAAGCCTTGGGAGGCAGGCATCTTGCCCAGTGGTTGAGACATCCAGAGTGCCTGAGTTTGAATCCTGGCTCTGGCTCCTGACCCCAGCTTCCTGGGAGGCAGCAGGTGATGGCTCAAGTATTTGGGTCCCTGCCATCCATGAGGGGGACCTGGGATGAGTTCCTGGCTCCCAGCTTCAGCCTGGCCGTCAGAAACCTGTGGGGAAGTGAGCCAGCAGGTGGGAGTGGAAGTGGGTGCTGTGTGTCTGCTTCTCAAATAAGTACATAAGGTTGATCAGTTAATCGTTAATTAAGACCATGTCGCTCAGAGCTGGGGTTTCTAGGACTTCTGTGTTGCTGGGAGTGGGAGTGGGTGATGGGTGGGCTGTGGTACAGTGAGGAAGCATCTCTGACAGCCACCCAGGCCAGCAGCCGGGGCCCTGGGACCAGCACACGGGCTGCCACAGTCCTTGCTCCTGGTGACTTGTCCCCAGCCCTGCCCACCATCTCCTCTGTTCACTGATGGGGACGACCTCCCAGAGGTGAACCTTGGGGCCGGCCGTGGTCTGCAGGCTTGGGCAGGGAGCAGGGCCTGCTGGGGGTGGCGGGGCGTCCGGTGTCCCCTGCCGTGCAGCTGCGGCCCAGGCTGAGGAAGCTCCTGCCCTGGCCCGGCTCCCCCACCCCACCCCTCCACCAGCCACCCACTGTGACCTCCTGCGGGTCCCTGAGACGCTGCCTGTTCCTCTGTGCCCACGCCCACCTCAGTGTGCGAGGCATGCTGGAGGCAGGGGTGCCCTCTCCAAGGCTGCACCCCCTGAGCCTCGCGCAGACTCCGGGCGGCCCTCAGAGACTAGTCCCGTTTCCTGTGAAATCCAGCCTCGAGGTGACCCCTGAGGGGGCCCAGCCTAGGGCCGGGCACCGTCTTCCAGCTGTGGCAGAAGCAGATCCAGCGTCTGCTGCCCGCCAGGCTGCCCAGCCCTGGCCAAGGTGGACTCTCTCCCCCAGCCCGACCTTCGGTTCCAGGCGGGGCGGATTCCAGGGCATCTTCCTGATCGGGAGAGGTGGTGCAGGCAGAGCAGGGGACTCTGCGCCGTCATCTGTAGAAATTCCTGTTTCTGGAACAGGAAAGGTGGTTGGTGACAGGTGCAACTTCTGTCCCCTTAATTTCCATATTTTCTTGGTCATTGCTGTGAGCGTCTGCCTTCGGGGACCCAGACGCCTGTGTGCTCCCTTGCTTTACGTTTGTCTTTGTTTGTGTTTGTTCTTTATTGTGTCACGATGGCTGCATTTCAGGGTATTCATTTACCTCTAAGTACAAGTTTGGCTACTTTTGCACTTTTATGAGAGGGTGTTTCAAAAAGTTCATGGAAAAGGGAATTAAAATGCAAGTTTATAATGGTCTAAAATAATTTGAAATCTAGGCTTAGTTTTTCTTTTTTAAGACTTATTTATGTATTTGAAAGAATTATAAAGAGGCAGAGAGACACATGTTCCATCTGCTGGTTTTTTCCCCAAATGGTCACAACAGCCAGAGCTGGGCCAGGCCGAAGCCAGGAGCCAGGAGCTCCATCCAGGTGTCCCACATGGATGCAGGGGCCTAAGTACTTGGGCCATCTTCTGCTGCCTTCCCACGTACATTAGCAGGGAGCTGGATGGGAAACAGAGCAGCAGGACTTGAGCCGGTGCTCGTGATGTGGGATTGCCTGTGTCGCAAGCGCTGTTTTTCCCGCTGTGCCGTGTGCCTGCCCCTCTTCCTGTCGTTCCAAAGCGTACCGAGCAGTAGCACTGAGCGCATTCACACTGTGATGGAACCAATCCCAGGACGTTTTCTTCGTGCAAGACTCAAAGTCTGCACCCCCTGAACAGGGACTCCATCCCCCCCAGCACACAGCTCCCAAACCATCATTCCACCGTGCCTGTCCGTCATCTGTCTGTCCTTGGCACCTCGCGGGTCGGAACCACAGAATACTCGTCCCGTGGGCCCGGCTTCTGTCCCTTGGCGCCACGCTCTCCACCTCATCCATGTTGTAGTCGGCCTCCCCTCCCCCACATGGAGATGGGAGGGAGAGGGAGGGAGGGAGGGAGGGAGGGTGTTATCTTCCACCTGCTGGTTCACCCCCCCGAAATGGCCACACAGCTGGGGCTTGGCCACGCTGGAGCCAGGAGCTTCGTCCTGGTCTCCCGCGTGGGTGCAGGGGCCCAAGCACTCGGGCCGTCCTCCACTGCTTTCCCAGGTGCATTAGCAGGGAGCTGGATTGTAAGTGGAGCAGCCAGGACAGAAACCAGTGCCCATATGTGATGCCAGTGCTGCAGGCAGTGGCTTTAGCCACTAAGCCACAGTACAAGCCCAGTAAAATAAACCTTAAAAAAATAATAATAAAAATAAAAGGAAGCTGGACAGGAAGCAGAGCTGGGACTCAGGCCCGGGCAGTGCCGCATGGGATGTGGGAGTCCCCGCAGCAGCACAACCACCGTGCCACCACGCACGCCCCTGGTTCTTCGTGATGCCCTCACAGGGCCCAGCACCACGGTATAGCGGGCAAAGCCACCAGCTGCAGCACTGGCAACCTATATGAGCACCAGTTTGAGTCTGAGCTGCTCCACTTCTGATACAGCTCCCTGCTAATGCACCTGGGAAAAGCAGTAGATGACCTAAGTCCTTGGGCCCTTGTACCCCCATGGGAGATCTGGAAGAAGCCCCAGGCTCCTGACTATGGATCAGCCTAGCTCTGGCCTTGCAGCCATCTGAGACATGAACCAGCAGATGGAAGACCCATCTCTCTCTCTCTTTCTCTCTCTCTTTCTCTCTCTCTTTCTGTCTGTAACTCTACCTCTCAAATAAATAAAGCTTTATTTTAAAAAATACCATTGAAAATGAGATGGTTCCCTAAATTTCTTGTATCAGAAATCCAAATTTGGCTGGCACCGTGGCTCAATAGGCTAATCCTCCGCCTTGCGGCGCCAACACACTGGGTTCTAGTCCTGGTCGGGGCGCTGGCTTCTGTCCTGGTTGCCCCTCTTCCAGGCCAGCTCTCTGCTGTGGCCCGGGAGTGCAGTGGAGGATGGCCCAAGTGCTTGGGCCCTGCACCTCATGGGAGACCAGGAGAAGCACCTGGCTCCTGGCTTTGGATCAGCACAATGTGCTGGCCACAGCGGCCATTGGAGGGTGAACCAACAGCAAAGGAAGACCTTTCTCTCTGTCTCTCTCTCTCACAGTCCACTCTGCCTGTCAAAAAAAAAAAAAAATCCAAATTCCAGAAATAAATAATTCAGAAGTTTTCAATTGCCTGTCTTTTTCTTTTCTGGCCAAGAGGCAAAGGGAGCCTGTTCTCATTTGTCCAAGCTGATCTAGGGTGAGCCCTACCCGGGTGCGGAGAGCATGGCGCTCCAGCCCCAGTCCTGTCACGGGCCAGCAGGAAGAGCTCCTTCTCCAAACCTCCACGGCCTCATCTGTCTTCAGCAGTGGCCAAAACATTGGTTCTCATCCCCTTGACTTCTCTCCCTTCTTCTCAGCGCCCCGCATCAGCTCCCAGTCCAAGCCAACAGGACAACGAACGGCTCAGATCATGCTCTCCAGCAGCCCTTGGGCTGCCCATCATCTGGACATGTCCCGCCCCCTCACTTCCTCCCATCTTGTAGACAGGCCTTGTATCATTGGATCTCACGTTAGTGCAAGAAGGGTGAGTGAGGTGCAATGAGATATTGTGTCCACTGCTTTCCCAGGCGCATTAGCAGGGAGCTGGATCAGAAGTGGAGCAGGGGCAGGCACTGTGGCATAGCTGGTAAAGCCACAGCCTGTAGCACTGGCATCCCATATGGGCACCAGTTCAAGACCTGGCTGCTCCACTTCTGTTCCAGTTCTCTGCTGTGGCCTGGGAAAGCAGTAGAAGATGGCTGAAGTCCTTGGGCCCCTGCACCCGCGTGGGAGACCCTGAGGAAGCTCCTGGCTCCTGGCTTCAGATTGGCACAGCTCCACCTGTTGCAGCCATCTGGGGAGTGAACCAGCAAATGGAAGACCTCTCTCTCTCTCTCTCTGCTTCTGCCTCTCTGTAGCTTTGCCTTTCAAATAAATAAATAAATCTGTAAAAAAAAAAAAAAAAAAAAAAAAGAAGAAGAAGAAGAAGTGGAGAAGTGGAGCAGCCAAGACTTGAACCAGTGCCCATATGGGATACTGGTGCTGCAGGTGACAGCTTTGCCCTCTACGCCACAGTGCCAGGTCCTGCTGTTCGACTTTTCTGTCTCCTCTCGATGCAGACGTGGTAGTTTCCACATTTCCGGCAGCTGGCCTGTTTCGTCCGGCTGCCTGCTTTGTTGGTGACATTCGTGGCATCCCGTCACTGCCTTCTTCGGGGGCAGTACTGGCAAGGGCGCCCCCGGAACATTCGATATTCGGTCTGGTCTGGTCGTGCTTTTGGACGCCGCTTGAATTCCGCCCACCCCGCGGAAGGCGTCACCCACAGATCCAGCCTGCTCCTGAGCCACCCGAGGGCTCCCCGGGAGCAGGTGACAGAAGCGTTCCTGCTGCGCTCGCTCACGGTCGCGGGTCCCCCTGGGGGCGGCTCTCCTGCTTCCAGGGGCTTTGCCCTCACACCCAAGCTGAGGGCTTCTCACCAGCCAGAGGTGACAGCCACCTCCAATGGAAACCCTGCCCCGATGTCCCAGGCCTGGGATCCCAGGGGTTCTCCACGCGAGTCCTGTTCACGGCCTGATGCTGCCAAACCTCACCATGCTGCTTTCTTGCGATGCCTCAGAGCTGGGTTCATCTTCCCTAAATGTCTCCTGCTGGGTGGGTGGGGGGCGGCTGTTCAGCCACCACGGTGAAGTGTGGGGGAACGTCCCTAGGGGGACGCCTGGCTCCAGTCTCGCGTGCTCTGCTTCTGATCCAGCTTCCTGGCTGTGGAATGCAGGCATCGCAGCCAGCCTCTTCACCAGCAGGCCGAGCAAAACACGGTGGACGGAACATCTAGGAGGCCACGGACATGGCCTTGACACTGACCAGATCCGGGCCTAGAAGACCTCAGCTGGGGGTCACAGGAGGGGGTTCCTTGTAGACTGTGACAGTGGGGACAGCCTGGGCCTGGCTCCGGTGGGAGTGGGGATGGAGACGCCCCCCTCGTTCCACTGCCTCACTTGCTCGCAGAGGCAGTCTTTGCTCATATGCTGTGGTGTCGGACACAGGGGCGTGGGCGCCCCTGGCCGGCCCATCCCTGGGAAGGTGGGGTCAGGAGCAGCAGGGCCAGCGTCCAAGCTCAGGTTCCAGGAGTTGAAGGAGTGATCCTCGGGCTCTCGGGAGGATGCAAGGACCCCCGCGACACGGGCAGGACCCAGAAGAATCAGGGCTGTGGTGGGCTGGCTCAAGGTCACGTGCCAGGGGCTCCCGTGGGTTTTCCTGGGCTGGAGGAGGGTATGTGTGGGGAGGGGGCTCTATCCCCAGGGGATGACAGCTCTTATTCCTTCTCGGGGGCCCCTCCTCTGTGGGTTGGCTCCACCCCTTCCGGTGCCATAGTGGACAATGGCAGGAGAGTGACGGTCGGGAGCTGCTGGGCTTGGTGCCATCTCCAAGCCAAGATACCAAGTGTCCGTCGGCCACCAAGTTCTGTCTCCAGCCCAAGCCTCCCTCTCCTGAAACGGCAGTGTCCAGCGTCCTCTCCACCTCTGTAGCCCGACGGAGCCCCGCTTGGACCCCGCTGCCCTCCCTCCACCGTGGGCCCCACCCTTGCTCTTGGTCAGGAGTTCCCCACTCCCTGGCCCTCACCTGCCTCTGAGCCATGCAGAACCAGATGGCCGCAGTTCCACCCCAGCCAGGTCCCCACGCCTCCTCCCAGATCTGATCCAGGTCGAAGCTCATGGACACCGCGCAGGCAGGGGCTGTGGTGAGGGGAGACTCACTGCTCGGGCCCCACATCATTCCTCTGTAAAGGAGTGAGGATGGGTCCCCCACACCTCTCTCTTCCCTTATTTCAAAGGCAGAGAGAGAGAGATCTCCCATCTGCTGGTTCACTCCCCCAGATGCTCCCAATAGCCTGGGGGAATTGAGGGGGGAGGGGGCAGGCCAAAACCAGGAGCCGGGAACTCTGGGTCTCCTGCGTGGGTGGCAGGGGCCTGAGTACTTGAGCCATCACCTGCCACCTCCTAGGATGCGCGTTACAGGAAGCTAGCATCAAGAACATCACCAGGGAGCTGGCGCTGTGGCATAGCGGGTAAAGCCACTGCCTGAAGTGCCGACATCCCATATGGGCACTGGTTCGAGTTCTGGTTACTCCACTTCCGATCCAGCTCCCTGCTGATGATCCTGGGAAAAGCAGCAGAAGATGGCCCAAGTGCTGGGGGCCCTGCCATCCACATGGGAGACCTGGATAAAGCTCCTGGCTGCTGGCTTTAGCCTGACCCAGCACTGGCCATTGCATCCATCTGGGGAGTGAACCAGGAGGTGGAAGATTTCTCTCTCTCTGTCTCTCCCTCTATCTCTCCCTCTCTGTAACTCTTTCAAAATAAATAAATAAATCTTTGAAAGAAAAACAAGCCTGCCCCGGGAACAACGCTTAGGGGGTTGGGGGCCATCTCAAGAACCCCTCCCCCATCACGCCTGGATGGAGGAGGCCCAGGGGGCTTTGTTAGGGTAGACTGCGTCCAGGGCTCCCCAGGCTGTCTCGCAGGCATCAGCAGCTGGCCGGGAAAGCAGGGCGGGGAGGGGTGGCCTCTGGGGGCGCGGGGCGCCTGCTGACTCAGCGGCAGCGCCCTAACGGGGGCGGGCCCCTTGGCCTCCCTCCCCAGGGCCTGTGTCGATTGGACCACAAAGGGACGGATCTCCCCCCCACCCCACCCCGGGGCCAGCGCTGCCTCGTGCTGCCACTGGGACCTGTGCCTCCCACCCGGAGGCTTAGTTAGCAAAGACTGCCATGGGTCAGCCTGAGGTCGCCTGGGGAGGGCCTCCCGGGCAGGGTGCCCGGCACGCAGGGATGCTGCCAAAAACGCCTGGTCAGCAGCAGCAGGCAGGGTAGACAGGGACCCCCAGGCAGGGACGGGGCCGGGCTCCAGGGCTGGGCCGGCGCATCCACCCCCTGACTGCGTGGGGCCGGCGTGGGGATGCGTCTGCCACTCTTGCAGGGAGGGTCTGTATTGGATCCCTGTCGCCGTGCAGCAGAACCCCCCTGAAGTCCCCCCTGCCCCTGGAACAAGCCAGTCTGCAGCGAGGTCCCCTCTTGTCCAGTCCTGCCCTGGGGTTGTGGCCACAGCAAGGCTGGCTCAGGGTGCCCAACAGGGCCAGGGAGTCAAGAGCCAGTGGGCTGGGGTGGTGCCCAGATGCCACGGCCAGCCCTCTCAGCAGACCTGGGGCGACCTCCCACCCAGCCCCCTTACGGAAGGCTTCCTGCTGGCCAGTTCCCCACCCCCACCCTGAGGGCCTCCACTGGCCCCAGGTGTCTGGGTCCTGAGCAGGAAGTGTTGGCTCAAGGCCGTGGGTCTCTGCCTAGCTGTGGCCTGTCCTCCCCAGGGACCGTTCAGTGGGCAGGTGGCACTGGATCCCAGCCCCTAACCACCAGGCTCTCCCACCCTGGCTCCGTAACATGGGGCGGGATGGGGGTGGTGGTGGGCCAGGCTGAGGGGCTCTGCGGCCACAGGCTCCCAGGGGCTGCACCCCCCACCGCCCCTCAAAAGGGCTTTGTGTGGCCACAAAGAGGCTCTGTCCGTCTGGAGAAGCCTGGGCGTTGCCATGGTGATGGAGGGGCTGGGAAGAAGGGGTCCACCCACCATGGTGGGGAGAAGGGCATTCCAGGCAGAGGGCACCGGGCTCACGGGCCGGCAGCCATCGCGGTGTCTCTGCACCTGCCCAGCCAGCGCCCCACCCCCACTCCCAACCCCTGGACCGGCTGGACGGCTGTTCCAGACTGTGCCTCGGTAGGGCCATCAGGGTGGCAGCAGGGACGTGGCTCCTACGCCCCTGTGCCTGAGTGAGCGCCCAGCCTGGCTGTGAGGCCCCAGCCCTCGGAGGGGCAACGTAACTCCATGCTACCCTGTTCTCCCCAAGTGTCTGGCTTTGGCTTTTGTTTTTGTTTTAAGATTTATTTGAGAGGCAGAGTTACTGAGAGAGACACACAGAGATTGTCCGTCTGCTAGTTCATTCCCCAAATGGCCCCAACAGCTGGAGCTGGGCTGATCAGAAACCCGGAGCCAGGAGATTTTTCTAGGTCTCCCATGTGAGTGCAGGGGTCCAAGCCATCAAGCCGTCTTCCACTGCTTTCCCAATTGCATTAGCAGGGAGCTGGATTGGAAATGGAGCAGCCAGCACTCCAGCTGGTGCCCGTATGGGATGCCGGCACCGCAGGCAGAGGCTTAGCCTACCATGCCACAGCACCGGCCCCTCCTGAGTGTCTTGCAGTTGGTGTCTACACCCCGGCATGGGATGCAGTGGGTGGGAGGGCTGAGCCTGCAGGGAGAGGACCCTGCCTGCTTGGAGCCCCCCAGTCCTCTCAGGGTTGCCCTGGGGCAGGCTGCTGACGCAGGGACCCCAGAGGAGGCGGAGCCTTGCCGCCCATGCCCTAGCCTGGGGGCCTCTGCAGCTGGAGTCTGGAGCCCCAGGGACTCCCGTCTAGCCCATCTCCATGTCCTCCTGGAAAAACAGAAACCCTGGAGACATGAAGGTGCTATCGTTGGCGCCAGAAGCAGGCATCCAGCGGTGGCTCCCTGTAGCTCAGGCCTCCGAGAAAGGAGGAGCCGTCACTGGACACCCACCTGCCCCCCGCCCACATCTGGTACACGACCTGGGCTTGCTGACCCCCTGAGGCCTCCCCAGTGCCAGCACCAGCCCCCTGGACCACCCACCCAGCAGGCCCTCTGCCTCCAGCACCCCATTAGTGCAGGGAAGAACCCCCTGCAAAGTGTTCGCTGCAGGGTCAGTGGGCAGGGGTGGGTGCCTCCCGCGGCCCTCCCGGGGTGGGGGCCACAGGAGGTCACCGAGCGGCCATCTCCAGGCACACACACCCTGGCGTCTGGCCCACCGTGGCGCGCCTCCTCTGCCAGGGAAATCTAATTTCCAGGCCGAATCCGATTAGGGCCCTGGCTGCCTGATTTTCCCACTGCTGTCTTGGGCAGTGGGCGGGCACCACCCTGGGCCCTGGGGAGCTTCAGCCCCCGGCCTCCCTGCCGGGGCGGGTGTCAGCCTTTCCTGTTCCTGTGCCAGCAGCTGGTGCTTCCGTGGAACAAGGCACAGATGCTCCGTGCCCCCTTCCAGCCTGTTCCAAGGGTGCGAGGCCGCCTCTCCACGTCCCTTGTTTGAGCCTTTAAAAAAAAAAAAAAAAAAAAAAAAAAAAAAAAAAGATTTGTTTAAAAGGCAGAGTTACAGAGAGACAGAGATGGAAGGAGAGAAGGATTGGGAGAGAGAGAGACAGAGAGACAGAGAGAGCGCTATCTTCCATCTACTGGTTTACTCCCTAAATAGCTACAACAGCCAGGGCTGGGTCAGGCTGAAGCCAGGAGCCAGGAGCTTACTCTGGGTCTCCCACGTGCATGCAGGGGCCCAAGGACTTGGGCCATCTTCTGATGCTTTCCCAGGCACATTAACAGGGAGCGGGAGCGGAAGTGGAGCAGCAGGGATTCGAACCGGTGTCCATACGGGATGCTGGTGTTTTGAAGGCGGCATCTTTACCCACTGGTCCCCAGAGTCATTTTATTAAAAAAAGCCATGAGCACCACACATGCACACCCTTGTTTGCATGTACAGAAATGTTCCCTTGTTACGAGGTCATGTGGCCGCAGCTCTCCTTGGCGTGAGAGACCAGGGGACTGGAAACAGCCGGAGCACCCCAGGGCCAGCAGTGACTGCCAGAGGACCCTGTGGTCCTTGCCTTTGGCACGATGGATGGCTGGATGCAATCTCCACCCCACGTGAACGCCACGCCCTGGACCTCCCCGCCTGCTTGACCCCAGCCTGGCCCTGTGTGTCCCCAGCCCCCCACAAGGCCTGGCTGCTGGCGGTGCTGAGGGTGTCCTCCCAGGCAGCCCAGGGCCACCCCCTGGGGAGCAGGCACCCTCTCCTGCGTGGGACGTGGCGGGACGTGGCGTGTGGGGGCGGAGCCTGACCCCTAGGAAATTCCTCTGATTCCTCACCCAGATTGGACTCTGGGCCCCATAATTTGATTTTCCGGAGCAAGGCTTTGGCCGGCCGCCTCCTGAGGAGGAATGTCAAGGTCAGCAAGAAGACGTGGAGTTTGGGTTTCCGGGGGCTGGGGGGAGGATTCGGCTCCCAGCCCGGAGTTCCTCCGACGAGGCCTTCAGTTCCCAGATCGGGCGAGCATTGAACTCGGTTTGCTCCCACGGAAGCCTGCTGCTTCCTTCTGCCCGCCCGGCCCCTCCCTCCATTCTCCCACTCATCCTGCTACCTGCCTGTCACCAGCCCACCCATCCGGTCCCCCTCACCCAGCCCCTCCCTCCCATTCCCTCACCACAGCTCCACCTGCCCGTCCGTCCCCTCCCCCATCTCTGTCCCCACCTGAGTGGCCTTGGGCAGCTCATTTTCCCCACTTGCACCAACCCCTGCCCTGGCAGCACTAGCCGAGGCCCCTGTCCAGCCCCCGGCTGCATAGCCAGGGCCACTGTGGCTGGCACGGGGCTGTTTGCTTTGCTTTGTGGTCGTTTTTTTTTTTTCCAGAATGTCATCTCTGCCCTGGCCCGCCCCCCCACCCCGTACTCCCCCCAACCCCTCTCCCAAGGGGCATCTGATGTTTCCTGGCCTGGACGTTGGCTTTTGTCCCATGGTTCCTGGGGTGTGGTCAGCCCCACCCCCCACCCCCCCACCGGGCTGCCCAGTCATTTTATTGCAAGATGGGGGCCTGAGCACTAACAGTGTTGTGAAGCTGGCCGCTGTGGGGTCTGGGTAGGGTCACAAGGACTTTGCTGGACCTTCCAGCGGGGAGAGCCAGGGCCACCCCAGGCCAGCAGCATCGCATGTCCCTGCCTGCCCCCCTCACCCCTCCACGCCAAGCCCCAACCACAGACAGCAGCTCTGATGCTCTGATGCTCCGCCATCTGTCTTAAAAATTCATGCACACATTTTGTTTTCCATGACACCCCCATATTTATTGTTTTAATATAGAAATTGCATTTTGAGTTATCCTCGGAGAAGCCTCTCCCCTGTGCTGGACCGGGGCCCCTGTATCCAAGCACGTGCTCCTGTGTGTGTTGTCCGAAGGCAGACAGCACAGGCCTGGCACTCGGGCCTCTGTGGTCCCATGGGTGCTGCCGGGACTCCACCGCCTGCCAAGCTGGCCAGCATTGGAGGCACGTGGTTATCTCCCGCTGGGCGAACCAAATTGGGCAGTGGGAAAGCCAGAGTTTGGCCATCTTCTCACACTCTGGCCGCGGGCCTCAGAATTCTGGGCCCCCAGCCAGAGTCAGCAGGGGTCTTCTTCCAGGGGAGGGGGACACTTCCGTGGACCCCAGGGCAGGGAGGCTGCCCCCAGGCCATGCAGGTGAAGGCTGGGCTCGGGCAGCATACAAGGGGGGAAGAAAGTCACCATTGCCCACCAGGCCAGCACCACCTGCCACCTGTGGGGGAGGGGGTCCTGATCCTATTCCTTTCTGTCCCTTGGTCCTGAGACTCCGCTGAGATGGCCGTTGCTGCCACGAGGCTTGGCTGAGGGCTCAGGTGGCCTGGCTCCTGCCATCTTGCAGCCCCCAAGCCCCCAACTCACCTGCCTAAGGAAGAGGCCCCACCATGCCCACCTGGGGCCCATGGCTAGGTTCATTGCGTTAGCTGGCATTAGCTGGTTTGTATACCCAGGCCACATGTCCCCTGCTGTCTGTCCCTGTGTGCCTTGGCAGTCTGTCTCTCCTACGTCTCTCCCACCCCCCCGACCCAGCTCTATCCCCTGGGTGGTGGCCGCCACCTCTCCCAACAGGAGTCTGGTTCTTTGGCTTCCCAGTGGCTCCTCTTCTCATAGCAGCGTCCCTGCAAGGTCAAGGGGACAGTTTTGTTTGTGTGACAGGGGCAGGGGAAAGGCAGAGCAGCCGCAGGGGCCTGTGCTGGGCCTCAGTTTCCCCAGCTGTCACAGCAGTATGTTGTCCCTCCCTTCACCCCTGGGGTACACTCTGTCCCTGGCCCTTCCTCCTGGGGTGGGGTGGGGGGCTCTGGCCTAGCAGCTCATTGGTCCTCCACAGCGTCCCCACTGTGTGCTCTCCCCGTGGGGCTCGGAGTCTTCCACAGTGGGCAGACATGGGGCACTGAGCCACGCACACCAGGCTCCAGGCAGTGAGTCCGGATCTGAGCTCTGCCTACTTGCAGGCCTGACCGGAGACAGGGCTGGGGTGGCTCCTGAGATCAGGGTGAGCAGGGCTGGCGCTGTGGTACAGCAGGTTAAAACCCTGGCCTGCAGTGCTGACATCCCATATGGATGCCGGTTCGAGTCCTGGCCACTCCACTTCCGATCCAGCTCCCTGCTAATGGGCCTGGGAAAGCAGTGGAAGATGGCCCAAGTCCTTGGGCCCCTGCACCCACTTGGAAGATCCGGAAGAAGCTCCTGGCTCCTGGGCAGAAGAGGGCCTGAGAGGTAGTGAGTGCATAGTACGCCAGCCCCCTCCCTTCCCATTGAGCCGCCCCACCCCCAATCCTCTGGTTCTGTGGGCCTGGCAGGAAGCAGGGGAGCCTGGGATGAGCCTGGAGCCCTGCAGAGAGTGAGCGGACTGCTTCCGGCCGGCCTCGGATTAATGGCTTTTAATTCAGAATTTAATCAATGCGCTTCCCTCCAGAGGGAGCGAGTCTCCTGACGTGTGCTCCGGGCGGCTGGGTGGGCAGGCAGGGGGCCCATGGGGGGCCCCATGAGGCCTCCGCCCACCCCGCCCTGAGCATGCTCTGCTTCTGCCTGCAGCTGGTGCAGCCCCAGCCATGGAGAACTACCACGTGCACTCGGCCGCCAGCATCCTGGCCTCGGTGAAGGAGCAGGAGGCCCGCTTCGAGCGGCTGACGCGGGCACTGGAGCAGGAGCGGCGCCATGTGGCCCTGCAGCTGGAGCGTGCCCAGCAGCCCGGCGTGGGCACCGGTGGTGTGGGCCACAGTGGGCAGCCCCTGCCCATGGCCTGGCAACAGCTGGTCCTGCAGGTAACAGCCCAGTGACTCGGGAAGAGGGGGAGAAAACCACTCCAGGGGTCTCAGTAGACCACGAGCCAGCATGCATGTGGCTTCTTGCAAGACCTCCTGAGGCTGCTGGGGAGGGGGAGAGAGGGGCACCATGTGAAGAGTGGGTGGGACGAAGCCAGACCCCCAGAACAGGACCCTACAGTGAGCGAGCCCTCGGGCCTCTGCAGCTGGGCAGGGTATTTTCCGGGTAACTCCTTGGTCAGCCACACACAGAGGACTTTTCCTGCCCCAGGATCTCTGGGCCACAATGTTCTAACCTGCGAATGGGGTGACAGCAGCTCCCCCGTCCCCAGCGCAGGGGGAGGCCTGGAGCTGGGTGTGGCTCCTGTGACTGATCAGAGCCAGGGGGTGGCAGCCGGGAGAGGGGAAGGCCCCTCTGGTTCCCACTGCAGCCCCCCACCCCTGCCAGCCAGCTCAGAGGTGAGAAAACGGAAGTGCCTCTGGGGTTCACAGAGTGACCCTGGGGGACCCGCCCCCTCCCACATCACCCAGCATCTCCCGCGTCCTCCCCCCGGGCCCTGTCCTGGGTGCACATGTGAGACTCCAAGCAGCAGCCTCGTCGGGCTTGGGGGCGGGGCGTGCCTGGGGCAATGACCGGGGGGACCTCGGCTCCCTGATGGCCCGTGGAGGAGACCCACTTAAAGCACAGGACCCAGCACAGGGATGTAGGCGGAGCCAAGTGGGCATCTCAGATTCCCTGGTGCCATAGGGGAGCCCTCTTTCCAAACACCTGGCAGCCACCCCTGCCCGCAGCCCCCAGCCTCAGTTCTTGGGAGGGTGCGTCTTGTTCCACCCCAGGAGGGAAGTGGAACAGTCCCACTGGGCCACATGGGGACTGTGACCCCAAGGCCGCCTGCAGGGCGCCAGGCGCGCAGTCCAGGCCCCTGGGAGCCAGAGCAGGCTCTGCTCTCCAGCACAGGGACGGGCAGTGTGGGAGGTCGGTGCCCTGGTGGAAGGGACAGATGTTCCCACAGCCTGGAGCTGCTCTGCTGGGGGGTCACTGCCCCTTGCTTCCCCCCCCCCATCTCGGCCCTCGATCTTCTCAGCCTGGGATGGGAGGACGTGTGTGTTCCCGGGGCCACACCAGGCTGGCCAGGCCCGGAAGCCAAACCTGCCTCCCAGATCAGCCTCAGCCTGGGGGCCTGGTGCTCTGCTGCAGAGCCACAGGGTCAGAGCCAGGGGCATGAGAAGCTCGGGGCCTTTGGCAGAATCCTGGCTGCCTGCCCGGGCCCTCCAGCTGGTGCAGGACTGACCTCACCCAGTGGGCAGGGGTCCACCAGGGGCCCTGGGGGACGAACAGCTTGTGGGGAAGCTGGGGAGAAGACAGGACCGGCTTCCAAGCCTCTGGGGTGGTTCCCTCCTGCTCAGAGTGACCTGGATGGCTCCACGCGGGGCTGCCGTAAGACACAGGCTCAGATGGGCACCCAGGGCTCCTGGGCACAAAACCAGGCCCGCAGGAGGGGAAGCAGGTGGGAGGCAAGATCCATGCCACTGGCTGTAGCTGCTGATCCCAGAAACTCTCCTTGTTGGTGACACCAGGGCCATGGGTGGCCCCAGCCCTACCTGAGTCCCCCCAGCAGAGCCAGACTCCCTGGGTGTGGCGCGGTCAATGCCAGGCTGCAGGGAGCAGCAATCCTGACTGGTCTCTCTGATCAGCCCCCCCATCCCTGCACCGGCAGGAGGAGACAGGGTCTGGGGCTGGCTCAGAGATGTGCCTTAACTAGGGCCACCCAGTGGCTGTCTGTGCTCTCCTCGGCCCTTGCGCCCCGCCCTCGGTTTGATGCGCTGTGAGCTTGGGGGGAACCCTCAGCCAGGTCCTCCTGGCGCTGGGTGGGGGCTGGGGCCAGATCCGAGAGAACTTTGAGAGCTGACCGCCGTCCGCATGGCCCACCCAGGAGGGCCGCCATCTCACAGCGAGGGGAACAGGCGCAGCCGGGGTGGAGTGCCTTGTGCCGGCGGAATGACCTTGTCCCTCGTCCTTGGGGCACACCTCAGTTTCCCCAAGTCTGCTGGCAGAGGGGGCGTGCGTGCTGCTTCACCAGGAGCAAACCGGGGTCCGGGAGGCGCGCTCAGCAAAAGCGACCGCTAGGCGGGAAAAGGCCACCCCAGCCGCGGGCACGGGCGACCGGCTCCCCGCTCCAGGCTGCAGGGCACCAGGGGGCGACCCCGGCAGGCCCCGCCCCGCGCCGATGGGGGCGGGGCCGCGCCACGCCCCTCCCCGCCCCGCCTGGGCGCGGCCCCGCCCGATTGGCTGCGGGCCGTGGCCGCCGCCGGATCCGCCCCCGCGGGGAGCGAGTCCGCCGAGCCCGAGCCCTAGCGGCCGGAGCGCCGGAGCCGAGCCCGGTCCAGCCGCCGCCCCCCGCCGGCCCCCGCGGTGCCGATACCCCGGCCCGATGCCGGCCGAACTCAGACAGGTTGGAGGGAACTTGGTCCCGGCTGGAGGAAGGGGGGGAGGGGGCGCGCCCGGGGGGTCCGCGGCGGGGGGCGGGGCACCGGCCTGCTCCCCGCCGCCCCCCGCCCCGAGGACCCGCTTTTGTTGCACGGCGCCGCCGCCGGCCCGAAGCGGCTATTGTCTGCGCTGCCGGCCGGGCTGCATCGGGCCCAGGGCCGGGTGGGGCGGCGGAGAGAGCGCGCTGCCTGGGGAGTGTGGCGAGGCGCGCGCGCGCCGGGCGCGGGGTCTCCGGGGCCACCCCGCGGGGGCCCGGGGCGGACGACCCCAGCGCAGGGAAGGGGCTGGAACCCGGCGGGGTGCACCCAGGCCAGCCCGCGCCCGGGACAGGTGCCGGGGGGTCGGAGCGGGGCTGGGGGGCCAGGGCCTTCCCGTGCAGCCTCTCTGGAGAGGGCAGCCTGGCCGGGCCTTCTGCTCCCTGGGCTGGGGGTTGCAGTGGCGGGGGGGGGGGGGGTCTCTCGCCTCGGCTCCCTCTCACACCCCCTGCGCGGGCTCTGACTCCCCGGGGGGAACCTGCGAAGGAGCTTCCGGAGCTGTAATGGAAGCCTTGCGTGCAGCGCCACGCACGTGAGGGGAGGCGGCCCTGCCCACGTGTGGCGGCGGGGGGCGGTCTCCCGGTGCTCAGGTGCGGGGTAGCGAGTGAGCAGCCTTAGGGGGAGCTGGCAGCGAGAAAGTGGAGGCTGAGGGGAGGGGCATTCACCAGGAGCCCTTGGGGGAGGCGGGTCCCCCTACTCCTGGTCACCTGTGGAGCCAGGGCCCTGCCTGCTTTGTGCCCACCCCACCCCCAGAGTCCAGCCACTGAGCGCTCCAGAGATGGAGGGGCCACTTGGGGGAACTTGTGGTCACTGTGGCTGGTGGCTGGGGTGGGTGACAGCCAGACCTGCTCTGCCCCTACCCCTTGGGCTGCCGGCAGCTCTCACTTTTGACTTGCCCTGGCGGGTGGTGCACAGTGGCTGTGGAGAGGTGAGCACCTGGCCCTGACTGCTGGGCAGAGCCCATGGGCACCAGGGGAGAGGGTGTTTTGTGGTAGCCAGGGGCTTGCCGCCAGGTAGGAAGTGCCAGTCAGCCCATTCTGCAGTCTTCCAGAGAGATCCGGGCTCAGGAGTGCCGAGCTGTCATTCCCTCAGCCTCTGGACCCCCGTGGGCTCCCTGGGGGGACTGCGACGGGTGGTGATAGGTCCCCCAGCCCTTCATCCTGAGAGCAGTGAAGGGAGGGAATGAGGGTCCGGCCCCTCCCTCAAGCCCGGGGAGCTCAGAACTGGAGGCTCCCCGTCCCTCCCCCCGGCAGGAGCCCCTGTCTGGCCTGGCACAGGAACGGTGGAACTGGTGCACCCCAGATGGGAGACGCCCTGGTAGATTTCGGCCCTGCAGGTGGTGGCAGTGGGAGGCTGGGCATGGTCCCTGCAGGAGGGGTGGGGATGAGGCAAGGTGGTTTGTCAGCATCTGCAGAAGGCTGAGTGGGTGTGGCCAGTGTGGCCAGGACGGTGCCCATGTGCAGAGGGGAACAGCCCCGAGTCGTGGCGTCCCTGAAGGGATTAGGGGCCAGGCAGGGATCCAGGCACCCAGTCAGCCCGGGAGCACCGGCTGTGTGCGGATCATCAACCCGTGGCTCCACCCGACAGCCTTGGGCCTCTCCCAAGTTTCTCCATCTGCCTCCAGTTCTGAGGCTCCTGCGGTTGATGCCTGGGGAGGGGGGCAGTCCCTACATGTTAAGAGCAGGTCTGGAGGCATTGCACGGATTAGGCTCGGGCTCTGCTGGCAAAAGGCCAGAGGTCACGTGAGTCCCCCTGGGGTGCTATTAGGGGAGCCCACTGGTAGGGGTGCCTGGGCCTGCATGCCAGGCTGGGTGATGGTACACACGGGTCGCGTCCGAGGGATCAGGTACACACACGTGTGTGTGTGTGTAAGAGGCCAGGCGTGTGTAAGGGGGCCCCGGCTTTCCCATGAGCGCCGGCTGACTCACACGCCTGCTGGGTGAAGTCATAGCCCGTTTTTAGCTCCCTGAGGTCACTTGCCAGCAGGGACTTGGGGCCTGGGGATCCCACCGCTGGGCTGCTGGGCCCTGGTGTTGGTGGGTGATACTGCAGGTGGCCCCGCCTGAGGGCATGCTGGCCCCCTCTGGACGTGGCTCCCCTTGCCCCCCCCCCCCCCCGCTCCAACAAGGCTATTGAGGTCCCATGGTGTCCTTTCCCCTCCTTCTCACCCCCCCATCACTGGCCTAGTAGTGGGTAGGGTGCCTTCCCTGTGTATTTAATGGATGCAAATGCATGTAAATCAACTCAGGGCCCTACCCCACTGGCTGTGGTGTCCTAGGCAACGCCCCTCAGCCTTGCTCCTCCCCAGCCCCCAGCAAACACTGCAGCCCCTCACCCTGGGCCTCAGGCTCTTTCTTCCCCAGGGAACAGGATCTCCCCCAGCCCCCCACCCCTTCCTGGCCTTGGGTCCCCAGCCAGCAAGGGGGCAAGGCCACCAAGGGCCTGGCCACCTGGGGGCAAGGTAAGGCCCCCAGGGCTTGCAGTCCCGCCCCCTGGAGAGGTGCAGGCCTCAGTTCCCCCCATCCCCATCCCTAAGGGGAAGCACCAGCTGTTTTCTGGGGCCCTGCTCCTGCAGGAGGGGGGCTGCATCCTGGGGCCTCAGCTTGGCAGGGTTGCCAGAGCCTGGAGGGTGCCCTGTTGGTGCAGGCCCCTCCCCACGATGCGCATGGTGTCGGGGTGTGGGGGGGGACATTCCTCTAGGATAGGACCCTGTAGGACCCTGACCCAGGAGGCTTCCTGTCCCTCGGCGCTAGGGCAGCCCCGGGCGTGGGCGTGGCAGACCCCCTGGCCATGGTAGCAGAGTATTGCTGTGGAGCCAGGCAGGGCCGGGGCCCCAGGCCGTGGAGCAGGGCCTGCCCCCCCACTGTCCCCGGGCAATGTGCTGCCCCTGACCTGCCCACCATAGCTTGGGTTCCAGCCAATCCTGAGATGCTGGCCCTGGAGCTGGGGAATCTGTGTGTGGTGGGGGCTCGGGGGCGGACTCTGGCTCCCAGGCCCCTGTGCCACTCGGCAGGGCAGCGGCCAGCCTGTCCTCTTGGAGCCTGTTTATACCACGGCAGATCCAGACGGTGGCCTATGGGCCTCGGCCCAGAGCTGCCTGGCCTGGAACTCTACTGTTGTACAGTATGGTGACGGCAAGTGGCCACGGGTCCCATATACCCTCTGTGGTCTCTGATGTAATACTTGGCCTCTGACCCCCGGTGCAGGACCAGACCATACCCGCTCCGTGCCCCAGGAGTGTCCGGGCTGCCGGAAGCAGCCAGGATATTTTGGTGCTCTGGACACACAGGGCATTCTGGGAGTTGGGTATTTCTGTCCTGTGAAGGCGTCTGGCTGGCCTTCGGTGACAGGAGCCTGGGCGTGGCCATGGGAGTCAGTGGGTGGAGCCAAAGCTGCCTCCCAGCTGCTGCACTCAAGGTCCTGGGGAGTACAGGACAGGAGGTGCCCCCCCATATCAGGAGGGGTCCCCACCCCGAGGGTGCAGGTAGTGTTGGGAAAGGGTCCCACAGGTCCCACCTGCCACCTCTGAGGACCCAAAGGAGCCTGTGACAGCCAGGCCTTGTGGCTCAGAGTTGCCCAAGACCTGGGCACTCCTGCCGGCTCACTCTGGGCACCTGGTGGGGAGCTGGCCCCGCCATGGGCTGGTTGCGGGAGGGCAGGGCCAGCCCCTCGGTGGTCAGAGGCCAGGAGCATGCTGCAAGGAAGGCCTTTGGGGTCGGTGGGCTCTGGGGGCTGGGAACCCCCTAACATCCTGGCCAGCATGAGCCTGCTGGGGGCAGGGTGCACCTGCACTCCAGGGTTGCGTGACTTGGGAGGTGGTCCTGCCCCGTAACACTGCCCACACCCAACCCCCACCCCCATCCTAGGAGCAGAGCCCAGGCAGCCAGGCCTCGCTGGCCACCATGCCAGAGGCACCTGAGGTGCTAGAGGAGACGGTGACGGTGGAGGAAGACCCGGGCACACCCACCTCCCATGTGTCCATTGTGACTTCTGAAGATGGTACAACCCGGCGCACCGAGACCAAGGTGGAGCTGGGAGGGCGGGGGAGTGGGCGGGGGAGAGGGGAGAAACTTAGGCCACTCCAGCCTCACCCGGTCACCTGCCTGTCCATCAGGTCACCAAGACGGTCAAGACCGTGACCACGCGGACAGTACGACAAGTGCCCGTGGGCCCGGATGGGCTGCCCCTGCTAGATGGCGGCCCCCCGCTTGGCCCTTTTGCTGACGGCCCCCTGGACCGGCACTTCCTTCTGCGGGGCGGTGGCCCGGCGGCCACGCTGTCCCGGGCCTACCTCAGCAGCGGGGGTGGCTTCCCTGATGGTCCGGAGCCCCGGGATGGCCCCAACTATGGCAGCCTGTCGCGAGGGCTGGGGGTGCGGCCCCCACGTGCCGGCCCCCTCGGTCCCGGCCCTGGCGATGGCTGCTTTACCCTGCCTGGCCGCCGCGAGCCATTCCCATCTGGCCCCGAGCCCGGGCCCCACGGGGGCCGCTCCCTGCCCGAGCGCTTCCAGGCTGAGCCCTACGGCTTAGAGGATGACACCCGCAGCCTGGCCAACGATGACGAGGGCGGCCCGGAGCTGGAGCCCGACTACGGCACAGCCACACGGAGGAGGCCCGAGTGTGGGCGGGGCCTGCGTACCAGGTGAGCACCCTGTCCCCCCCGTGCCCACTGCCTCCAGGAAGTCACCCATCCATGCTCCAGCACGGGCAGCCAGGCCGCTGGGGCTGTCAGTCGTGCACACTTGGACGTGGGCTGGAGGGTGGCAGTTAGGCGGGCCAGCACCTGCTGGCTCCTCTCCAGGCGGATGGCGGCAAGGACCCGAGCACCGGAGGCCCAGCTGGCTCCTCTCCCTGGGCCTCTGTTTCCTTCCCCCATGCACAGCACTACTGGAACCCAGAGCCCGCCCCGGGCTTTCTTGCCATATTCTCTGACTGTGCCCCATCTGGTCTCAGTGTGTGCACCTGCAGAATGGGAACACCACAGCCTAGGGGCAGGTGCTGCTGTGTGACCCAGAGCGAGTCGCCTGACCCCTCCCAGCCTCAGGCCACAACCCACCCTGCCACTGAGAGCCAGGGACAGTTCCCTCCCCAAGGGGCCAGCCGGTGGCCTCAGTACCCCCCACAGATGATCCTACTAGGATGGCCTTGTATGGGGAGGTCACTCACTCCCGCCACACCCTGGCACCAGCCAGAGGTGGGCCTCCTGCAGAACTGGGGGAAGGGGTCGGGAGACACCGTGGGAGTGCGTGAGTGTCCTGTTCTGGGATTGATTGATTTCTTTGAAAGGCAGAATTACATAGAGAGGAGGAAGAGAGATAGGTCTTCTATCTGCTGGCCTACCCCCCAAGTGGCCACAATGGCTGGAGCTGGGCCCATAGGAAGCCAGGAGCCAGGAGCTTCCCCCAGGTCTCCCACGTGGGTGTGGGGGCCCAAGCACTTGGGCCATTCTCCGCTGCTTTCCCAGGCCATAGCAGAGAGCTGGATCCCAAGTAGAGCAGCCAGGCCTGGAACTGGCGCCCATATGGGATGCCGGCACTGCAGGCGGTGGCTTGACCTGCTAGGCCACAGCGCTGACTCCCCTCTGGATGGGTTTTTGCTGGGCTGCGGGCGTGTTTCTCAGCACCAACTCCGTACTCCTGGGAGCTGGGGTGTGGGGTTCCCAGGAGGCGGTGAGGGGCGGGGTTTTGCGGAGGCCCGGCCCCTCATGATGCTCACATGCTCACACGCCCTCTCGCCGGCTCAGGGCCTACGAGGACATGACTGATGACGGAGGTGAGCTGCTGGAGGAGCGGCCCCCCTTCCCGGCGACGGCGCCCCTGGCCCAGCCTGAGCGAGGCAGCCTGGGCAGCCTGGACCGGGCGGTGCGGCGCTCGCCCTCGGTGGACAGCGCCCGCAAGGAGCCGCGCTGGCGGGACCCAGAGCTACCCGAGGTGCTGGCCATGCTGCGGCACCCCGTGGACCCCGTGAAGGCCAACGCGGCCGCCTACCTGCAGCACCTGTGCTTCGAGAACGAGGGCGTCAAGCGGCGCGTGCGGCAGCTGCGGGGGCTGCCGCTGCTCGTGGCGCTGCTGGACCACCCCCGCGCCGAGGTGCGGCGCCGGGCCTGCGGGGCCCTGCGCAACCTCTCCTATGGCCGCGACACGGACAACAAGGCCGCCATCCGGGACTGTGGCGGGGTGCCTGCCCTGGTGCGGCTGCTGCGGGCCGCCCGGGACAACGAGGTCCGGGAGCTTGTCACCGGTGAGTGGCACCCGGCCGCACCTGCGGGAGAGAGGAGAGCCAGAGGCTCGGGCTCGGGAGGCGTGGGGCTGCTTGGGGTCTGCGGCTGGGGAGAGCTGCCCAGTGGCCAGAGCCCCAGCTGCCGGGACAGCTTTGTGCTGGAGCAGACATCGGATGCAGATGCTAGGACAGATCCCCAGTTCCCTACCCACAGTCGGGCTAGCGCTGGGCCCCTCAGGCAGGGGCTGGGGACAGCTGGGGGTCATGTGACCACCTCTGTGTGGCTCCAGGGGCTCAAGACCCTTAGTTCCCCCTGCCCAGGGGGCAGGGAAAGGGTGGGAGGAGGCACCTGCTGGCCTCTCACCCCCACTGGAAGCCCCACTGGGGACAGCCCTCCCCGCCTCGCCCCCCGAACCTCTCACGGTTCTTGTCACTCCTTGCCTTCCCCTGCATGGACACGAGGAGGGCGGGCAGGTCCCGAGCGGGGGTCCCAGGAGAGGCAGCGGTTGGGCGGGGCCTGCAGTCAACACGGTGGGCATCGGTGGCACCCACAGGCACCCTCTGGAACCTGTCGTCCTACGAGCCCCTGAAAATGGTCATCATCGACCACGGCCTGCAGACGCTCACACACGAGGTCATTGTGCCCCACTCGGGCTGGGAGCGGGAGCCCAACGAGGACTCCAAGCCCCGGGACGCCGAGTGGACGACCGTCTTCAAGAATACCTCGGGCTGCTTGAGGTGGGGGCGGGGCCGTCTGGGGCTGCCCCTCTCCCCTACCTCCCCCTGCAGCACAGCCGGGTTCCCGGTCAGGGAGGTGGGATCTAGGCACCAGAGCCCGCGCCCCCGCAGGCAGCCACATCCTGGTGGTCCCCAGAGCATGGATGACAGCCAGCCACCCAGTGGCCAGGGGCTGCAGAGCCACACCGCGAAGTCCAATCTGCAGAGGAAGATGGATGAGCTCCCCGTCCTGTGTCCAGGGCTGGGGCTGGCAGGGTTCCCCCGGAGGAGGCCGGGCTCACCGGGCCTGTTCTCGGCCCCCCAGGAATGTGAGCTCGGACGGCGCCGAGGCCCGGCGGAGGCTCCGGGAGTGTGAAGGGCTGGTGGACGCGCTGCTGCACGCTCTGCAGTCGGCAGTGGGCAGGAAGGACACAGACAACAAGGTGGGTGGGGCGGGGCAGGCACAGCCCCATAGCCTCCCGCCCCCGCTGGTCAGAGAACCAGACAGTTCAGGAGCTGGGAGGCCCCGGGTCCTGGGGCTGTCCAGGGCATGCCTGACTGGGGTACCCCTAACACGGCCCCATGGAAGTGGTCATGGCCCCGCCCTGAGCCCGAGGCCCCGCCCTCCCGCTCACCTCTGCCCGCCTCCCCCCACAGTCGGTGGAGAACTGCGTGTGCATCATGCGGAACCTGTCGTACCACGTGCACAAGGAGGTGCCCGGGGCCGACAGGTACCAGGAGGCCGAGCCTGGGCCCCCAGGCGGCGCTGCCGGCTCCCAGCGGCGGAGGCGGGACGATGCCAGCTGCTTCGGCGGCAAGAAGGCCAAAGGTGGGTGGGCAAGTCGGGGGTCCTGCTCTTGGCACCGGCGCTCCCGGCTGAAGGCTCTCCGTGCCCAGGGCAGGCAGCTAGGGAGGCTGGAGGACGGCGGGACGGATGGGCCGGGAGCCCGGAGGGATCCCGCTCTGCCCGGGCTCCACCCCCGGAGGAGACTGACCCCAGGCTTGCCCCTGCCAGTCCCTGGGGGCACTCAGCCCTCCCTCCTGCCCCACCCCCCGCCATCCCTTAGGGTGAGGTCCTGCAGTGGGGACACAGGGGGGCGCTGGGAGGGTGCCCCGCTCAGGCTGGTCTCCTCTTTCCTGTGCTTCCTGCCGGTGCCCAGAGGACTGGTTCCATCAAGGTGAGTGAACGCCTGTTTGTCCGGCAGTCCCGCCCCCGTGGCGCCCACTGTCGTTTCCATGACAACCGCAGGGCAGCGGGTGCAGTGGGCTCCCTGGAAGCCGCGCCAATCCCCAGGGCCCTGCCCCGCCCCGCCCGCTCCAGGCCCATCACCCTGGCAGCCATCTCCATGACAACTGCCCAGGACACACAAAGGCAGGAATGCGGACCCCCTCCACCCAGGGGGCTGGGAGGCCGAGGGGGCGGCTCCTGCAACCTCAGACTCCGCTCCCTTAGGCAGGGCTGGGGCAGAGCCGGGTGGGGCAGGCAGGGCCCCTGGTCCTTGTGACGGATCGGGCTCTGTGTGTGTGTGTGTGTGTGTCCAGCTCCCACAAGCTGAGACGGCTTACCTGAGCTCGCCGCCTTGAGAGGCCGAAGCTCCCTCTTCGGAGGTGGGGAGGGTGGCTGGAGGCAGAGAGGTGTGCACACGGCTGCTGCTGTGAGGGGTTCCGCCCCCAAGTTGGGGTGGTTTTCCTGGGACAGGACCCTTGGCCCACCAAGTCCTGAGCCTGGCAAGCTTCGGTTTCTCTGTACCTTTGGCCAACCAGCCTGGGCTGCGGCTTCCTTCACACAACCCAGCAGCCGCCAGCAGGGGGAGCATCTCACATGGCTCCCAGCCCTTGACGCTGGGGGCGGGGCCGGGGTGTCCCCAGGCCACCTGCCTGTGGGACTCAGAACGACTCCAAGTGGCGCCAGGGCCTGGGTGTGGGGTGCTCTTTGGACTCTGGGCTGGGGGCCCTCATGACATGTTTCTGTTCCCCCATGGGGGGTCCACCTCACCTCCCACCCTTGTGTTCTAGGGAAGAAGGATGGTGAGACGGACCAGAACTTTGACACGTTGGACCTGCCCAAGAGAACCGAGGCCGCCAAAGGTGAGCCGGCCAGTGTCGCTGGACGAGTCCCAGCTCAGTGGGCCTGGGGGGCCTTGGGAATCTGGTGGGAAATGGGGACCACGAGTGTGTGGTTCCCTGGGGGATGATCTGGTCCCTGGGCTGCGGTTCGGAGTCAGGGTCAATGCCGTAGATTACTGGGTTCAGGATGCGTGGGGGAGATAAGACAAAGAGGCCATGAGAGGTGGGGCTGGAGGGGATGTGTCCTGGGCACTGGGAGCCAGGAGGGCGTGGTCAGATCCAGGTACAGAGACCCTGCCAGGGGTGGGGTGGCGCATCCCTGGGTCCCCCGTATCTGTGGGGTTCCTCCTGCTCTGTGCAGTCCAATGGGAACCCGCCTGCCTGAGCACGTGGACCTGAGCCACCTTGTGAAGTGGAAGAGCCCAGAGGCCGCCCCGTCCCCCGCAGTGGGTGGAAGTGGCCGAGCCTTCCAGCTGTGGGGGGGCGAGGGGGGGTGGTCTGTGGGGATGCATTACAGTCAGAGGGAGGTTGCTTTCTGAGCCAGGCAAATACCCAAGTGCGGACAGGCAGGCTTGGAAGGTCGCCCTGGCCCCTCAGCTCTGGAGCACTGTGCAGGGCACCACCTTGCATGCCAGCCTGGGGCCTCACTTGTGGGGGAACCTGGGGCAGCCCTGGTTGCACCGCAACATTGCCACGGGGAATGGGTGGGCCCTGTTGCTGCGAGCGTGGCCCTGTGTTCAGCTTCAATTACATACCCGGGGAGGTGGGCCCTGGTTGCTCCGCGCCAATTATACACTGGCAGAGGCGGGCCCTGTTGCTAGGGGTGTGCCCGGACTGCTCAGCTTCAGTTACATTCCCGGCAGGGGCGGGTCCTGTTGCTAGGGGCGTGGCCCTGGTTGCAGTTTTCAGTTCCATAGGAAGGAAAGCTTTCCTTCTGTTGCCAGGGAAGGCGGGTCCTGTTGTTAGGAGGCGCGGCCTTAGTTGCTGAGCCCCGCCTCCTGGGTCCAGGAAGGCATGACCTCACCAGAACCCATTGTCCCCTGAGCCTCAGTTTGCCCCTCTGTGCAGTGGGAGCGCTTCCTCCTTGGGGGTGATTCCCCTGATAATAAACATTCTCCGTTTCACGCCCCTCCCCGGCCCCGGGTGAGGGAGGAGACTGGGTGACAGTGGGCGGTGGGTGCCCCGTGCTGTGCCCAGGCTTTGAGCTGCTGTACCAGCCAGAGGTGGTGCGTCTCTACCTCTCCCTGCTCACGGAGAGCCGGAACTTCAACACCCTGGAGGCTGCCGCGGGGGCCCTGCAGAACCTCAGCGCCGGCAACTGGATGGTGAGAGGGTGGGCAGGACTCGGGGGCCCTGGGCCGTGGGGAGGCCGGGAGCGGCCAGGGTCCGGAGGTGGGGAGAGCGCGCCTGCGCACTAATCGGTCCCCACCCCCTGACTGCCGCAGTGGGCCACGTACATCCGCGCCACGGTGCGCAAGGAGCGCGGGCTGCCAGTGCTGGTGGAGCTGCTGCAGTCTGAGACGGACAAGGTGGTGCGCGCTGTGGCCATCGCGCTGCGCAACCTCTCGCTGGACCGGCGCAACAAGGACCTCATAGGTGAGGAACCCGCAGGCCTCCTCGGGGTCGGACGCGGAGCCCTGGGCCCGGCCCTGTCGCCTGGGGGCCCCACAGCGGTGTGGCTGTGGTGTCCTGGGGCTCCGTGCCCCTCACGTGCAGGGGCGGGGGGCAGAGGCGCGGCCCAACACCTGCCCCTGCCCCTCTCAGGGAGCTACGCCATGGTGGAGCTGGTGCGGAACGTGCGCAACGCGCAGGCGCCCACGCGCCCGGGGGCCCGGCTGGAGGAGGACACGGTGGTGGCCGTGCTCAACACCATCCACGAGATCGTGTCGGACAGCCTGGACAACGCGCGCTCGCTCCTGCAGGCCCGCGGCGTGCCCGCCCTCGTGGCCCTCTGCGCCTCCAGGTGGGTGGGGCGGGGCTGCGGGGCGGGGCCCGAGCCAGGGGAGGCGGGGCGGCCGCTGACCCCGCCCCCCGCGCCACAGCCAGTCCGTGCGCGAAGCGAAGGCGGCGTCACACGTGCTGCAGACCGTGTGGAGCTACAAGGAGCTACGCGGCGCCCTGCAGAGGGACGGCTGGACCAAGGCGCGCTTCCAGGTGCGGGGTGCCCTGGCCAGCCCCTCTCTCGACTCTGCCAGTTCGGCCCCCCACCCCAAGTGGGCAGTGCGGCCAGCTCACCCCATGCCTGTGTCCCGTGCCTCCGCAGTCGGCGGCCACGGCCAGCAAGGTGCCTAAGGGATCCCAGAGCCCCGGCGGCTTCGATGACAGCACGCTGCCGCTGGTGGACAAGAGCCTGGGTGCGTGTGGGAACCCGTCCCTGACCTGCACTGACACTGACAAGGTGGCGAGGGGCTGCAGGAGAGACCCAGGCTTCCTCCGGACAGGATGGGGGATGGGGGGCCCTTTGCCGGCTCTCTGCTTCCTGGGTGCTTCTTGTCACGTGGTGCCTGCACAGGTGCAAATGGCCGCAGGTCGGGGTGGGGGTGGGTGCTGGTGGCCAGAGGCCAGGCTGGGGCGCAGAGGTGGTTGGCAACAGAGGATGCCCAGGCTGTGCGGGCCAGCCCGGCCCCACCTGCGGCCAGCCGCCTGCTTATGCCTTGCAGACAGCGAGAAGCAGGGCAGCCGTGACGTGATCCCCATGGACACTCTCGGCCCAGGTGAGCGCAGGTGCGGTGTGTGTGTGTGGGGGGGGGCTGGAAGGCCTCCCAGGAGGTGCTGGCTGGATGAGAGAGATTTGGGGCAGAGGGCCAGGGAAGGCTCGGTTCCCAGCCAGGGCCCAGACCTGTAGCCAAGGGGCTGCACCTGCTGGGTTTAGGGGCTGCTGGGAGCGCTGACACCAGCACAGGCCTCCAGGGTGGGCAGACACCGCCTTCTGAGCTGAGAGGGAGCTGTGCTAGGAGTGCCCCTCCTCCTGTCCCCACCCCAGACGGCTACTCCACTGTGGACCGCCGGGAGTGCAGGGCGCGGGGCAGTGACTCCACAGGGGAGGCCTCTGAGAAGGAACCGTTGAAAGTGAGTGGCTGTGGGCCGCCCCCCCCCCCCCGTAGGGGTTGCCCACAAAGCACCCGGGTAGCGCTAGTCTGGGTCCCGCCCCACCACGACCCTCGGGCCACAGCTTGGGCGGGCAGGCAGCCCCCTCAGGTCGGAATTGGCGTGCAGACACCATGGGAGCCCATCGCTGCTGGTCGTGGGGGGGAGGGCAGGGCCAGAGGCCGCCTGCCCGTCTGTATCCTTGCCTGCATGTGCGCAAGCGCGGGGCGAGGGCCCACCACCCGCCCCCTGCCAATTCCCGCAGGCCCGCCAGCCAGCTCGTCTCCTGCCCTTGGCATCCCTCCCTCCCCGCCCCGTGCTGCCTTGGCCAGCCCACCCCGCAGCCCCCACTAACCGGCTCTGTTCTGCTTCTGCCGCCCACCTGCCCCTCACCCACCGTGCGCTGCGCAGCCCGACCCCGGCAGGAAGGCCCCGCCCCCCGGGCCCCCCAGGCCCGCGGTCAGGCTGGCGGACGCCGTGGGGGACGCTAAGCCTCAGCCAGTTGATTCCTGGGTCTAGCCTGCATGCCTGGTACGTTCTCTCCGCATTCCCGGCTGTGCCCTCCCTCGGGGCCGGGCTTCTGGTAACCTCTGCTGGCTGCATGCTCTGCTCTCCCTGTGTGCCCACGGCAGGTGTGCAGCGCCCTGATACCTGTGGGGGAGTGGGGAGGCCAAGCCAGTGCCCGGAGGGAGAGACCTTGGGGGATGGGACGGAGCAGGGAGGGAGGGGCCCCCCAAACCTGCCAGCACCATCAGCTGGCTGTGATCGATCGGCCCTGACCCAGGACCCCTGGGGCCAGCCCGCGCTACCCGTGACCGGGGCGATGGCCCCCTTGTGCGCCCGCCGCCTGTGCGCAGGGCTCCAGCGCCCGCTTCCCACTCTCGCTCCGCAGGGCCCGGGTCCGGCCGTGGGTTCCTAGCCACCGGATCACCGCAGCAGGGCCGTCCGGAGCAGGCCCCTGCCGTGGAGCTCGGAGCCCCCTGGCGGCCGGGGTTGGCAGCGACACCCCCCACCCTCAACTCCCGCAGCACCGGGTCCCTGCCACCCTACGCGCTCTTCTCGGACCTGATTGCTTTAGGCCGACCTGGTGCTGTGTCCCAGCGAGCCGAGAGAGGGCGCCAGAGAGAAGGCTGGACGCGGCTGCGCGCCGAGGAGGGCCCAGGCCAGCAGAGTTGCCCGCGTGTGCGTGCGCGTGTGTGTGCGTGTGTGTGCGTGCGCGCAGGGCGGGCAGGCAGCCAGGCAAGGAGGGGGGCTCAGGGAAAGAAGCTAGAGGGGCTGCCCTATGCCGCACGGCAGGCTGACCACGGGTGTGAGGGCAGCGGCACGGGGCTCTGGCTGTTTGTGCACTGGCCAGCCCGTGCGCACGCGTGGTAGCCCGGCCGTGGCCACCCAGGGTCCACCTGCCCAGGACCTCAAGGAGCGACCCCCTGGGGGCTGACCCTGGGCAGCACCGGGGCCTGCTGCTGTTCAGTGCCTGCTGTCTGTGCTTAAAAACAGGAGAAAAACACTTACGACAAAAGCATTTACAGTAAACCAAAATGAGACTATTGGTACACATCTAAATTTTTGTAAGAAAAGTTAAAAATTAAAAAAAAAAAAAAAACCAAAGCAACTTCTGGCTTGTGTGGCTCAGGTCTCTCTGGGCAGCCGCTGGCGGCCTCCCCTGCTCTGGGGCCCAACACCAAGGCCTCAGTTTGTATGGGTGGGGAGTGGGGTTCATCTGCTGTACCCCACACTCATGCACCCAGGCTGCCAGCCACCCTCGTCTGTCTCCGGATGGGCATGAAGCCTGTTGACTGCTCCCCTCCGGTCCCTGGGCACACAGACATCCCTGTAGGGCCAACAGGTGCCCCTGGCCAGGCCACCAGAACAGAAGTGCCTAGCAGGGCGGGGCGCTCCCTGGGCCAGCTGTGCCACCCAGGACAAGCCAGCCAAGGGCCCAGCCTGCAAGGGTCACCTCCCATCAAAGGCAGCCCAACAACTAAGGGGTGAGGACCCAGAATTTGAGAAGAATGGAACCCAATGGCCATCTTGTACTGAAAGACTTGGACCTCTAATTTCCGCTCTACATCATTCAGACATGGCGTGTTAAGGTGAGGACAGCCACCCAGCTTTAGGAAGGAGGTGCAGGTGCATTAAAATGGAGGTGAAGCTCAGCAGGCGAAAGTGTGCGGGGAGATTCCGCTGCTGGTGTGGCGGCTGAGGCGGTGCTGCCACCTGGTGGACACCTTGAGTGCAAGGCCCCACAGCGCGCAGGTGCATCTGCTTCCTGGCCGTGCCTGCGTGCCAGGCTACAGAGCCCTGACTGGAGTCTCCTTGGCTGGGGCAGGGGCGCAGTCCAGGGCCCCGCCTGCTCCGAGTCAGCCTTTGTTAGGCTTTCGCAGGTGTTTTGTGTGGTGAGCCAGTAGCCCTTTACAGTGGGCCAAGTTTGCTCAGCCTGAAGCCACCGACCAAGGAATCCAGTGAGGCCTGGACCCAGGCCTGTCAGGCCCCGAGTACACGTGGCATTTGAGGACAAACCCCAAAATAGCAGAATCAGGGTTGGCAGGGACCAGCTTGGGGAGGGGCCCAGGGCAGGGGGCACGGCCAGGTCAGTTCGGGCGGCCTGGGCCCAGGTAGATGGCCTTCTCCATGCCATCCGTCATCTGTATGTTCTCCAGGAAGGCACTGTAGTGCGTGCACTCGAAGCTGCTGCTCCCGCGCACATGGGCCAGGAAGTCAGGAGCCCCTGGGACGATGACGTTGTCAGCCAGCAGCACCGACCCCTTCTGCAGAAGGCCACACTCCTGCAGGCGACAGAGAGATGGCGACAGGGTGGGGAGGGGAGGGGATGGTGACCAGGGGTACCCAGCCAGCCGGCCACAAACAAGGACAGGGGCTCATCACCAAGCCTCAGCCCCATGCTCTGGCCTGGGTCTGCCTGGGGGCCTGGCTGTCGCTGAGACCCTTGGGTTGGTACCGCATCTCCTGCAGGAAGGGACCCAGCCAGGGTCTCCTCCCACCTCCAGGAGGTCCAAGCCCTGAGGACAGGCACCTTCTGCCCCACTGTCTCCTGGATCCATCCCCAGGTCTAGAACAGCACGAGGCACACAGCTGGTGCTCACTACATGCTAGCTGGGTGAATGCAAGAGAGTGGACCCGCCGGCCAGTGGGTCCCAGAGACAGCTGGTTGCTATGCACATAGGTGCCCACAAGTGGGAGGTACCAAGGGCACGTGCCTGGGTTGGGGTGGGGCCGACCTCCCCACCAACAAGGCTGCCTCCTGGGGCGCTGCTCTGGGCAGCCCTGAGCTCTTCCACTTGGGGATCCCCATTTCCACCCTTGCAGGGGCCCTAGCAGCGTGCACGGGTTCTTTGGCCTGGGCTCTCTGCAGAAGCAAAGCCTAAGCACTGGACACAGCCACAGCGATGGGCCCCGCGTCTCTGGACAGGGTTGAGACCTTCTAGGATGCTTGTGTGTCTGAGCTGGGACAGGCACCTGCTTCCCTCCCAGAAGTAGCACAGGGGGCGGGGCATAAGCACAGACCAGAGCAAGGCAGCTCAGGCCTGAAGTTTGACCTGGGAACACGGAAGTGCTGACAAAACCATAAAATAGAAATGCTACTGAAGGGGCTGGCGTGGAGGTGTAGTGGGTAAGGCCGCCGCGTGCAGTATCGGCATCCCATATGGGCACTGGTTCAACTCCCGGCCACTCCACTTCTGATCCAGCTCCCTGCTAATGCAACCGGTAAAGCAGTGGTGGATGGCCAAGTCCTTGAGCCCCTGCACCCACGTGGGAGACTTGGAAGAAGCTCCTGACTCCTGGTTTTGTTTCGCCCTAGTTCTGACCATTGCAGCCCTTTGAGGAATGAACCAGTGGATGGAAGATTTTCTCTCTGCTTCTGCCTTTGCCTCTCTCTAACTCTGCCTTTTAAATAAATAAATGAATAAATATTTAAAAGGAAAAAAAATGGGGCCAGTGCCGCAGCCCAGCAGGTTAAGCCACTGCCAGGGATGCCCGCATCACATATGAGCACGTGTAGGGGTCTTGGCTTTTCCACCTCCAATGTAGCGGGGAGGGGGAGGGGCTCACCTCCAGCAGGAATGTGTCCGGCAGGTAGCGGTCCTTCCAGTGGTCCAGGAAGACCATGTCCAGTGTGTCCACGTCATACTTGTGCTTCAGCTGGGGGATGAGGTCCTGGGACGCCCCAAGCAGCACAGTGACCTGGCACAGTGCACTGTTGGTGCCGCCTGTGGGGACCCCCAGGCGACCCCCACCTGTGCACCCACGCCTGCTCTCCTTAGGGGTTCTAGGAGGACAGTCCCCTCTCTCCACCCCTCCCGACGTTCCAGCTCTTAGGACAATGGGGCAGTGACAGCACCCTTGCCCAGCTGCTAGGAGCTCCTTCCAGGACCCCAGGCCTGGGATACACTGAGGGGCGCGACCATGATGGGAGTCCAGTGAACGTGGCCTTGAATCGAGCCTGGGTGTCCTCTGGGTGCTCCCTCCCGCCAGCCGCTGTCTCCCGGGTCAGCTGAGCTTACCTTGTCCTGCAGGCCAGCAATGTCCAGCGTCTCCTGGGTGATGGCAGAAAACTCCGGGTTGATCTCCATGGTGAGCAGCCGCCCGCCAGGGGGCAGCAGACGGGCGATGCGCACCGCCGAGTAGCCGCAGTAGGCTCCCAGCTCCAGCACCAGAGAGGGGCGGTACTCCCGGATCACGGAGTCCATGATCTCTCCTGCAAGGGGCAGGGGTGGGGAGGGGGTGTCCTGGGAGGGGGGGCACCTGGCCCCGGATCCCCCCCTGGCCTCCTCTCTGTGGGGTCTGCTACACCCCAAGCTCCCAGTCCTGGCACCTGGCCCCACTGCTCTCACTCCTGCCCCTGTCTCTCCCACCTTGCCTGGTTCACGCCTCCTGGATCATCAGGTTCCCAGGGGTCTGGCAGGGGCTGTGAAACTTTGTCCCCAAGCCCACTTCAGGGAGTTTGGCAACCATGCCTGTGCCCTGGCTGGAGTCCAAGAACTGAGGGAGTACCCGACTGGCGGGTCCCGTGACTCAGATGTCCAGAGGTCACCAGGAGCCACACTCCGCACCACGCCTGTGCCCAGCCTTGCTGTTGGCTCTGCCAGTGGCAGGGTCGCAAGGAGACACCACAGACCAGCGTCCACTGCGACCCAGGGGCTCTCCCCACCAGCTCTCTTTCTGGGTAAAACACGATTTGTCCAACACGCCCCTTACCCCGATTGGAGAGTGGCCTGGTGGAGGCTCCGGCCCCAAGTGTCCAGGCTCCTGCAGCACCCAGGCAGACGCTGGGCAGTGGCTCAGCCCCCAGGGCTCCCGTCGATCCCCCCCCCAGCCCAGCCTGAGCAAGGCGCTAACCCCAGGAACAAGGCGACCGGAAGGGCTTCTCCCACGGCCTCCCTCAAGGCCTGTGCGGTCCACGCCCAGCGCCCGCCGGCCGCGCACCCACCTTTCTTCTTGCCCAGGCACATGGTTCGCTCCTGCGAGCTGTAGGTGTCGATGGCGTCCAGCACGCTCTGCGGGTCCCCGCGCTGCGCGTGCTGCCGCACGTGGCGCAGGATGCGCTGCTCCTTGCTGTCGCCCATGAGCAGGTTCCGGAGCGGCTGCAGGAGGAGCTCGTTGTAGCCGATCCGCAGCAAAGCCCAGAGCCGGCGGTACAGGAACAGCAGCCGCCCCAGCGGCGCCAGGCCCAGCGCGGCGGCCGCCCACAGCGGGGGCGGGGCCTGCAGCGGGGGCGTGGCCGAGGGGCAGGACGAGAGGAGGGCGTGGCGGGAAGAGGGGCGTGGCGGTGGGCGTGGCGGAGCGGCTTCTGTACTCTCCGCCTGTACTGCCTGCCTCCCCGTGAGGCAACTCCGGAGGAAGGGCGTGGCCCAGAGGGCGTGGCTAGAAGGGGCCGGGCGAAGGGCGTGGTCTAGAGAGGCTTTAGTGCTCTGCGCCGGTCCCTGCCTCGCCCACCCTGTCCTCAGCTGCGGGCCCCCGCTTCGCGGTGGGCAGGGCTGGGTCTCTTCTCCCATTCTTGGCATTGCGCCCCGACAGGGGCGGGTTTTTATGGTGGGGTTCGGGCCCGGCCCAGCGAGGCTAAGGGCTCTAATGCCCATCTTGCCTCCTATCTTGGCAATGCAGGGCAGGGGCGAGGCGACGGGGGCAGAGGCGGGGCCTGGAGGGGAGGGGCTTTACTGCTCTGCTCCCGTCCCCCTACCCCACCTTGTTCTCAGCTGCAGGCCGCCGCAGGTCTCCCCCTGGCACAACTCCCTGGGTCCTCCCCCAGGTCAGGAGTCAGGGATGTGTCACCTGCAGCCTGCTGGTTGGGTACCGTGAGAATGGCACCTGCTGGAAGACCCGCCCCTCCCTCCCTTGGCCAGGGGAGCTCGCCGGCTTCCGAGGCGGGAGAGCAGCTCTGGTCCCCGAACACTAGGGAACCCGAATGCACTCGCTGTGGCAGCCCTCACTTCGGCCAGCGCGGCCCCGTCTCCCTCGCGCCAGACTGGGCACTTGGGACAGTTCCCGGTTCGTGGACAGACGGGCCGGAGAGAGAAGTTGCTTTTGGCGAGAGGCACTTTTCTCAGAACACGCATTGCCCATGAACTTCCTGCGCGAGGGTTCCAGAAAAGTCTTTGGCACCAAGATCAGCGCCTTTAAAAGCCCATTCTCCTCCAACGTTTTCAAGTCCCACGTAGTTCTGAGGGACACCCTCAGAATTTCCCGGCGAGCCCAGGCTCTCAGTGGCCCTGCGCTTCCTTCACAGATCAATCGTTCTTTTGTGTGAAAAGCAGGAAAACTTTCAATCAGTCTATGCGTGTCCGATGGTGCGTCTCTCTCCTGGATTAGTGTCTGCCCCTGGCTCTGGGGAGAGCCTGGGTTGAACCCTCTGGGACCCAGGCTGGAGTTTAACCCCCGAGGGTGAGGGACCCAGAGGGTGGACATTTAGCCCAGCTGTGGTGTTCAGAGGAGCACTCTTGGGGGTTATTGGGATACAGTGAGCACATCGTGGAGGGGGGGCTCCCCACAGTTGCATCCTGGAGTTGTATAAGCAGAGGGAGGGGCTTCCCTGCCCCGGACACCCTGGGCCTCTGCCAGCCAAAAGGCCAGCACCTCGGACTTCGGACCAGAACCGTGAGCCAAAAATAAACCTTTCATCCTAAAGTGCCCGGCCCGTGGGTTTGTGTTCTTGGCAACAGCAAACAGGGCAGAGGACACAGCCCCACCCACCGAGCCCGGGGGACCAGAGCAGTCAGCCCCTGAGGATGGTTGTGATCCCTGGATACAGCCCAAGCGCCGGCTCCAGGCAGCCTGGGGCAGGGGGAGCCTCCCCCCGGACCTCTACATTACATTAGACCACAGAAGCCCAAACAGTGCCCAAGGCTGCCCCCTGCTGGCCAGCATGGAGGCCACCCTGGCGGGCTCCTGAGCCCAGCTCCTGCCTTCCTGGCTTCAGGCAGGGCTGGAGATGTCTGCAGCAAAGAGGATCAACTTTGTGTGCAGCTCAAGTCTGCATTTGGTTCATTGTGACCAGAAACTGGAAATGGAAATGACCAAAGTCCAGGTGGAGGACCAGAGTCCAGTGGGGCGAGGACAGACATCTCAGGGGACAGCGAGAGGCCTTGGAGAGGTGGCCGCACATGGCCTGCGGTGTCCCCCAGTCAGCACACCGGGTCCTGCCTCCCTGGCCCCGGCTGTGGCTGTCGTGAGCTGCAGTAGGAGGGGCCCCTGAGCCTGGTGGAAGGCAGAGGAGTGAGCAGCTTCCCGGGGGGTTCTTTATAAGCTCAGAGAGAGACAGAGAGATCTCCAGCCGTTGGTTCACTCTCCATATGGTTGAAACAGCCAGGGCTGGGCCAGGCTGAAGCCGGGGTCTCCATCGTGGGCAGCAGGGACCCATGCCCCTGGCGCCATCTTCCGCTGCTTTAGCACGAAGCTGGATCAGAAGCTGAGTAGCCAGGACTCAAACCAAGCATACATTAAGGGACGTGGGCTTGTCTGAGCACCGGGCTAACCTGATGCCCCCACCCCGACACCTGCCAATGGCAGTGGAGTCTGAGATGTGACACAAACACGCAGCAAACAAAACCTGCAGAACCTGTGTGCATCCAGAGCGGGAAAGAAGCAGCCAGAAAATGGGAGAACCTGTTTGCATAGCGCACAGCTGCCCAGGGATGAAGATCCCCGGGCAGGAAGAGAGCTCCGACAACTCAGCCCCAAAGCGCCAGCAGAATCTTCAAAGTTGGACTCGGAGACATCCAGAAAACACTGGCATCCAGCACGGCAGGTAAGACGCCTGCAGCCGGCATCAGAGGTGCCCGAGTTCGAGTCCCAGCTTCATCTCCACTCCCGGCTCCCCGATCACACATGGGAGTTGCAGCAGGTGACAGCCCAAGGACCTGGGCCCCTGCCCCCCATGCACGTGGGAGACCCACGTGGAGCGCTAGGCTCCTGGCCTGGACCTGGCCCAGCCCAGGCTGTTGAGGTCATTTGGGGACTGAACCAGCAGATAGAACATCTCTGCTTTCCTCTCTGACTGTAACTTGGCCTTTTGAATAAACTTTATAAAGATCTTTAACAAAAAAAAAAAAAAAATGAGAAAAGAGATAGAGGTAGGGGCCGGCGCTGCGGCTCAGTGGGTTAATGCCCTGGCCTGAAGCGCTGGCATCCCATATGGGTGCCAGTTCTAGTCCTGGCTGCTCCTCTTCCAGTCCAGCTCTCTGCTTTGGCCTGGGAGAGCAGTGGAGGATTGCCCAAGTGCTTGGGCCCCTGCACCCGCATGGGAGACCCAGAAGAAGCTCCTGGCTCCTGGCTTAAGATCGGCGCATCTCCGGCCATTGTGGCCACTTGGGGAGTGAACCAGCAGATGGAAGACCTCCTCTCTCTGCGTCTCCTTCTCTCTGTGTAACTCTGACTTTCAAATAAATGAATAAATCTTTTAAAAAAAAGAGAGAGAGAGAGAGAGGTAGACAGAGGTGGAGTGTGGGGGAGGGGAAGTTCTTGCTCTGCATGGCTGAGCCACCCAGATAAATGCCACCAACTCATACGCTTGGAGACGGGTAAAATGGCAAAGAGTAGATTCTGTGTATTTTATCACAATAAAAAAAAAATGCAGGACTAATTGTTTTGTTGTTATAAAAGCAAACAAACATGGCACTTGGCTTCCCTGTCCCATAAAGATGGACTTAGTAAAGAGGTGAGAACGCATTCTTAAATGGAGGTGAAGGCGCAGGGGGCCCGCTGTCCCATGAGTGTCGGCCGCTGGTGCTGCAGCTGGGCAGTGCTGCCGCCTGGTGGACAACTTGAGTGCAAGGCCCCCACAGCGCGCAGGTGCATCCACTTCCGGGCTGTGCCTGCACTCAAGAGTACAGGGCCCCATTGGAGTCTCATTGGCTGAGGCGGGGGCGCTGTCCAGGGCCCCGCCTGCTCCGAGTCAGCCTTTATTAGGCTTTCCCAGGGTCCAGGCAGGTGTTTTGCGTGGTGAGCCAGTAGCCCTTTGCAGTGGGCCAAGTTTGCTCAGCCCAAAGCCACAGTCCAGGGAGGCCAGCCAAGACCAGGGCCAGGCCTGTTGGACCCCCAACAGCTGAAGCGGGGTTGGCAGGGACCAGCTTGGGGAGAGACTAGGGCAGGGGGCACGGCCAAGGTCAGTTCGGGCGGCCTGGGCCCAGGTAGATGGCCTTCTCCAGCCCGTCCACCACCGGCATGTACTCCAGGAAAGAGCTGTAGTGCGTGCATTCGAAGCTGCTGCTCCCGCGCACGTGGGCCAGGAAGTCAGGAGCCCCTGGGACAATGACGTTGTCGGCCAGCAGCACCGACCCCTTCCGCAGAAGGCCACACTCCTGCAGGCGACAGAGAGATGGCGCCAGGGCGGGGGCAGTCAGGGGTGCCCGGCCAGCCTGCCCCAAACAGGGACAGGTGCTCGCCACCAGGCCTAGGTTCTGTTCTCTGTTGTCCTCTCCCTCCTCCCTGAGGCTCCCTACCTGGCCCCTACCCCACAAGGCCCTTCTCCCATCTGCACCTGCCCAGGGGCCTCCTATCCTCTGTATGCGCTGGCTTCAGACAGTGGCTCCAGCAGAGGGAGGTCCCTGCCCAGGGCTGCCCCCAGGGCTTGGCCAAGGCATCCCGGCAGCCCCTGCAGTCCGTGGGGGAGGGACTCACCTCCAGCAGGAATGTGTCCGGCAGGTAGCGCTCCTTCCAGTGGTCCAGGAAGACCATGTCCAGTGTGTCCACGTCATACTTGTGCTTCAGCTGGGGGATGAGGTCCTGGGACGCCCCGAGCAGCACAGTGACCTGGCACAGTGCACTGTTGGTGCCGCCTGTGGGGACCCCCAGGCGAACCCCACCTGTGCACCCACGCCTGCTCTCCTTAGGGGTTCTAGGAGGACAGTCCCCTCTCTCCACCCCTCCCGACGTTCCAGCTCTTAGGACAATGGGGCAGTGACAGCACCCTTGCCCAGCTGCTAGGAGCTCCTTCCAGGACCCCAGGCCTGGGATACACTGAGGGGCGCGACCATGATGGGAGTCCAGTGAACGTGGCCTTGAATCGAGCCTGGGTGTCCTCTGGGTGCTCCCTCCCGCCAGCCGCTGTCTCCCGGGTCAGCTGAGCTTACCTTGTCCTGCAGGCCAGCAATGTCCAGCATTTGTTGGGTGATGGCCGCATAGGTGGGGTTGATCTCCATGGTGAGCAGCCGCCCGCCAGGGGGCAGCAGACGGGCGATGCGCACCGCCGAGTAGCCGCAGTAGGCTCCCAGCTCCAGCACCAGAGAGGGGCGGTACTCCCGGATCACGGAGTCCATGATCTCTCCTGCAAGGGGCAGGGGTGGGGAGGGGGTGTCCTGGGAGGGGGGGCACCTGGCCCCGGATCCCCCCCTGGCCTCCTCTCTGTGGGGTCTGCTACACCCCAAGCTCCCAGTCCTGGCACCTGGCCCCACTGCTCTCACACCTGCCCCTGTCTCTCCCACCTTGCCTGGTTCACGCCTCCTGGATCATCAGGTTCCCAGGGGTCTGGCAGGGGCTGTGAAACCTTGTCCCCAAGCCCACTCCAGGGAGTTTGGCAACCATGCCTGTGCCCTGGCTGGAGTTCAGGGCCATGGGGTGCCCTGACTGACAGGTCCCCAGATGTAAGTGGCGGGAAGCCACAAGCAGCGGGGCCACCTCCACACCTGCTGGTGCAGCACCTGCTCCAAGCCCCATTGTGGCCAGCTGGTGTGGAGTCCCCAGAGCCCAGTGTCCACTGAGACACCTGTGGCCGTGCCCACGTAGAGGCTCACCCCCGCCCCAGTTCTCTCCTCTCCTTGCAAAGTACGTTTTGCTCACCCGATGGGTCGGTGGCCCAGGTGCAGGCTCCCCGCACCACCCTTGCCCCCAGCCCTGCAAGAGGAGCGCCTTACCCTGGCCTGGGCATGTCCCAAGCTCCAGGAACAAGGGGCCAGTCCCCTACAGGCTGTCACCCAGCTTCGGCGCCCAGGGCCCCCCGGCCACGACACCCACCTTTCTTGTCACCCACGTTCATGGCCCACTCCTTCTGCGAGCAGTAGGTGTCGATGGCGTCCAGCACGCTCTGCGGGTCCCCGCGCTGCGCGTGCTGCCGCACGTGGCGCAGGATGCGCTGCTCCTTGCTGTCGCCCATGAGCAGGTTCCGGAGCGGCTGCAGGAGGAGCTCGTTGTAGCCGATCCGCAGCAAAGCCCAGTGCCGGCGGCGGCACAGGAACAGCATCAGCCCCAGCAGAGTCAGGCCCAGCGCGGCGGCCGCCCACAGCAGGGGCGGGGCCTCCAGCATCTACGGGGGGCGGGGCGAGAAGGGGCGTGGCTTGAGTGCTCTGCACCAGTCCCAGTCCCGGGCTGCCAGCCGCCCACAGCGGGGGCGGGGCGAGAAGGGGCGTGGCTTGAGTGCTCTGCACCTGTCTCCGTCCTGAGCTGCCGGCCGCCCACAGCGGGGGCGGGGCGAGAAAGGGGCGTGGCTTGAGTGCTCTGCACCAGTCCCAGTCCTGGGCTGCCGGCCGCCCACAGCGGGGGCGGGACGAGAAGGGGCGTGGCTTGAGTGCTCTGCACCTGTCTCCGTCCTGAGCTGCCGGCCGCCCACAGCGGGGGCGGGGCGAGAAAGGGGCGTGGCTTGAGTGCTCTGCACCAGTCCCAGTCCCGGGCTGCCGGCCGCCGCCAGCCAGAGTTAAGCATGGGTCACCTGCATTGCGGGGAGTGGCAGGTGACTTTGGGAGGCTGGAGCCGCCACCGGGCACAGGGGCCCGCCTTCATCTGAGTTTCGAGCTCGCTGGCGCCAGCCCTACCACGGGGCCCTCCGTGGAAAGATGGAATTCGAAGAGAGGTTTGTGCCGGTGGGAAGCAGTTCACGGTCGGAAGACGCATTTTCCGTGATGCAAGGTCGCGTTGCACTGAAATCGGCACCTTTGAAAAGCCCACTTTGCACCTGTTTTTCCAGTTCCCGCGTATTTCTTAGGGACACCCCACAGAAGTTTCCACCCTTAGCCCAGAGCCCGGCCATGCCCTCACAAATCGATAGTCACTGCCGTCACAGGTGGCGGCTTTAGCCGCTACGTGACCGCACCGACCCCAAATCGATAGTTCTAAAAAGATAGTTCTAAAACGTCTCCCGCTTAGGTCATTCCTTTGGCCTGCACGCGTGTCCAATGGTGCTTCTCTCTCCTGGGTTATTGTTGCCTCCTGGCTCTGGCGAGAGCGTGCATTCACAAGCTGGATTTTAACCCCCGAGGGTTAAACACCAGCTGTGGTGTTCAAAGGGGGGCTTTGGGAGGTTATCACGATGTGATAAGCCTCTCAGGGTGGGGTCCCCACAGTTGAGTACTGGGGGCGCTGTATAAAGAGAGAGGCCTGAAGGGACCCACCAGTCGCCTGCCTCTGTCACCAAGAAGCACATCACCTTGGACCTTGGACCAGAACCGCGAGTCGAAATAAACCTCTTTCCGGGACTTGAACCAGCACTCAGCTACAGGATGCTGGCATCGCAGACAGCGGGTTAACCTGCTGTGCCACAATGCTGGTCCTGTTCCCCATATTTAAAAGAGGGGGGCAGCGCTGTGGCGTAGTGAGTAAAGCTGCCAGGATCCCATATGGGTGCCGGTTCGAGTCCCGGCTGCTCCACTTCCAATCCAGCTCTCTGCTATGGCCTGAAAAGCAGTAGAAGATGGCCCAAGTCCTTGGGCCCCTGCACCCCTGGGGGAGACCTGGAAGAAGCTCCTGGCTTCAGATCGGCACAGCTCCGGCCGTTGCGGCCAATTGAGGAGTGAACCAGCGGATGGAAGACCTCTCTCTGCCTCTCCCCTCTCCTTCTCTCTCTGTGTAACTCTTTCAAATAAATAATCTTTTTTTTTTTTTTTTTGACAGGCAGAGTGGACAGTGAGAGAGAGAGACAGAGAGAAAGGTCTTCCTTTGCTGTTGGTTCACCCTCCAATGGCCGCTGTGGCCGGTGCACTGCGCTGATCCGGGTGCTTCTCCTGGTCTCCCATGGGGTGCAGGGCCCAAGGACTTGGGCCATCCTCCACTGCCTTCCCGGGCCACAGCAGAGAGCTGGCCTGGAAGAGGGGCAACCGGGACAGAATCTGGCGCCCCAACCGGGACTAGAACCCGGTGTGCCGGCGCCGCAAGGTGGAGGATTAGCCTAGTGAGCCGCGGCGCCGGCCATCAAATAAATAATCTTAAAACAAAAAACAAAAAACAAAAAAACAACAGTGGCCAGCACCGTGGCTCACTAGGCTAATCCTCCACCTGCGGCACCGGCACCCCGGGTTCTAGTCCCGGTCGAGGCGCCAGTTCTGTCCCGGTTGCTCCTCTTCCAGTCTGGCTCTTTGCTCTTTGCACCTGGCTCCTGGCTTCGGATCGGCGCAGCGCACCAGCCATAGCGGCCATTTGGGGGATGAACCAACGGAAGAAAGACCTTTCTCTCTGTCTCTCTGTCTCTCTCTCTCTCTCTCTCACTGTCTAACTCTGCCTGTCAAAAAAAAAAAAAAATTAAAAAAAAAACAGTAAATGTGGGAAGTAAATTCCAAAAATGCAAAGGTCGATTCCGCTTCAATGGGGGTTGCTTTGGAAGGCTGTAGAAGCCTAAACTGTTTACCTCAATGCCTGGGGCACCTGCAGCGTCTGAGAACTTGGCATTTCAATCTCTAATCTCTCGCTCTCACTGCTCACTGCTCCTGAACGCGGGGGCACAGGGACCTCGGGGCCTGGGGGAGGACCAAGGGACAGTGACCCCGCCCACTGATCAACCAAGCCGCCCAGAGGTTTCCAGCACAGAATCAGCAAGTGCACGACCGGTGTGCAGGTGCCCTGAAAACCGAGCCCGTTTCTGCTGGCTCAGAAAACCACACAGTGGCAGGCGTTGGGTCTGGGGTTAGGACGGCCACGTCTCTCAGCTGGGTGCTCCACCTTCCTGGCCATGCAGACCCTGGGAGGCAGTGAGGATGGCTCAGGTGACTGCGTCCCTGCCACCCATGTGGGAGACCCCGGGTGCAGCTCCCAGCTCCTGGCTTCCTTTCACCTGGGCCAGCCCAGCCGTTGTGGGCATTCAGGGGTGTGAACCAATTAATCGGAGTTCTGTTTGTCTCTCCAATTGAAAAAAAAGAGAGACTAGGTCGGCGCCGTGGCTCACTAGGCTAATCCTCCACCTGCGGCACCGGTACCCCGGGTTCTAGTCCTGGTTGGGGTGCCGCTTCTGTCCCGGTTGCTCCTCTTCCAGTCCAGCTCTCTGCTGTGGCCCAGGAAGGCAGTGGAGGATGGCCCAAGTGCTTGGGCCCTGCACCCGCATGGGAGACCAGGAAGAAGCACCTGGCTCCTGGCTTCGGATAGGCGAAGCCAGGATTGGGGGGTGAACCAATGGAAGAAAGACCTTTCTCTCTGTCTCTCTCTCTCTCACTGTCTAACTCTGCCTGTCAAATAAATAAATAAATAAACAAATAAAAGACTAAACTATTGCTTTGTTTGATAGAGATATCTTTAAATATAAAAACAAAGACCAGCGCTGTGGTGTAGCAGGGTCAAGCCTCTGCCTATGACACTGGCATCCCATATGGCTTTGTGTCCCAGCTGCACCGCTTCTGATCCAGCTCCCTGCTAATGCACCTGGGAAAGCAGTGGAGGATGGACCAGGTGCATGGGCCCCTGCGCCCACATGGGAGACCCAGAAGAAGCTCCTGGCCCCTGGCATCAGCCCAGCTTAACCCTGGCTGTTGTACCCATCTGGGGAGTGAACCAGCGGATGGAAGGTCTCTCTTTGTCTTCTCTTTCTGTAACTCTGCCTTCAAATAAATAATCTTTAAAGATAAATTAAAAAGGAAAGTACTCAGCCACACGCGGAGGGCTCGCCCAGAGCCGTCCAGGTGGTCCCATGCTCGGGGTCAGCCCTGAGCCCTCCTTGGGAAGCAGAGTTCTGTGTGTTCCTGGCGCAGGGACCCAAGGACGGGGGTGGCCAGCCTTCCAGAAAAGTCTGCACATGGCTAGCCACGCCCACTTCCCCTGACTCCTCCTCCTCCTCCTCCAGCCTTCCAGAAAAGTCTGCACATGGCTAGCTACGCCCACTTCCCCTGACTCCTCCTCCTCCACGCCCACTTCCCCTGACTCCTCCTCCTTCTCCTCCTCCTCCTCTTCCTCCTTCTCCTCCCCCTCCTCCACCACCACCACCAGTGCCTGTGGTCCCTGGATCGCAGTGAGTGCAGGAGGGGAGGGCTGGAGTCCCCACACAGGCTCTGATGACATCACCAGTGAGCCCCACCGGCAGAAGCTGCTGGGCGGGGCCGTTACCATGGGAACATGAGAGCACCAGAGAAAAGTAATGGCAGGCTCTGACTTCCAAACCCACTACTAGGCTATAGGAATTAAAAACTGGCGCAGGATAGCAGCCGGCTATGACGCCTGTGACGCCAGCATCCCGTATGAGCACCTGTTCGAGTCCCGGCTGCTCCACTGCAGATCCAGCTCCCTGCTGATGCACCTGGGAGGACAGCGGAAGACGGCCCAAGGGCTTGGGCCCTGCACCCATGTGGGAGACCCGGATGTCCACAAGTAATACCGGACGTGGCCTCTGCAGCACCGGCTTAACCTGTTGCACCACAATGCCTGTCTTGGCAATGGATCCTCAGACCCAACGCATATGCACAGAAAACAAAAGAAAAGTAAATTTGATTTCATTAAAATTTCTTTGTGCATCAAGAGAGTGAAAGAATAACCCAGAGAATGGAAGATAATATTTGTGGGTCATTCAGCTGGCGAGGGCTTACGACAGAGAGTAGGAACAGAATGCTGACAACTCAGCAACAAAAAGACAACCCAGTTTTAAAAGTTGGACTTAGGGGCCGGCGCTGTGGCGCAGTGGGTTAAAGCCCTAGCCTGCAGTGTTGGCATCCCATGTGGATGCCGGTTCGAGTCCTGGCTGCTCCACTTCCGATCCAGTTCCCTACTAATGTGCCTGGAAAAGCAGCAGTGGAAGATGGCCCAAGTCCTTGGACCCCTGCACCCATGTGGGAGACCCAGAAGAAGGTCCTGGCTCCTGATTGGCTCAGCTCCGGCCATTGCAGCCATTTGGGGAGTGAAGTGGCGGATGGAAGATCTCTCTCTCTCTCTCTCCCTTTCAAATGAATAGATAAATCTTTAAAAGAAACAAATTGGGGTCCGGTGCTGTGGCGCAGCAGGTAAAAGCCCTGGCCTGAAGCACCGGCATCCCATATGCGCACTGGTTCTAGTCCTGGCTACTCCTCTTCCGATCCAGCTCTCTGCTATGGCCTGGGAGAGCAGTAGAAGTTGGCCCAGGTCCTTGGGCCCCTGCACCCATGTGGGAGACCCGAAGGAAGCTACTGGCTTCTGGCTTTGGATCAGCGCAGCTCCAGCTGTTGTGGCCATCTGGGGAGTGAACCAGTGGACAGAAGACCTTTCTCTCTGTCTCTACCTCTCTCTGTAACTCTTTCAAATAAATTAATTAATTAAAAAACACAAATAAGTAAAATAAATCTTTTAAAAAAACACACACAAAAAGGAAACAAAGTGGATGAGAGGCAGCCAGAGGGAATGGGGAGGTGGGGAGGAGACATTATGACTCCACACAGCTGAACCATCAGCTGAATGCCACTGAATCCTACCCTTAGAGACAGTTAAAATGGCAGAAGATAAATTCTATGTATTTTTTAAACACATTTACTTGTGGGGCTGGTGCTGTGGCATAGCAGGTAAAGCCACTGCCTGTAGTGCCAGCATCCCATATGGGCACCGGTTTAAGTCCTGGCTGCTCCACTTCTAATCCAGCTCTCTGCTATGGCCTGGAAAAGCAGTAGAAGATGGCCCAAGTGCTTGGGCTCCTGCACCTATGTGGGAGACCTGGAAGAAGCTCCTGGCTCCTGGTTTTGGATCGGTGCAGCTCCAACTGTTGCAGCCATCTGGGAAGTGAACCAGCAGATGGAAGACCTCTCTCTCTCTCTCTCTGCCTCTCCTTCTCTCTGTGTGACTCTGACTTTCAAGTAAATAAATAAATCTTTTTTATTTTTTAAATGCTTCTTCCAGGTCTCCCATGCAGATGCAGGGGCCCAAGGACTTGGGCCATCTTCTACTGCTTTCCCAGGTGCATCAGTAGGGAGCTGATGATCAGAACTGGAGTAGCTGGGTCTCGAACCGGTGCCCGTATGGGATGCTGGTACCACAGGCTGCAGCTTCACCTTTTAACGCCGCAGTGCCGGCCCCAAATTCTGTGTTTTACAAAGCATCCCGGGGCCGCTTTGGCACATGAACTCCCGGCCTGGAAAATTTTTCCCTGGCTCCTGGTTTCAGGCAGTGATTCACTCCCTGACTCTTGGCCAGGAACAATTTTTTTTTTTTTGCTCCACGAAGCCTCTTTGTTCTCCCCCTTTGCTTCTGCCCCTCCCATGGCAAACAGCTTGGTGGCCAAAAACAGAATGTGAACTCCGGCAGGCTGCCTCCTCTGCACTACCTCTCCTCCCCACGTGAGGGCGCTTTAAGATGCTCACAGAATATGGAATAAAAAGGTAAATTTATTTGGGTACAAAAAATATGTTGAAATTTTGGGGCCGGCGCTGTGGCATACTGGTTTGTAAAGCCGCCGCCTGCAGTGCCAGCGTCCCATATGGGCGCCGGTTCAATTCCCAGCTGCTCCACTTCTGATCCAGCTCCCTACTGATGCACCTGGGAAAGCAGTAGAAGATGGCCAAGTCCTTGGGCCCCTGCACCTGTGTGGGAGACCTGGAAGAAGCTCCTGGCTCCTGGCTTTGGCCTGGCCCAGGCCTGGTTGTCGTGGCCACTACAGAATGAACCAGCTCTCTTTCTCTCTGTCTCTCCTTCTCTGCCTCTCTGTAACTCTACTTTTCAAATATAAATAAATCTTTTTTTTTTTAATAAAAGGCACTATTTATTTATTTGAAAGGCAGAGTTACAGAGAGTTAGAAAGGGAGCGATAAAGAGAGAGAATCCTCTGGCTCACTCCCAAAATAGCCACAAAGGCTGGAGCTGTGCTGATCCAAGGCCAGGAACCAGGAGCTTTTTCCAGGTCTCCCACATGGGTGCAGGGGCCCAGGGACTTGGATCATCCTCCACTGCTTTCCCAGGCCATAGCAGAGACTGGATTAGAAGTGGAACAGCCAGGACTCGAACCAGCTACCATATGGAATGGGGCACTGTAGGCAGAGGCTTTACCTGCTAAGCCACAGGGCTAGCTCCTCTGTTTTTCAAATAAAGAAACAAATAAACCTTTCAGAAAACTGTATCTAAAAATTATACATCGGGGCCGGCGCTGTGGCTCAATAGGCTAATCCTCCGCCTAGCGGCGCCAGCACACCAGGTTCTAGTCCCGGTCGGGGCGCCGGATTCTGTCCCGGTTGCCCCTCTTCCAGGCCAGCTCTCTGCTGTGGCCAGGGAGTGCAGTGGAGGATGGCCCAAGTGCTTGGGCGCCTGCACCCGCGTGGGAGACCAGGATAGGCACCTGGCTCCTGCCATCGGAACAGCGTGGTGCGCCGGCCGCAGCGGTGGCCATTGGGGGGTGAACCAACAGCAAAGGAAGACCTTTCTCTCTGTCTCTCTCTCTCTCTCACTGTCCACTCTGCCTGTCAAAAATAAATAAATAAATATATATATATATATATATATATATATATATATACACACACACACACACATCGGGTCCCAGGACTCCACACTGCTCACTGGCGCCTGCTGGTGGCCCCGCGCGCCTGCCCGCCCAGTGTAACCTCCTGCCCTGTGCAGGGGCCGTCAGCACCCGTGCAGATTGCAATAATCGGTGGAACAGGCCTGGATGATCCAGAAATTTTAGAAGGAAGAACTGAAAAATATGTGGACGCTCCCCATGTGGCAGAGAGGCTGGACCTCGCTATGCAAGTATTGCCATGGCAACAGCTTATGCGCCCTGGGAGGAGCATGAGGAAGCGTTCAGTGGACCGGCGAAGACGCCACTAAAGCCACAAGTTTGCTCCTGACCACCATACCTCAGATAGGGCCCAAGAATGGTCCAAAACCCTGCGTAACCTGAAGAATACGGCCCAGTTTTCTCTTTTATTACCAAGACATTAAAATAGCCCTAGGAAAACGGTGACTTTCCAATTCCAGTCGTTGTGGGAATTGCTGCTTAACTGGGAAGAAAAAATCCTGGGAAAGACGTGGAGCTTTCACGCACTTGCCTGGGGGAGAAAACAAGTGCAGGGGAGAGACTCCTGCAAATGTTCAAGACTCCTCCCCCTGGGAGACACGGACGACTTCAGGACGTGGAGGAAAGCAAGGGCCCCGTCCGCGTGGGGGTAAAAGTCTTACATTTTAATTTAAAGATTTGTTTATTTACTTGAAAGTCAGAGTGACAGAGAGAAGGAGAGGCAGAGAGAGAGAGAGAGAGACAGAGAGAGAGAGAGAGAGAGAGAGAGAGAAGTCTTCCATCCACTGGTTCACCCCCTAGTTGGCCACAATGGCCAGAGCTGCGCCGATCTGAAGCCAGGAGCCAGGAGCTTCTTCCAGGTCTCCCACATGGGTGCAGGGGCCCAAAGACTTGGGCCATCTTCTACTGCTTTCCTAGGCCATAGCAGAGAGCTGGATTGGAAGTGGAGCTGCCGGGACTTGAACTAGTGCCCTTATGGGATGCCGGGACTGCAGGCAGCAGCTTTACCCGCTATGCCACAGCGCCGGCCCCAACATCTTACATTTTAGAATAAAACAAGATACCATTCTTCCCTCTGGCTATTAAACTTGCAGCAGTACAGGCTGGGAAGTAGCAGGCGGTTTTCTGTGTTGCCAAGGACGGTGAGGAAGAAGTGGGACTCTGGCTCCTTGCTGGCGTGACTGCACGGTGGTGCAATCTTTGGAGGTCAGTTTGATAAAATGGATCAACAGGCTCAAAAATACACAGGCATTTTGTTTTGTGCATTCTCGTAGGAATTTCTCCTTGAGAAATGATCACATACATGTATAAATAAGAATTTTTAATAGGATTAGTTATAGCAAATTTTCAAACAATATGAATATCCAATATAAGGCAATTAGCTGTGGCTTAGTGTGAAGCAGTCAACTGAAAATCATGTTTTCGTATAATATTTATCTAAAAGAAATGACTGTTCTGGGGCCGGCACTGTGGCACAACGGGTTAAAGCCCTGGCCTAAAGCACCGGCATCCCATATGGGCGCCGGTTCTAGTCCCAGCTGCTCCTCTTCCGATCCTGCTCCCTGCTATGGCCTGGGAAAGCAGTGGAAGATGGCCCAAGTGCTTGGGCCCCTGCACCCATGTGGGAGACCCAGAAGAAGCTCCTGGTTCCTGACTTTGGATCGGCGCAGTTCCAGCTGTTGCAGCCATCTGGGGAGTGAACCAGTGGATGGAAGACCTCTCTCTCTGTCTCTACCAGTCTCTGAAACCCTGTCTTTCAAATATATAAAAAAAAGAAAAGAAAAAGAAATGACTGTTCTGTAATATAACATGAAAAGCTAGGTAAGAAGTTTACAGTACTTGTTTTAAAATGCCATGTTCATGCACACAAAGACTAGAAAGAAGTATAGAGAATCTTTGTATTTGAGGGTGGAGAGTCTGGGTAAGTTTTATCTTCTTTGAATGTTTCTGTATCTTCATAGTTTTCTACAATGAGCATATTCAAACAATAAAGTTGTAAAAATAAAACAAGTGTGCATCTGTAGCGATTACGAGGCGGTGTTCTCATAATACACCTGCGGCAGACACTGGTGTGTCCAGCTGGCTACTGATGGTTAGACATGTTCACCCATTTACGAGAACGAAATGATCAGAACAGGGGAGAACTGGAAGCATGGGAGAAAACCTCGCGGGAGCATCGGGCCGGACAAGAGGCCTTGTTTGTGAAATGGACAGTATGCAGAGAATGCAGAATGGGGTTTGTTAAGGAAAAGGTTGGGTAATTTTATCCCCAGTAAAATAAGAAGTCAATTAATTAACGAAAAGCAGACAAAGTAGGGGACAAACCAGATGGCAGGGGAAGCTGGAGACGGTTCGCAGAGGAGAAATTTTAGGCGGCTCAGCCAGAGCTGGCCAGGAACAAACAGATTTAAGTACAAAGTTTTCAAAAACAGGCCTAGATATCCCCAGTACACTGATATTCGGTTGCTTCCGTGTTAAGACCACCGGGTTGCTTCCTGTATCTGTCTTGTAGTCAGACTGTTAGGGGTTGAGGCTGCGGCACAGCAGGTTAAGCCACTGCCCGCAGTGCTGCCATCCCATACAGGCACTGGTTTGAGTCCCGGCTGCTCCACTTCTGATCCAGCTCTCTGCTATGGCCTGGGAAAGCAGTGGAAGATGGCCCAAGTGCTTGGGACCCTGCACCCACGTGGGAGACCCGGAAGAAGCTCCTGGCTCCTGGCTTGGGATCGGCCCAGCTCTGGCCACTGCGGCCATTTGGGGAGTGAACCAGCGGGTGGAAGACCTCTCTCTCTGTCTCTCCCTCCCTCTGTCTGTAACTCTGCCTCTCTAATAAATAAAATATTTTAATAAAAAGAAATATGGCATATATACACACACTGTATTATATAGTATTATTCAGCTATAAACAAGAATGAAATTCTATCTTTTGCAGCAAAATGGTAGGAACTCAAAGATATCAGGTGGAGTGAAATAAGCCAGGGGCCGGTGCTGTGGCACAGCGGGGAAAGCTGCCACCTGCAGTGCCAGCATCCCATAAGGGCGCCGGTTTGAGTTCCGGCTGCTCCACTTCCAATTCAGCTCTTTGCTATGGTCTGGGAAAGCAGCAGAAGATGGCTGAAGTCCTTGGGCCCCTGCACTGGCGTGGGAGACCCGGAAGAGGCTCCTGGCTCCTGGCTTCGGATCTGCTCAGCTCCAGCCGTTGCAGCCAATTGGGGAGTGAACCAGCAGATGGAAGACCTCTCTCTCTCTGCCTCTCTTTCTCTCACTGTGTAACTCTGTGTGTCAAATAAATAAATAAATATCACATGTTCTCCACTATATGTGTGAGTTACAGCTACAGTTATAAGAACAAAAAGAAAAAAAGTGCCTGTGTATATCGGTTTTGCTGCAAATTCCCTGTTTTGTCCAACTTTGGGGGAAAAAAAAGTCCAGGCTGAGATTCCTTATCCAAAGTTTCAGCAGGGGCCGGCAATGTGGCGCAGCGGGTAACACCGCCGCCTAGCAACCTGCAATGCCAGCGTTCCAAATGAGCTGCTCCACTCCCGACCCAGTTCCCTGCTGACGGCTCTGGAGAGCAGAGGAAGATGGCTCCAGTGCTTGGCCCCTGTACCCGACGTGGGAGACCTGGATGGAGCTCCTGGCTCCCCACTTCAGTCTGGCCCAAGTCCCAGCCAATTCAGCTGTCTGGGCAATGAACCAGGGCATAGAAAACTTCTCTCCCTCTGTAACTCTGCTTTTCAAAAAAAATAAAGAAAACCAAAAAAAAAAAAAAAAAAAAAAGCAAACTTAAAAAAGGCCTGTGTGGACAATCACCATAATTGCCATCCTTCCCACACTTCCCCAACAATCAGGCCAGACATCATGAGAGCAGACTTATGTTGTAAACAAGAATAATGTAATTTTGAATTTCTTTGATCAAAAAAGGTAAAATCTATATTTCAATGGAGAAGAATCTGGCCCTCTGTCTTTTTTTCTCTTAAGTACTTATTTATTTGTGTTTTTTTAAAAGATTTATTTATTTGAAAGTCAGAGTTGCACAGAGAGAGAGGTTTCCATCCGTTAGTTCACTCCCCAGATGGCCACAAGGCCGGAGCTATGCCGATCCAAAGCCAGAAGCCAGGAGCTTCTTCAGGTCTCCCACGTGGGTGCAGGGGCCCAAGCACTTGGGCCATCTTCTACTGCTTTCCCAGGCCATAGCAGAGAGCTGGATCAGAAGTGGAGCAGCCGGGACTTGAACCAGTGCCCATATGGGATGGCGGCAGCGCAGGCGGCCACTTTACCTGTTGTGCCCCAGCGCCGGCCCCAGCGCTCCCTGTCTGAGGTCTACGGTCTGCCTGTCAGTTGGCCTCCTGCCTTCTGCCATGCTTGGCCGGCCCTTACCCAACCCTCAGCGCCACTCTCCTGCCACGTGGCGGCTCCTATGACCTGGTGGCACTGAGCCGATGACCTGGTGGCACTGAGCACCCACACCTGACTGCTGGGATCCTTACTGGGACCAGCTCAGCTGTGCTTTCCCGGGTGTGTGTGTGTGTGTGTGTGTGTCTGAATAAGCCCTGCAGCCTGCAGCCAGGGACCTTCACCTTCAAAGAACTCACTACCACAGCTAAGGACCCGGAGCTACAGGGCGCCTCTGAAGCCCCTCCAGACACTGCAGCTCTGCTCCCCGAGTAACCAGGCTTCGGATGCCGCTTCCTGCTGCTGCACCTGCAAGGCAGGGGATGCCGGCCCCAACACTTGGGCCCCTGCCACCCGCACGGGAAATCAGGATGGAGGACCCGGCTCTTGCCTCCAGCGTGGACTAGCCCTGGCTGTCACAGACACCTAGGGAGGAGCTTTCTCTCTGTCACTCTGCCTTTCAAAGAATTACAAGTTAAAAAATGGGTGTAGAGCAGGCAGTTGTGACACTGCAGGCTCAGCTGCCGCCTGGGACACGAGTGTCCCTTATCAGAGCACCGGTCCCAGCTGCTCCTGGCACCCAGATGGGAGAGCTGGATGGGGTTCTGCACTCAGCCCTGGCTGCTGTGGGCATCTGGAGGGAACCCGTGGATGGAGGACCTCTGGGTCTCTGTGGCTTTCAAATAAATGAAGACAAATAGGGGCCGGCGCTGTGGCGCAGTGGGTTAAAGCCCTGGCCTGAAGCGCCGGCATCCCATATGGACACCGGTTCTAGTCCCAGCTGCTCCACTTCCGATCCAGCTCTCTGCTATGGCCTGGGAAAGCAGTAGAGGATGGCCCAGGTGCTTGGGCCCCTGCACCCATGTGGGAGACCCAGAAAGAAGCTCCTGGCTTCGGATCAGCTCAGCTCTGGCCATTGCAGCCATCTGGGGAGTGAACCAGCAGATGGAGACCTCTCTCTCTGTCTCCATCTCTCTCTGTAACTCTGTCCTTTAAATAATAAAATAAATCTTTTTTTAAAATTTTTTATTTTTTTTTGACAGACAGAGTGGACAGTGAGAGAGAGAGACAGAGAGAAAGGTCTTCCTTTGCCGTTGGTTCACCCTCCAATGGCCGCTGCGGCCGGCGCACCGCGCTGATCCGATGGCAGGAGCCAGGTGCTTCTCCTGGTCTCCCATGGGGTGCAGGGCCCAAGCACTTGGGCCATCCTCCACTGCACTCCAGGGCCACAGCAGAGAGCTGGCCTGGAAGAGGGCCAATCAGGACAGAATCCGGCGCCCCAACCGGGACTAGAACCTGGTGTGCCGGCGCCGCAGGCGGAGGATTAGCCCATTGAGCCGCAGCGCTGGCCTAAAATAAATCTTAAAAAAATAAAATAAGTGAAGACAAATAATAAAACCATTGGGTTCACTTACAGCCAACTGCAACTGGTAGGTTAGAAATTAGGGGACGGCGCTGTGGCACAGTGAGTTAAGCCACCGCCAGCAGTGCCACCATCCCATACAGGCACCGCTTTGAGTCCTGGCTTCTCCACTTCCAATCCAGCTCTCGGCTTATGGCTTGGGAAAGCAGTGGAAGATGGCCCTAGTCCTTGGTGCACCCACGTGGGAGACCCGGAAGAAGCTCCTGGCTTCAGCCTGGCATAGCCCTGGCCATTGCAGCCATCTGGAGAGTGAATCAGCGGATGGGCCCGTCTCCCGCCTGAACTCTTTCCAGCACAACGCACTGCTCATCTTTGCTGGTTTGCGTCGCCCAGGAATGCAGCCGCCCCCTTCCAATCCTAACAGACCTAGCTGCTCAGCTCCTGCATCTACAAAAAGCAGCCAGACCAGAAAACCAACTTTGCGTGTGTTCATAGGCAGGAGGCTAGCTCCTTTCCTGCTCTCACAGAGCTGAGGGCCACACGACCCTAACAGCACCTACCCAGAGAAATTCCTGTTCCAGCAAAACCTGAAGCCCCGGCCCCTGTCACCCAGCCTCCATCCTGTGCACGAGCAAACCATGGGCCCCTGAGCTCCGTCCCCCGCCCTTCCCTCCCCCCCCCACCTCCAAAAGGCCTGGCCACTTCTGCAATTTCTCTCAGTATTTCCCAAGTGACATCTGTGCTGGCTGCCTTAACCAGCGTGGCCCTGTTAGTCTGCCCCCGTGGGGCCTGCAGAAGCCCCTCCCCCCTCCAAAGTAGCAAGGCTCGGGACAGCTCCCAAGGCCACTTTTACCCATAAAAAGCAAAAAGAGACAAAAGTCCCCAGGTGGAAAAACAGGCTGGTCTATTAGCAGGGCTGGCCTGGGTGACTTCACCTTTAACTATGTCCCCCCACCCAGGGCAGCCCAGCCCACTCTAGCCTTGGTGGGTAGGGGGGTCCTGAGCGTCAGGGGGTCCCCTCCTGGTGGGCAACCATTCTCTTGGAATGAAAAGCCTGGGGAGCATCCCAACCACTCTCCCACTCTGAGGGAGGGTCTGACCCCAGCCCAAGGGGACCCTCCTCTGATGGGTGGGGCACAAGTGCAAGGCCCTACCCCGTGACCCACCCCTGCCTGGAGCCCCCACCCCAGCACAGATGTCCCTCCCACAAAGAGTATGGCAACTCCTGTCCCTCTCCGAGCTCAGATTCCCCTACCCCAGGTACTTAGATACCTGCCCAGGGCCCAGGACCTCTGCCTAAGGTGCGGAGACCCCAGTCCAAGATCGGATCTCTTCACCCTAGGTCAGATTTCCCGCCCCGGGTCCCAGGACACCCACCACCCCCGAATCCCAGCTCAGATTCTCCCCAGCCCCAAGTTCCGAGACCCCCCCCCCCAACTCAGGGCTGGAGACCCCCACCCAAGGCGCGGAGACCCCCACCCAAGGCGCGGAGACCCGGGCCCAAGGTCGGATCTCTTCACCCTAGGTCAGATTCCCCGCCCCGGGTCCCAGGACACCCACCACCCCCGAATCCCAGCTCAGATTCTCCCCAGCCCCAAGTTCCGAGACCCCTCCCATCCTAACTCAGGGCTGGAGACCTCCACCCAAGGCGCGGAGACCCGGGCCCAAGGCGCGGAGACCCCCACCCAAGGCGCGGAGACCCGGGCCCAAGGTCGGATCTCTTCACCCTAGGTCAGATTCCCGGCCCCGGGTCCCAGCACAAGCCCCCCCAGCGCAGGTCCCGAGACCCCGCCCGCGCCGGGGCCCGCGCACTCACCTCGCCGCGGCCGCGCGCCCGGCCGGCTGACGTCCCCGGCGGCACAGGCAGCGCCGAGGGCAGCCCGGCCGCCGCGAGGCCCCGCGACGAGGGCGACGATGGCGGTGGCGCTGTGGCGGGGGCCCGGCGGGCGCTTCCGGTGGCGGCGGTGGGCCGCGGCGGGCGGGGCGCGGGGCGCGGCGCGGGGCGCTGCAGGTATGGGGGCCGGGGGCTGCAGCGCCGCCGCGGGGCGGGGGTCCGCGGGGGGCGGGGCGCTGCAGGTATGGGGGCCGGGGCTGCAGCGCCGCCGCGGGGCGGGGGTCCGCGGGGGGCGGGGCGCTGCAGGTATGGGGGCCGGGGCTGCAGCGCCGCCGCGGGGCGGGGGTGTGTGGGCGGGGGCGTCCCCGCGGGGGGCGGGGGAGGGGGGTTGCCGCATGAGGGGGTCCCTGTGCAGAGCTGGAGGTCCACGTGGAGGGGCCGCGAGGGCGAAGTGTGGGGGGTGTCTGTGCGGTCCACGTGGGGGTGTGCACAGCCTCGTGGGCAAAAGTCAGGGCAGCTGCTAGCTGGCGAAGCCGAGGCTGGGTCCCTGCCTCTGCTCTCCGAGACGACCCCTCCCATGACCATGGTAATATCCAGGCTCCCGCCCCCACCAAACCTGGCCCCCACAGATACTCATTACCTGAATCAAAGGGCAGCTGGGGACCCCGTGGGTCCTGGGCACTCACTGGTGGCCAAGCCCCTGGGCAGCAGGCGTGGGGGCGGGGCGATGCACACTTGTCTTTCTGGGGCCACCAAGGGACCCTGGCCAAGCCAGGGCAGTACCTTACCTACCCCTGAGCAGAGCCCTGCCTGGTCACTGTAGAGGGTTCACACCCTGCTCTCTAGGAAACACCCGCCTCCCCCCGCAGCAGGCCCCAGCACCCCCATCTGCCAAGGTGAGCCCAAGCCCATGCACAGTCCCAGTCCCCAGCTACACATGCACACGGTGACCACCGTTCCCCCTTCTGGGCTCGTGGACCGTGGGGCAGAGCCCCTGCCTCCTTACGTGAGCAGGGACAGGTCAGGGCTTGGTGCAGCTGTGGGAGGCGGAGCAGATGACCTTGGCCAGTGTGAACTTCAGGCAGATGGCTGGCTGCGCCCCCCTCCCCCCCCCCCCCCCCCCGTAAATGGGCGGGGCTGTTATTTTTGAAGCCCTAGGGAGCTGGGCAGGGAGGATGGCCCCCGCAAAGTCCTGGGAGATGGCCCTGCCTTGGAGGGACCTCGGGTCGCTGCTGAACCCTTGGGACCTCGGATGGAGCACCCCACCGGTCAGAGCTGCTGGACTGCCTCTGTCCGGTGGAGACATTGGCCGGCAGGGAATGCACTGTGGGAAGGAGCTGCCCAGTGCTTACTCCCGGCTCAGGGCCTCCAGGCTTCCTGCTCCACACGGTTTATCACACCCAGTGGCTCCCGCTGGTGTGTGTGGTTGCCTGGGTGGGGAGCAAACCGCCCAAGTTAAGCCCAAGGTCCGTGTGGCCGGCTCTGATAGCAGACCGTGGGACACAGTGCAGGGCTTCGGGGCAGGACAGCCCAGTTCTGGCGACAGGGAGGACAGGCCACCTGCAATGGAAGGTAGGGGTGTTCTGGGCGATGCCTGGGGACCCCCTGCCCCACCACAGAGCAATGGCATAGGAGAGAGACGGGGTGGGGGCAGGAGGGCTGTCTCTTCTGCCAGAAGTGGGCCTTGGTTTCCTGGGCGCCTGTCAGAGCCATCAGAGGCCTTGGGGCATTCACTGGGAGCATGCGTGGCACTGCTGGGAGTCCCCAGAAGTCAGCGGTGACTCCCGTGAACACCACATCCAGCCCGCCGTGTCTCATGCCGGCTGCTGGACGGGAGCTGGGTGGGGGAGGCCGTGGGCCTTTTTAAAACTTTATTTATTTGAAAGAGTTACACAGAGAGAGGAGAGGGAGAGACAGAGAGGTCTTCTATCTGCTGGTTCATTCACCAGATGGCCACAAGGCCAGAGCTGGGCCGATCTGAAGCCAGGAGCCAGGAGCTTCTTCCAGGTCTCCCATGAGGGTCCAGAGGCCCAAGCACTTGGACCATCTTCCACTGTTTTCCCAGGCCATAGCAGAGAGCTGGATTGGAAGTGGAGCAGCCAGGACTTGAACCAGCACCCACATGGGATGCCAGCACTGCAGGCGGCAGCTTTACCTGCTGCACCACACCCCAGCCTTGAGTATGCACCCCCCCTCCTTTACCTCATAGCATCAGCCCCCTGCAGATTGCTTTGTTTCCATTATTTTCCCTCCTTCACTGGGGGTGAAGGGAGGTGGGGGCGGCTGGTGCCTCCTGCTGGTCTCCCCAGCCTGGGGCCCAGGTCAAAGCACTTCTTTTCACCCCCCCACGACTTCCTCTCTGGGGTGGGAGAACCCCTAGTTCTGCCGGCAGCTTGCAGACTGTAGATAGATGGCGCTCGCTGCAGGGTTGGAAGGCTGCATGGGTAGGACCTGAGCTGCCTGCAAGGTGATGTCACAGCAAGCTCAAAGGAATAAAAAGCTGCTGCCTGCGACTCCGCCATCCCATACAGCTGCCGGTTCGAGTCCCGGCTGCTCCACTTCCCATCTAGCTCCCTGCTAATGCCCCTGGGAAAAACAGCAGAAGATGGCCCAAGTGCTTGGGCTCCTGCCACTCGTATGAGAGACCTAGGAGAGTCTCCTGGCTCCTGAATTTGGCTGAGCCCAGCCCTGGTTGTTGCTGGTCATTTGGGGAATGAACCAGTGGATGGAAGACCTTTCTCTGTGTAACTCTCACTTTCAAATAAATAAATAAATCTTTAGAAATTAACAAAAAAAAAATGCTAGGGCCTGGGCCTGGGCAGCTCTGACCGTGGCCTGGACAGTCTTCTCTCACGGGTCACGCTCAGCAGACGGGCACTCAGGTGCCTGCCTGTGCCCCCGGCTTCCATGAGACATGGCTGCCCTTTTATTTCTTTATTTTAAAGATTTTATTTATGTATTTGCTGGGTCGGAAGTGGAGCAGCTGGGACTCGAACCGCTGCTCATATGGGATGCTGGCGCTGCAGGTGGTGGCTTCACCTGCGGCACCACAGCACAGCCCCCTGTATTCTTGGGTAGCTCAGAGAAGTTGTGGGGGGGGGGGCGGGGTGTGGTTTGCAGAGGTCATCACACACCCCACTGCATGTTCAGGGGCCAGGTGTGGGGTCATTGCGTTCAGCTCTGATGGCGTTGTCACCTGTGACAGCTGCAGGGTGGGGTCTCCTTGGTGATTAAAGAGCTATTGCCCCGACCTGTGACCAGACCAGGCTTCGTGCCCTTGAGAGATGTTAGGGGCCCTTCCAGGTCTGCTTTCCTTCTCACTCACCCCCTTCCCCAGCAGGGCAGCCGAACTATGACCTCCTGGTGATCGGCGGGGGATCCGGCGGCCTGGCTTGTGCCAAAGAAGGTAGGTGCCCCGTGTCCCGTGCCCCGGCTGGTGTGGCAGGGCCTCCAAGCTTTCGGGGCCTCCTGGAGAGGGTGGCAGTGTCCTTTCTGCAGAGCCTGTGTCCAGGAGCAGGTGCCCCTCTGTAGCCTGCCAGGGCCATCCCAGACGCCACCTTGCCGTGCCCTGTGTGCCGCCACCCCGGCTGTGCTGTGCTGCAAGTCCCAGTGGCCGTCCTCAGCTTTCTTCACGGTGGCAGCCCACCCAGGGCTCCCGGGATCAGCCCCCCTAGCCGTCACTCTCAGCTCCCAGCTCTCACACCCTCCCCAGCATCCTCGACCTTTTTGCAAAGTGACACACAGAGAGAGAGCTTCCATCCACTGCTGCTTTGCGCCCCAGATGCCTGCGACCAGCCCGGGCTGGGACCAAAGGACGGAGAGCCTGGAACTCCATCCGGGCCTCCCTCATGCGTGGTGGGGGCCCAAGGAAGCTGGATCGGAAACACGGAACAGCTGGGGCTAGACCCAGGCACTGCAGTGTAGGGTGCGGGCACCCCAAGTGGCGGCTTTACCCGCTGCACCACAATGCCTGCTCCTCCTCCCGTCCTTTGGATGCTTCCAGAAGGTTCTTCCTTCCTTTGCTTCAGCTGCGGGGGCTCGCTCGCCTTCCCAGTCTTTGCAGCCCCCCTGAGCTGTGTCCCCTGCCGTCCCCTCCTGCCACCGGCTCCCTGTCCTTGCTCCCAGCGGAGACGCGGGCTGCACCCTGACCCACCCACGGATATTACCAGGTAGCACACAGATTGGCTGCTCTAGGGGACCCCGTGCCCTGCTGCAGGGGTTCCCAGCCACCCCGAAAATATGGGCAGCGATGCGGAAGCCGATGTGGGTGACTGACAGGTAGAGAGAGGCGGGGCCCAAATGAGAGGGTGACCCCCTGGCCCTCTGTCTTCGAAACCGTGATTCTGGGTACAGCCTCGCGTTGTTCAGCCGCTGGCACGGCTCTGAGGAAAGTATCCTGGGCCGATGTCTTCGTCATCCTGCAAAGAGCAGAGTGTGTGACGCCAGCGCGGACGGCACCGGGCCGAACAGTCTGTGAGCCGGTGTCTGCATGCAGCCGGCTGCTGCTCCCCGAACCCTGTGTGGCTCCCAGGTTCCAGGCATGTGAAGGAGATCCTCCATCCACTGCCTGGCTTCTGTGCCGGCCTGCGGCGGGCAGAGGGGGGGCAGGAGCCTGGGGGTCGGCCCCTCGCCAGCCCTTGGAAGCCAGGAGCCAGGAGCTTCTTCCGGGTCTCCCGGGTGGGTGCGGGGGCCCAAGGACTTGGGCCAATTTTGCTGCTTTCCCAGCCCCATTACCAGAGAGCTGGATTGGAAGAGGAGCAGCCAGGACTCGAACTGGTGCCCATGTGGGATGCTGGCACTACAGGTGATGGCTTTACCTGCTTCCACAGTGCCGTCCCCAGCTTTGTTTAAATGTAACCAACATGCCACAAACTGTGCATACTTTTTTAAATTAAAAAAAAAAAAATTATTGAGCCCAGCGCTGTGGTGTAGTAGGTTAGACCACTGCCTGCAGTGCCGGTTCCCATGTGGGTGCCAGTTTGAGTCCCAGCTGCCCCACTTCCCATCCAGCTCTCTGCTGTGGCCTGAGAAAGCAGTGGAAGATGGCCCAAGTGTTTTTGCTCCTGCACCCTCATGGAAGACCCAGAAAAAGCTCCTGGCTTCTGGCTTCAGCCCGGCTCAGCCGCAGCTGTTGCAGCCATTTGGGGAATGAACCAGGAGATCAAAGACCGCTCTGTCTCTAACTCTGCCTCTCAAATAAATAAATCTTTAAAAAAGAGATTTATTTATTTATTTGAAAGCGTTAGGGAGAAGTGGGAAGTGAACCAGATGTAGCACTCTCTCTCTCTGTTTCTCTCTCTGCCTCTCAAAAAAAACTCCCATGGAAGGTCCCAAAGTGGATCAGTTGTCATGTAGCGTGTCTCTTATCTAGGTGTTTTTTTTTTTTTAATATTTATTTTTATTTATTTAAAAGAGTTACAAAGAGAGGGAGAGAGAGGTCTTCCATCCTCTGGATCACTCCCCAAATGGCTGCAATGGCTGGAGCCGGGCCAATCCGAAGCCAGGAGCCTCTTCCAGGTCTCCCACGTGGGTGCAGAGGCCTAAGCACTTGGGCCATCTTCCACTGCTTTCCCAGGCCACAGAAGAGAGCTGTATCCAAAGTGGAGCAGCCAGGACTCGAACCAGCACCCTTATGGGATGCCGGCACTGCAGGCAGCCGCTTTACCAGCTGCACCACCGCACTGGCCCGCATGTGTGTATACATTTTAAGTGGGGTCTGTGCTGAACTCGTGGAGTGTTGCGTGCCGTTACTCCGTACAGCTGTCTCCTCTGTTAGGTGCCAGATGCGAGCGATCCCGAGATGATTTAGAGCGGGCGGGCGGGCGGGCGGCGCACTGGTGTTCTGCGCAGACACCACACCTCCTTACGTGGGGCACTTGAGCGTCTGCAGGTGCTGGCACCCTGGGGGGTCCCACGCCGACCCCCTCGAATACCGAGGGCCCACTCTGTTGTAGCCTGCCGCATGCAGGTGTTGTACATCTTTCTGTCAGGTTTATCGCTGAGTGGCTCATATTTTAGATAACAACTTTATTGAGATATAAGTGATACCAGACGCGCGTCCTTCAAAAAGTTCATGGAAAGATGGGCTGAAAAGACCAGTGCCTTTTGGTTTAAAAAGAAAAAAAAAAATCTGAAATCCATGTGCAGTTTTTTTTTTTTTTTTAATATTTATTTATTTGAGAGGTAGAGTTACAGAGAGAGAGGGACAGAGAGAGCTCTTCCATCCACTGGTTCACTCCCCAGATGGCCGCAATGGCCAGAGCTGTGCTGATCTGAAGCCAGGAACCTGGAGCTTCTTCCGGGTCTCCCATGTGGGTGCAGGGGCCCAAGGACTTGGGGCATCTTCCACTGCTTCCCCAGGCCATAGCAGAGAGCTGGATTGGAAGAGGAGCAGCCAGGACTAGAGCCGGAGCTCATATGGGATGCCGGCGCTTCAGGCCAGGGCATTAACCTGCTGGGCCACAGCGCCGGTCCATTTTTCTTTTTTCTTTTTCTTTTTCTTTATTTATTTTTTTGACAGGTAGAGTTATAGACAGTGAAAGAGAGAGACAGAGAGAAAGGTCCTCCTTCCGTTGGTTCATGCCCCAAATGGCCGCCACGGCTGGTGCTGTGCCACTCTGCAGCCAGGAGCCAGTTGCTTCCTCCTGGTCTCCCATGCGGGTGCAGGGCCCAAGGACCTGGGCCATCCTCCACTGCCTTCCCGGGCCACAGCAGAGAGCTGGACTGGAAGAGGGGCAACCGGGGCTAGAACCCAGTGCCCCTATGGGATGCCGGTGCCGCAGGTGGAGGATTAACCAAGTGAGCCACGGTGCCGGCCCCCGCCGGTCCGTTTTTCATAATAGGCGTTTTCCTTGAAGTTCCTAAGATGCTTGTGTGTATGAGTTCATCTTTGAGGTGCGCGTGTGCAGCGTGACTTCCTGTGGACGCGCAGCCGCGCAGCCGTCTCGGTTCTGGGCGCTTTCCTCTGGCCTCTGGAAAATTCTGCTCCCTCCTCCAGCCCGGCCCCACTGGTCACTTCCTCCCTCTTCTTTGACCTAAATGTTTAGACAGCAACTGGACGAGAGCGAGTGCGTGTCAGGACTGCAGCGTCTGGCCGGGCCGCTTTTGTGTGCCCCTTTGTGAGGTGACGGACGCTGGGCGGTGGCCCAGGCGCAGTTTGTGGCCGCTGTGAGCGTGTGGCTGCCTGTCCCGCCCCGTGGTAACCCTGAGTAGCCACTGCAGGAACAGTCAGGCTGTTTCCCACGGCGGCTGCACCTTCACCTGCCCACCCGCAGTGCCCAGAGTGCCAGTTTCTGCACCTGCTGGTTGTCTGCCCTCAAAGCCGCCCTGAGTGGGTGTGGAGACGTGACTGCTGTGTGTGGTTCCTGGTGCTTACAGATTTGAGCATCTTTCATGGGCTTGTTGGTCATTTGTAGCAATCTTTGAAGAAACGTGTGTGCAGGGGCCAGCACTGTGGTGTAGTGGGTAAAGCACCGCCTACAGTGCTGGCGTCCCATACGGGCACTGGTTCAAGTCCCGGCTGCTCCACTTCCAATCCAGCTCTCTTCTATGGCCTGGGAAAGCAGTGGAAGATGGCCCAAGTGCTTGGGCCCCTGCACCCATGTGGGAGACCAGGAGGAAGCTCCTGGCTCCTGGCTTTGGATAGGCACAGCTCTGGCTGTTGTGGCCGTTTGGGGAGTGAACCAGTGGATGGAAGATCTCTCTCTCTCTCTGCCTCTGCCTCTCTGTAACTCTGCCTTTCAAATAAATAAATCGTAAAAAAAAAAAAAAGAAAGAAAGAAACATCCGTGCAGACTCTGTTTTTAAAAGGTCTTTTTATTACTGAGTTTCAGCATTTTTTCTTCTTTTCAATACTCGTGTTTTCTTTTTTTTAAGATTCATTTATTTGAAAGAGTTACAAAGGGGGGGGGGCGTGGAGAGGTCTTCAATCCGCTGGTTCGCTCTCCAGATGGCTGCAGCGGCCGGAGCTGTGCTGGTCCGAAGCCAGGAGCCAGGAGCTTTTCCCAGGTCTTCCGTGTGGGTGGGAGCACTTGGGCCGTCTTCTGCTGTTTTCCCAGACGCATTAGCAGGGAGCTGGATCGGAAGCGAGGCAACTGGGCCTTGAACCAGCGCCCATGTGGGTTGCTGGTGCTACAGGCGGTAGTTTTACCTGCTATACCACAGCGTGGGCTGCCGTAAGTTTTCTTAAAAAATGGTTTTGTGGCCGGCGCCAGGGCTCAATAGGCTAATCCTCCACCTGTGGCACCAGCACTTCAGGTTCTAGTCCCAGTCGGGGCACTGGATTCTTTTTTTTTTTTTTTTTTTTTGATAGGCAGAGTGGACAGTGAGAGAGAGAGAGAGAGAGAGATAGACAGGTCTTATTTTGCTGTTGGTTCACCCTCCAATGGCCACTGTGGCCGGCGCACCGCGCTGATCTGAAGCTGGGAGCCAGGTGCTTCTCCTGGTCTCCCATGGGGTGCAGGGCCCAAGCACCTGGGCCATCCTCCACTGCCTTCCCGGGCCACAGCAGAGAGCTGGACTGGAAGAGGAGCAACCAGGACAGAATCCGGCACCCCGACCGGGACTAGAACCCGGTATACCGGTGCTGCAGGCAGAGGATTAGCCTAGTGAGCCGCAGCGCTGGCCGGCGCCGGATTCTGTCCTGGTTGCCCCTCTTCCAGGCCAGCTCTCTGCTGTGGCCTGGGAAGGCAGTGGAGGATGGCCCAGGTCCTTGGGCCCTGCACCCGCATGGGAGACCAGGATAAGCACCTGGCTCCCGGCTTCAGATCAGCGCGGTGCACTGGCCGCAGCACGCCGGCCGCAGCGGCCATTGGAGGGTGAACCAATGGAAAAGGAAGACCTTTCTCCCTCTCTCACTGTCCACTCTGCCTGTCAAAAAAAAAAAAAAAAAGGAAGTGCAGACAAGAGCACAGTTCCCACCTGCTTGTTCGCCCACCCGCTTGTTCACTCTCCGAACGCTGCGTACGTTCGCAGGAAGCCCGAGCTGAAGCAGAGTAGCTGGAACTTGAACCTGGTACCCCAGTGTAGGATGGGAGTGTGCCATGTGTGCTGCATCACCTGCTGCTAGCTTTGTGCACCAGACCCTTAACAGATCCATACTTTGCAAACACTTTCTCCCGTTCTGTGGGTTGTCTTTTGGTTTTACGTGGGGGTGGGGGCAGAGAGAGAGAGGGAGCTCGCTTCTGCTGGTTCACTCCCCCAAGCCTGCAGCATTTGTGTGGAGCCAAAGCCAGGAGCCAGGAACTTAGTCTCCCGTGTGGATGACAGGAACCCCAAGCACCTGAGCCATCCCTTGCTGCCTTTTGGGGTCTGTGTTAGCAGGAAGCTGGAGTCAGGAGCCGGAGCCAGGAGCTTCTTCCGGCCTCCCACGTGGGTGCAGGGGCCGAAGGACTTGGGCCATCCTCCACTGCTTTCCCAGGCCATAGCAGAGAGCTGGATTGGAAATGGAGCAGCCGGGACTTGGACCGGCGCCCATATGGGATGCCGGCACTGCAGGCGGCAGCTTTGCCCGCTATGCCACAGCGCCACCCCAGTCATAGTTGCTAACAGCCACACCCTGAGTGAGTTCTGTGGTGTTTCCTGCACTTCCGGTTCAGGAAGTTTAGGTCCAGCACGGCCCCCCAGGCCGTTATATCCAGGGCCCCAGTGCGGATGCTGTGCCCAGGGCCGGATGGAGGACCTGCTACCTGCCCTGGTTCATGACGGCAGAGTTGGCCTCACGGCCTGGGACCGGTGGCCCTGAGTGGCCTCAATCACGGCTGGGAGGGCAGCCAGGAGGCTCCATGGGGTGGGGGTGGGGCTCTGCCAAGTGGTTACGCCAATGAGGAGGGCCCTGGAGAGCTGGTGGGTGGCGCAGCTGTGTGGCCACCATGGCAGGGTCAGAGGTCACTGGCATTGCTCAGCAGGTGTCGCTGGCCCTCTCTGCTCTGATCTGGGCCTGCGAGGCCCCCGGGAGTCCACGGTTCCCTAGCCCTAAACCAGCTCGCTGTCGGCCTCACCTGGCGTTGTCTTGTCATTGCAGCCGCCCAGCTGGGAAGGAAGGTGGCCGTGGTGGACTTTGTGGAGCCTTCTCCCCGAGGTGGGCGCAGAGGCGGGGGAAGGGGTGGGGGGGTGGGGGTGGGGCCGGAGTCACTCAGCTCCCTTCCCTACTGCCCGTGGTCTCTGGACAGGGCCCTGTTTCTAGTCTCTTGTTTTTCAAAGATCGATTTATTTGAAAGGCAGAGTTACAGAGCGAGAAGGAGAGACAGAGATCTTCCATCCTCTAGCTGGTTCCCTCCCCAGATGGCCACAATGGCTAGGGTTGGGCCATGCCGAACCCAGGAGCTTCTTCAGGTCTCCCACACAGGTGCAGGGGCCCAAGGACTTGGGCCATCCTCTGCTGCTTTCCCAATCCATAGCAGAGAGCTGGATCAGACGTGAGCAGCCGGGACCCGAACCGGCGCCCATATGGGATTTCGGTGCTGCAGGCGATGGCTTTACCTGCTATGCCACAGCACCCACCTCAGCCCACCAAAGAATTCTTAAACACCCCAGAAGAGCAGGGAACCCCTCGGGGCGCCCTGGATGGCAGTTGCAGCTCGCCCCCCTCCCGCAGGCACCAGGTGGGGCCTCGGCGGCACCTGTGTGAACGTGGGCTGCATCCCCAAGAAGCTGATGCACCAGGCGGCTCTGCTGGGGGGCGCAATCCGAGACGCCGGCCACTACGGCTGGGAGGTGGCCCAGCCCGCCCGGCACGACTGGTGAGCAGCCCGCGGTGCCACATCCCCAGTCCTCTTCTGCTTCCCTTGGGAGGAGGGGGCGGAGGGTGGCTGTTGTCGGTGAACACTTCTGGACAGCCAGCCGTTCTCAGCCCTGGCCACACTGGGAGATGTCTTCCATTGTCACTGGGGGAAGGGCCTGCTGCACCTGCTGCGTGGAACCCAGGGACGGCGGCACAGGGCAGGCGAGGCGTGGTCCTGGCTCAGCGATTCTCAGATGGGCTGGGTGTGCAAATTGGAGGTGCAGAGTCCCTGTGTTGGTGGCTGTGAGACAAAGCCACCCCTCTGCCCTGGCGCCAGAGCTCCCAACAGCCCCAAACCTGGACAGAGGCGCGGCTCCCCTGCCCACCCCACCCCGACCCCCGTGCAGGAGGGTGGCTGTCGCCAGGCCCCACCTTTGAAAGCACTTCTGGCCCACTGACTCTGTTCTGTCGTTACCAGGAGCAAAATGGCAGAAGCTATTCAGAACCACATCAGATCCCTGAACTGGGGGCACCGCGTCCAGCTGCAGGAGAGGTGGGCAGTGCTGCGGCCGCCCTGGGACCAGGGGGAAGCTGACGAGGAGTGGGCGGGCCGGGGCCAGCCCTACAGGCCTGAGGTCCTCGCAGCACGGGAGGGCCAGGGTGGCTGTATGACCAGACAGGGCTGGGCCAGGAGGCGACCCATGGAGAGGAGAACCTGGGGAGGCCTCCAGGTGCCTCAGGGGGGCACAGCTGGGCCCGGGCCACCGTGGCAGGTGCCTCCTCCAGGCAGGCCCCCAGCGGACTCCCCAGGCCAGCACAGAGCTCGGTTCTCCCTGCCTTTTCGCTGTGCTCTATTGCTTGCCCTGAGCGCGCCGTGTCTTAGCCCTGCTGCCCAAGGTGCCCCAGGCTCACCTGCAGCGCAGCCCACAGAGGCAGGTGCAGGGCTCGGGGTTCAGGAGAACTTCTGCAGGCTCGGGGGGGGGGGGGGGGGCGGCTGCTCCTGTATCCCCACGAGCCCGGCATTGCCATCCTGATTCCAGAGTGTGGTTGTGAGCGGCCGTGTAGCCTGCTGCTCCTGTACCCCCACGAGCCCGGCATTGCCATCCTGATTCCAGAGTGTGGTTGTGAGCGGCCGTGTAGCCTGCTGCTCCTGTACCCCCACGAGCCCGGCATTGCCATCCTGATTCCAGAGTGTGGCTGTGAGCGGCCGTGTAGCCTGCTGCTCCTGTACCCCCACGAGCCCGGCATTGCCATCCTGATCCAGAGTGTGGTTGTGAGCGGCCGTGTAGCCTGCTGCTTAAAAACAACATCTCACATTATGCTCCCTGGGTGTGGTCCCAGCTCAGGCGCCTGACTCCAGCTTCCCGATATTATCCCCCGGGAGGCAGCGGTGATGGCTCCAGTGGGTGGGTCCCACGTGGAAGACCTGGGTGGAGCTCCCGGCTCCTGGCTTTGGCAGGCATTCGGGGAGTGAACCAGCAGAGGGGAGTTCCTGGCCTGTCTCGTTTCATTGAAATGAAATCAAACACCGTAGCCGGCGCCGCGGCTCACTAGGCTAATCCTCCGCCTAGCGGCGCCGGCACACCGGGTTCTAGTCCCGGTCGGGGCACCGATCCTGTCCCGGTTGCCCCTCTTCCAGGCCAGCTCTCTGCTGTGGCCAGGGAGTGCAGTGGAGGATGGCCCAGGCCCTTGGGTCCTGCACCCCATGGGAGACCAGGATAAACACCTGGCTCCTGCCATCGGATCAGCGCGGTGCGCCAGCCGCAGTGCGCTACCGCGGCGGCCATTGGAGGGTGAACCAACGGCGAAAGGAGGACCTTTCTCTCTGTCTCTCTCTCTCACTGTCCACTCTGCCTGTCAAAAAAAAAAAAAAAAGAAATCAAACACCGTTAGGCTGCGGAAGCCTCAATGGTCCCATTCTCCCGGCTTCACTGCATCCTTGAAGACCGAGGGTGGCACTGACTCGTTGGACACCTCGGCTCCCCATGGAGCACCCCGAGGTGATAAGGACTGGCTTTCAGAGCCTGGCCCTGTTTCCAGGCCTAGTGCCGGCTGTCGGGACCACTCCAAGCTGGTTTCTGTCCCCGCCTTCACACCTGTGGTCACAACGTCACCCCCGCCTCCCCTCCAGACATGCCAACACGGCTGTCCACTCACTTCCTGCCTCACCTGAGTCATGGACACGGGGTGTCTGCCTGGGTGGCCGACTGGAGATCACCTTGGAGCAGTCTGCACAGAGCACGTGCGCGCGCACACACACACACACACGGAGTGGGGGCTTTCACTTGCCGATTCACTCCCCAAATAGCCACAACAGCCAGGGCTGGGCCAGGCCAAAGCCAGGAGCCAGGAACTCCATCCAGGTCTCCCACGCGGGTGCAGGGGCCCAGCACTCTGGCCGTCTTCCTCTGCTTTTCCCAGGCGCATCAGCAGGGAGCTGGATCAGAAGTGGAGCAGCTGGGGCTCCAGCTGGTGCTTGTAGGGGATGGTGGCGTCACAAGTGGTGGCTTTACCCACTGTGCCACTGCGCCAGCCCCAGGGCTCTGTAGTTCATCCCAGCGGTGATCTTTGGGGTGCAGAGGAACCAGCCCCCCAAGTCTTCACAGTTCTCACTACTGTTCTGATTTCTGCAGGAAAATCAAATACTTGAACGTCAAGGCCAGGTTCATCGACAAGCACACGGTTCTTGGTGTTAGTAAGGACAAGAAAGAGGTGAGCGCCCAACTCGCCCCGCCCCGGCGGCTCCCACGGGCCCTGGGCACCAACTCCGGGCTGTGTGTAGCCTTGCTGCCTCTCGGGGGTTTGCACACTAAGCTGTGCGTGGCGTCACCCCTGCCCCTGCGTGCAGGACAGCGTGTGGGGCTCGGCTCGGAGGGGACGAGACGGCCATGTGCCGGCGTCGTGGGGCCTCTGAGCTGCAGGCCACCCTACAGAGCAGGGCGCTCCGGCGTACGGGCGCCACAGCGTCCCCGTTTGCAAAACCCATGGCTTCTTTGGTGTCTCCTGCAGACTCTGCTCTCGGCGGATCACATCGTCATTGCCACTGGAGGACGGCCCAGGTACCCCACGCTCGTGAGTGTCCTTGCCTGTCCCTGGCGTTCATCCCAGACTCCTCCCCTCCCCCACTCCTATCTCCCCCACGCCTATCGTCGCCTGGCTGTCTAACGCTGTCCGGGGACAGGAGATGGCAGCGCCCACCACGTGGCCAGGTCCTCGTGGGGCCTGTGGGAGGGAGCATCCGGAACTTCCTCAGGTGGGCAGGCGTTGGGGCGCAGCAGGTGAAGCGGGGGCTTGGGACAGTGCGCCCCCTGGTGGCAGTGCATCCAGCTCCCTGCCAAGGCTCGCTGGTGTCCTAGTTCTCCCTCTTCCCTGAGCAAACCCCAGAAACACCTGCCTTCTTAATTTTTTTTAGCCAACTGGGATCCTAAACCGCTTGAAATCCACTTCCTGCCGGCCTGCACATCTGGCTCACGGGCCACCGAGCGGGCGCTGGACCCTGGGGTTTTTCCGCTGGCTCGGCCATCCTGGGCACGGAGCCCTCGGGGTCCACCGGCACCCTGAGCCCGGGTCCTGTGCCCGGGGCGTGGATCAAGGGTCCCAGAGAAAGCCGCCAGCCCCACACCCGCCTGGGAGGCGCTAGCCTGGGAGGTGCCCGGGTTGGGTGGGGGCGGGGCAGTGGCCCGAGGGGGCCAGGCCCTGAGGCGGTGTCACCATGCATGCCCCTTCCCCTCCTGCAGGTCCAAGGTGCCTTGGAGTACGGGATCACAAGCGACGACATCTTCTGGCTGAAGGAATCCCCCGGAAAAACGTAAGCCCCAGTGCGCATGCGGGCCGGGTGAGCGAGGGACCTTGGCCCCTTCCCTCGTCCCCTTCCGAGGGAAGAAAGCTGGTTGCTTGGGGGACACCCCTCCCCTCGCCCCGCAGTGCAAGGGCTGCAAAACCCCCGCGCGGGGTTTCATGCACGCAGGTTCCCAGGGAGACCACCAGAGGGCGCCAGAGGCCCGTCCCACGGCCGCCAACGCTGGTGGCAGAGCCCCTGAGGTGGCCAGGGGCGGCCCAGGCCTGTCCGCGCGAGTGGACACAGAGCAGGGGTGCTGCTGTCCCTGAGCTGGGAGCCAGGCCTGCCGTGCGGACCGCAGGCTTCCCCAGCTCCCGTCTGCAGGGAGCCGGGGTCAGACCCAGGCGCTTGTGTGCAGGTGCGGGTGTGGGTGTGGGTGTGGGCTGTGGTCACGGTCGCCAAGCTTACCGGGCCCGGCCTGGCCTTGCGCGTTTTTCCTGTGGTGACCAGACACACAGGTCACGTGCCGGCATAGCCATGTCTAAGCGTGCACTCCCCGGCCTCGGTGCCACACGCAGCCTGGGCCCTGGGCGCCCTGTGAACGCAGCATCATATTCCGGTGCCCTGGGAGACTCCCCTTTTGTTTATGGTGGTCACCCGCTGGTGGACAGACACTTGGTTGCTGTGGGAGGGATACAGGGAGAGGGAGAAGGAGACAGGGAGAGGGAGGAGGAGACAGGGAGAGAGAGAGGGAGACAGGGAGAGGGAGAGGGAGACAGGGAGAGAGAGAGGGAGACAGGGAGAGAGAGAGGGAGACAGGGAGAGGGAGGAGGAGACAGGGAGAGGGGGAGGGATACAGGGAGAGGGGGAGAGAGACAGGGAGAGGGAGAAGGAGACAGGGAGAGGGAGACAGGGAGAGAGAGAGAGAGGGAGACAGGGAGAGGGAGAAGGAGACAGGGAGAGGGAGACAGGGAGAGAGAGAGAGAGGGAGACAGGGAGAGGGAGGAGGAGACAGGGAGAGAGAGAGGGAGACAGGGAGAGGGAGAAGGAGACAGGGAGAGAGAGAGGGAGACAGGGAGAGGGGGAGGGATACAGGGAGAGGGAGAAGGAGACAGGGAGAGGGAGAAGGAGACAGGGAGAGGGGGAGGGAGACAGGGAGAGAGAGAGAGAGGGAGACAGGGAGAGGGAGAAGGAGACAGGGAGAGGGAGACAGGGAGAGAGAGAGAGAGGGAGACAGGGAGAGGGAGGAGGAGACAGGGAGAGAGAGAGGGAGACAGGGAGAGGGAGAAGGAGACAGGGAGAGAGAGAGGGAGACAGGGAGAGGGGGAGGGATACAGGGAGAGGGAGAAGGAGACAGGGAGAGAGAGAGGGAGACAGGGAGAGGGGGAGAGAGACAGGGAGAGGGAGAAGGAGACAGGGAGAGGGAGACACGGAGAGAGAGAGAGAGGGAGACAGGGAGAGGGAGGAGGAGACAGGGAGAGAGAGAGGGAGACAGGGAGAGGGAGAAGGAGACAGGGAGAGAGAGAGGGAGACAGGGAGAGGGGGAGAGAGAGAGAGCGCGCGCGAGCGAGCTGGCTCAGAAGCAGAGCAGCCGGGACTGGAACCCGTGCTCCTGTGTGGGACGAGGACATAGGTGCAGCCTGCCACAAGCCACAGTGCCTGCCGACGTGTTCCGGTTTCCGACAGTAGCTGTGCCGGTGGAGCGAGCTGATTAGCCACATTTTATCTAGATGAGGGACTTTCTGAAAGGCTGATGGGAAAAACACAGTTCAATCATGAGCTTATTTTGGTACACTTTCCGAAACCCCCGCCGCGTGTCCGGGTCCCAGCGGCCGGCACATCCAGGTCCTCCCCAAACCCCCGCTGAACTCACAGCAGCTCTTCTGCTCCTTTCCCGGCCTGGGGCTTAGCTTTTGATTTGGTGATTTGTTTTTTCATGTAGAAATTTAAAAAAAAATTTTTTTTGTTGAGTTGGTGAATTTTTAAGTTTCAAATTTTTTTAATTATTATTTTTTTAAAGATTTATTTATTTATTTGAAAGAGTTACACAGAGAGAGGAGAGGCAGAGAGAGTGAGAGGTCTTCCATCCGATGGTTCACTCCCCAGATGGCCACAACAGCCGGAGCTGTCCGAAGCAGGAGCCAGGAGCTTCTTCCGGGTCTCCCACACGGGTGCAGGGGCCCAAGCACTTGGGCCATCTTCCACTGCTTTCCCAGGCCATAGCAGAGAGCTGGATCGGAAGAGGAGCAGCCGGGACTAGAACCGGCGCCCATGTGGGATGCCAGCACTGCAGGCGGTAGCTTTACCCACTACACCACAGCGCCTCCCCCTCTTTTTTTCTTCCTCTCTTCGGCTATCTCTGCTCTCTCTGATGATTGTCCCCGTTTTCCGTGCAGGGGGTCTTGGAAAAGTACATAGGAAATGTGCCTTACAAATTTACGAATGGATTAATGGATCTGGTGTTTTGTTTTGGACAGCAAACGTTTTTGATTCAGTTTGTTTTCCACACACGTTTTGCTGTTCACTGGCCTTCTTTGAAAATGAGCGTGTGTGTCATCAGCGTGGGCCGTGGCGCCCACCCCCTGCAGGTTCCTCCCTCCCCTCTGTCCTTGGCCTTATCTCCCAGCTGCTGTTCGTGTTAGACAGACCGATCCCCTGACATGCACGGCCCAGCTACGTCTCAGCTTCTTTTAACTTGTCTTTTTTTTTTTTTTTTGGATGTAACTTAAATCTCTTTTTACACTTAATGGCTTTTAGATTTATTACATGTTCAGAAAGGCCTGTGTCATTCCCCCACCCCCACCATACCCTACTCCCCAGCCCAGGCTCTTTCCAGAAAAATAAAATAAAAAGCCCCTGTATTTTCCTTTAAGCCTTGCCTAGGCTGAGCCTTTATCTTCCATCTTTTGCCAGGATGCCGGGGTCCCCCCACTGGCCGACAGCCTGACCCTCAGTCCCCGGCAGAGCCCCATCCCCACCTGGGGGTCCCGAGTCCCGCCTCCAAGTTTGGCCATGGGGGTCTAGCCTCATTTTTTGTCTTGTCGAACACATGATGCCATGGCCTTGATGGCCATGGCCTTGATGGCCATGGTTATAGTCTCCCGTCCCCACGCCCCCACCCCTGCCCTGGAGGCCAGCCCCTGCCCAGCCCCTCCCGTGTGCTTGGGTCATCTCACCGGTCCCTGAAGGCAGCATTTTGCAAACACTGGTGGTGCATATTTCTCTTCCTTTTCTTTTTCTTTTTTTTGACAGGCAGAGTTAGACAGATAGACAGAGAGAGAGGAAGGTCTTCCTTTTTCCGTTAGTTTACGCCCCAAATAGCCACCTCGGCTGGTGTGCTGCGCTGATCGGCCAGGATCCTGGCTGACCTGCTAGCAGCCAGGTGTTTCTCCTGGTCTCCCATGGGGTGCAGGGCCCAAGCACTTGGGCCATCCTCCACTGCACTCCCTGGCCACAGCAGAGAGCTGGCCTGGAAGAGTGGCAACCGGGACAGAATCTGGCGCCCCGACTGGGACTAGAACCCGGGGTGCCGGCGCCGCAGGTGGAGGATTAGCCTAGTGAGCCGCGGCACCGGCCTGGTGGTGCATATTTCTTGGCAAAGGCTGCTCCCCACTCCTGGAGGGGTGGTGGAGCAGGGAAAGGGGACCCAGCACTGTGGGTGCGCGGTGTTCCCCACCCGCACCCCCGCTCGGACCTGCCCACCCCAGCAAGGTGTGGCCAGGGTTTGGGGGACAGCCCCCACTGTGAGGCTGAAACAAACCTGGCTGGGCTGGGAAGACCCGAGCGTAGGTATCCTGATCAGAAAAGAAACCACGGGTGTTTATTTTCTTCCAAAAAAAAAAAAAACACACACATTTAGGGTTTTTTTTTTCCCCAGAACCTTTCATTTAGAAGGAATCTAGGTATGTTATTGTTTAAGAGGAGGGGGAAGAAAAAAAAGTGTTTGCAATGTATCAGTCACCCGTTCCGTTCTGAGCATGATTTATGTGAGGAAATGTTTTTTTAAAAAAAAAATCACGCTGGCGATGTATCCCCGAACGATGTTTCTGTGAAACACGCCTTTTGTGGGGCCCTTGCTAATGCAAGTCGTAACAGTGTAACGTGGGAGTCACTGTTTACATGCTACATTCCTTGGCCCAGTCAAAATAAGCCCGCGGGGTCTACGGTAGCATTTCTGTATTTTATCAGCTTGGGCTGGGGGCCGGGCGGGCAGGCCTCGGCTCACGCTTGGAGGGGCTGTTTCAGCCAGATTTATTTGCCTTATAAATATTCCCCGTGTTTATTTTAACTCGCCTTTAAAATGGAGCTGAAATTAATATGGACCCCGGGGGCTGCCCCCCACGCCTCCCGGGACCTGGGGGCGACGTTTGGACTTGGCCTCCCGCAGGATGCCCGGGGGCCCGAGCCCCAAGGGCCTTCCTCCTCCTGCCCCGGGAGCAGACAGCTGGGTCATCAGGTGCATCTTCCTGCGTGGGGTGGCCCCGCCCGGGCCTCCTCCCTGGGACACTGCCCCGGGGGCTGAGCGCACAGTCAGAACCCTAACAGGTGGCTGACCCGGGCCAAGCGCCCCCGCAGGCACAGTGGAGGCCAGCGGGACCAGCCTGGAGCTGCCTTCCTGGGCCTGGGGGAAGGCGGGTCTGGCCAGCGCAGGGCCCCGGGGGCACCCCGCGTGGGCACCCCACTGTGCGGGGCAGCAGGGGTGCAGAGAGGGCAAGGTGTGGCTGAGCGGGGCAGGTGGAGGCGGGGAAGGCGGAGACAGCCAGGCCTGAGAGCTGCCTGTGCGCGGTCCCCACGAGGGTGCCCCGCGCGGGGTGCACTCGCGGGCAGCTCGCGGCCCTGACCCCGCCCGTGCTCGGGCTCGGGCTCCGTGGGGCCGCCAGCCTCTGCCAGGCTAGGCCCTGCCCGTGCTCGGGCTCCGTGGGGCCGCCAGCCTCTGCCGGGCTAGGCCCTGCTTGGGCTCCGTGGGGCCGCCAGCCTCTGCCGGGCTAGGCCCTGCCCGTGCTCGGGCTCCGTGGGGCCGCCAGCCTCTGCCGGGCTAGGCCCTGCCCGTGCTCGGGCTCCGTGGGGCCGCCAGCCTCTGCCGGGCTAGGCCCGTGCTCGGGCTCCGTGGGGCCGCCAGCCTCTGCCGGGCTAGGCCCTGCCCGTGCTCGGGCTCCGTGGGGCCGCCAGCCTCTGCCGGGCTAGGCCCTGGGCGGCAGGAGGGAGGGAGTGCGCCTACCCAAGCCGAGTGCTGGGCTGCCCGGCCTCCCTCCGCGCCCCGCAGAACGGAGACCAGCTCCCGCCGAGGGCTCCCCGCGTCCCGGGGCTGGGGGCCCAGGTGCGGCCCGCGTGTGGGTGTCGCCGGAGCGCGGGAGCCAGCTGGAGAGCCCGGGGCTTTGAGGGCCCCAACCAAGGCCTTTGTGGCTGCTTCCTCCCGCCGCCCCCCGAGTCTTGATGGAGAAAGGCCGCCCGGTGGTCTAGGCTGAGCCCCCGCCCGCGCGCCGAGAGCCACGGACGCGAAGACTCCGCGGCGGCCACAACGGCGGCCCCCGCGCTTGGCCACGTCGGGAGAGGGCCTGGAGGGCCGCGGGCCCCGAGACAAGCAAGGAGGGGGCGCTGACGTGACGCTCGTACGCAGCCGCGGTCCCACGCAGGTCACGTTGGCGCCGCCACGCTCTTACGTTGTTTCGGGGCACGCAGCTACGCTCTTCCGGTTACGTTCGCGGGCTGCTGCGCTCTCCTGGCCTCGCGCAGACCATGTTCGCGCGCCACTGCGTTCTTACGTTCCTACGTTCTTACGTTCCTACGTTCTTACGTTCTTACGTACTCTCGGGGACGCGCAGCTCCCGCCCCCACGCAGCTCAGTGTGGTCCTGCGTCTCTGCTGTACGCTCCGGGCCGCAGGCCCGCCGCGCCCGGGTTCTGGCTGTTTCCAGCGGCCTTTCTTCTCTTCCCGTTGGGTTTTGTGACTCGGAAGGTGTGGCTGTCCACGCCTGCGCGTGTGCGCGCACGGACCCATGTGCGGGGTCGCACGGACCCATGTGCGGGGTCCCACGGACCCATGCCCAGGGTCCCCCGGCCTCCCTGCTAGCTGCGGGCGCGTGGCCGGCCCGGCGTCGGAGCCCCGTCCCCTGCCTCGCCGTGAGCCTGGCAGCTGTGTCCCCACTCCGGCGAGGAAGCCCTGGGTGCCAGCTGCTCCCCGCAGGGCCCCTGCAGGAGCATCCCAGGGGATCCGCCGCTTTGTGAGGCGGAATTATATCATTAGTACCTGCCGGGATTAGCGCTGACATCGGGCTTATCCGTCCTTACATCGCCTCCTCGCGTTCAAAGGCCGGAGGGGGTGCTCTGCCGAGCCCACCCACAGGCAGCCACCCCTGCTGGGGCTCCCTCCCGCTCTGCGCTCGGCTCCGTGCCGCTCGGCGTGTGCGCGCCTGTGCAGGTGCTGTGTGCACGCATGCCGACTTGTGTGCACGTGTGAGTGAGTGGGTGCGGGTGCTGTGTTCGCATAGGCCGAGTGTGCACGTGTGTCGTGTTTCCGCAGCCGCGGGTCTGTCTGATTGCACGGGCGCCTGCGTACATTCGTGGGCGCAAGTACCTAGCGTGTGGCGTTGGATAGCAGAAGAGGACTTAAGTTACTCGAGCCAGTACGCGTTTCCAGCGAGTGCCCTTCCCCGCGTGCCCTCACCCCTGCTTCCGGCGCCAGGTCTCCTGCCTGGGCCAGTGCCCTTCCCCGCGTGCCCTCACCCCTGCTTCCGGCGCCAGGTCTCCTGCCTGGGCCCGGTGTGGTGGGCTGGGTGCGCAGGATGGACCCCTGTGCCGGCGGTGGTGGCCCCAGAGCAGTTTGCACAGGGGAACAGTACTAACCCGAGAGCCCCACTCGCAACCCTGTGGGGTGACCTGGGTAGCGCTCCTTTCTGGGCAGGACAGCCCCATGCTGCTCCCGGGGGACCCCTGTCCAGCCGTCGGCAGAATCCCGGATGCCTTGCCCTGAGACAGGTGCGCTTCCTCACGGCCCACACGGCCCTCAGCACCAGGCAATTGCTGCCGCCTCCGGCGCTGCCTGCCGGGTTGCTTCCCCAGCCTGCAGCCCCTGGGCAGTGCTTTGTGCCTCCCCGCAGCGATCTGTTTGAACAGCAGACCCGGCGCTCATCAGCTGGCCGCGCGCAGGCACTGAAGTCTGAGCGAGGGCCCTTCTTGTCCCTTGCGGGGGGACCCCAGCTCCCGCCCCCTCCCCGGGGGGCGGGTCACACAAGTACTCACTTGCTTCTCTCTTTGTCCCTTTTTCTGACAGGTTGGTCGTGGGGGCCAGCTGTATCCTTTGCAAGCAGCTGTCTTGGGACGTGGATGCTCCTTGCATAGGGTGCCCCTGCCCCCCGCCCCAGCTGCCCACCCTCCCCGCATCTGACCAGGCCCTTGTGCCTGGGGGACACTTTGAGGCTGACCTTCCGTGGCTAGGATTTCCTGGAGACTCTTCCTGAGCTGCCACGTTGGGCAGCTGGGAAGGGTCTCCCCCGGGAGCGGCTCTGCTCTGGCTCAGTTCCTCCAGGAGGAGCCTGGAGTGGGGGGAGGGGAGGGTCAAGAGAGGAGCCACAGGGGGGCGGCCCAGGGTCAGCAGGGGCAAGGCGGAGGGAAGATAAAAGCCCTTGCAAGGCGCTAGCTTCTTCCTGCCTGAGCGCCAGCCAGGAGTTCTCCATCACTAAGTGGACACCAGCCCTGGGGCGGAGACCAAACGCCAGAGCTGGGACAGACGCCCCAGGGAAGGGGGGCAGCGCTCAGCCTGGCCCGTGTGGGCCCCGGTGGGAGCCCGAACCCCATCCCCTGCTCCCTGGGCCGTCAGACTTGAGACATCAGGGTGGCGGGGAGGGGCGTGGGCTGCCAGGGTCTCGCCTTTGTTCCTTAGCCTCTGGCCCCAGACGTGGCCCTGGAGTGTGCCGGCTTCCTCACGGGGCTCGGGCTGGACACGACCATCATGATCCGAAGCATTCCCTTACGAGGCTTTGACCAGGTAGAGCCCCGCCGCCCCCAGCCCCCCGCCCCACCTGCCAAGGCCGCTGTGGGCCCCTGTAGTTGCCAGCCGCACCTCACAGGTGCCTGCGTGGTCTGAATCCTTAGAAGTACGCTCTGAGTTGGACGAGCTTGTCAGGAAACGTGGAAACACACACACACACCCGAGGAGGGAGGGGAGGAGCTGGGCCTGCCCTCCCCCCAGCCCCACCTTGCCCCCCACCCCACCACAGGTACCTCCCACCTAGCCCACCTGGGCAGAGCCACTCCTGAGGGGTGCAGGCACAGGTTCGGCTGCAGCCAGCCCCACAACCCACCTGCACGGACACCCTTCCCTGCCAGTGATCAAGGGAGCTGGGCCCCCATGTGCAGCCAGGGTCTCACAGTCCAGGAAGGGGGAGCAGCTGCCCTCATCATCCCCCAAGCCTGTACGCACACCTGCCCCGGCCCTTCTGGGTGGAGAATTGGGGCTCTGTGGCCCGATGGAGGAGGAAGGTTGGGCCAGGCAGGAGGGGAATGGCGTCGGGATTGAGCCCCCCGGAAAAGAGGCTGGCTTTAGTGACAGCTTAGTCAGCTGGCGTCTACAGCACAGACCCACGCACCTGCTGACCGAGGGCAGGGACCCCGGGGAATGGGAGCTGGGAGGGCAGCTGACTACTCTGTCGGGTCAGCCTCCAGCTTCGCAGAGAGCAAGAGGACCCAGAGGAGACAGCCCTTCCCAGCCTCCCAGGAGCCCACCCCCAGGCGCCTGTCTCCCACTGCTGCTCCTGGCCCTCACAGCGCCCCCTCTTGGCTTTGCAGCAAATGGCATCTTTGGTCACGGACCACATGGCCTCTCACGGCACCCGGATCCTGAGGGGCTGCACCCCCTCCCGGGTGGCAAGGCTCCCGGACGGCAGGCTCCAGGTCACCTGGGAGGACCGCACCTGTGGCAAGGAGGACTCGGGCATCTTCAACACCGTCCTGTGGGCCATAGGTAAGGGCGCGCCGAGTGCTGCCCATCTCTGTGTCCATAGGCTCTGGGCTCCCCAGGGCCTATGGACACAGAGATGGGCAGTGGGAATCCTGGTCCCCTCTTCCAGTCACCGCCTGCGGATTCCCCCTGTAATGCGGTTCCTGGCGCAGGGCTGAGGGGAGGGTCAGCCTCCACCTGGCCTTCCTCAGCACACTGGGTCACTTCCGTGCCTTTGTCCATCACCGTGTGCCATACTGGGGACACACACCAGAAGGGGCCCTCCCGGTAGCCAGTGCTTCCCTTTGGGAAAGATCCTGACCCCGTGTCCTTGGCCAACTGCACGCAGGTTTTGTGCGTGTCCCACGGGAGCTAAGCCTGGGTGTGTGTGTGTCTAACCCTAGGCGTTCTGACTGCAGCGTCAGACCAGCTGTTTGTGACACGGCGACGATTCAGATCCTTACACTGTTAAAATGGTGACCGCTGGGGTCAGTAGGTTAAGCTGCTGCTTGTGACACTTGGGTCCCATATCAGCACAGGACCAAGCTTCCGCCTGCAAAGCCGGCATCCCGGAAGGTTGCCGGTTCGAGTCCAGGCTGTTCTGCTTGCAATCCAGCTCCCTGCTGATGCACCTGGGAAAAGCAGCGGAAGATGGCCCAGGTGCTTGGGTTCCTGACACCCAACGTGGGAGACCTGCAGGGGACTCTGGTGCCTGGCTGTGGCCTGGCCTAGCCATGGGCATTGTGGCAATCTGGAGAGTGAGCCAGCATGTGGAAGACCTCTCTCTCTCTCTCTCTGTCGCTCTGCCTTTCAAATAAGTATTTTTAAAAACTAGGATAATATATGAGTATGTAAAAAGCTCATAGAAAATGGAATTAAGAGATAAGCTTATTTTGTATAAAAAATTTTGAAATCTTTATATAAATAACAACTACCATTTTTTTTTAAAGATTTATTTATTTATTTGAAAGTCAGAGTTACAGAGAGAGAGGAGAGGCAGAGAGAGAGAGAGGTCTTCCATCCGTTGGTTCACTCCCCAATTGGCCACAGTGGCCGGAGCTGTGCCGATCCGAAGCCAGGAGCCAGGAGCTTCTTCCGGGTCTTCCACATGGGTGCAGGGGCTGAAGGACTTGGGCCATCGTCTACTGCTTTCCCAGGCCATAGCAGAGAGCTGGATCGGAAGTGGAGCTGCCAGGTCTTGAACTGGTGCCCATATGGGATGCCAGTGCTTCAAGCCAGGGCATTAATCCTCTGTACCACAGCACTGGCCCCAGAACTACCATTTTAACTTTTTTTTTTTAATGATTTATTTGTTTGAAAGGCAGAGTGACAGAGGACTTCGTCTGTTGATTGATTTCCTAAATGGCCCCAAGATCCAGGTCTGGGAGGCCCAGAAGAAGCTCCTGGCTCCTGGCTCTGGATCGGTGCAGCTCCAGCCATTGTGGCCATCTGGGGAGTGAACCAGCGGATGGAAGCCCTCTCTCTCTCTCTCTCTCTCTCTGTCTCTCTCTCTCCTCTCTCTGCCTCTGCCTCTACGTCTCTCTAACTCTGCCTTTCAAATAAATAAATAAATCTTTTTTAAAAATTTACTTATTTATTAAAAGGCAGAGTTAGAGAGAGCTCTTCTACCCGCTGGTTCACTCTGTAAATGGTCACAACGGCTGGAGCTGCACCGATCTGAAGCCAGGAGCTTCTCTGGATCTCCCACATGGATGCAGGTGCCCAAGGACTTGGGCCATCTTCTGCTGCTTTCCCAGGCCACAGCAGAGAGCTGGATGGGAAGTGGAGCAGCTGAGTCTTGAACCGGCGCCCATATGGGATGCCAGCACTTCAGGCGGCGGCTTTACCTGCTACGCCGCATCGCTGGCCCCCAAGCCTTTTCATGGTACCTGCTACGTCCCAGGGGTTGCTTTGGGCTCTGCTGATCACTGTGTGCTAGGAGTGGGTGTTGGTGGCCTTTGCAGAAGGTACCATTCTGTAGGCTTCCAGAGGCAGCTCAGGGCCCTGCCTGGCGGGTGTGGGCCGGTTCTGTTCTCACCCTCCTGCTCCCTGTGGCTGTGTGGGCCCATTGTGCATGGCTGACCAGGTGTGTCTGTGCAGACGCAACCCATTGGTCGGTCACCTAGCTGAACACAGAGCTGCTCTGGCGAGGTCCCGCGGGATGGGGGTGGGCGTGGGGGAGAATGGAGAGTGTTCTCATAGCAGGAAGAGACTCCTCCCCAGGGCCTGGGTCTGAGCCCAGCTGAGGGAGGCTGGGGAGGTGCAGCTGGGAGCCCAGTGGGCAGAGCAGAGAGCCTGATGCCACTGAGGCCGGGTGCGGTGGCCGCCGTGCGTGGGCTCCCGTGTGGAGGCTGTGGATTCTCGTAGGGGTGATGGTGGTGCCCGCACCTGTGCCTCCTCAGATACCGGATACCCTCGCCCACCCTGACGTCCGCGCCTTTGGGTTTTGGCTTCTGGTTTTCCGCATCGCCAGTGAACTTGGGTGCCGTAGGTGAGAGTCACCAAAGGGGCCTCAGAACCCCGGGGGCGGCTTCAGAAGCGTCGCCCAGCTCTGCCCAACGGCGTGTGTGGTTGCTGAGCAGCCCGCGGTGGGGGCTGCCGAGGTGCCCGCCGCCCTGGAGGTGGGGGTCCCAGAACCAAATGCTCCTGAAGGAGCCCCGCCTCCTCCCACGGCGCTCTGACCGCGTGGACGTCAGAAGCGAAATCCGGGGCGGGGGATGCACAGAGCAGGTTCGTGAGCCGGCGGAGGGCATCGGTGCCTGTCCACGCCACAGTGTTCACCTGGCCGGAGGAGAAGTTCTGGGCATGTTGTGGGCGGGGACTGTGTCCCAGGGGACACTTGGGACAGGAGAGGGCACACCTGGGACCCAGGAGCCTGCTGGGGTTCCTGTCTTAAATGCCCTCACCCCCGCCCCGTCCCATCAGGGGACCCCTGGCCCTTGTCTTGGGAACAAGGAGGCGGGCCCTGCAGCCAGTGGCAACAGCTTACAGCACCCCCACAACGTATGCCTCCCCTCCCCCACCCCACCTCCCACCGAGTCCACTTTATGTTTTGTGTTTTCAAAAAGCACCCCCCAGACAGTCAGCAGGGCCTGATTGAGCTGGGGGTGGTGGTGGAAGCTTCTTGCAGCCCTTGGCCTCTGACCTTGCTCTCAGAGGGCCGGCTGCAGCAGGCAGGCAGGCAGCGGGGGTCTCTGGCTGGCCTCCTGGGGGCCGTGCGGGCATGTGCGGGCCCTGCTGCTTGCTCACTGACTTGCTCACTGGCTGGCCCGCCTGAGCCAGGTTTTGTAAACACTGGGGAGCCAGCACTGTCTTCTCCCGCTCTGCCCGGATAAGCCTGCACCCCACTGGCAATAAAGGATGATCCTCCAGGAGGCGCCCTGGGGGGCCTGGCATCTGGCGGCCTCTGGCGGGGGCTCCGCAACAGGAAGTCCTCTTGCCCCTGAGGACTCAACACGGAAGGGAACCCGTGTGGGGCTGGGCGCCGCTGCCCCGCTGCCTGTGGCCTGTGTGCCGGGCGCCCTGGCCGGCCGGCCGCCGGCATGGCCCGGGGGCTGCGCAGCCTGGCAGTGGCGCTGCCCCCCCCCCCCCAGTCCTTGATCTCCTGAGGTGGATTAAGCACATTAGCAGTTAAAGCAGTTAATTGCTGTGCAGGGGGCCCCTCATTGTTTGTCTGTGACTCACCCGCCCACACCAGGTGTCTCAGATAATAGACTGGGAACCCGGGGAGGATTTCCTGTCGGCAGATGCGCCGATTACCGCGCTGAGTGAAGGCAGGCAGCCTGCGCCCTCGCTGGCTCTGGCTCGCTGCTCGCGGGGCCGCCGGGCTCCACTTCCCCGCCGCCGCCGAGTTAACCAGTTGTGGCCTGAATCCCGTGCTGTCCGCGCGCATCCGGCCGCCTCGGCTTGGCTTGGGCTGCAGGGAGTGAACACAGAGAGAGCTCCGGGGTGCAGCCAGGTGCTGAGGTGGTCACGGGAGGAGAGCAAGGCCCTTGAACACCTGTCCCCTGCCGGGCGTGCTGAGGAGGTGCCAGAGGCCGGGATGGCCGGGTGCTGAGGAGGGTGGTCCCCAGCCCGCAAGGCCTGGGGGGGGAGGAATCCACCTGCTGCAGCCCTGGCTGCTGAAGCCATTTCCTGTTCCTTGGGCTGAGAAACCCTGTGAGGCCGCCAGCGAGCCCCGGGATGCAGGAGCTCAGCTTCCTGGTGCCTGTGTGCCCCCCGCCTGGAGCCATGAGCAGCCTGACCCCCATGCCTAGATGCCCGCTCTCCAGGGGAGGGGACAGCCTTGGGCGGGTGGCAGGATCGAGCGCCGCTGGTCAGTCGGCTGGCAGCGTTTCACGTCCAGGGACCCCACGAGCGCCTTCTGAATGCACAGCCCGAGGGCCAGGGAGGAGGCCCGGGGGCCTTGCCACCACACCATGTGGACCCCGGACGGTGTGCTGGCAGCTGTGGGAGGCCGGGGAAGAGCAGTGGAGGCAGCGTCCGGCATGCACTGCCCGGCCGTGCACCCTCCGCCAGCCAGGGCCAGCTCTGCGTCCACAAAGTCACTCTGGTCCCTGCGCCATCTGCCCTGCGACCTGTCTCTGCGTGCCAACAGCCACCAGCCTGGCCCTTTTTTTTTTTTTTTTTTTTTTTGAGAAGCAGAGACAGAGACAGATAAAGACAGGTGCTTCCCACTGGTTTACTCCCCAAGTACTCAACAACGGCCTGGGCTGGGCCAGGCTGAAGCCAGGCGCCAGGGCCTCCATCTGAGTCTCTCACGTGGGTGGCAGGGACCTAAGTACTTGAGCCATCACCTGCTGCCTCCCGGGGTGCGTGTTAGGAGGAAGCTGGGGTCCGGAGCTGGGGCCAGAAACCAAACCCGAGCACTTCCGTGTGGGCGTGGGCGTCTTTAAGTGGCATCTTAAGTGCTGGGCGCAGTGCCCACCCCGGGGCTGTCTTTTTACTGAGTCAGATTCCGTGTTTACGGTTAGAGCTTAGTGCAAGCCGATTGAGAACTGCTGGTTTTGCTCCAGCGCAGTGGATACCGAGTAGACCGTGAATTGTGCCACAGCCGGCTGGAAGTCATGATCCTGACACGTTTGTGGTTGTGGCCACCCGCCTCGTGGCACATACGTCCTCCTGAGCCAGAGGCAAGGGCTCCGCACGGTCAGTGGATGCCCGTGAGCTTGCCTGGGAGAGACCCAGGGCCTCACCGCAGCCACCAGGGTGGAGACAACCATCAGGGTTGTCAGCCAACATCCAGTCTGGGGGGCTCATTCATTCATTCGTTCAGGAAATGTCTGAGCCCTGCCCGGGTCCCAGAGACCGGCCTGGCAGGGGCCTGGCAGCAGCCCCTGGGGGATTCTCAGCTGCAGTGAGAGCCCGGGGCTCACTGGAAAGGGGGCCGCTCAGGCACGAGAGTGCTCGGGCATGGGGGGGTACGTGGCCTCAGGAGGGTGGCCCAGGCCACCGCAGGGGCGCTCTGCAGGCCTGCAGCTCAGCAAGCTGCCTCTCGCTCCCACACCTCCATCCATCCCGGCTGCCTCCCGAGCACCCTGGCTGCGTGCATCTGGCCCACAGCCCCCCTCACCCTGCCTGCCGCCGCCGCCAGCGCTTAAATCTCACCTCATTACGCGGATTGGCCTCCGCTGGTGAGAACACGTGCTCCCTGCGGGCGTGAAATCGGAGGGCGCGCCCCGTGTTCCCGCCTTTGGATGAAAGAGGCCGTGATGCTGCCCGCGGCCGGCTGCCTGTGCCCTCCCCCCCCCCACCCCCCCGGCCCAGCAGGGCAGGTAGTAATGACCGGCGCTGCTACTGTCTGGCCCCTGCGGGCTGGAGCTCCCAGGCCAGCGGCAGCAGCTGGAGGAGCTGCTGGTGTGAGCAGGACAGGCTGGCGTTGCTCAGCTGCTGCAGGCTGGTCCTGCCCCCACGTCAGGGCCCTGGGGCTGGGGGAGAGGGGCTGTCCTCCCTCCGGGAAACCGCTCAGAGCCAGAGGCGTATCGGCACAGCATTTTCCCATGTGGTGAGGTCGTCTGTGTGGAGCTGGAATTTGTTTTAGAATTGATTTTTAAAAGATGGGCTTGAAAGCAGAGTGTCCACCTGCTGGTCACTGCCCAAATGGCCACAATGGCTAGAGTTGGGCCAGGCTGAAGCCAGGAGCCTGGAACTCCATCCGGTCTCCCACGTGGGTGGCAGGACCCCAAGGACTTGGGCCATGTTCCACTGCTTTTCCCAGACGCATTAGCAGGGAACTGGATCGGAAGTGGAGCAGCTGGGACCTGAACTGGTGCCCATATGGGATGCCAGCACTGCAGGCTGGGGCTTTAACCCGCTGCACCACAGCGCCGGCCACCACATCTTGTGCTGTGGTCTCGCTGGGCCTCCTCCAGGCATTGCCAGAACAGTGGGCCCCTCTGTGCTTCTGGGGCCGGCTTCTGGCTCCCCCCAACTTGGGCACCTGTTCTCCCCAGCTTCCTCTGAGGCCCAGGCCTGAGCTAAGTGGGGCCTTTGACACCTGCCTGGGCCCCTCCCCCAGGACCTTGGGGTCTGTGGCGCAGTAAAGCCCGCCGTGGAGGCTCAGAGCCCCGTGTCCTGGCCTGCAGGGCCCGTCCCAACTCAGGGTCCCCGTGACCTCACAGCATCAGGCTCCTGGGTGGGGCTGGCCTTCCTGCCCTCCCCAGGCCCATGGGCATAGCAGCCTGCAGGCTGTGGTGCATCAGAGCTGCCATTGCCAGGAGTGGACTTGGCCACTGGCCGCTCACTCCCTCCCTCCAGGAGCAGTGAGGGGAGCGTGGCCACGTCAGACCCGGGCTCCTCCCCGGCTGCCCGCCAGCCTCCAGGCTCCATTTCCCAGTGTGCACGAACAGCACGGACGGTCTCGGGCCATGGGGCCGCCTGCATCCGTGCCTTCCTTCACGGCTCCTGCTTCGTAGTTGGCGCTCCAAATGGTGCTGTTCATCCCGGCTGGCACTGGCCGCCTCGGGAGCAGTGGGTGGGACCCCGCAGAAGGGCGCATCACGCACCTGTGTGGTGACGGCTGGCGGCAGCAGGCCTGCTCAGACACACACACGCCAGGTACTGCAAGCGGCTGTGGGGAGTAGCTTTTAGAAGTTGGTGGGGGGCAGGGGTTGGCACTGTGGCATTTTGGGTTAAGCCTCAGCCACTGACGTCAGCATCCCATACGGACACCGGTTCAAGTCCCTGTTACTCCACGTCTGCCCCTACCTACTCTCTGCTGATGCTCCTGAGCCTCCACGGTGGGCCTCACTGAGCCTGGGAAAAGCAGCAGAAGATGGCTCAAGTGCTTGGGCACCTGCCACCCACATGGGAGACCCAGATGAAGCTCCTGGCTCAGTTCCTGGCTGTGGCAGAACCATTTGGGGAGTGAACCAGCAGATGGAAGATCTCTGTCTGCCTTTAAAAGAAATTTCAAGAATCAAGATGTAAAAGAGAGACGTTTATTTTGGCATTGAAATCCATTTGCAAACAGTTTATGGAAAATGCGCATTATGAAAAAAACCGCATGAAGTTTTAAAATGTTTTAAGTCTGTTTTTCCTTGCACTTTTTGCAGTACCCCCCTGCTTATCCTTGTGTTGTAGCTGCTGCTGGTATTGAGTGCAGCAACACGCGGGGCAGCGCGGTGTTTCATTTGCTCATTTGAGGGAGAGGCAAAGCCAGGAGCTGGGATCAGGAACCCAATTAGTTGAGCCAGCGCTGCTACCAACCGGGTGTGCATTACCAGGAAGCTGGAGTCAGGAGCTGGAACCACACACAGCCCAGGGTTGGGATACGGAACGGGGTGATTCAATCGCTAGGCTAAATACCCCCCACCCCACCCCACCCCCGCCGCCCTGAATCTTTATTTCCTTTGAGACCTCAGAAGAGGGTTTGGCCAGTACCTACAGGGCCATGGTTACCATGGGAACAGAAGGCCGTGGTCTTGGTCTCAGGCCACCAGCCAGCCAGGCATGCAGGGGCTGTGGGTACAACATGGCCCACCCTGGGGCACTCCAGCCCCAGCCTGGGGAGAGGCCTGAGGGCTCTGTCGTGAGCCCCCAGCCCCCTCCTATGCTCTCCGGCCCTGCCCACGGTCCCCCACCCCCACCCCGATCTGGACTGATCCTGACGGTGCCAGCCCGCCTGGCACCCCACTCCTGCGGCTGGAGCCGGCCTCCCGTGAACGTGAGAAGCCCGGCTTAGCTGAGCCCTCCGTGTTTTGACTTCCCGCTCCCGGGGACAGCAGCTGGAGCCTTCAGGCGTCCCTTTCACAGGGCTGCCTGGTCCAGATGTTGGGCGGGGCACTACCCGCCTCCGGGCTGCTGCCCGCGGAATCCCAGCTAACTCCCTCAGCGAGCTGTGGGAACTTTGCCTTTGATACCCAATCGCTTTTGCCATCGAAACATGGCCCCGAACCCTGAGAGCAGCCCGGCCGCGGTGGCCACCCACTGGCAGCTCAGCCAAGATGAGGTCCATATGCTGCCTTCTCCCACCGGGAGCCGCACCCACACCTCCCAGGGGCCGGCATCCTGCAAGCAGGACCAGTTGAGCCAGCTGACCGAGGCATGGGTGTGCCCCACAGCCCAGTCCGTCTGGACCCTCAAAGCCGGGGCTCAGGAGAGAGCTAACCAAGGCTTGCAGCGTGCAACAGCCATAGCACCTGACCGCCTGCTCTTCTCACGTCGGCCCTAGGCCAGCTGCCCAGAGAGAGGGCAGTGGGCCCGTCCCAAGGCCCCGGGCAGGGCATCATCACCTTTCAGCACTGCAGGCCACGGCCCATGGTCTCGGAGGTGGGACAGAGTTGTAAGCCCAGCCTGATTCCTGTGGGAGGGTGCGGAGTATGTTGGAGGCACCCTGGGGTCCCGGCAGAGCCCTGGAGGACGGCACGCTCAGGAAGGGTCACGTGGAGGCTGGCAAGGCTGTCCGCTCACCCGCAGCTGCCAGCGGGCCCATGCAAACAAACCCCGGTACCCCACCTCCCAGCTAGCGCAGCGCCGCAGCCCCGGCGAATCCCGGGCAGGGGTCCTGCGCATGCGTGGCCTGCACACCGGCCCCCACCCCCCGCCTCCTGTTGTGCTCCGTGGACAGATGTCGGGTCCTGTTAGAGCCCGGACCCCTCGGTCCGTGGGGTTTCCAGGCTCCAGTCTGGGACTGGGGTCGGAGCCCAGGACTTTGTATTGCTGAACCGCAAAGAACGCGGGAATTTCCAATTCAAGTTGGACAGTAGAGGGCCTTCACCCCACCCCCACCCCCACAGGTATTTGTTTATTTGAGAATGAGAGAGTGCTCCCATCTGCCGGTCCACTCTCCAAAAGCCTGCATCTGGGAACTCAATCCGGGTCTCCCGGGTGGGTGGCAGTAACCCAGCCACTTGAGCCATCGCGGCTGCTTCCCAGAGCAGCCAGTAGTGAGACGCCATGGGCATGGAACGCGGGCGCTCAGGTGGGATGTGAGTGTTAGCCAGCACTCTCACCGGTCGGCCGAGCGAATGGCGCAGAGGCCGCTGGCTGATTCTTGGTGCTGTCTTACCGTGTGTGCTGTGAAAACTCCGCTTTCCCGGCTGCCTCGCTTCTGAGCCAGCTCCCTGCTAACACACCAGGAAAGGCAACAGGAGATGGCCGAGTGCTTGGGCCCCTGCGCCCTCCCCGGGAGACCTGGGTGGAGTTCAGGCTCCTGGCTTCAGCCTGGCCCAAGCCAGACTGTTGGCAGGCACTTAGGAAATGAACCAGCAGATGCAAGATCTCTTTCTCCTGTCTCTCTGTTTTTTTTCCCTCTCTTTCTCAAATAAATGAGACAAATTTTTGGAAAATAAAACGTGGCCTTGTGCAGCCTCCGGGCTTCCTGCATGCTGTGGCTCCAACCTCAGGTGCGGTCAGAATTGTGTGTTCTAGATTGTTAGCAGGTTTTAGGAATTGTTTTCCTATGTTAAGCCAACTTTATTTTTTTTAATGTGAAAGTCACATGTGAGGTTCCAAACAATGAACGGGGACACAGGGGCCAGTGCTGTGGTGCAGCTGGTTAAGGTCCCAGTGTGCAGCGTCAGCATCCTATGTGGGCGCCGGTTCAAGTCCTGACTGCTCCACTTCCGATCCAGCTCTCTGCTGTGGCCTGGGAAAGCAGTAGAAGGTGGCCTAACTCCTTGGGCCCCTGAACCCACATGGGAGACCTGGAAGAAGTTCCTGGTTCCTGGCTTTGGATCGGCGCGGCTCTGGCCATTGTGGTCATCTGGGGAGTGAACTGGCAGATGGAGCACCTCTTTCTTTCTCTGGCTCTACCTCTCTCTAACTCTTTTAAATAAAATTTTTTAAAAAAATCTTTGAAAAGAAAAAGGGGGCACAAGGTGTGTTTTGAGCAAACTTATTCCTGGCTGTGTTTCCGTCCTCTTCTGGAATCTTCTGGAACCTTCCACCCCTTTTGTAAATGTGCATACAGCACCATGGGCTGTTGGTCCCGGGAGCCCCTGCTGACAGCAAGACCTGTGGATGCTCTAGTCCGTTGTATGAAATGGCATGATGTGTGCATACGGCCTGTACACATTGTCCCTTATTATCTGAGACTGACAGAGAGCTCCCCCTGCCCGTCCACTCCCCAGATCCCTGCATCAGCTGGGGCTGGGGCAGTGGGCACAACCGGGGAGTCAGGAGCTCAGTCTGGGTGTCCCCTGTGGGTGGCAGGGACCCAGCTCCGTGAGCCGTCAGCCGCCACGGCTGAGTCTGCACTAGCAGGAAGCTGGAGTCGGGAGCCAGAGCCAGGGACGGAAGCCAGGTTCTGTGGGTACAGGATGTGGGCATCTCAAGCCAGCGTCTTAGCCGCTAGGCCAAACACCTGTCACACGCACCTCCACATACTTCAGATCATCTCCGGATTAGATACCTCCTTCAGTGTAAATGCTACATCAGCAGTTACATTACTGAGCTGCTTGGGGAACGTCTGCACGGGCACAAGTTTTGCCTCAAATGTTTTCGGTCCACTGTTGGTTGAACCTGCAGGAACAGACTAGCGAGCCTTCTGCACATGCACACACGTGTGCATGTGTGTTTATGTGTGTCACGTGGTCATACATGTCAGTACATATGCACGTGTTGTGTGGGCACATGTGTCATGTGCACATGTTTGCGGCCACATGTTTCATGTGTCCACATGTGCACCACGTGTTATCACGTGTCATGTGTACATGTGCTGTCGTGTGTGTGAATGTGTGTCCCCTCCGGGGCCCCCGCCATGTTCTGCACTCTCTGTACTTACTGTTTGCCCTTCCTGCTTCATCTCAGAGGCCCTTTGGTCAGCACAGCGCCCAGCCTCAGGAAGTCATGGTTCCTGAGCCTTGGGCACGGTGTGCGTAGAGCACCGGCCAGGGCCTGGGCTGGGGCCCACGGAAAGTCCTGGAGTCCCGCGCCCCGAGCTCTGATGTGGGCAGTTGGCGTGTCAGCCAGCACCTGCTCCCTCCCACAAGCCAGAGAGCAGCCCTTGAGACAGGTTCTGTCCTGGGCACTGGCTCAGGCTGCACACAACCCCCGAGCCCAGGAAATACTTTAACACCAGGAACCCAGGACAACACTGCCCAAAGAAACGTCCCCACCCTGCTTCTGTCTCCCCCAGGTCGGGTTCCGGAAACGAGGGGCCTCAACCTGGAGGGCGCCGGGGTGGAGACCAACCCTGAGAGTCAGAAGATCCTGGTGGACGCCCACGACGCCACCTCCGTCCCCCACATCTACGCCATTGGCGACGTCGCCGAGGTACGGCCCCGGGAGCGCCCCCGACCCCACCCCAGCCAGGGTGCTGGCGATGGACCTGTGCTTGGATCGTGGGAGAGACGCTGCTTTCTGCCCAACCCGGGGGTGCTGGGAAGAGCGGGGCATCAGTTGGTCTGGAGTCTCTGCCTTGGGCATACCCTCCCCTCCACTGTCGCCCTATGGCCCCAAAGGGCTGGGGGGACAAGCCCAGGTCAAGCACGCCCGGCCCCGCCCTCCCTGCCCAGCTGTTTCTCTACATCCCTCTGCTGCCGGGGTGGGCGGGGCAGGGAGGTGCAGCTGGGGATGGCGGGGCTCTGCGGCCTGCTGCTCCTGCCACTTCCCTGCCTTGCCCCCTGGCCACAGGGACTGGTGGGGCCCTCGGGGGAGCGGGAGCCCCAGGGTCCCTCCCTGGCCTGGGAGCTGTCCAAGCAGCACTCCCGCCCTTCCCGCGTGCACCTGACGCCCTACAACCTCACGAGCTGTCAGCCTGTCCTGCACCGGCCCCGTGCAGCCCAAAGAAGGAGGCTCAGGAAAGCCCCTCATCCCAGCCTGAGGGACGCCTGCCGCGTCCCCAAGACCCTGTGCGACCTGCCGGAAGCTGCGAGCGGGCCACAGCCACACACCGAATGGCTTAGAGCAGCGGAAGTTCGTTCCCTGCTGCGGTGGGCGTGGTCAGCAGCACCACCCCCACCCCCACCCCGTGAAGGCCCTGGCTGCCACCTCCCAGCTTCCAGTCACCCTGTGACCCTTAGCTTGCTGCTGCATCCCTCCCGCTGCTGCCAGTCCCCGTGCATGCCTGGGGGCCCTGAACCCATCCCAGGACGCTAATGTACGCCCGTTCATCAGGCAGTGGTTGAGTGCCAGCTGTATACCAACGCCCTTTTCTGGGCTTTGCAGGTGACAAGGAGTCAGGTGTCAGAGACGGGGCCCCGGCCCTGCACAGAGCAAGCCTGTGCCCTCAGAAGGTTGCGGGTGCCCCCCCCCCCCCCGCCCCGGAGCCCACCTTGAGGAGGCGGCTAGGGAATGGGAACCTGGTCTGAGGTCCGGGGATCTTGCATGGGGCACCCCTGAGGCCAGTGGGTACAGGTGGCAAATTGCCACTGAGGCCCAAGGGCTATTGCTGCCATGCGCCCACTTCCAGGCCCCGCCCAGGCCCTCCAGGAGAGCAGGCCACGCACACCCGTCTCCGTGTCCCAGCAGGAAGCCTCCCCTGGCACCTTGCAAATGGACGGTCCCCTGGCAGCAGAGCCCAGAGCAGCGCGGTGGGGGCCATAGACCTTCCAGCGGCTGGGAAGACCCTGGAGGCGGGGCTTCGGCCTGGGCCTGCTCTCGTGCCCTGCCTGGTGCATGCACGGATGTTTCCACAGCCGGTCAGCCCCCCCCCACCCCCGTGGAATGCACGGCCGCCCTCCCGAGTTTATCTCTGCGATCTCTGCTCATTCCTGGAATGCTGAACAGCACCTGCATTTCCTGCTGCCCAGTGATTGGCAGCTGGTCCCAGGCTGCCGCGTGCAGGCTCTCCGCTCCCCGCCCGGGGCAGGCACACCCTGGGACAGCGGAACGGGTGTCCAACAGCACGACATTCTGATGCGGGGTTTGTCACAGGCTGGGTGGTGCACGTCCAGCCTCCTGGCAGGAGCGGCTGGAATGCTGGGGCCCTGTGAGCCGGAACGCCCCCCTGTTCACACGGCCGGCCTCTCTCCGGAGCTTCGGTGGGGGCGGCTCGTTTTCTTTTTGCCAGGAAGGAGGTCAGAGCTGCAGAAGCAAATCAGCGCTTGCAGACTTTCCGAAGGGAGCTGCCCCCACGGAGAAGGTGGCGTGGGGGGGGGGGGGGCCCGGTGCTGATGTAACCCTGAGTTTCTTCCCCCAGGGGCGGCCCGAGCTGACCCCCACGGCCATCATGGCAGGGAAGCTCCTGGCGCAGCGGCTGTTCGGGGGGTCCTCAGACCTGATGGATTACAGCAACGTGAGTCCTCGCCCACGGCCAGCCTGGGGGACACCCAGCGCCCCGGCTCCTTCCCCTGGGGTGAAGGGTCTGTGTGCTGCACGTGTGGGTGCCGGAACATGTGAGCGCGTGTGCAGGTGTAAGGTTGTGCACATGTGTGTGCGTATGTGTGTTTGTGGGCACATGTGAGCGAGTGCGCTGTGTGTGCGGCTGTGCGAGATGGCACACGTGTGTACCTGTGGGCACGTGTGAGCGAGTGCGCTGCGCACACGTGTGCGGCTGTGCGAGATGGCACACGTGTGTACCTGTGGGCACGTGTGAGCGAGTGCGCTGCGCACACGTGTGCGGCTGTGCGAGATGGCACACGTGTGTACCTGTGGGCACGTGTGAGCGAGTGCGCTGCGCACACGTGTGCGGCTGTGCAAGATGGCACACGTGTGTACCTGTGGGGACGTGTGAGCGAGTGCGCTGCGCACACGTGTGCGGCTGTGTGAGATCGCACACGTGTGTACTTGGGGGCACGTGTGAGCGAGTGCGCTGCGCACACGTGTGCGGCTGTGTGAGATCGCACACGTGTGTACTTGGGGGCACGTGTGAGCGAGTGCGCTGCGCACACGTGTGCGGCTGTGTGAGATGGCACACGTGTGTACTTGTGGGCACGTGTGAGCGAGTGCGCTGCGCACACGTGTGCGGCTGTGTGAGATGGCACACGTGTGTACTTGTGGGGACGTGTGAGCGAGTGCGCTGTGCACACGTGTGCAGGTGTCACATCTGTGTGGATTTGTGTGCAGGGACGTGTGTGAGTGCATTGTGCACACGTGCAGATTATTGGCGTGCATGTGGGAACATCTACATGGTACTTTTGTCCCCATGCGCCACTGTGTGTGATGGCATTGTGCCCTGCATGGGTTTGTATGTGGAAGCATGTCTGAGTGCGTCGTGTACATGTGTGTGCAGATCATTTGGATCAGCTCAGAGTGTACGTGTGTGGGTTTGGGAACATCTAACGTTAGTACGTTGGCACACGTGTGCCGATGCACGTATGATCTCATTGTGCCCCACGGATGTGCGTGTGTGTGAGTGTGGAAGCATGTGTACGAGTGCATTGTACACACATGTGCGGATCATTGGTGTGAGCTCACTGTGCACACGTGTGCATGCATGGGGGTGTGGGAAGGCTCCATGCACACGTACACACGTACACATGTACACATGCTTGTCCCTGTGTGCGTTTTCCTGCACACACGGACAAGCACACAAAAGTGATTTAGCACCAGGAGTGTGGCCCAGGTGAGTGACTCCGCCCACCGTGCCTGTGCCCTGCCAGCCAGCACATCGGCAGGCCAGGCCACCGTCACTGTAGGGGGGACCTTGGATTTGGGGGGCCGAGGGGCAGACCTGACTCGGATGTGCCTTGCAGGTCCCCACGACCGTCTTCACCCCGCTGGAGTACGGCTGTGTGGGGCTGTCGGAGGAGGAGGCTGTGGCTCGCCACGGACGGGAGCAGATTGAGGTAAGGGCTACCGCTGCTGCTGGCGCCCTGAGCGGAGGTGCGAATATGCCTGCTCCCCAGGGGGCAGGGCGTGGGGGCCCCAGAGCCACGATGGGCTCTCGGGAGGGCAGCCCCACAAACAAGGGAAGGCCGAACCGGTGGCAGCCTTTGCCATGTGGCCAAATCTCACTCCTCTGGTCCAGTGGCCACTGCATGTCGTGGGAGTGGGGTGGGGAGACCCTAGGCTGCCTCAGCGCGCCAGGAGGCACCAAAGAATGGCCTCGGCACCCAGCAGCCTCCACTCCCCCACCTGCCGTGCTGCAGGGGCACCCACCACCATCAGGGGTCCCACTGCGGCACCCCCAGCTCCCTGACCAGATCCCAGCGTGTCCAGTGCTTGTCACTGAAGGTCCAGGGCCGGGTGCCTTGGTGGCTGCCCCCGCCACACCCCACATCCTGAGCCCCATGCTACCTGGAGGGGCTTCTCCCTCCTTAGCTCCCCTCCTGCCTTAGGTTCCTGCAGGCAGCGCCCCCCACCCTGCTCCGGCCATGCTTCCCAGCCTCGAAGCCCCCCGACACTCCCTGGGCAAGGCTGTGTCTGGGGGAGGGGTGGGGTCTGCCCCAGCAGGCATGGCCGTGGCCCTGGGACAGCCACAGAGCCTGCTGGGAAGCTCTAAGACCTGCCAAGCCCTGGAGCCAGGACCACAGCGTGGTGGATTCTCGCTGCCGAGATAAACGGGGCCTGTGCGGCTGGGGCAGCATCCCGGGCTCTGGGCGTGTCCCGCACCCTGCACCACAGGCCCTGCACCCTGCACCCCATGTCGAGTGCCTCCATCCGTGGGACAGGCCCGACAGGGCAGCCTTCCCGTCCCCCCACCCCACCCCGCCCCACGGCACTGGGTTTGCTAATTTTGTTTGATCCGTCCTGAGCGCGCTGGGACACACGCTCTCGGCATTCTATAACGCTGTGTTATGTTTCATGATGTTGAATGGCCAAACCCTTCTGTTTGTTTTCTTTTCGGCTCCGTCTTAGCTGGAACAGTGTTGTCCGGAGCTCCATTAATTAATAGTGGCTGTGCCACACATGTGTGGGCCCCCTGCTCATTTGTTACTCGGCCACAGCTCCCTCCCTCCCCTCCCCGTCCCGCCTCCCCACTTCTGGGTGCTGAAAGCCTTCATCCGACAGCTCCGGTGTGGCCGGGGCTCACCCTGGCCCTCGGCCGCCTGGCGCCTGCCGCCGCCTCCTCCTCCTCCTCCTCCTCCTCCTCCTCGTCCAAAAGCGGGCCGGGTGAGCAGCAGGGAGCCCCGGGAAGGCTGGGTGGCTGCCCCCGCCCGCCAGGCCGAGCACCCCGCTCCGTGTCCACTGCCCACCGTGGCCCTGCCCGGTCTGCTGGGGGCCCTGTGTCCACCCGAGCCTGCGCACGCAGCCCAGAGGGAGTCCCCTGGGGCAAGGCTGATTTTTGAGGGGTCCACCCTGACAGTGGGGCAGGGGGTCTCTGCCCCCTGAGGAGCGGCTGTGGAATGTGCCCGGAGGGAAACTGGGAGGCTCGGAAACCTTCCAGGCCCAGGGGCGTGGCAGCCTGGCACCCGCCCTGCAGCTGTCACTCACAGGGTCCCGGCCCTGGGTCCGCCCCACAGTCAGCCACTTGGTGACGCTGTTCACAGCCAGGGAGTCCTCATCGCGGCCACGCCTGCGCCCCGCCCCAAGCCCCTCCCCGCCCATGCAGCCAGCCCCTGGAAGCCAGCAGACGCCCTGCGGCCCTCGCTATGCTGTGGCTTCCATCCGTGTCTTGTCACTCAGGTTTATCACGCATATTACAAACCTCTGGAGTTCACGGTGGCCGAGCAGGACGCGTCCCAGTGTTACATAAAGGTGGGCGTTGCCCTGGCGTGTGGGGGGGAGAGAGGGAGAGGGGCGGGGCGGGCTGGGGCGGGGATTGGGGGGAGAGCCCTGTGTGTGCCTGCAGGGCGGGGCGGGCTGAGACCTGGCCCTGGCTTTCCAGATGGTGTGCCTGCGGCAGCCCCCACAGCCCGTGCTGGGCCTGCACTTCCTCGGTCCCAACGCTGGAGAAGTCACTCAAGGATTCGCGCTGGGGATCAAGTGAGTCCAGAGGGACCCTGGCTGCTCCGCCCATGCCGGTGCCTAGTGTCCCAGGCGCCGGCTGCTCCGCCCATGCCGGTGCCCGGTGTCCCAGGTGCTGGCTGCTCCGCCCATGCCGGTGCCCGGTGTCCCCAGCGCCGGCTGCTCCGCCCATCCTGGTGCCCGGTGTCCCAGGCGCCGGCTGCTCCGCCCATCCTGGTGCCCGGTGTCCCAGACACCGGCTGCCCCCCACCACCACCACCCTGTGGAGCACCTGCTGCGTGGCCTCACCCATGCTCGCAGCAGGGACTCCCACGGCAGGTGCTGGGGGGGGCAGCTTCCTGTCCAGCCAGACGCAGGGTGTCCTGCCATCTTTCTTTTCTGCTGGGTCCAGGTCTGCAGGGGCCATGTCTGGGGACTTTGCAAGTTCAGCCTTCTGGAACCTGGGCGTGGCCTCTGCTGAGGGTCCCGGTGTTCTGTTTGCCGTGTGTGGCAAGTGCTGAGAGGAAGAACAGGAGCAGGGGGTGGCCAGGCTGGAGCGAGCCAGGGAGGCATGGGGGTGGGGGGCAGGGGTGCCGCTCGGCCACTGCGCAGGTGTTCTGGCTGCTGGTTGGAGAAGAAGGCCGGCGGGGGAGGGGCTGTGAGGAGACCCTGTGGCTTCCGAGGCCTCCCCAGGGCGCAGGCTGGCATGGACACGCCTCCCCCTGGCTGACTCCCTGTTGGCCCCCGATGCAGGTGCGGGGCCTCCTACGCGCAGGTGATACGGACGGTCGGCATCCACCCAACCTGTGCCGAGGAGATGGTCAAGCTGCGCATCTCCAAGCGGTCAGGCCTGGACCCCACTGTGACGGGCTGCTGAGGTTAAGCCGCCATCCCTGCCAGGCCAAGGGCGCACGGCGCAGTGCCCACCCCACCCCCAGGCTCCTCGGGGGGTGCCCAGACCCAGGTACCCAGGTGGCAAAGGCTCGAGGACAGAGCGTGGGAGGTGGGGAGGTGGAATGTGATGGATCCCTCCAGGTGTGTGGTTAAGGCTGCACCTGCCAAGCCACTCGGAATGGGGGGGGCGTCCAGGTCACGGGTTGGGGTGGGGGCTGAGAAGCAGGGTGCCCCAGGAGCCCAGCCTGGTCGTGGCTGCTCCCCACGTGCATGCAGTGTGGAAGGGGCTGGGCCCAAACCCACAGTGCTTGCCCAGAGGGTGCAGACGCCACCTTGTGCGTAGCTGGCAGCAGCCCGAGCCTGGGACTGTCCGTGGCTGCAGCTCTGGCCTGGCCCTGCTGCCTCTCATCTTCTGACCTAGCACCCTCCGAGCCTCGGCCCTGGGCTAGGACCCTGGCCGGGGCCGTGTCCTGGGCCCTGGCCAAGCAGCAAGTGCCACCTAGGCCTTGAGATGCCCTGGGGGGCAGGCTCCAGGGTGTGAGTGCTGGTGAAGGGGGCTGGGTGGGTATGTATGTGTCCAGCCTGCCGGGCCGCAGGCCTCAGCACAGGACCTGCTCCCACACGGGACCCCGGGGCCCTCCCAGGCCAGGGCCGCCTCTGAGGTGGCATAAGCACAGGGCGTCCTGAGAACACGGGCACCGGAGTGTTAACACCTCGCCCAGCGGCACCGTCAGAGATGCCAAGTGCAGGGCCCCCCGGGGCTGGGGCTGGGCCCCCTGCCACAGGCAGCTCTCCACAGAGGGGGCTGATCTCATCCCTCCTTCCAGGGTCCCTGCATGGCCAGGCAGATGTGAGCAGAGGGGCTAGCCTGGCCTCTGGTAGCCCGCCCTCTCCCCCCGAAGAGCTCGGAGCAAGCGCCCACTTGTGCAGCTGCAGCCGCTGTGTGCCCTGCAGGGATGGCCCCATGGGGTCGTGAGCCCCTTCTCCTGCACCCTGCCCCCTTCCTCCTGGGGCCAGGCCCCTGGCTCCCCACGCCAGCTGATGACGGCCTGGGCAGAAACCCACCACGTGGGCTGTTCACGTCCGATCAAACCCCCTGGCGTCTCTGGACTGCAAATAAACAATTTCTTTCCTAGAGTGTGGGGTTCTGCTGGTGCTGCCCCCTCCCCCAGGACTGTCACCCCCACAGGCCCTGCTGGCAGGTGGGGGCGTGGCATAGGTACCTTTGGGCTCCCAGCAGCCACCACGAGGGAAGAGGGGCCGGCCCTGGCTCCCACCACCACCCCCATCCCTCTGGGAACCCTTGACCAGGTCACCCCTGTGGCCTCCAAGCCAGGAGAGCGGCCAAGGCGAGCACAGGCGGCCCCAGCCTGTGCTCCGCAGCCGCGGGAGCCAGCAGGGCCGCTCCAGCTAATCCCACGCATTGAGGCTTGACGGGCTGAGGGCGCGCCTGCCTGTCACTCACCTGCACCCAGAGACGGCGCTGACAGCAGCAGGCAGGGCCGGGCTTTGTGCTGGGGCTTTAGCGGCGGCTAAGCTCATGTCTTCCTTAAGAAAACATCACTTAGTCTGCAGGCCCGAGAGCCCTGGATGGGACCCTGCTTGTCAGCCACAAAGGAATGTCTCCTGCAGCCGTGCGGCCCGGTGTGAGGCACGGGGCGCGCACAGCAGCTCTCAGACGCCCAATTGAGACGCCAAGTGCAGAGCCAGATCAGCCGTGTCCCATTTAACGCACGGCTGGTGACACGCTCTGGGATGGCTGAGCTCCTGCCTAACGCACCCCCCCCCGCCCCCGCCCCGGAGGCCAACAGCAGGGCCTCCCTCTGGGTGGCGGCCAGGCAGGGATCCTGCTGAGCCTCGGGCCTGTGTGTGGTGCAGCCGGTGAAGCTGCTGCCATCCCGTGTGGGCTCCGGTTGCTCCACTTCCGATTCAGCTCCCTGCTAACAGCTTGGGAGAAGCAGTGGAAGATGGCCCAAGTACTTGTCCCCCCCCTCCTTTTTTTTTTTTTTTTTTTTTTTTTAAGATTTGTTTTGAAAGAGAGATCTTCCATCCATCCACTCACTGGTTCATTCCCAGATGGCCACAACAGCCAGAGCTGAGGAGCTAGGAGCTTCCTCCCGGTCTCCCATGGGAGTGCAGGGGCCCAAGCACTTGGGCCATCTGCTGCTGCTTTACCCAGGTGCATTAGCAGGGAGCTGGATCGGAAGTGGAGCAGCCGGGTCTCGAACTGGCGCCCAAATGGGATGCCCGCATTTGCAGGCAGTGAGTTAACCTGCTAAGCCACAGCGCCAGCTACTTGGGCCCCGTCACCTATGTGGAGGACCTAGATGAAGCTCCTGGCTCCGGCCAGGGCCCAGGCCATTGTGGCTATTTAGGGAGTGAACCAGTGGATGCAAGGTCTCCCTCCTGCTCCCTCTCTAACTGCCTTTCGAAGATTTTTTAAATGCCGTAGCCTGCATGGGGGCCTCGGTCCTACGCAGGGGCTCCCTGTATGTGGCCTTTCTCCCGCCAGGGGGTTCTGGGTGCCCCTTTCTGCCCAGCGGATGCTGCTCCAGCATTGGTTCAGCCAGGTCCCCCGCAGCCTGCGCCACTGCCTAGGAGGGACTGAAACCAAACAGCCCACATCCCAGAGGCCTCGGATCCGCTGGCTCCCTCCACGGGGACCCCTGCCCTCCTGGGAAACGGTGGGCAGGGGTCCAGCTCTGCTCTGAACGACCCAGGCTCTGCCTCCACCTGGGCCCTGGGATGGAGATGGGGGTTGGGGGCACAGGTCCAGAGCCTCCATCGAGACAGCTGTAGAACCGTCCTGAGAACCGGGGCCCTGGCGGGGTGCGCAGATGGGTGGGTTCCGCAGGAGCTGGGGCTAGGTGGACAGTGGCGTCTGTCCTTGGTGTCCCTCGGGACTGCTGAGCTCCAGGCTCACTGCATACCCGGCGGCCCCCCCCCCCCACTTCTCTGGGCCTGCCCCTGCCCTGTCCCCTCCTCTCAAGTGCTCTCCACGTGGCCCGGGGGCCGCCTCCCTGCCGCCTTTGCCTGTCTGTGGTGCAGTGAAAATATGATTCTAATTCCTCGGATCGTTCCATGTAACCTGCAATTACCCCCCCCCCCCCCGCCCCGGCAATGTCCTGCATGCTCCTGCCTACTGGGGATTGTGGGAGGAGGCGCAGGGAGAGGGGGCAGCCTCGCCCTCTGCGGGGAAGTGGGGAGTGGCCTCCCACCCACCCCCATGCACTCTCCCTTTGCCACACCCCCTCCCTGCTGGCTCACAGGTCCTGAGCACCCACCCCGCCCCGGTGTAGATGAGGAGCCTGCAGGGGAGGGATGACTGACAGCTGAACGGGACGGGGGGGGGGGGGGGGGGGTCTTGAGGAGGAGGCCTGGGACTGAGGACAGCGTGGAGGAGGAGGGCAGTAGCTCACAGGGGCAGCACCTAACAACCCTGCTGGCTGGCTGGATTGGGCCCTGCAGGTGGAGGTGCCCTGTGGGATTCGCTCATTGCAAGGTGGCTGCTTCAGCCCCAGGTACGGGCTTGTCCCCGAGTCCCTGTGCTTGCTCCTCTCACCTCCCCTGGCCTGTGGCTGCTGCAGCCCACCGGTGCTCAGGCACACCCTGGACCCCCCTCCCCAAACACCACCTGGCCCTCAGCCCTGGGTACCAAGCTGCCTGGAGCCATAGGTGACCCAGAACCTCCACCAGGGCCACCAGAGACACGGAGCAGAGCGCCCCTGCCAGAGGCCCTCTTGCCCACTCCTGCCCGCCCTCTGCCCTGAGGCCGCTGGGGGGGACCCTGCATGTGGTGGGACAGCCCAGCAGGTGCCCAGCCTGCGCGCAGGGACCCCCGTGGCTGAAGCATGGTCCGTTCCAGCAGGAAGTGTCTGAATGGATTCGCCTTCCAGATGGGACCTGAGCTAGTGGGCCTGGCTCACAGGGACCGCCCAGATCTCAGGAAGATGCTGTCCTGGGCCCACAGCTCGCAGACTGAGTGAGCACCTTGCAGCTGGCAGGTGCGGGGTGGAGGTGGGGTGTCCTGTCTGCAGGGGGCCACCTGGAGCCCCACCCTGCTCTCACTGTGCACTTGCTTAGCCTGGCGTGGGTCATTGTTGACTGCTGATTCCATTCCCAAGCGTCCACAGCCCCCCAGGGAGCGGCTTCAGACCCATTCTGGGGACTCCTGCATATTGACGACCCCGGGCTGGGAAAGGAGCCCCTCAATCTTTGGGCGCCTTGCCTGTGCCTCCCCCTCCATTGCTGCACCCCGAGCCTCTAGCCAGCTTCCCCTTGGTGCTGGTTCCCGTGGAACCCAGAGGCACACGGCCTGGGCCTGGGTGCCTGTTCCTTCTCCCCCTGCTTGTCTCTGGGCTGCCCTCCTGGACACTGCCTTAGGTGCTTCCTGTACCAGGCAGGGGCCAAAATCAATCAACAGGGACGCACAGCAGCCGTCCCCGGGCGTGTGTGGTGGCGTAAAGGTGGTTGGGAAGATGCTGCTGGGCCCAGGCCCAGGACTCGGGGAGGGGTGGCTCCCTGCTACTCTCTCTGCCCCGTGACGGAGAGATCTTCCCAGGGGGCTCCCCCAGCTCGGCTCTGCCCGTGGCTGGGACCAGCCTCCCCAGTGGGCCAGTGAAGGGCAAATGGCAGAAGCCTGCCCAACAACAAAGCCAGTATGTCCAGCAGGGAAGGAGAACTGCCTAGATGGTTCTAGATGGTTCTTCAGGCAAGGATGCTCCAAGAAACTGCGGGAGACCTTGGGGGGAGGGGGCAGGACAGGGCGCTCCTCAAGTGTCCCCTGCAGGCACAGGGGGCCCATCCGCCAGCCCCGCTACCGCAGCTGCTGTGACTGCCTCCTGTCTCTGGGATCCACCGTGGCAGGCTGAGGGCGGCCACACCTCCCTGTCTTGCCCCTGTCCACCATGCCCACTGGGGACGGCTGACTGTGGGAGCTCACTGCTGGTGGACACTCTGGGCAGACCCAGCAGTCAACCGTGCAAGGGAGGAAGGGAGGAGAGAGGAGACTTGAGGCCTTTGGAACCCGGTGAGCAGCCAGGGTTGTGGCCCTCCGGCCTGGGCCTGGCACCTTTGCCCTGCCCCCTCCTCGCCCCTGTGTCAGTCTCCCTGTCCCCCATCTCCTCACAGTGTGGCCTTGGCTCTCTGAGAGCGTTCAGGTGTCTGGGGCTCTCTGCGTGTCCCAGGTTCCCAGCAAGCACCTGTGTCGTGAGAGCAGTGAGGCCCCCCCCCCGGCCCCCCTCCGCAAGCCCGCCTAATCCCAGCCCTGGTGCGGTTTATGGCGCTCGGGTTACCCTAATCCCGAAACCCAAGCTGGGGCTGCAGTAGCAGCCGCGGCCTCCTTCCCAGGGCCATCTGAGGCACAGCAAGGGGACTCCCTCTCGGGGACCCTCTGTGCCGGGAGCTGACTCCAGGGACAGGGTGGGGAACCAGGTCCAGAGGGGTGACAGCCCTACCCTGGTAAACCCTGGTGAGTGCGGCCGACAGCCAGGCCCTGGGCTGCCTGGCTGGAGTAGGTGGGGGTGGGGCAGGTGCAAAGCCAGCAGTGACATCAGAAATGATGGGCAGAGCAGGCCCGGCTCAGGCCAGGCCTCTAGGGTTTCACGGGATGCTGCTCAGGCCTCGCACTTGCACAGAATTAAACTTCTCCCCCCACTAATAAAATTGGATCTTCTTGGCTTATAATTGATGATCAAATGACACCAAATGCCTGGGAATCGCGTGGGGCCTATAAACAGGGCGGCAGCCTGAACCTGTCACATGGGAGCTGGGGGGGGTGGCGGGGGTGGGAGCCAGCTGGGCCCAGCTTCTGGCCCCAACTGCAGGCGTCCCCTGCTCTGGAGGGCCCAGCCCTGCCCTGATCACCCCAGCACAGGGCCGGGAGCACCCACAGCCAGCCTCTTTAAAAGCGAGGGACGCAGGTCTCTGGTGGATCGCCCCAAGGCAGACACTGAGCCCCTGCCCTGCACGGACAGGGCTGTGGGGCCCAGTGTCACAGGAGCCAAGTGACGTGTGGATGTGTTCCTCGGGCCTTGCCACTTGGTGAGCGAGAAGACAGGCCCGGGCCCCCCGGGGTCCCCGTGGTGCGCAGTGGAGCAGCCAGGGCTCAGGCGGGTGAGCAGCCGCCGCCCCGCCGCCATCCCACACCATGGCCACAGCACCAGGCCCCTGCCCGCGTGCAGAGAGGCTGAGTGGGAGGCGAGCCCTCCACCAGGCTTCAATGGCTCATTGTTCTGCCCCTGGTGGCTGAATTGGGCCGGGATTATAATAATAAAGTCCAACCGGCAGCCAGCGCTTGGATTTCCATAGCTCAGGGAGTATTTGATTTTCAAAGTCTTGTATAAATGGAGCAGGTTGTTCCTGACAACTTTGCAAGTCCCAGCCCCCCTAGCCCCCCCACCCCAATCCAGTGCTTTCATTCTCTCCAAAGGTGGGTGTCCTAGGGGCCTGCACAGTGCTGCTGTGGGGTGAGCCACTGATTCCCGGCTGCTCCACTTCCTGTGCAGCTCCCTGCTATGGCCTGGGAAAGCAGCAGGAGGTGGCCCAAGTGCTTGGGCCCCTGCACCCACGTGGGAGACCCGGATGGAGTTCCAGGCTCTTGGCTTCGGCCTGGCCCATCTCCAGCAGTTGCAGCCACGTGGGGTGTGAACCAGCAGATGGAAGCTCTCTCACCCCTCTCTCCCTCTCCATAACGCTTCCTTGCATATATATATATATATATATATATATATATATATATATGCGATAAATTTATATATAAAACAAAAAAGACTCAGAACAGGGTCTGCCCTCCAAGAAACCTTCCCTGATGCCTTGCCAAGGTGAGGCGGCTGCTCAGGGTTCCTAGGAGTACTGTTTGCTACTCAACAGGTCACTTCCTCTCCTAGGCTAAAGGGTCCTCCACCTGTTACATCTCTGTCCTTAGTGTGATGCCTGGCACATAGTAGGTGCTCAAAGCATAGCATGGCTCTCAAGGATGCATGAAGGCTAATTTTTTTGTTAAATGTTTACCTGTTTTCATAGGTATGAAAGAGAGAGAGGGGCTGGCGCTGTGGCGCAGTGGGTTAACGACCTGGCCTGAAGCGCCGGCATCCCATATGGGCACCGGTTTGAGACCCAGCTGTTCCACTTCTGATCCAGCTCTCTGTCTACTATGGCCTGGGAAAGCAGTAGAAGATGGCCCAGGTCCTTGGGCCCCTGCCCCCACATGGGAGACCTGGAAAAAGCTCCTGGCTCCTGGCTTCGGATCAGTGCAGCTCCAGCCATTGCAGCCAATTGGGGAGTGAGCCATAGGATGGAAGACCTCTCTCTCTCTCTGTCTCTCTCATCTCTTTGTGTAACTCTGACTTTCAAATAAATAAATAAATCTTTAAAAGAGAGAGAGAGAGAGAGAGTGTGTGTGTGTGTGTGTGCTGCCATCCCGCTGGTTCACTCCCCAGATGCCCACAACAGCCGGGAGTCAGGACTGCACCAGGTCTCCCGTGCGGTGAGTAGGGAGCCATCCTCTGCTGCCTGCCAGGATGCATTAGGACTGGTACTGGAAGCAGGCATCCCGAGCGCAGCCTGCGCCACTGTGCCACGGCGGGCGCCTGCCCCATGTGTTGTTTTCAGACATGCACGGTGCCCTGCTCTGTAAGGTCCCAGGTGTGCGCTGTGCCCATGCCCTGTGGCTGTGGAGTTCGGGCTGTGGTTCCGACTTGACCTGACTTCCTGCAGCTCACCTCCTGGTTCTCATTTACCAAGGCCACAGGACACCAGATCTGTCGCAGTCAGCAGGCACCCGTGTGTCCTAACCACAGCGGATGGCTGCAGGGCTGGCTAAGGAGTGGCTCGCTTGTGGAGGGCTGAGTTTTCCATAGACAGCAGTGCGCACCTCTAGACAAAATTAAAAAAAAAAAAAAAATCTTGAAAGCTCTGAAGATCAACCCGGTGTGGTCAGAAACTAGCATAAATTCAACCATTGAAACCACAGAAATTCCAGACCCAAGGAGAAAAAAAAGAGGGGTGGTGTTCTAGGACTAAAGGGTTAACACTAGGACTAAAGGCAAAATTGTAATAGATCATCAAAACAGAAAACCAAGCTTCCAAAAGTTCTAAGTGGAAGTTGCTAGAACAAAAGTTAACACTCTCGGCCGGCGCCGCGGCTCACTAGGCTAATCCTCCGCCTTGCGGCGCCAGCACACCGGGTTCTAGTCCCGGTCGGGGCACCGATCCTGTCCCGGTTGCCCCTCTTCCAGGCCAGCTCTCTGCTGTGGCCCGGGAGTGCAGTGGAGGATGGCCCAAGTGCTTGGGCCCTGCACCCCATGGGAGACCAGGAGAAGCACCTGGCTCCTGCCATCGGATCAGCGCGGTGCGCCGGCCGCAGCGCGCTACCGCGGCGGCCATTGGAGGGTGAACCAACGGCAAAAGGAAGACCTTTCTCTCTGTCTCTCTCTCTCACTGTCCACTCTGCCTGTCAAAAAAAAAAAAAAAAAAAAAAAAAAAAAAAAAGTTAACACTCTCGAGGGCCAGCCTTGTGGAGTAGCAGATAAAGCTGCCATGACCCTGGCATTCCATATGGATGCCACTTCGCATCCCAGCTCTCCACTTCCGATCCAGCTTCCTACTAATGTGCCTGGGAAAGCAGCAGGTGATGAGCCAAGTCCTTGGGCCCCTGCACCCATGTGGGAGACCTAGAAGAAGCTCCTGGCTTTGGCCTGGCCCAACCCTGACAGTTGGGGCTATCTGAGGGGGTGAACCAGCTGGTTGATCTCTCTCTTTCTCTAACTCTGCCTTAAAATAAATAATTTTTTTTTTAAAATTTGGCTCTTTAAAAGAAAATGACAGAATCCTCTACAAAGTGCCCCACGCAATGTCCAGAATGCATTAAAAAATGTTTAGACATGCAAAGCAACATTCAAATTGGATCTTAGCCATGAGACAAAGCAATCAATAGAAGCCAACCTCAAGAAGACTCAGATGTTGGAGTTTAATTTTTTAAAGTGAGGTTAAGTCTTAAAAGGGAAAAAAGCAGAATTTCAGCAGAAAGTTAAAGCTATAATAGAAAACCGAAGGGAAACTTGAGAAAAGTAATTAAATGGTGAGGTGGCACAGTAGGTAAAGCTGCTGCCTGCAGTACTGGCATCCCATATGGACACTAACTCAAGTCCCAACTGCTCCGCGTCCAATCCAGCTCTCTGCTGTGGCCTGGGAAAGCAGCAGCAGATGGCCCAAGACCTTGGGTCCCTGCACCTGAAGTAGACAGGCAGACAGGTTAAAATTGATAAGGTCAGGCCGGCACCGCGGCTCACTAGGCTAATCCGCTGCCTGCGGTGCTGGCACACCGGGTTCTAGTCCTGGTTGGGGCGCCGGATTCTGTCCTGGTTGCCCTTCTTCCAGGCCAGCTCTCTGCTGTGGCCCGGGAGGGCAGTGGAGGATGGCCCAGGTGCTTGGGCCCTGCACCTGCATGGGAGACCAGGAGAAGCACCTGGCTCCTGGCTTAGGATCAGTGCAGTGTGCTGGCCACAATGTGCTGGCCATGGTGGCCATTTGAGGGGGTGAACCAACTGAAAAAGGAAAAGCTTTCTCTCTCTCTCTCGCTCTCTCTCTCTCTCTCTCTCACTGTCTAACTTTGCCTGTAAAAAAAAATATTTTTTGATCAGGTCTGTGAGCTGAAAGACCACGCCTTCATCACGCCCCTGTGTGACCTCATGCCCCTACCTGGCCACACCTGAGTGCCCACCAGCCAATCAGGTTAATTAGCCACTCCCCTTTGAGACTGGATTAAAAGCCTGGGACAGGGTGCGTCCAGCCCTTCTTCTTTTCTTCCATTTTCCTCGCCCTGGCCTCTATCAGGAGGGGCCTGGCTGTAGCCCTGTGCCTCCAGGGCGTATGGCCTTCGGGCCACCCACCCTAGGCTTCCTGGCCTGGATGCTCCTCCACGTGGCTGGTTCCTGGTGCTCAGTATGAACCCAGATTTACCCCTCTCTCTTAGATAACGCTCTCACTCTCCTATGCATCTTTCGCACTAAATAAAAGCTTAAAATGTACCATGCTGCCTCGTTCATTTATGCCGGTATTTAGAATTCTTTAAATATGAGGCAAGAACCCACTTGGGCTTATTAATATTGGGGACTTATTAATAAGCATATGGTGATATCATATGGCACCCCAAATTCTGGTAATATGTGGCACCCCCAGGTAGCACTTCTGGGGAACTCTAAGGGGCCACATTTTCATTTATGTTTAGGGGGTCGATTCCAATATCACACCCACACATAAAGCTTCCCACAAATAAAGCTGCTGATTCCCGGCTTTGGCCTGGCCCAGCGCCCATCATTTCGGCCACTTGGGGAGTGAACCAGAGGATGGAAGATCTTTTTTTCTCTTTCAAGTAAGTAAAAGGAATCTTTAAAAGCAACAAGAATTATGGGCAGGCATTTAGTCTAGCGGTTAAGAACCCACACTGGAGCGCCTGGGTTTGACACACAGCTCCGGTGCGGACTCCAGCTTCCGGCACGTGAGAGGCAGTGCTGACGGGGCTGTCGAGTGGCTGAGTTCCCGCCAGTCACGTGGAGGCCCTGGCTTGAGTTCTGGTGTCAGCTCCAGCCTGGCCTAATTCCAACTGTGTGGATGTTTGGAGAGTGAGCCAGCCGATGGGAGTGCTCGCTCTTGCTCTCGCGCTCTCTCTCTCTCTCCCCAGATTGGAAAAAAAAAAAAATGAGAATTGTACAGTTGGATTTATGTCAATGAAAACATGCAACATCAATAGCAAAGCATGGTTGTGAATGGAATTATGTAGGAGTGAGAGCTGGTGCAAAAGTAACTTTAAGGCCGGCGCCATGGCTTAACAGGCTAATCCTCTGCCTTGCGGCGCTGGCACACCGGGTTCTAGTCCTGGTTGGGGCACCGGATTCTGTCCCAGTTGCCCCTCTTCCAGGCCAGCTCTCTGTTATGGCCCGGGAAGGCAGTGGAGGATGGCCCAAGTGCTTGGGCCCTGCACCCCATGGGAGACCAGGAGAAGCACCTGGCTCCTGGCTTCGGATCGGCGCAGCGCTGGCTGTAGCGGCCATTTGGGAGTTAAACCAATAGAAGGAAGACCTTTCTCTCCTTCTCTCTCTCACGTCTAACTCTGCCTGTCAAAACAAAAACAAAAACACCTACATCTACCCATCCAGCAGAGTGGCAGGCGGTGGGTTAAGCAGGCACTTGTATAGCAAATCACAGTGCCTGGGCTTGAGTCTCTTCTTCATCCGGCTTCCCGGCTTCCCGCTGCTGTGCACCCTGGCAGGCAGCAGGCGACGGCCCCGGCACCTGGGTCCCTGCCACCCACGTGGGAGACCCAGGCTGAGATTTGGGCTCCTGGTTTCAGCCTGGCCCAGTCCCCGCTGCTGCGGACGCTTGAGGACAGAGCCAGTGGATGGAAGATCTCTGTCTGTCTTTACCTTGTAAATAAATCAAACAGAAGCTAAAAAAAATTTTAAATGCACGTTACAAATAAACTATGCACGATTTCAAAATTCCTTGCACCAAAACGAGCTTGCCTTTTAATTCCATCTTCCCACAACGTTTTTGAACGTGCCCTTATATGATCCAAAAGGAAAACACCAGCAAAATCGTGCGGCTTGTATCAATATCAAATGGCGTAGACTTCAAGAGAAGAAAGGACATTTCATCTTGATAAAGGGCTCAGTTCATCAAGAGAGCATAACCACAACCGTGTGTGCCGCTAACCACAGAACTCCCAAGTCAGCACAGGGAGCAGACTCATCTCTTCTGAGACCTGTAACGCCATCAGACACCTGAACAGAAGTGGCATCTCTGGACTGAGTACCCTGGCAACCACTACTACAGGACACGTTTTTTTGTTTGTTTGTTTGTTTGACAGTCGCATCTATGGGGAGGCTTTTGGTGCAGGGGTTAAGACACTGCTTGGGACACGCACACCCCAAGCCACAGCTCCCAGTTTCAGCTTCCTGCTGTTGTACCCCTGAGATATAGCAGGTGACAGCTCTGATAGTTGGGTCCTTGCCACCCACAGGAGAGACCTGGATGGAATTCCTGGCTCCAGGCTTTGGATTGGCTCCGCTCAGGCCATTGCTGTTAGGAAAATCTTATCTATGGCGCGATCTACACCCTGATCTACATCCTAAGCCCTGGCTCCCAACGCCATTGCTGAAAGCCAGGTGGCCACATGGCCCAGCCACCGGTGGCAGCTCTACCCCCTTCCTAATGGGATTCCCTGCTCCTGCTTCCCTGCCCGCCCTCCAGTGAAGTTTTAAAAGGGCCTGTTCCTGCACATGTGGCTTTTTCTAGCCTCCTCCTCTGGTCTCCTTTCTCTTCTCTCTTACATCTCCTGCTCGCTCTCTTCTCTCTGCTCTCTCTCTTCTCTCCTCACTAGTTCCTCTCCTCTCTGTCTCTGTCTTACTCTCTCTTTCTCTCTCTTTTTCTTTCCTCGTCCCTTCCTTCCAGTCTGTCAGTTTTCCCCAATAAACCCTTTCCCTTATTCCCGTGTTTGGTGTGTTTTGTGACGGCCTAACAATGGGAGTGAACCAGTGGATGGAGAGCTCTTTCTTCCCACCTCTACCTCTGCCTTTCAAATATTTAAATAAATCCCCCCCAAGAAAGAAAGAGAGAAAGAAAGAAAGAAAGAAAGAAAGAAAGAAAGAAAGAAAGAAAGAAAGAATCCGAAGGGCAGGTGTTTAGCCTCTGGGAAGGATGCTTCTTGGGACGCCCATACCCAGCTGGACTGTAAGGCTTCGAGCCCAGCCTCCTGCTAAGGCAGACCCTGGGAGACAGCAGCGATGGGTCCCTGCCACCCACGTGGGAGTTGAGCTGGTTTGAGTTCGCAGCTCTCAGCTTTGGCCTGGCCCGTCCCAGCTGTTGTGGGCACTTGAAGAATAAACCAGCAGATGGAAGAGCACTCTGCCTTCTAACTCTCTGTTTCTGCTTCACAGATAAAGAAAAACATTCTTAACAATCAGACACAGACCCGTCGGTGGTGAAAGGGCGAGGATCAGCTGGAGCTGGAAGTGGAGGGAGGGAAGCCCGGGAGAGGGCAGGAGGGAACCGGAGAGGCTGAGTTGTTGGCTCGGCTTCCCCAGGGGCTGCGTGTCTGGATTTCACCAAACTGTGTTCTCTGAGTGGGCGTGGTGTCCCATACAAGAGCACTGCAGCATGCTCATGGAAAATGGCATTGCAAGGTGAATTTAAAAAAATTAAGTTTATTTTGATGCAAAAACTGAGATCCTTGTGCATGAGAGGTCTTCAAATAACTCATGGAAGATGCATATTATTAAATGAGTTCTGCAGTGCTGGAATCCCACTTGGGCCCTGGTTCAAGTGGAAGGTGGCCCAAGTGCTTGGGCCCCTGCTCGTGTGTGGGAGACCCGGAGGAAGCTCCTGGCTTCAGATCGGTGCAGCTCCAGCCATTCCAGATGGCAGACCTCTCTAACTCTGCCTTTCAAATAAATTAATTAATTAAAAAAAATTTTGGTATCAAAATAAACTTCTTTAAAAAAATTTATTTCTTTGAAAGGCAGAGTTACAGAGAGAGAGAGAGGAGAGACAGAGAGAGAAAGAGATCTTCCATCTGCTGGTTCACTCCCCAAATGGCCACAACAGCTGGAGCTGTGCTGATCCAAAACCAGGAGCCAGGAGCTTCTTCCGGGTCTCCCACGCAGGTGCAGGGCCCCAAGGACTTGGGCCATCTTCTACTGCTTTCCCAGGCTATAGACAGAGAGCTGGATCAGAAGAGGAGCAGCCAGCGTCCATATGGGATGTCGGCACCGCAGGCAGAGGATTAACCTACTATGCCTCAGCGCTGGCCCTAAAATAATATTGAAGAGAATGAATAGGGGCTGGCGTGGTGCAGCAGGTTAAGCTGCTACTGTTGAAGCTGCCATCCCCCTATGTGTTCTGGCTGCTCCACTTCCAATCCAACTTCCTGCTAATGCGCCTGGGGAAGCAGTGGAAGACAATTAAGAAAAAAAATCTTTAAAAGGCCAATAAACAGGACAGGATGTCTCTCTCTGGTCATTAGGGAAATGCAAAACAGATGGCAGTTCTCACCTCATCTATGAGGGTGGTTATTACAAAAAATAATAATAATAATAACCAAGGGCTGCAGGGGACAGGGAGAGACTGGACTGCTGATGGGAAAGCCAGGTTGGCAAGTCCTCAAGAAGTTCAACAAAAGGCTACTCTAGCATTCAGCAGTTTCACTCTCAAGGGTTCTGCTTACATAGAAGAACTGAAATCGGGACCCAAACAGATACCTGTACAGCAGTGTTCACAGTGCCACTATCCATAACAGCCAGAAGATGGAAGGACCTCAAGTGAGGGTGGGTAAACACTGTGGCAGAAACAGACAACGGAACGTCAGTCAGCTTCAGAAAGGAAGGGTTGGGGCCGACGCTGTGTGCAGTGGGTTAAAGCCCTGGCCTGAAGCACCCACATCCATATGGGCACCGGTTCTAGTCCCGGCTGCTCCTCTTCCAATCCAGCTCTCTGCCATGGCCTGGGAAAGCAGTAGAAGATGGCCCAAGTCCTGGGCGGGATGGGGCGGGGGCACAGGAAGTCAATTCATGGGGAGCAGAGTTTCTGGGGGTGATAAAAAAGCTATGGAAAAAATTTTATTTTTTTTGAGAGGTAGAGTTACAGACAGAGAGAGGGAAAGACAGAGAGAAGTCTTCTATCTGCTGGTTCACTCCCCAAATGACCACAATGGCAAGAGCCGAGCTGATCTTAAGCCAAGAGCCAAGGAGCTTCTTCCGTGTCTCCCGTGCAGGACCAGGGGCCCAAGCACCTGGGCCATCTTCCACTGCTTTCCCAGGCCACAGCAGAGTTGAATCGGAAGTGGAGCAGCTGGGACTTGAACCGGCGCCTATATGGGATGCCAGTACTGTAGGTGAAGGCTTAGCCTACTATGCCACAGGGCAGGCCCCAAAGCTTTGGAAACTGATGGTGGAAATGATTATCTTCATGTAGCTGGGTAGACAATGGCCTGTGTGTGGGGGGAGGCTGAGGATAATGGGAATTTTTGTGTGGTTGAATAAGAAATGCAGAAGAATGCAGAACAGCAATTATATATGTAAAGTACTGCTCTTGTTAATGACCTGGCTAGGTGGGTCCCAACCCTATCCCAGGGGGCAGCTGGGGGGGGGGGGGGATCTTCCCACCCTACACCAAGGGGGCTTTTAGGTGCATTGTGAATGTCTAAGAGGAATTTCAGGAACTCCACCTCCCAGAAAACCCTCCACCCAAGAATGATAGCCAAGGAGAGGGAGGGGGAGGAGAAATAGAGGGCCTGCACCCAGCTTTTATAGTAACTCCAAACTGGTGTAGACCGGCCCTAGCTTCTTTCCTGAGATGCCCACCTGCCTTGTCAGGTGTACTCTCTTCATGTAATTTGGTGGGGCCGGCACTGTGGCTTAGTGGGTAAAGCCACTGACTGCAGTGCCAGCATGCCCTATGGGCACCAGTTCGAGTCCCTGCTAATGTGCCTGGGAAAGCAGTAGAAGATGGCCCAAGTGCTTGGGCCCTTGCACCCGCGTGGGAGACACAGAAGAAGCTCCTGGTTCCTGGCTTTGGATTGGCACATCTCTGGCCATTACAGCCACCTGGGGAGTCAACAAGTGGATGGAAGATGTCTCTCTAACTCTGCCTTTAAATAAATAAGTAAATCTTATAAAGAAAAAAGAAAGTTAGGCCGGCGCCGTGGCTCAACAGGCTAATTCTCTGCCTTGCGGCGCCGGCACACCAGATTCTGTCCCAGTTGCCCGTCTTCCAGGCCAGCTCTCTGCTATGGCCCGGGAGTGCAGTGGAGGATGGCCTGGGTCCTTGGGCCCTGCACCCCATGGGAGACCAGGAGAAGCACCTGGCTCCTGCCTTCGGAACAGCGCAGCGCACCGGCCGCGGCGGCCATTGGAGGGTGAACCAATGGCAAAGGAAGACGTTTCTCTCTGTCTCTCTCTTTCACTGTCCACTCTGCCTGTCAAAAAAAAAAAAAAAGAAAGAAAAAAGAAAGTTGACTAGCATGCTTTTACCCTGAGTTCTTTTTTTTTTAAGTTTTTTTAATAAAATTTATTTGAACAGCAAAGTTAGAGAAGAGTGACAGTTCTTTGATCCACTGGTTCACTACCCATATGGCTTCAATGGCCAGAGATAGGCCAGTTGGAAACCAGGAGCCAGGAGCTTCCTCCAGGTCTCCCACGTGGGTGCAGGGGCTCAAACACTTGGGCCATCTTCCACTGCTTTCCCAGGCGCATTAGCAAGGAGCTGGATTGGAAGTGGAGCAGCCAGGACTCGAACTGGCACCCATATGGGATGTTGGCATTGCTGGCAGAGGCTTAACCTGCTAAGCCACAATGCCGGCCCCATTTTTGAATGATTTATGGCTAGAAGACAAGGACCTTATTTCATGCCACCAAATTGGATACCCAAGAGTGGCTGGAGTGGCAAAATTTCTTTATTTGATTATATTCATTTAAAGAAAAGCAAAAAAAAAAAAGGTTCCTGCCTGGCCCAGTTGGAGGTGCCTTTTGCACAAGCCTGCTGGAGCCTGGCCTTGACCGGAAGCTGCTCAGAGCCTTGAGGTGAAGCTGCACTGACGGGAACGCCCCCCTCTGCCCTGAGGGAGGAAGTTTAAATGATCAGGTCAATTAGGAAAGACACGACCGAAAAACTCCAAGTTTCATTCACACTTCGCGGGGGCGTTTCCTGGCCGGGTGCCACTTTTTATTATTTTTGGCCCGGGCATTAGAGTCGCACAGACCCGGGGGGGGAGTACAATGTCATCTTTGATTCGCGTCCCAGGGATCAAAGCGGTAAGCCGGGGTGTAAATGCAGATAACGTTCCGGAGATCTTTCATGAAAGGAGTCGCTGGGCCAGGACAAAAGGGAGTCGGTGTGTCTGCGTGTTCGCCTTGAGCAGCCTCATCTCCCAGGGGAGCCCCAGGGACTCCGGGCCTGCACCAGGGCCTTGACCCGAGGGCTCGCAGGTGGGGTGGGGAGGGTGGCTTTCCCACCGGCACACCCACCCCCTGTGGTCTGGACACGCAGAGGATCCGTGGGGTCCACCGGGCTGGTCGAGGCTGGAGCTGGGCGCCCTCGGAGCTGTCTGCCGCCTGCCCTCCTTGTCCGCTCCTCTCTGGGGCACTGTCCTCGCCTCTGACGCCTGCGGGCGGTCACAGACACGCGTGCCGGCCCACGGAGCACCCACGAGGCTCAAATGCCCGCAGATCCTCAGGCGGCTCCCGGCCTCCCCCGGAGCCCTCCGGACGCGGAGCGGGCCCCAGGGCAGTTAACGGCGGGGACGCGGGGGCGGCCCCACGCACTGAGGGATGCGAAACTTGAGGGAGCGCCTCCCCGCCGCGGCCGCCCCGCGCCTGCGCACGCAGCCCCGCCTGCTCTCGTGGCACCTGGCGCGGCGTAGGCGTCGCGCTCCCATCGCCCCCCGCGCCGCGCTGCCGCGCTGGCAAGAGCTCGGGAGCGCCTGCGCGGCCGCAGCCCCACGGAGTACGGCGCAGGCGCGGCCGGCGGAGCGCGCGTGCACGGCCCTCCAGGGAGGCGGGCGAGGGGGCGTGCCGGGAGCTTGCGCGACGACGCAAGGGCGTGGCCGCGCGCACGCCGGGGGCGTGGCCGTGCGACGCCGTCGGCCTTTGCGCGCCGCGCCGCTGCCGAGAGGGCGTCGTCGTCGTGGGCTGGCGGGTCAGTGTGGCCGCGTGCGCAGGCCTGGAGCCGCGCCGTCGCGTCCTTTCCTGAGCCCCGGCCCGCGGAGGGGTGTTCGGGCTCCCGGTCTGGGTTCTGGTCCGTTTCCGGCTGGCACGCCCCGCTCTGGGTTCGGGGTCGTGGGGTTGGTAGGGGCGTGTGGAGACGGCTCTGGTCGGTTCCTGCCGTGCGAGGGGGCTGGCGCGCCCCCGTGCCTGCTCTCACGGCCTCCCATCTCGTTCTCCGCACTGCAGGTGGCGCCTGGACTCGCCCTCGCCTTCCCGGTCTGCGGCTGCGGAGCGCCTGGACCCCGTCTCTGCGGGCAGGTGGGTACGTGGCGGCCGGGGGTGCTTGTATGCTGGTCCACTTCCTGCATGGCGGCCGCAGGGCGGTGGGCGGGCGGGGCAGTCGTCTGCCTTCCACTGGCTGCGAGGCTTCGGGCAAGTCCTGCTCTCGGGGTCCCTGGGGTCTCCTCGGAGAAGGGGACGCTCCGGCGTCCCGGGCGCTGCCTTTGACTTTGCACATGCGCCGTGTGGTCCCGCTGCTCTGCCTGTCGAGCGCTGTCCAGTCCAGGAGAAGGGCCGCAATCCCCCAGGTGCCGGGCGGGCAAGGTGGCGGAGAGGAAGCAGCCAACCCCAGATGATCACTAAGGCGAGGGAAGTGGGGGGCGAACAGGGTTCTCAGAAGGGCCGAGGGGTGCAGGGCGGGCGGGCGGGGGAGCACACAGGTGTACAGGTGGGCCGGCAGAGCCACCGTCAGGAGTGGAGGCCATGGGACGTCGAGACTGGGGACAAGGGAAGGCAGAGGTCTGGGTAGCACCGTGGCTCCTGGGCATGGGGTTGTGGTCTTCTGGGGGCAGCTGACGCCTAGCCTTGTCCTAGGTGGTGGTCGCTCGGTTAGAGCTCTGTGAAGGGCAGGTACTGTGGGCGGTACTGCTGCCAGCCAGCTAGTGTGTGTTGTATTTTTTTTTCTTGAAGCAGGTAGACCAGGGTTAAGAGCTGTGATGGAGGGTGGGATGCAAGTCGGACACTGGGCGTGCAGACCCTGTATGCTCCTAGATGCTGGCTGAGCGAGAGCTGGGGAGGAACAGAGGGGTTCTCACAGAGGTCCTGAGTGAGCAGAGAGCTGGGGGAGGGGGCGCTGCACTTGACCTGGACAGAGCCATAGCCTCGGAGGAGGGTTCTGTGTCCTGGCAGAGAGCTGTCACTGCTGATGTCTGGTGATGTCCGGAGGAGGGCAGGTCCAGCCGCTAGAAGGGGGCACTCCAGGCTCTTGGCAGGGGTGACTGGAGAGGGGGGCGCATGCAGTGAGGAGGACTCTGGGATTCTACATTAGGCTGCTGGGCTGTGACTGCAATGGAGGAAGGCGGTGCCGGAGTGCGGGTGGCACTCAGTGCTGGGAGAGCTGAATTTGGAAGGCATCGGGGAGGGCCTGCAGGAAGCAGGTAACAGCGGGCACCCTGCTTCTGTTGGGTGTGCCTTGGGCTGGGCCAGGCCAGGCAAGAACCTCATGACACGCTCTGTGCACGTAGTGGTTCATGGTTTTCGGGGCTGCCGGATGCCTACTCAGCCAGCCTTGAAGCCTGGCGTGTAGCTTGCGTGACGTGTGGTGGTCGTGCCTGCGGTCTCTAGAGCCGACTGCTGCTGGCTCTGCTACTTCTGGTTGGTGTGTGGCCCCCAGCCACGCCGTGTCACCACAGTGCCTGGGTGATGATGGTCACACTAATCGCATGATGGGCTGGGCTGGGTGTCGTTGGCACGACTGGAGCCCTCTGGGAAGTCGTCACTCCTGTTGTCCTGGGAGTCCCTGACAGTTAACACCTGGCCCACGTTCTCCTGGGATAGACAGCATCTCGCATCGGACCTAGCCCTGGCAACGTCACAGGTGGCATTTGCCTGTTCCCGTGGACTCCCCCGGCCAGCCGCCCCGGGCTGCTCTATGCACTCAAGGCTCCTACTTGGGTCTCGGGTTTGCCTGCTTGCTCCCTCCCTCCTGCTGCCGGCCTGTGGTGGTGAGGGTTGGGCCTAGTTCCCGCTTTCCCACTTGTCTTTGGACAGATTGCCTCGGAGGATGGCCTGCGTCTGACAGTCCCCTCGGCTCAGCCCAGCTCGGCTCTCCTGAGGCCGCAGCTGCCAGCTCCCGGCTCTGCCACATCCCATTCAGCCACAGCCTGTGGTGGCGTGTGGGCCTCTTCCATCCACACCCTCCCTCCTGCGCCAGCTCCTGTCTGCCCTCTGCTCCCAGCATGCCTCGCGGCCGGCGCTGGCGGCAAGGCCCTCGTAATCCCATCCGGGCGGCAGCCAATTACGCCAACGCGCACCCCTGGCAGCAGATGGACCCGGCCTCTCCTGGGGTGGCGTACACCCCCCTGGTGGACCCCTGGATTGAGAGGCCCTGCTGTGGGGACCCTGTGTGCGTGCGCACAGTCATGGAGCAGAAGAGCCCGGTTAGTGGTGCTCCCAGTGCTAAGCCTGCCCAGAGGGGTGCCCCGGCGGGGCGCATGCCTGGCCCCTGGCCCCTCAGGGTGGACTTCCACTGGGTGCCAGGCTCAGACCCAGGCACCTTTGATGGCTCCCCCTGGCTGCTGGACCGCTTTTTGGCCCAGCTGGGTGACTACATGTCCTTCCGCTTCGAGCACTACCAGGACAACCTGAGTCGCGTCTGTGAGATCCTCGGGCGCCTGACTGGCCGCGCCCGTGCCTGGGCAGCCCCCTACCTCGACGGCGATCTGCCTCTGCCTGACGATTACGAGCTCTTCTGCCAGGATCTGGAGGAAGTTGTTCAAGACCCCCACAGTTTTGCTGAGTACCGCGCCGCAGTGCCCTGCGCCCTGCCCCCGGCCTCGAGCCAGCCGCCCGTGGCCTCGCAGCTGCCGGTCGTGAGGCAGTACTTAGCTAGGTTCTCGGAAGCCCTGGCTCTCAACATGGGCGCTGTCCCCAGGCCTGCCCCAGCGGGGCCGGCCACCCCTGCTCTTCCACCTAGGCCTGACTCTGCACCTGGAGATGGCCTGGCTGAGCAGCAGCTGGCCAAGGAGGGCACCCCTGGGCCCACCCCTGCCCTCTCCAGTTCCGCCGGAAGCGCTGGTGCTGTGGGGGCAGCGGCCTCCAAACCTGCCCCTGTACTCTCAGAAGCCATGAGACCCCTTGCCCAGAAACCGGACCTGACTTGTACAGGGGGTCCAGAACCCCCAAAAACAGAGGAGGTTTCTGATGCGCAGGGAGATCTGGAGGTGTCCTCGGGTGCCCCACAGGAAGTGCTGGATACCCCGGGGGCCCCAGGGGGGGCATCATCTTCTTCTGTTCCGCGGCCCACATCCCTGGGTTCTGAACGTGACCCAGGCAGTGGTGGTGCCCCTTGTGAGGAAGCAGCCTGTGAGGCCGGGGAGCCCCGGGACCCCCACTCAGCAGAGTGATGTTCCCACTGGTCCAGGTGACTTCACAGCCGGTTGAGGACGCACACCTGTTCAGGCCCTTCCATGCCTGGGCACAAGCCGCTCCCTGTCCCCCAGCCTCTGCCCCATGCCCTCCGTCTCCTGTTTGCTCCGGGTGCCCAGCTGCGTCCTCACCTGGGAGTGCCGCCGTACCTGGACCTCTTCCCACCGGGCCATCGCTCCCTGGGTCGTCCCCTGTCGGGCATTTGCATCATTGTCACCTAATGAAAGGTGCCTTGTGTCCAGCACTGGCTAGGACAGGACTGGGCTGGGTTCCTGTCCGGTTTGGGCTCGTCGCTGCCTGGTGACTGCCTCTGGTGCCGTCTGCCCTCCCCCCCCCCCCCCCCCATTTTTGTACCATTTCATTGTAGAGGGAATTTTGTTAACGACCCGCTGTATGCACGCGGCGAGTAGTGATTAGGCCAGGGTAGTTAACATTCCTGTCTCCTTAAACAGGGGTCGTTTCTTTGTGTTGGGCACCTTTGAATCCCTGTCTTCTAGATCTTTCCATACACATGGTGCTCTGTTGTCTGCATAGTTGCCCTATTGTGCTGTGAACATAGATTTTATTTTTTGTTCTTGGATGCCCTATGTCCATCGTCCCTCTCTCCCTCTTCCCGTTGCCCTAATAGCCTTTATAATCCCCTCCTGCTTCCATTAAATGCACACATGAATGAGGTCATGTAGTATTTTTCTGTGCCTGGCTTATTTCACTTAATGTTGTCCTCCAGGTTCACCTTCGTCTGGGTGCCACAGACAACAGGGTCTTTTTTTTTTTTTTTTTTTTTTTTTTTTTTTTTGTAATGCTGCTCCATCACCTAGCCTATATTGCTTGACATTTTTTTTGAAAGATACCTGACTTCTTTTTTTAAATTTATTTTATTTTGAAAGGCAGAGTTACAGAGAAGCAGAAAAAGAGAGAAGTCTTTGATCTGCTGGTTCACTCCCCAAATGGCTGCAACAGCCAGAGCTGGGCCAATCTGAAGCCAGGAGCTGCTTCCTGGGTCTCCCACTGGGGTACAGAGGCCAAAGCACTTGGGCCATCTTCTGCTTTCCCAGGCCATAGCAGAAAGCTGGGCTGGAGTGGAGCAGCCAGGACTCAAACCGGTGCCCATATGGGATGCCAGCCCAGCAGGCAGCAGCTCTATCAGCTATGCCACAGCACCGGTCCCTGTGTTATCTGTGCCCCTTGGTTGATTGCCTATCCTGGACATTGTGAGTGGTGTTTCCCAGTGGGATGGTATCTTGGCTGAGAGTCCAGCTTCCCTGCGGGTTTACTGTGGCCTGATCTGGTGAGGTTTGGGTGCAGGAAGGTGGGTTGCAAGCCCCTTGGCCAGCCTACCTGTAGGCACGCTTCCTTCTGTGGAGTGGGTGACAATGCTGGCCACACCTGGTTCTCATCAGATGCTGGGGTGGGACTCAGGGCCTCCTTCCCTCTGGCACTGGCAGCCCCTTGTACATCACAGATTGAACCCTTGAAACCCCCAGTGATGTAAATGACATGGGAGCCGCTACAGCAGGGCAAGGGCTCTGTCTTGGCTTTGGGTCTGTGGTACACAGGTGCTCGTTAAACGTGCTGGATCCACGGCCAAGCGTGTGGTGTGGTGTGGCTGTCGCAGCGGCTCAGGTCAGTATCAGTGTTGTGTTTCCCCTGGGGGCTCTGACTCAATGTTGTGGGGGCCGGGGCCCCTTGCAGCAGCTTGTGGGACCATCTCCCTTGAGAACAGGACCCCTCCTCCCCATAGCTGGAGATGAGCTGTGAGGCCCCAGGGAGGGGATTGGAGTGGAGAAATACCCATTCTGGGACGATAACAGTTATTTTAAGAAAAAGCAAACATTTGGAAATTGTTGGGGGTTATCACTGTCACTTTAAAAAAGGCTCTGGGTCCCTTTGGTTTTATGTGTGAGCTCCAAGGCGTGGATAGCTTGGAACTCTGGGAATAAGTGGGAAGTAAACCTATGCCAAGTAGACAGAAGCAGCCAGGGTGGAGGCTGGATTGCGGCGTGATGTGGGAGGGGCCTCTGCCAGGTCACAGAGCTGGGGTGGCCTGGCTGTGGGGGTTGCCACCTCCATCTCACTGGGCTCTGCACAGCCGCCTTCCCCGTCTGCCTTTAGTGGACTTGTGAATCCCTGCGCTTCTCTGCGAGCCTGTCCCAGGGGGCAGCTCCCGGGGGCGTGGCTCATACACGCCATACCTCTCCGAGTGCCAGCAGTGGCAACCCAGGCAGGCTGGAGAGTCCCAGGTGACCTGGTCTTAATTTGGAAAATGGGTCCTGTTTATTGCCCTTGGGCTTTTGCCACTACGGAGAGGAAAGGGGGATGACCCCAGGTGCTTGTGTGGGTGGGATGGAGGACGGGGGCGGCGCTCTGGCCTAGCCTTCCAGACAGACAGTGCGAATCCTGCCCGCACTGAGGAGCCTTCCTGCTCCCAGGCAGGGGAAGGGACGAGGGCCTGGGAGAGGAGGCTGTGGGCCTCCTGCCGCCCGCACGTGGGTCAGCAACTTGGAGGAGGGGACTCTGAGCTGCAGTCTGCAGGGGCGAGCTCCAGCATGGCCCGAGTGCCGGGCCGGCCTCCAGCAGCTGCCCCTCACTTCCTTTGGCAGCACTCAGTTTTTACTTCCCAAGGATAGGACGTGATGAGCGCTAAGGGGATGGCTTTCAAAGTGCCCGTCTCCAAGGAGAATTCTAAAACAGGAAGTCCAGAACATGAGGGCCTGTGAGATGCTGGGGTGGTTTAGAAAGCTGCAGTACTTAAAGCACTTGGGTATCAGTGTAGCAGGGAAAAGAGAATTTGGAAGTGGAGCCACAGAAGCATGGAGATGTAATACACGCTGTTGGTGGGGGGAGGGGAATGGGTTAGTCAGGACAAGCAGCTGGGTGACCGCTGGCTTCTGGGAAATAGGGAAGCCAGGTCCCTGCCTGTATCGCAAGTACGTTAGATTTCCTTGAACAAAAACCTTGAAGCTCCACAGGGAGACGTGGGTGGGTTGTGTTCCCTGTTCCAGCTGCTCGGGGTTTGCTGATGGGATGGAGAAGTAGACTTCTCTTGGCAGGAGTGTGAAGGTGATTTGTCCACAGGAAGGTTCTAGGCGCACTTGCTTGCGCTCTCTGAGCTGGCCGGTCAGTGGTTGGTGCTCACAGGCTGTGATGAGCTTTACGTGAGGACCACGTCCACCCCTTCCCTTTGCAGGACCCCAGCTGTGGTGGCTGCCTCGCAGGGTTCCGTGCCGTAGGAACAGCTGCATGAAAAAGCTCAGGTACCCAGTCCCAAGGAGCAAGCACATGGAGCTGCTGCCCATGGTGTCAGCAGGAGCCAGGGCGGCCCTGGTTACACTGTCCCCGATGGATACCTCCCATGTTCAGCAGCCCCGCTGGGTTCCTGCTCACGCCACACACCCACCCTGGGTGCACTGGGCAGGGTTCTGCTGCCTCAGTCCCCTGGGGGCCCAGATTTCCCTGCTAACCCAGAGGCAGGAAGGACCGTAGTCATGGGCCGGAGTTCTAGACGCCGAGGGTGTGGAAGCCCCTTGAGACCCAGGGCCTGTAGGGCTGAGGCGTGTGAGTAGCCGGTAGATGCTCTGTTGAGCCTGCGCCATGCTGCAGGTGGGGGCCGAGTCTGTCCCCACCTGACCCTGGCGCTGGGCAGCTCGAGCAGACATTTGCGGTCTTCCAGCTCCAGAGGCTGCAAGACCAAGACCAAGGTTTGGCTGGCTGGTCTCTCCTGACGCCTCTGCTTGGCTTGCCTGGTGCCCCCACCCCAAGTCCCTTGTATGTACCTTGACTGGACACCAGTCAGCTTGGTGCGAGGGTGGGGCCCACACCCACACCTCAGTTACCTCTTGGAGGGCCCTGTCTCTGAATACAGCCCCATGCAGGAGTTAGGACTGTGGGGTCCCAGCAGAACAGCCAGGGGAGGGGCACAGCCCACCCTAGAACAGGGCCCAAACTGGGCGTCTGCTTTGCATGTTTGCAGTCTTGAACGGTGCCGGTGCCGGGATGCTGAGTACCCGGGCCTGTGTGAGAGGTGAGCTTGCCCTTGGTTCTGTGCCCCAGGCTTTTTCATTCTTCAGAAACAATGTCTTAGTCCCTGCCTGGCTGGACTAAGACGTCGCTCTGTGCTCCCTGGGCTTTGCTGTTCACATTTAACCTTGAGTGCGTTGTCAGTGGGGCTGGTTGGAGGGAGGAGCTGCGGTCCTCAGGGCGGGCCCTCTGCTGCTGCCATGGGTGTGTAACATGAGCAAGAAATAAATTTTTGATGTGCGAAGCCAGTGAGCTGGGACTGGTGTTTTCCATCCTGACTGGTAGGAGGTCCGTGTCTCCTGTCCCCTGCATCCACTGCTCGGTGCCTTTGTCCTGCTGCGCTGTCCCTGTCACACACGCCTGGCTCTGCTGCCATCCCTCTGTACTGCGGGAGTCTCCATCAGATGAAGCAGGCTGGCTGTTAAAGCACAGAGCAGACGGGGCCCTGGGAGCCCGCAGGGCTTCCGTCCCTCCCTGGGCCGTGGTGGCCTCTGGATGACGGGCATAGTGCCTGCAGCGCGGCCATTCCTTCCCTCCTGTCCCTGGGCCCCCCAGACCAGAGTGATGGTTGCTCCTGCATTGCTGGGTTCTTCCAACTCCTTGCTGGTGGGGCTGTGGCGGGGCAGGGGGAGGGGAGAGATGAGTGCAGAGGGACTTCTGACTGCCCCCACCCCGTTCTGTCCTTGCAGCGCAGGGTGTCTGGGGCCTTGGGGGCTCCTGTGAGTGCAGGTGGGACATGGGGGCTCCTGGCCAGGGTGGGGTCTCGCAGCCTATGGGCCGTGGGGATGGTGCTCTGTTTCTGGCTGTGCAGGTGGGGTCCCTCAGGGCGGGAAGCACTGGCCGCTGCCCTCTGCATGTGTGTAGACCTGGCTGTGGCAGGTGTATCGCCTGCACGTGTGGGAGTGCGCAGCCAACAGTGCCCGTGAGTGAGTGCTTGAGTCCATGGGCGTGCTCCTGGCCAGCCACACCTGTGCATGTGAGGAAAACTCCCCCCACCCCCTGAGGTGGGCCCTGCCACAGGAGGAGCCATGCCTGTGAGCCCTTGTCAGGAAATGTCCCCACCACAGCTGGACCTGTTCCCAGGCACCAGTCTGAGGGGATCGTTCCCCATCCCACACAAGTGGGCATTGTCTGCCCTCAGTGGGGCAGACAGCGGAGCGGGCTCCAGTGCTGGCGCTTGCTGGTGCACAGGAATGGTCACACGTCCCATAAACCAGCACGTGTCTCTGTTCTCCCCGGGCCCACTGCTGCCCGGGTTCCCACCTCTGCCTGGAAGGGGTGTAGGCCGGCTGACAGCATCCCAGTTGGGCTTCCTTCCTGCCCTCCCCCTGGCTCAGCCTGGCTGTGGCCCAGCAGCCCCCTTGCCTGGGTACTTCCTCTCCGCTCCCAGTCTCCAGCGGTCTGACCTGCAGCTTCAGGGAGCCTGAGTGTGGGGCTAGCTGGCCCTGTACTCCCCACGTGCCCTGCCTTCTATACCTCACCAAGGAAGAAGGGAGCATGGGTCCTCCTCTCCCACTGCCTGGCCTGGCCCTGTCAGTGTGATGGTGGGGGCCTGGGTCATCTGGCAGGGACTTGGTAGCGCCGCTGGGGAAAGGAGCAGGCCACAGGAGCTGGCGGCAGGGCTGTGACGGCTCCTGCTTGTGGTCAGTGCTGTGCCTGGTGCCCTGGCTGTGTGTGGCTCAGCGCCCCCTCCTGGACACTTTCCCAGAGCCTGTTGTGGGCCGCTGTCAAGGCTGCAGCCTGCCTGGCTCTCCTGGAGACACATGCGCGAACGTGGGCCTGGAGGCGCCCTGCCCTCTGGGGGGAGGGGCTGTTGGGGTGCCTTGTCACCCCATGCTCACCACACGCAGATGGGGCTCAGCCCTGGGGGGGGTGGGTGTTGTGCTGTGCACTTGCTGCCAGGCGGTGTGTGGGTGCGGGGGTTGCCCAGCTCCCCCCACGGCAGCCGCCCTCCTGCCTCCCTGGAATGCCTCCCCGGGATCTGCATCTTTGAAGCCGCTGCCTCCCTGCCCGCCTGGGCGCTCCCAAAGGCGGATACTGACAGAGGATTCAATGCATCGAAGGTCGCCAGGCAGGGTGTTGACAGATGCCCGGCCACGATACTATTTCTGATTTAATAACCGAATGGGAGGCTGGCCCTTTGTAATAATTAGGGCTAATTACTGAGGAGGTGTTGACAGACGGGCTGAGAGGAAACAAACTACCTTTATCCCGTGGCTTAGAGTCAGATTACCAGCCCGGTGCTATCTGCCCCTCAGAAAGTAGGCGCTTCAATCACTCAGCGAGGCTTCAAAGGGGAGAGGGCTGACAATGCCCGGATTTGGAACGGAGCTATGAAGTGCGCCTTTGACTCCACAGCACCCAGCGCAACCCGGGCCCGAAATGGGGCCTTTGTGGAGTTTGAGTTACCGTGGGCAGCCCTGCTTCCCGCACTCTGGGCCAGGGAGGGGGCCACAGTGGCGTGGGCAGCCTGATCTGGTCTTTTTCCCAGCCAGGCCAGTGCCAGGTGACGCTGGCAGAGACCTGGGCGCCCCTAACGGCCCGCTCTGGGAGCCGTGGGCCTGAGCCGGGAGCTGCTGCTCGTTTTCCTTGGCCTGGGGGCATGTCCGGTTCTTTGTGGCCATGAGCAGCAGGTAGTGGGGTAGGTTCTTACTGTCCCAGGCTTTTCTGCATCCCTTGGGGCCAGCTCTGGCCTCTCCGGGAGGAGGCTGTGTTCTTGGCATTGGGTAGAGCTGAGGCATCACTTTGGGGCTGCCCTCGTCCTCGTCTTGGGCAGAGAACCAAGGCCGCGCATGGGATGCTGACCCTAGGAGGGTGCAAGCTCTGGGGAGGGTGCTCAGACCTTGGTGTCCTGGTGTGAAGTGGCCCCAGCACTAGGACGTGTGCCAGTGAGCAGACAGACTGCCAGGTGGCTCCCATATTGGGACGGGTCTGGTGGGGACAGGGCCACCGGCTGAGGCTGGGGGCAGGCTCAGGATGGGCCTGCACACGGAGTGCCTTTCCTATTCCATGTGTGGTGCGGGGTGAGCAGGAGGCAGGATGGAGTCCGTGCCACGCCTGGGCCTCATAGCCTGGGCCGTGTTCTTGTTCGCCTGTTGGACCCGCGGATGCTGAGTCTGCCTGTCTCAGGCTGGGGAGAGCAGCGCCCTGGTGTGCTGCTGCTGCTGCTCGTGTGGGAAGAAGGTGCATCCTGGAAGGCATGGGGGTGGTGATGAACGCGCCAGCTGATGTGCCCCACCAAGTAGCCACCAACTTGTGTTAGGGGTAGTGCTGTTAATTTTAAGTCCATATTAGGGCAAGAGTAAGACCCTGGTTAGGATGCCCACGACTCATGTTGCAGTACTTGGGTTTGATGCCAGACTGCGGTTCCTGACTCCAGCTTCCTGCTAGTGCAGACCCGGGGAGGCAGCAGTGATGGCTTAAGTAGCGGGGTTCCTGCCACCAACCTGGGAGACCTGGATTCAGTTCCTGGCTCTCAGCTTTGGCCTGGCCCAGTCCCAGCTGTGGTTGGGGAGTGAGCTGGCAGACAGGAAGCTCTGTCTCTGCCTCTCACATAAAGCAGTGATTTGGAAGCCTCGGTGGAGTGTTGTGCAGTGACTTCTTCTGCCTGGGGTATTTGTTACACACTTGCCTTTTGCAGAATGCGTAGAAATGGGATTGTAGGGTAGATGGCCTTTTTCTCAGCGTGATTCCCTGCAGGCTCCCACACGTCTTTGTATTCGTCAGTTTGTTCCTTTGCTGCCCAGCGTCCAGGCTCATTTGGGTGTTTATGCATAGAGCTGCCGTGAACGTATGTGTACAGGTGTTTGTTGGCTCCTAAGTTTCCATTTCTCTCTAAGTATCTAGGAGTGGAATACCTAGTGATGTGATGTATGCACGTTTAATTTTGTAAAAAACTGCCGAGCTATTTTCTAGCACACCTACCTACTTCGTATTCTCACCAGTGATGAGTTCCAGTTGTTGATGTTCTTGCCAACACTTGATACTTTTTTAAAGTAGCATACTTTTATTTTCTTTAAGATTTATTCATTTGAAAGGTAGAGTTGAGAGAGAAGATCCTTTCATGTGCTGACTCACTCCCCAAATGGCTACAACCCCAGGAACTTGGCCAATCTGGAGTCAGGAGCCGGGAACTTCCAGGTCTCCCACGAGGGTGTAGGGGCCCAGCACTTGAGCCATCCTCTGCTGCTTTCCCAGGTGCATTAGCAGGGAGCTGGATCAGAAGTGGAGCAGCCCTGCTTTTTCTCCTGTGCCTCCCCTGTATATTCCAATGCCTCTCGGTGTTATTTGGTGCCGTTTGGTCTAATAAAGTTGCCCTCACAGCTTCACCCTCGAGCCAAAAAGGATGGCATTGAATTCCAATGACGAGTAAGACTCGTTCTCCTTGTACCAACCTAAGACAGGAGCCTCAGAAGATGTCTGGGCAAGAAGAGACGTGGGCAACCTAAGACAGGAACAGTGCCTTAGAAAATAAAAAAGGGGGAAATGTGGGCAGCCACAGGCAGTCGCCCTTTCTGTTTACGCTGAAACATATGGATGGAGACATCCCGCAGACAAAAGGCTAAGGAGGTTCCAGGAGAGGCAGGAAGAACCCTGTCTCACTGTTAGACTTCTCACAAGAGAGGATGTCGATAATCAGTCACACCTGAAACCTGCATGTGTCCCTCAGGGGTTTTATTGTACCCTTGTAATCAATGATTACGTTTATGATCTGTTAAGTAGAAGAACTCTTTGTAAACCCAAAAGTCTTTTAGATATGTAAATCTTTTGTGTGCTGGTCATGTTAAAATACTACTGGATTTGTTGAATAAACCAACCTTGATCAGGGAAAAAAAAAAAGTGGAGCAGCTGGGACTCAAACTGGCACCCATATGAGATGCTGGGGCCATAGATGGCAGCTTTATCCGCTACCCCACAGTGCTGGCTCTGCCAACATCTGATTTTTTTTTTTTCTCCCTTTTGATTTTAGCCATTCTAATAGGTGTGCGGTAGTGTTTCATCATGCGTCTAATCTGTGCTTCCCTAGTTGGCTACTAGTATTTGGAAATCGTTGTGCTTTTCCATCTGTCGGCCTAGATGGAATGTCTGTTCCAATCTGTAGTACATTTTATTTTCATTTTTATTTGAAAGGCAGAGATATCTTCCATCTGCTGATTCACCCCCCAAGTGCCTGCTACAGCCAGAGCAGGGCTATACCAGTACCAGGAGCCTGAAGCACTGACTCCCTGTGGGTGGCAGGGACCGAAGACCTTGTGCCACCACCTGCTGCTTCCAGGGTGCACGTTAGCAGGAGCCAGGATTGGGAGCAGAGGTGAGGAGTTGACCAGGCACTCTGGTGTGGGAAGTGGGTGTCACAGTGGCAGCTTGGCCCTCTATGCCAAGTGCGTTTGTGACTGGATGGCTACGCTGCTGCTGAGTTTGGTGCTTTTTTACTGAGGTGTAATTGATGTGCAGTAAATGTCACATAATTAAAGTGGACAGTTGGACACATTTCAACACCTGTGACACCAGCCCCACACTCAAGATAAAGAACATCTCCATTGTTCCCAAAGGCTGCCTCCCCCACTGCGCCCCCCGCACTTCCCTTCCCCAGGTCCCCACTAACCCGCCTGCTGTGGCTCTGGGTCAGTTTGCATTTCCTAGAATTTTACATAAATAGACTGGCACTGTTTACTCTCTCTCTGCCGCCTCTTGCCCGACGCGATTATTTTGAGACTTGTTCCTGTGGAAGCGTGTGTCAGTACTTCCTACCCTCTCTGTGGAGTACGAGTGTATTTCATTGTGTGGAGGTGCCACTGTTTGTTCAGCTGCTGGCAGACGCTGGGGTTGTTTCCATTCGGGGCCTTTTGTGCGATTTAAAGAAAATGACCAAAATTGACGGCCAAGCGGCTGTGCCATTTTGGAACTCCCTGGCAGTGCATTCCTGCAGTAGCTCCACGCACTGCACTTTAGCTCCCCTGCTGAGTGTGCAGTGGCATCTCAGTGTGGCCTTAGTCTGTGCTTCCTTGTGGAGCACAGATGTTCTGAGGATTTCCGGCCCTTATTTTCTATTTGCATATCTTCTTTGTTGAAGTATTGAGATCTTTTCTGCATTTCAAATTCTGTTTTTATTTTGTTTTATTACTGAATCTTGACAGTTCTTCAGATTCATTACACAGACTCTTTGCCAGATCTGTAGGCAAGAGTTTTCTTCCTGTCTATAGATTTCTCTTTTCATTTCTTTCTTTTTAAGATTTCATTTATTTGAAAGAGTTACAGAGAGAGGTAGAGACAGAGAAAGAGGTCTTCCATCCACTGGTTCACTCCCCAGATGGCCACAATGGCCAGAGCTGAGCTGATCCTTAGCCAGGAGCCTCCTCTGGGTCTCCCATGTGGGTGCAGGGGCCCAAGGACTTGGGCCATCTTCTGCTGCTCTCCCAGGCCATAGCAGAGAGCTGGATTGAAAGAGGAGCAGCCGGGACTTGAACTGGTGCCCATATGGGATGCCAGCGCTTCCGGCCTTTATGTATTGAAAAGGCAGAGCGACCAGGAACTCCATCTGGGGCTCCCATGTGGGTGGCAGGGACCCGAGTTCTTTCTGCTTCCCAGGATGCAGGAAGCAGAGCCTTCAGCTCTGTCCTGTCCCTTGTTAACAGTTACCTATCTCTCAGGAAAAGTCAAGCTTTTCTTTTTTTTTTTTTCTCTTATGGATTATACCTATTGAAAGTATTTGATACTTATTTTTACATTTGTTTTGGAAGGTAGAGACAAAGAGAGCTCTCCCTCCATTGATTTACCCCTCAAATGCCCACAACAGCTGGAATTGGGCCAGGCTGATACTGGGAGCTGGGAATTCCATCTGGTACTCCCAGGTGGGTTGCAGGATCTGAACCACTTGAGCCATCACTGTCCTTCCAGGGGACATTAGTAGGAAGCTAGAGATGGGGCCCAGTGTGGGGACTCCACACCAAGGACCCAGGTAGTGTCTTAACTGCTATACTAAATGCCTACCCCAAAACTTAAGAAATCATGAATGATTAATTAAACTGATTTGGTATTAAATTATTGCTAGCCTCAAAGTTAGTTAGAAAATTTACTCTTTGTTTTCTGGAAGAAAAAAATATGTATATATATTTTAAAAACCTAGTTTTATTTTTTTAAATGTTTGGTAGTATTTGCCATTAACATAATATGGACTGGAGTGGTTTTTTTTTTTTTTTTTTTTTTTTTTTTTTTTTTTTTTCTTTTTTGGCAAGGATTTAATATAAAAATACATTCCCTAAATCACTGTGGGGCTCTTCTGGTCATCTCTCTCCACCTATTCTGAGCCTTTCAACTGTTATTTTTGCTAAAGTAATCTAATTTATGTACATTGAGTTGGTCATGGTATAACATCTTTTAACATTTCTGATATCTGTAGTGATAATCCTTTTATTTACTTATTTGGAAGGCAGAGCTACAGAGAGGCAGAGAGAAAGGTCTACCATCTGCTGGTTCACTCCCCAGATGGCTGCAAAGGCCAGAGTTGGGTCTATTCAAACCCAGGAGCCAGGAGCTTCTTCCAGGTCTCCCATGTGGGTTCAGGGGCCCAAGCACTTGGGCCATCTTCCACTGCTTTCCCAGGCCATAGCTGAGAGCTGGATTAGGAGTGGAGTAGCTAGGTCTCAAACCAGTGCCCATATGGGATGCTGACACTGCAGGTGGTGGGGTTTACCCACGTGCCACAGTGCCAGCCCCCAATTTTATTGATATTTTTAAAAAACATCCTGTGTTTTTTCTTTTCTTTCTTCTGGGTTTTTAAAATTTTTCTCTATGATTTTGTTGTTCTCTATCATTTATTTTTGTGTAATTTTGTTGTTCCTTTGCTTACTTTGGGCTTATTTTGCTGTTTTTTTTTTTCTAGTCTAATGAAGAAGCTAACTGGCTGTTTAGAGACCTTTCTTTTCTTGTAATGTCAACATCTGACACTGTGAATTTCCCTCTAGGAGAGTGACTTCAGCAAGATGGCTGAGTAAGCTGCCTGTCGCTCGTCCCCTCTGCACAAGGGCTCGCCACAGAGTCCACGGCTGCATTCTGACTGCACGCTGCGTAGTGGCAGGGGCAAGTGAGAGCCCCGCGGAGCCCAGGAATCCAGCACAGCACCACAGGGAGGACAGCCAGGCCCCCTGCCAGCAGCTCCCCTGCCCAGGCTGTCCTGGAGCCCCTGTTGCCACTGTGGACGACCACACAGACGCTCCCAGCCCTCAGCGCCCTTGACCGCAGCCTGGAGTTTGCATGTCAGAGTACGAGTCCACGTCATCTACCCTTGTCACTCGTGACCTCCGTTCCTGTAACTCTGTGCCATCGTGAAACTGGACCTGGTGCTGGAGTGCATCGCCCTGCGCAGTCCCACTTTCGAGACTCTGCTGTCATCCCCCCACCCCCTGCTCTCCCCCTGCACTCACACAAGTGGCTGCAGCACCGTGCGCCCTGTTACTCACAACCTAGGGCTAGTGGAACAGCTGAAGAAGACACACAGAAAGTGCAGTGCTGTGCCCACCCACAATCAAAGCTGACACTTCACAGCAAATCGATACCTTTGTTTTTCTCTAGAGAAAAAAAAACCTGTAAAACTGAAAAAAATTACTGTTGCACTAGCACAGATACCAACGTAGAGACACCAGAAACGTAAAACAGCAAGGAACCATGCCACCTTCAAGGCAGCACATTAAGCTTGTAACAGCACCTCTCGAAGAAGAGGAAGTTAAAGAAATGTCTGACAGGGAATTCCGTGTACAAATCTTGAAGTTGCTCTGTGAGATAGAGGCGAATCTCAGTCAGCAGCTTGAAGATATGAAAAAGTCGATTCATGATTTGAGTAACGTGGTCAGTGTGGGGAAAGATACCAAAGAAAAGAACCAACCAGAAGTCTTGCAGCTGAAGAACTCGGTGAACAAAGTAAATGCATTTGAGAGCTACAACAAGAGAATAGATCGTTTAGAAAAAAGGATTTCTAAAGTCGAAGATAGGTCTTCTGAATTAATCCAGTCAGAAAAAGACAAGGAAGAAACATTGAAAAAGTGTAAAGAAAGCCTGCAACACCTACAGGACACCATTAAGCAAACAAACATTCGCATTTTAGGAGTTCCAGAGGGAGAAGAAATGGAGAAAGGCACAGAAAGCATCTTTTATGAAATAATAGCTGACAACTTCCCAAGTCTTAGAAAAGACACAGACATCCAGATCCAGGAAGCTCAACGCACCCCAAGTAGACACGACCCCAGGAGGTCTTCGCCCAGGCACATTGTGATCACGCTGTCCAAAGTCAAAGACAAAGAGAGAATTCTTAAAGCAGCACGAGGAAAACGCCAGGTCACGTACAAGGGGGTTCCTGTGAGGCTGACGGCAGACTTCTCAGCAGAAACCCTGCAGGCCCGGAGAGAGTGGAATGATGTATTCCGAGTGCTGAAAGGGAAGAACTACCAGCCGAGAATCCTGTACCCAGCAAGGCTAACCTTCAGACACGAAGGGGAAGTCAGGTCCTTCTCAGATAAGCAGAAACTAAGCGAATTCGTCAGCACCAGGCCAGCCTTGCAGGAAGTGCTCCAGGAAGTCCTACATCTAGAGGCAGTACAGTGACTGCCCTCAGGAAAGCCCACTGACGTGTGCAGTCAGTCATTAGTAGAGTAGATACACAGATGAGCCGGAAAGGGATTAGATGTTACCACTGCAGTCACCAAACACAGAGCTTGACAGTAAGAGAGGAGGAGATTGACAGGACACACAAGACAGCCAGAAGACACTGGACAGAATGACAGAAGTACGTTGTTGCTATTAGCAATAACCTTCAATGTAAATGGGTCCCGCTCCCAGAAGAGTATAGACTGGATGAGAACCAAAATTCAGCTGTGTGCTGCCTATGAGAAACTTTCTTCAGACACATTAAATAATGAAAAAAGGACTGGTTCACAAAGGTGGTAACCATTGTGAGCACATACATACACTGCTGTAAATCAAACTGCTGTTACATTTAGAGGCAGGGAGAGGCTGCTCAGCGATAGAAGCTGGGGACCTCAGCACCCACGTGTCAACGGGAGGTCTCCAGACAGCAGTGAAAGAGACGGACTTGGCGTCTGTGGAGTGCTGCCCCCAGCTGCACATACATTCCTGGCTGCAGCTTGCACCCGACATTAGACCAACACCAAACGAGGACCAACAGATTTGTAAAAACCGAAATCATTGAACTACATGTTCATGCCAGATTAGTGGATCCCTTATCAACAGTGACTGAGAGTGCTGCCCAGAGCAATGAAGTGAGAAATAAAGGCATCCGGTTTGGAAAGGAGGAAGCCAAATTGTCCCTGTTTGCAGTCGACACGATCCTACATATAGGAAAACAAAACCTCCACCAAAAAACCCCAAAATTACAAAACAAAGACGTGTCAACTGATGTGATTTCAGTGAAAGTGCCGGTACAAGATCAGCTGCAAAAATTAGTAACATTTCAATGAAGAAAGCAGTCCCATTAAAACAACAGCAGCAAAAACTGAAAAATAACTTGGACTAAATTGAAACAAAGGGGTGGAAGAGATCACTAAGACCTGGAAAGCCATCCCGTGGTCATGGGTTTGAAGAACTAATGTTTTTGAATGTCCATACTACTAAAATTAGTCTACAGTCAGTGCAGCCCCTGTCACAGTACCATGACATTCTTCACGGAAACCGAATGGGAGAAAATACTTCCAAGCTGTCCAGCTGCTGAGATGAAAGAACTCAACCCAACACCCACCCCACCCACATCCAATTTAAGAAGTGGGCAAATGGCCTGAGTAGCCATGTCTGAAGAGAAAATACACAATTGGGCAACAAGTATCTGAAGTCATCAGGGAAAGGGAAATTGAAGCCACAGTGAAATACTATCACACCTGTTCCTATGGCTAACGAACAAAAACTCAGATTCTGGTGGAGATGTAGAGAAAGGGGAGCTCTCCTACACCGTTGATGGGAATGGTCATCAGTGCGGCCCTGTGGGAAACTGGAGTTTCCTCAGAAATCTAGAACCAGAACTGCCGTACGGTCCAACAGTCCCACCGTGGGTTTTTATAGCCAAAGGAAAGGAAGCCGGAATGTCCAAGAGACGCCTGCGCTCCCGTGTCTATGGTTGCGCTGCTCACACAGCCAGGGTGCGGAGTCGACCTGGGTGCTCCGTTGGCGGACGCGTGGATGAAGAGCACATGGCCACCTCTGTGTGGTGGAATAGCGCTCAGCCGTAAGAAGGGTGCAGTCTGTCGTTTGCAGCAGCAGCAGTGAGGCAGGAGGACGTTGTGTCAGCACAGAAAGACAGCCACTGCGTGTTCTTCTGCAGCGTGAATGCTTGGAAAGCGGACCGCAGAGGAACAGGGACCCCCAGAGGCCGGGAGGAGGAGCACGGGCATGGGTGCCCGGGTGCAGCCGGGTGGGAGGGGTGACTTGGTCACTCACTGAACAGGAATTGTCTGTCTCAGAGTAGCTAGTGGGATTCTGCATGTTCCCAACACAAGTGATCAGCATTTGAGGTGACAGGCATGCTAATTAACCTGGTCACTACATGTTGTGTACATGCACTGGAATACCGCACTGGACCCCATATGGGTGGATGGGTGTGTCAGTTATGAATAAATGCACGTGACTTAAAGCACTGCTTCAGCTGCATCCTTCGTATTTTTGATGTGTTGTGATCTCATTGTGATCAGTTCAGAGTATTTTCTAATTTCCTTTGACTGTCTTTCTTTGACCCATTTTACTGAAGTGTTGAGGGTTGAGTGTTGTACAGTGGCTCAAGCCACTGCTTTGGGTGCCCATGTCCTACATCAGGTTGCCGGGTCAGGTTCCAGCAGTCTGCTTCCAATCCAGATTGTATCCTGGGAGGAGGCAGATGCTTGTCCAAGTGCTTGGCTCCCTGCACACATGTGAGAGCCTGGATGGAGTTCCTGGCTGATGCTAGGAGTAAACTAGCATGTGGAAAATCTCTGTGTCTCTCCCTTTCAAATTGATGAAAGTACACATTTTACAAAATGAAAATGATGACTTGCTAATGCTGGAAGATTTTCCGGTTACCTTTCTGTTTCTGATTTCTAGTTGAATTTCTTAGGGATAGAGAACTGTGTCCGTCTTACACGAATTTAAGGTTTGTTTTATGACCTGGGTGTGGCCTGCCTTGATGGAGAGGAAAGTTTCCTGCTGGGGTTGGCTGTTGTGGGGCCAGCTGGGTCGTGGGGGTGGGTACTGTTGTCCAGGTCGTCTGTGACCCTCAGGAGTTGGTTAAGCATCCACCTATAATTGTGTATGTGTTTCTGCTTTCAGTTCTGTCACTTCTTCATCCATGCAGTTTGAAATTCTGTTAGCTAAAAATGTACTTTCATGTCTTCCTGATGGGTTGATGCCTTTTTTTATGTCTCCTTGGCACTATTATATAAATATTTCTTCTGAGGTCTACTTTGATTAACACATTCCAGGTGCTTTTATTTGTATAACATCTTTGTCATCTTTTTGACTTTTTTAACTCACACTTTTACACTTAGACTGGATTTCATCTAGATAACTTAAAACTGGATCTTTTTTTTCCAGAAAAAAAAAGTTGGGGCTCATGATGAACATGTTGTGTTTACATTTGTTGTAATAATTGATCTGGTTGTGCTTAGGTCAAATATTTCTGTCTATTTTTCTTTACTTTTTTGTTCCTCTGTGCTCCCTTTCATGTCTTTCCAGCTATTTAGATATTTTTAAGTACGATGTTTTGATTTTTCTATTGGTTTTTTGGCTCACTTTATTTTGTTATTTTAATGGCTGTACTGGGAGTTACAGTATGCGTGTTTAGCCCTTCACAGTCTTATTTTTTTTTAGGTTTATTTATTTATTTGAGTGGCAGGGAAAGTGATCTTTCATCTCCTGGAATGGAATGGCCGGAGCTGGGCTGCACCAAAGGTCTCCCATGAGAGTACAGGGGCCCAAGCACTTGGGCCATCCTCCACTGCTTTCCCAGGCACATTAGCAAGGAGCTAGATTGGAAGTGGAGCAGCTGGAACTCAAACCAGCGCCCATATGAGGTGCTGGCATTGCAACCAACAGCTCTGCCCACCCCACCACACCACAATGCTGCCCCCCCCCCCCAGTCTTTTTAGCCTAAATTTTTCTTGTGAAATGTGGAAGCCCTGCCACCACACAGGCCCCTTAGCCTCCCATGGTTATGTCGCAGCTGTCATTGAAGATGCCAGCAGTTAATGGTTTATCCCGGCTGCTCCACTTCTGACCCAGCTCCCTGCTAATGTCCTGGGAAAAGCAGCAAGAGATGAGTAAAGTCTTTGGGCCCCTGCACCCATGTGGGAGGCTCAGATGAGGCTCCTGGCTTCAGCCTGGCCCAGCCCTGGCTGTTGCAGCCATCTGGGGAATGAATCAGTGGGTGGAAGATCTACCTGCCCCCTCTCTCTAACTCTGACCTTTAAAGAACGAAATGTTTTTCAAGAAACGTCTTACATTCTCTGTGTGGTTAGCGTTCCCCTTTCTCTGCCTTTCTGGCATTCCCCCTCTGTCCAGGATGGTTTCTTTGGCCTCCTGAAGGCTTTCGTTAGCATTTGTCAGTGTGCTGCTGCTGGCAGAAACCAGGGCCTGGCCCCACCTGAGAGTGTCTCTGTTTAGCCCTCACTTCCCAGTGGGCCGTTTGCGGAATACAGAATTCTCAGTACTTTAATGATGTCTCCTGTTACTGTAACAGCGTGCCCGCAGCAGGCTGACTTGACAAAGGAAATGGGTTCATGTGGTTCCGTCTTGGAGGCTGAAAAATCCAAGATGGGGCAGCCGCAGGGCTGGGCCTCCATGGTTTCCTAACAGCACATGGCCTTGCGGTGGTTGGAGGAGGGATCCCGTTGCCAGACGGGAAGCGAGAGAGCTGTCCATCCCTGGCTTCCTCCTCAGTAGCAACCTGTTCCCAAATGAGTGCTCTGGGGGCCGGCACTGTTTCATAGTAGGCTAAGCCTGCACCTGTGGCACCAGCTTCCCCGTGGGCACCAGTTCGTGTCTAGTTGCTTCTGTTCCAGTCCAGCTCTCAGCTTATGGCCTGGAGAAGCAGTGGAGGATGGCCCAAGTGCTTGGGCCCTTGTATCCATGTGGGAGACCCAGAAGTGACTCCTGGCATATAAGGAAAGTTGCTCTCCACAGAGAACAGCAGTGGTTCATCCTGTTTTTGAGTGAATGTTTTTGGCTTCCCCTAAATGGATGAGGTTTTAGGCATTACGTACATATTCAAGGACCTTTCCTGTTCCAATCCCTCTTCTCAACTTCTTGGACTCCTTTGTCTGGAATGTTCCATCAGGCTGCTGTTCTGCAGGTCCCTGGTGCACTGGTCGCATGGCTCAGTCTTGCTCTTCCACTGAATGGTCTCTGTGGATCGTCTTCACATTTGCACCTCTGTCATCTCCCTCTGCATCCTCAGGGTCTTCTGTGTGTTTGTTTCTGACATCTTTTCTGCCACATCCACATTTTGTGAAGAGCTAACTCCTGTTCGCAGCCAAGGATGTTTTTCCTCCCATCCATTTCAAGCATGTTTACCTTTGCCTCGTGAAGCAGAATCGTAAGAGCTGCTTGGGAGCCTTTATCTGATCCGTGAGACATCTGACTCGTCTCAAGGCTGGCATCTGTGGGCTGCCTTTCCCCTCCCGGGACCTGGCCCTGTTTTCCTGTGTTTGTGTGTCGAGTGATCTTGGGTTGGATCCCAGACGTGCCCCGGGTTGCGTATGACGTGGGGGTCCTCTGGACAGTGTCGAGGTGTGTGTTAGCACTCAGTCCACCCAGCTAGATGCGTATCACCAGTTCCGTCTCGCCCTCGACGGGCTCTGGCGGGCTCTGGACTTAATCTCATTCCCATCTCCCCAGTGTGTGGTTCTGTCCCACACATCAGCTGCTTTCAGGACTCGGCCAGAGCCTTGAGCAACCGTTTCCGGCCCCGGGTCAGTGTCAGAGTGGATGGCGCTTTGGCGCTTTGGGTCTGCCCCGTGCCTTCGCACCTCAGCAGTGAGCCTGGTGCCTCACAGGATTGGGGACCTTTGTCTTGGGTTTCCCACTCTGCAGAGCACCCTCCAACACACACACACACCGTTTCCGTTTTGCAGGGCCTCTTTCCTTGGTTTCTCTGGCCTGAAAGGCTTCTCTCTAACGTTACTGTGTTGTAAAGTGAACCCTCAGGATTTCCCCTCACATTCTTGGAACCATAGGAGCCTTTCCCCACCCCCACCCCTGCTCCAAAAATTAGGCCTTTGTATTCAAGTTGTAGCTCTGGGGCCAGGACACTCGCCCGCCTGTGACAACCACTCCAGAACTCCTGCTTGCCTCTAGAACCTGCTCTAGCTGCCCGTTTTCAGACAGCGCTGAACTTTCTCATTTCCCCACCTGGCGCTGAAGGCAGCGTGCATTGAGTGGGACCCACACTTTGGGATTTGAATTCTGGTCTTTTCCCAGGCTAGCGATGTGTCCCCAGTCCTCTCTCCCAGCGCTGGGCCATGGCTGGAGCTCCAGCTGCCAGTCAGCCCATGGCTGTGAGGGACAGCAGCAGAGGCCCTGTGCTGTGTCACCACGCTAGGCTGGTGGGTTGGTTTGGTGGGTTCAGACCACCTGTATTTGCTGTTTGTATCTTGTCCAGAGTTTTAGTTGCAGTTGGCCTGAGAGAGGGAGACTGGAGTGAGCTTTGTCCTGGCCTTGTGTCCATGAAAGCACTTGAGGCTAAGCATTTTTCCTTTGTAAATATTCACTTACTGGGGCTGGTGCTGTGACATAGCAATTAAAGCTACCGCCTGCAATGCTGGCATCCCATGTAGGCGCCGGTTCAAGTCCTGGCTGCTCCACTTCTGATCCAGCTCCATGCTAATGGCCTGGGAAAGGCAGTGGAAAATGGTCTAAGTGTTTGGGACCCAGGAGAGGAAGAGAAGAGACCTTCCATCTGCTGGTTCATTCCCCAGATGGTCCTAAATGGCCAGCACTGGGGCCAGGCTGAAGCCAGGAGCTTCATCCATGGGCAGCAGGGACCCAAGCACTTCAGCCATCTCCGGCTGCTTTTCCCAGGCCATTAGCAGGGAGCTGGATGGAGAGTACCAGCACCCATATGGGATGCCGGCGCTGCAGGCCGCGGTCTTACTCCAGTACACCACAGCACTTTTTACTGCTTTATACAGCTGTTTTACTGCTTTTTTAGGTGAATTGCCTTTGACCCATTTTTTTTAGACCATTAGGTCTTTAATCCCTTTCCTTAAACTTAAAATGTTTATATGTATTTTAAATAGATTTTTTGGTCTTTTTTTGGCCATGTAAATTTTAAAAGATGTTTTTTATTTTTATCTAATCAGACTTCTCAACTTTTATTGCATCGAAATTGTGAGAGATAGCAAACCTTTCCTAAAACCAAGTGATAAAGCAGCTCCCCCGTGTTTTCTGCTGGTACGTACATGGTTTTTGTTTTCTGCATACTGGTCCCAGATCTGTGTGGATCGCGTTCTCGTATATGGTGTACGCCCTGACGGTGAGACTGGGAGCTGGTTCCGTCATCTCGCAAGTGACCAACCGGCTCGGTCCATCTTTCCCCCCGCGATGGGAGGTGCCCCTCTTCTCCCTGTGAAACTCCCAGCATCCCTGCGTTTATCCCTGGGCTTTCTGCTTGGTGCTGGGTCTGGCCAGCCTGTACCCTAAGGCTCCAGTGCAGTGTGGAGAGGGCCAGCCTTTTTTCTGGCTCTTGGTGTGTTTTCTGGGCATTCTGTATTCCTGTCTGTCCGAGTGAATGTGACCATCAGCTTGTCTGACTCCGTAAAGAAGCCTGCTGGAGTTTCTGTTAGGGTTCTGTTAAATTCATAAGCCTGTCCTCAGAAGAAGAGAGAATTGTGTGTTGTTGAATTGTATTGGCCAAGAACAAAGCAATCTTTTCCTTCAAGTCCACTCATGTCTTTCAGGAGTCTTTAAAAATTTCCTTTGAGAAGATTTTACATATTTTGTTAAATTAATTCCTGACTATTTAATCATCCTCATAAATGGAAATTTTTTTGTTAAGATTTATTTATTTGAGAGGTGGAATTAGAGTTTTCATCAGCTTGTTCACTCCCCAAGTAGCTGCAACAGCCAGGAGCTTAATCTGGGTTTCCATGTGAGTAAGGGCCCCAAGCACTCGGGCCGTCTTCCGCTGCTTCCCCAGGCGCGTTAGCAGGGAGCTGGACGGGAAGTGGAGCCCAGATGGGATGCTGGCGTCATAGGTGGTGACTTAACCACTGAACTACAACAGGAATGGAATTTTTGTGTTTATGCAAGCTATCCAACCTCTATTCGTTTTTTATCCTGTTACCATATTGCAGGTTTTTGTTTTTAATTATTACCTACGGCTTTCCCTGTATGCCATCATATAATCTAGAAGGTATTTCAGTGGCTTCTTCCTCAATTCATGTTTCTCTACTTGGTTTTCCCTGTTGATAGCTTTGGCTTAACCCCTCAGCACAGTATTCATAGTAGTGCTAGTGGGTGTTAAGTTCCTCCTGAAAAGGAATGCATCGGCTTCAGGACCAAGAGGGATGCCTGTGTGTGTTTCATTCGTTTCTAAAGAATCCATCAGGGGCCAGCACCATGGCGCACGCGAGTTAAAGCCCGAACCTGCAGTGCCGGCATCCCATATGGGTACCAGTTCAAGTCCACTGCTCCTTTTCCGATCCAGCTCTCTGCTATGGCCTGGGAAAGCAGTGGAAGATGGCCCAAGTCCTTGGGCCCCTGCACTCTAATGGAGGCCTGGAAGAAGTTCCTGGCTCCTGGCTTAGGAACAGCTCTGTTCTGGCCGTTGCAGTCATTTGGGGAGTGAACCAGCAGAATGGAGGACCTCTCTCTCTGGCTCTACCTCTCTCTCTAATTTTGTCTTTCAAATAAATAAAATCTAAAAAAAAAAAAAAAGGAATCCATCAACTTCTGTTTACATTGTAATAAAAAGTGGATATTAAGAGTTGTCAGATGCTTGTTCTGCCTCTGAGGAGATAATGTCCTGCTTTGTCTCCTGTGATCTGGTAACACTAATGGATTTCCCAATTGAACCAACCTTGCATTTCCTGGCTAAATTCTGCTTGGTCATCATGTATTAAATTTTTTTTTTTTTTTTTTTTTGACAGGCAGAGTGGATAGTGAGAGAGACAGAGAGAAAGGTCTTCCTTTTTGCTGTTGGTTCACCCTCCAATGGCCGCTGCGGCCAGCGCACCGTGCTGTTCCAAAGCCAGGAGCCAGGTGCTTCTCCTGGTCTCCCATGCGGGTGCAGGGCCCAAGCACTTGGGCCATCCTCCACTGCCTTCCCGGGCCATAGCAGAGAGCTGGCCTGAAAGAGGGGCAACTGGGATAGAATCCGGCGCCCCAACCGGGACTAGAACCCAGTGTGCCGGCGCCACAAGGCGGAGGATTTGCCTGTTAAGCCACGGCGCCGGCCCCTCATGTATTAATTTTCTATGTGGAGTCCAGTGCTGTGGCTCACTTGGTTAATCCTCCGCCTGCAGCACCGGCATTCCAAATGGGTGGCGGGTTCTAGTCCTGGTTGCTCCTCTTTCAGTCCAGCTCTCTGCTGTGGCCAGGGAGTGCAGTGGAGGATGGCCCAAGTGCTTGGGCCCTGCACCCCATGGGAGACCAGGAGAAGCACCTGGCTCCTGCCTTCGGATCAGCGCGGTGTGACGGCCGCAGCGCGCTGGCTGTGGTGGCCATTAGAGGGTGAACCAACGGCAAAGGAAGACCTTTCTCTCTGTTTCTCTCTCTCACTGTCCACTCTGCCTGTCAAAAATTTATATATATATATATATATATATATATATATTTACTTGAAAGTTACACAGAGAGAGGAGAGGCAGAGAGAGGTCTTCCATCCTCTGGTTCACTCCTCAGCTGCAATGGCCAGAGCTGTGCTGATCCGAAGCTAGGAGCCTCTGCAGGGTCTCCCACCTGGGCGCAGTGACCCAAGCACTTGGGCCATCCTCCACTGCTTTCCCGGGCCATAGCAGAAAGCTGGGTAGGAAGTGGAGCAGCTGGGACATGAACCAGCACCCATATGGGATGCTGGCACCGCAGACAGCAGCTTTACCTGCTATGCCACAGTGCTGGCCTCTCCTATTTCACTCGGTTTTTGTGAGATACTCAACTGATACTCACCTGTACTTCTGATGAGAGCTGTAAATGTAGCAGACATTCTGGTGTGAAGTGTTCATGGTCATTTTTTAATGTTTGTGATTTCCGTAATTTTTTTTTTTTTTAATTTTTTGACAGGCAGAGTGGACAGTGAGAGAGAGAGAGAGAAAGGTCTTCCTTTTTTGCCGTTGGTTCACCCTCCAATGGCCGCCGCGGTAGGCGCGCTGCAGCCAGCGCACCGCGCTGTTCCAATGGCAGGAGCCAGGTGCTTATCCTGGTCTCCCATGGGGTGCAGAGCCCAAACACTTGGGCCATCCTCCACTGCACTCCCTGGCCACAGCAGAGAGCTGGCCTGGAAGAGGGGCAACCGGGACAGGATCAGTGCCCTGACCGGGACTAGAACCCGGTGTGCCGGCGCCGCAAGGCGGAGGATTAGCCTGTTGAGCCACGGCGCCGGCCCGTAATTCTTATTTTACCTAATTTTTTTAAAAAGACTTTATTTATTTATTTATTTGAAAATCAGAATTACACAGAGGAGAGGCAGAGAGAGAGGTCTTCCATCCGCTGGTTCACTCCCCAGTTGGCCGCAACGGCCGGAGCTGCGCCAATCTGAAGCCAGGAGCCAGGAGCTTTTTCCAGGTCTCCTATGTGGGTGCAGGGGCAAAGACTTGGACCATCTTCTGCTTTCCTAGGCCTTAGCAGAGAGCTGGACAGGAAGTGGAATAACTGGGACTTGAACTGGCACCCATATGGGATGTCGGCACTGCAGGCAGCGGCTTTACCTGTTACGCCACAGCATCGGGCCCCTTAAGAGTTAATAGTTTTTTTGTTTTGTTTTGTTTTGTTTTTGACAGGCAGAGTTAGGCAGTGAAAGAGAGAGACAGAGAGCAAGGTCTTCCTTTTTTCTATTGATTCACCCCCCAAATGGCTGCTATATCTAGCACACTGCACCGATCCGAAGCCAGGAGCCAGATGCTTCCTCCTGGTCTCCCATGCGGGTGCAGGGCCCGAGCACTTGGGCCATCCTCCATTGCCTTCCCAGGCCACAGCAGAGAGCTGGACTGGAAGAGGAGCAACCGGGACAGAATCCGGCGCCCCAACCGGGACTAGAACCCGGGGTACCGGCATCGCAGGCGGAGGATTAACTAAGTGAGCCACGGTGCCGGCCCAATAAATAGTTTTTAATTTCTTTTTTTTTTTTTTTTTTTTTGACAGGCAGAGTTAGAGAAAGACTGAAAGAAAGGTCTTCCTTCCATTGGTTCACCCCCCAAATGGCCACTATGGCTGGCGCTCTGCCGATCTGAAGGCAGGAGCCAGGTGCTTCCTCATGGTCTCCCATGTGGGTGCAGGGGCGAAGCACTTGGGCCATCCTCCACTGCCTTCCCGGGCCACAGCAGAGAGCTGGACTGGAAGAGGAGCAACCGGGATAGAATCCGGCGCCCCAACCGGGACTACAACCCGGGGTGCCGGTGCTGCAGGTGGAGGATTAGCCTAGTGAGCTGCGGCGCCAGCCTAATAGTTTTTAATTTCTAGTGGACTGGGCCTTTGTGGTATCTCATGGCTTTCTGATTTAATTCTGTGGCCATAAAATATTATATATAATACTTCTTTTTGATAATTACTGGTGTTTCCTTGTGACCCACTATGCCGTCAGTTTTCACACACATCCCCTGTGCCCCTGAGAAAAGCGGGCAGCCTGTTTCCAGAGGGCGAAGTACCACCTGGATCGAGCTGTCCATGGTTGCTCATGTTTGGTCTCCTGGCTTCGTCTTGTCTGCTTGCTCTGGCTGGTACTGAGAGTAGGATGTCACGTTGCCCAGTCCCTGGTTGGATTCTGTGATGCATATTCTGAGTCAGTGAGCAGATTGTCCAGCAGGTAACTTGCGAGCATTTTCTCTGGCTGTAGCCTCATGTGTATATATTTACTTCTTTAATGTTTGCGAGTGAGAATTATGCTGCTGAGCTTCATCCGCGTGGACACACGCTGATTCGTCTCCAGTTCTGTGGGGGAGAATTCGCCGAATTTATCCCATAAATTCAGTAGCTGATGACCACTTGGATTGTGTCTGGGCAGTTCTGGGGCCAGTTCCCTCGCAGGTGTGCGTTTCCTGGGGGGCGCCCACGTGAGGGTAGCACCGCTGACACGTGTGGCGTGCAGGCTAGCACCAGATGGTTCTTCTAGCCTGGAGACAGCGCCAGTTGGACAGACTGTTTAATTTCTTTGCTGATCTGTTAGGAGTGTAATCATACCACATTGTGGCTTTGACAGGGCATTTCCAAGATTATTAATTAGGCCAGCAGTTTTCCGTGTGTTTATCGGACATGGACGTTGCCCTTCGATGTCTTCCGTTCATTTTCCTTTCTGGTGTTTGCTTTCCTGCTCTGTCCGTCGGCCTGTGTTGGCTACAAGTCCGCTGGGGCTCGTCCCCCTCCCGTCCCCTCCCCTCCCCCACCCCACCGTGCACTTCTGCTTTAACCCACCAAGAAGTTATCAGGTGTAGCATCGAAAGTGCCTGTTCATCCTTAGCTGCGGGCACCGGGTGTTTCAGCACATCACGCTTTGCTTTGGCTGCGCCCGCACTGTCATGCTGTCATCGAGAGACCGGTGGGCGGTTACTCAGAGGTGGAGTCGGGGCACAGAGGGAGTGAGGGGAAAGGACATGGAGAATGCATATTATGAAAACAATGTGCCTGGGTTTAAAGGTTTCTCGTAGCACCATAAACCTTTCATTCCAGTTTTCCATGAGCTTTGTACGTACCCTTGTACGAAGGTAGCAGTTAAGAGAAATTTTCTGGGGCTGACATTGTGGTTTAGCAAGTTAAGCTGCCGCCTACAACGCTAGCCGGTTCCAGACCTGGCTGCTCCACTTCGATCTAGCTCCCTGCTGGTGCACCTGGGAAAGCAGCAGAAGATGGCCCAAGGGCTTGGGCCCCTGCGCCCATGTGGGAGACTTGGAAGAAACTCCGGGCTCCTGGCTTCACACTGGCCCAGCCCAGCCACTGTCACCTGGCAGTGAACCAGTGAATAGAAGCTCGCTCGCACTCGCTCTCTCTTGCTCTCCCTCTCTCTGCTTTTCAAATAAATTTTTGAAATTTCTTTATGGAACATTTGAGAACAGTTCGTAGACGTTAGGACATCTCGCCCCTAAATGTTTTAGCATGTCTCTTAGGTTTAAGGACATTTTTTTTTTTTTAGAGATTTGTTTATTTATTTGAAAGGAAGAGTTACAGAGAGGTCTTCCATCTGCTGGTTCACCCCCACAATGGCCACAATGGCTGGAGCTGGGCCAATCCAAAGCCAGGAGCCAGGAGCTTCTTCTGGGTCTCCTACGTGGGTGCAGGGGCCCAAGGACTTGGGCCATCTTCCACTGCTTTCCCAGGCCATCAGCAGGGAGCTGGATTGGACGTGGAGCAGCCGGGACTCAAACCGGTGCCCATATGGGATGCCACAGGCAGCAACTTTACCCGCTACAGCATAGCACGGCCCCCAAGGCTGTTTTTCTTCAGAAAATGGCATCATCCTTTCCAAGAAAGTTTGTCATTCCGTATGGTCTGCAGTCTAGCCAGATCTCCATGGATGTTCCCCAAACACTCACAGCCCAGGATCTGAGGTCCATGTGTTGTGTTTGGCTCTGAGGCTCCTTCAGTCTCTGACCGTGGAAGCGTCACCCTACTGTGCTTCTGTTACTGGCCTCGTCTGGGTGTGGCCCGTTCCTGGACAAGCAGTGCTGGGGGCCGCGTCTTCCTGTTGAGTCACATCGGGAGGTAGTCATGCGGGCTTCCGTGACCGGTGAAGGTGGTGACAGCCAGGTGTCTCCGCTGTAAGGGAACATTTTCCTCTTGTGATTAATGAGTAGTCTGGGGAGTGAAACTTTGGCAGGATGCACACCTTCTCCCGACAACAGTCCTCCAGGCCAAACCCATAGGGGTTTTCTTGAAAGATTTATTTATTTGAAATGCAGAGTTAGAGATCTTCCATCCGCTGGTTCACTTCCTAAATGGGTGCACGGCCAGGGCTGGGCCAGGCTGAAGCCAGGAGCCAGGAGCTTCTTCCCAGTCTCCCACATGGGCGCAGGGACCCAAGGGTGTGGGCATCTTGTGCTGCTTTCCCGGGTGCATCTGCAGGGAGCTGGGTTGGAAGAGGGACCGGGACTCAACCGGCACCCACATGGGATGCCGCAGCGCCAGCCCCGACGTGCCCGCTGCCTTACTGTGTCAGCTCCCTCAGAACCACGCGGCATCCACAGTTTATGCACCTAGAAGGCTTTGCCCGTGGGCCTCCCACTGCTTGCTCCTGCTGGTGCCTGTCACTCACGGTACGGTGGTTCCCGCTGCTTGCTCCTGCTGGTGCCTGTCACTCACGGTGCGGTGGTTCCTCGTGTGGTGTGTGAGATGCCTCTCTGCCGACTCTGTGGACTCAGTCCCGGGGTGAAGGTGAGTCCCTCCTGGGAAGATGGCCTGAGGTGTGGGGGGTGTCAATGGCAGCAGAAGCCCGAGGGCCTGAGGCTGAGCTCCCAGTCCCGTCCCTACGGGGCTTTCCTGGGAGAGTAGCCACCGCAGGAGGCCTCCAGGCCTCGTCTTGTGTCTCCTGGAGGACATGAGAACCAGTTCGTTCCTCGTCCAGCGCAAGCCCAGGCAGGAGCCAGCTGCTGGCTTCGCAGGCCTCATGAGGTTGCAGCGTTGTTATTATTAACGATTATTACTACCATTATTACTGTTAGTGCTCTCATCCGGTTCACTCCCGTATCTGCAGTGGCTGGGACTGAGCTGGGGCTGAAGCCACAAACGACAAACAGTCCAGGTCTCCCAGTGGCTTGAGCCGTCAGCACTGCCTCCCAGGGTCTGTGTTAGGAGGAAGCAGGAGTCAGGTCAGGTTCCCCAGCATAGCGTGTGGCCATCCTCACTACAGTTTTAATCACTAGGCCAAGCGCCTGCTCCCACCCCCCCACCCCCCACCCCCCGGCTGTTGGCCTCTAATACTTTTTTTTTTTCCATACTTTTTTTTTTTTCCTTTTTTTTTTTTTGGCCAATTCAGCAATGGCTTTGACTTTTTGAAAGATTTTTTAGTTTATTTTTTTCAATGTGAAGGACAGAGGGACAGAGCAATCGACTTGCGGGGTCACTCTCCGGATGGCCGGGACTGGGCTAGACCCAGGTGGCAGGGAACGAAGTACTTGACATCACCCGCAGTTTTCCAGGCACATGAGCCAGGAGCCTGATCAGAAGCAGAGCACCCGGGACTTGAACCTGCGCATCCCGTATGGATCCTGGCGTTGTTGGCAGTGCCCACAGCGACCATCTTCGAAGTTTTGTTTTTTGTTTCGTCAGCACTGGGGGCAGGGTAGTCCATGGCATTCCTCCTGAAAAGCACCCGTGACCTTGAGCAATGCCCAGGTCTCCGGGGAGCCTGTCCCAGCATTCTCACCCACCCAGGAGGACCCAGAGGGCTGGGGCAGGCAGGGGCAGTGCCCAGGCCGTGCTGGCTGGTGGCTCCCCTGCTCCACTCCTCTGCTCTGCCGATGTGTTCAGTGAACAGTGGTCCTGCAGTCTTGGCGCCAGCGGCTGCTAGCCCTGCTCATGTGCCTCAAACCACGTGTGGGTTCCATGTGCCCTGCAGGCCATGGGCAGGTCTGTGCCAGCGCCCAGGTGTTGCATGCCCACTCAGCTGCCCCCACAAGGGTGCCCTCGGACACCCGTGGCTGCTCTGCCTACCTGGTGGGTGAGCGTGTGCCACCTCGTTGCCTAGGGCACTGCCTGGTGGGGCAGCGTGGACGGGGAACACTGCCATCGGCACTTTGTGCGCTGAGTCCAGGAGCCCCGCAGGGCTTTTGGGGAGGGCTGCGTTTGTGGCATCTTCTGGAAGAGCTCGGTTACGCCGAATGTGTCAGATTGTCTTAACTCTTGAAAAAACGCGTCTGGCTCGGACATCTCCAGGAGCAGGCAGTACATGCGTAGCGCCATGGTGGATCCGGTCTCCTTTCCTTTGCCCCAACATTGCCGTGAGGCGGGTCCCGCACATCCCTGGCCCCGGGGGCTGCGGCCTCTGCTCTGGGCGGCCCAGTGCCAGGGGAGATAGGATAATGCGATTATTCTCAATTAGATTAATAAAGAATAATTAGGTGTCATAAATCAAGCACTCCTAGGATATTGTCATGGGAAAAATATGCAGCTAGAATTAATTAGTTTTCAAATAAAGCGTTTATTTTAATTGCTTGCAATGATGGAGGCCTTAATTGGCGATGCATCATTCTGGCCTGAGTTGAGGGGTTGTTGTAACGACGTGACGGGTGTGTTCCCCGCCGTCCTGGGGGAAGACAATACAGGGGCCTCGATTTCATCACCTCACCGTGAGCCTCTGCAGCTTCCCGCCAGGCTGCAGGCAGGTGGCAGGTGTGGGCTGGGCTTCGGCTGGCCCCGCCCCTGTGTGTATGTGTGTGTGTGAGCTCTTGCACACGTGTGGTCATGAGCATGTGTGTGCCTGTCTGAGGACACAGGTGTGTGTGTAGGCGTGCGTGGGTGTAAAATGGGCACATGTGTGAGTGCTGGGTGTGCCGTGTCTGGCCTGCACGTGGGAGCCTGTGGGGGTGGTTGTCAGACTCCGTTGCCCACACCAGCCTTGTGGGAGGCCCCCAGCCTGGACTTGAGTTGAGGGGCATCAGCCGGTCCTGCCTTCTGGGGCTCCTGGGGTGGGGCCCTGCAGCCCTGTGCCCCAGCCCAGCTACCACTCTCTCCTGGCAGGCTCAGCGCAGGCAGGCAGCGTCCCCCAGGCTAGTGTGCCCGAGGGCAGCCTTGGAGCGTCCGGTGCCCTGGCCTGGTGACACCTGCAGGAAACTGACCTTCAGCGACCAGGGCTGGGGCTGGCAGGAGGCGGCCCCTGCATCTGGGGAGGGTCAGTTCTGGCTTTTAGCCAAAGGGGAGAGAGGCTGTTAGGCAGAAACACTCTCCCGCACCCCAACCATGAATACAGGGAAGACCAGGGGACAGCCTCCTCACTGGGGAGGAGCGGCCCCTGCTGTGTGGCCCCAGGCCTCTGCCACCCCCTCCTCCCCAGTCCACCCTGCTCGAGCCCCTGGTGGTCTCAGAACTTGGCTCCCGGCTCCGCCTGCCCTCTGAGCTCTGTGTGGCTTGAAACCCGCCAGCCATTCTCCTTGACAGGCATCTCCTAGGCATTTGGAACCCTGTGCTCCTGTCATTGGCTGCTGCCTGTCTGCCCTGGAGAGGTGGGGAAAGGGGTGGACGTAGTGTGGGAGGTGGGTGGGTGGGGCTGAAGGAGTGCCCGCTGGAAGGCCATGCTCTCCTGCCTGTGCACCTGCGTGGCCTCCACCCTCAGCCTGGAGCCCCTCCCTCCCACCTCCACTTGGCCTTCGGCCCCTGCCCCTCCTGCCTATCTTTGCTCCTAGTCTTTGAGCCACCCCAGCTGGCAGGTGGCCCTCAGAGCAGGCTGCTCCTGGCCCAGGCCCCTTGGGGGTGCCAGGAGGGGTGCTGCAGGATTCAGTGGGTGGAGTGTGCTCAGCGGGGACACTGGGGAGCCGCTGCTGCAGGGTGGAGTGGACTCCATGCAGCAGGCCTTGAGCAAAGGTCACGTGATCTGGGGAGCAGCCCTGCGAGAGTGACCAGGGGATCAGACTAGCCACACACCAGTGTGCTGGACAGCCTGCTCCTTGGCGGCAGCACACAGGCTAACAGTGCTGTAACAGATTGTGGTGGTAGAGGACCCAGCGGGGCTGCTGGCTGCACAAGTGTGGAGGGCCTGCCTCCCCTCCGCCTCCTGCCCAGGGGGCGCCACACCCCCCCTCATCCGTGCGTGCCTGGGAGCTGACCTGCCCACGTCAAGGACAGGGGCTGGGGGCCCCCCTAGGGAGCCCTAGAGCAGCCTGGACAGGTGTGGATGCTGCTGTCCCTCCTGGGGAGGTGCTGGTTGGGTACAGAGGCTGATGGGGGGAGGGGAGGCCACTGGCACCCAGGGAGGGCTCCCCGATTTCCACTGGGAGCAGGATCAGAAGAGGCCAGCAGCTGGGAGAAGGTGCTCATGGCGCCACCCTGCTGCTGGTGCAGGGGTCTCCCCCACCCTGCCTCTCTGTCCGCACCCCAGGAGGGCTGGGGCTCTGAGCAATGTCTCACACACCTGTGTGCCAGCACTCACACATCCTCCCTCAGCCCCCAGGCGTCTGCACGCTGCCCGCCATGGCGGCCCCTGGCCACCCGCCGCCGCTGCCACCGCCACCACCAGACCCCCAGTTTGTCCTCCGAGGCAGCCAGGCAGCAGTGTGTGCCCTGCACTTCCACGGAGCTGACGAGGCTCAGGGGCACCCGCTCCTCTTCTCGGGGTGAGTAGCTGCGTCAGGCCTGATCCCAGAGCAAGGCTGAGGCTAGGGTGGTAGCTAGCGAGAGCCCGATGGGCACGCTGGGCCCTGGAGCGCTCTGCTTGGAGCTGCAGGTGCCGACTGAGCCCCTGGGGTCTGCATGGCCCTGCCTCCTCCTGCTCTGGAGAGCAGTGGCTGCTGCCGAGGCTGGGAGGGTGGCATCCTGCCCGTCTTGCCCTTGGTTCGAGGTTAGAGCTCCCCCAGGCGAAGCGCCCTCGTCCATCAGCTGTTGGCCCCTCCCATGCATGCTTGCCTCCTGCAGGTGTCAGAGCGGCCTGGTGCACATCTGGAGTCTGCGGACACGGAGACCCGAGGCCACCCTGGACGGCCACGGGGGCCAGTGTGTGACCTGGCTGCACACGCTGCCCCGGGGGCACCAGCTCCTCAGGTGGGTCCGGGGAACCAGGAGTTCTGAGGGAGGCCTGTGGCTCCATCTTGGTGGCTGGAGGCTGGGGCAGGGAGGGGAAGGGGCCAGAGGGTCCACCCAGGTTGGCCATGCCGCATGTCCCCTCGCAGCCCCCTGTGGCGTCGGGGAGTGGGCAGGGTTGACAGCAGAGTGTGCCCCTTGCCTGGGTTGGCACGGCCCACCTGCCTGTTCTCAGCACTGTTGTGTGTGACTGAGCCACAGCGCATGAGGTACCAGGCACCATGCTCTACTTTTTATTTGTTTTGAGATTTAATTTTTTATTTATTCGAAAGGCAGAGTTACAGAGAGAGGAGGAGAGACAGGTCTTTCATCCACTTGTTCACTCCCCAAATGGCCACAATGGCCGGGGCTGTGCCAGGCCAAAGCCAGGAGCCAGGAGCTTCTTCCAGGTCTCCCACGTGGGTGCAGGGGCCCAAGCACTTGGGCCATCTTCTACTGCTTTCCCAGACTATAGCCGAGAGCTGGATCAGAAGTGGAGCAGCCCGGACTCAAACCAGCATCCATATGGGATACTGGGATGCGGGCACTGCAGGCGGAGGCTTTAGCCACTGCGCCACGATGGCCTACTTCAGTGTGGTTCTGGGCAGCTGTGGTGAGGGGTCCTGCTCCCCATCAGCTCCCTGCAGCATCCTCTGTGATCTCTGCTGGTCCAGGCTCCCTCTGAGGGTGCCTGCGTGCATGTGCCCATGTGTACACGCATGTACGTGTGTGTTTCCTGTCCCCCACAGATCGCTTGGATATCAACTTGTGTAGGCACTGGCCCAGCATCCGTTTAGCTCACCCTTTTCTGGGGCCCTTGGCCGTCCCGAGGCAGCTCGTGTGGCAGGTGCTGGCTGCTGGCCCCCATGGTATCTGTGAATCCGCGGCGCCCCCGGGCAGGGGCCTGCCGAGAAGCACCTGAGCAGACACAGGCGCTCTGCCTGGGAGCCGGTGCTGGGCTGCAGCTCCAGCAGAGCCCAGGGTGCTGCCTGGCCTGCTGCTGCCCCTCCGGGGGCCTGCACACTTCCATGTGGAGCAGGCACGTGCTGCCGCCCTCCCGGCTCAGCTCCAGAAGGCCAGGCCTGTTCCGCTCCAGCCCCAGCGCCTGGGGTTCCTGGGCTCGGGGGATCAGATCCCAGCAGACCAGGCCTGTCTGGCCCCTACCCCATCTAGACAGCACTTCCTGTTCCAGACTCAGGTGGTACCCTCCCCCCACCTGAAGATAGCTGGCAGGTGGCAAAGGGTGAGCGTTGTCTGGGGGTCCCTGGGTTCTTCCAGGGTCTGTGCTCCCGGTCAGGGCCGTGTGGGAGGCGGGGTGGCCCTGGGTCAGCAGCTCCGCAGGCAGAGACGGCAGGTGCGCAATGGCCAGGTGCGTTTACGGGGCACTGGAGGCCGCCCGCCGTGGCCGCGCTCAGCGCTCAGCTGTGTTTGCACGCCGAGCCCCTCCGAGTGGCCCTTGAAGAACCCTGCGCTTTCATGTCCCCCAGCCCCACCGCACCTGTGCCTGCCACAGCCACCTTGGCTCGGCATTTCTTTCACCTTTTTTTTTCTTTCTGTTATTGAATGGAGCACACTTCAGAGACGGCCATTGTGTTATCAGAATGTGCACCCAGGGACCTCCTCCCCCAACCATCGCCTGTACCCCACCCCCACTCCTGTCCCAGCCTCTCCTTCTTGCTTTACTGTCTGGATGTGTCTGAAGAGCTTAGACTGGGTTTGTCCATTTCTTCCCCTTAACCTTTAAAAAAAAAATGGAGCCGTAAAGGACACAGCTTCCCTGCACTCTGCTTCTCCCACGAGGTCCTCTCCCCGCCCCTGGGGGCCTTGTGTGTGGCTGCGCGCGATCCCGGACACTGCTCTTTGCTGTGTGTCTCCTGCTGGCTGTGTGCCCACATCTCACCTCCTCCTGTCAGAGGCATCCTGGGTGACCCACACTTCATGCTGGGGTCCCCTGGGGCATGTCGGCCATGGCATAAACCCCCATTACCTCTCCGTCTCTTGCCCACCTCTCTGCGGGATTAGCTGCTGTTTTCTTAGTAGGAGTCTTTTTTTTTCTTTTTAAATGTATATTCTGGACATGGTGGATGCTTTTCATCACCAGTCTGTTTCCCCTGCACAGTGGCATGCGTTTTCCACTCTGTCATAGTGCCTAATGATCCGAATTATTCTTCGTCTTCATGGAGTCAGATCCGCCAGGCCCTTTGGCGAATTCCCGTCTTGGCCTGTGCCTCCTGTGTCTTGCGGGGGACACCAGCTCTGTGAGGTTTCTTGAAGCCATGGCCGGCCTGCAGAATTCCAGGCCAGGGTGCAGGGTGGGCTGTGCCTCCCACGTGGAAACCCATGGTTTCCCCCCAACACCAAGCCAGAGAAGGGAGGTGGGCTAAGCAACAGCACGTCGCCTAGTGGGTCACAGCTGTGCAGAGGCGAAGGCAAGCCAGAGCCTGGGTGGGGTGGAGGGGCTCTGCGTGAGCTGGCGGGGTATGGGAGGGGCCTTGGCCATGGGAGAGGTGTGTGTGTGTCCGTGTGGCTGATATCAGTGTGTGTGTGTGCGCGTGTGCATGTGTGCACTGCGGTTTGGACGTCCCCTCGGAAACTCCTGCTGAATTCTCCCTGTCCCCGGGAACGTCAGCAGAGGCAGGAGGCAGGGCGAGCTGGGGAGAGAGCCAGCCCAGCCCTCGCCGTTGAGGAAGGCAGGGGTGCAGGAGCGGGTTTCCTGGGGAAGCGCGGCCGACCCTGCCGCTGCCCGCTGTCCATCTCGCTCATGCTCGCGTGCCCTGCTGCTGGGTGTGTGGGCGCCCCCGACCCAGCCGCAGAGTGCTGAGCCAGGCCGGCAGTCTGTTGTCTGTGGATCCCCCACAGCTGCAGGCAGTGGGCCCTGGGCAGTGGTGCGTGGGGGGGGGGGGACCAGCGCCCCCGACCTGGGCTTCCCATTGGCTCTCTGCACTGGAAGAACAGGCTTACTGGGGAAATGGCCAGGCCTGGGTCCGCCACGTCCTGCCGATGGACGCCTTGCTGGCGACGCCGAGCCAGCTGTTTCCGGTTTGGGCTGTGGTGACTAGAGCTGCTGCAACCGCTGACTTGGGAAATTCCCCCGAGGGAGGGATTGCCGGGTTGCTGCAGCCTCAGCCACAGAGCGGAGGGCGCGACGGCATGCACCTTGTGGTGCCGGTGGCGGCCGTGGGAGGTGGGGTGTATGCCGCAGAGCATGCCGGGCACAGACTGCTGCCTGGCCTGGCCTTGGGCGCTCTGTATGCCAACTCTCCTGGCAGAGAGAAGCCCTTCCTCAACCGAACTTCCTGATCCACGAAGACTCTGTGCTCACCGCAGTTAGTGTCCGGAACCATGGTCCCTGCCAGCCCTCAGCCTTGGGGGGGAGGGGGCGGCAGACACAGGCCCCGAAGCCCACCCATGGGAGTCTCACGGCCTCCTCTTGCTTTGTCAGCCAGGGCCGGGACCTGCGACTGTGCCTCTGGAGCCTGGCAGAGGGCAGGAACGCCGTCGTGGACTCCGTGCCCCTGGAAAGTGTGGGCTTCTGCAGGAGCTCCATCCTGGCCGGGGAGCAGCCACGCTGGACGCTCGCCGTGCCAGGCCAGGGCAGTGATGAGGTGAGGACCAGCCTGCCACTGGGCGCTCAGGGTAGGGGTGGGCACCCACCGGCACAGGACCCTGCGGGAGCAGCTGGGGTCAAGTTTGGGGTCTGGGGTCTGCCACCCAACTGCAGCTCCAGGGGCCTCCAGAGGTGGGTGAGCAGCTGGCTGGGCCCTGGTGGTGTGCCCACCTCGGATCTCCCCTCTCCCACACTGCCCAGGGCAGTGGAGAGGATCAGGGAGGGGCTCAGGGGGCACTGGCTGGCATCGCCCACAGAAGAGAACAGCCCAGGATGGCCCAGTGCCAAGGACAAGGCCACCAGGAGTGGATGGGGAGAGACCGCCCAGGTCTGCAGAGGACTGGGGGAGCAGGAAGAGCCTTCTGGGTAGGGGCAGGAGATGGTGGGAGAGAGATGGAGGCCCTGGTGAAGCTGGGGTGGGGAAGGGAGGGGCACAGCAACAGGCACCATGTCAGGGCTGGGGTGCAGGGGTGAGGGATGGCAGTGACCGCCGCCCCAGGGGGAGGTGGGCAGGGGTGCATCCAGTGGATGGGCCTACACCAGGGCTGAGGGATCACTGGCAGGTGGGGTTCAGGCCAAAGTGACCAGAGGCATTGGTGACAATGGGAAGGGCCAGGCTGGACAGCAGTGTCCATAGCCCTGGGCACTGGGGAAGCCACGTCCTCCAGGAGCAGGAGGGGTGCGGCTCACTGTTGCCTCAGGGCTGGAGTGGGGCCAGGGAGGGCCTCCTGCACCCGCCCAGAGCCTCTGCAGCCAGCGTCGGCTCGGCTCGGGCAGGGCAGCTCCGCCGGAGCTGGCAGCCCAGGGCCCTGCGCACGGCTCGCCTTGGCCCGCAGCCAGGAAGAGCCGTCGTGGCTTCGAGCAGATTCATAAATAACGAGACGGGAACAGGCATTTATTTGCTCGTGATTGCGTTTAAATCGCCAATTAGGAGCTACACACACTTCTCTTGCTGGTTTGCCAAAAACCTGCTCTGAGTTTTATTAATGTGAGAAAGGGGCGTGTTTGCTCCTGGACCGTGGCAGCCAGCAGTGCCAACTCCCTGGGAGCTGCCAGACCCTGGAGATGCCCCCGCCCGCCAGGGCCAGCGCTGCCGGCCGCTCTCCGTGTGCTGGCCCACAGTCAGCTTGCCCCCACCCTCACCCCGGAGGCTGCAGGCTGGCTTCCCGGCCGCGGCTCTGCCTGTGCGGGAAGCATCTGTATTTTCCAGGAGCTGCTGGTGTGGGGACCTTGGCATCCCCAGGGAAAAGGGCTGTTTTCCACAGTCCCACCTGGAATCTGCCTGGACCAGGCCCTGGAAAAGCCTCCCTGGCTGTGCCCAGACAGTGCCCGGAGCTCTGGGTGGCCACACCTGCCCGAACCCAGCATCTTCCTTCCCTTCTGGAAGCAAGAGTGTAGTTGGGTGCCAGGTGGCAGGCTCCCCCAGGTCTGGTACTGGAGGTTCTGCGGCCCCTCCCCTGACCCCAGAGGCCCATTCTTGTGTACCAGCCTGCCTGCCAGGGCTGCCCGCAGAAGGGTCCCTAGGTGCCGCCACCCAGGCTCCCCGCACAGCTCCCAGCTTGCGACCTCAGGGCCGCCCTGGTTTCCACACTCCCCTGCTGCCCCTGAGCCCGTGCTCACCACCGCGGGGACCTGCGGGCCATGAGCCAGGCTCCCCAGAACTTCCAGCCAGCCCCCCAGGTGGCCGTGAGGACTCGGGTTCACGTGGGCCACGCCCCCGTGCCCACGGCCCCTCCCACCACGGCTGGAGTCCTGTGAGAGAGCCACTGTGACCCCTGCAGCAAGCAGGGAAAGGCTCAGAGCCCCGCCCCCAGCCCCCAGCCCCTTCCCTGCCCAGGTGGCTGCACGTCCTCTTCCCCATGTCTCCTTTCACTGTGCAGCAACTTCTCCCTGAGCGATTTCCCCTGAGGAGCCCTAGGTGCCCAGACAGCCCCCACCGCATCGGGCCCGCCTGGTCGCCGCCTCGTCCCAGGGCTGTGACAGCCTTGGACAGCCTCATCCCATGGCCGCAGTTGTTGCCCGTGGGCGTCTTCAGTCACCCTGGGTGCTGGGCCTGAAAGGCAGGGAGTCTGTGTGCTTGTGCGTGTGTGCGCAGTGTGTGTGCATCTCTGGGCACGTGCATGTGTGTGCACATGTGTTCATCTGGGCGTGTGTACACGTGCTCGTATGCATGTGTGTGCATCATGTGTGCACATGTGTTCATCTGGGCGTGTGTACGCGTGCTCGTATGTGTGTGCGTGTGTGCAGTATGTGTGTGCATGTGTTCATCTGGGCGTGTGTACACGTGCTCGTATGCATGTGTGTGCATCACTTGTGCACATGTGTTCATCTGGGTGTGTGTACATGTGCACTTGTATGCGTGTGTGTGCAGTATGTGTGTGCATGTGTTCATCTGGGCGTGTGTACACGTGCTCATATGCGTGTGTGCAGTATGTGTGTGCATGTGTTCATCTGGGCGTGTGTACACGTGCTTGTATGTGTGTGTGTGTGCATGTGTTCATCTGGGCGTGTGTACATGTGCGCTTGTATGCATGTGCGTATGTGCACGTGCCTGTGTGCTCATGTGTGCGTGTGCACGTTCATGCATGTGCACGCGTGTGGGCATACTCCAGGACTCACTTTTTGCAGCAGGCCCGTCAGAGCTGTGAGCCAAGCTGGGCAGAAGCGCCGCCATCAGGGGAGTGTGTGGCCCAGCTGTGGGAGGCGGGGGTCAGCAGGACTGTGCTGCTGAGGGGCAGCCTCAGCTCCCCGCCCCTGCCCGGCGGCAGCGCTCAGCCCCAGGCCCATCCTGTGTGGGCCAGTGAGCAGTGAGGCTCTCACCCGCATAGTCACTCACTGCTCTCTGGGCACTGCCTCCCAACCTGGCCACACAGCAGCCCCAACCTCTTGGGAACTCAGGCTCTTTGTTTGCGATCCTGGGGGAGCGCAGAGTTGGCCAGGCTTTCTGTCCCAGGTGGTTGGCGTGGGTGCAGCCACAAGAGTGGCAGGGAGCCGCCATCACTGCCACCTGGGATGGTCAGGGCCTGCAGAGACCCCCAGTCCCGGAGCACTGGCGGAGCCGACCAGCCAGCCACACCAACGCCAGCCCAGCCGCAGCGCACCTCGTGGGAACCCCTGCTTCTCAGAGCTCTGCAAGAGGGCTGTCCTGACCCCAGCAAGGGAAGGGAGGGAGCCCAGGGACCCAGGGACCCAGGACAGCGCAGCTGGGGGCTGATTCTGGTCTGGGCGTTCCAGCACCTGCGTCTGCCCCTTGGGACTCTGCTTGTCCCCCTGGGGACGATCAGCACATGCACAGCTCAGGTGGACAGGACAGGCTGGGCAAGGTCCACGGCCCTTGTCCAGGGGACACAGGCACAGGGGGTGCTGGGAAAGCCAGGGCTCCTTCCCTAGGCCAGCTTGGGGGGGTCCCTGGCGCTGCTGTGCCAGTCCTTGCTCCGTTGGACAAGCCTGAGGTCACCCCATGTGAAACCTGCAGCAGGAACCGGAAGCGGAGAGAGGCAAGCGAGCTGAGCCAGCGCCCTACCAGCCCCACCCAGAGGCCCGGGGCGGCTGCCAGGCAGCCAGCGCCGAGGGCCGGGCACTCGGGCACCATGCGAACACGTGTGTCACAATCACCCAGCAAGCACCCAGGCCCCAGGAGCGAGCAAGCGAGCAGGGAGCCCCATGCACAGCGTCCTAATTAGGAGACTGGGCTCCCGTGGGGAGGGGAACAGAAACTCAGAGCGGCCTTGGCTAATCGCCTTAAAAGTCTCATGTTTGCACAACTCCAGCCCGCCCTGGCACCGGCCCAGATCGGCTTGTTTTCTCACCGTCAGGTTCGGATTCTGGAGATGCCATCCAAGACGTCGGTGTGCACCCTGAAGCCGGAGCAGGGCGCCAAGCTGGGCATGCCCATGTGCCTGAGGCTGCAGCAGGTAAGGCGGGCGCACGCCGGCCACGCCCCCGCCGCCGCCGCCATGAGTCATGCCCCATGCAGGGTCTGATTTATCCCCGGACCCCCTCCAAGAACATGTGCACACCACCCCCGGCAGCCCATGTCCCCCGCCCTGCCCCCCTGGGCTGCTGCCTGCAGAAGGGGCTCCCCTGTAAATCACCCAGAGGGGCCAGGCCTGGCTGGAAGCTGCAGCCCAGTGGCGGGTGCCCATCCTCTTCAGGCCTCACAGTCAGGGGCCGCTCTCTGGAGGGACCGCGCCTGTGCCTTCGGTGCCAGCTCGGCCCCGGCGAGCCCGGGCGTCCGCACTTGGCTGGGGAATGGCTCTCCTCTCTCCCTCCTAGAGGCGGAAGTGGGCTTAAGGCAATGGCTTACCCCACGGCCACACCCAGGCGTCCTGAGCCACAGCCGTTTTCCATCTTTCTAGACTGTTCTTTCTGGATAGAGGGGCGGGGGCAGGGGTGGCTGGCAGCATGGCTGGCCTGGGTCCAGGGTTCAAGGTCACCAAGAGCTCCTGGGGTCAGGTCCGGGCAGCAGAGTAACGGCGTCCTGGGAATCCCAGGCTCAGTCACTGTTAGGCGCTGGGCTCGGAGTGCCCGCCCGCCCGCCCGCTGCCTCCTGCCCGCCCCCCGCCCCCCGCCTGCCTGCCTGCCTCCCGGGCGTCTTCCTACTGCTGTCCAGTTCCGAGAGCCACCCGGTGCTGGGCCAGGGGTGGGGGAGGGGACTCCTGTCCCCAGTGCCCTTTGAACTCTTCCCAAGAGTTGGGCTTTAGGCTCGTGCTGCTCGGAGGTGCCTGTGTGCCAGGTGGGATCCACGCCAGATGTGCCTCCCCCAGGGAGACCTGGAATTAAACCGGGGCTGTGGTGTTGCCCCTGGTGGAGGTGAGCAGGGGGCGGGGGGGCTTCTGAAGGAGCCCCTGGGCCAGCAGGTGTGTGTCCAGGCCTGGGGCCTGCAGGCGGGCGGTGACCACAGTGCCTCGGGGCCAGACGGATGCCCCTGGCTACACCCTGGGAGCCGTGGTGTTGCGCAACCGTGTAAAAATTCCAGCAGAAAAATGTGTCGGAAGGGATGTACCAACTTGTCAGGGTAATTAGCACAGCCAACAGGAGGACAGGCGGTGACTGTCGGGGACACGAGACCCGGCCTGAGGCTCTGGCTCCCGGCCCCGGAGTCTCAGGTCCCTGCAGCCGTCCCGGCCGGCGTTGAATGGCAGAGAGTTGGCAGAGGCCCTGCTGCAAGTGGCTTCCGCTCCCCCGTGGGACCCCCTCCCACTATGGGCTGTAGGCTGAAGGACAGGGGTCTCCGTAGGGAGTGGAGGAGGGGCCAGAGAAGAGCAGATGGGGCCACTTCCGGTCAGGAGTCTCCAAGGCTGCAGCCTTCAAAGCCCCTGCCCCAGAAACACTGGCAATGCAGCGTCTGTCCCTGGGAGGAGGCCGGGAGACCCCAGCAGGGAGTGGGGTTGGGCAGGTGAGGACCTCAGGGCCGGGCCGGCTGCTGCTGGGCACCACTACAGGTGTTCTCTGAGCATCAGGCTCACAGGCCACACACAGGCTTCACACCGAGCCTGGCCAGAGCCACTCTCAGTGGTGAGCAGACCCCTGGGCCCAGGAGACCAGGAGGAGAGCATGGGCAGGCTAGGCGGAAGGTAACACAGTGAAGGGAGCCGAGCCACTGTGTAGCGTAACAGACCCCACCGGGCCCCAGGCAAGGTCTTCAGAGTCCCGGCAGTGGCTGGGATCCAGACAGAGTACTTGGCCCCGACCCTGCCCTGCACAGCTGCCGGCCGCTGGAGCCCTGTCTGGGGAGCCCTGAGCTCTGCCTGAGAGAGCATCCTGGGTCCCCATGCTCGGGGCTGACATGGCAGGACAGCACAGCAGCATGGCTGGGCCCCATGCACGTAGGTGCAGGTCCTCATGTCAGGGACGACGCTGGGGAGGCGCACCCAGGGAGGCACAACAACCACCCGCATCCCTCTGGGGAGCCGCCCTCCTTCCTGCCCCGCAGTGAAGGCAAAGTCACCAGAGCACCGTGGTTTGCAGCCCTGTCCGGGCACACAGAGGCGGCCTCTGGACCAGCTCTGGCCTTGGCAGGTGAACCACGGCCACACGCAGGCGCTGGTGCCCGTGTCGGTCCCCCTGCCCAGCCTCAGTCTCCCCTTCCGACCTGCAGGCAGCCCCGGCGTCCACTCGTCAGAGCCACGGGTTGCGCCCAGCCCTCCTCCAGGGTGACGCGGGGTCCCAGCCCACTCCTCTCCTGGGGCTGTTTCAGAGGATAAATAAACGAGGCGTCTGCCCAGGGCACGGAGCCCTCTGACCCTGGCCCTCATTTATCACGACTGCACGGCCCCGCAGAGCCGCTCACACCAGGCTGCCGGGGCGGGGGCGGGGAGTGGGGGCGGCTTCCGCAGCCATGCTGACAAGGCCCAGAAAGTTCATTTTTCATGGAGGGAGCTCGGGATGCCCCTGGCTGGCGGCTCTGGACAGGTGACCCGCGTAGTAGGCCAGGGGAGAGGATACAGGAGCACGGGTCCCCGGGCATGAGAGGCAGGGAAGGGGCAAGTGGGACCTGGCCGGCTGCACGGTGAGGGAGCCGAGTCTCTGGGGCTGATGGCTGCCGGGGCCACGTGGGGATCACAGGACAGGCAGGAGCCCCAGAGCCCCTTCACCCTGAAGCTCTGGAGATGGGGTCCCTGATTCTGCTGCCTGCCCCGCCCCGGCAGGCTGACTCCAGCCCCCGCCCCCTCCTCCTGGCTGGCTACGAGGACGGATCGGTGGCCCTGTGGGACGTGTCCGAGCGGAAGGTGTGCAGCCGCATCGCCTGCCACGAGGAGCCGGTCATGGGCCTTGACTTCGACCCCCAGAGGGCCCGGGGCGTCTCAGGCTCGGCGGGGAAAGCGCTGGCTGTCTGGAGCGTGGACGGACAGCAGGCCCTGCAGGTCAGTGTGCGGGGGTGGGGTGGGGGCCCGGCCCCATCCATCCTGCCCTGCACTAACAGTCTGATAGGCTGAAACAATATTTAGGCATGAAGAGGAGCCGGCGCACATCCCCGGCTAATCCATCACGCGGAGGCGGGCGCGGGCGGCACAGGAAGCAGGGGGCGTGGGCGCGGCCGGGCCGTTCACATGGTTTGGGTTTCTCGCAGACCCCGGGTTAGCAGCAGTCACGTCTTGTCCATCTAGCGAAAAGGCACGTAGAGTCCTGAGGAGGGCTCAGGCCGCTTTGTGGGAAACTCAGAGGAATTTGTTCAGTGAGGAACTGATTAATCAAAAAAAAAAGGAGGGGGGACTTCATGGAGCCGAGGCCCCCTGTGGTGGTCTGCGGGGGCAGGCCCCGAGGGAGGCTGCTGCTCACAGGCAGCAGGAACGCCCACCCAGCAGGCCTCGGGGCCCAGTGGGAGCGCCTACAGATCTTCCCACAATGCCTGTGGACTCTGCCAGCCAGCCTGGCCTGGCCTGGCTCCGGGGTGCTGGTGCCCAGGCCTGGGCCTGCAGCCCTGGTGCCCGGCACGGGGTGGCCGGGCTGCATGCGTGGCTCATTTGAGTAGCTGGAGGTGGTGCAGGCCACACGGGCCCTGAGGTGCTGGGGCATCCCGGGTCTCGAGGCCCCCAGAGGTTGGGCTTGGCTGCAGAGTGGGCTCTGGGGGCGGGCGAAGACCCTCCTTGTGAGCCACGAGCCTCAGACGACCGAGACTTGAGCATGGCGGTGAGTGGAAACAGCTCTGCACCCAGGTGGGGGGTGGTAAACCCCGGGATCCCAGCCCTGGAGCGCCGAGGACAGGGCCTGTGGGCTGTGGAGGGCCAGGCCACGCCAAGGCCAGCCCCCAAGGGGAGAAGCTGCCTGGCAGATGTGGTGCTTGGAGCTCAGAAGGGACCTTAGCTTTGGCCATCAGGCCCACGTGGGAGTGGGCACTGCCAGCCCCCAAGGAGGGAGGGATGGAAAGGCCCCCAGTGAGAATGGGGACACGCTGAGGGGACAAGGGTGCTGCCGAGCGCCCCCAGTGCCCTGTGGGCATCCTGATGGCTGGGGTACAACCGAGGGACTTGTCACAAGGTCATCCTGGGACAGGGGTCACCGGGACATAAGGTGATGCGGCAGCCCGAGAAGGCGCTGCACCCAGCGGAGTTGGGGCCAGCTTGAGGGGCTGGTCCCTGCAAGGTGCCCGGGAGCTGAATGGAGGGGAGGGCTTCTGTGTGCCCATCGGTGAGACAGGCAGGCAGGCAGTTGTCAAACGTGTGAAGCCAGGGAGGCCCTTCTGCGAGGGGCAGGGCTCCCCAGCCGCCACCTGGGAAGAAGGTGGCCCCAGGTGGGAGGTGGGGGCCAGGCAGAGAGCTGTCAGTCATTTCACAAACTGGAAGCTGAATGGGGTGCTGAGTCCTCAGTCTGTGCTGAGCCTGGCGGGGCGGGGGTGGGGGTGCTGAGCTGGCCAGGTGGGCACGGCGGCGGCCGGGCGGCGGGGTGGGGGTGTCTCCCTCACACCCTGCTCCCTGGCATTTATCCTGCAGTGGGTTTGACTTTGCCAAGGGCTGGACACCCAGGCAGCTTTCCTAAGGGCTCCCCAGGGGCTGCAGCCCCAGCCACACTGCCTTCCCCCTCGCCCCCATCCCCTGCCTGCACCCAGGACCCCGGGGAAGGGCCCTCCTGTTGCCCCGGCCCAGATCCGCCCTGCCTCTCCTGGTGTGTTTGGGAAACAGCTGCTGGAACTTAAGACTGAAATTTATGGGCACGTTCCGGTGCAGAGACGAACTTTTACTTTACTAATGAATCGAAAAGTTAAAGCAGAAGGGGGACCAGGAATTAATGAATCGGAAAGTTAGAGCCGGGGAAAGGGGGGAGGCGCATCAAAGCGGGCGCACGGCTCCGTGCCGGGAGGGAGGGTGCAAGCCCGGTGCGCCTGACCCGGCCTCATGCCCAGCGCTGGCCCCAGAGGCCCTGCCCTTAAGGAGGAAGCTTTGCTAAGAAACCCCACCTGAGGGCGTCCCTGACACCTGGGGGCAGGTGAGGCCGCCTCAAGGCCCTCAGCGTCCACGGGGGCCCCACGGCGCTGTGAGAGCCACGTGGGCCCGGATGGGCCTCCCTCGTGTCCTCCCGCCGAAGCCTCTAATGAGCCCACATCAGCCTCCCCCCGCGGGCCCTGGGAGCAGAGCCGCGGGTGAGGTTCCCGCCGCGGAGCGTGGGTAATCGGAACCAGATGGCGGCCGTGCCGTGCATTCCTGGCACCTGAGGTCATGCGCTGAGCGAGCCACTGGTGGCCAGAGATGCTTCCCAGAGGGTCCCGGGCCGGGCCGGGGGCTGCGGCAGCGACGGGAAGCCGTCCTGGCCCGGACGCGCCCCAGGGGTGCCAAGGACAGGGCAGGGAAGGGGGGGATACCCAGCCACGCCGCGGCCACATGCCCGTCTTCCCGAGGTGGCTCTCCTGTGAGCGTGGGGCCCGGGCCGCGCCTGCCATCGGGCCCAGGTGGCGCGCAGGCCTGTGCCTCCCTCCCACACGTGGCGCGAGAGCCGCCGCCTTGAAGCGGGACTGATTTACAGCCAGGGGTATTTTTAGGTCTTTAAGTAATAATGAGGCTCCCCCACCCCACGTCAGCCCCGGGCCAGGATCAGAGCAGCGGAGGCTCTCCCTGCCCGGCCACGGCCGGCGCCCTGGGCCGTGGTCCCATCTGCACCACAGCACCGGCCACTGCCGACCCACTCCCCGGCCTGTTAAACCTTTCACTTAGCTGATTCCTTCACTCATTTATCCACTGGCTTATTTATTCATTTAGTTGATGTGAGAGCCCGACAGCTCCCATTTGCTGGTTTGCTCCGCAAATGCCCCCAAGGACCAGGGCTGGGCCGGGCTGGAGCTGGGACCCAGGAACTCAGTCCAGGTCTCCCACGTGGGTGGCCAAGACCCAGTGACTGGAGCTGTCGCTGCTGCCTCCCGGGTGTGCCTGAGCAGGAGGCTGCGGGCGGGGGCCAGCGCCAGGGGGTGGCCTGCAGGCGCCTCCCCCGCTTCACTCAGCACCCGCCAGTAGCAGTCACCAGGGGCTGCCAGGCAGGGACCACAGGGCCCAGGGCCAACTCCTCTGGCTACCATCACTGTGGCCCAGCTTTGTACCCACCCCTCCTTCCCCAGGGCATGTACAGGTCTTTCTGAAATGCTATTTAAAAAAAAAAAAGGTTTTGGCCGGCGCCGCGGCTCACTAGGCTAATCCTCCGCCTTGCGGCGCCAGCACACCGGGTTCTAGTCCCGGTCGGGGCACTGATCCTGTCCCGGTTGCCCCTCTTCCAGGCCAGCTCTCTGCTGTGGCCAGGGAGTGCAGTGGAGGATGGCCCAAGTCCTTGGGCCCTGCACCCCATGGGAGACCAGGATAAACACCTGGCTCCTGCCATCGGATCGGCGCAGTGCGCAGGCCGCAGTGCGCCTACCGCGGCGGCCATTGGAGGGTGAACCAACGGCAAAAAGGAAGACCTTTCTGTCTCTCTCTCACTGTCCACTCTGCCTGTCAAAAAAAAAAAAAAAAAGTTTATTTATTTATTTGAAAGTCAGAGTTACACAGAAGGAGAGAGAGAGGTTCTCCATCCACTGGGTCACTCCCCAGATGGCCACAACTGCTGGAGCTGTGCCAATCCGAAGCCAGGAACCAGGAGCTTCTTCTGGGTCTCCCATGTAGGCGCAGGGGCCCAAGGACTTGGGCCATCTTCTACTGCTTTCCCAGGCCATAGCAGAGAGCTGGATTGGAAGTAGAGCGGCTGGGACTTGAACCGGTGCCCATATGGGATGCTGGCACTGCAGGCAGTGGCTTTACCCACCACACCATGGCGCTGGGCCGGCCCCATGTGCAGGTCTTTATCCACATGAGAATCACTCGCCCTCCAGGGCTCCCCTTCTTGCTGAGTTATGCCAGGCGGCTCTGCCTCTGTGCTGTCACCTGTTTCCTGCAGCAGCTGGGTGGGATATGGCGTCCCTCCTGTTCCCCGTGGCAGGGGCTGGGTGCTTCCACCACCCTCTGCCTGCAGGGACCTAGGCTCAGGGCTGTGCCACAAACCCCCACTTGTCCTGGGCTCTGGGTGTCCATGGCAGGGTCGAAAGCAGCTCTCTTCTCTCTGGAAACATCACGCCATCAGTGCATTCCTATAAAGAAGGAAAACCCCAGGGAGGGACCCCTTGGGGTCCCCTGGCCCAGGGGCAAAGTACGCAGGAGAGCAAAGGGTGGCAGTGCGACAGCAGCCTGCTCTGAGTGGCAGGGCAGGGCCTCCGGGGCCTGCAGACACAGGCAGGTGCCTCTCCCCACCACTGCCACCGCACAGGCGCGTGGCCGTGTCTGCCCCCAGCCTGCCCCAGTGTGTGCCAGCCCTCGCAGCCGGGGCCCCGTCTTGCCCTGTGTGGAGAGGGGCGCCCAGGCGGGGCTCCGCACTGCACCATGGCAATTCAGCTGCTAGAGGACGCACACAGGCGGGGAGCGTGGTGGACCCAGCGCCAGGTCCTGCCGGGCACAAACAGGAGGTAGGCACAGCGCCCAGGGCATGTGGAGACAGTGTTGGTGGCAATGGGCCGAGAGCAGTGGGCTGGGGGCGCAGGCCTCTGGGGAGGCTGCTGTCCCCAGAGCGGCGGGCATGAAGGGGCTGAAGGCAGTGCAGGTCTCTCAGCAGCCCAGACCCTGCCTTGCGGAGGGCCGTGCTGGGCAGGTGGACAGGGAGCCTCCACTGCCCCCTCCCCCACGGAGGAGCCCAAGGCGTGAGTGGGTGCTGGGTTCTGCCAAACGCCGTTGACGGCTCTGCCTCCCAGACTCAGACAGTTCTCCCCACTGTTAAATTAGTGAACGTCATCATCCAGTGGTTCTCTTTAACATTCAAACAACCGAATACCCCTAAAAACACCTGCCGGACGAGGCATCTTCTGCCCGCACCCCGTACACGAGCTCTGCTTCCAGCCCGGCCGCTCCACTTCCCTCCCAGCTCCCTGCTACCATGCCTGGGAGGCAGCCGGTGACAGCTCTAGTGGTCTGGCCCCTGCCTCCACGTGGGAGGCCAGGGTGGAGCTCTGGGCTTCTGGCTGAGGCCTGGCTCAGTCCTACCGTTGTGTGCATTTGGGGAGGGAACCCCACAGACGGAAGAGCTCTGTCTTGCTCTGCCTTCCAAGTAGATTTAAAAAACAAACAAACAAAAAAAAAACCTGTGGATCTTTTTCTTTAAAAAAAAAAGTCCGGCGCCGCGGCTCACTAGGCTAATCCTCCGCCTGCAGTGCCGGCACTCCGGGTTCTAGTCCCGGTTGCTCCTCTTCCAGGCCAGCTCTCTGCTGTGGCCCGGGAAGGCAGTGGAGGATGGCCCAAGTGCTTGGGCCCTGCACCCGCATGGGAGACCAGGAGGAAGCACCTGGCTCCTGGCTTCAGATCGGCACAGTGCACCAGCCGTAGCTGCCATTTGGGGGGGTGAACCAACGGAAAAGGAAGACCTTTCTCTCTGTCTCTCTCTCTCTCACTGTCTAACTGCCTGTCAAAAAAATTTTTTTAATTAAAAAAAAAAAAAGATTATTTATTTGAAAGACAGAGGCAGAGAGAGGTCTTCCATCTGCTGGCTCAATCCCCAAATGGCCACAATGGTGGGAGCTGGGTTGATCCAAAGTCAGGAACCAGGAGCTTCTTCCGGGTCTCCCCCGCGGGTGCAGGGGCCCGTCCTTGGGCCATCTTCTACTGCATTCCTGGACCATAGCAGAGAGCTGGATCAGAAGTGGAGCAGCCAGAACTTGAACCGGCGCCCATATGGGATGCTAGCACTGCAGACAGTGGCATTACCCGCTATGCCACAGAGCTGGCCCCAGGAGCTTTAAAAAAATGGGAAAAAAGATGTGCCCCCGGCTCTGCTGGGCCAAGGTGGGGCTGCACTTCCCTTCCTGTGGCTTCCTGTGCAGTGGCATCGTGCCACAGGTGTCCCCTCCTCTCACAGTCACTGGGTACGCCAGGCAGGGGCCCCCACGCCTGCCCGTTTGGGGGGAAGGAGTATTTTTCTAGGAGTGAGTCTGTAGGTGTGAACCTCTTCAAGGTGTCTCCCTAGTGGCTTCCTCGGGTCGCACTGTCGTGATTTGTGTGTCTTCCAGCCACACCCACCGTGCTGCTCCTTTTGCGTGCCTTGGTCAGCACTGTGCTGCCTTTGTCCATCTTGGAGAACTCTTTGTCTTCGTGTCATCATGTCTGTCCTTGTCCCCTCTGGGTTGGATCTGCAGCTCCAAGTGGAGCTGGTGTGTGCCCTGCACGTCCTCGGCTCCCGCCACCCGTGCTCCACGGGGTGAAGCCGGCTGCTGGGTCCCACATTGCGAGATGTCACTGTTTTCATCAGCCCTCACTTTTTGGCGGACCCTGTTTTTATTTGTTCTCTGGCCGCTGAGCTGATTAGAGTGTTTTTATGGTTCCAAATGTTTGACTCTCCCCCTTCCCCCCCGCCCCGCCCCGTTATCTTTCGTTTTTCGAGCTCTAACTTAATTGCACTGTGGTCACAGAACAAGGTCGATATGATATCAGTCCTTTGAAATGTGGAGGCTCGTCCAGTCTGCATAAGCCCCACACATGTTGCTTCAAATGAAAAGTGCTTGTGGCGTTGCCTGCACAGCTGTACCTGTAGACGCGGGGTCGGGCGTGCTGGCCGGCGTGGAGGGGCGCCCCCACGCCTCAGCCCCCTCCCTGTGGCTTTGCCTCCCAGCGGGGGGGGGGGGGGGCAGGGAACCCACCTCGCTTTATGCATTTGGGAGCTGGCTTTAGGAACCCACACGCTTGACCCCAACGGCTGCTAACCTGAGGGCACTTCCAGAGTCCACGGGAGGTCCCTTCCACCGACTTCCAGAAGCGCTCTTGTGTGGCCCAGGCCAGGTTCCCTTAGGCTGCTACTTCCTTTACAGCATTTAAATACATGTATATGTATTTAATCCCTTTTACCTCTCACCTTTCTGAACCTTCAGATGGGGAGGGAGGGTCTCTCATGCAAAGCTGGGGCTGGCTCCAGGGGGTGCATTCCCGGCATTCTGATTCCAGGAGGCCATCTGGCGGAGATGCCTCTGGTGGGGAGCCCTGGTGGCCAGTGCTGGTGGCCACTGAGCGTGTGCAGCTGGCATCCATGGCACCCCTGCTCCGAGAAGACCCCTGGGTTCTGGGCCCTCTGCTGGGCTGGAGTCAGCCCCCAGCCCCATCTCCCTCCATGGGGTGAGGAGGGAGACCCTCCCTCATGGTTTCCTCTGGGTCATCGGTAGCTTCCTTGGCGGCACATTCTTGCATTTCCACATATCTGTTAGCTGCCGTTAATCTAGTCTGAGCCTGCTGTCAGTGAGTACACCTGGTACAGTTTCATCAGTGGGGGATCTGTTGGGCTGGTGCTTGGCCATGGCACACAACCACCGGTGCCTACACGGAACAGGGACTGTGCCTGGGGGCACAGGGCACTGGCAGTTCTTGCTTTTTTACCCTGACACTCTCTTTTATTTATTTATTTAAAGAGTTATTTGTTTGAAAGGCAGAATTACATGGGAAAGAGAGGGAGAGACAGAGAGATCTTCATCCATTGGTTCATTTCCCCAGATGGCCACAACAGCCAGGGCTGTGCCAGGCTGAAGCCAGGAGCCAGGAGCTTCTTCCAGGTCTCCCACGCGGGTGCAGGAGCCCAAGGATTCAGGCCCTCTTCCACTGCTTTCCCATGCCATTAGCAGGAAGCTGGATCAGAAATGGAGCAGCTGGGACTCGGATGCCGGCACTGCGAACGGCAGTTTAACCCGCTATGCCGCAGCACCAGCTCCAATCTCTTTTATTTTTTGAAAATGTTTTATTTATTTTCACTTTATCTCAAAGCCAGAGAGACAGAGGTATTCTGTCCATGGGTTCAACTCCCCAGATACCCACAAGAGCCAAGGCTGGGCCAGGCTGAATGAAGCCAGGACCCAGGACTCCATCTGGGTCTCCCGTGTGGCTGGGAAGCAGAGGCCAAGCACCTGAGTCATCACCCGTTGCCTCCCAGGGTCTGCATTAGCAGGGAGCTGGAATAGGGAGTGGAGTAGGGACTGGAACCCAGACACTGTCATAGGGGCTGCGGGCATCTCGAGCCCGATTTTTTTTCCTAAGATTTATTTATTTATTGAAAGGCAGAGCTACAGAGAGGCAGAGAGAGAGAGAGTGTCTTCCATCTTTTGGTTCACTCCCCAGTGAACGGTTGGAGCTGTGCCAATCTGAAGCCAGGAGCCAGGAGCTTCTTCCAGGTCTTCCACGCAGGTGCAGGGGCACAAGGACTTGGGCCATCTTCTGCTGCTATCCCAGGCCATAGCAGAGAGCTGGATTGGAAGTGGAGTAGCCAGGACTCGAACCAGCGCCCATATGGAATGCAGGCACTGCAGGCGGTGGCTTTACCTGCTAGGGCACAGCGCCGGCCCCTCAATCAGTGTTTTAACCACTGCTCCAGATGCCCACTCCTGTGCTACAGTTCTGTTAGCAAACGTTTCTCTAGCTTTTGCTTCTCTGAAAAATGTCCTTATTTCCCCTCCCTGGCTGTGGCATCTCAAAGGGGACAAAGCCTGGGGTTGCTTTTCTTCTCGCCCTGGGAGATGTTGCTCTGCCGTCTCTGGTGAGAACTCACGACCCCTCCTGTCGCTAGGGGCGCAGCGGTCCCATGCCCGTGGCCACGGCTCCCGTTCCCTTTGGTTGTCAGCAGCTTGACCATCCAGTGCTCATGTGTACATATTTTCTTCTCATCCTAGTTGGGTTTTGCTAAGCTTTTTTGGCCTATAAGTTAGTGCTTTTCATTAAAACTGGAAAATTTTCTGTCATTTTTTTTTTTTTTTTTTGGACAGGCAGAGTGGATAGTGAGAGAGAGAGAGAAAGGTCTTCCTTTTTTGCCGTTGGTTCACCCTCCAATGGCCGCCGCGGCGGGCGCGCTGTGGTCGGCGCACCGCGCTGATCCGATGGCAGGAGCCAGGTGCTTCTCTGGTCTCCCATGGGGTGCAGGGCCCAAGGACTTGGGCCATCCTCCACTGCACTCCCTGGCCACAGCAGAGAGCTGGCCTGGAAGAGAGGCAACTGGGATAGAATCCGGCACCCCAACCGGGACTAGAACCCGATGTGCCGGCGCCGCAAGGTGGAGGATTAGCCTGTTAAGCCACGGCACCGGGCTCTTTTTTTTTTTTTTTTTTTTTTTTAAGATTTATTTTTTTATTTGAAAGACAGTTACAGAGAGGGAGAGGCCGAGAGGGGGAGAAAGAGCTTCCATCTGCTGGTTCACTCCCCAAATGGCCACAACAGCCAGAGCAGGGCTGATCTGAAGCCAGGAGCCAGGAGCTTCTTCCAGGTCTCCCACGTGGGTGCAGGGGCCCGAGCACTTGGGCCATTCTCCGCTGCTTTCCCAGGCACATTAGCAGGGCAGCCAGGACTTGAACCAGTGGCCATATGGGTACAGCTCAGCCCCCAGACTGCTCCCCTTCCCACGGAGCCGGGCTTGGCTTCCAGCTCTGTGACAGAGGAGGCCCAAGGCAGGCCTGACTCCAAGGAGGGAGACCTTGTTCCTGAAGGGAGGCCATTGTGGCATCTCCCCCGGTCTCCCTGCAGTCATCTCGGTCCATTTCCCCCCCAGCGGCTGAGCTCCAAGCCACTCTGAGCACGCACAGCTCGGTCCTCGCACAAAGACTGACAAGGGAGCCCACGCATCGTCTTAAGCTCCCCCAGGCCTCCTCATCCCGCTCTCCTGCCCTGCAGATCCGTCCTGTAGCTGCCCCCAGCTTCCGCCCTCTGCCTCCTCAGCTTAACGTGAGCTCTGTGTTTTGCCTGGACATTTTGGCCAGGACACTGTCCCTGGGCAGAGGGCACTGGGCTTTTGGGAGGGTCACCCCAGCAGCTGGCCTTCTCTGTGCCTGCCACCTGGGGCCTGCAAACAGTTGCCTGTGTGCTTTGTCCTCTGCTGTGGCTGCTTATAGCCAGGACACTGGTGTGGCACCTGCTGCTCTGTGGTGGCCACTGTCCTGCCATTCTTACCTTATGAGAGATAAACCTGTTTCTAGGCTGAACGAAAAGAGCCATAGCTCTCCATTCCCTGGTTCACTCCCCAAGTGGCTGCCACAGCCAGAGCCGGGCCAGGCCGACACCAAGAGCCAGGAGCTCCATCCAGGTCTCCCACAAGGGTGGCAGGGGCCCAAGCACTTGGCCGTCTTCCACTGCCTTCCCAGGGACATTAACAGGGAACTGGATCAGAAGCAGAGCAGCCAGGACTTGAACCATCATCTGTGATATGGAGTGCTGGCGTCACAGGCCCTTAACCTTCTGTGACTATTGTTGCACGTCACAGGTGGCCTAACTTAATGCTTCGGTTCTGAAGTTCACGGCTAAGATGGGCCTCCTGCTGTTTGTCAGTCCTACCTCTGGGTCCCCCTCACTACACTTGCACAGGCTCGGATTTAACATAGGATAATCATAGAGCTGCCGTGCAGCGCTACTGTTTTTATGACTCCATGCAGATGTGCGAGTAATTTTTTAAAAATTTCCTGGAAAATTTTAGTTGCAAGATACCTTTATTTTGGTGCAGGCGAATTTTGAAATCCAGGCACGGTTTTGTGGTAATACGCATTTTCCACACTCGCGGTCCCTCCCCAGGCTTCTGGTAGTCACTCAACCGGTTCTGAAGCCCTAATCCCCGTTTTGTCTCAGGCCTAATCCTGCTGTGCCGTGTGCCAGGCCACTTGCTGCGGCGCCCAGTCACCTCTAGGAGAGCTGAGTCTCGCTCCGTTCTCCTGAGGAGCTTACGGAGCAGTCTTCTTTCTGAGTCCTTACATGTTCAACAATGTCTCATATCGTCTCTGCGCTTGAGCGACAGTTTGGCTGGATATAAAACTCTCCCTTCCCCAGCCCTCGCGGGCACCACCACGCTGCCCGCTCCCCGGGTGGGGCCATGGCGGGTAGGAGCCTTCCACTTGGCCACCGGAAGAATCTCCTAGGCCTGGTGACTGTATGAGAGCACGTCTTCTTAAAGATTTGTTTGTTTGAAAGTCCGAGTTGCACAGAGAGAGAAGGAGAGGCAGAGAGAGAGGTCTTCCATCCGGTTCACTCCCCAGTTGGCTGCAATGGCTGAAGCTGCGCCAGTCCAAAGCCAAGAGCTTCTTCCGTGTCTCCCATAGCAGAGAGCTGGATCGGAAGTGGAGCAGCCGAGACTTGAACCAGCGCCCACGTGGGATGCCGGCACTGCAGGCAGCGGCTTTACCTGCTATGCCACAGTCCCGGCCCCGAGAGCACCCCTTAACATCGGCTGTTCTGTAGCTTTTGCTCCAGGATTTGTTGAAGTCAGGAGTTGCTCTCCTGCACGTGAGCACCCTTGAGCCTTTTCTTCTTCTGTCTCTTTGCTCGGCTCTGGCATGTCTGGTTTCCTCTTTGGGGTTTTGCCAATTTGGCATCTTGCTTTTTTTTTGAGAGATGGAGGTCTCCCATCTGCCGGTTCACTTCCCAGATGCTTCTAAGTGGCAGGGACTGGGCCAGGCCAGGCCAGAGCCAGGAGCCAGGAACTCCATCCAGGTCTTTCATGTGGGCGGCAGGGGCCCAGCTGCCTCCCAGGGTCTGCATCAGCAGGGAGCTGGAGCCAGGCCCCAGGGAGGGGCTATCAGCAGGTGCATCCCAGTCACCAGGAGGCCACACGCCTGCTGGGAGCGTTTGCTTTACAAATGCAGCCTCAGAGGTCTCTCTCTCCCGTTCACTCATGGCAAGATGGATTGTTTTTCTCCTCTTTCCTCTGCGCTCCCTTTGTAGAAATGAGTGTTCTTGGCGGCTGGGCCCCAGCAGGCAGCATTGGAAAAAAGTGCTGGGGCCGCACCCAGGGTCAAGTGTCTGCCCCTATCGCAGGATGGCAGAGGCCCCATCACTGAGCATGCGGGGTTAGCAGCCCGCGGCCATGTAGCCAAGGACTGCCGGGAGCCGGCTGGGGGCTCCCAGCTCCCTACAACAGGCACTGGGTGGGGTCCAACAAGGAGCCTGCCTCACCCCATCATGTGCCAGTGCCCCGCCCCCTCCCTGGAGCCAGTTCCAAGGACTGGGGTCTCAGCCGCGGGGCGGAGCGGGGGTTCACGCTCAGCCACAGCCGCCCCCTCCGGCTCCCACCCCGCGGCCACCCCAGTGCCTCCTCCCTCTCAGTTTTGCCGGGGGCGGAGCTGGCGCTGATGGACAGCAGGGCAGCCCCAGAGACAGCCTCACGCGTGTCCCTGCCCCTCCATCCCGCTCACAGGTGTGCCGCACCCACCCGCTCACCAACCCTGGGATCGCCGACCTCGCCCTCCGGCCGGACCGCAGGCTCCTGGCCACCGCGGGCTGGGACCACCGAGTCCGCGTGTTTCACTGGCGGACGATGAAGCCGCTGGCGGTGCTGGCCTTCCACAGCGCTACTGTCAACTGCGTGGCCTTCGCCTCCGACGGCCTGCTGGCTGCGGGCTCCAAGGACCAGCGCATCAGCGTCTGGTCCCTCTACCCGCGCACGTGACGCCCCGACTCACGTGACTGCCTGCGCACGTCATTCCCCGTCCCCCCCCCCCCCAGTGACGAGGAGGGGCGGCGGGCACCGGACCTCGTGGTGGGAGAGCATCACAGGGCCTGTGAGGACCGAAAGTCACAGCCCAAAGAGCCCGCACTCTGCTCCCGAAACCGCCTTCCTGTTGGGAACTGCCACCGTGAGAGGCGTGGCGCAGGCCTGGCAGTGTTGTCTGCCTCCCCATAACACACACACCCCGCCCCGGGAAACCCGAGGGCATTTTCCAATAAATTGTGCACTGGAAACCTGCAGGCTCAAGGTGGAGACGCCGTGGGAAGACATCCCCCAGCCTCTCCCCGCCCCTCCCCGACCAGGGGCCAGCGCTCTTGGCCTCGGCCTGCTGACCAGTGGGTGACCCAGAGTATGGTCCCCAGGGCCAGGCCTCAGGAGGCCAAGGACCCGCAGCCACCCACTGATGCCCAGGACTGAGGCCAGGGCCAGGAAAGGGATGAGCCAGGAGGGCAGAGAGAGTGCGCAGTGGGCAGAGCCAGGCCCACCGGGGACCCGGGGAGAAGTGGGCACCGCAGAGAGGTGGCAGAGCAGGTGCGGGCCAGTGATGGGCAGAAGGCCCCATCCGGAGTGCAGGGGCCCTGAATTCACCAGGCACTCAGAGCCTGGCAGTGAGAAGCTGGCGTGGCTCCATGCAGATCGGGGCCCCTGCGTCCCTCACATGCGTCAGCACCCCTCAGCAAAGCTTCTAGGGCCATCTGCCCGGCCTCAGCCTCGGAGGGCGCTCTGGGGGAGCAGCTGCCTGGTCCTTGCCTCCCCGAAGCCCCCGGCGCACCCTGTTCCCACCCAGAAGCCCCTGGCATGTGCTGGGAGGGTGGGGCTACTCCTAACCCCCAGTTATGCCCCCCTGCACATACGACGTACTTGCAGAAGGCGACTGGAGCCTGCAGCTAGGGGGGTGTGTCCCAGGCAGGACAAGGACACCTCCCCCCAGCCCTGTATGCTGACCCTGTGGCCCTTGCTCCTCCAGTGCATGCTGGGTCTGGGTGGACCTGGTAGGCAAGCACCTGGGGTCTTCCATGCCTGGAGCCACAGCAGGGCCCGTGCGGCCTCTGCATCACCAGGATGCCGTTACAGATCACCACGCATCTGGACCTTCTGGGACCTTCCGCACATAAGAAGCAGGGTCCCCCAGCACCCCACCCGAATGCCTGGCCCGGAAACAGCGCATTCGCCAAACCTCTGCTCATCCTTGTCCCGTCCCTCGAGAGGCGTGGGTCTGCCTCAGCCGCTCTGCAGGTGGCTCCTACAGGCACCCAGGTGGGTGCCACAGAGGGCCTGTGACAGCAGCCATGGCGGGTCCATCTTTGGAGAAAGGCACCAGGAAGCCGAGCAGGGAGCAGCAGGTGTCTGCCGAGGAGACGTTGGACAGGTGGCTCCATGCTCAGCAGCTGGCCCCACCTACCCCGCACCCCGCTGTGAAGTGAGCTTGGCCGTCGTCATCAGTAGGCACTGGGTCCCTCTGGGCAAGTGGCCTCCCTTGAGCGCCTTTTCCTTTGCTCCTGAGTGTGGGCCTGGCAGTGTGTGACCTGCAGGCTGCCCAGACAGGGCTCCTGCACACCCACGGGCCAGCCGATGCTATGAGACGGTGCGGGGACTAACTCCAGGGGCCCCAGCGCCCCTTCCCCCAACCTGGAGCTTCCCTGCTGCTGGGCCATGCATGCCTGCACACTGCCGGGAGCCACGTTGGGTCAGGTGCTCCCCACCTGTGCCTCTGCCAAGGCCCACGGAACGCCCTCCACACAAAGAGCTGTTTGCTCAGAGCAGAAGCATCGCTCCAGGGGGTTCTTGAGAAATGCTTGAGTCTCAACCAGCTATGACCTCCAAGCACAGCCCTAGTGTGGAAGACAAACCAGCCCCGAAAGCACTGGAGCTGAACTCACCGTGCACCCGTGCACTCGTGCCCCGTGCAGGTGAACTGTCGAGCCAACTCCGTGGCCTGTGGAGGGCGCGCCTGCTCCATCTTCCTCCTGGGGCCCTGGCACACCTGCAAGACTTCAGCCTGCATGTGGGGCTTGCAAGGAACCTCCTGGCACCGTCAGCTCCCCCGGTGGCACAGCTCCCATGCACACTGGCTCTTATCTGTGGCCCACAAGGGCCAGGCGGGAGTGACAAGTGCTGATGAGCCAGCACACCACTGCCACGGCCCCAATCAGGGTGTCCACAGAGAATCCAGACACCAAAGGGGGCATAAAATCTCCCAGCACGAAGAAGTGGGACACGAATGGTGAATGAAGCCAAGAGAATTGGTAGTGGATGCTCAGGGCCTTTGGATGGGCTTTGTCCACACCACCCCACTGCAAGGGCTCTGGGGAGCAGCCGCTGGCCCTCTGCCCATGCACCTCCAGCAGCATGTACACAGTAGGTCAGTAAAGCACCCACTGTGTGCTCATAGGATGTCATCATCGGTCATGGAGCCTGCGAGATTGTTGGCCGCCACCTCCCTGTCTTGGGCAAATGTGGGGCACCTGCCAGGTGAGTCAGACCTCAAGGCAGTGGATCAGGCCAGACTGAGCCAGGAATTCTCACCGGTAAACGGGAGAGGCCGCTGTGGCTCTCAGGAAAAGACCCGGCGATCCCTGAGCCCTACCCAGGGCAGGGGCAGCTGGAGACACGTTCCTGCCGTTGTCCTCACAGGCGGCCCACGCCGGTGCAGGCTGGTGCAGCTGCCCAGAACTCGGCATCACTGTGAAAGCCATCGTGCGTGTGAGTGTGTGTGTGTGAGTGTGAGTGTGTGTGTGTGAGTGTGTTAGAGTGTGTGTGAGTGTGTGTGTGTGTACAAGTGCAGAGGCTGTGGGCCAGGAACACAGGAAGGGCTCTGCCAGGCGGTTTTTCATCTGCTCCACATGGCAGTGCCTGTGCAGCAGGGTGCCCTTCCCCCACGCCCTTTGCAGAGGCCCCTCTGCCCACCAGAGGGTTGGGCAGGTGGGCAACCGCTAACACAGCCACCCCAGGTGTCCCTGGGGAGTCACACTTAGACGAATCCAGGAGTCAGGGGGAGGGGACGCAGACCCCGCCTCACCTGGTGGAGGAGGGGCAAGGTGTTTGCAGTCTTTATAAAAGAATGGTTGTGGCGGCCGGCGCCGCGGCTCAATAGGCTAATCCTCCGCCTTGCAGCGTTGGCACACCGGGTTCTAGTCCCGGTTGGGGTGCCGGATTCTGTCCTGGTTGCCACTCTTCCAGGCCAGCTCTCTGCTGTGACCCGGGAGTGCAGTGGAGGATGGCCCAAGTGCTTGGGCCCTGCACCCCATGGGAGACCAGGAGAAGCACCTGGCTCCTGCCTTTGGATCGGTGCAGTGTGCCGGCTGCAGTGCGCTGGCCGTGGCAGCCATTGGAGGGTGAACCAATGGCAAAGGAAGACCTTTCTCTCTGTCTCTCTCTCTCTCACTGTCCACTCTGCCTGTCAAAAAAACAACAACAACAAAAAAAAAACGGTTGTGGCATAGTGGTCCAAGCCTCCACCTACAGTACTGGCATCCCGTATGGCCACCGGTTCAAGTCCAGGCTGCTCCACTTCTGCTTGGGCACCTGCAGGGAGACCTGGAGGAGGCTCCTGGCTCCTGGCTTGGGATAGGCTCAGCTCTGGCTGTTGAGGCCATTTGGGGAGTGAATCATCAGATGGAAGATCTCTCTGTCTTTTCCTCTCCCTGTCTGTAACTCTACTTCTCAAATAAATAAATAAAATCTTGGGGAAAAAAAAAAAAAAAACTGTCTCCAGTGTGTTTTTGTCGTGAGAAGGAGAGAGCATAGGCAACCAAGACCCGGAGACTACCAAGAAACTCGGCTTGGGCACCATTCAGTAGGGAAAGGACAGGTGTTTATTTGTTCTTTGTTTTGTTTTGTTTTAGGATTTGTTTATTTGTAAGTCAGAGTTACAGAGAGAGAGCTTCCACTTGCTGGTTCACTCCCCAAATGGCCACAGTGGCCAGAGCTGTGCCAGGCCAGAACCAGGAGCTTCTCCCATGCAGGGGTCCAAGCACTTGGGTCATCTGCTGCTGCTCTCCCGGAACATTAGCAAAGAGCTGGATTGGAAGTGGAGCAGCCGGGACTCAAACTGGTGCTCATGTGGGATGCTGGTCACAGGCTGAGGCTTAACCCACCGTGCTCCAAAACCGGCCCCCAGATACACAGCTTTTTTGTTTGTTTGTTTTTTTGCTGGTACCTTTGCTGACGTATCCAAGATATCCATGCCAAATCCAACATCTGTGTTTTCTTCTGAGTTTTATGGTTTTAGGTCTTGCATTTCAGTCTTTGATCTACTTTGAGTTATTTGCGTCACTCTTCTGCAGGTGGATGTCCAGTATTCCCTGCAACATTTGCTTAAAAATGGGAAAGCAGGGGAAGATGGCCCAAGTCCTTGGGTCCCTGCACCCACGTGGGAGACCGGGAAGAGGTTTTGTCTTCTGGTTTTGGTCAGGATTAGCCCTGGCCAATGCAGCCATTTGGGGAGTGAACCAGTGGGTGAAAGACCTCTCTCTCTCCCCTCTCTCTCTCTTTGTAACTCTGCCTTTCAAATAAATAAATCAATCTTTTTTTAAAAGACATTGTGTGCACCCAAAGACTTTACCAACAGAGCAACAAAGTCACTCGTGGAGTGGGAGAAAATCTTTGCAAATCATTTGTTTTATGGGATTTTGATCCAGAATGCACAGAGAACACCTAAAACTCAACAACAACAACAAAAACTCTCAAAAAATGGACAAAGCAGGCCGGCTCCATGGCTCAGCAGGATAGGCTGCTACTTGCAACCCCGGTATCCCATGTTACAGGCCTGCTTTAAGTCCCAGCTGCTCTGTTTTCAACCTAATTCCCGGCTGATACTCCTAAGAAGGCAGTGGAAGATGGCATAGGTGCTGGGGCCCCTACACCTCGTGAAAGACCCAGATGGAGCTCCTGGCTCCTGGCTTTGGCCTGGCCCAGCCCTGGCTGCTGCAGCTATCTGGGTAGCGAACCAGCAGATAAAATGTCTCTCTCTTGCTCCCTCTCTTGGTAACTCTGATTTTTGGATAAATAGGTAGGTAGGTAGGTAGGTAGATAGATAGATAAATAGATAGATATAGATCAAATCCTTTTTTTTTTTAAAGAAAAATAAGCAAAGGATTTGAATAGACAGACATGTCTCCACAGAAGAGTTGTGACTAGCCAAATAAACATACAGCCTAAGCAATCACTGGAGAAATATAAATCAAAACCACAAGGAGGGGCCAGCGCTATAGTGCAGCAGGTTAAGCCTGTAACACTGACATCCCGTATGGGCCCCATTCTGAGTCCTGGCTGCTTTGCTTCCAATCCAGCTCCCCGCTAATGGCCTGGGAAAGCAGCAGAAGATGGCCCAAGTGCTTAGACCCCTGTACCCACATGGGAGACCTGGAAGAAGCTCCTGGATTCTGGCTTTGGCCTGGCCCAGCCCTGGCTGTTGCAGCCATTTGGGGAGTAAACCAGCAGATGGAAGATCTCTCTCTAACTTTGCCTTTCTAATAAATAAATGTAAAAAAATAAGAAAATGACAAATTTGGTTTTTTTAATAAAAATTTTAAAAGATTGATTTATTTGAAAGGCAGAGTTAGAGAAAGGCAGAGGCAGAGAGAGGTCTTCCATTTGCTGGTTCACTCCCCAGATGACCACAATGGCTGGAGCTGCACTGATCCAAAGCCAGAAGCCAGGAGCTTCTTCTAGGTCTCCCACATGCATGCAGGGGCCCAAAGACTTGGGCCATCTTCTACTGCTTTTCCAGGCCATAGCAGAGAGCTGGATCAAAAGAGAAGCAGGGGCTGGCACTGTGGTGTAGCAGATAAAGCCACCGCCTGCAGTGCCGGCATCCCATATGAGTACCAGTTCAAGTCCTGGCAGCTCTACTTCTGATCCAGCTCTCTGGTATGGCCTGGAAAAGCAGTTGAATATGGCCTGGGTCCATGGGCCCCTGCACCCGCATGGGAGACCCAGAGGAAACTCCTGGCTCCTGGCTTCAGATCAGTGCAGCTCCAGCCACTGCGGCCAACTGGGGAGTGAACCAGTGGATGGAAAACCTCTCTCTTTCTGCCTCTCTTTCTCTCTGTGTGTAATTATTTCAAATAAATAAATAAATCTTAAAAAAAGAAGAAGAGAAGCAGCCAGGACTCGAACTGGCGCCCATATGGGAGGCTGCACTGCAGGCCGCAGCTTTACCTGCTACACCATAGCACTGGCCCCAATAAATTTGTTTGTTTGTTTTTAAAGGATTTTTATTTGAAAGGCAGAGGACAGAAGATCTCTCTCCACTCCCTTTTTAAAAGATTTATGTATTTATTTGAAAGAGTTACACAGATAATGAGTCAGGGAGAGAGGGAGACAGAGAAAGAGGTCTTCCATCCACTGGCTTACTCCCCAGATGGCCGCAATGGACAGAGCTACGCCAATCCGAAGCGAGGAACCAGGAGCTTCATCCAGGTCTCCCAAGCAAGTTCAGGGGCCCAAGGACTTGGGCCATCTTCCGCTGCTTTCCCAGGCACATTAGCAGGGAGCTGGATTAGAAGTGGAGCAGCCGAGACTTGAACCAGCACCCCTATGGGATGCCAGCACTGCAGGTGTCAGCTTTACCTGCTACACCACAGTGCCAGCCCCCCCCAAGATTTATTTTTATTTGAAAGGCAGAGTGGCAGAGAGCAAGGGCAACACCAATAGAGACTCCATCCACTGCTCCACCAGGGCACTCAACCAGCCTCCTTGGACTGGAACCCATCCCTACCCCTGACTTTCTAGTTGGGAGGCCCCCAAAGCCATGGTTCCCAGAGGATCGCTTTGAAAAGATAATTTTTTTAAAGATTATTTATTTGAAAGGCAGTTACAGAGAGGCAGAGGCACAGAGAGAGAGAGAGAGAGGTCTTCCATCTGGTGGTTCTCTCCAAATAGCCACAATGGGTGGAGCTGCTCCGATCCGAAGCCAGGAGCCAGGAGCTTCTTCCAGGTCTCCCATGTGGGTGCAGGGGCCCAAGGACCTGGGCCATCTTCTACTGCTTTCCCAGGCCACAGCAGAGAGCTGAATCAGAAGGAGAGCATCCGGGACTCGAACCGGCACTCATATGGGATGCCGGCGCTGCAGGTGGTCACTTCACCCACTATGCCACAGCGCCGGCCCCGAAAGATCACTTTTGTGCTCCTTGTTCACACCCATCCGCCAGGCAGGGCCTGGGGTGTGGGGGCCCAGCCGTCCCGGCCTCCTGCTCATGAGCGGTCCCCCAGGTTGTGAGTGTGGGCTGAGCCCATCTTTGGACAAGGCCGTGCCCCCACCTTCTCCCCTCCTTGGCCCACTCTCTGCACCCCGTGTTGTGTAGACTGACCCCCATGGCGTCCATTCCCCAGATGGGCCTTGGGCCCTTGCCAAAGCTTGCGCCCATCTCGCCCAAAACCATGCCAGGCAGCGCCCGGGCCACTGCAGGATCTGCTCTGGCTTAACCCCTTCCAGGCCAGCCAGGGGGGTGAGGGCCCTTGGGACCTCCATCTCGTCTCTAGGAGAGAGCCCCAGGCCCTGGTCCATGACCTGTGCGGGCTCAGGGCTCAGGAAAGCGCCGTGGCCCCACTGCCTTGAGGAGAACAGTGGAGTCTCTGGAGCTCACGACCACACAGTGTCCCCTCCCCAAAAGGTGACAACCATGCCCTACCACCACGTGCTCAGGAACTCTCTCTCCACCTTGAATGCTTTCTGGAGCCACCAGGTAGAAATTAATAAGCAACCAAGTCCGACCCAAAAGGAAAAAAGAAAGTGCAGGTCAGGGCTAGCGTCACGGAGCTGCGGGTTCGGGTCCCGGCTGCTCCACTTCCGATCCGGCTCCCTGCTGATGCACCTGGGAAATCAGCAGAAGATGGCCAAGTGCCTGGGCCCCTGCACCCTCTACTTCCTGGCAATGACCTTGGCAAGGTGCTTGGAAGCAAGCAAGCTTCAGGAGCACAGAGCAGGATGTCCAGCCGTCCTGCGCTGGGGCCCTTGCTCTCACAGGACCCAGCAGAGTGGAACCAATACCCCAGCAGCACTGAGCTGCCCCTGGGCTGTGCCCTCCCCCACCAAGTGTCCTGGGGGCGTCCCTCCTGGTTCAGCCAGCAGCTCGTTCGGGTGTGTGGCCGGGGGTCCATTCCCCACCCCTGACCCCTCCTTGGTCATCTCTGGGCAGTTCCCAGTGGAGGTGACCTCAGCCTGCCGCAGCCCCTTGCCCGGCTCCCTGGAGCCCCCTGAAGAGCGACGGCCAGGCAGGCAGCACGGTTCAGATCAGTCTCAAGGAAGAGACTTGTTTAGCTTGTTTTTGCTCCAGTCCCAGTTCAAGACTTGGCGTATTGTTATCCGAAGGGTGATTATTTGCATGGAAGTGGCTGCTTCCGGATTTTGCCTGGGCTCAGCGTCTGCAAAGATGAACAATGAGAAGTGCCCCGGGCAGCCTCAGCCTCGCCCCCCCACCCCCTCCAGCCTGGCAGGAGAAGAGCTGGTGGACAGGGGCAGCCCCCGGTGACACAGGGGTCCACAGCACTCAGGCCAACAGGGAAGGGTGGCCTGTGTCCCCGCATGTTCCAGGCTGACCCTTTATCACCAAGGAGGTCCATCAGGCACCCATGACCACCAGCCATGCCTCTGCCCAGCAGGTCACAGCTGTAGCCCCGAGGAAAAGCCCCATCTGAGCCTGTGGGCAGCCATGGGAGCCATCACCGCCTTCAGTGTGTGTTGAGATCACAAGAGGAGGAAGGTTCTAGAAATCGCTTTCTGGGGTGAAGGGTGCATGTTGCAATGGAGGAAAAATAGAAGAACTGAGGCGGAGCTAGGGTTGTGACCTATGCTGTAAAGCCCGCCCCCTTACAGGACTGGCATCCCATAGGGGCGTCGGTTGAGCCCTGGCTGCTCCACTTCTGATCGAGCTCCCTGCTGCTAACGGCCTGGAAAAGCAGCGGAGGATGGTGCTTCCACCTGGAAGACCTGGACGACGCTCCTGGCCCTGTGGCTTTGGCCTGCCCCAGCGCTGCCCATTGCAACCAGCTGGGGAGCAAATCAGCAGATAGAAGATTCCCTCCCCCCCCTTTCAAAATCAATAAATAAATCTTTAAAATAAAAAAAGAGTTGAGGCCAGAGTGGCAGAGAAGGGTAAGGGCACACTGAGAAATGGGGGTGTGTGTAGAGGAGGAGCCCCCCAAGAAGTGACCCGAGCAACCTCAGAGCTGCCCAGGCCAATGCAGAAAAACAAGGAAACTTTAAGACATTCATGGAAAAACAAAATTGAAAGATAAGCAATTTCACCGTTAAAAAAAGAAAGACTGAAACTCAAGCAGTTTTTTTTTAAAATATTTATTTATGTATTGAAAGGCAGAGTGACAGAGAGAGAGGTGTTCCATCTGCTGGTTCACTTCCCAAACAGCTGCAATGGCCACATCTGGGCCAGGCTGGAACCTGAGGCCAGGAGCCAGGAGCTCCATCCCAGTCTCCCACGTGGGTGCAGGGCCCAGCACGTGGACCATCCCCCGCTGCCTTCCCAGGTGCACTAGCAGGGCGCTCGATTGGAAGCCGAGTAGCCGGGGCTTGAACAGACGTTCTGCAGCCAAAAAGCTCATCCGCCAGGAAGCTGGGGTCAGGAGCCAGAGCTGGGGACAGGAAGCGTCTTCACCACGACCCGGCCAAACCCTCACTTGTGGCTGAAAAGGCGGCCATTGCTTCTCTGCCACCGCCCCTCGGCACCGCTGCTCTCCTGGTGCAACCCAGAGAGCGAGACTCAGAGCCCCCGGGATGCCAATGGGAAAATCCCCTGTAGTGCAGCGGGTGCTGCGCCTCCACACGCCCCCCGGGGGGGTCTGCATTGCTGGAGCAGGGCCCAGGGCCGGGGGGGGGGGGCACTGGAAGGAGGGGATTAAGGGCTTACCTCGTGTGATCGAGGGCTGATAGATAAAGCATGCTGGCCATGCGGGTCCTCCTTGTAATTAAGGAGATCGTTTAATTACTGCTATTAAACCCCAAGCGGCTCCTCCATGGGGGCTGCTTTGAAACCTTTGCCTGGGCTCTTTGCCACACGTAGACCTGGCGGGGTCTGCAGGGTGGGGTGGGGGTGGGGCACCTGGTTTGAAGGAACAGAACAAGCAGGAAGGGGGTGGAATCAGAAGCACCATGCGTGGTTTCGGAAACGTGGAAAAGGGTCCCGGCTTGCTGGGATGGAGCTCCTGGCTCCTGGCTCCTGGCTTCAGCCTGGCCCAGATGTGGCCATTGCAGCTGTTTGGGAAGTGAACCAGCAGATGGAACACCTCTCTCTCTGTCACTCTGCCTTTCAATACATAAATAAATAGTTTTTTTAGAAAAAGCTGCTTGAGTTTGTCTTTCTTTCTTTAACTGTGAGTCAGGGGACACGTGGGATGCCACCGCCCTGCAGTGCCCCAGCCTGGGGCTGTGTCTCCTGCCTGCCTTCAGCTGCGCTCCTGAAGGGTGCAGAGGTGGCTCAGGGGCGAAGGAGGCACAGGTGCGAGAGTGGCTGGAGGGGCAGCGCTGTGGCGCAGCAGGTAGAGCCGCCGCCTGTAGGGCCGGCATCCCATATGGGCACTGGTTCAAGACCCGGCTGCTCCTCTTCCGATCCAACTCTCTGGTATGGCCTGGGAAAGCAGTAGAAGATGGCCCAGGTCCTTGGGCCCCTGCACTCACATGGGAGACCCAGAAGAAGCACCTAGCTCCTGGCTTCGGATTGGCGCAGCTCTGGCCATTGCAGCCATTTGGGGAGTGGACCAGCAGATCCTATCATGGTCAGGGGAAGCTCTCTGGCGAATGCTGGAGGCCCCTGTGTGAGCTGGGGGTGCTGGAACATTCATCTTGCCTCTCCCTGACTGTGATAGGGATCAGCAGGGGAAACCGAGGCATGGGGCCTCTGGAACAGACTCATGGTGCTCTCCTTCCTGCCAGCTCTAGGCTGGGCTGCGCGGCCACCGTCCACCGGCATGAGGCTGGCTGGCTGTGCCCCAGGTGGCTGCAGCCACGTGGAGCTCCACACACCTGCAGTGCAGTGTCTCAAACTCCTGAAGCTGTCATCACACAGATCCCACACGCTCCGCCCCTCCTCAGATTTCTCCAGCTGGAGGGTGGCCCCGGGGCGGGGTGGGGTGGGGCTGGAGCCCCAAGACCACTGTGGGGTCTCTTTTTCCCTCTGCAGCTGAACAGACTTCACCCCACACCTGGATCCCTGTGCACTCCTCCCTCGGCACCCCAAAGGCCCCGTCCAGGCAGGCCTCCCCCAGGGCAGCGGCAGGAGACCAGGAAAGACTGGGTGTGGCTCTGGGCTTGGTCTTGGCCAAGCTAAGCACCTGTGGGGTCACCAGGATCCTGGCATTCCTTAGATCCTTTAGCTGGGATGCAAAGGGCTGGGGGCCTGGACGCCCCTCCCACCCCACCCCCAGCCCCCCAAAACGCACAGTATAGATTTCTGTCCCCCTGAGTCGAGTGTCTGTGGTTTCCTTAAGACTCTGGAGGAGTCTAGACCCGGGAGTTCTGGCCACGGGCTGGGGTCAGAGGGCAGGATGAGGCTCCGGATCACCTGGGACCCCGCCCTCCCCCAGGAAGATCCAGGGCAGGGCTGTAACACGTCCTAAACGGACTGGCAGCACCGCTGGCTCATGCAAAGGGCCCTTTCACTCAGGAGGGCTCACTCTCCTCTTCTCTCTCCCTGGGCTCCGCCCCCAGGCGCACGTCACCTCCCAAAGGCCCCGCCTCCCAGCCCGGCCGCCGGCCGGGGAGCAGCCAGACCGCACCTGCCTGCCGCTGGGGGGCGCTCACCGCGCACTCGTTCCGGGGATGCACGAGAGACAGAGACGGTGCGCGGCGGTCCTGAGGGGCCTCGCCACACCCCGCGCCCCGCCGCCGGCTCCCGTTTTAGGAGGAGTTCGCAGACGGACAGATTCCTCCTCGGGTCCCTCCCCCACGCACGGGGCGCCCTCACCTGCAGAGGCCGAGGTTGGGGGTGGGGGACTTCAGTCCATCCGTCGTCGCTGGGCACTGGGATCGGGATGGAGACCACAGTGTTTGTTTTTATAAAGTCAGGAACATGTAAAACGGGGCGGGGAGGCTGGGGGCTGGCTGGGCATTCTGCACGGCCGTTAAGACCCCTGGATCCCGTATCAGGGGCCTGGGGCCCGGCTCAGCTTCTGACCCAGCCTCCCGCTAACGTGCACCCTGGAAAGTGGTGATGATGCCTCGAGTGCTGGGGCCCCTGCCAGCCACATGGGAGACCTGGCTTCTGACTCTGCCTGGCCAGCCCTGTATACTGCAGGCATTTGGGGAGCTAACCAGTGGATGGGAAAATTTATCTCCCTCTCTCTCTCCCCGCCCTTCCCTCCCTCTCCCTCTCTCTGTAATTCTTCCAAATACATCAATCAGTGTTGAGTGGCACATCGGGTTAAGCCACCACCTGTGTACCGGCATCCCACATGCTCGCCGGTTCGAATCCCGGCTGCTCCACTTCTGATCCAGCTCCCTGCTAATGAACCTGCCACCCACATGGGAGACCCAGATGCAGTTCCAGGCTCCTGGCTTCAGCATGGATCAGCCCCGGCTGTTGCAGCCATCTGGGAAGCGAGCCAGCAGAGGGAAGATCTCTCTCTCTCTCTCCTCTCTCTCTGACTCTGCCTTTCAAATAAATAAAATCTTCCCCCTCACAGCCCCACCAAAAAAAAAATTTTTTTAATGCTGCAGCCACACTTGGCCACTTGGTGGCCATGCTGACAGGCATCCTGCTAGGAGATTCGTCAGCCAGGGAGCTGCACCTCCTAGGTCCTGTCTCTGTGCTGTGAATCACTCAGAGGACAGCTTTTCCCTCCAGCTTCGCCCAAAACCAAGGCGGGGAACCCTGGTCTCCCAAAGACAAAGCAGGAGACGGTGCGAGGCGTAAATGGGCTGTGCCGGGCCAGGAGCCTCCTGTCACAGGCCACTGATTCCAAGGGGCACGGGAGAGAGCAGGACCGGGAAATGGGCTGCAGAGCCGCCTTGCTCTGGCGGGAAGTGGTGGGCACATGGAGTCCGCTGGCCATGGGGAGGACGTGATAGGAGCCATCACACCCTGGTCACCTCCTCCGCCCCGCCTTCCGACCACAAAGCCCCGTCATTGTCGTAGTAGCTTCGCACCATCAGGGCAAACACATCCGGCACGAAAGAACGGGTCCAGTCCCAGGACCGACATCTGGAAACCCCTTGGTGTGTCCTTGGAGAGGCTGGCGCTGCCACGTAGGAGAGGCAGGGACACTGGGACAGGCACCGAGGGTGGGGGTGGGGTGTGGGAGGGGTGGAGAGGGGGGAGAGCCCCGGCCACGTGTGTTTCCCGTTCATCCCGTGTCAGCAGCCTTGACAATGACGAACTGTCAGCTTTTTCCCTCCAGTCCCACGCAGGAAGGGAGGGATCAAAGGGTTTCGCTGGCCCCCCGTCCTCGGTGTTGAGTTAACGGGGAGAGGTCCCTCGGCCACCTGGCCTGGGAAAACGCTGCGCACACAGGTTTGGAGATGACTCATGACCACTGTCATTGTGCCCCCCTCGAGCGGGTCACTCCACGGGGACACTCGCAGCGCATAAAATCAATAAACATGGGGGAAGCGCGAGCTGGCTCGGCCAGAGGAAACGCCGGAGCGGAGCAGAGCCGCCTGTTTTCGTGTTTCCGTGGTCCCCCCAAGGTCAAGGGCTTCTTCCTCTCCCAGTCGGGGTTGGACAGTGTCCCGTCAGGACCGTTCATTCCCGGCTTCCACGGAAAAGCACCGGACGAATCCTGAACACAGGGCAGGGCAGGGGCAGGGGTGTGCCGGGGGCACGGGGGGGGGGGAGGCCGGGGCCGCGTCGTGGCACAGGGGCGCACCTGCAGGTGTTCAAGACTTGAAACAAGGCGGAATGCACACGCAGAGGGACTCCGGGAAGGCAGGCTCGGCACAGCCCGAACCTGGGACACCACCCGCCTGGTACGTCCTGCAGCGAGCTCAAAGTCCCCAGCTCATCCCGGACTCATTCTCACCCCCAAACCCGAAGTCGGGTCCTCGTCTCCCTGCGCGCACACACGCACGAGCGCACCAGCGCTCAATCTTAACACAAACAGGAGGACACGCAGGCAGCTTCCAAAAGAGGCGAAACCGTTTATCAAGTCGGCGCCGGCGCAGTTATCTACAGTATCTACACATATCTACACGTATCTACACCGCCTGCCGGCGGGGGCTCTCGCTCGGGTCGTCTACACTGCAACTGCCGGCCGGCCACAGGACGACGCGGTCCAAGGGGAGGGAGAACAATAAATACCCGCTTCCCCAACTGCCTCAGACCGGGTGATTTGGCACTGGCGGGCAGGGGGATCCCCGCGCGGCCCTTGGGGCTGGCGGCTGCAGAGACCCCCACCCTCCCACCCTAAGGACCTCGAGGCCGGGGAAGGGGCGACCCGTGGCGGCCCCGGGCTAGGAAGCGCGCTCCTGCCCGGGCCGGCCGTCGGGGCGCGGGTTATCTGGGGCAGTAGTCGTAGGGGCCGGGCGGTGCGGGACCCGCGGACGAGTACATGTTGGCTGCGGCGGCGGCGGCGGCGGCTGCTGCGGCGGCGGCGGCCGGGCTCACGGCCGGGTGATGGTGCGCGTGCGGGTGTGCGTGCGCGTGCGGGTGGTAGCCGTGGCCGCGCAGACCCGGGAGCGGATAGGGCGCCGGCCGGCTCTTGGCCCCGAGATAGTGGTCGTAGGCGGCTGCCGGATACTTGTAGGGGTGGTGGTGCAGCGGCTCCGACGCGCCGGGCGCCTCCAGGCGCAGCTCCGGGTGCGGGGGGCTGGGCCGGCCTCCGGGAGCGCCGGGCAGCGGCACGAGTCCGCCGGCGCCGCCGGCCCCGGGCAGCGCGGGGCTCAGCACCCGCGCCAGCAGCTGCGGCGGGTGCGCGGGATCCGCCAGCACGGCCGGCCCGCCCGCGTCGCGCTCGAACTCTCGCCGGGCCTCGGCCGCGTCTGCGGGGAGTGCCGAGGGGTGAGCGAGAGGCCGCGCGCTCGGGCGCCCCGGGTGCTTCCCCGGGGCCTGCGCCCCTCGGCGGGCCGGCCGGCGGGCGGGCGGGCGGCGGCAGAGGAGGAGGCGGGGTGGGGCCCGCGGGCGGGGCGCAGCCGTCGGGCCGGGCCGGGCGAGTGCGCGCTTGCCCGGGCCGTTGTGCAACCCGCGCGCGCCAAGGCCGCGAGCACGCTGGGGAGGGGGTGGGGCTGGGGAAGGGGCGCAGGCGAGGCCGGGCGCGGCCGTGGCCCCAGGTCCTCGACCCCCAGCTTACCTTTCTCGGCGCCATTGGGCTGCGTCGGGGAGGCCACCGGGTTCCGCGAGCGCGCGAAGGCGCTCATGAGCGGCAGCGCGCCGGGCCGGTGGTTCCGGGGCCTGGGAAGCAGGGCGGGGCGTGAGGGCGGCGCCCCCCACCCCACCCCACCCCGGCCGGGCGCCCCCAGGCAGGGAAGGGGGCGGGAGAGTGGTGTCCGCTGTCTGCTTGGAGCATACTCACCAGTCCTCGGGATCACAGTCGCGGAAACCTTTGGCGAAGGGGTTGCTGGCGATCTTGAGTTGCGTGATCTACAGGGAAGCGGGCTTGAACTAGCAGCCGGCGGCCACGCGACCCCGCGGGGCGGTGGACGGGGAGGGGAGGGGGCGATCGGGGAGTGTTAGGAGGTCCCCCTCCAGGAAAGACCTCGCTGTGCCGCCTGCCCCTCCCCCCGGGAGGTCGCGCCTCCCTCCTGCAGCGCGCGCCTGGGGAGGGGCTTCGTCTCCCTCCTTGGTGGTAGTGGTGGTGGGGGAGAGGGGTCTTCACTTTGCCGCGCCCTGGGTGAGTGGGGATGTAGACCCCTGTGCCCCATGGCTGGGATGGGCACGTCGTTCGCAGTACGGGGATGGAGAACCGGGTGGACGTCCTAGGATTCTCGGGAAGCCTCCGACCCAGGCTCCCCTGATGGGAAGTTTCCGGAATGGTTTGGAAAACAAACTTTCCGGTTGCCCTCAGAGTGACAGTCGCTGCTGCAAAGGTCAAGCTGATAGGGGGCTGGCCCTTGGAAGGAGAGGAGGGGGGTAGTGTCGTGCCGCACCGTCCGCAGCACCCGCGCCGCAGGACCCGCCGAGCCTCACCCGGTGGTTCTGGTAGGCGGTGACGGCTGTGAAGCGAGTTTCCTCGAACACGAAGGTTTTGAAGTTCTCCTCGGCGTACTTCTCACTGTCTTTGCGCGGGTCCACGTAGACCACATGGAAACGGGGCTGGTATCTGTGCATGGAGTTTAGAATGATCTGGAAGACAAGGTGGGGGAGGGGCATCGGCTCCAGTGGGGTGGTGGGAGTTACAAAAGGAGCCGAGAGTCAGCAACGGGGCTTCCTGGGTCAGGGACAGAAAATGCTCAGCTCCCGAGAAGCCGAGACCCACTGGGGACTGCCGGGAAGGGCTGCCCCCGCGGCCGGAAGAGAACGCTGGAGTTGGGCTTCTCTTTCCTTAGGTCCCCCATAGGCAGTGAACGACACAGCCAGCAAGTCGGTGAGGCCACTGCTCCGGCATGGAGTGAATTCCACACAGCTTCCTGCCTGCCCCAGCCTCTGCCCAGCCTGCTCTCCCCCACAGCCTGGCCCCGGTGGGCGCACCCACCCCAGCCACTGCCCCCGATCGCCGGGGACCCTGGAGGCCCTGCAGCGGGACCCCGGGGGCTGCTCACGTGGCCGTTATCGTCCAGCAGGTTGTTGGTCAGCTTGAGCTTGTCGAAGGACACGATCTGCTTCATCCACTGTGCGCCCTTGGCCGGCGAGTCCGGGTGGTAATGCACGCGGCCCGGTGTGGCAGGATCTGCCTTGCCCGCCACCAGCCAGGAGGAGCTGTGGAAGGCGTACCTGGCGGGCGCCGGCACCGGAATGAGGGTCCCCCCCCCCTGCCATGGTGGGGGTGGACCAAGGCTGCCTCGGCCCTTGCCCCTGCCGGGGTGCTGGGGGAAGAGCCACTGATGGAATTCAAGTCCTCCTGGGTGGGCAGTCTCTTCCCCCGGGGGGCTGGGGAAACCAGAAAACCCCCTGCAGCCCACAACCTGCGACCAAGCCAGGAGCAGGGACCCTGCTGGGACCTGGGAAAGCGAAGCCGCGTTCCCCACGGCTCCTGGTTTCGCTGCACGCGGGTCTGCCTGCCCAGTGGCTGTTGGCCGGTGCCGACGCGGCAGGAGCCTTGGATGTGGCCTTGCCCGCAGCCTCGGGCGCAGGGCGGTCCACCGTTCCTTTTATTAATTGCTTTTAATTGTCCCAGCTGCCCAGGCCCGCCCTGCATAATCTCTCCCAGCCACCCCTCCTTTCCGGCCCCGGCTCGGGGACCCAGCGTTTCCCTGGGGATGGGGAGTGGGGGGGGAAGGAACATGGCATTCCTGCCTGGCTGTGGTGGCAGCGGGCGCCCCGAAGAAATTGGGGGAGGGGAGAAGCTGTCTGGGACCTGTGTGGCGGGAGGGGGGAGAGTCAGCCTGTGCACGTAGGCGTGTGTGGGGGGCAAGTATTCGGTTGGATGGCCACAGGGGAGGGAGAAGGTCGAGAAGGCCGGTATGAGAAGCCGGGTGCAGGTGCCCGGGAGGACCCGGCTACTCACTGACGCTCCCCAGGGCTCCCGCCCCAGGCCCAGGGTGACCCCGAGGGCTGGCTCACCGGTAACGCTTGTCGTCCACCGGCACAAAATCCATGAGCAACATGTACTCCGCCATGGGATCCATGCCGAAGAGTTTCACTTGGAAAGTGGGGAACATGCGCCTGGGGACCGGACAGGAGCCTCAGGTCACCCCTCTCCTCCAGCCTCCCTCGGAGGGGGTACCCCTGGCTGGGATGGGCCCAGCCTTTTCCATCTCATCTTCCACCCCGGGACTTAGCCGCTCTCACCCCAAACTAGAGGCCCCCTTTCCTGGTCACAGTGGTGATGGGCAAGTGCAGCCAGCGACAGGGCCGCTCAGGCCGGTCTCCCAAACAGAAACAGCAAGCCCCACGCTGGGGCTGGGCCGTGGAGCCCCCTCTGCCCCAGCCTTCCTCCACTTTTTTTTTTTTTTTTGCCTGCCTAGACCTAGACAAGCCTTGCTCCTGGCCCGGCCAGCAGCAGGACGCCTAAGCAGTGTCACCCGCAGCCTCACCGGTCTCTTCCCCAGCTCCAGCTCAGTGGCTCCCGGCTCCAACAAAGTGAAACCGGGTCATCTGGCTGACTGAGCAGCTCCGGGTGGCCCCTCCAGCTGGGGCCGAGGCCCCTGGGTGCACAATTCCAGGCCTCTTGGGCCCCAACCCGATTCTGGGGGTGGGGAGGGCCTCCCCCATGCGCAAAGACCCAGGCCCAAGTTCCCGCCGCCCAGGGCAGACCTTCGCCATGCCTCCCCCTTCCTCCAAATCCCGTCTCCTCGGGACCCCGACCCGACTCAGTGAACATTTTTGCAGCTCCTACGGGGGCTTTTTTCCGTGCCTGGTGGCACAGCAGTGCTGGCTACTGGGCCCTGGAGGACAGCCCCAGGCTGGGCTCCCACTTCCCAGTCCTTTCACAGGCAGCCAAGGACAAGCCTCCCGCCACCTCCCTGCCACGGGGAGCCCCTGCAGGCAGAACGTGGGGTCCCCTGGGTGAAGGTCCTTGTTGCTGGCCTGGGCCACCGACCCAGGACAAGACCAGAAGGGGAGCAGAGCACAGGCCCGGTGCTGCCCAGAGAGAACTCGACAGCGGAGAAACAGAAACCTCCCAGTGGCTGCGGCTTTGCAGAGAGGCCCCAAGCTCCCCTCTGGCTGTGCGGACACCGAGCTGCTGTGTACACTGGGCAGGGCCCTGCACCCGCCTTTGTCTGTCGCTGGTCAAGTCAGATGCGTCTGCGGAACCAGTTCCCTTCTCTGAGCTCTTAAAACAAATACAGGCCAATGGCAAGGAGGTGGCGTGCGTGCCGCGGCCCAGGCCCCACGAAACCTAGGCCTGAGCAACCCCCGGGGGGGGGGGGGCAGCCTTCCACAGGCCCCAGCAGCACTGTTTGTGGGGGTCTCAATCTACTCCCACCTCACCCCATCCCACCCCACCCCCAAACCGTCCAGACAACTGCCCGACGAGCTGCTCTATCTTGCCCGCATAGACTGAATTCGGCAACCCAAGCCGACTTTCTTTGAAGTGGGATCTTGAGGGAGACGGCTGGGCGGCCCCGGGCCGGCTTCCTCGGCTGGGTGTGTGTGTGTGTGTGTGCGTGCGTGCGTGTGTGTGTGCGCGCGCGCGCGGTCCGGGCCGGCCCCGCTGGAGCTGCAGGTCCCGCAAGCCCGGGCGCCAGTGTCCCCCCAACGCGCGCTGGAGGCCGTCGCCCGAGCCGGGACGGCGCGGAGCCCAGCGCGCGGTCGGACGACAGGGGAGGGGGAGCCCCCCGCAGGTGGCCGGGCCGCGCCCCCACCCCCACAGCCCCGCTCCACCCGGGTCCGACGGCGGCGCGCGCGGCACGCGGAGGGGCACCCTGACCTGCCGGCCTTGGTAACGATCATCTCCGTGCCCAGCTGGTTGAACTCGTCCCATAGCGCCTTCATCTCCAGCTGCACGCTCACGCTGGCCACCTTCGCGTTCTTCTTCACCGGTGCCTTGGCGGCCGCCGCGCAACTAGCCCCGGGGCCCTCGGGCTCGGCGGCGGCGGCGGCGGCGGCGGCGGCGTTACTGGCGGCCCCAGTGGCCGGCGCGAAAGGGTAGGCGCGCGGCGGCGGCGGCGGCGGCGGGCCCTGGGCGCCGGGGGCGGTGGCGGCGGCGGCGGCGGCGGCGCACGGGTCGTAGCGCGGCGGCGGCTCGCGCGGGCCGTACGGGTCGGCGCCCGGCAAACCCCCCGCGGCCCCCAGACTGCTCAGGCTGCTGGCCGTGAAGGCTGCAACGTCGCAGAAGTGCGAGAGCTGCGTGAGCCACGGGCTGGACACGGCGGAGATCATGACCCGCGGGGGGCCGTCCCGCGCCGAGTTGAGCGCTGGCTGGCCCGCGCCGCGGCCCCGAGTGGCGGGCGCCGCGCTGCGCTGCGCTGCGCGGCGCGCTGCGTGCGCCCGGGGCCGCGCCGCCCCACACCGCGGGCCGGCCCCGAGGAGCCGCCCCGCCCCGCCCCGCCCCGCGCACCCCCACCCCCCGCGCCCAGACAATGGCCTCGCTCCCCTCCTCCGCCCCCCCCCCGCCCCACTCCGGCCCCGGCCCCTCCCCCGCCGCGGCCCCCTCCCCGGCCCCCCGGCTCGCTCGGGCCCCCGGGGGCCCCCCGACCGCCCGGACCGGCTCCCCGGAGCGCCGGGGCCGGTGCGCGCCGGCTCCCTGAGCCCTCACCTTTTGTCTCGCCTCTGCAAAGGCTGCCTCCCGACCCCTCTCCTCCTCCCGGTATCTCCGCGGCTCCTTCCTAGTTCTCTCACCTCCGCCCGCCCGCCTCTCCCTGCTTTCTGCTCGCTTTAGTTTCCATCCCTCTCGGCCTCTCTAACTCAGCCCGGCTATTTCTCCGTGTGCTACTGTGTCATTCGTGATCTCCCCTTTCTTAAAAAAAAAAAAAGTAAACTTAAACTTATTTTTTCTTGATGATTTTCTGGGCTCAGGTTCTCCTCTCTCTCTCGTTCTTGCTGCCTTTATCTCTTCTTCGTGTCCATTTTTCTGTCCATCTTTCCTCTCCACTTTCCTTCTCCCTTTTCCCCAGGGGCTCCTCTCCCACCAGCTCTCCTCTTAAGCTTAAAGCTCTCCGGGCCGGGGGCTACATCGTCCCTTCTCCTCCAGCCGGTCTGCGAGGCCGGGGCCTTAGGCTGGTGGGTGGCAGGCTGTGGGCGGGATACCCACCCTTCCTGTCTACTCCGGAGTTGCAGCCAGGAGCACGGAGCCCACCCTGCCTGGAGCTCCTTCTGCCTACTCTGCACCCGGCGGGCCGCTTCCCTCCTAACAGTCCAGGCAGGGCGACTGGCGGGCAGGCCGGTGTAGACGCGGCCAGGAAGCTCACCTTCCATATCCCTGGTGACGGTGCTGAAGTGCATCCCGGCCGGGGATCCGGGCAGCCGGCGCGGCTTCGCCGGGTCAGAGGACCCGGGACCCCAGTGGGCGGTGCCCTCGGCGGCCTCGGCTGCAACCAGAGAGGCGATGCTGAACGCGCTGGCCCTGGGAGACAGCGGGCTCCGCGAGTCCATAGGCGCCCGGCGGCCTGGCCGGCGGCGCCGCCTCCGACTGCGTGCGCCCAGCCGCCGCACCGCGCCCAGCCCAGCCCAGCCCACGGGGCCGGGGGCGGGAGCCTGCGGTGCCACTCACAGCCTCCAGCCCCAGGCCCAGGGGATGATGGCGTCACGGCTCCCGACTCGGGGGGCTGGTGGCGACCGAGGGGCCCAACGGCGGGGCACCCTGGAAGCGCGGGACCCTTCCTGCTAGGCCGGCTCCCGGTCCCTCGCCCGGGGGGAACCAACGGCCCTGGACCATCCCGTAGCTCCTGCTTCCCCCGCGCCTGGCCACCCTCAGCTTCTGCGGTCCGGCAGCAGAGGCCCCTGTGCGGGGAATACTCAGCTCCAGCTTCAGGTGTCAGGGTGCCCGCGAAGGACCAGTGCGGGGAGGGGGGGAATGCCTAGGCCCAGCCCTGCCCCTTGCCCTCCGCCCCTCCTGCCTCCCCCCCCCCGCCTCCCCAGCTACCCCTGCACCTGGACGAGCAGAGGGCAGCGTGGACTCCCCAGCCGGCCAAGGGCGGCCGGGCCCCCAGGGCTGCAGCGGCCTCCGTGGCTCAGAACACGGGGACAGGACCCAGCCCCGCCAATGCCACCACAGCCCCCTTGGGTCAGCTCGTCCGTCGCGGCCGGGGAACGCGGAGCCGAGGGACGCCGCCCAGGCCGCGCAGCCCCGGGAGCCCGAGAGCGTCACGCGCGCACCCGTGCGCGCACTGCCCGCCTCTGGCCGGGACGCTGTTACATCCGGAGGGTGGGCAGTGCCCGCTCCGCACCGGCCGAGGCGCAGGGAGGGCCGGGGGGCGGGGCCTGGCCTGGCCTGGCCGCGAGAGCCCTAGGACACGTCGGAGAAGGGTCGGAGAAGCTCTGGCTGCCTGGTCAGTTGCCGCTTCTTCGCCACCGCACAGCCAGCCTTCGGCCGGCTCGGGCAAGGCCTGCCGCTGCCGAGGCCTGACTGGTCAGCTCGTGCCGTCCCCCAACGTACTGTCCCCGTAGCCTCTGACCAGTGCAGCAGGCAGCCTTCCTGCCAGGGGTCTCGCAGGCTGGAAGGGCCTCCCAGCAGCCTCCTTGGCCCCTGCCGGTCAGGGCCTCCTTGCTTGTGACGCTACAGAGGCCTTCCTGTGCTTGCTTGGGATGGGGGTTGGAGGGGCGAAGGACTGGCTGGAGACTGATTCCGAGGCTGGACGCAGGCGCGCAGCCAGTAAGCAAGGAGTTCCGTGTCTGGGGCGCAGTGGGTGAGGAACTGAGTTTAGAGCGCGCTTCTCCCTTCCTCCACCCTGCCCCCCGCTGGCCTGCAGCTGGAGCCCAGGGGGATGCTGGCCATTCAAGGTGCTGAAGGTGACAGGGACACAGGGTCAGGTCCAGGGAGCAGGGAGGTGTGGGATCAGCAGGGGGAGAGGGGGCGATCCAGACCCCCCTCCCTGACCAGGGCCAGCCCAGTCAAGCAGAGGAGAGACAGGCTGGGGCCAGGTGGGAGAGGTAATGCAGGCGACTGGGCTAGCATCCGAGGTCTGCACCCAGGGAAGCCTTGGGTCCCGGAAGCTGTGGCAGGGTGGGGCTGCTGCAGGTGGTTTTCTGGGGTGCACAGGGCCCCAGCACGCTGGAGTGCCTGAGGTGTGCCCTGCGCACCCCAGCCAACCTCGTTCCTGCGTGTATTCCCTGGGGGGCAGCAGACTGGTGCGGAGCCTGCGGTGAGGCCCGCACTGAGCAGGGAGAAGTGAAAGTGAAAAACTTGGGGTGTCCTGGACACTCCGGAGATGGGGGCAGGGGGGCGTGGGTGGCCGCGACCAGGGAGCCCAGGTGCATGCAGGAGCCGAGTCCTCCAGGCCCCCGTTAACCCCTTCCTGACACAGCCAGATTTGCAGCTGCGCCGCTGCCTTGGTGCAGGGGCCAGGAGCAGAGGGCCTCGGGCTGGGAGGAGGAGACCCTGGCTTGGAGAAGGGACACCAGGAAGAAGGCAGGGGTCCCACGCTTCCAGCACAGCAGAGGCAGCCGGCCCTGTCCCACCCGCTGCCCGGACTCATCCGCTTGGTGGCAGCACCCCCAATCCCCCGAAGGGAGCCCTGGGCTGAGGACACCTACTAGGGCCCCCTGCTCGCAACCCGGCCGCCGCTCCCACCGTCCATCCAGGCAGGGTTTCTCGGACCGACCCTCCCTCTCTGCCTCCTTGATCGCCGCACTGCCCGCTGGCCCCGCGCTCCTGGCTGCCGCCCCAGTCCCCGGTGCCCTCCTGCGGCCCGGAGGAACGCGCCCGCAGCGTGGCCCGACGTCCCGCACGCGGCGCGCGCGCGCGCCGGTGCTGCGGGAACCCGAGGCCCTGCGCTCCGGGCTGCGGGAAGTGTTTCTCCTTCACCTGGACCGGCCCGGCCGCCGCGGCTCCCCCTGCCGGCCGCGCCTCTACTCCCGCGAGGTCGGAGGCCTGGCAGCCAGACGGCCTGGTGAGGACCGAGAAGGCGAAGCGAGGCCGGGGTGGGGGGCGGGTCGTGAGCCGCGCGCCCTGGCTGACTTCTGTAGGGAGCGACGCATTGGTGGGGGGTGCGGGCTGCGCGGGCCGCTCGGCCTCTCGCTGCGGACTGAGGACAAGCCAGGGGTGCTGCGAAGCTGGGGAGAGGGGCCCCCGATGGGACCATTTTCACGGCCCTGAAACTGAGGCCGGGTTTTGGTCGACAACCGGTAGGTAAGGGGCGTGGATCAGAGGCATAGTTGAGCGCCCCAAGGCTGGCCCGGGGCTCCTCTCTGGCCTGCGCCCTTCCCGGGGACCCCCGTGGGTGCTGGGCTGCACCCCAGTGCTGGCCCCACCCAGGAGTGCTGGTGGGACTCACCTGCCGCCTTAGCATCTTCAGTCTTGCACCGGGGAGAAAGCAAGCCCTGGATTCCCGAAGCTTCCTCTGCAGACGCGCCCCTTGGAGAATCCCAGCCGCCCCACTGACGGCCCAGCTCCGCCTCCCCTGGGCACACGTGGCTCCCTCAGGGAAGCCGTCTGACAGGCGCCCTCACGCCCACCCGGTGGGACCCCATTCCTCACTTCCCGGCCATTGCAAAGGCTTGTCGCGCGGCGCCCCATCGCTGGGCAGTCACTCAGCACCTCTCAGCAGGCACAGCCCTGGAAGCACTGGCGCGCACCCTCCTGTGTGTCTCTACCAAGTGAGCGCCCAGCCCGCGGATCTTCGGAGCTCAGAGGCTCCCCAGAGAAGGCGCGCGGGGGATCCAGCACCCAGCACTGGCCGCAGGCCGCTTGGGGACAAATACACGCACGGATGGGGGCATGCGCAGCGGCCCACGGGGGACACCGGCACTGGGACCGGCACCCAGGAGTGTCCCGCTCTCTGTGGACCCATTCTTCCAGGGATCCCAGCGCCGAGGTGCGCTGCGGCTCTCGGGGGCGCACAGGGAAGCGCCGCGCCGAGAGGGACGGGATATGATTTGACCCCTTTCATTCGTTTCAGGATTGACGGCCCGGGGAGCAGCCTCCAGCGCCTGCCTGGACGCCGCCGCGAAGGTCTCCAAGGAAGACGCACTGCCCGCCCAGAACAAGCCTGCACCCAGCCTCTCTCTGCCGCCGTCCGCTGCTCCGCCCGGGAGGCTGGGCCTGTGAGCCGGGTCTACCGCGGTGGGCGGCGGGCCGACCTTCGCCGGAGACGGGAGAGGCGGACGCGCGGTTTCGCGCTCGTGCGCGCTGGGGAGAGAAGCCCGGTCCTCTCCCGGCTCCGTCCCCATCTTTCGGCTCGCGGCCGGTGCAGCGACCCACCCGGTCCCCCCTGCGCCCTGCGCGCTCCCCACCATCGTCCTTGCTTCGGTCCCACCGAGGTGCTTGGCCCGCGAAGCCACCGAAAAACGGGGTGCTCCCGGGGACCGTCGTGGGTGTGCACGGGCAGAGACCCCGGTCCTGGCGGTGGGCAGGCGGGGTGAGGAGGTTGGGGAGCCGCCGAATTTGGGGCCTCTCCCGGCTCTTCTGCCCCCAGCACCCAAGCGGGGGTAGAGAGAACCGCGGGAGACAGCCGTGTATGGAGTGGACAGCGGCTGGTGCAGGCTCCAAGTCCAAGCCCAAGCCCGAGTCGCCCATGGCGCCTGCGGCCGCACTGCTTTGAAACACGAGGTGCCTGGGCGCTGGGTTTGCAGACCCTCGGGCTGAGAGGCAGGCTGCGACCTGGAGGCGACGCGCAGAACGGGTTTCCCTAAGTCGGGCCAGTGGCGCTTTGCCCCCATACGCAGCCTTGGTCTCTTGGTGCTGCTGCTGCCTTGGTGGGGTTGGAGAAGCAGCTTGGGGTCCCCACGGTTCTCCTCCCGGCCCATCAGGCACAAGTCCCCTGTTGCACTTTCTCTACGTTGGCTTCTCTCTGGGGGCATCTGTGCCCCCTCTGCTGACACAAGTCCCTTGTAAGCCCACCCCAAGGCATCCTCATTGTTGTCCAACCTTTACCCACAAATTGCATGCCCTCAGGACGTGGGGCACCCTCTGGGCAAACTGTGGGGTGCAGTCCAAAGCAGGCAGGACCCCAGCCAAGAGCCCCAAGCCCCTGCCTGGGGGAAAGATCAGGGAATGGGGAGGGAACTGGCCATGCAGCCCTCATGGAGTTGCTGGCCGAGACCAGCGAGTTAGAAGCAGTTCCAGTGTGTGCACTGCTGTGGCTTGGGGCAGCCACTAGCCGGAGCTGAGGTGTGGTCAGGGAATGGGCTGGCTCCCCCCTCCTCCCCATCACCTGGGTCTTTCTCTGGCCCCAGGGCAGAGCCGGACCTACCTCAGGGTCCTAGCGCCTGCACCCAGGGGCGACCTCCGACCAACTGCAGGTGAACTGAGAGATCCCTGAGAGGCAGACATGGGAGGGGGTGACAGCAGTGGGGAGGCGGGGCTAGACACAGGCATACACCAGTCTTCTCAGAGTACGTACAGGAGATGGGCCAAGGGCTTCGTGGCCCGTACAGTGGTCCCCAGCCTCACTGCTCACCTGCCCCTACTGTCCGCGCTGTGTTTCTGGGCAGGAGACTTGCTGGTGGGAGGTGGGGCAGGGGGAAGATGGCGAGAGGCACTGTCTGGCCGGATGGGTGATGGCACCCCCTGCTCACCCCCCGACCCCCACCCTGGACCCCATGAGCAGCAGGGCCTCCTGCGGACTGGAAGTTCCCACAGCCCCAGAACAAACAAACAAACAGACAGACTGATGGACAGCCGGGCTCTGGGACCCTCTCCGGTTTCCAAACCTGTTGACTTAGCTGCCCACTTGGTGGGGAGGACCCAGCCACATGGGGAGCCGGCTGTCCATCTTCTGGCCACGCTGGCCCCTGCACCCCAGCTATCGGTGGAGGCGAAGCTCAGAGGCCTGGGCGATCTGTATTCAGGCTAGAGAGGGGCCTGGACCTTTGCCCTGCCAGCTCCTTGCTCCTGTCTGTGGTCACAGTGGGGGCAGCCACACACCCAAAGGCAGGGCATGCCCCTGAGGTGCATTGCCTGAGATGGCGGCTCAGAATTGGGTGTGTGCAGGCCCTCCGCTCAAGTTTCTCTGGCCAGAAGGCACCCCCCCCCCCAACACACACACACACACAGCACAGTAGTCCTCACTTGCTCAGGCACCAAACCACCACACGTACATGTACACACATTCCTGAGCATGGGCACTTGTGACCATGGGGACACCTGCAACAGACACAGGCGCACAGGCGCGCGCACACACACACACACGCACGCGCGAGCATGGGCGCGCACACCTGAGCACACGCAGACACACACCCGGGAGCCTGGGCATGCCCTCTGCACACAGACGCACCACGTGCGGGTGTGTGCACACTGCCCCATGACGCCAGCATGGGCGCGCACACGCACAGACACTAATGCAGGAGAGCGTGCATATAACAGTGTGCCCACGTGTGCAAGCTCCCACTCGCCATCCTGCTCTAACGTGAAATCCGTGGTGGTGACGTGCATTTCAGTAACTCAAGGGACCTTAGATTAAAAAAAAATATTTATATAATAGGCAGAGAGCTAGAGAGAGAAAGAGAGAGAGAGAGAGAGAGAGAGAGAATCATTCTACCTACTAAGTGACTCCTCAAATGCCCCCAGTGGCCAGAGCTGAAGCTGGGAGCTTGGAACTCAAATCCCGATCTCCCACGTGGGTCGCAAGGACTCAGCTCCTTGCGCCATCACTGCCATCTCCAAGGGTCAGAATTAGCAGGAAGCTGGAGTCAGCAGCTGGGGCTGGGTATGGGGTCCAGGCACTTGGATATGGGATGCAGGCACCTTAATTGCTAGGTCAAATGCCCAACCCTAGTGGGCTTCATTTATTTATTTATTTGTAAAGATTTATTTGTGTATTTGACAAGGAGGGAGAGAGAGAGAGAGAGAGCGAGCACACTTCCATCTGGTGGTTCACTCCCCCAAATGGCTGCAACGGCCAGGGCTGGGCCAGATTAAAGCCAGGATGCCAAGAGCTCCATCAGGGTCCCAGGCACATTAGCAGGGAGTTGAACCAGAAGTGGAGTAGCTGGGATTCGAACCGGCTTTCTGAGACGGGATGCTGGCTTGGCGCTGTGCCACAACACTGCCCGCCCCTGGAGGGGCTGACATCCTACACGCCAGGGACCAGTGCAGGGACAGCTCTCTGCAGGGCGGGGTGGCACCTGGAGGCCACTCCACTGTCCACGCTCAGCCCACCCCTGCCTCTGCCCTGTTGCGAATCTGCCTCAGTGGCCAGGGAGTCCCGGGCAGCTCTGAGAAGCTAGATCAGAGGATCAGAGGCTGAGCAAGGCGACCGCTGAGCCAGGGACGCCAGCTCCTGGTGGGAGTGCGCTGCTGGGCCACGCTGGGCCACGCTGGGCCTGGACATGGGCCTCCGCTCCATGGAGGCTGACCAGGCACACACCCAAGTGGTCTTCCCTGGGAGGCCCCCCGTTGACCTGGGCTGAAGGCAGTGGGACTGTCCAGTCTGGGACAAGTGGCAAGGCTGCTGGGAATAGCATTTCAAAGGGAGATTGGATCCCTCCAGGCCAGGCCCCTGCTCCTTAGGCTCTGAAGGAGGAGGGAGGCGGGGTGGTGGTGTGGCCCAGCTGTTACGTCCTGGGACCAGGAGGGGGCCTCATGCTCACCTTGCATTGCTCTGGCTCTCCCCGAGCCCCTATCACCCCTCTCTGCCTCAGTCTCTTCATCTGTGAAATGGGATGAGTCCAGCAAGCTGTCCGTCTTGGGTCTTGGTCCTAGCTGACGTCACCAGTGTGCTGCCAGCCTCCCCCGGCCATCCCCTGGAATCCCAGCTGGTCCCCGCCAACCGGCACCTTTGCCCGCGGCGCTGCTGTCTGTGGGTCCTGTGGACATCCAGACCTGGCCTTGGGGACTGTGTGAGGGGGAGTCCTCCTTGTGCCCTCCACCCCCAGCCCGGGGAAGCCCAGCTAGGCACCCTCTGCCTGCGTTTTCCACCTCACCCGGACAGATCCCCTCGCTCCTCCTCCTCCCCCCCCTCCTCCTCCAAGCCTGTACTGAAGCTGGTTGGAATTTCCCAAAAGCAAACAAGCAGGCAAGAGCTCAGAGTTGCGGGTTTTCAGAGCTCAGATTCCTCCCGGGGCTGCCCGAGCCAGCCTCAGGGCTCCCCCGCCCCCGCCGAAGGCTGCCCCACAGCCGAGCCCCTGGCCCGCCCGCCAGCCAGTGCTGGACAGGAGCAGGGACTCAGGACAGTACCTGGGCTGGCCAGACCCCACCCCTCTACCCCAGCCAGTAGGTAAAGGGGGACTGGGATTGCTGGGGACATGTGGCTGCTGACAGTGACTTGCCCTGGGGGGGCGTGGCAGGCAGGAGGGGGCGGGGCAAGGAGGAGGCTTGGTGGGGTGGGGGGACCAGGCAGTGGACCCACTCTCAGGGGAGCTGACCCAAGGCTGATGGGGCAGGGTGTGGGGATGGAGTGGTGGGGAGCAGAGGGGGCCACGAGGGAGGGCTGGGTCGGGGGAGGGGGAGGGGGCTCTCGCCAGGTGGTCTTAATCTCCTCAGTGAAATAGGAGTCCTGGGGGCGGGCGGGGGTGGGGGGGTGGGGAGGCGGGAGCTAGAAGAGACAGCTGCGGGGAGGGGACCCGCCTGACAGCCCGGAGGCCCAGGGCAAGGCAGCCCCGGCTCCGCCAAGCCCACTCCCCAGGTCCATCCCCAGCATCCCTGCCTGGACTGGGACCAGGGAGCCGGTTCTTCCACCCTCAGCCCATTTCTTCTGTCTTTCTTAGCAGCCATCAGTGCCCTGGGCGAGGTGGGAGTTTGGGGGGAAGGGCAAGTTCATGGGGAGGGTGCAGGAGGAGGAAGAGGAGGCGGCTGGGGCCCTGGGCCAGACCAGAAGGGACGAAGGAGAGGGTCCACCCCACTCAGACCCCTTGATCCATTTCCCCCTCTACCCTCCCCCCCGCCCCCCCCCCAGGCAGGGGAGGCCCTGCCCCAGGCAGCCACAGAGTTAAGTGGGTTCTTGGCACCGGCTTTGCTGGGCAGACACACAGACAAGGACGCAAGCTCCAAAGTCCATCCATCCCTCTAGGATGTCCGCCAGGTCCCAGTGCCCAGCGGCCACTCCATACTGGGCGCAGGGTGGGGGGCGGGTGTCCAGGCTCTCTCAAGCTTCCTGAGAGGCTTATAGTTGGGCATCCAGGAGGTGCCCCCTGGCAGCCGGAGGTCAGTGTGCCTCCTCACCAAGCAGGCACAGGGCAGGCACGGGGAGGGAGCACTGTGGGTTATGTGGCCAGGCCCCCTCCCTGCGTTGCCCACCTGCCTGCCTGGGACATGGCCCCCTTGTGCTTCCTCTTGGGGCTGCCAGGGAGGCTCTGGCCCCCATATTCTGAGCCAGGCTGAAGCCAGGAGCCTGGAACTCCATCCGGGATTCCCACGCAGGCGGCAGCAGCCACAGCACCCAAGCCATCGTCTGCTGCCTCCCAGGCTAAGTCAGCAGTGCCATAGCTGGGATCCAAGCCAGGGCCTCCGGGACGGGATGCAGGCATGCCGCTTAAACTGCACAGCCCCATGCCTGCCCAACCCACCGTTTTTATGAAGCCAACGTTTTCAGATTCAATATAGGAGTGAGCGCCTGTGCTATGTGGTTTGTGTCTTGATGCCTGGCTTATTTCACTGGATGCGATGTGCTGCTTTTTCATGGCTGGGTAGTATTCCACCGTGTGCATGCAACATGTTTGCTTTATCCACCTGTTTCTCACACATCTCTTCCACAGGCTGACTTCCACCCCTTGGGTACATACCCAGGAGTGGGATGGCTGGATCAGTTGGCAGCTCTCTAAATAGGTTTTTAAGCAAGCTTCTTACTGTTTCCCACAATGGCTGTACTAATTTCTTTTTTAAGAAATATTTATTTTAGGGATTGGTGATGTGGCTTAGCGGGTAAAGCTGCTGCCTGCAGCGCCAGCATCCCATATGGGTGCCAGTTCAAATCCCAGCTGCTCCACTTCTGATCCAGCTCTCTGCTATGGCCTGGGAAATAGTGGAAGATGGCCCAAGTCCTTGGGCCCCTGTACTCATGTGGGAGACCTGGAGGAAGCTCCTGGCTCCTGGCTTCAGATCGGCGCAGCTCTGGCTGTTGCGGCCATTTGTGGGGGTGAACCAACGGATGGAAGACCTCTCTCTCTCTCTCTCTCTGCCTCTGCCCCCCCCCTTTTAAAGATTTATTTTATTTATTTGAAAGGTGGAGTTACAGAGAGAGACAGAGGGAGAGACAGAGAGAGGTCTTCCATCTTCTGTTTCACTCCCCAAATGGGACAACACCTAGGGCTGGAACCCAGGAGCCTGGAGCTCCATCTGGGTGTCAGGGGATCAAGCACTTGGGCCGTCTTCCACTGCTTTTCCCAGGTGCATTAGCAGGGAGCTGGATCAGAAGTGGAGCAGCCAGGCCTCGAACCGGTGCCCCTATGGGATGTCACAAGTGGTGATTTAACCCTCCTGGCTTCTATCTTTTGTGTTTTTTGATAAAAAGCCAATCAAATGAGAGCGAGGGGATATCCCATTATGAGTTTGATTTGTATTTCCTTGATCATTAGTGATACTGAGCATTTTTTTCATACACATGTTGGCTATTTGCATATCTTTATTTATTTATTTAAATGGATTTACTTATTTGAAAAGCAGAGTTAGAGGGTGGGGGAGAGAGAGAGATCTTTCATCTCTGGTTTAGTCCCTAAATGGCCGAAACGGCCAGGACTGGGCCAGACTGAAGCCAGGAGCCAGGAGCTTCTTCCGAGTCTCCCACACAGGTGCAGGGGCCCAAGCCCTTGGGCCATCCTCTGCTAATTTCCCAGGTGCCTTAGCAGGGAGCTGGATCAGAATCGGAGCAGCCAAGACTCGAACCAGCACTCATGTGGGATGCCGGCATCTCAAACAGTGGCTTACCCCCTTGTGCCATGACATCAGCTTCATGAAATTAAATTAGAAAGAAAAAAAAAAAACTTTTGAAAAAATAAAAAGAAAAAAGACAGATCAATCCCCTGCAAACTTCTGCAGGGCTATCCTAGGGCAGAAGCAGCAGCTCAGACCTCAGGGTGGAAGGTTCTAGAAGGAAGGCCTTGCTCCCACATGGAGAAGCCTGTGCAATGATTCTGCAGCTAGGAGGGAGGGAAGCTGGTGGAGCCTGCAGGGTGGGGGACAAGCAGAGACCCCGTCCCTAGGGCCATGGGCCAGAGCGGTAGGAGCTGAGTTTGCAGGGCAGGGGCTCAAGCCTGTGGGCCATCCTCCGCTGCTTTCCCAGGCGCATCAGCAGGGAGCTGGCTGGGAAGTGGAGCAGCCGGGACTTGAACCGGCGCCCATGTGGGATGCCGGCACTGCAGGCAGCAGCTTTGCCCACCACACCACAAGGCCAGCCCCAGATTCTAAATGTTTCTGTACCACAATAAACCCATCTTGTAATTCCACTTCTCCGCAACTTTGTGAAGTATTCTCTCGTGTCTGTATAATTACACCTTCACGTCATGCAAATTACAGCTTCACAAGGCAGCAAGGGTCACGGTCTAGAAGCTGAGGAGCTGCCCAGGGTCTGGATTTCACCTCCTCCATTCTATGTATGATACCTCTTTTAATGTGGCCCCAAGAGTCCCTAGCTCTGATCTTTTATTTATTTATTTATTTATATTTGAAAGGCAGAGAGAGAGAGAGACAGAGAGCGAGGGAGAGAGAGCAAGGTTCTCCATCTGCTGATTCACCCCCAAGTGGCCACAACAGCTCAGGTTGGGCCTGGCTGAAGCCAGGAGCCAGGAGTTTCATCCAGGTCTCCCACGTGGGTGCAGGGGCCCAAGCCCTTGGGCCATCCTCCACTGCTTTCCCAGGTGCATTAGCAGGGAGCTGGCCCGGAAGTGGAGCAGCCAGGACTCGAACCGGCATCCATATGCGATGCCAGCACTGCAGGCCGTGGCTTTACCCACCGTGCCAGACACCCACCTCTCAGCTCTGGCTCGGGGGCCAAACATCTCCAGATCGGTGCCCGGGGCTCGCCAGCTCGTCCCCTCCTCCCCATCCCCGCCCTGCCCCATCCATCTGTGGGCGGGGCCCAGCCTCAGAGCCCATCCCTGGGGCCGACGTGGACAGTCAGGATCAAGCGTGTTGGGTTTCACACAGGGAGACCCCCCACCTGCTGGTGGCTGACACCTGAGCCCACCCTTCCCGGTGACAAGGAGCAGGGGTGAATGACCTCACAGCAGATGGCCACTGTGGGAATGGGCAGAAAAAATTCCAGTATTACCCGCCCTGGTGCCAGAGGGGAGACCAAGGCACGGAAGGGGGCCAGCTGGGGAATACTGACACAGGGCCTGGACTAGCCAAGGGGTCCCACTGTGTCCCACCGGGCCCTGCCCCTGGTGCCCTACCCACCCCTGCCGTCCGCCCGCCCGCCCAGACAGAATGACCACTTCCTCCGGCCTCCCCGGGAGCAACACGGAGCTGGCAAAACAAACAGGCCATTTCTCCTGTGGCGGCCAGCTGGTGATGGATGGCCAGAGAGGCTGGCCTTGCTGATGGACGGATGCTTGTCATGTGTGGGCCGGGGGCGGGCCCTCCTGTCAGGCCGCACTCTCTCCAGCCAGAGACCCAGAGTGTGTCCTGGGCCAGTCAGCCTGGGGAATGGGGGCGTGGTCTGGGCCCCGTGTGGGTGGAGCATGAGCCCAGGTGACAGGCTTGTGAGGCAGGGGCCCTCCCACCGGGCAAAAGTCCCCTCTTCACCCTTCGGCACGCTGGGCCTTTGCCTGGACCTGGGTCTATGTGCATGGCCCTGGGGCCCCCACAGCCCAGGCACCCGCTCTGGCAAAGCCGAGGCAGAACCTGACTCCAGGCTGGCGGGCTGGCTGCTCACGCTGCACCTGCTCCTGGAGGGGTTGGGCGGGGCGGGGGAGGGGCTCAGGACAGCCCTCCAGCAAGGTCAACAGCAGGAAGTAGGGCAGTGGGGCCAGGATATTGGGGATCTGACAAGGCACAGCTCACCTGGCACTGTCCCCAAAGGCCCCAGGGTCCCCCTGCCTGTGTGGAGCCAGGGTGCATGGATGGGCAATGCCGGGCTGGGGGAGGTGCCACAGGCCCCCCATGCCTGCCATGCTCTGGGTCAGCCAGGTGGTCATCTGCTGGGGCCTGAGGAACACAAGCCACCAGGCCCGGGGCCACCCAGCTTGTGGCTGGCTGGAGAGGAAGGGGTAGCTGCCGCCGAGCCTCTGACCCTCCGGCTGCCCAGTATGTCTGGCCGAGAGGAAGCATCCGAGACCCTTCACTTCCTGAACCTCAGAGTGGGTTAGGGCTACCACTTCCGGCCAGACCCCCACCCCCACCCCCTGCCCTGCCCTCGGCTCCTCCTCCGACCCCAGGCTGCAGCCCCTAGCTCTATGTTTCCTGTTGTAGGGAGTGCGGTGTCGAGCGCACACTCACCCTGCTCTGGGGTGGGCAGGAGCAGGAAGCCCATTGAATGGGGGGTGTGGAGGGCCTGGGAGGTGACGGCAGAGCTGAGGAGTGGCTTCCCCTAGGGATGGGGCAGCTCCAGGAGCAGGGCTGTGATCTCCACCTGTAGGCAGCTTCGGAGCCAGGCTAGCCCACTGGTCCGAGGCTAGCCCCATGGAGCTGCAGCCAAAGCGATACAGCTGTCAGCTTCCGGAACTGGACCAGGGACAGCTAAAGCCCACAGCTCCCCCCCGCCGTCCTCCAACAGTGAGCTGGGCAGCAGCAGTAGTTGGGGGTGGGGATCTGGGCACTGGGGGTAGGGGACAGGTCAGGCCGGGTGGGATGGGGGGCTCCTGGAGGCGGCTCTCGGACCCGGGCGTCTGCTGAGTTCTGACTGCCTACCAGCCAGATGAAGCCACGGCACCCGTGGCAGGAAATCTCGGGTCTGGCCCAGGCTGGCAGAACGGGGCTCAGAATCCAGTGGTCCATACGGGGCAGGAAGTAGCCCTGGGCTCCAGGGGGCTGGGGTGGCCTCCGAGGGGGGCCGTTTCCTCCCTGGGAACATCCTGCCGGCAGCAGCAGGATGGAAGAGGGGTCCAGCCTGGGCTGGGCCGGAAGGGCTGGGGGGCACTGCATCTCTCCCAGGGCAGCCCCTGGAGACCTCCCCCATCCCACCTGGAGCCCCTGGGCCTCTCCCTGGGAGCTTCCTGTCTGTCAGCCTCCCCCTCCCCCAGCCAGGAGCTCACCTCCCCTCCCCCCGGGCCCCCAGCCAGCCTCAGTTTCCCCATAGTCAGTCTGTCGGTGGCTGAAGGCGAGTCCCTGCAGGCGGCAGCCTGGGCCTCAGGGCTCGCCTGAGCCACCAGGCTGGACCTGGGCAGACAGCCCAGCCCCAGCTGCCCCTGCTCCGGGCCTCAGGAGGGGGTCAGCAGCCCCGTGCTACCTCCCCCCCCACCTTCCACCCCCCCACCCCCGCTCCCCCCACCATGGCCTAAATATAGCCGGAGCAGGCGCCCGGCCTGGAATAGAGACCTCTGTCAGCCCCTAGCAGGTGCTGGCAGGAAGGTCAGCATGATTGGCAGGAGCGCTGGCGGGCGGGCAGCCAGGCCCGGGTCATGTGAGTGTCCGGTGGCATGGCCCGAGGGTGGGGCGGTGTCCTCGCAGGACAGCTGGGTGCCCGGCCCGCCCTAGGGCACGGGTCAGGCCCGCCACTCCCACCAGCTGCCGCTGGCTCCCACGGCCCCAGCCCTGCAGCCCTGCACGTGGCGAGGATCCCTGGCCTTGCCCCTCTCTCCCTCAGCCGCAGGCCCCCTCCTGCCCCTGGGTTTGTCCTTGTTCCCTCGGCCAAAGGTAAAACGAACCCACAAACCCCCCTTTTGTGAGCTGCTCTGAGCTCACAAGGAGCCCAGCTTGGTCAGCGGCCCTTGGAGTCCCTTTTGAACCCCACCACCTGGCCTGGCTGCCTTCTTGCTCCCGACCTGCCAGCTGAGGTCCCCCTTGAACCTCAATGCTGGAGTGGTGTCCCTGGCTGCCCCCCAGCCCTCAGTTGTCTCCCCAGGCCTCTCAGACTGCGTGTTGGGCCCCAGGTCCCAAACGCGGCGCTGCCTGCCCCCGTTCGTGCCTGCCTTTGGACGCGGCTCTCATCAGCACCTTAGCTCAGTCAAGCAAGAGCCTGCTCTCCCGCGCCGAGAGCTTCTTCTCCGGCAGAGAATGCGCAAATATACCAGAAGACATCCCACTGGCCGGAAGAAGGGACTCCTCCCTGGTTTCCTGCTGTGGTCATGTGCAAGGGCCCTGGGGCAGGAGTGGCAGCCACTGGGGGAGGGACCGCCCACTTCCAATGCTGCAGAGATCCAGGGGGCTGCCCCGACCCCTAGGAGGGGAATCGAAAGGACAGAGACGGGCAGGGTGAGGGGCGGGCTGGCAGGTCTGAGCCCTCCAGCCGTCCCCAGATCTCACGGAGAGTTGTTCTGTCTTTAAGGTGGATTTGCTGGGGCTGGCGTTGTGGCATAGCAGGCCAAGCCTCCGCCTGCAGCGCTGCCATCCCACATGGGCGCCAGTTCGAGTCCCAGCTGCTCCACTTCTGATCCAGCTCTCTGCTATGGCCTGGGAAAGCAGTAGAAGATGGCCCAAGTCCTTGGGCCCCTGCAACTGCGTGGGAGACCTGGAAGAAGCTCCTGGCTCCTGGCTTTGAATCGGTGCAGCTCTGACTGTTGCGGCCATTTGGGGAGTGAATCAGTGGGTGGAAGCTCGCTCTCTCTCTCTCTCTCTCTCTCTCTCTCTCCTCGTAGCTCTACCTCTCAAATAAATAAATAAAATCTTTTTAAAAAGGGGATTGAGGCCGGCGCCGCGGCTCACTAGGCTAATCCTCCACCTTGTGGCGCCAGCACACCGGGTTCTAGTCCTGGTCGGGGTGCCGGATTCTGTCCTGGTCGCTCCTCTTCCAGGCCAGCTCTCTGCTGTGGCCTGGGAGTGCAGTGGAAGATGGCCCAGGTCCTTGGGCCCTGCACCCCATGGGAGACCAGGATAAGCACCTGGCTCCTGCCTTTGGATCAGCGCGGTGCGCCGGCCGCAGCGCACCGGCCACAGCGGCCATTGGAGGGTGAACCAACGGCAAAGGAAGACCTTTCTCTCTGTCTCTCTCTCTCACTGTCCACTCTGCCTGTCAAAAAAAAAAAAGGGGGATTGATTGATTTATTTGAAAGGCAGGATGACAGAGACAGAGGGAGAGACTGACAGGAAGGGAGGGAGGAAGGAAGGGAGAGAGAGATAGAGAGAGACAGAGAGAGAGAGAGAGATCTTTCATCCTCTGGTTCACTCCCCAAATGGCCACAATGGCTGAGGCTGGACCAGGCCAACTTCAGGAGCCAGAATCCGGGTCTCCCATGTGGGTGCAGGGCCCAAGCACTTGAGCTACCTTCTACTGCATTCCCAGGCATACGAGCAGGAAGCTGGATTGGAAGTGGAGCAGCCAGGACACAAATCAGTGCTCATGGAGGATGCCGCTCGTGTTTGTTGATTGAATAAGTGAGTGTTTGTCCAGCACTTACAACAGGCTCAGCACTGGGCTCACCCAGTGGGCTCATGTTGCCATTTCAGAGCAGAGAATCTGAGGCCCGCAGGCTCTACAAGCGAGTCTTGGAGTCTGGGGCAGAAGGGAAGCCGTCCTCCCCGGCGTCCTGCAGCGCCGCGGGTGGGCGGCAGCGGAGAGCCCACTCTGATAAAGCAGGGCTGGGGGTGTCTGGGGAACAGGACATGGGCCAACGGGCCAGCCCCCCCACACCCCACCCACTGCCCCAGGACCCCAGGACCCCGAGGGGGCGGATCCCCAGCTCAGATCCCCTGCACAGCTCCAGCTTGCTTGTTCTTTGTCTTGTTTTTCTGGTTTGGGGCCTGGGGTTGGGGGAGGGGAACTGCCCCCCCACACCACCCAGAGGCATGGGGAGGAGAGAATCGGACCCCCCCAACCCCACCTCAGTGCCACCCTCCCGTCCAGGCCTGCCTTTGCCTGAGCCACTGGGGGATGCCCACATAGCGTGTCCGGGAGTCTGAGCTCTGAGCCTGTCTGCCTGCACTCCCTCTGGCCGGGGGAGCCAGGGCACAGCGCACTGCGGGGTGTCTGCAGTCTGGGGCTGAGGGTAGGAGCCAGTTCCTGGTGGTCTTGGCTCTTCGGGGAGGCCTGGGAAGCGGGCTTGGCATTCACACACGGGCAGCGGGACGGCAGGAACAAGATCCCGCCCCCATCCCCTGGAGGCGATGTTCTGTCTTCAGTGTCCATCCTGCTCCCCTGGCTGGCTCCTCATGGGACCTCGCCCTCTGTGTACCTCTAGAGGGCGCTGTGGCGCTCACTGCCTTCCCACCCTCCCCGTACCCTGTGCTCTACATGTCCCCCCACGCCCCGCCCCATCTGCTCTTTCCCAGGATATATGTGGGGAAGCCGAGGCCTGAGAGAGCGGCAGGAAGAGCTGGGGTGAGGGCGCTGCGGGTCCGAGCTGTCATGGCTGTGGGGGAGGGGGAGGCAGCTCATTCTGGCAGGGGTGGGGCCCAGCCACACAGTGTGTCTGTCCCTTGGGGTGAAGGGTCAGGACTGGGCTTGTATTGCCCAAGGCTGCACCTGGTGAATTCAGCGGAGGTTGTGGGGGGCAGCCAAGGCAGGGAATTCCACACCCCTCACGGGAGAGCTGATTGGCAGCTGGGCTGGAGGTACAGGGGGCACAGGCAACCTTCTGGGGTTCACAGAGGACGTGGAGTTCAGGGCTGGCAAGGAGACCCCCCTCCCCGAAGGCAAATGGGGCTCGGGGCCAGCAGGCAGCAGATGCAGGCAGGAAACGAGCCCAAATCCAGCTTGCAGAGCCCTGCCCTTCTCTCCGACGAGGAGGCCACACAGAGAGGCTGGCTTCAGACGCTGCACCCAGAGTGACCCTGGAAGCACTGTCCCCACTGTGGGCCTCAGTGTGCAGTAGTGGCCATGGCCCACCCCCACCAGGGAGGGGAGAGGGGCAGCACCCAGGCTGGGTGATTCATTGCTGTGTTAGTCTTCTGCTTCTACGGAGCTGAGGCTGGTTCCAGCACACACATCCCTTCTGTGGCTTCCCCCAGCACCCCAGGCAGACATTGCCAATCAATCCCAGATCTCTTGCCTCATCAGCCAGAAACTTCACCTATCTCAGCTCTCGGCTCCAGATGGCTTCTGTCTGTGGCTCCTCGGCTACAGCATCAGGACCTGCCCACTCTGAGGGCCACGGGGAAAGGCAGTGGGTAGCACGTCTGGCCTCTGGGTCAGGGGAGGCCAGCCCTGGAGGAGTGCAGAACTCTCAGTGGGAGCTGGAGTCTCTCAAGAGTCCGACCAGCAGAGTGGAGAAACCCACACCAGCCTTCCACCCTCAGGGTTCAAGAGGGCTCCAGCCCGGCCGCCCCTCCTGCCCACCCCACGGCTGCTCCTGGGAGGAGTGGCCAGGAGTCCTCTCCTCCCCACTGGCCCTGCCCCCACGAGGCCTGGAGCGGGCGCCTCCGTGTAGCTCCGGCTCCAGAAACATTTGCTTTAAGTCTTAAAATATCAGGTTCCCCCATCACGGGGGCTCCCCTGGGGGCCGCCGGGCAGGCGGGAGGGATTTCAGGCGTAAGAAGATTCCCGCTCAGGCCCCCACCCCACCAGGCCGCTGCCCACCACCACCCCCCGCCCTTGGCCAGCTGGGCTCCCCACCCCCACCTCTGGGAAGCCCCCTCCCAGTGCATCCCATCACACCAGCCTCTCCTGGACCCCTGATAGGGTAGAGACAGGACCCCCGCTCATCGCAGTCTCCCGCCCCTGGGACGGGGGACTCTTGGGCAGGATCTTGAAGCATGAGTAGGAGTTTCGGGAGGATCCTCATGGATGCTCCTGCACAGTAGGAGCCAGCCCAGCGGAGGCCAGCAGGTGCCAGGCTCGAAATGCAGGCAGAGGAGAGGCTAGGGGCAGGGAAGCAGCTGTGGTCCCTTCCTGTTGCACAGGCTGGGTGCCAGGCCGGGCTGGGCTGGGCACTGATTCGGGCCTATCTCAACCTTCTCCCCTTTCCCCACCTCCAGGGACCACTGATGGCAGAAGGCACAGCCCCCACGGCTGCCCCTCCCGCCCCGGCAGCCGAGAGACCACCAGCCTCGGCCCTGGGGACTGGTCCCGGTGCAGAGTGGGAATTGGAGCCAGGAGGCAACAGCTGGCCCCACTCGAGCATCCCCCCCAACCCCCTGGGGCAGCCACCGCCTTCGTTCCCAGGCCCCCAGCCCAGCCCGTTCCCAGGCTGCACCCCGCCCGCTGGGGGGTGTGGTCAGATGAAGCTACAGGGGGCGACCCCCAAGAGAGAGAGCTTACCAGCACAGCCCCCGCCTGGCCCTGCAGGTCCCCCCAACCCCGATGTGGTGCCTGCACACTCACAGCAAAAGACCTCCCCCCACAATACTGCCCCCGGCCTGCCGGGAGGACCCCCTGCACACGCTCCCATGCGTGCCGTCGGGGAGACTTTGAGAGCTGGGCCCCATGGGATCCGGTCCTCGGCTGGCTCAGACCCCAGGTGACAGTCAACGGCATCAGCTCCTTGCAGAGCACCCCTGGGTGTGGCCCCTCCTCCACTGTCCCTGTGCCTCTGAGCATCTGGCTCTAGTCATCCGGGAACTCTCCCATTTCATAGGTGGGCAAACTGAGGCCCAACAGGCTATGAGGCCGCAGCTGTGGGTGTGGGTGGGGGGGATGCCCTGTGGCCCCTGAGCCTTGGCTGACAATGACATGGAGCTGTGGGGGAGGGGCGAGACCCAGCGCCCACCCCTCTCTGCCTGGCTGCAGCCACGGAAGACAGGGCCCCCGCCCCCCAAACCCTGTCCCCAACCTTGAGGATCCAGGCGCTGCATCCCCAGGGGCTGGAGTTAGACGAGAAGGTTGTTGGCGCCCCTGCAACCTAAGCCGCGGGCTCTGGGAACGGGTGGGCGTCTGACCCCACCGCGGCCCCCAGGATCCCGGAGAAAATCTTCGAGGCCGAGTTAATACCAAGACCAATTTTTATTTCAACAAAGTTAATGCTCAACAATGTGATCCTGAGGCAGAGGGATTTTCCTGCCTTCGGGGGGTGGGGGGGGCGAGGGAGAGGGGGCTGGGGGGTCCTGATGTGGGACCGCCCCACCACCCCTCCTCTGCAGCTGTCCCCACCCACTCCCCCTGAGCCCCACGGACGTCTGCTTCCTCCAGGCCCTGCCCATCCTGCACATGTCCCTCCCAGACCCCTGAGGCGGGCCCCCTAGGAACTCCAAGCACCCCACCATCTCCTCCCCCACTGAGCACCAGGTGGGGCTCCTGTCGGGACCAGCACAGGTGACTGGGGAGGCACACAGGAGGCCCCAGCGTCCAGGGGGTGCACAAACCCTCGGAACCCTGACCCATGTCCTGTGGGGGCCCGGCACGTGGCCCGGCTCTTGGGGTGCAGAGGTCAGCAGGATTCCCGTGGGCAAGGGGCAGAGGTCTGGGGGGTGCGTGGAGGTCTAAGGGTAGCTTCCGGAGAACACTGGGGAGCCCAGAGGAGAGACAAAGTTGGGGGCCAGGAGAGGGGTGGGTACTGGAACTCGATCCGGAAGCCGCCCCTTTCGAACGGTAATCGGTAATCGGTGGTTGCTGGGGCCACAGGCCTGGAACCTGTCAGAAATTCCTTGTGACAATGACCACATGGACTGCGAGGAGGGCTTGCCCTGTGCTGCCCTGGCTGCCCCCATCCTGACCACGGCACTGCCATTGCCGCGGCTCCCCTGGCCTCTTGGGGGCTCTCACCGTACTCCATCCTTGCCACCCTGCGAGACCCCAGCTCGTGCCCGATGCCAGCCAGCAGCGCCCCCCCGGTGGGGGGTGGGGGCGTGGCCAACTGGACAGAGGGGAGGGGCCAGGCGCACAGGGTTAGAGGGACATGGGGGCCCCCCCCAGTCTCACTCTGAGGGTACTCACGGCCCGAGGGCAGGGGTAGGGGCCCAAGGGCATCCGCCGACAGGCCAAAGTCAAACCAGATGCTCTGGGAGCCCGCGGGGGCAGGAGGGCCATTTGTCACCGTTATCGGCCCCACGGCCGAAATCACAAACACATTTTTAAGTGAAGGACTGGCTGCCACTGGCCTGCGGGCCCCTGATGCCGGCCAGCTGTGGCCACACTGCAGGGAGAAGGTTGCTAAGGGAGGCCTGGCTGCTGCTCACCCCGTGTCCCTGGACTGTGTGTCAGGGCTGGTGGGGGACAGAGGGAGCTCGGAGAGCAGGGAACACCTTCTGCATGGGGCGGGTGGCTCAGTGGTCAGTCCCCCGGGGGCAGGTTGGGCCTGGGGGCAGAGCCAGAGAGACAGAGCTGGGAGCCGGGAGCTTGGCGCCTGGCACTAGAGGACCCCCCCCCCCAGGCTGCCCATGCCCCTGTGCGCACCCCGCCGCGCTTCTGCCGTGAGGATGCGGCGGGCGGGTATGCCAAGTGGCCACTTGCTCTGGGAGCCCAGTGCAGATCCTGCCTGATGCGGCATCACCTTTGGCCGATCCTAGCACCCTGGCCTCCCCTGGGCGGGCCCTCAGGGTGGGGGTCGGGTTGGGGGTGGGGGGCGAGCCGGGAGAAATGGCCTGTGACGGGGTGGGCATCCCCGGGCGGGAAAGCAAACAGTGTCAACAGCTAATGAGCGGGAACCGGGCCGGGGGGCCGAGGGCCTGGGGAGGGGAACAGCCATCGCTCATCCTGACAGCGGGCGGCCAGGGGCGGGAGGCGGGAGGGGGCGAGGGCCAGAGAGGGAGGGGAGCCTGGGAGCCGATGGAGGGTCCCCTGGAGACCCGGCCCTGCAAGCAGACGGACAGACAGACAGAGGGAAGGCAGCCAGGCCCTGACCACTCTGTGTGACCCCAACGGACCCGAACTGGCTCTGTCTTCTCCCTGTGCAGTGCTCCCATTCAGGCTTTGCAGAACAAAGTCTGGGATTCTTGCATGGCACACCAGGAGCGGGAACCCAGGGTCTCCAAGCCCTGCGGCCCTGGTCCAAGTGGCTTTGGGCCTCTGCCGTGCCCTCTGCCTCAGTTTCCCCAACCGTACATGGCAGAGTTGGTCAGGCAGTGGACAGAGCCAGCAGCTGTCCACAGGGTGAAGTATGTGGTGCCTTGGAAAGCAGCTCCCCCATCTCACAGATGGGAAGACTGAGGTGCAGAGTGGGGGAGGGGCAGAGGGACAGGTCAGCCTCAGACCTCACCCAGGCAGATCCAGCCCAGCCTCGCAGCCTCCCTGGAGGTCCAGAGGGGTTCTGAACACAGCCAGGTCTGGGGAGCGCTCCTGAGCCCCTGCCGCAGTGGCTGTGTCGCCCGGAGGGGCCTGCCTGGCTTGCCTTGGGAGGTGTCCTAGCCCCCCGTTCCTGCCTGAGCCAGGAGGGAGGTGCAGCCATAAATTCACACCGCCAGCCGCCCGCGGGATAAATGTGTCATCAGCTGAGCGATTTACGAGCCCAACTCCTGGCCCGCAAGGCAGAGAAAATAAGTATCTGTGTACACGCGGCGGGCGGGCGGGCGGACGGGTGGGCAGGGCCAGTGGCTGCTAGAGCACACAGGCGGGGGGGGGGGGTGTGAGATGGAGGAGGTGGCGGGGAGGAACAGCCATGCACAAGTGAGAGGTACAGGACAGGATGTGGATGTCATGTGGGGCATGAAGGCGACAGGGGAGGGAGAGTCGGTATGCACCTGTACACGCGTGCGTGCGAAGTCTGCATCTACCCAGACAGTGGGGTGTGCGGGAGGCGGGTACAGACCGGCACAGGGCTTGTGCAGGAAGAAGGGGCAGGGCCGGGGACACCTCCGCCCCATGGCAGGGTGGGGGTGGGGGCGGTCCTCCCTGTTTCCACGGGCTTGGATGTCCAGAGGAACCAGGTAGACTCTGAGAACAGACACCACGGGCAAAGAGAGTGGGGCCATCATGCAGCCCTGTCCCTTGGCCAGTTCTGCCACCAGCCCCGCCGTCGGCTGGGCCCACTGTCCATCTTGCCTACAGGGATCTCCAATAGAACTCCAAGCCGAGTTCTCTGCCAGGGTGTGGCCCTCCAGGACAGTACCGGCCCAAGCAGAAGGGCTTGACACGTGTCCCCAGAAACAGTCATGGCGTAACCATGGCCCCGCACAAAAGAAGCCATGGAGACTGGCATTTGTGGTGCAGCAGGCAAAGAAAGCTGCCACCTGCGATGCTGGCATCCCGTGTGAGCACCAGCTTGAATCCCAGCTGCTCCGTTTCTGATCTGGCTCCCTGCTAATGCACCTGGGAAAGCAGAAGATGGCCCAGGTGCTTGGGCCTGTGCACCTGCGTTGGAGACCAGAAGAAGCTCCTGGCTTCTGGCTTCCTAATGGCCCAGCCCTGGGCTGGGGCTGTTGGGGCCATTTGGGGAATGAACCATTGCATGGAAGATCTCCCTCCCTCCCTCCCTCTGTAACCCTGCCTTTCAAATAAATAAATCTTAAAGAACAAAAAAAGGAGGGGGAGAAGTCATAGAACCCCAGAGCAGACACCTGTAACCCTGGAAACCGACTAAGCAGGGACTGTGGGGAGCAGAGACCCCACCCAGACAGGGGCCTGTGAAAGACCCCCAAATAAGGACCTCTGCTGAGGGGGGAACCCGTACAGCAAGGGCTGTCCAGGTGAGGCAGTCCGTGCCAGGAGAGACTGAGAGACGCTGGCCTCCTACAAAATAAGTTTATCTATTTTCATCTTTATTGGAAAGGCAGACAGGCAGAGACAGACAGACAGGTCCTATCCATTGGTTCACTCCCCAAGATGCCCACCACAGTCCAGGCTGGGGCCAGGAGCCAGGAACTTCCATCCGGGCCTCCCGCGTGGGTGGCAAGGACCTGAACCCTTGAGCCATCCTCTGCTGCCTTCCCCAGGTGCCTTAGCAGGGAGCTGGATCGGAAGCGGAGCAGCTGGGGCTCGAACCCCGGGCACTCAGATGCGGGATGTCCTAACCACTGAGCCAAACGCCCGCTCCAGCTCTGTCCCTCCTCTTCCCAGAATGAAACTCTGATCTCTCCTGGGCTATCCTTCATCTCAGGTGCCTGTGTCTGGGGCAGGGTGGGGGGAGGGTGGGGGAGGGCTCAGGGGCTCCTCTCTAGCCCGTGTTGCTGGTCTGGTGTCCTCCCAGCTCGGTCCCCCTGGGTTATGCTCCCGCAGGAGGCGACACAGTCCACACGCCCAAGGCAGACGTGCCAGGACAGGTAGCTGTCAGTCTCCCGCCAACCCTGGCCCTGCTCAGACAGAAGCTCCTCCCTCAGCATCTGGGAAGCCCGGTTGGAATTCTTCACCAGCATCTTTAAATAAACAAAGCGCTGAGACGAGCAACACCCCCTCACCTCCCCCACCCCTACCCCTCCAAAACAGATCCTGCCACAGACGCCCAGACACAGCCGGGCCTCCTGTCTGTCCACTCCCTGGCAGTGCAGAGGTCTTGGCTGCTCTGATGTGGCCCAAGGCACCTGCGCCAGTCCCCCCACATGTGGCGTGCTGGGCGTGCCAGGTCTAGCCACGTAAAGCTGCCACGGCCACTGCCCTCGTGCCCTGAGCTTCGTCCCTGCTCGCTCCTCTCCTTCCTGTCACTCAAACCTCCCAGGGTTCCTTCACACCCTGTCCCCCACCTCCCAGGGTTCCTTCACACCCTGTCCCCCACCCCAACAGGAGGTGGGCGTGGCCACACAGAGACAGGGCATGGCCAGGGTGGCGACAGGGACGGCTGGCCCCTGCTGCTATTGCAAGGGTCTTGTCTTCCAAACCCCTGGCGCTACGTGGGAATTGCCTTTTTTTTTTTTCTTTCACTTTTTGACAGGCAGAGTGGACAGTGAGAGAGACAGAGAGAAAGGTCTTCCTTTTGCCGTTGGTTCACCCTCCATTGGCCGCCGCGGCTGGCGCACTGCGGCCAGCGCACCGCGCTGATCCAAAGGCAGGAGCCAGGTGCTTCTCCTGGTCTCCCATGGGGTGCAGGGCCCAAGCACTTGGGCCATCCTCCATGCACTCCCTGACCACAGCAGAGAGCTGGCCTGGAAGAGGGGCAACCGGGACAGAATCCGGCGCTCCGACCGGGACTAGAACCCGGTGTGCCGGCGCCGCTAGGTGGAGGATTAGCCTGTTGAGCCACGCCGCTGGCCGGGAATTGCCTTTTACAGGTGCCAGGGACCCTCCCTTGGGGACATGGAAGGAGACAGTCCTAGAGAGAGCAGAAGGGAGCTGGCCCCAGCAGGAGGGGCGGGGGTCTTGGCACCCACCCACCAAAGTCTCCAGCCAGGGCTGCCCCCTGCAGTGAATGAATGAATGACTGGGTGACAAGCGCGCCCCCCCCCCCCCCCCCCGGCACTCTCCACGGCCCTCTCCTCTCCCTGGAGCAGCCTGGAAGAAGGCAGACCCCCTCCAGGCCAGGCACACACCTGTCCTGACCCCTTCCTGCACACGGTCCCTAGTGCCCAGTGGGCTCTGAGGTTCAAGCAGCCATGGGACCTACGCTCAGTACCTCCCCCTCCCCCCGGGGAGGGCACAGCATACCAAGATCTTTCTGGAAGGAACTCCCCCTCCCCCCACCCTCGCACTCTTGGCGATAAGCCACAGGCGATTTCCTGGTGGGCACTTGGGTGTCCTTGTACACAAGTGGCCTCTCCTCCACCACGTGTCTCCTGCTGGGGAGACACTGGGCGGGAACTGGGGGTCTGAGCTGCCCCTCGGCACCGGAAGGCCTAGGAATACTCCCACGTATGGGCTCTCCAGCTTCTGAAACAAACTGCCGTGTGTGTGTGTGTGTGTGTGCTCACACCTGTGGGGCCCACCTGAACCATCTCAGCACGCTTTGTCCAGCTGGCCCTAAGCACCCTGTAGGTGTTGAGGGTAACAGGAGGGACGGGTGACATTTACCCCCCCCCCCCAGTGCAGCACCAGCCCCTACTCCCACCCCCGGGGGGAAACATCCATAAAATCACTCTCTTCGATGTGACCTATCCTGCTCTCCACCCGTGCCGGTGAGAAAGAGAGGTGGGGGTTACCAGGGGGTCCCCCAAGGGCCATTTCAGGAGAAACAAGGACAGAGCCAAGGCCAGGCCACATCACCAGAGTCAGTGACCATGAAGACCCTTCTTCAGTCCTGGGGGGCGCTGCTTGGAGAGCCCCCCCCCCCCCCGCCTCTAATTTATGTCGTCCCAGGAGGAGTGACACTGCCAAGGCCTGCCTCCTCCGCCTCCCTGTTGGGGGTCAGCCCGGGTGGGGGTGGGGGGCTCTCAGCTGGTTTCCAGATGGGCTTGCCGAAGGGGCGCCCGGGGAGACGCCCCCTCCCCCGCAAGCCCCGCTCGCCTGCCTCCCTTGTCCTCATCCCTGTCTCTGGGTCTGTCTCTCGTCCCTGTCGCCCCTGCGCCTGGCTGGCTGGCTGACTGGCTGGCTGGGTGGGTGGGTGGCTGGGTGGGGGGCTGGTGATTTATAACCCGCTGCCTGTCTTGCATCGGAAGCGCGCGCCGGGGGTGGGCGCAGACGGTGCGGTGAGCTATGGGCCCCTCGGGGCCCCGCCACCCACGCCAATGTTGTTGCTCTGTCTGGGCAGCGGGTGCAGCCCCTCCCCCCACGCAGCCAGGGCAGAGCGCCACCCCCACCCCCCCCACCCCCCATCCCCGCAAGCCTTCCCAGGGCCTCCTCCGTGGGGCCCCAGAGGTGTCAGCGCAGCTCCAAGGTCCAGGCCTGCCGCCTGCCTCCCCAGGCTGGCGGAGGGCACCCCCCGCGCGCCCCCTCGCCCCCCAAGGCTGGCTGCAATTCGACTCGGGCCAGTCGGCTAGGCCTGGCCAGACTCCGCCCCCGCCCAGCCACGGTGCACACAGCAGGGGCCCAATAAGTGTTTACCGAGCAAACACCAGGGGCGGAGGGAGGGCGCACCTGGGCTGACCTCCCTCTCCAGCCCGCGGAAGAGGTCCCTTATCTGCCCGCGTGACGGGCTGTCAGAGCTCCGGGACGGCCGCGGGGAAGGGGGCACGCTAGGAAGCGACCCGTCCGCCCCTCGCGATGCCGTCTGCGCCCGCCTGGGCCGGGTCCCCCACCCCGGCTCTCTCCGCGGTCCCCACCTCTGCACACTCGCCCATCGCTGGTGTTTTCTGCAGGCCGCGAGCGCCCTCTGGTGCCCTCCCCGGGGTGGTGGCACCAGATGGGAGCACAGGTTCGCGGCGGCCGCTCTGGCTGCACCCGCCCATAACGCCAAAGAGGACGTAGACGCTGGCCGGTGGGAGATGGCCGCGGTGTGCACTCCGTGGCTGCCGTCTGACCCTGCTAGGGCTCATTATCCCGTCCCCTTGACCACTTGCTAGCCCCAGATGTGCACGGGCCCCAGATGCGGCTGAAGCCACGCGTCAGGCCAGGGCAGTGTTGAGGACAGGTGTGAGTCGCCGAAAAAAGAGGCTGGTTGATGGGAGGATGGTGCGCCAAGGGCTGGGGCCTTGAGCTAAGGGACCTGGCGTCAGCCAGCCTGAAGACCAGCGCCTGGAGGGGAGGCCCCGCCTCCTCCCACCTGGAAGGAGGAGTCTGAAGCCACAGAGGGCACCAGGTGGCCAGTGAGGAAGGGACCCTGGGGCAAGTGGGTGTGGTCTGTGAAGTGGATGACACTGCTGGTGGCCGGGGGTGGGGGCGTCTGTGCAGGCAGCAGGGCAGGAGGAGGTGTGTGAGACCCTCCGCCCACCCCCATTCAGGGGCACTGAGCTGGGACCGTCCACTTCCCCACACGCCCCAGGGGCATCCCGTGGAGGGTCAGCTCAGGGTCAGGAGGCACTTGGCGGACGAAGACAACAGGCAAAGAGGGGGCGATCCTGCAGAAGCTGCGGGGTTCAGAGCTGCCCCCTCCAGCAGGGAGCGGGGAGTCCTTGCTTGATGCTGGACCGCGCCATGATCCTGGCTGCTTTTCCCACCAAGGGGGCTGCTACTGCCTCGGTCGCTCCCTCTCCCCACCCCCACCAGGGTCCCCATGCCCTTGGGTTCCTCCTGCACAGCTCCTTGGGTCCCCCGAGATGCCCATGTTTCTCCTAGGCTCTCCACTTCCCTTTGAAGGCATAAAGAGGAGGAGGAGGAGGAGGGGGAGGAAGGCAGCTCCCAGGGCCCTGGCTCAGCTCTGCTCCTGGTACAGCTGCAGAGAACGCCCGGGGAGCCCACTAAGTAGTCCGTGTCTGGGTTTGGGCATCTCCCTTCCCGGCACCCCATGGCTGGACCGAGTTTAGGGAGCTGCTCGTGACCTGGTTATGACACCCAGTCGTGATCTCTGACCTCTACCAGGGGTCCCTGGCGGGGGCAGGGCCAGCCCTCGGGGAGGGTCATTTGTGCAAAGGCGGCCATCGTGGCGATGCGGTGACAAGGGGGCCGGATGGAGGACCGGAGAGGAGGGCAGGCCGGATGCCGCGCACCTGCCCACAAAAGGAGGCGGTGGCTTCAGCCTCACGTCTGGCCAGCAGCCCTCAGATAGCATCAGCCCCGTGGAAGGCCATCCGTCTTTTCCCACAAAGGCTGTGTCAGCGGCAGGCTCCCGACCGGGTCAGGCGTAGTGGGGCGGGGCGGGGGGCAGGCACGAGGTGTCTCATGGGGGTCCATGGAAAACAGCTGCCATTGTTCACGGGGCCCGCTGGGCGAGGGCGGGGAGCAGCGAGGAACGTATCCTTCGCACATCTGGGCCACCTGTGCTTGCTGTTGGCAGCCTAGGCCCGGCGGGATCCCCCAGGGAGGAGGGAACATCGGCTGCTTAGCTTTAGGGGTGCAGGGAGCAGGCGGCCATGGGGGCTGCAGTGGGCTGTAGCTTCTGCGGTGTGATGGGGGCGCCTGGCTCCTGCCGGGGTACACTGATTCCAAAGGCCCTCAGTAAGGAGTCTCTCCCGCTGCTCCTTTCCCAGGTGATGGTGTGGGCGGGGAAGAGGTTACAAACTCGTTGTTCCCAGCGTTCAGCTTGGCTGTGTGTTAAGATGTGATCGCGTCTCCTGGGGCTACCTCCCTGGGGCCCTTCTTGGGGTGGGGGTTAGAGGGGGATTTTCCAGGTCGCAGGAATCTGGCAGCGACAGGGAGAAAGGTTTATTTAGCTCCTCAGATTGGGAGGGGAGAATCCACAGGGTTTGAGCCACAGCTGGGTCCCTCCACCTCTCTAAGCGAGCAAGCGGTTCCATTCCCTCGTGCGTGCGGGCCATGGGCGGAGGCGGAGACCGAGACCAGGTGGAGGGGGGTGGGGCTCCCAGCGCAAGGCCTCTCCCCCGGCGTGCAGGCCCGCGTTGGCTCAGCACCAGTCGGCCCCTCTCAGGACGCGCAGGATCCAGCCTGGTCGGCCACCAGCGGGGCCGTGAGCGCAAGCCGGTGCGCCGCGCGGTTGTGAGCGCGCAGCCTCCGCAGGCGACACAGCAGCAGCGCCAGCAGCAGCGCGTGCAGCAGGCCGAGGACCAGCAGCGCCCCCTGCGCCGCCAGCGCCCCCCAGCACAGCGGGCCCCACACGCAGGCGGCGCGCAGCTCGTCCTCGGTCAGGTAGGGCAGCAGCCGGCCGCGCAGCGCCGGGGGCGCGACGCAGCGCACGTCGCGGTAGGGCCCGCGCTCGGGGCGGCCGGCCAGCCAGGCGCGCAGCGGCACCAGGCGGCAGTCGCAGCGCCAGGGATTGGCGCCCAGGTACACTGCGCGCAGCGCGGGCAGCGCGTCCAGCAGCCCCGGCGGCAGCACCGTCAGGTTGTTGCCAGTCAGCACCAGTTCGGTGGTGTCGGGCGGGAAGGCGGCCGGCAGAGAGGCCCAGGTCAGCCCGCGGCGCCCGCAGTCCACGCGCGTCCCCGCGCAGCTACACGGCGCGGGGCAGCCCGCGGCCGGGCGGCTCCGTGCGGCCAGCAGCAGGAGCAGCAGGCTCAGCGCCCCGCGCGGCCCTGGAAAAGAAGCGCCGCGGTGAGCCGGGCGCCAGGCCCAGTCCAGCTCTCCAACCTCTCCACCCCGACCGCACTGCGCCCTGGCTCCAAGGACGCAGCCGAAAGCCTCCAGGGTGCACCCCTGTCCAGGTCTGCCCAGGGCGCGGTCGCGGGGTAGGGTGGGGTGGGGGCGCTCAGACCCCAGACTCACCAGAGCCCATGGCGAGAGGAGAAGGAGGAAGAGGGTGGCCCAGTTTGCTCTGGAGGAGAGCTGTCCAGACCACAGGGCCACTGCCTCGCCAGAAATAACCCCGAGGCCGCGCCGTCGGGGACTGGGGCGGCAGATAGCGTGCTATCGCCCAGGCTCCACCACCGGCCGGCTTCCGTCCCCACCCACCCCGCCAGGCGCGCACGGAGCACTCGGGACGCCCGCCGCGACTTCACCAACAGACATGTTCACCTGTCTCCAGGACAGGGCGCTGCATTGACAACGGAACGAAACGGGGGGGGGGGGTCATGCGGGTGCAGACCTCGGAGGCCGAGGGCCAAGATTTCCCGGGGCGCAACGGTGCTGCTGGGGGAGAAGGGGCCTGGGGCTTCCGGGCGGGGGGCGCTGAACAGCCCTCTGGGCGCAGGGAGTCGGGGGTGCAGTGCCCACGCCCCCTGGAACTCTTCCTGCAGGTGCGGGGAAGGGGCGTGCGCGCCCGCACACCGCTGACGGCTGGGCTTCCAGAGCGCGCGCGCGCGGTTGGGGGGGAAAAGGACGACCCGGCCCACTTGGGCATACACGAAGGAGTGGGCTCCCAAGTCCGCTCTGCGGCACTGGGGGAGGGGCGCAGGCCCGCCGCCTCTGCCTTGGTTTCCCCAACTGCCTGAGCAGGGCCTGCGGGTTTGTAGAGTCCAGGCCTCATGGGGGGGGAGGGGGCAAACGCAAGTGGGAGAGGCCGGTGCTGAGAATAAATTAGGGTCGGCTGGGGGCTGCGGCTCCGCGTCTTTTCCGTTCGGGAACACTCCGGTCAGGGCCCACTCTGGGTTTAGGAGCGGGTGCGGGCCAGTCTGAGAGCCGGGTGGATCCTGGGCGGCGACGCAGGCCAGTCTGGGGCTCGGGGGTGGGCGGCCTCTCCGTGGCGACGTGGGGCTGGGGCGGGGGTCACTGGTCCTGCATCTGCTGCTTCATCTTCTGTAGCATCTCCTGCATGCGCCTTAGCTAGAAGGGGTGCGGAAAGCGAGGGCAGGGGCGCGCGTGAAAGGCCAAGCCTCCCCGTCCCCTCGGAAGCCCCTCCTCCCCGCCCCCACCGGTCAGCCCCACCCGACGCCTCAGCCCCGCCCCACTCAGTTCAGGCCCCGCCCCTGACACTCAGCTCCGCCCCCACCAGTAAGCCCCGCCCGCATCCCTGCTCACTGCGGCTCAGCCCCGTCCCCTCCGCCACGCCCACGTCCGGCACCGCCCCCGCCGCTCCGCCCGGCTCCTCATTTGGCCTCCTCCCCCGCTGCTCAGCCCCACCCACGTCCGGCTCCACCCCACCGCGCCCCGGCTCCTCCTCCCTGCTCAGCCCCACCCCAGCCGCTCAGCCCCGCCACCCCGCCTCCTCTCGCCCCACCAGGCCCCTCCCCGCGCCCAGCCCCGCCCCCACCCCAGGCCCCGCCCACCTCTTCATCCTTCATCCTGATGAGCTTCTCGGTCTCCGCGTCTGGCGTGGGCAGCGGCAGGATGGGGATGGGGCTCTCCATGCGGCTGTCCTGGGTCAGCTTGCTGCGGGGGTGGGCGGGACGGCGTGGTGGGCGCAGGGTGCCGGCTCCTGGCCTCCCCCCGCCCCGCGCCCACCCCTCCCCGGGCCGCGGGCGCAGGGGCGGGGCGGGCGGCCCACCTGGTCATTTGCTGGATGCAGTGCGCGCGGTAGTTCTCGTAGTGCACGTCGCACGTCACATCCTTGAGGTCGTGCATGTGCGTGCGGATGAGCATGTTGCGCAGCTTCACGAAGTCGCAGTGCGCCTGGTTCTCCACTAGGGGGCAGGAGCGCGCGGCGGGTGGTGGGCGGCGGGCGGCGGGCGGCGGGCCAGCGCCCACCCCAGGGAACCTTCCCCTCCCGGGCCCTACCCCAGCCCACCGCACCCTCCCCGGCCCCAGCTCACCCTCTACGATGCCCCAGGGGTACAGGCGGCCCCGGACCCGCTGGCCCTTGGCTTCCACCACGGTGTTGCTGCCAATGACTGCAAAGGGGGCGCTCTCCTGGGGGGAGGGAGCAAGGGCTCAGCCCACCCGGCAGGTGCTCAGGCCCGAGAGGCTCAGCCTGGGACGCCCCTCCAGCGTGCTGTAGTCCCCTCCAGCGTGCTGTCGTCGCCTGCTGGCTTCTCCCCCCTCCCAAAGCCCAGCGGTGCCTCCCGGGTGCTGAGGCTCCAGCAGGTGCCCCGTCGCTGCCCCTCTGGCTGCTGGGAGGCGCCCATTGCCCCGCCCTCGGGAGCTCTGGGGGCTTTCACCTTCAGCTCCCGGTCCTGTTGCTTGAAGTCTTCATCCTCGTCGGAGTCGCACTCGGGGAACTGGTACACGTGGATCCCGAATTTGTCGATCTCTTCCCGGATCTGCGGAAGTGGAGGGACACCCAGGGCTGTCGGATGGGGGGGGGGGGCTGGAGTGGCTGGCCAGGTGGCCCTGGCTGTCTCCAACTCCCCCCCACACCCCGTCCCTGGGGAGCCACTGCGCCCCGGCAGGGCTCACCCGCTCTTTCAGCTTCCGGATCTCGCTGGGGACCAGGCAGTCGGCCTTGGCAATGAGGGGCACGATGTTGACTTTTTCGTGCAAGGCCTTCATGAAGCCCACGTCCACTGGCCGCAGCCTGCGTGCGGGAGAGGGGGCGCGGTGACGGGCACGAGCCCAGCCCGGCCCCACCCACGCCCCCCAGCCGGGGCGGCACACCCGTACCCGTGCCCGAACGGGGAGATGAAGTAGAGGCAACAGTGCACACGGTTGTCTTGGATGTTTTTGCGGTTCAGGCCGCTCTCGTCGCGGAAATACTGCTCGAACTGCTGGTCCACGTAGTCAGTGATGGGCTTCCAGCTGGGCGGGGCGGTGGGGATGGGGCAAGGGGCCAGCATGAGACCAGGCTGCCGGACTAGCAGGGAAGGCTCCCAGGTGGAGGTGCAGGGTGGGCCAGGCCCTTGCTCACCACTCAGAGTTGTTGACGGCATCCCCAAAGCCCGGCGTGTCCACGATGGTGAGTTTCAGCTTGACCCCCTTCTCCTCGATGTCCACGGTGTGCTTCAAGATCTCCACTGTCTGATTGATGCGTTCTGGGGGGAGGGGAGAGGCCCTGTGTGTAGGGGGGAGGGCTCCCCCAACCCCCCCACACCCTGGCCACACCGCCTGACTGCCATCAGGGCCACCCCCCCACCCCCCACCCCCCCCCCCCCCCCCCCGTCCACCCTGCACAGGAGACCTATGCTGTTTGAGGAAGAGGGGGCTGGACCTGGAAGGGTGCCATTCGTGGTGGGGGTGTATGGTCACGTGGCAGGGGTCCGAGGGTCACTCACCCTCCGCACTCAGCAGCTTCCGGTCCTTATAGAGGTCGGTCAGGAAGAGGCTGTGCACCAGTGTGGATTTGCCCAGGCCGGACTCACCTGCCCACCGGTACAAGTGACGGGGTCAGCTTAGATCTGTGCACACACACGCACTCGCCCACACCACCACCACAGGGATGCAGCCTGGCTGGCCCAGGGACCCCAAGCCCCGCCCACTCACCCGCCACCATGAGCGTGAAGTCGAAGCCCTTCTTCACCGACTTGCGATGCACCTGGTTGGGCAGTGTGGCAAAGCCCACGTACTGCTTGTCGATGTCCTAGGAGGGAGGAGGGGTGGGACAGGTGAGGGGCACATGGGGGGGGGGAGTATGGGGGAAACCAAATGCCCTGTTGCCTACAGGATAGAGGAGACAGCAGTGCCAGCAGTGGGGTACCTGGTTGGTGAAAACAGCAAAGGTGTGGAGGTGGGCAGACACCCCCTTCCCCAACCTCAACCAGAACCCCTTACCCCCTAACCCCAGACTGCATGTGGGGGTGTGGGGATGGAGACAGGCAAGTGTCCTTCCTTTCTGGGTATCAGGCACCTGGCCTGGGACACACTCAGGGCCCAAGAAGAGGCCAAGCCTCAACACTCACCCCCTGCACCAGGGCCAGGGCCCTGGGAGGCGGCCCCTCCTGGCCCGGATCCAGCCGTGGGGGCGGCGGCTGCAATGGCAGCGGCAGAGCAGAGGGGCTATTTATAGCCAGCGGCGAGGAGCCTCCCCCGCCTGGGAGCGGGTTCCCAGCCCCCACCCCCGGCAGACCCCGGCCCTGCCAGCCACCGCCACGTCCCCAGGTTCACACAGCCCTGAGCTGGGCAGGCGCGCACGCACTGACCCACATTCCGCCCCACGTCCACACACACACACACGCACACACACGCACACACACACCTTGAGCCGCCTCTGGGCCTGGGTCCGTGGCGACAGCAGCTGCTCCACCAGGCGGTCCTGGGGCGCTGCCAGAGAGTCCATGGCGGCGATCCCCCCCCTTGGTGACCCTGCCCGGCCGCGTGGACCCGGGCACTCGTGAGGGACTCACGGCCCGGACTGCCCCTAAGCCCGGTGTTCGGCTCCGCTCGGCGCGCACGCAAACTCAGGGCCGGAGCCGGGATGCCGCCCACCCGTGGCAGCGGTCCACGCCATGCCCCTGCCTCTGCGCTGCGCCCCCGAGCGCCGGCAGCTGCGTCGCGGCCTGGGGCAGGCCCGGCTCCCGCACCCGCGCCGGAGGCGGGGCTTCTTGGGCGCTCGCGGCAGGGGGGCGGCGGGCCGGGCCCCGCCCGCCGTCGCCGGGAAACGGCCGCGGGGAATCGGGGCCGCGGGGCGGAGAGCCGGAGCGCCGGAGCGCGCGGGCGCGGCCACGGCGCCGCGTGCGCCGAGAGCCCCGCGGGTCCCCCGAGGCCTCAAGTCGGGATGTCCGCACGGCGGCCAGGTCGGGGTGGGGCTTTTGTCGGGGCCGGTCGCCCACGCGGGCGGGACCCGGGCCCGCGGAGAGGGTGGGGGTGGGGGTAGGGGGCGTCTGTGGTTGTCGCGGTGCCGCCCGCCAGAGGGCGCTGGCGTACCTCCCGGGATCCACGCGCAACCGCGTGCAGCGGGCCCCGTTCGGCACCCGCGCTCACCTCCCAGGTGCCGCCCACAAACCTCCGGGCGGTGTCGCTGCACCTCCCGGGTGCCCACAGACGCACCCCCTCCCCTTCCCATGGTGATAACAACATCCGTGCGCGTGCGCGGGCGCGCGGGTGCGTATTTGGGGAAGTCTTCCCCGCCATGCAGGGAACCAGGCGAGGGCAGAGGAGGCGGCGGCGGCTTGGGGGAGGCGGAGGGGAGGAAAGGGTCACCCTCCTCGGTCCAACTCCAAACTTGGAAGCCCCGCCAGCAGGCCGCCCAGAGCGACCCCCATGGAAGACGATGGAGTGGGGCCCGCCCCCACCGTCCCTGGGGACACCCCCTGCCCCGCCTGCTTTGACCCATGCAGGAGTAAAGGCTGGAGAATTCCCATCAGCTCGGGTCTGCCCCTGGTGTAGCCACACCAGGAACCCCGCCAGGGGACGCCTGAGCGCTGCCAGTAAACCCTTCTAGGTGGACCAGAGTGCCCCTGGCCAGCGTGCAAGTGGCAGGGGGCCCTTACCTCCCTCAAACAGACCCTCCCTTCTTGGGTCCCCTGGCAGAGCAGCCTGGGCCCCCCTGTCCAGGCCCCGGTCCCGCTCCGGGGCCTCCAGCCACTGGCACCTGGAGGGGAGGGCAGGCCCACGGCTGGGGAACAAGGGAGCCCTTCATTCGGTGGACCTCGTGCTGCCACTCCCCCAGCAGCCACAGAGCCGGCTCCCTGGCCCTGGCCAGCCCTCTGCAGCCCAGAGTCCGCTGCAGCGGCGGCTCCGCCAGGGTCCACTTCGCACACAGCCCTCAGCCCAGCGGCACCCGTCCAGACGGCAGGTGTCTCTGGCCCAGGGCACCCCCTCCTAGAACACAAGCCCTGGCCGGGGCTTCAGGCTGGGAGACAGCCTCAGCACCCCACACCCTGGTGTCTGACGGAGTTTGTTGTGTGCCTGCTGCCTCAGTTTCCCCACTGGCAAAGCTCAAGCCTCTGGGGAGGTCTAGGTTCGGGGGAGGGGCAAGAGTCTTCCCTCTCCACTCCCACTGGGTCTGTCCCACCACCTACTAGGGCCTGGTAAGCCCATCCCTGGACTCCCTGGGGCAGCCCTGCCACCCCACCTCTGGGCCCCAAGGCAGAACCAACACTCCTCAGGGCTTTCTGAGCTGAGTGACAGCCCCTGTGCCTACCCCCCTCCTGGTCCTGGAACCCTCCAGGCACCTCCATTCTTAGAACCTTGGTCAGCTCTGGAAGCAGCAGACAAGGCCATCAGAGTGCCCCCCACACCAATGCTGCCTAAGAAAACGTGGGGGGGCATAGCCCCCCCCCTTGCAGAGTCAAAATGACGCCTGGATACACAGCAGGGCCCGGAACAAGTTACCCTGTGCTTCCGACTCCCCCAGGCCCAAACCCCCACCCTCACCCTATCCCCACCCCCACCCTAGGACCCAGCAGGTATTATGCCCTTTCTCTCCAGGCCTGGGTGTACACAACGGGGTGAAGCTGGCTCCCAGCTGATCACAAAGGATAGAAGGCAAATCCAGGTCTGAGGGAGGGGCTTCCCCGTGGGCAGGAGTGGGGGGGGGGTCCCTACCCAGCAGCAGTGGGCTAGAGAAAGCTGGCTGGTGCTGGGAGAGGGAGGGAGGGAGGGGAAGGGATCCTGGGGATTTGGAGACCCTCAGGCTAAGCCTGGGGGCACAGCAGGCCTAGGAGCAGCTGTGGTTCCGGCTGAGCTCCTGTCTCCCTTAAACAATAGCTCGGCCAGCCGGCTGGCTGGCTGGCTGCTCCCTGCATCTCAGGCTTTGTCTGACCTTCTGTGATGGAGAGGGAGCCCCCAGCAAGGCTCCCTGGGGAGCCCCTCCCAGAGAGCCTCACCCGCCAGCCAGGCAGCCAGCCCGTGGGTGGGGCGGGTCCCTGCCAGGAGATTGGCATCAGGCAGACAGCCAGTGACTCCCCGACTCCCGCCCTGGACTCCAGGGTCCCCACAGCATCGGCGCTGTGTATGGATGAAGCTCTAGCTCTAATCAGGATTGCCATGGCCGGCCACGCTGGGGCCAGAACCAAGCCGTTCTGATTTCTCTCCCAAACAAATTAGCTGGTTTCAAGCCAGGGAGGCCAGCAGAGGCTCCCCCCACCCCCCCACCTCGTCTCCCACCCCCTTCCCACTCTGAGACCTCAAACCTTTGTTTCACCCGGAGCTCACTGTATTTTCACAAGGGATGCCCAGGTCCACCCCGTCTCGGGTTCTGCATTCCTGGAGGGTGGGGACCAGGCTAGCCCCTTCGCGCAGAGCCTGCTGGTACCCATTGGGTTCGGGGGACCCTTCCTGGGCACCAGAATGACTCATGAGGAGGGCCTCACGCACAGTCACACACCAGCACACTGGAATCTGAGTGTGGGGACGGAGTACAAACAGCGCAGGGCCACGGAGGTGCCCCCGCGGGTGGACGGAGTCCCCTCCCCGGCCTGTGACCTGCTATGCCCACGACCTCACCCAGGACCCCCAGCACGTGGCCTGCGGGGCGGGTCAGCAAAGAGCAAGATGCGGGCGCTGGACCAGTGGGAGGGGGCGCCCAGCCCATCCTCCAATCCAGGCAGGGGCGCACGGCCCCTCGCTGAGAGGGTCCCTCCGCCGGGCCTCCCTGGCGCTACCCACTCCGCCCGGCCGTAGCCACCCCCGGAGGCGCGGCGACGCTGCCCCGCTGCCCATCAGCTACCGCGACAGGGCTGGGGCAAGGCCGACGGGGGCGGGGTCGCGCCTGGGCGCCCAGCAACAATAGCTGACAGCCGCCGGCTCCGCGGCGCGCGCGTACCTGCTTGTCCTCTGCGGCGTCGGGGTCGGGGTCCGGGTCCGGGTCCGGGCGGGTCCGGGCGGGCGGGGGAGAGACGGAGAGACACGGTGAGGGGCGGGCGCGCGGCGGGGACAAAGGCGCGCGCGGGCACGCGGCGGGCGCCGGGCTCACCTGGGGTCGCCAGCTTGCTCTTGTACCGCAGGCCCGTGCTCATGGTGGCCGCGGCGGGGGGACGTGCGGCGGGCGGGCGGGCGGGCGGGCGCGCAGGCCGGGCCGTGGCGGGTGACCCGCCCTCCGCGCCGCCGCGCCCCGCCCGCGCGCCCTGCCAGCCAATCGGCGCGCGCCGCGCCCACGCGCGACCCGGCGGGGGCGGGGACCGCGGAGCCCCCCACGGCCCGCGCCGCCGGCTTGGGGCGGCGCCCTCGTCTCCTGCAGGCGGCGCCGCGCCGTGGGGCGACCTGGCGAGCCCCACCCGCCCCTGCGGGGGCCGTTCCCGCCGTGTGCTTCCTCTGGCCTCAGCCCAGGCCAGGACTCTGCGCTCCCTCGCTCCCCGGGGACCCCCCCTCCTCACCCCAGTCCCAGTCTAGAGCCGCACCCCAGCCTCAGGCCAGCACTGCTCACCCCGTCACAGCAAAAGGCGCGGGCAGCTCAGCGCACATGACAGCATCCATCTAACGCTGGAAGCAGACAGCCGCGCCAGTGCAAAGCACCCTCCCTTGGGCCATGGTCCAGCCTTTCTTTTCCTGGGCAGTGAAATGGGACTATTTGTTCCGGGGCTGAACTGGCAACCCACCGTGCCTTGTGCAGCCCAGCTCTGCACATCCCACAGGCTTCCACCCAGAGGAGACGGGGGTCACGGAGAACAAGGGCGTCCTGTGAAGGGCGGGGCCAGAGACTGCACCTCACTTACAGATGGAGAAACTGAGGCCCCTGACCTTTAACCCATTGGCAGGACCTCAATGGACGAGGGCCTGATAGCTCCTGTCACTTGTGTCACTGTCACATTGCCAGGGAGCCCCTACAGGGTGTTCCCAGGTAGCACCTCTTTGTCCCTTCAGAAAGGGACTGTTGGGTCTGTGGTTGTCACCACCTCCCCAGGTGACAGCCCCAGTGGCAGGAGCCGGCCAGGCACATGCCCTCCACACACAGCCTCCCCTCTCCAGCCCCTGGCTGTCCCTGGGTCCCTCTGCCGGCCCATGGACTTCCTGCGTGAAGGGGGGGTGCTGCCAGGGCTCCTGCCCCTGGGTCACCTACACCCCAGTGCTGAGCTGTTGGCCTCGTACATGACAAGGTCATGGGAACAGTGGTGCTGTCCTCGCTCTGCCAGATACTGGGGCAAAGCCAGTCTGTCCCCTTCTCGCCCTGACCCAGCACTGAGGGTCCTGCACAGCCTTGCCGGGCTGGGGGCGGGTCCGGGGTGGGATAGGTGACTTGAGAGCATTCTCCTTGGGGGTCCCGAGGGGCTGGGGAAGCCTGGACCTCTGTGGAATTGTTCAGCTGCTCTTTGAAAAACAATGCCTGGATATTTAGCACGTACGGACCTGTGCAGGTGTTAGGTGCTGGGGACAAAAGGGACAATAGACCGGAACCCTGCAGGAGAGGGCCTTGGTCAGTGCTGTCCTGAGATCCAAATGTGAGGGTGGCTCTGGGCGGCCTTGGGTCAGAGGGCTTTGAACTTGGCTCTGCTTGGACCAAGAGTGAGAGAAGCGATAGGTTTTACAACAGTCCAGGAGGTGGGAGCCAAAAAAAAAAAAAGACAAGATCTTTTGATTACCAAGGTGATTGGATCCTAAAAGATGGAGCTGCTTTGAAGAGCAGTGTTTAATGGAGAACCAGGGTGGCGCGGATGCCATGAACAGGCCCAGGAGCCTCCCCCAGAATGGTAGGGATCATTGCTCTACTGGAAAAGCCCAGAGGTGAGGCTGTATTGTGGCGCAGCGGGGTTAAGCTGTGACGCCTGTATCCCATACTGGATGCTGTTTGCATCCTGGCGTCTCTGCTTCCCATAGGGCTCCCTGAATGAACCAACAGATGAAAAATCTCTCCCTCTCTATTTCTCTCTCTCTCTCTCTCTCTCTCTCTCTCTCTGTAAAACTCTGCTTTTCAAAGAAAGTAAGAAATCTAAAAATAAACGCCCCAAAGCCTATGGTGCTAGGGACAAGGCTGGGAGGGGTGGGGAGCCGTGTCAGGTTCCCTTCTGGAAGGTGGAGGCAGGGTCTTGTCCCTTGTCCTAGGACTTGGGTCACCAAGAGTCCCGCGGACAGCGCTGAACCCTTCCCCAGAGGAATCCAGCAGCACCCACGGCTCACGTGTTTCTGCACACGGGACACTTCTCAAGCCAGGCAGGTGGGCAGCCAGGGTCCCGCTTACCAGCTCATGACACAGAATCTGCACTTGGCCAAGGGGAGATGGTGAACGTCACAAAGCCTCTCAGACTGTGGCCAGAATGCCCAGCGGCTCAGGGCCCAGGCCAAACTTCTGCAAATGCTTCTGTCCCATGCACCCAAAAGCACAACCCCCCCCCCCCCCCAGGAACTCTGATTCTGTGGGGGCCGGTACCCAGCTAGGATGCTGCGGCTCCAAGGAAACCCGTGTCTCCAAGTGGGTGTTTGTGTCTCCTCTACCCAGCAAGCTGTGGTACACAGAGGAGTAAATAAAATACTCCTGTGCTGGGAGGGGGGGAAAAAGACTATTTTTTAATTCATAAGGAAAAGTTAATGAGTAGAAAAAAAAATCAGTGACACTAAGAAAAATCTGTTCAACCAACTCAGACTACAAATAGCTTGATGCTTTTTCAGAAAGGGAAAAAAAAAAAAAAACCTCTTTCGGTAAAAAATTCTCAAGAGGCTACGTAGAAACCGTGCACTGTCTCCTGCCCCCTCCTCTCCCAGCACAGAGTGTGGAGTGAGCAGGCCGGGGTGGGGAGACATTCTAGAACCTTCCACCCATCAGCCAAGGGTGAGAGCAGAGGTTGGGCTGAGCTCAGAGCACGGGCCCCTTGAGACCCCTGGGTGACACCTGAGGTCACTTCAGCACGCCTGAGATCCTTGTGGGTGACTGTCCCGGGGTGGCCCTGGCCTGCCTGTGCTGAGTCCCTACCTGGGCCTTTCTGTGTCCAACGTACAAAGCAGGAAGCGGAAGTCAGAGCGTGGTGTCCGTGTGCCCGAGACCAAGCAGCCTGAGAGTAGAACCCAGGGCCACCCAGCTCAGCCCTCACCCCCGCAAAACGGGCATCCCCCTCCCTGCCCCCTCCTGTTTCTGCATCCCAGGGTGAAATGGGAGGACGTCTCAGCACAAACAGGTCCATGTTGTTCAAGGAGCACCGGGCAGCTGCCCCGCCACGTGGCTGCTGCCTGCTTAAAGCAGCCAGTGTGTGGCGGGGGCAGGGACGGACCGAGCAGGGTTGGAGCCCCAGGGCCACACCAAGTCCCCGATTCACTCGGCAGCTGGGAACCAACCCTACAAAGAGCGCCTGTGCTCAGGGCAGGGGCAGGGAGGCAGCCTGGGGTCCCTGAGCGGAGTCGGGGGTGGGGGAAAGGGACACCTACAAGGGGGAAGGAATCCCACCCCCCCCCCCAGGGCTCTCTGTCTGCACCACCTTATTCTGCGCCTTTACGAGAAGAGAAGCCGTAGGTGAGAGAACAGAAGATAAATGAGATAAGAAATGGCGCCAACCATGCACAGGGCTTCTCCCCGAGGCACTGAGGCATGACAGAGTCCCACGGGAACACACACTTGTGAAAGGGGAGCGTGGGGAGCTGGCTGGGGCCCGGTGACCTCAATCCTGAGGCAGCCAGCAGAGAGCCAAGGGGAGCTCGCTCCACCCCTCCCATCCACTGCCCGCCTCGCTCCATGCATCAGACAAGGGCCTGGTGCTGCAGCACCCCGGGAGTGGCTCTGAGTCTCCTACAAACCTCCCAGGCACCTCAGGACCGGAGACAGGACCCACAGAAGACCTGCCCCCCAGCCCGCTAGGGCCACACAGGAGGAGACCTGCGGTGGCTCTGGCCCCTTTGGTAGCAGGTGCAGGTCCCAGGCTGGCAGGTGGCACCTTGCCCTCTGCATACCGGCCACAGGGCCCTGGCACCACCTTGGGGGTGGAGTGGAGTGGCAGGTTGGTGAGGCTATGTGTGAATGCCATGGATGCTTTAAACAGTGCAGGGAAAATGGAATTAAAGATAAGCTGGTTTCATGCAACCTTTTTTTTTTTTTTTAAGATGTATTTATTCATTTGAAAGGCAGAGTTACAGAGAGAGAGGAGAGGCAGAGAGAGAGAAAGAGAGAGAGAGAGAGAGGGCTTCCATCCGCTGGTTCACTTCCCAGATGGCTGCAATGGCTAGAGCTGTGCCAATCTGAAGCCAGGAGCCAGGAGCTTCTTCCGGGTCTCCCACGTAGGTACGGGGGGCCAAGGACTTGGGCCATCTTCTACTGCTTTCTCAGGCCACGGCAGAGAGCTGGATGGGAAGTGGAGCAGCTGGGACTCAAACCGGCGTCCATATGGGATGCCGGCACTGCAGACCAGGACTTTAACCCACTACACCACAGTGTCAGTCCCCACCTTTTTTTTTTTTTAATGAAATTTTTTATTTTGCTGTGACACAGAGAAACAGGAAGGACGAGAAAAGGAGAGGTCCCAGCCACACCAGGGCTGCTGAGGCCCTGTGTGTGCGGCCTCTGCGGCAGCCAGGACAAGGGACGTGTTAACCCAGCTCTCTGCAGAGTTCCCCAGCGGAAGCTGCAGACTGCTGCAAGACAGGGCGTGGTGTGGACTGGACGCAGGCCTCCTCTGCCTCCTCGTGTGCCTGGCAGCAGCCGGTCCTGCCTGCCACAGCTCGTGGTGACACAGATGGAAGAGTGGCCCGGATGTGGTCAGTGCTGGGAGAGGCTATGGAACCTCGGGCCGAACAGCATGGTCAGCGCCAGGGTGAGGGCCTTGTTCTGCACCTCGGCTGTGTGGGTGGGTTAGCCAAGTCAACCTGGAAGACTGCCAGACTCCCGCCCGGGGTCTGCCACCATGACTCTTAAGACAGAAGCCGTGGGGCCAGCACTGTGCTGTAGTGGGTAAAGCACCACCTGCAGTGCCGGCATCCCATATGGGCGGCGGTTCGAGTCCCGCCTGCTCCACTTCCAATCCAGCTCTCTGCTGTGGCCTGGGAAAGCAGTGGGAGATGGCCCAAGTGCTTGGGCCCCTGCACCCATGTGGGAGACCCAGAAGAAGCTCCTGGCTCCTGGCTTCAGATAGGCACAGCTCTGGCCGTTGTGGCCAATTGGAGAGTGAACCAGCGGATGGAAGACCTCTCTCTCTCTCTCTGCCTCTCTGTCCTTCAAATAAATAAATAAATCTTAAAAAACAAAAAAAAAAAAATCAGGCAGAACTGAGGAGCCAGAAACTCAGAGCAGGTCTCCCATGGTGGCGGCATGAACTTGACCGTTTTGAGGCATCACTTGCCGCCTCCCAGGATGGACACTGGCAGGAAACCAGAGGCGGAAGTTGAACCCAGGTAGTCCGGCATGGAGCACAGGTGCCTTAAGCAGGCTCAGCAGAGAGCTGGATCGGAAGTGGAGCAGCTGGGACTCAACCGGTGCCCATGTGGGATGCCGGCACTGAAGGCGGTGGCTTTACCTGCTACGCCACAGCGCTGGACCTCTGCGTGATGTTTGAGGTGTGAACCAGTGGACGGGAGCTCTGTCTGTCTGTCTCTGAAATAAATAAATAAAATTTAAAAGGAAGAGGGGAGGGAGGAGACACACACACACACACACATACACACAGAGCCATGGTTCATTCTCCAAATACCTGCAACAGACAGGGCTAGGCCAGGCTGGAGCATGGAACCAGGAACTCCATCTGGGTCTCCCACATGAGCAGCAGGGACCCAGTCACTCTGAACCATCACCACTGCCTCCCAAGGGCTGCGTTAGCAGGGACCTGGAGTCCAGAGCTGGAGGTGGGTCTTGCACCTGGGTGCTATGTCCAGCGTGGGATGTGCCCTGGGGTAGCTGCCATCTCGGCACAGACAGGGATCCACCCCCGCCCCCTACACACGCACAGGCTGTTTTCTCCCAGCATCCCCCAGTAAGGCCCTGGGGACTCTGCAGGGGGCTGTGGTGGGGGGGTCACTGCAGCAGGGACACAGTGTGGGGCTCTGTCTCTCCTGAGTCATGTTGGAGGCACAGCGTCCCTGGTAGGACAAGAAGAGGCTGATGGAGCCAGAGGAGGGTGTGGCAGGCTCCCAGCTGCTCTCCAGAAAACCCGAGAAGCCCAGCCAGACAATCCCCACTGGGAAGAAAGTGGTGGCCCATTTTCAACACAGAAGGGAGAATTACTGCGAGCTGTCGTGCAGATGTAGCAGGCTTCTGGGGGCAAACAGGAAGTTATGGAGCAGCCAACTCACAAGAGGCATTTTTTTAAAAGATTTATTTATGTATTTGAAAGCCCAGAGTTACACAGAGAGAAGAGAGGCAGAGGCAGAGAGAGAGAGAGAGAGAGAGAGGTCTTCTATCCACTGATTCACTCCCCAGTTGGCCGCAGTGGCTGGAGCTGCACTGATCCAAAGCCAGGAGCCAGGAGCTTCCTCTGGGTCTCCATATGGGTGCAGAGGCCCAAGGACTTGGGCCATCTTCCACTGCTTTCCCAGGCTACAGCAGAGAGCTGGATCAGAAGTGGAGCATCTGGGACTAGAACCGGTGCCCATATGGGATGCTGGCACTGCAGGCGGCGGCTTTAACCACTATGCCACAGCGCTGGCCCTCCGAGTCCACCTCTTGAGTGGACAGGTGAAGATGTTTCCCACGCGCTCCACTGCAAAGCTGAAGGTGAGCTCCGGACCCAGATGTGCCCGGCCCGGCTGCAGCCAGAGGCCCTACCCAGGCCTGCAGGACTTGGCCGCAGCTGCCGCCTGGCCTCAGTCCCTTGTTCGAATGCTCTCTCCAAAGAAACGGACCACTCTCTGCTGTCATTTGAAAGGGTCTGCAGTGAGCCAAGAGGAAAGAGAGAAGGAAAAATAAAAAGCCAGCAGGTGAGGAGCCTGGGGGTGAGCAGCTTCAGGTTGACGTCGGGGATCCTGGATTCAGCTCCTGGCTCCAGGTCACCCCTGACTCTTGTGGGTGTTGGGGAGTGAACAGGGAGCTCTCTCTCTGTCGCTGTCTCTCTGTCTGCCTCTCTGGAAAAAAAAATCTTGCAGGTGTAAATGTTAACGAGAAAAATGGAGGGGCCAGTGCTGTGGTCCAGTGGGTTAAACCTCCACCCGTCCTGTGGCACCGGCATCCCATATGGGCTCAGGTTCAAGTCGCTGCTGCTCCTCCTCCAATCCAGCTCTCTGCTATGGCCTGGGAAAGCAGTGGAAGATGGCCCAAGTGCTTGGACCCCTGCCACCCACATGGGAGACCTGGAAGAAGCTCCTGGCTCCTGGCTTTGGCCTGGCCCCGCCTGACTATTGCAGCCATTCGGGGAATGAACCAGCGGATGGAAGACCGCTCTGCCTCTCCCTCTCTGTGTCTGTAACGTTGCCTTTCAAATAAAAAGAAATACACAAAAACACGTGGAGCAGCTGGGACAGGGACTGGCCCCAGCAGTGGCTTCCTGCTGCGCCGCAGCTCCCACCCCTAGGATCCCTCCTGAATTCGTTTTGCTGATGGTGTTAGCTACAGGTCAAGGTTTGTTATGCTCCCCTTCCATCTATCCAGCCACGTCACCTAGAATGGAAATCAACCGGCTGTTTATACCATGGGTTTCTTTCTCGACTCGCTCTGTGCTTACAAAGTGGTCACCCCTTGCTGCCTCTTAGCTGGAGACATGCAAATTCAAGCAGACAGTGGTCAGAGCTGGGGCAGCTCCTTGGCCATCTTTCTTTCCATGGAGGCTCGGGGCTTCTTTAGATCATTTCTCATGGTGGGCTAGCCTGGAAACCCTGTCTGCAGGTGGGCTAGCCTGGCATCCTGAAAGCACGGTGGCTTCAGGTCTCTGAGGCCGATGGCTCCCGCACACAGGACAGACGCACTGGGGCCTGTGTCCCTGCCGCTGTGTTCAGGGACACCACTGACGTCCACCGCCTTGGGGGCGGGGTTGTCAGTCTTGGATCTCCATTCTGCAGAGTGGGGTGACCTGTACCGATCAGTCTCGGGAAAGCCGTTGCAATGTGGGGGACAGCAGTGGGCAGCGGGGCGGGGGGACTCACGCCCCAGATCCAGGTGAGGGTCGTGTGTGGGGTGACCATGCACAGGAGGGCGCTGTCCCAGGTGTGTGACCCCACCCGTGTGGCCCAGGTGTGTGTGGGGGGCAGGGAGGGAGGGAGGGAGGGAAAGGGAGGAGGAGGTGACAGGGTGGCCAGCTGGCTGGGGAGGGACCATCTGGTCTCCCTTGGCCTGTGACCCCAGGGTGCCTCTGAGACTTGGTTCTGTGTAGGGAAGTCTGGAGCCCTGCAGGGTGGGCGGGGGGGCCAAGACCCCCAGGGACAGAGGAGAAAGGTCCCTGTGCGTGCTTAGGCCGCTGAAGCCCCACCCGCCCGCTGCCCGCTTTGGCTGGGAAAGAAAAACCCCACACAAATCAGGGTGTTTGGCTTGGCTGGGGGCCCCGGGACTGCTGAATGGAGCTGTCTCAGGCGCCAGGGCAAGGCGCTCTGCCCGCTGAGTGAGGGCTCATTCCACGGTGGCGGTGGGGCCTGACGCTGTCCCCACCCGGCCCGGCCAGGGAAGGGGCACTGGCCAAGCCATGGACACCCCGGGGGGTGGGGGTGGAGGGCGGGGCTCCATGGAGGCTTTCCTGTGCACACGACTCTTTCCTACTCTTTCCTTCGTGTGACTCACTCCCCCCACGCCCCTCCCCATTGCCCACGGGAGTCACTTGCCCTTCCCCCACGCCCTGCCCCATTTCAGCTGGGTCCTTCTGTGCATCTGATCCCTCGATTGTTACGCTTGCTACGCAGGAGTCTCTCTGCCTCCCAGTGAATTAGCCCCAGAGCGCAGAACGCTCACCTGGCAGGTGCACAGGCTGGAAAGGCACCTCTCCTCCGGGGACGCTGGCCCCAGAACCCCTCGCCTTTGCTGTTGTGTAGTCCTTGTGAAGACCCACCGTGGACACAGAGGGGGCTGGGGGCACGCTGCAGGCCCCCAGCTCCTCCTATGCCCTTGACCAAGGCGGGCACTGTCTCCTCCATGTATCCTCACTGGCCTCCCTCTGTATGTGTCTTTTTTTAAAAAAAGAAAAGATCTATTTTTTAATCTGTTTGAAAGGCAGAGTTGTGGAGAGAGACACACACAGAGAGACAGAGATCTTCCACCCCCTGCACTACACCACAAAACCGGCCCCTATTAGTATTTTTTTTTTTTTTTTGGACAGGCAGAGTTAGACAGTGAGAGAGAGAGAGAGAGAGAGAGAGAGAGAGAGAAAGGTCTTCCTTCCGTTGGTTCACCCCCCAAATGGCTGCCATGGCTGGCGTGCTGCGCCAATCCGAAGCCAGGTGCTTCCTCCTGGTTTCCCATGCGGGTGCAGGGCCTAAGGACTTGAGCCATCCTCCACTGCCTTCCCGGGCCACAGCAGAGGGCTGGACTGGAAGAGGATAGAATCCGGTGCCCCGACCGGGACTAGAACCCAGGGTGCCAGCGCCACAGGCGGAGGATTAGCCTAGTGAGCTGCGGCACCGGCCAGTATTTTTTTTAATGAGCCCTTTTTTGAGCATACAGAGCATACAATTCACCCACTTCAGGTGAACCATTGAGAAGTTTTTAGGGTTGTTGCGTGCAGCACCATTGTCTCAGGCTAGGACGTTTTAAATGAGATATAACCCACGCCGGTGAAAATCCTGACCCAGCCCACGACACAGATGAATCCTCGGGACGTGACGCTCACAGTGAAGCCGGCCAGACACAGAGAATGACAAACGCTGTGTGAGTCCACTCACACGAGTCCCCGGGGTGGCCAGGCTCATGGAGACAGAACGTAGAAAGATAGGTGCCGGGGCGGGGAGGGGGCCTGGGGAAGGGGAGTGGGTGTTTGGGATGGGACAGAGCATCAGTTTGGGGATGATGGAGAGAGTTCTGAGGGTGGTGGTGAGGGTCCCACAGCCAGCTGAAGGGTCCCAGGGCCGCTGACCTGCACCCTTCAACGTAATTGCCACGGCTAACATTGTAACACGTGTTTTGCATTTTTCAAAGACAATAAATTAAAAATCAAACAAACACCAGAAAGTCACAAAGCAACGGATATAATATGCTGGTTCACTCCCCAAACAGTCACACGGCTAGGGCTGGGCCAGGCTGAAGCCAGGAGCCCGGATCTTCATGCGGGTCTCCCATGTGGGTGTCAGGGGCCCAAGCACATGGTCCATCCTCTGCTGCTTTCCCAAGCTCATCAGCAGGGAGCTGGATGGAAAGTGGAGCAGCCAGGACTCAAACCAGCGCCCTAGGGGGATGCCGGCGTCACAGGCAATGGCTTGACCGCTATGCCACTATGCACGCTAGCTCCTCTGTGCTTCTTGAATAAATCTGAAAATACAGGAAGTGGCAGAAGCAGCAATGCCCACGTGTGCATGGCTGCCTGCACCCGTGTGTTAAGGCTTTTGCAACTTCCGGTCTTGGGACACTACGACATACTGGAAAAATGTTTAAAAAACAAAAATTGCTCAGGGAGACCAGGCTGAGAAACAGGAGCCCAGGACCATCCCCTCCCCTCCCCTCCCCTCCCCTGCCCTGCCCTTCTCCTTCTGCACCCCCACCGCACCCCCACCCCCACTGCAGGCAGGGGCTCCGCAGGGACGACCCCACCCAGCCCCTTATGCAGCTGGGTGTGTGGATATTTCGGGCAGGGTCTGGAGGTGGTGGTGGTTTGGGGAGGCGGCTTGGGGCTCCCTGCCTCTAACCTCATACATCTTCCGTGTGCTGGTCCAGCAGCGTGCGGTCAGCCGGCCCAGCGGTCACCGGGACTGGCTTAGCCCGCAGAATTCCGACGGTGATGGTCAAGATTCCCGGCTAAAACCACCTCTGCCTGTGGCTGCCCAGGACTCTTGCAATGCAGGATCACCCAGCGTGCGAAGCCAGAGAGAGAGAGAGAGAGAGAGAGAGAGAGAGCGCTTCTGAGGAGGCTAACGTGTACGTGATGAAAAAAGCAGGCGGAAAGATGAGTTGTTTGCTTCCGTTCTGTCTGGAGACTTTTTTTTCGCCCCAAACACGGCTGAGGTTTGCGAGGCAGAAGGCGATTGGCTGTTGGAAGCAGCAGCTCTTTCTCAACCTCAGACTTCAGCCAAAGGAAAGGGAGACCAAGTTCCCTAGATCGGGTTTCCAAAGGAAAGGGAACTTTCTGGTGTTTTCTGCTGGGCGATGCCAGCAGCGGCCACTGCTGTGGCAGCTGCTGTGACACTGCCCCGTGCGCCTGGGGACGCAGGGGCCCTGGTGTGCAGCAGTTGGGCACCCCCAGAAAGGTCAAGGTCTCCCTGGACGCAGCCTTGGCGGTCATCACAGGGCAGTGCCAGCCCCTAAGCACCTGGAAGTAGCTACAAGTGTGCAACACACGTCTGTAGTTGTGAACAAGAGTGCACACATATCCCACATGGGCCCCGGTTCGAGTCCCGGCTGCTCCACTTCCAATCCAGCTCCCTGCCAATGCGCCTGGGAAAGCAGCAGAAGATGGCTCAAGTCCTTGGGCCCCTGCCGGCCACGTGGGAGACCTGGAAGAAGCTCTAGGCTCTTTTTTTTTTTTTTTGACAGGCAGAGTGGACAGTGAGAGAGAGACAGAGAGAAAGGTCTTCCTTTGCCGTTGGTTCACCCTCCAATGGCCGCTGCGGCCGGCGCACCACGCTGATCTGAAGGCAGGAGCCAGGTGCTTCTCCTGGTCTCCCATGGGGTGCAGGGCCCAAGGACTTGGGCCATCCTCCACTGCACTCCCTGGCCACAGCAGAGAGCTGGCCTGGAAGAGGGGCAACCGGGATAGAATCCGGTGCCCCGACCGGGACTAGAACCCGGTGTGCCGGCGCCGCTAGGTGGAGGATTAGCCTATTGAGCCGCGGTGCTGGCCAGGCTCTTGGCTTCAAATTGGCCCAGCTCCAGCCGTATGCTGAAGTGGTGATATTTTGGAAGGATTCAATTCAAAATATTAAAATTAATTTCACCAGTTTCTTTTAAAAAAAAAGATTTATTATTTGTATGAGAGGCAGAGTGATGGGGGAGGGAGGGAGGGAGAGGGAGAGAGACAAGAGAGACAGACAGACAGACAGACAGACAAGAGATAGAGCTTTTCCATCTGCTAGTTTACTCCCCAGATGCCTACAATAGCCAGGGCTGGGCCAGATGGAAGCTGGGAGCCAGGAACTCCATCCAGGTGTCCCATGTGGGCGGCAGGGGCCCAGCACTTGAGCCATCACCTGCTGCCTCCCAGGGACATTAGCAGGGAGCTGGACTGGAAGAGCAGCGGCTGGGACTGGAGCCAGCGCTCCTGTGAGTCGTGGGTGATCCGAGCTGGGGCTGCAATGCAGTGTAGCACCATGCCAGCCTGCTTGCTTGCTTTTGTTCCTAGGGAAATTTAAATGATCCATGTGGCTGTCACTCCCTGGGATAGGAGCCTTGCCTAGGTGACACTGGGTTCCTGTCAGGTGAGAATGTAGAGGAAGCGCCCCCCCCCCATGTCAATCACCCAATTCTTCCAGAACCTACTCCCGGCTGCAGTGTGTGAGCAGGAGTTGAAGCGCAGGCATGCCGTTGAATTATCCCGTAAAATGATACACGAGGCATCTGCGAGAAAGTTCGCATCACGGCAAAGCTCTAAGTACATTTCCTCAAAACAAGCTCATCTTTAACGTCCATTTCTGTGGGCTTGCCTTTATTAAAGGTGTATTTGTGTATCTGGAAAGCAGAATTGCAGAGAGAGAGAGACAGAGAGAGAGAGGTCTTCCATCCTCTGGTTCACTCCCCCCGATGATCACAATGGTCAAGGCTGGGCCAGGCTGAAGCCAGGAGCCAGGAGCTTCATCCGGGTCTCCCACATGGGTGCAGGGGCCCAAGGACTTGGGCCATCTTCTGCTGCAGGGAAGTTGGATCGGAAGTGGAGCAGCCAGGACTCAAACCAGCACTCACTCGGGGCGTGGGCATTGCAGCTGGCGGCTTAACCTGCTGCACCACGACGCTGCTCCCTAAGCCCCGAAGTCTCATGGTGACAGTTGATGGATTATGGGCGGGGAGGTGATCTAATGAGGGCAGCTTGGAGGTGGGGCTGGTGAGCAGTCCTAAGATTACCCAGGGCTTGCCCTGGGAGGGCGGTTCTCTCTGGAGGGCCTTGAACCATGAACTTGCAAACTTCAAGCTCAAGGAAGTCTCTTCTTTCCCAAGAAGTGCCTCTCAGCTATTTCTTTAAATGCTTATTTATTGGGGGTCACCTCTGTGGCAAAGTGGGTAAAGCCGCAACCCGTGGCACCAGCATTGCATATGGATGCTGGTTCAAGTCCTGGCTGCTCCTCTTCCAGTCCAGTTCTCTGCTTTGGCCTGGGAAAGCAGTGGAAGATGGCCAAGGTCCTTGGGCCCCTGTACCCCCATGGGAGATCCAGAAGAAGCTCCTGGCTCCTGGCTCCTGGCTTTGGATCAGCACAGCTCTGGCTGTTGCGGCCATATGGGGAGTGAATCAGAGGATGGAAGACCTCTCTCTGTCTCTCCTTCTCCGTCTGTAACTCTATGTCTCAAATTATTTGAAAAGCAGAGTTACAGAGAGAAAGAAGGAGAGAGAGAGAGAGAGAGAGAGAGAGAGAGAGAGAGAGAGAGAGAGGAATCTTCCATCCTCTGATTCACACCCCAAATGGCTGCAACAGCCAGGGCTGGGTCAGGCTGAAGCCAGGAGCCAGGAACTCCATCTGGGTCTCCCACGAGAGTGACAGGGAGCCAGGCACTTGTGTCATCACCAGTTACCTTCCCAGTGGCATGAGCAGGGAGGTGAGTCTGACGTGGAGCAGCTGGGTCTCGAACCAGTGCCCATATGGGATGCCAGCACCACACGCTGCGGCTTCACCTGCCGCACCACAATGCTGGGTCCTACATGCTATCTTTAAATTCTGTTTTCTGTGGTTCTGGAAGTGCTTCCTGTACGTGCATATTATTCATTGCAGGTTTACTGATACGTAATATAATAACAGTTGTAACAATTGTGTACTGTGTATGTATATATGTTATTTTTTTTCTAGGATCTGGCCCTAGGTCAAAGCAAGCACCTAGGTGTGGTGTAATGAAACATTCTGCCCCACAGGCAGCCGGGCTCCTGGGAGACAGGGCTGCCCCCACGGCTGCAGCACCATCAGAACCACAAGCGGAGGGCGGGGTGCTTGGTGCAATGGTTAACATGCTGCTTGAGACATCCACGAACCGTATCAGCGTGGCTGGTCTGAGGTCTTGTTCTTCATTGCCGTTTCCTGCCGACTGCACGCTGGGAGGCAGCAGGTGATGGCTCCAGGATGTGGGTCCCTGCCTGGGGGACCCAGAATGAGTTTCAAATTCCTAGCTTCTCTCTGGCCCAACCCTGGCTGTTGTGGGTATTTAGGGAGTGAACCAGTGAATGGGCGATCTCTCTCTCTCTCTCTCTCTCTTTCTGCCCCCATCTGTCTGTCTTGCAAATGAATACAAATTAATTTAAAAAAGGGGCTGGCACTGTGGTGTAGCAGGTTAAGCCACCACCGCTACTGGTGCTGGTTTGTGTCCCTGCTGCTCCACTTCCAATCCAGCTTCCTGCCAATGCGCCTGGGAAAGCAGCAGAGGACGGCCAAGTGCTTCGTCCCGTGCCAACCACGTGGGAGACCTGGATGGAATTCCAGGCTCCTGGCTTCAGCCTGGCCCAGCCCTGGCTGTTGCAGCCGTCTGGGGAGTGAACCCATGGGTAGATGATCTCTCTCCGTGTAACTCTGCCTTTCAAATAAATAAAGGAATCTTTGTGGAAAAAAAAATTGCAAGCTGGACCTGCAGCATCTTGTAGCAGCAGCGTGCAAGGCAGAGCCCCCAGAATGGTGGGGGCCCCCCGGAGCCAGTTCGCTGGCATTAGAATGAGCAGTGGCAGAAGCAAATGACAAATTGCTGAGTAAAGGAAACCCCCAGAGCCTGGTACAGGCCATGCATAGTTAACAGGACAAGGAGCCTGCTGGCCATGGTGTTACGGCCAAATGCCAGCTGTCGAAGGGAGAAGAAATGGAGGGTTGGGAAATCGGCACCTGGCTGCCACCGTGACCAGGAGTGACTCAGGTGGAGCCCACGACAGGTGCCACTGGGTGAAAATTGTCGGGGGCGGATTTCTGCTTAGTCCTGGCATTTCTCCCACAGCCCCCTTATTAAGAGCATGGTTGGAGTCACCTAGCAGAGCCACCTGGGCCCTGGAGTGTCACAGGTGGTGGCCAGGGCTTGGTGTCACTCACCATGAGCCCTTGTACCGTCTCTCACCTGGGAGGACCGGTCAGGCACACCCTGGTCAGGGATGTGTTGCAGAGTAGGTGGCCCACGTGGCCCCCACGTGGGTCTGAGGAGCTCCTTGGACTCTCCTTTTCTGTATGTTCTGGAAGACCACAGGGAAAGCTGCCGCGTGGGTCTGTGGCCATCAGGACTCTCTGGTCACCAAGGAGAGGTGGAGGTGGTTGTGGCCCTGTGGGGAGATGATGGGACAGCGTGTGTGCTGTCCACCGCCAGACACTAAGCTCTCTGCACACAGCTGTGGCCACAGGACCCCAGCTCAGGAAGGGACAAGACCCCCCCCCTTCCACCCTGGGGTTTGGCTCCTCACCAGGGAGTTTCCCTACCAGCATGGGACCATCTTCCACTGCTTTTCCCAGGTGCATTAGCAGGGAGCTGGATTAGAAGTAGAGCAGCCAGGACTCGAACCCAGTACCCGTATGGGATGCCAGTGTCGCAGGTGGCCTTTTTACCTATTATGACACAGCGCTGGCCCCAGGGTTTAGCTTCTGCATTAAGTTTGGGGGCCAGTTATTCCAACGGTAACAAAAAGTTGCTTCCTCTGCCAGGGGAGGTGCTAGGTCTGTCCTTAGGTTTGGGGATCAATGACATAAACTCTGCCTGCACCCCCACCCCAGATCCTGAGCACTGCTCTTCTCCCTGCAGGCTGAGCCGGCTGCTGGCTGCCCACACCCACAGCCTCCCAGCAGAAGCTGCTCCGGGGAGGTTGCAGGTTGTAGGCTGGGAGACAGGGGGTGGGGGGCATGGCCAAGGACTTCAACATGGGAACCAGTGCTGGGGTTGGGTGGCCTTTGGGTGCTCAGCCTTGGTGAGAAGAGAAAGAAGGAGAAATGAGGGTGAGAGCTCCTGACCTCCAACAGAACAACAGCGTCCCAGTCCCACATCCCATGTGGGCGCTGGTTCGAGTCCCGGCTGCTCCACTTCCCAGCCAGCTTTCCTGGGAAAGCAGCAGAAGAAGATGTTCTAAATACTCGGGCCCCTGGCACACCCGTGCAAGACTCAGATGGAGTTCCAGCTGGCTCAGCGCTGGCTGCCGTGGCCATTTGGGGAGCGAATCAGCAGATGGAAGACCTCTCTGTCTCTGTCTCTCCCTCTCTGTAACTCCGCCTTTCAAATACAGACCCATCAGAGACCACGCGGTCACCCATGAACAATGAACGCACTAATTCATGGGGACCTAACCACCTCTAAAAGTCCCATTCGGGTGGGCTCCTTGGGACACTTGCCTGGCTCTGCTTCTGATCCAGCCTCCTGCCAGTGTGACAGCTCCCGGCCTTGGGTCCCTGCCACACCCACATGGGAGACCCCGACGGAGTTTCCGGTTCCTGGCTTTGACTTGATGTAGCCCTGGCTGTTGCAGGCGTTTGTGGGGTGAACCAGTGGCTAGGCAATCTGTCTGTCCATTTGTCTTTCTGCCTCTGACACTTTGGGGGCTGGGGCTTGCACAGTGGCTGAAGGCAGGGGCTCTGGGCTCGGGACAGCAGGGCCATGTGCAGGGGCAGGGAGCCGGGGCACTGAGCCTGGCTGAGGAGCTTCAGGGCCCTGCTTGCGACCAGAGAGATTTGAGGTGAGTGGCGTTGGCCACATCAGGGCTAAAGGGCAGCAAGCACTCCCTTGTGGCTGTCACCAGGGAAGCTTGCAGAGCCCCAACCCAGTCCCTGAGCAGCCACTCAGGCGGCCATCGCGGGAGGCAGGCAGGGCGGGGACAGAGGGCCCAGGGCCCAGTGAAGACACAGCCGGGGGCAGATGTGGTCTCCATGTCTGCTGGCTAAGACCGCAAATTGAGACGCAGAATGCAGCTTGTAAGGCGGTAACCCGTCCCCTCCCCTCCGCCAAGGACTCCTGGCCCCCAGCGGTGAGAGGCCCTCCCCCAACCCCGCCCATGCACACCCTGTCCACCCAGTTCCACGGGCTGCACAGGCTGAGGCAGCCCTGGGGTGTGGACCAGCACCTCCCAGCTTCCCCAACAGGTTCCTGCTGGCCCGGGGCCAGAACCCACCCCCCAGCTGTATGGGAACTCACGGGGCCCTGTCGCAACATCTGCCTGTGACAACCGGGACCCGGGAAGGCACAGAGGATAAGGTGCGCCTCCTCTAGGTCTGTCTTGCCACAGCGCAAGGAGCCAGGGCGGGGGCAGGGCCAGCAGGTGGCCACACCCCCATCAGCTCCTAGGGGCAAGCCCAGGAGACCCCGTGGAGAAGCCCTGGACCGCTTGTCGCCATGTAGGGTGCTGTGGGCTCTCGCGGAAGGGCTGGCCAGAGGAGCCACAGGAAGGGGAGGTGAGTTTTGCATGGAGGTTGCAGGTTGCTGGGGCTAAGGGTGGAGCCTGGAGGGGGAGTGGGGATGGTGGCACCCAGGGAGGGGGAAGGGCAAGAAGGAACAGCCAGGACTGAGCATGCAAAAACACAATCCTTTTAAAAAATTATTAAATTATTTATTTTTCCATGTATTAGAGAGAGAGAGAGAGAGATCTTCCACCTGCTGGTTCACTCCCCAAATGCCTGCAACAGCCAGGGCTGGGCCAGGCTGAAGCCAGGAGCCAGGAGCACCATCCAGGTCTTCCAGGTGGGTCAGGAACCCAACTGCTTGGGCCATAACTGGCCACGTCCTAGGTGCGTTAGCAGGAAACTGGATTGGAAGCACAGAGTAGCCGGGACTCCAGCCACGCACTCTGACACGGGTCTTAACCCATTGCAGCACAACTCCTGCCCCAGGCACTGTGTTGTTAATTTCAGTGTCCCTGTGATGAGCCTACAGAAACACCATTGATTCTTGAATGTTTGCCTTGCATCTTGCAACCTTGCTAAACCGAGGAGTTCCAGGAGGGTTTTCTGGAAGATTCCACGTGGTGGCTTTTCTCCATAGATAACCAGGTCATCTGCAAACAGGTGTGAGCCAACCGTGTGTCATTTGGTTTTCACCATGGTGCCTGTCACAGTACTCCCTTAACCCTCGTGACTTCCTAAATGACAGGAGCAGCCTCTCTCTCTCTCTCTCTCTCTCTCTCTCTCTCTCTCTCTCTCCTTCTCCTGCCCTCCTTTCTCCAGCACCCTTTCCTCCCCAAGGCAGACTAAAGAAATTAGACTTTCCAAATTAGAATTTCTAGCTCACAAGACTCGCATAGTGGGCAGCTGGTTAAGCTGCCTCCTGCAACGCCATCAGCCCACATCAGAGCACCTGTCTGAGTCCCAAGCGTCTCTGCTTCCGATCCAGCTCCCTGTGAACGCACCTGGGAAGGCAGCAGGTGCTTGGATCCCTGCCGTTCATTTGGGAGACCCAGATGGAGTTCCAGGCTCCTGGCTTTGAACTGACACCATCCTGTCCATCACAGCCATTTGGGGAGCGAAACAGCATATGGAAGATTCTCTCTCTCTCTCTCTGTTTCTCTGCATTGCTTTGCCTTTCAAATAAATATTTTTTTTTGAAGAACTAAACCTGGTTGGAGGTCACACACCTGCAGAGCTGATGGCTTACTCACTGGTGTGTGGCGGGGGTGGGGGGCAATCCCTGCACCTGTTGCACCTGTGGCGCCCCAGAAGTCACCTGTGTCATAAGAGGATGGAAGGAAAAGCTGAGCCGAGTCTGGTTTTCTACTCACAGAGGCAGTTTTATTTCTTCCTTCCTTATCTCTATGACCTTTTATTTCCTTTTCTTGCCTTATCACACTGGCTCAGATTTCCGGCCTGTGTGGAGTGAGAGTGGGGAGAACAGGTGTCTTTCCTTGGCGAGAAAGTCAGTTTCAGGACAGCCAGGGTATTTCACAGTTGTTATTTATGTCTAGGGAGTTCCCGGTTGATTTCTGTTTTCAGAGTTTTCTCTTTAATCATGCTGAGTGTTGAATGTTGCCAAATGCTTTGTCTACATTGATCAAGGGAACCCTGGGGTGCCTGCTTCATTTGATACAAATTGCTTTTGAGTATGTCGCAATGCTTATATTGCAGAAATCAACCCCTCTTGGCCCTGGTGTCTCATTAGTTTTCTGTCTTCCTGAATTCTCTCTGCTCCTGTCTGGCATTCATGGGAGCTGTTGGTCTGAGACACTCTGTTCTTGTCCTGTCTTGGCTTGGTTTTGGTGAAGAACACCTGGGAAATGTCCCTCTTATTTTCTGGGAAGAGAAATTGTGGATTCTTCTTTGCAGACTTGGTGGACTTCTCTGCTGAAACCGTAGGAGTTTTAAAATTACGAATCTCATTTCCTTAACTAATCCAATTCTCTCTCCCACACTGGGTTCCTTGTGGCCATCTGCTTGGGTGAGGAGTTGGTTCATTTCTCGTCAGTTGCCAAGTTTACAGGGTTGTCCTGTTTCATTTCTGACATCATTAAGTGTGTTTGTTTTGTTTTGTTTTTTTCCTTTGTCAGTGTTGCTGCTACAACTCGTCCAATTGCATTGACTTTTCCAAAGAGCTAGCTCATTTTTCCTCATTGATTTTTCTCTGTGATTTTTGTGGACAATTCTATTGATTTTTTTTGCTCTGATCTTCAGTGTTTTTTTTCCCTTTGGCTTACTGTGGGTTTATTTTGTTCTTCTTTCTCTTGCATCTCAAGCTTTCTTTCTTTTTTTAAATTTATTTTATTTCTTTAAAAGGCAGAGTTTCAGAGAGAGAGGGAGAGAGAGAGAGAGATAAAAAGACTGTCCATCTGCTGGTTCACTCCTCAAATGACCACAACGGCCACAGCTGGGCCAGGTGGAAGTCAGAAGTCAGGAGCTAGGAGCTTCTTCCGGGTCTCCCACATAGGTGCAGGGGCCCAAGCACGTTTCCCAGGTGCATTAGCAGGGAGCTGGATTGGCAGTGGAGCAGCTGGGACTTGAACTGTCACCCAGATGCCGGTGCTGCAGGAAGAGGCTTTACCTGCTAAGGCACAACACCAGTTCCTATTTTCATTTTATTTGAAAGGCAGACAGATGGAAGTGTGGCTGCACCTGCCCTGCCCTCTGTCAGTGGACACCCGAGAGGTCTCCGGTTGCTTCAGCGGACGATAGGGAACCAGGAGGATGCCTCAGGGTCTGGGAGACAGTTCACCCCTGGGTGGGGTGTGTGGACTGGACATGCAGGCTCCAGAGAACATAGCCTCCTGCAGGCCACATCGCCCCCTGGTGGCAGAACCTTGCCAGTCCCTGGCTGGGGCCCTGCTCCAAGATCTGGTCCCGGTGTGGACACAGGAACCAGCGCTGTCTGTGTCCCCCTTCCCTGTGATTTCGCTTTGCCTGATTTCAGTTACTTGTGGTCAATGTGAAAATATTACATGGAAAATGCCGAAAAAATTCTTAAGCTTTTAATTTATTACAGATTATTGTTATAATTGTTCTGTTTTATTATCATTGCTGCTAATCTCCCCCTGTGTCTCATTTAGAAATTAAATGTTAGCATAGGGGCTGGTGCTGTGCATAGTAGACTAAGCCTTCACCTGCGGCCCCAGCATCCCATATGGGCGCTGGTTCTAGTCCCAGCTGCTCCACTTCCAATCCAGCTCTCTGCTATGGCCTGGGAAAGCAGTAGAAGATGGCTCAAGTGCTGGGGCCCCTGCACCTGCGTGGGAGACCCGGAAAAATCTCCTGGCTCCTGGCTTTCGATCAGCTCAGCTCTGGCCATTGCAGCCATTTGGGGAGTAAACCAGCAGATGGAAGAACTTTCTCTCTCACCCTCTGGGTCTGGAACTCTACCTCTCAAATAAATAAAAAAATATTTTTTAAAAATTAGCATAAATCAGAGCATGGGGGCCAGTGCTGTGGTGGCACAGTGGGTAAAGCTGCCACCTGTAATGCCAACATCCCATCTGAGCACCAGTTCAAGACCCGGCTGTTCCACTTCCAGTCCAGCTCCCTGCTAATGCACCTGGGAAGGCAGCGGAGGATGGTCTGAGTGCTTGGGCCCCTGCATCCATGCGGGAGACCTGGATGGAGTTCCTAGCTCCTGGCTTCAGCCTGGCCCAGCCCCAGCCATTGTGGTCATCTGGGGAGTGAATTAGCAGGTGGAAGATTCGCTCTCTCTCTCTCTCTCTCTCTCTGTGTAATGCTGCCTTTCAGATAAATACAATAAATCTTAAGAAAATAAACCCAGTTCTGGAAAGGGGGAAAAAAAAACCAGAAACGCCATCACTAGGTACTTGGACAACAAACATTTAAGCATTTATTTCCTACGGTGCTGAGGATTCAGAGTCTGGGGTCACGGAGCTGTCATGGCTGGGCTTCCGGTCAAAGACAGCCACGTGACCATCAGTTTTTTTTTTTTTTTTTTTTTTTTTTTTTAAGAGGCAAAGAGACAGAGCTAGAGAGAGACAGAGCAAGAGCTCGCGAGAGGGAAAGAGATCTTCTTCCCAAATGCCTGCAATGGCCGGGGCTGGATTGCAGCTGAGCCTGGGAGCTGGGAACTCCATCCAGGTGGCCCGTGTGGGTGGCAGGGACCCAGGTACTTGACCCTCACTGCTGCCTCCCAGGTGTGCATTAGCGGGAAGTTGGAACGGGAGGCACAGCCAGGTGTTGGAGTCACGCTGTCTGATATGGCACGTGGGCATCCGAGCGACATCGTCACCCCACGGCCAATCGCTTGTTCCTGGCTTGTTATTCTACTCTTCCATGGCAGGGAGCAGAGAGCGCTCTCTGGGGCCCCGCGGACCAGCGGGTGGTTCCGGGAACACGGGCTATGACCTGGCCAGGCACCGGTGGGGTCCCCGCCTGGGCTTGCGGTCAGACCATACCTATACTGCATCACCCTCGACGCCCCAAACATTAACCCTTGGCTGCCTGTCCCCATTCTTTAGGACCTGATCGTATCTGGCCAGATATCTGCATTTTGGGGACACACAGGTGCCCAGAGGGACCCCAGCGCAGGGCTGGAGATGCCGGCATCCCTGATTGGAGTGCCAGTTTGAGCCCCGGCCACTCTGCTTCGAATGCAGCTCCCCGCTAATGCACCTGGGAAAGCAGTGGAAGGTGGCCCAAGTGCTTGGGCCCCTGCACCCACGTGGGAGACCTGGATGGAGTTCCTGGCTCCTGACTTCCTCTTGGCCCAGCCCTGCCTGTTGTATGAGCATTTGGGGAGTGAACCAGAGGATGGATGATCTCTCTCTGTCTCTGTCTCTCTCTCTCTGTCCCCACCCCCATAACTCTGCCTTATCAAATACAAACTCTTTTAAAAATAGACATGTATTGGCTTGATGTGGGCCAGGCAAGGAGTTAGTGCCAGTAAAGGAGCTAAAAGCTAGAAAGTCTCTGTGCCGCAGCCCCACCCCCCCAAAAGCTCCTCCCCTTTCTACTCCGATTGGGCACACCTACTTTCCCATGATGCACCTGAGCCTCCAGCACACAGAAGATGATGCCATGATGAACACGCGTCAGCCGAGCTCCACACGGAACTACCACACAAGGACCTGGGCCTCTTCCGCTGCTGTCCCAGGTGCATTATCTGGGAGCTGGATCGGAAGTAGAGCAGCTGGGACTTGAACCAGCACCCATGTGGGATGCTGGCGCTGCAGGTGGAGGCTTAACCTGCTGCACCACAGCGCCAGCACTTCAACATGAGTCTTGGCAAGGACAAACATTCAGACCACGGCGTTCTGCTCCTGGCCCCCTAAAGCTCATGTCTTTCTCAGGTACAAAATGCATTCCTTCCACCCCCAGCCCCGGAGGTCTGAGCCCATTGAGGCATTGACTCAGAAGTTCAAAATCCACACTGGACTCAGTGATGAGTGATACCGGAGGCATCCTTGGACCAGGGACAAAGTCCCTCCAGCTGTGAGCCTGGGAGACCCAGTGAGTGATCTGCTTCCACATGCAAATGAAGGGGGCAGGTGCAGGATGGGCACGCCCACTCCCACAGCTCTGCTGGGCGTTGCCCCAATGGATTCTCTGGTTGCTTTGCCCCCGGCACTAGCCTCAGCAAGGGTCCCGGGCTGTCCAGGTCATCCTTTGAAGTCATGCCTTCACTGTGTTGCTGCTGCCACCCAGTGGGGCCACAAGGCTCCCTGCTCGGGCCCTCCTGAGCCGCAGCCAGTGCAGCCGAGGGGGAGGGCGATACGGGAGCGCAGTGGGCGGAGTGGCCCTGGATCATGAGTCACCCCGTGGATCACGGAGCGGAGTCTCTAATGGGAGAGGGAGCCTCAAACACTCAGAAACACCTTCAGCACCCTTCTGCCGCCATTGTGGGAGGAGCCCTGGTGTCTTTCCGTTCCATTCTCCCACATGGGTTGCAGGGGCTCCAGCCTTCCCAGGTGCATCAGCGGGAGCTGGATCGGGAGCGGAGCAGTCGGGACTCGAACCCAGCACTCTGACGTGGGATGTCAGTGTCCCGTGCAGTGGCTTAATCCACTGCCCCACAATGCTAGTCGTAAGAGCTTTGACACTGAACACTCACTCCGTGCTCCTGCTCCCTGCTAAGGTTGGGAATTGAACCATGTGGAAGCCACAGTGGACGAACTTCAGCCGAGGGCTACCCCAGGTTTCCTCAAACACTTTTAGGGACCGTGGCAATGGCCTGCCTGTGGGCCAGAGCTCCCAGGATCCTGAGGGGCAGGGGCAGGGGGCAACAGAGTAGAACACTCCACCCTCTACCAAGGACTTCCATGCCTGCCTTGTCCACTGGGAAGAGAATTGCTGATGGGACTGGTTCAAATCCTAGCTGCTCTGCTTCAGATCCAGCTGCCTGCTAATGCGCCTGGGAAAGCAGTGGAGGATGACCCAGGTCCTTGGGGCCCTGCACCCACGTGGGAGACCCGGAAGAAGCTCCTGGCTCCTGGCTTCAGCCTGGCTGTTGTGCGTAAGCATTTGGGGACTGAAACAGCAGACGGAAGATCTCTCTCTCTCTCTTACTTTCTCACTCCTTCTCCTTCTGTAGCTCTGCCTTTAAATACATTTTTTGATATATAAGTATTTATTTATTTGAAAGCCAGAGCATCAGAGACACAGAGAGAGCGAGAGAAAGAGAGATCTTCCATCGGCTGGTTCACTCCCCCCAAATCCCCAAATGGCCTCAATGACTGGAGCAGGGCCAGGAGGAAGCCAGGCGCGCAGAGTTCCATCCGGGTCTCCCACATGGGATGTCAGGGACCCAAGGACTTGAGCCGTGGTCTGTTGCCTTCCCAGGTGCACTAGCAGGAAGCAGCCAGATCAAATGTGGCCGGGACTCCAACCGGCACTCATGCGGGACACCGGCCTGGCAGGCAGCAGCTTAACCCCCTGCACAATGCTGGCCTCTCTTGGTGGCTTCGTCAGGAGAGACCGCTCCCTGTCCTTCTGCCCCCAGCCCTGCTGTGTGCTCCGCCCTCTGCATGTGCCCCACCCCCCACAACCCTCACAAGATGCCAGACCCAGGGGGAGGGGGCACAGACGCATTCAGACCACAGCAACCTCGCAGTGTCAGCAGCCACCCATCGGGGACCGCTGCCGGGACCGGCGTGGCGCCGCGGGGTGGGTGCAGCTGCTGCTTGCGAGGCCGCCGGCATGCCGTAGGAGCGCCGCCTGAGTGCCAGCGCTGTGCTTCCGATCCAGCTCCCTGCTGACGCCCCTGGAAAGGCAGCACGTGGTGACGCAAGTCTGGGGCCCCTGTCAGCCATATTGGAGACCAGGATGGAGGTCCAGGCCCTGCCGCTGCAGCCACTTTGGGGAGTGAACCAGAGGATCCAGAGGATGGAAGACATCTCTCTCTCTCTGCCTTTCAAATAAATATTTAAAAATGTAGAAGTAATTTATTTATTTGAGAGGTAGAGTTACAGACAGGAGAGAGAGAGACAGAGAGAGAGGTCTTCCATCTGCTGGTTCACTCCTGCAATGATTAGGGTTGGGCCAGGCTGAAGCCAAGAGCCAGGAGCTTCTTCCGGGTCTCCCACGTGCATCCAGGGGCCCAAGGAATCGGGCCATCTTCTGCTTTCCCAGGCCATAGCAGAGAGCTGGATCAGAAGAGGAGCAGCTGGGACTCGAGCCAGCGCCCATATGGGATGCTGGCACTGCAGGCCAGGGCTTTAACCCACTGTGCCACAGTGCCGGCCCCGACCACCTCTTTAATTCTCATCATATCTCATCTCAAACAGTCACAAAGGACACAGTGAGCACCCCTACCCCCATTCTAAAGAGGAGGGGGCCGAGAGTCAGAGCAGGACAGAGGGAGGCTAGGGCGGATCCCAGGTCCCCTGCTGGGCCAGCAGCTAAGGCCCCTTCGGGAAAGGCCGGGCCACTTCCGTGGATGTGACCTGCTGTTCATGCCTTTGGGGTGTCAGATGTCCGTGACCTTACCGCCTGCTGCGCACACCCTGGGAAAGACCCCTACCCCTTGGGCAAGTTGCTTCTAAAGGGCTGAGTGTGGCAGCTCGGAGATTGTCCCGCTGTGCTGAGGTCGGACCCACACTCTCCATCCTCCTGGTCCTCCTGGCTGGCTTTGATGTAACAAGTTCCATGTCAAGGAGACCCAGGTGGCCGGGGACGGAGGGTAGCCAATAGGGCAGTCGGGGCTGGCAGCCTGGGTCCAGCCACGTGCTGCCAGCAACCGTGTGAGTGTTGCAGGTGAGTCTGCAGGTGAATCCATAGCCCAGGCCCCAGCTTGACTGGCGCCCAGAGCAGCAGGTCCAGGGAGACAGGGTCCAGATTCCTGACCCATGGAGACAATGAGCTCATGCACGCGTGTGGTCTGAAGCCAACAAGTTGACACGGGAACACAGAACTACATGGGAAGTTCAGGGAGCTGGCGTTGGTGACAAGTAAACCTTTGGTTCATTTTCTTTCTTTTTAAAAAATCTTTTATTTATTTTGAGAGGCAGAGATACAGAGAGAGAGAGAGGGAGAGATGGAGAGAAAGGTCTTCCGTCCACTGGTTCACTCCCCTAGATGGCCACAATGGGCAGAACTGGGCTGATCTGAAACCAGGAGCCAGGAGCTTCTTTCAGGTCTCCCACGTGGGTGCAGGGGCCCTAGCTGTTGGGCCATCTTCCGCTGCTTTCCCAGGTGCATTAGCAGGGAGCTGGATCAGAAGAGGAGCAGCTGGGATTCAAACCGGAGCCCCTAGGGGATGCCGGCGCTGCGGGAGGAGGCTAAGCCTACTGTGCCACAGCGCCGGCCCCCTGGTTCATTTTCAAAGTAAGATGATTAGCTGTGAGTGGCCAGCTAGCTAGCAGAACTGCTGGGTTACAAGCCCGTGAAAGTTGTTAGGCACACAGCGGCCCAAAGAGCAGAAGCAAAGCCTGGTAGTACTCAGCCAGTGAGGACCGGGAGAGGGGCCAGTGGGCTAGGAAGTGAGGAGCTGTTGCAAGCCGCTCCAGCTGTGCTGGCCCACCCACCGGCTGCACTTGCAAGACTGTGAATGAAGCCTCCCTTTTGCTGCACTTCCTGGGTCAGTGGTGCTCTGAGGGGCCGGGCGAGGCTGTCTCTCCCTGCATTTAGCTTGGGAGCTAGAGCACGTGGGGCCCACACCAGAGTCCCGAGCTTCTGTTTCCAGCTTCCTGCTAACGCAGACCCTGGGAGGCTGCCGTGACAAGGCAAGTCTTGAGTTCCTGCCACCCACGTGGGAGACCTGGATTGAGCTCTCAGTTCCCAGCCCCAGCCCAGTCCTGGCTATTCGGGCATTTGGAGAGTGAACCAGTGGGTAGCACCTCTCTCTCTCTCTCTCTCTCTCTCCTCTCTCTCTCCTCTCTCTCTCCTCTCTCTCTCTCACACACACACACAGTCTCTCAAATAAATAGCTTTAAAAATTTATTTAAAAAATTGACAGAGAGAGAGGGAGAGACAGAGAGACAGATCTGAAAGCCACTGGTTCACTCCACAGATGGCTGCGATGACCAGGGCTGTGCCAGGTTGAACCAGGAGCCAGGAGCTTCTTCCAGGGCTCCCACGTGGGGGCAGGGGCCCAAGCACTTGAGCCCTCTTCTGCTGCTTTCCCAGGTGCCTTAGCAGGGAGCTGGACTGGAAGTGGAGCAGCCGGGATTCCAACCAGCACCCATATGGGATGCTGGCATCGCAGGCAGTGGCTTTACCTGCTATGCCACAGCACCGGCCCCAAATAAGTAGCTTAAAAAAAAAAAATCAGGCCTGGCGCCGTGGCTCAACAGGCTAATCCTCTGCCTAGCGGTGCCAGCACACCGGGTTCTAGTCCCAGTCGGGGTGCTGGATTCTGTCCCGGTTGCCCCTCTTTCAGTCCAGCTCTCTGCTGTGGCCCGGGAGTGCAGTGGAGGATGGCCCAAGTGCTTGGGCCCTGCACCCACATGGGAGACCAGGAGAAGCACCTGGCTCCTGGCTTCGGATCAGCGCAGCGCGCCAGCCACAGCGCGCCGGCCGTGGCGGCCATTGGAGGGTGAACCAACGGCAAAGGAAGACCTTTCTCTCTGTCTCTCTCTCTCACTGTCCACTCTGCCTGTCAAAAATAAAGAAAAAACAAACAAACAAAAAAATCAGGGGCCAGCGCCATGGTGCAGTGGGTTAATCCTCCGTCTGTGGCACCAGCATCCCATATGGGCTCCAGTTTGAATCCCGGCTGCTCCTCTTCCGCTCCAGCTCTCTGCTGTGGCCTGGGAAAGCAGTGGAAGATGGCCCAAGTCCTTGGGCCCCTGCACCCGTGTGGGAGCCCTGGAAGAAGTTCCTGGTTCCTGGCAGGGGACAGAAGACCTTTCTCTCTGTCTCTCCCTCTCACTGTCTTTACATCTGAAATAAATAAATTAAAAAAAATTTTTTTTAAAAGTTTTAAAAAAACAAACAAAAAGGGTGAATTAATTTTGATGGAAAACATTTTGAAATCCATGCAGGTGTTTTTTTTTTTTTTTTTTTTTTTTTTTTTAAACACTGTGCACTTCCCACAAACTCCGGGAAGACCCCGACACACCCTGCTCACTTTCCTTTGCAAGGCTTCTCCCGGGCGGTGGAACAGGTGAGGGTTCCCCCTTCCAAGGCCAGGGGGCAAGCCCCCCCCACCTTCCCTGCTTGTCCACCCCACTTTGCAAGCACAAGTCCAGGGCGGGAGAAGGAAGAATTAACGGTGAGAGTGATCATAACCCAGTGTGCTCAGTTCCACCCATGTCTCGGCCTGCAGCTTGCCATGAACAAAAATAGCTACCGCAGTGAGCAGTGCCTTGGGTCTCAGAAGAGGTGGGGGAGGGGAGGGGGCGGGAGCCGGATCGGTCCCAGACAAGGCATCGGCTCCAGGATGTTCCCACGCTACTCACTGCGCCTGTGAAAAATACCTTCAATACCAAAAATGACAAAGCGTGCAATGAAGCCTGTGCACCAGAGCCAAGAAAAATACTGCCGTGGCGCACACACAATGTATGGCCATGGGAGGGATCTCCGCTAAGGACGGGGTGGGGTGGGGGGACGTGCTGCTGTCCCCACAGGCCAGGCTGGCACCCTGGGGCGAGCGGCCCAGCACCTTCCGTGGGCAGCAGGTGCCACTGCCCCCGCAGGCTTATCCCAGGCCTCAGAATGCCCCCCCCCCCGTCCAATTCTAGCCTGCAAAGGGCTGTTTCTCTCCCTAGCAGGACCCTTGCCTGGAAAGGGGCTGTGTAGTCTCCAGGAACGCCCAGTGTGGGCAGAAGGGGATGTCTGTGGACCACCGGGTGTGGTTCTCCCATAAACCCCTCATGTGACTCCCCAGGGAATTCTGGGTGGAGACGCTGAGCCCATCTCTCAGATGGAAATGTTGAGGCTCCGGGAAGTTCATAGCCAGTCCGGGCAGCCTTGCATAGGGCAGGGGAAGTGGATCTGTGTTCTAGGGAGGGGGTGGGTGGGGCCTGCACCTGCCTAGCCAGCGCCCAGGGCAAAGTCCAATGCCAGTTCCCAGAGCGACTTGCACAACTTCCGCCAGGAGTGGAGGGGGGCTTTCACTTCCACAAGCCTGCCCCCAGCTTCAGGCTGGAGTGGAGATGAGGGTGCAGCTGGGAGTGCCCAGAGGTGACACTCCGGGTGGTCCGTCAGGCAGCCTGGTTGGCACCCACTCAGGGAGCAGGCAAGGCCACCCCACACATCCACCTGCTGCCAGCCAGGGTGGCACAGAGCCAACTACTTGAGGCATCACCACTGCCGCCCAGGGCCTGCACTGGCAGGGAGGGGGAGCCAGGCATCACACCCAGGCACTCTGATATGGGACGTGGATTCCTAATTTAAAACTTTTTGTTTAAAAATATAGATATATTTTAAAAGATTTATTTATTTATTTGAAGGCAGAGTTACAGAGAGGCAGAGGCAGAGAGTGAGACAGAGAGATCATCCATTCCCAGATGGCCGCAACAGCCAGAGCTACGCCCATCCGAAGCCAGGAGCCAGGAGCTTCTTCCAGGTCTCCCATGTGGGTGCAGGGCCCAAGGACTTGGGCCATCTTCCACTACTTTCCCAGACCACAGCAGAGAGCTGGATTGGAAGTGGAGCAGCTAGGACTCGAACTGGTGCCCATATGGGATGCCGGCACTGCAGGTGGCGGCTTTACCCGCTACATCACAGTGCCAGCCCCAAAAATATTTTTTTATTTCTTGAAAGGCACAGTTAGAGACAGAGATCTTCCATCCGCTGGTTCACTCCCCAAATGACCCCAACAGCCAGAGCTAGGCCAGACTGAAGCCAGGAACCAGGAGCTTCTTCCTGGTCTCCCACGTGAGTGGCAGGGGCCCAAGTATGAGTCATCCTCTGCTTATTTCTCAGGGGCATTAGCAGGGAGCTGGCTCCTGACTTTGGCCTGGTCCAACCCTGGCCATTGCAGCCATTTCAAGAGTGAACCAGTGGATGGAACAGATCTCTCTGTCTCTCCCTCTCTCTCTGTAACTCTGCCTTTCAAATAAATAAATCTTTAAAAGCGACCTGTTCCTATGTACAAGCAGTTTTTGACACCTCATTGTTCAAAAGTAAAATAGAATAAAACACTTTCTCTATAGAAAATGTGGAAACCAAAAGGAACATCTAAAAATTAAGGCGCTCTCCGGCCCCTTCCTTGGGCAGACAAGCAGGGGGGGAGGCGGTCAGGGCCGGCAGCCGACAGCTCCGGGCCCCAGGGGACCTCTTCATGTGGAGCCTGGCTGACCTCAATACGCAAATAAGTCACTGTGACAACGGCGCGCTGGAGCGTGGGACGGGACCAGCGCCAGGAGGGAAGGGAGGCTGGCGGGCGGGAGGGTCCCCAGGAGGCCCGGGCACTCGCAGGAGAAGCAGCTGTTCGCTCTGCATTTAAGGAATCTGTGCGTCACAAGACTAGCTCTGCCTCCCGCACAGGCTGCCCTGCCCTGGGCGGCCGGTGAGCCCGGATCCGGTTAGTGCACCTGCCTAGGCCCCGCCCACCCTCCGGCCACGCTCAGCGGGGCTGCGCTGGGCTCTGATTGGCCGGCTGCACCTCCCCGCCTCCCGGGAGAGCCAATCACGCGCGGACTCTGCGTCCTGGGATGTGGAGAATTCTGAGAAAAGCAGCGGGATTGGGGCACGGGGTGGAGTGGTGGAGCCGGAGCGCGAGGAATAGAGCAGAGAGAGACAGAGACGGAGACATAGACATTCCGTCTGCTGGTTCACTCCCTAAATGGCTGCAACAGCCAGGGCTGGGCCAGGCCAAAGCCAGGAGCCAGGAGCTTCTTCCGGGTCTCCCACGTGGGTGCAGGGGCCCAAGCGCTTGGGCCATCTTCCGCGGCTTTCCCAGGTGCACCAGCAGGGAGCTGGATCGGAAGTGGAGCAGTTGAAATGATGCCCAGTGTGCCAAGTGACAGCTTAGCCAGCTGTGCCACCATGCCGGCTCCTAGCTTTGTGATTTGAAACTGGACACAGTGATCTAGCCTATCCTCTTCTGAAAGGCGTGGGGCAGTTTCCAGTACCTGGAGATAACAGGTGACCAGACTGTGATGTGGGAATCTGCCACCCTCGAGCTCTGGTGGCTGTCACACCTGCTGGAGGTGACTTCTCACCCCTACTACAGTTAAATGCAGCTGTTACTGTGTGCTGCTGTTGCTTGAGATCTCATCGCTCTATTCCATTTTTTTTTTTTTTAGATTATTTTTGGGGTCCCCTCTGTAGCATAGCGGGTAAAGCTGCCACCTGCAGTGACAGCATTCCCATATGGACTCTGGTTCGAGTCCCGGCTGCTCCACTTCCAATCCAGCTCCCTGCTATGGCCTGGGAAAGCAGTGGAAGATGGCCCAAATGCTTGGGTTCCTGTGGCAACATGGGAGACCCGGAAGAAGCTTCTGGCCCCTGGCTTCGGATTGGTCCAGCTCCAGCCATTGGAGCCATTTGGGGGAGTGAACCAGTGGATGGAAGACCTCTCTCTCTCTCTCTCTCTTTCTCTTTCTCTCGTTCTTTCAAATAAATAAATCTTGAAAAAAAATGGAATAATGAACTTTTATTATACTCGCTCTGTTCTTTTTCCTTCAAAGCATTTTCTGTCCTACGAGGTTTGGGACAGAGGAAGAGAGAAGCGTCTTCCATCTGACAATGTCAGAAACACAGGACGACAGGGGCCCTCACCAGGGCTCCCTGGGTGACCCTCGGGGTGGGGACAGGGCTGTGACCCCCCGCTCCGCGGGCCCCCTTCGCCCACTGCCCAAGGCCTTGAGGACGGGAGACACTGCCCCCGTGTGGCCCTGCGGGGTGAAGTCAAACGGATGTTGCCATGACCCAGGGAGAAGAGTTTAGAAAGAAAGGCAAAGTTCTTCCACTGAACCCCGTTTGTGTTCCTGATGTTTTGTTTATGAGAAGAAAGGTCCCTGGACCCTCAGCCTGCGGAAGACGCAGCTCACAGCTGTGGGGTGGGGAGTCCCTCGCTCCCCCAGCTGGACCCCCACAACAGACCAAGGGTCGCTGAGGTCCGACAGCGTGGCCCGAGTCTTGCTCTTGCTGCCACTCTCTTTCTCTCATCTCCGCTTGTCTCTCCCCCAGCTTTCTGGCTCAGATTGTGTGTGTGTGTGTGTGTTACATATTCATTCATTTATTGGAAAGGCAGAGTTAGAGTGAGGCAGAGGCAGAGAGAGGAAAGGTCTTCCATCCAATGGTTCACTCCCCCAAATGGCTGCAATGGTTGGAGCTGAGCCGATCTGAAGCCAGGAGCCAGGAGCTTCATCTGGGTCCTCCCACAGGGGTGCAGGGGCCCAAAGACTTCTGGACCATTTTCTGCTGCTTTCCCAGGTGCATTAGCAGGGAGCTGGATCAGAAGCGGAGCAGCCAGGACTTGAAATGGCACCTGTATAGGATGCTGGTGCTGCAGGCGGCAGCTTTACCCACTACGCCACAGTGCTGGCCCCTTGTGTGTGCTTTTTCTGTGTGGTTCACTTCTTTAAAGTGTCCCACTCCAAAAAGCTGTAATTCTGGAATTTTTTTTTAATTACCAGTCACCTCTACTCCCCTCCACCTCCAGTCCCTGGCACTAATCTACCTCCTTGTCTCAGAAATCAGAATTTGGGGCTGCAGGTCGGTTGTGAGTGTTTGGCCGAATAGCTAAGCTATTGCCTGGGATGCTTGCATCCCCTATCAGGGTGCCTGCCAGCTCCACTTCCCAACCTGGGCAGCAGCAGGTGATGGCGGAAGTCACTGGGTCCCTGCCACCCACATGGGAGCTCCTGGTTTTGACCTGGCCCAGACCTGGCTGTTGGGGGCAGTTGGGGAGTAACATAGAAGATGGGAAATCTCTCTCTCTCTCTCTCTCTCTCTCTCTCTCTCTCTCTCTCTCTCTCTTCCCGTCTCTCCCTCTCCCTTTCAAATATCGTGAAAATAAATAAATAAGCAATGAAAAAGAAACCAGAATGGATTTTCCTCCTCCCCTACTCTCCCTGGAGCAGCTCTGGGGGCAGGGGAGCTAGGAACAGCTCCTAACTCAGCTTTCTGCCAGGGGGGTGATTTTGGGCTTCACTGGAGAAATATATTACATATATGTGTATAAATTATTTATTTCTTTGACAGCAGCGAGCTGGGGTCACAAGAAGTCACCAAGGGCAGGAGAGAGAGCGCTTTGTCCTCAGAACCCCACTCCCTCTGAGGCACAGGTTGTGCTGTGTAAGCTGGTCAGGGTGAATAAATACATTTATTCAAATAAATAAATCTTAAAAAATATGGGGTGTGGGGCTGGCCTGAAGCGCTGGCATCCTATGTGGGCACCAGTTTGAGACCCAGCTGCTCCACTTCCGATCCAGCTCTCTGCTGTGGCCTGGGAAAGCAGTAGAAGATGGCCCAAGTCCTTGTGCCCCTGCACCTGTATGGAAGACCCAGAAGAAGCTCTTGGCTCCTGGCTTCAGATCAGTGGTGCTCCAGCCGTTGCAGCTAACTGGGGACTGAACCAGCAGATGGAAGTGCTCTCTCGCTCACTCTCTCTCTCTCTCTTCCTCTTCCTCTCCTCTCTCTATGTAACTCTGACTTTCAAATAAATAAATAAATCTTTAAAAATATACATGAGGTATGCATCTGGCCTGACACTTAAGACATCCACATCTCATACAGGGGTGCCTGGATTTGAGTCCCAGCTCTGGCTTCTGGCTCCCAGCCATGCAGACCCTGGGCGGCAGCAGGCGATGGCTCAAGCGATTGGGTCCCTGTCATCCACACGGGAGGCCCGGATGGAGGTCCTGGCTCCGAGTTCCAGCCCCAGCCCCACCTCTGCCATCGCAGGCTTTTTTTGGGGACGGGGGAGGTGAACCAGAGGATGAGAGTGCCCCCCCCCCCCCGCTTCTCAAATAACCATTGTGGTGAAACACACTGACCAGAACCGAAGCGTTTGAATGCACAGCTCAGCAGTATTCACAGCGCTGCACGGCTCTCACCACCAGCTGCCTGCAGAACATCTCTTCCTCCAAGGGGGCTCCCCGCATCGGCGCCCACACTCGCCCCTGCGCTCCAGCCCCAGCCAACTGCCATTCTGCCCTGTGGACGTGACAACTCCGGGTACCCCACAGGAGTGGGTCGTGGCGGATTTGTCTTGGTTATGGCATGAACCATCACGTCCTCACAGCTCATCCCGGGGGGCCGGCACTGTGGTGTAGTGGGCAAACCGGCCACCTGCGGTGGCGGCATCCCATAGGGGTGCTGGTTCGAGTCCTGGCTGCTCCACTTCCAATCCAGCTCCCTACTGGTGTGCCCAGGAGGGCAGTGGAGGATGGCCCAAGTCCTTGGGCCCTGCACCCACTTGGGAGACCTGGAAGAAGCTCCTGGCTCCGGGCTTCAGATAGGCCCAGCTCTGGCCGTTGCAGCCATTTGGGGAGTGAACCAAACCTCTCTCTCTCTCTCTCTCTCTCTCTCTCTCTCTCTTTGTAACTTTGCCTTTCAAATAAATAAATAAATCTTAACAAAAAAACCGCAACACTGCAAAGTTATCATCCTCCCTGGGGGAGTCAGGGCCCCCTGCGCCGCCGCTCTCTTTCCACTAGAGGGCAGCACAGCCCCGGGTCTCACGTCGCCCATTCAAGGGCAGACTGCGAACCCAGCGCCTCCGCTACTGGGGGAGTGCACCTGCTCCCCGGGGCGTCGCCGGCTCTCGCGGCTGCGTGGGAGGCACGGAGAGGAACAGTTCTGGGGGAAGCTGGCGAATGGAAGCGGTGGTTTATGTGGCCCGGAACCCCAGCAATGAGACGGGGCAAGGTAGCGGCCGCGGCCTCCCTCGGCCGGGGCAGGGCAGGGGGAGGAGCCGAGAGCCCCTTCCGCGCCCTGTCGGAGACTCCTTCTCCTCTCCACCTCCTCCACCTTCCCCTGGGAAGCTCTGGGGGGAGGGGCGCTAGGAGGAGCTCCAAACTCAGCCTTCTGCCAGGGGGTAACTTTTGGGTTGAGAGACGGAGTGAGACGGAGAGCCCTCATCCACTGGTTCTCTCCTCCCCAGTGTCCACATAGCTGGGAGCCGGCCCAGGCCAAAGTCCAGAGCCCAAAACTCGGTCCGAGACGGAGAGCCCTCATCCACTGGTTCTCTCCTCCCCAGTGTCCACATAGCTGGGAGCCGGCCCAGGCCAAAGTCCAGAGCCCAAAACTCGGTCCGGGTCTCCCATGGGTGGCAGGGGCTCAGTTACTCCAGCCGTCACCTGCTGCCTTCCAATTTCTGCACTGGCAGGAAGGCGGAATCAGGGAAAAAAAAAAAAAAAGGAGCTGGCGTTGTGGCGCAATGGGTTAAGCCCATCTCTGGTGATCTGGCATCTCAAGTGGGTGCAGGTTCGAGTCCAATCCAGCTCCCTGCTAATGCGCCTGGGAAAGCAGTGGAGGACGGCCCAAGTCCTTGGGCCCCTGCACCCACTTGGGAGACCCGGAAGAAGCTCCTGGCTCCTGGCTTCAGATTGGCCCAGCTCCGGCTGTTGCTGCCATTTGGGGAGTGAACCAGTGGATGGAAGATCTCTCTCTGTCTCTCCCTCTCTCTCTCTCTGCAACTCTGCCTCTCAAGTAAATAAATAAATCTTTACAGAAAAAAAAGGGGGGGGGGAAAGCTGCCTTGCACAGCTGTAGTTGAACATGAGCTATTATGTAGAACAAATGCGCCATTGTATCCTATATGCATATGCAATTATAATCTGCCGACTAAAAGTAATATTAGTTGGCAGCAGACATTGAGCCTGCGGGGAAAGCACCAATTTCGCCCAGTGGAGTACCTGGTTCCATCCCAAACCCTGGCAAAGGGATCTTCAAACCTTACTGCATTCCTGGCAGCACTTACTCGCGCCGGCCACGAGGGGGCAGCAAGGTCCTCCCACAGAGGAGGAAGGCGCCCCAGGTCGGGCAGACCTAGGGTGGAATCGTAGCGGTAAGAGGGAAGGGCACCCTGACCCGGCCCCAGGTCCTGCTCAGGAAAAACAGCCAAAACATCGTCACATTCAGAGCGGCGGGAAGTACGGAGCCGGGATCGCCGGGGGCTGCAGGCACAAAGTTTAGGTCTGGGATGGTGACGGCCAGATGACCACCTCTGGGGTCATCTGGTCATGTCCCGGAGCAAACGGCCGTGGGGTTCCTGTAGTCAGGAAGAAATCAGGCATGAGACAGAGCGCGAAGTAAGAAGGCTTTATTAGGGACAGGGCATCTGTTAGAACGGAAGGGACAGAGAGAGCGCGCCCAGTCACTCGGACCGGCGGGGGCGAGGTTACAGGGCCGAGTGGAGAGAACGCACCTGGGCAGGCCAGGTGGACGCTCAGCAGCGCAGAGAGCTGAGCACAAAGTCCTTGTTCAGACTCCTGGCTTTTAAGGGCGTCTCTACCCACTCCCCCTCTCCTCCAGGACAGAGGACGGGGAGCCCTGGCGGAAGGGTTGGGTGGGTGAAAATTAGCCAATTCCTCCCCAGACTTGCTGGCACCAGGCAGAGCAGAGGGACTTCCCTTAGGGCATCCGTGAAGGTTTTGTTGCCCCATGTTAGCAGGTCAGGCAACCCACTTGGTCCTGAGGAGAGAGAAGTCTCGGGGGTGCTTTCCCCGGAGGGAGGGCTGGGACCCCCTGGAAGGTTACCAGGGTCTGAGCAGGACTTGGCAGTGCAAAACACTGGGCTTGTGTGGCGCTTCCACAGTAGGTGCTGGTCTTCAGGCCCTCTCGCACACACATAGGCTAATTGCTAACTTCCTGCCTAACAGTCACAGGGGCCCAAGGACGTGGGCCATCCTCTGCTGCTCTCCCAGGTGCATTAGCAGGGAGCTGGATCAGAAGTGGAGCAGCCGGGACTCAAACTGGTGCCCATATGGGATGTGGGTGCTGCAGGTGGCGGTTTTACCCGCTATGCCACAGCACCGGCCCAAGGCAGACCAATTTTTAAGTGGATAACTTAGTGTGGCTTGCAAATGATGTTGTAGATCTCCGAGTGGCCCTTGGAAGAAGAAAGTTTCTCCATCCATGGTGTGCAGAAAACCAGCAGTGAGCAAACAACAGGAGGGCGGGGCCTACAAGCTGGGGGGTCAGGGGGCTTTGGGACGGGGAGCCCCCTTTCTGAAAATGCAGCCCTGGCCAAGAAGAGGAAATAGGGGTGGTAGGAGTGGGAGTGGGTGTGATTCCCTGTCTGTGCTAAACTGACAGCCAGGGGCTGGCGTGGTGGTGCAGTGCTTTTAGCTGCCACTGTCGACACTGGCCTCCCAGATCGGAGCACGGGTTCGAATCCCGGCTGCTCCGTTTCCTATTCAGCTCCCTGCTCATGCTCCTGGGAAGGCAGTGGAGGATGGCCCGAGTGCTTGGGCCCTGCTTGCGGACAGAGATGGGAACAGAGGTTATGCAGAAGGGACGTGGAAGTGGATAGCAGGTCACGGCTGCCCGTTCAGGACCCAGGGAGCAGTGCGTGTGTGCAGCAGGGCCCCGTGCACTCCGACTGGAGCCCTACGCACCCGGCACACACACCAGGAAGTCCTCAGGAGCAGGGGACCAGCTGGTGGCATCCTGGCCAGGCACCTGCATGGCCCAAGTGCCGTTACCGTGGCTGTTGGGGTGGCTCTGGGGTGCTCCGAGCACCAGCTGCTGCCCCACTCAGCCGCCGGCTGTACTCCAGCAGCTCCTCAGCCAAAGTCACTATCCTACCTCCTGTGTGTCACTTCTCTGCCAGCCGTGGCAATCAGGAATGGCGCCCACCTCTGCCGCTCTGCAGGGGAACTTGAAGGTAACCAACTGGGGTGGTGGGGAGGCGTTGGTTGGCAGCTGGGTGGTGACTCTCTTGGGAAGGGCTCCTCACTCCCCATGGATCCAGCCTTAACTCCTCCCCCACCACCACCCTGTCTGAACTTGACCTGACCCTGAGATCCCCACCCCCTACCTGTTTAACTACCACCATGAGCATGGAAACATTTCAGGTCCTCCAGAGGATAACTCTTGGACCCAACACCTACACCGGCTGCTGTCCCTGTCTCTGTTGTGGGATCAGGCCGTGTAATAAATTCTTCCCTTGCGATCACATGTAGCCAGGACAGCCCTCCGTCCCACCCCGTGCTCAGGCCTCCCGTGCACCAACCCCCCACGCCACAGACCCCCCCCCCCAAACAAGCGAGGACAAGCGACCAGACTGGGAAACGCCCCAGCAGACAGCCCACTGGAGCGACCGTGAGGCTGTCCTCCTGCCGACACCCACGCTGGCTTCAGGGCCACTCCACACAGCTGGGGACATGAAAGGAAGGCTAAGAGTGTCCCCACGGGAGCCACAGGCGGAGGCCAGGCCTGCCCCCGGGCAGAGCGGGAACAAGCACATGAAATAAGAATGGCATTGAACTTGACAGAGATTTCGGTGATTAAAAAGGCAGCTGGAACAATAAGGGGAAAGCCAGAACCAGGGGTGCAGGAGTAATCTCTGTGGGGCTCTTAACCCACAGCTTTCCTGAAGGGAAAACGAAATGCAAGAAAAACAAACTTGCTTTCTCGGTGGCAACAATGTAAGCATCTCGGCTCTCATGCCTGCGGTGTTAGTGGCCTCCAGAGGTTCTGTGTGGAAAAGATTAGACTTCCCTTGGGAATTAGGCTAGGGGAGGGGAGCTAACTCAGTCTGTCTCTCTCTGTCTCTCTGTCTCTCTCTCTCTCGTGACAGCGGGTTCCAGGCCGCCTCCACTCAAGGGGGAAAGGCTTGGAGATTATCTCTGAATTCCAGAGAGACATAACAGGAATAGCTTCAAGAAGGGCCTTCCTCTGCAACCATCAAGAACGCGCCTTCTGCCTGGCCCAAAATCATAGCAAAAAAAAAAAAAAGGCGCCCCACATGTTCCCTCCCAAGCTGCCTCTTGTTGGCCGCACATCTTACAGATCCACCAGCTGGGCGGGTGGGACAAACCCAGGTTCTTTTTTTTGTTGTTTTTTAATTATTATTATTCCTGATTAGTCATTGTGTGTGAGAGATGTTTTGCGCTAAAATAATACACAAGAATTTCCCCCTAGAGAAAATACGCACGTTCGTTTGTTGGACTCATTTAACACAGCTTCCACCAAGCGAAGGGACCTTCGGAGCCAGGGGCCGCGCTTCTCAGCTGGGAAGAATGGCTGCCCCAGCTGGATTAGCCAGAATGCATAGCCTCAGAGACCCAAGCAGGTGGACAGCGCACCACTGGACCCAGTGGCTGTGTTGTGTTGATGTAAATCAAGGTAATTTACATTTTTGAGAGGCATGGTGACAGAGAGAGAGAGAGAGAGAGAGAGAGACAGGGAGAGAGGGAGAGGGAGAGAGGGAGAGAGGGAGAGAGGGAGGGAGAGGCAGTTCACCCACTCCCCAAAGGCCTGAGCTGCAGTCTGGGAACCCAATCCAGGCTCGCACGTGGGTGGCAGGGACCTAAGTACTTGCGCCATCGCCTGCTGCCTCCCAGGAGGGTCAGATGCATTACTAGCCAGAAGCTGGAACCCGGAGCAGAGCTGGGCAGTGGACCCAGGCTCTCTGACACGGGATGCAGGTACATCTAGCGCCCCACAAAATGTCCAACCCAACACTGACTTCTTAAATCAACGCAACTGTTCTCTCTTCGGAACACAAGATTGGGCTGTGGCCAAGGGCGCCGGGAAGCCGAGGGCAAGTGGCATTTCAATCAAGGACGTACCATTTACGACCGGATACCGGGTTCCTAGCCGCCACGGCCTGCCAACGTGAGTCGCTCTTTGGAGAGTTTCACATTAACAGTGACAGTGACAGATGGCGACCGGAGTTAATAAGTGACTCACACGCTCATATTGGGAAAAAGAAGTGTGGAGTGGGATAGATGTGTTACTTTCCTGTAGCCACAATAACAAAGACCATGGTTTTTTTTTTTTTTTAATTTATTTTTATTTTTTTAAAAGGCAGAATTAGGAGCTGGCGTTGTGGCGCAGTGGGTTAACGCCCTGGCCTGCAGCGCCGGCATCCCATGTGGGCGCCGGTTCTAGTTCTGGCTGCTCCTCTTCCCATCCAGCTCTCTGCTATGGCCTGGGAAAACAGTAGAAGATGGCCCAAGTCCTTGGGCCCCTGCACCCACGTGGGAGACCCAGAAGAAGCTCCTGGCTCCTGGCTTTGGATCAGTGCAGCTCCAGCCATTGCAGCCAATTGGGGAGTGAGCCATAGGATGGAAGACCTCTCTCTCTCTGTCTCTACCTCTCTCTGTAACTTTTATCTTTCAAATAAATAAAAATAAATCTTTTTTTTTAAAGAAAGGCAGAATTAGAGAGAGAGAGAGAGAGAGAGAGATAGAAATAGATAGATCTTCCATCCTCTGGTTCACTCCCCAAATGGCCTCAACTGCTGGGGCTGGGCCAGGCCAAAGCCAGGAGCTTCCTCCAGGTCTCCCACGTGGGTGCAGGGGCCCACGCACTTGGGTCATCTTCTGCTGCTTTCCCAGGCACATTAGCAAGGAGCTGGATGGGAAGTAGAGCAGCCGAGACTTGAACCAGCGCCCACGCGGGTAGCTGCTTAACTCACTACACCACAATGCTGGCTGCAGGCACCTTCCTTTTTCTCCCAATTCTTGAGGGTGGAAGACCCCAAGGATGGTGGGCTCCTCCCGAGTCCTCTGTGAGAGGCATCCATGGATTCTGTCCTGTCCCTGTGTCCCTCTGTGTGTGTCTGGGTGCCACACCCCTCTTCACCCTAAGACACCAGCTGTGCTGGCTCAGGGCCCACCCTCAGGACCTCATCTTAAAGGAATCACCTGTTTAAAGATCACATCTCTTGGAGCAGGTGCTATGGCACAGTGGGCTAAGCTTCTGCCTGCAGTACCGGCATCCAATATGGGCACCAGTTAAAGTCCCGGCTGCTCCACTTCTGATCCAGCTCTCTGCTATGGCCTGGGAAAGCAGTGGATGATGGCCCTGTTGGACCTCTCAGTTGCAGAGATGCCCACTTGCTCGGGAGGACGCCCAAAGATCCAGACTCCAGACCAGTTGATGCAAAAAGCACGAGGTTTTTATTGAACGTTTGCGCAAATGGGACCCCACCTCAGGCAGTGAGGAGCCCTGAGCGGCAGTTTCACACAGGTTATATAGGCAACGAATTAGCATATTCCTAATGCGCATGCGTAGGATTGGTCAGTTCAGAGGGACCATTAGCATATGGGAGAATGCTGGCGAAGAATGCTGGTGGAGAGTGCTGGTGGAAAATGCAGAGGTGGCACGGGATTGGCTGGTTCGGAGGGACAATTAGCATACCGGAGAATGCTGAGGGAGAGTGCTGAGGTGTTACAGGATTGGCCGGTCGCAGTGACATCATAAGTGCGCGCCTAGAGACTCTCCGGAGGGGAGGGGCAGCTCTGCTCTGGGCGTGCCCAGAGGTTTCCCGGAGGGGAGGGGCAGCTCTGCTCTGGGCGTGCCTAGAGGTTCTCTGAAGGGGATTGACTTTTCCTTCCCAGAGAACGTCCTGCCCGCTGGACTCTGGGGAACATCTGACCTCTTAAGAAGCCCCTGATATTTGCCCAGGCCTAGTTCCTTGTCCCTCCCCCCATAAGGGTCCTTCAGCCCAAGTCCTGGAAGACTGTGGGAGACCTGGAAGAAGCTCCTGACTCCTGGCTTCAGATCGGCCCAGCTCTGGCTGTTGCTGCAATTTGAGGAGTGAACCAGCGGATGGAAGACCTCTCTCTGCCTCTGCCTTTCAAATACATAAATAGATCTTTTTAAAAAATCACATCTCCAAATTCACCGTGTCTGTGCTTCCACACAGGAATTTTCAAATATCCATTTTGGGGGCTGGTTTTGTGGCGTAGTGAGTAAAGCCACTGTCTCTGACACCAGCGTTCCTTATGGGCACTGGTTCGAGTCCCGGCTGCTCCACTTTGGACCCACTCTCTGCTAATGGCCTGGGAAAAGCAGCAGAAGATGACCCAAGTGCTTGAGGCCCTGCCACCCACGTGGGAGACCCAGATGAAGCTTCTGGTTCCTGGCTTTGGCCTGGCCCAGCCCCAGCAATTGCAGCCATTTGGGGAGTGAACCAGTGGATGGAAGAGCTCTCTCTCTCTTTCTCCTCTCTCTTTTTAAAAGTAAAAAATAATTTTATTGATTTATTTGAGAGGCAGAATTACAGACACAGAGGGAGAGAGAGATCTTCCACCCAATGGTTCACTCCCCAGATGGCCACAATGGCCAGACCTGGGCCGATCTGAAGCCAGGATCTGGGAGCTTCTTCTGGGTCTCCCGTACAGGTGCAGGGGCCTAAGGACTTGGGCCGTCCTCCACTGCTTTCCCAGGCCACAGCGGAGAGCTGGATCAAAAGTGGAGCAGCTGGGACTTGAACCAGCGCCCATACGGGATGCCAGCACCACAGGCAGAGGCCTAGCCCACTACACCACAGCACCAGCCCCGATAAATCTTTTTTTTTTTTAAAGTTAATATTCATAATATGCGGAGAACTCATAGAACTCAACAATAACAACCCAAATCAAAAACGTGCAGAGAGGAGTGAGTGTTTAGTCAAGAGGTCAGCGCGCTTCAGCCCTCATCCCTGGACCTGGAGTTAAGTCCCCAGCCCCAGCTGTGACCTCCTGCTGGTGCAGACCCTGGGGCAGCAATGAAGGCCAAGTCCCTGCCACCCACCACCCACGTGGAGACCTGAATGGATTTCACAGCCAATTTCAGGGGGGGGACAGAAACGAGTGTCTTCCCACCCAGGACGCTGCGGCTCCTGGACTCTGAGCCTCTGAGGCCCACAGGTATGACTGGTTCAGTCCCACTCACTGTCCCCAGGAATGGACTATATCACTGTCCTCAGGAGCTGGCCACATCTCTGCCCTGGACACTCTCCCATGAGCCACTGAGGCGCATTCTGTGCAGGGCTAACACAACCACCCCAGTGAGGCCGGGATGTGCTGCCCCCCCCCCCCCCACGGCCCCAGCAGGGCTGCTGGCTGCCAGCCCTTTCACGCATCCTCCCAGACACAGGCTAGGTTCCCACTCCCCAGGACTCAGATGCCTCAGTTTGTGGCTTCCTTCCCTCAGGTGTGACTTCCTCAGAGAGACTCTTGCCTCCCCCCCCCCCCAGCCTGAACACAGCCCCTCCATTGCCCTTGGCAAATGTTAGGGTAGCACGCATAAGCTGTCCCCAGCTAGGCCCCTTGGTGCTGGATATCAGGTCCCTGGTGGAAATCACTATTTGCTGAACGTTGTCTCAAAAGAGGGAGTGGGGTGGGCGGTGCAGACTCACCCGGGGTCACTGGATAAAATCCACGGTGCTGGTGGGATGGGTCGGATCGGGGGCACTGGCCTGGAGTCAGGGTCAGGGGATGGCAGCTTCTAGGAGTGGGCTGCTCAACAAAGCCACGTGGTGTCGGGGGGGGGGGGGGCAGGGCGGGGGCGGTGCATTTGAAGGTCAGCTGTGAAGGTCAACCAGCTGGGAGGGAGCTGAGAACAGTCCAGCTGGGGGGGGATGGGAGATACCATCTGGACAGAGGGAGTTGGGGGACAGCCCAGCCCGGCTTCTCTGGAAAGCCTCCCCCACCCCAACAAGTGCTGCCGGGCAGCAAGCAGGCTGCACGCCCGGCTCTGGCGGGAAACATCTGGCGTGACTTCACTCGACTGTCACACGGGGGATGGGGGGTGGGGGCAGGACACACGGTGCATCCTGTGCCCAACCCCTGCGAAAGCAAACGCAGCAGGGGCTCCCGGAGGGGAACTGCACACCTGCCTCACAGACCCCGCCATGGCTTGTGCCCGGCCCCCCCTCTAGGGAAGTGCCTCTGATGGCGGCCGGCAGGGGGGCTCACTGTGCGGGCAGGGGTGTGGACAGACTCCGAGCTGCCGGGGTGATCGGGTGATCGGGTGATCTGGTGATGGTAACCTGGTGAGAGGCAGGAGGATTGGTGGGAAGTGCCGCTGCTGGCGGCCGGCAGGGGGGCTCACTGTGCGGGCAGGGGTGTGGACAGACTGGCGTTGCCCGGGTGATCGGGTGATCGGGTGATCGGGTGATCGGGGTGATCGGGTGCTCGGGTGATCGGGTGATCGGGTGGTCGGGTGGTCGGGTGGTCGGGTGATCGGGGTGATCGGGTGGTCGGGTGATCGGGTGGTGGTAACCTGGTGAGAGGCAGGAGGATTGGTATTGGTGCAGGATTGCCAGATGCAGCTTCCTGGATGCCTGCTTCTCCATAGATGTGATTTCCTGAAATTCCAACGTTTGCAACAAAATGAACGCAACAGCAGGTCTCAGGCTAATTGAAATAAGCTGGCTCCTGTAAGACAGGCGCCCCACGTTGTCTCTCACCTGTGGTAGTTGATCCAGCGAGAGAGGGTAAAACTCTCGTGGAAGTCATAACATCGGGTATGTTGTCGTAAGTAGTGCTTCAACTATCTCGTACTACATAAACGAAAATATATTCTTATTTCATATGTTAAAAAAAAAAAGAGAAAATGGGGCTGACATTATGGCACAGTGGGTTAAGACGTAGCCTCTGATGCCAGCATCCCAGTGGGTGCTTGTTTGGGTCCTGGCTGCTCTGCTTCTGAGCCAGCTCCCTGTTAATGCGCCTGGGAAGGCAGTGGAGGATGGCCAAGTGCTTGGGCCCCTGCACGCACATGGGAGACCCGGAAGAAGCTCCTGGCTCGTGGCCTCAGCCTGCCATGAGCTGGCTGTTGTGGCCGTTTGGAGAGTGAACCAGAATATGAGATTTCTCTCTCTGCTTCTTGAATAAGTAAATAAGTCTGTACCTGAAAGATGCAGGTATCTAAGAAGCCTCAGGCCAGCAGCCGCAGGAGCAGAAGGGACAGCCCAGGATGGGCTCAGCAGTGGCTTCTGGAAAGGGCCTGGGTGGTAAACAGGTCCCCCTCTGTGGGCTTCCCCGTCTCTCTCTGTCTCATAGCCGCTGAACTCTGCCAAAGCGATCCCATACACTACGGAAACACGCGGCGCAACTCTGCCCATAAAGCCCTTTTAATGAGCGTCCGCAACTGGAATTTCACATCCTTTTCATGGGTCGTGAAATCTTCTCCCCCTCCCCCCCCAGCCCCTATAACCAAGGAACAATGTGATGACCAGTCTGAGCTCCAGGCACCAGAGTTCAGGCAGGTGGAGGTGGGATCCATACCCGCTCTGTGCCCATGGTGGAGGTGGCCCCTGCCTGTCCCTCACCACATACCCGGGGGTCATCGGAGGGCAGTATGTGAACTCCTGCTGCCATCAGCAGCAAAAAAAAGCAGGGTGGAGCAGCACAGAGCAAGTGGGGTCAGAGGTCAGAGTTCACACCACAGCCGCGCCCCCCCCCCCCCCTGCTAACACCGGCGTTGCTCAGGGGAGTGGCGGCTCTGGCTTTGGACGTTCCCCCAGATCCACAGCAGCTTGTGCGGCTTCACCCGGAGAACAGGTGCTCTAGCAATTGAATCCAGGAGTGGGAAGAGGCGAGTCACTTGAAGCTACTCGAAGCCACATCTCTGGAATCCACGAGGACACAGATGCAGACCCGCTCCCTGCCCTGGTGACACGGCTGAGGGACACACCCAGGCTGGGGTAGTCCAGAGCCTGAACCCCAAGCCTCGGGGTGGCCCTCCTGCTGTGCTAGCGCGGGGCTGGCTCCTGCCTGCTCCCTGCACCTGGCTCTGTGCCTGTCTTCTGCCTCTCCACCATCTGCATGGACAGGTGCTAGGGCTGCGATCTTTGAATGGCGAAAAATGTCCCAGAGGCCCCTGCGTTAAAGACTCTGTCCCCTAGAGCCGGCGCTGTGGTGTAGTGGTAAAACCACCACCTGCAGTGCTGGCATCCTATATGGGCGCCGGTTCGAGTCCTGGCTGCTCCACTTCTGATCCAGCTCCCTGCTATGGCCTGGGAGAGCAGTAGAAGATGGCCCAAGTCCTTGGGCCCCTGCACCCACATAGGAGACCTGGAAGAAGCTCCTGGTTCCTGGCTTCAGATCAGCACAGCTCCTGCCACTGCAGCCAATTGGGGGGTGAACCAGTGCATGGAAGACCTCTCTCTCTCTCTCTCTCTCTCTGCCTCTCCTTCTCTGTGTAACTCTGACTTTCAAATAAATGAATAAAAATCTTAGAAAAGACTCTGTCCTCCAAAGCCTTAGATGCAGGGTGCTAGGAGAGCAGAGGGGAGGGTGGAGGGTGGGCCATTTGGTCCAGGAGTGAAGATGCTGGCCGAGAACCCCCACGTCAGAGTGCCTGACCTCAGTTCCTCACCTCCCAGCTCTGCTCCTGCTCCCGCTTCCTGGGAAGGCAGCCGTGATGACTCAAGAAGCCGGGTTCCTGTCACTTACATGGAAGAGCTCCCTGGCCCAGATCCAGTTCCTGCAGGCATGTGGGGAATAAACCAGCAGATGGAACGCTTTCTCTCTGCCTCTCAGCCTCCCCCGCCCCGCGCCTGGCCTCAGAGGGCCACTCCCTTCACCTCTGCCACACGCCAAGGGCCTGTGTGAGGTTGACCAGTTGCTCGATGCATCTCCTGGCTCAGCACAGGACAAAAATGTTTCGAGACGGCCGGAAACCAATGCATGTCCGCTGTGATGACCAGGCAGACCAGTGATGTCCCCAAGATCCCTTTCCTTTGGAACAGAAATAGCTGTCTTCAGACGGGGCTCCATCCTGGGTTGGGTGATGGGAGACTGCTGGCCCGGGCACCCCCATCGGGAGGAACCCAGCCTGGCCCCTGGCCCCTGGGCACCAGCACAGATGGCAGCTGGGGAAGCAGCTCACTTCTCGGCTCCTGAGAAAACGATGGGAATGGGGGCTTGGTGTTTCATGGACACAGAGCTGCAGGTATGCATGGTGGAAACTTCTGGAACTGGATGGTGCTGATGGCTGCCCCGTGTCCTGACATGTACATGTAAATTGGTGACAGCGGCAAATGTCACGTGATGTGTGTCTCACCACAAGTGTTTTTTTTCTTTTAAAAGATTTATTTATTTATTTGAGAGGCAGAGTTACAGACAGAGAGAGGGAGAAACAGAGAGAGAGGTCTTCCATCTGCTGGTTCACCCCCCAAATGGCTGCAATGGCTGCAGCTGGGCCAGGTGGAAGCCAGGAGCCAGGAGCTTCTTCTGGGTCTCCTATGTGGGTGCAGGGGCCCAAGGTCTGAGCCATCTTCCGCTGCTTCCCCAGACCATCAGCAGAGAGCTGGATCACTCCTTGCTAATGCAGAGTGTAACGGGTGATGGCCCAAGGACTCAGGTCCCTGCCACCCTATGGGAGACCTGGATTGAGTTGCTGGCTCCTGGCTCTGCCTAGCCCAGCACCGGCTGTTGCAGGTATTTGGGGAGTGAATCAGTGGATGGGAATTCTCTAGGTCTCTCAAAATAAAAGAGAATAAGAGGAGGAGGGGGGAGGGGGAGGAGGCGGAGGGGGGAGGAGGAGCAGGAGGGGGAGGGGGAGGTTAAGTACCTGGGGTGGGGGCAGAGCAGTGTTCCCAGCACTTCCAAAGTCACATTTCTTTTTTCACTTCCTAAACCAGGAAACACGGGGCTTGGTGGCTTGGCGTTTGTTCGATTCTGTTCTTATCAGCACTTCCAAAGAAGCGAAAACAGGCAATCAGAGTTCTCACAGCCACCGGCCAAGGCCGGCAAGAGATTACACAGCCCCTCGGGTACCCGCCAAAGCCTCCTGACCCACTTCCTGCGCGCAGAGCCTTGGGGGAGTGGGGACCGCCAACCCCTCGCCCACCAGTCTGCACCAGAACTCAGAGCCTGTAGGCGTGGCCTGGGAGGGGGCGGGGCAGGGCTCGCCCCCACTCACTTCCGGTCAGACGGCCACGCCCCTCATGCTCCTGAGAGGCAGGTGCCTCCCAGGCTGGCTCATTGCACTTCCAAGGACTGTGGGCCAGAGACGGACTCACCAGGCGGTGGTGCTGCCTGGGTGGGCTTCTCCTCAGGTATGTGTGCTGCTCCCCAGGCCCTGGCCCCAGTGCCCAGGCCCCTGTGCATAATAGGGTCTAGTCTTCCTGCCCCAGCTCTCTCACACCAGCCAGGTTAGCTGCTTTGAGTCTGCAGCCCTCGGGACAGAACCATTCCAAGGTAGAAGGCAGGAGGCGGTATCGTAGCCCAGAAGGTTAAGCTGCCGCCTGTGATGCCGGCATCCCATATCAGAGCACATGTTCCCAGGTAGAGGGAGAGAGATTGTCCAGCCACTGGTTCACTCCCCAAGCGGCCGCAGGAGCTGGGGCTGCTCCAGGCCAAAGCCAGGAGCCAGGAGCTTCTTCCAGGTCTCCTATGTGGGTGCAGGGACCCAAGCACTTGGGCCATCTTCCGATGCTTTTCCAGGCCATCAGCAGGGAGCTGGGTCCCAAGTGGAGCAGCTGGGAAAATAATTCTCTTGCTTTGAGAATCCAGGTTTGTGCCCTGAAACCCTCAGAATACCCCGTGCCGGCTCCACCACCCACTGCAGCCCCAGGAACTCAGTTCTCTGCAGGAGAGACCCTGCTGACTGAGCGGGAGCTTCCTTACCCCCAACGCAACTGCCAGAGCACCGAGCCCTCCCCTGCACCGACTGCGCCCTTAGCAATCTGCTGAGTTAAGTCCAGGAACAAAGACACCTGCCGCCAGGGATAACCATTTCAGAGGGCAAGCTAAGAAGCCCTGCTTGGAGCAAACAGGGTAAATAAACAGTCTTTACATAAATATATAGTCTGCGGATAGCTAAATTTAATCTTCGCTAGCACAAGGCACATCGGAAGGTCACACAGCAATGATATCGAGAGGCTGGTCCCCCTCGCTTCTATACAATGTGGGGCGTTGAAGTGTTTACAATATCATAGCCACAGTACAGCCAGCCTGCCCTTTGAGGCCGCCTGCAGCCGTGTACCGTGCAGGCAGGAACAGAAATCTGTGCTTTGACTTGTTTGAAGTACATTAAACAGAACTGGCAGCCGGACTTCCTCTTATTCAGAGGAAGTCACAAAAGGTACTGAGGACCAAAAATATCAGGTGACTTTGAATGAGGAGATTGGCTCATCAGAGGCCAAGGAAAATAGGGATCCTCCCTTTCCCATCCATCCCGAGACTTTTAACGGACACGGCGTGTTATCATTCTTCTGAAAAATATCATTGGAAAATATTTACTTGAGAGGCAGAGAGACAGAGGTCCCATCTGCTGGTTCACTCACCCAAATGCTCACCATGGCCGGGGTTGGGCCAGAAGCGGGAGCGGGCACTCCATTCAGGTCTCCCACAAGGGTGGCAGGGGCACAGTGTTTGAGCCGTTACCCGCTGCCTGCCAGGGGGTGTGCATTAGCAGGGGCCTGGAGGCGGGAATCAAACCCAGGTACTCCATGCGTTAATTTCAAAGAGGTTTCAGGCTGGCACCGTGGCTCAACAGGCTAATCCTCCGCCTAGCAGCGCTGGCACCCCGGATTCTAGTCCCAGTTGGGGCACCGGATTCTGTCCCGGCTGCCCCTCTTCCAGGCCAGCTCTCTGCTATGGCCCAGGAGGGCAGTGGAGGATGGCCCAAGTGCTTGGGCCCTGCACCCCATGGGAGACCAGGAGAAGCACCTGGCTCCTGGCTTCAGATCAGCGCGGTGCGCCAGCCGCAGTGCGCCGGCCGTGGCGGCCATTGGAGGGTGAACCAACGGCAAAGGAAGACCTTTCTCTCTGTCTCTCTCTCTCACTGTCCACTCTGCCTGTCAAAAAAAAAAAAAAGTTTCAGAATAATTTGGAAATAATTCAGTTCTTCTGGGCCGAAGAGGCAGTCTGTTCTGTGCCCCCACTTCACAATCAAGCCTCAGGTTCTTGTTTCTTTCTTTCAAAGTCAAACATGTCTTCCCTCTGTTCTCTTCCAGTCTCAGCTACTCCAGAATCTGCCCATGGAAGAAACCACTCAAGCTTGGTTCTACAGGGTCCCGTGGAGGGCACACCGGGGAACACCTGGGGCTGAGCACCAGAGAGGCAGTGAGGAGCGAAGAGAGACCTCTGCCCACGGGAGACCTGGCCGGTCCTTGCCTGGGGTTGGGCAACACAGCAGGGCAGAAAGCTGAAACCACGCCTGGCCTCAGGTCTACCTGGCCAGAGCACCTGCAGCCTCTCGGCCCACCTGGAAGGGCATCAGGAGAGGCAGGTGCACACGCAAGTCCTCACAGGGCAACCCAAGCTCACCAGTGGGAGCTGGATGTCCATGTGCCTGAGCGTGGAGCCTGATGGGCACAGGGTAGGATCATGGGAGGGGACGGGGACTCGCTGGTGATGGGAACGTGGCCTCGTGGCTCTGTCTTTATAGAGCTGGAGGTGATGGTTCGGACTTAAGATTACTGTGGCTGCTCTCAGCAGCGTGTCACTGATCTGCTCCCCCACCTGGCCCGGGGACAGTTCCTCCTCCATGTCCGTTCACCCTCAGCCCAGGCCTGAGTGTCCCCACCTGGGCCCCTCCCTGTTCCTGTCTATCCCCCATTCCAGACTCAAGAAGCTGCCCTGGCCTGTCTCCTCCATTTTCCCATTCCTGGAGGAAGTTCTCACCTCTCCCAAAAGCTCCATTTCCAACACTAAGTCAGCAACTCCCAAAATGATTTCTCTGGGGCCCCAGGTTCCTCTCCAAGTTCCAGGAGAGGAAGGGAGGAGAGGGGAGGGGAGAGGGAAGGAGAGGGGAGAGGGGAGGGGTGGGGAGGGGAGAGACAGAACTCTCATCTTCTGGTCACTCCCCAGATACCTGCAACGACAAGGGCTGGGCTGAGCCAAACAAAACCAGGAGCGAGGAACTCCATCCGTGTTTCCCAGGAAGGTGGCAGGACATCAGTGAGTTGAACCTCCAGAGTCTACACTGGCAGGAAGCTGGAGTCAGGCTCCAGAACCAGGGCTTGAACCCAGCTCCGATGTGGGATGAGAGCATCTTCACCTGTGTCTGTGTCTTTTTTTTTTTTTTAAGATTTATTTATTTGAAAGGCAGAGCTACAAAGAGGCCGAGAGAGAAAGAGAGAGAGAGAGCAAGAGAGAGACAGAGAGAGAGTCTTCCATCCGCTGGTTCACTACCCAGATGGCCACAACCGCCAGAGCTGAGCTAATCCAAAGCCAGGAGCCAGGAGCTTCCTCTGGGTCTCCCACTTGGGTTCAGGGGCCCAAGGACTTGGGCCATCTTCTGCTTTCCCAGGCCACAGCAGAGAGCTGGATGGGAAGTGGAGCAGCTGGGACTTGAATCGGCGCCCATATGGATGCCAGTGCTGCAGGTGTAAGCTCAGGCTACTACGCAGCCTGACCTAATGCAGTGCCGACACCTGTATTTTCTATGTACAAAATCTTATCATCTGCAAATGAAAATGAGTACATTTCTTCCTCATTCATCTGAGATAGAGAGAGAGAGAGAGAGAGAGAGAGAGAAATGGAGGGAGAGAGCTCTCCCATCCGCTGCTCTACTCCCCTAATGCCTGAAACAGCAGGGTCAGGCCAAGACGCTAGGACCTCCACCCTGGTTTCACCTACAGGTGGCAGGAACCCAAGGACTTGAGCCATCTTCTGCTGCCTCCTGGGCTCATTAGCTGGGAGCTGGGTTGGAAGCAGAGGCGGACACCCCAAGCAGTGGCTTAACCTGCTGTGCCGCAATGCCTGGCCCCGCCTTCATTTCTGCTTCTTGCCTTTCCAGCTGGCTAGAGCCTCAGTACAGTGGTGAAAGGAAGTGCAGAAGTCCGGGGCCAGCATTGCGTTGTAGTGCGTAGAGCCGCCGCCCGTGATGCAGGCATGCCTTATGGGCACTGGTTTGAGTCCCAGCTGCTCCACCTGCAATCCTGCTCCCTGCCAATGGGCCTGGGAAAGCAGCAGAGGATGGCCCAAGGGGTTGGGCTCCTACCACTCACATGGACCCTGATGGAGGTCCTGGCTGCTGCCTTCGCCTGGACCAGGGAAATGACCCAACAATTTCATCTAGGGTAAAAGAGAACTGTTCTTGGCGGGCTTCCTGTGGACCCAGCACCCAGACAGGCGACAAAATCCACATAGCTCACAGCCTCCGGGGGCAGCTGCAATGGACAGCAGAGCCTTTGAATTGAAGAAGTGTGGAGGTACTGGGTGTTTGCCAAAAGATCGTGGAAAATGTGTCTCACAAAAAACTATGCGTGGGGCCGGCGCTGTGGTACAGCGGGTTAACACCCTGGCCTGAAGCACCGGCATCCCATATGAGCACCGGTTCAAGATCCAGCGGCACCATTTCCCATCCAGCTCTCTGCTATGGCCTGGGAAAGCAGTTGAAGATGGCTCAAGTCCTTGGGCCCCTGCACCCATATGAAAGACCTGGAAGAAGCTCCTGGCTTTGGATTGGCTCAGCTCTGGCGGTTGTGGCCATCTGGGTAGTGAACCAGCGGATGGAAGACTTCTCTCTCTCTCTCTCTCTCTCTCTCTCTCTCTCTCTGCCTCTCCTCTCTCTGTATAACTCTGACTTTCAAATAAATAATTTTTTTTTATTTTTTATTATTTTTTTTTTGACAGGCAGAGTGGACAGTGAGAGAGAGAGACAGAGAGAAAGGTCTTCCTTTTGCCGTTGGTTCACCCTCCAATGGCCGCCGCGGTAGCGCGCTGCGGCCGGCGCACCGCGCTGTTCCGATGGCAGGAGCCAGGTGCTTCTCCTGGTCTCCCATGGGGTGCAGGACCCAAGGACTTGGGCCATCCTCCACTGCACTCCCTAGCCACAGCAGAGAGCTGGCCTGGAAGAGGGGCAACCGGGACAGGATCGGTGCCCCGACCGGGACTAGAACCCGGTGTGCCGGCGCCGCAAGGCGGAGGATTAGCCTGTTGAGCCACGGCGCCGGCCTCAAATAAATAATTTTTTTTAAAAAAAGAAAAACTATGCGTGTATTGCATCAAAACAAGCATACTTTTTTTTTTTTTTTGACAGGCAGAGTTAGACAGAGACAGAGACAGAGAGAAAGGTCTTCCTTCCGTTGGTTCACCCCCAAATGGCTGCTACAGCCGGCGCGCTGCGCTGATCCGAAGGCAGGAGCCAGGTGCTTCTCCTGGTCTCCCATGGGGTGCAGGGCCCAAGCACTGGGGCCATCCTCCACTGCCTTCCCGGGCCACAGCAGAGAGCTGGCCTGGAAGAGGGGCAACTGGGACAGAATCCGGTGCCCCAACCGGGACTAGAACCTGGAGTGCTGGCGCCGCAGGCGCTGGCCCAAGCATATGTTTTTAAAAAAGATTTATTTGCGGCCGGTGCCGTGGCTCAACAGGCTAATCCTCCGCCTAGTGGCGCCGGCACCCTGGGTTCTAGTCCCGGTCGGGGTGCTGGATTCTGTCCCTGTTGCCCCTCTTCCTAGGCCAGCTCTCTGCTATGGCCCGGGAAGGCAGTGGAGGATGGCCCAAGTGCTTAGGCCCTGCATCCCATGGGAGACCAGGAGAAGCACCTGGCTCCTGACTTCGGATTAGCGCGGTGCGCTGGCCGTGGTGGCCATTGGAGGGTGAACCAACGGCAAAGGAAGACCTTTCTCTCTGTCTCTCTCTCTCTCTCACTGTCCACTCTGTCTGTCAAGAAAAAAAAAAAGATTTATTTTCAAGGCAGAGTTACAAAGCCCAGCTAAAGCCAGGAGCTTCTTCCAGGTCTCCCATGTGGGTGCAGGGGCCACCATCTTCTGCTACTTTCCCAGGTGCATTAGCAGAGAGCTGGATTGGAAGTGGAGCAGCCAGGTCTCGAACTGCACCTATATGGGATGTGGGCACTGCAGGCAGCAGCTTAACCAGCTATGCCACAGCGCCAGCCCCTATCAGTTTGTATCCTTAATACCATTTCCCATGAAGCCCCTGTGTACCCATCAGAGCCCCACAGCATGATACCCACGGACTTGGCTGTTGATCATTTGAGGGATTTCTATGCCACAGGAATAGATCACAGAACTTCTCATTGACCAAGCCCATGGGAAACAACAATGACCCTGGGGCCGGTGCTGTGGCATAGCAGGTAAAGCCACCACCTGCAGTGCCAGCATCCCATATGGGTGCCAGTTGGAGTCCTGGCTGCTCCACTTCCCATCCAGCTCTCGGCTATGGGCTGGGAAAGTAGGGGAAGATGGCCCAAGTCCTGGGCCCCTGCACCTGTGTGGGAGACCCGGAAGAAGCTCCCAGCTCCTAACTTAGGATCGGTGCAGCTCCAGCCGTTGTGGCCAATTGGGGAGTGAACCAGCAGATAGAAGACTCTCTCTCTCTCTCTCTCTCTCTCTCTCTCTCTCTCTCTCTCTCGGAGAAGCAGGTGCAGAGACCCAGGCTCAGGTACAGTCAGTGGGGGTGGGGGGGCAGTGTCAGTGGCAGTGCCATCCTGGGCTTGCCATCACCAGGAACATGGCTCTTCCAGGTCCCTAGCTGTGACTCAGAGCATGCCTGGGAGAAGGAGGGCCCATCCCAGAGTTGAGGGGCGGGGACCTTGGCGATGCTGACCCCGGATGTGTGAGCATGAGGAATCCCTGGGGCTCGGCTTCCGGGTCTGGGAGACAAAGGGACTGCACCGCATGACGTCACCGCATGACGTCAGCGGAAGGTGGCTGCTCCCCTGCTCCGCAGGGCCCCTTGCCTGGCCTCCTTTCTGTCTGCAGCGTGCGCACGCACACACGCACGTCCCTCTGCTCTCATCTGCCCCCGGTTCCTCTGACTCAGCTTTGGCCGCGGTCCCACTGTACTTCCCTTTCCCTGCAGCCTCCTAGGAGCCCAAGGCGACTCAGGTGAGAGGCGTGCCTTGCCAAGTCGACCCATACCAGACCTCTCTGTGGGAGTGATGATGACAGGGACACCAGCGAACAGCGCTCATGAGGGCAGCCACGGTCCCCTGGTCCAGCCCCATCATCAATACTCATTTGCCCATCTAAGTTTATGGCTGGGCCAGCACTATGGCAGAGTGGGTGAGGCCATCATCTGCAGTGCCAGCATCCCACAATGGGTGTCTGTTCGAGTCCCAGCTGCTCCACTTCTGATCCAGTTCTCTGCTATAGCCTGGGAAAGCAGTAGAAGATGGCTCAAGTCCTTGGGGGCCGGTGCACCACGTGGGAGACCTGGAAGAAGCTCCTGCCTCCTGGCTTCGGATCAGTCCAACTCCGGCTGTTGTGGCCATTTGGGGAGTGAACCAGCAGATGGAAGACTTTCTCTCTCTCTCTCTCTCTCTCTCTCTCTGTCTCTCTCTCTCTGCCTCTCTCTAACTCCACCTTTCAAATAAATAAACAAATCTTTAAAAATAAACTTCATGGCCACCCTCAGAATGGAAATGCTGTTATTACCTGGGTCTTTACTACTATTACTTCGGATCCCAACACCACGCGTGAGGTTCTGGGTCTGTCAGCTTGTCTTTACCACGTGTTCATGGAAAGATGTTTCATCTTGTTCTTTCTTTTTGCAAGTTTTGCCTCATTTATTTGAAAGGCAGAGTTGGAGAAGGAGAATAAGAGGAGGAGGAGGAGGAGGAGGAGGAGGAGGAAGAGAGCTAGTTTCCATCAGCTGGTTCACTTTCTGAATGGCCACATTGGTTGGGGCTGGGTCAGGCGGAAGGCAGGAGTCAGGAACTCCATCCAGCTCTCCCGTGGGGGTGCAGGGACCCAAGGACTCAGGAGATCTCCCACTGCTTTCCCAGGCTCATTAGCAGGGAGCTGGACTGGAAGCGGAGCAGCTGGAACTGGAACCCGTGCTCTGACACTGGACGCTGCTGTTGCAGATGGCGTCTTAACCACTGAGCCACATGCTGGCCCCAGGTACTTATTCAAGACCACTCTGAGTGACCCCAAGCTGGAATTCCTGCACGACACCTGGGAATGGAGGCTCCCAACGCGGAGGCTCATTTGGAAATGTGTGGCCTTTTCCCCTGTGGTGCTTATCCCTTGTCTTCCCATGGGTCGAGTTTCTGCTGTGCCGGAAGTGTGCTTAGCAGGGAAGGGAAGAGAGGGTGGAAGCAGGAAGGGGCCACCCAGGCCACCCAGCACCTGCAGAGGGCTGTCCCCTCCAGATCCCCAGGCTGTCCCACAACAGTGGCCCAGATGATAGCCTTCTTTTAGACTTGAAGTTGAGTCCTGTAGAACTTGGCACTCTACTTTTTAGTCACATCTCCAGTTAAATTTTGCCCAGGGTTTTTGCCCTGTGGTGCATCAGGTTAAGCTGCTGCCTGTGATGCTGGCATCACACGTCGGCATCAGTTCGAGTCCCTGTTGCTCCACTTCCAATCCAGCTCCCTGCTGATGGCCTGGGAAAGCAGTAGAAGATGACCCAATTGCCTGGGCCCCTGGACCCGCGTGGGAGACCCAGAAGAAGCTCCTGGCTCCTGGCTTCAGATTGGATCAGCTCCAGCCACTGCAGTCATTTGGGGAGTGAACCAGTGGCGAGAAGACCTCTCTCTGCTTCTGCCTTTGCCTCTCTGTAACTCCGCCTTTCAAATAAACACATAATGTTAAAAAAGAAAGCAGCTTGTGTTTGGTTTATCTGGGGAGATGCAAATGTTCTTTGTCCTTCAGCTGGTTTTCTGCCTGGCTCATCACTGAGAGCAGCATTGAAACCCCAGCTATGCTTGCACATGTGTCTGCTTATCAGCTGTGCTTCTGTATTTTGTGTTTTCAAAAAAAAAAAAATCATTGGTTATTTATTTAGCAGGCAGAACGTCAGAGGAGAGAAAGAGGAAGAAACAGAGACACACGGCAATGATCCACCTGCCACCCACAAGCAGCCAGGGCCGGACCAGGTTGAAACCAGGAGCCAGGAACACCATCCGGGGTCTCCCACATGGGCGCCAGGGATCCAAGCACGTGGGCCATCCCCTGCTGCCTTCCCAGGCTCATTAGCAGGGAGCTGAACCAGAAGTGGCAGCTTAACCCACTGTGCCACAATGCCAGCCCTATTTTGTTGTTGTTGCTTCTGTATCTTTTTTTTTTTTAAGATTTTATTTATTTATTTGAAAGTCAGAGTTACATAGAGAGAAGAAAGGCAGAAAGCGAGAGAAAGGTCTTCCTTTCGTTGGTTCACTCACCAAATGGCTGCTACGGCCGGGTCCAAAAGCCAGGAGCCAGACGCTTCCTCCTGGTCTCCCATGCGGGTGCAGGGGCCCAAGCACTTGGGCCATCCTCCACTGCCTTCCCAGGCCACAGCAGAGAGCTGGACTGGAAGAGGAGCAGCCAGGACAGAATCCAGCACCCATATGGGATGCTGGCTCCACAGGCAGAGGATTAACCAAGTGAGCCATGGCGCCGGCCCCTGCTTCTGTATCTTGACGTTTTGTACTGGGTGCATATTTTGCATAAGTACGCCTTCTCTGTCTCTCTCTTCTGGGGTCTACTGTCAGATGATCATGCTTGCCTGATTTGTCTTTCTCCAGTCCTTTACTCTTATCAGTATTTTTTGTTGCGGTCAAATAGACATTACCCACATATGACCATCCCAAGGCATTGAGGACATTCACATGCTGCGCACCCGTCATCCCACCCGTTTCCAGAAACTTCCCATCATTCCAAAGTGGAACTCAGTATCTTGGCATGCCAGCTTCTCATCCCTTCCCAGCCCTTGAGAACCACTGCTTTCCTTCCTGTCTCTGTGAACTTGGGTCTTCTAGATAGCACATAGATATTCTAAGTAGCTCATGCATATTCTAGGTAGCTCATGGATCTGATGTACGTGGAACCACCCAACGCTAATCCCTCTGTGTCTGACTCACTCCACTTAGCACATTGTCCTCAAGGTCCATCCAGGTTGTAGCCTGTGTCAGAATTACCTTCCAGGGCCAGCGCTGTGGCATAGGAGGCTAAGCCTCCACCTGCGGTACCCACATCCCATATGGGCGCTGGTTTGTTTCCCAGCTGCTCCTCTTCCAATCCAACTCTCTGCTTATGGCCTGGAAAAGCAATGGAAAATGGCCCAAGTGCTTGGACCCCTGCACCCATGTGGGAGACCTAGAAGAAGCTCCTGGCTCCTGATTTTGGCCTGACTCAGCCCTGATAGTGTGGCCATCAGGGGAGTGAACCAGCAGATGGAAGACCTCTCTCTCTCTCTCTCTCTCCCCTTTTCAAATAAATTGTTTTCAAAAGAGAAGGAATTCCAGTCTCTCCATACATTCACCAATACTTGTCACTTTCTGACTTCCGGGCTTTTTTGTTTGTTTGATAGTAGCCATTCTAAAGGGTATGAAGTTTTATGTCTTGTGTTTGTGAGTGTGCATGCTTTTGTTTTTGTTTTGTTTTGTTTTGTTTTTCTACTTGAAAGGCAGAAAGAGAGAGAGAGAGAGAACTCTTCCATCCACTGGTTCACTCCCCAGATGACTACAACAGCCAGGGCTTAGCCAGGCTGAAGTAAGGAACCTAGAACTCCACCCTGGTCTCCCATGAAGACGGCAAGAACCCAAGCACGTGGGCCATCCTCTGCTGCCTTCCCAGGTGCACTAGCAGGGAGCTGGATTGGAGGCGGGCTATCTGGGACTCATGCCAGCATTCGCATGGGATACCAGCATTGCAGACAGTGGGTTAACCCACTACGCCATGATGTTGACCCCTGCACCATCATCTCCCTCCCTCTCTCTCTCTCTCTCTCTCTCTCGACAATGAATGGAGGCTGTGCGTGTGACACACCTATCCTCCCTCTCTCCATCCCAAGATAGGGACAGGAGAGAAAGGAACAGCTGGGAGTGCCCACGCCAGTGACTGCCCCTGGCCAGCACAGGCAGGAAGGAAGCGGCCACGGGACCCCTGTGTAGCAGCGACATCAGGCGTGAGGGTGTCCTGGGAGCGGGGCGGAGACTGTGACCACCCCTAGTGCTGTACCTCCCAGGTCCAGGAGGATGTGGGTGGCTCAAGCTGAGGGCTATTTGTTGCCTCAGGTTTTCCAAAAGCCTCATTTTTGTTCTTTCTTTTTAATTTATGTGAAAGGCAGAGACAGAATAAGAAGCAAGCAGACAAGACGGAGAGATCTCTCCCATCTGCTGGCTCCCTCCCTAAATGGCCCGACTGGGCCAGGGATAAAACCAAGAACTGGGAATGCAATCCAGGTCTCCCAGGTGGGTGGCAGGGACCCAAACTTCAGCCATAGCCACTGCCTCTCAGGAGCCAGAGCTGTGCGGACTGAACCCGGGGGCTCCGGTGTGGGCTGTGGGCATCTCAACCATTGTCTCCATTCGCCAGGCCAGAACCTGCCCCGGAAGCTTCGTGTTGGTTGTAAACAGAATCGTTTAGGGCTGATGTCCAGGGTTTGCTTAGAATTCATCCAGGATGGCCGGTGCCGCGGCTCACTAGGCTAATCCTCCCCCTCGGCACTGGCACCCCGGGTTCTAGTCCCGGTGGGGGCACCATATTCTGTCCCGGTTGCTCCTCTTCCAGTCCAGCTCTCTGCTGTGGCCCAAGTGCTTGGGCCCTGCACCTGCATGGGAGACCAGGGGGAATGGCTCCTGGCTTTGGACTGGCGCAGCACGCCGGTCAAAGTGGCCATTTGGGGGATGAACCAATGGAAGACCTCTCTCTCTCTCTCTCTCTCTCTCTCTCTCTCTCTCTCTCACTGTCTAACTTTGCCTGTCAAAAAAAATAATAATAAAATAGAATTCATCCAGGAGTAGGGGCAGGGTCTGGACAAAGCAGGATGCTTTTGGATGAACTCAGACCTCCGGGGCGGGGGAAGGGAGGGGAAGGGATGGGGTGGGATGACGTAATACTATTCCAGGGGTAGATAAGAGAAGAACACCCCCACTCCACCAGCATCCCGCAGAAAGCAGGATGAGCTTGGCCCAGGGCCTGCTCCGTAGCCAATAGGAGGGATGGCAGGTCCCAGGGAGTTGGAGCTCCGCCCCTTGCACAGGGCTCCCACCTCCTCCAGGCAGGGAGCAGAGGGCAGAGGTCAATTCTCAGGGCCCTGTTGCTCCTGAACTCCAGAACTGGAACTGTCAGGGGTGCAAAGGAGCCACACAGAAGCCTGTGGCCTGGTAAGACCAGCAGCCCTCCCTTTAAACATATAAATCTATTTATATGTTTATATATATAAATTTATATATTCACATATGTTTATATATAAATATATACATTATATACTTATATAGTACATTACATTGTTGGACCTCTCAGTTGCAGAGATGCCCACTTGCTCGGGAGGACGCCCAAAGATCCAGACTCCAGACCAGTTGATGCAAAAAGCACGAGGTTTTTATTGAACGTTTGCGCAAACGGGCCCCCACCTCAGGCAGTGAGGAGCCCTGAGCGGCAGTTTCACACAGGTTATATAGGCAACAAATTAGCATATTCCTAATGCGCATGCGTAGGATTGGTCAGTTCAGAGGGACCATTAGCATATGGGAGAATGCTGGCGAAGAATGCTGGTGGAGAGTGCTGGTGGAGAATGCAGAGGTGGCACGGGATTGGCTGGTTCGGAGGGACAATTAGCATACCGGAGAATGCTGAGGGAGAGTGCTGAGGTGTTACAGGATTGGCCGGTCACAGTGACATCATAAGTGCGCGCCTAGAGACTCTCCGAAGGGGAGGGGCAGCTCTGCTCTGGGCGCGCCTAGAGGTTCTCTGAAGGGGATTGACTTTTCCTTCCCAGAGAACGTCCTGCCCACTGGACTCTGGGGAACATCTAACCTCTTAAGAAGCCCCTAATATTTGCCCAGGCCTAGTTTCTTGTCCCTCCCCCCATAAGGGTCCTTCAACATATTAATATATATTAATGCCATGGTAATGAGGACTGGGCTGAGCTGAAGCCAGGAGGCCCAGAACTCCATCCAGGTCTCCCACATGGGTGGCAGAGACCCAAGGACTAGAACCATCACCTGCCACCTCCCAGAGTCCATATTAGCTGGAAGCTGCAATTGAAAGCAGAGCATGAACTTGAACCCAGACACTTTGATAGGGGGTCCAGACGCTCCAAGCAGTGTCTAAACTGCTTAGGACAGACACCCACCCCCAGACCAGAAACTCTGCCCATGCGAGCCGCCTTTCCATTCCCCAGTTCCACTCATTTGCTCCCTCCTCCACCAGACACTGGGCACCCACTCACCACCAGGCCCTTCACTGGACCCTGGAGACCAGCCAGTGCAAAGGCCCTGGGGCAAGCGAGCACCCGGTTCTGCCGGTGAGGATGGAAGAGCAGCAGGAGAGGATTTTGCACAGGGCCAGGTGGCACAGCCCGGCCACGTGGGGCTCTGACTGTGACCATGAGTTAAGTGGGAGCCACAGCTGCGGCCTTGCAGCCGGGGACACGCTGAACCCTGGAGTCATTTCCTCTGTCGTATACACACACAGCTGGAGAAAGTCCTGAATGCTCACTGACTGCTCCCGCTTCCTCTGGGGTTTCCCCAGCCCTGCTGGCAGGGGCCGGGCAACTGGGGGCTGAGCTTCCTTTGGACACCAGGGCTCACTGAAGGGCTCTCTTCCAGGCATTGGGTAGAAACCACCCAGCTGAAGACAACTCACCGTGCAGTTGGAATGAACGAGAATGACTGGGAAACCCCCGGCACGGAGGCCAAGGACAGTGCTTGCTCACCCCGTGACTAATTGCTGAGGTTTCCAGGAGAGCATGTCAGGCTGTGGACGGCAGCAGAGAAGTGTGTCCCCATTGAGGGACAGGGACCTGGACAGATGACAAAGGCCGGTTCAAGTTCTGATCTCGCTCTCTCTGCCACCCCACCCCACTCCACTCCCCCCAGCCGCCCATCCAGAATGTGGCTACCCAAGCTCCCAGGTGTGGCTGTGACGCCATCAATGCTGGCCTGGCCCCTGGAGACTCAGCCCTGGGGAATTCCATCTCTTGGACCCAACCCAGGCAGGAGCCAAGCGACCCCACCTCCAAACCCTGGTGACCTCACAGTTTGGGTGTTCAGCTGCCTGAGCTGCATACGTCACTCCCAGATGTTAAAAAAAAAAAAAAGCGAGCATGCATGGTCTGAGTCCACAGATGGGAAATGTCCAGGAAAGGCCAATCAATGCAGGCAGAAAGCGGATCAGTGGCTGCCCGGGGACTAGGGGGTGGGTGGGGGTAAGGGTGAAATGGTTGTGACTGTTTCATGGGTCAGGGGTTTGGGGTGCAAAGGTTTGGGAACTGATTGTGGTTACATTGCACCCTTCATGAACTGACTTAAAAAACCGTTGCACAGAAAATTCCTGGGGGAAAAATGGAATACAGAGGCTGGTATTGGGGTGCAGCAGGTTAAGCCCGCTGTTTGCAAGGTCAGCAAAGGTTGGAGTCCCGGCTACTCCACTTTCGACCCAGTTCCCTGGGAAAGCAGCAGAGGATTGCCCAAATGCCTGGGCCCCTGCCACCCTCATGGGAGACTGAGATGGAGTACCTGGCTCCTGGAACTAAATAAATCTTTTAAAAATAAATAAATAGGAGCTGGTGCTGTGACGTAGCAGGTAAAGCTGCCGCCTGCAGTGCCGGCATCCCATGTGGGCACCGGTTCAAGTCCTCCCTGCTCCACTTCCTATCCAGCTCTCTGCTATGGCCTGGAAAGCAGTGGAAGATGGCCCAGGTCCTTGGGCCCCTGCACTCACATGGGAGACCTGGAAGAAGCTTCTGGCTCCTGGCTTTGAATCTGCGCAGCTCTGGCTGTTGTGGCCATCTGGGGAGTGAACCAGCGGATGGAAGACCTCTCTCTCTGCCTCTGCCTCTCTGTAACTCTGACTTTCAAGTAAACAAATAAAATCTTAAAAAAAAGATGGCTGACTTTTTAACTTGGTTTACAACCAGATTCCACTTCTTTTTGAGTCCATTGTCCAAGAGCTTTTAAAGTATCCTTTGTAGAAACAGTAGTGACAACTCTGAACAGAAAAAGCAATCAGCAAAATTCAACAGGTGCAAGAAAGAGCCAGCTTTTCTCATAGAGGGTGCCTGTGGCCAATGAACTTTTTTGTTTGTTTTTAGATTTATTTATTTATTTATTTTTGAAAGGCAGAATTACAGAGAGGCAGAGGCAGAGAGAGAGAAATCTTCCATTTGCTGGTTCACTCCCCAGATGGCCACAACGGCTGGAGCTGTGCTGATCCGAAGCCAGGAGCCAGGAGCTTCTTCTGGGTCTCCCACGCAGGTGCAGGGGCCCAAGCACTTGGGCCATCTTCTACTGCTTCCCCAGGCCATAGCAGAGAGCTGCATCAGAAGTGGAGCAGCTGGGACTCGAACGGGTGCCCACATGGGATGCCGGCACTGCAGGCGGTGGCTTTACTTGCTACACCACAGTGCCAGCCCCAGCCAATGAGCTTTTACAAGGCAGTAAAAACTTGCAAGTCATCAACAGAATGTAAACTTGCTGGGAGCAATAAGATGACCCTTTTGAATCCATCAGATAAGGGGAAGATTTACGGGTCAAATCCAGGGCTGCAAAAGCGTGGGGAAACAGGTCTTCCCCGGGCAACTGGATAATCTTTTAAAACTCTGCTAAGTCATACCCTTTGACCCAGATATTCCACTTGGAGGAACCCAGACTGCAAACGCACACGGAGGAACACACACGCATGCAAGGATCTGCACCACACAGCAGCACGTGTTTTTTTTTTTTAAAGATTTATTTAATGCATTTATTTGAAAGACAGAGTTACAGAGAGAGGTTGAGACGGAGAGAGAGGTCTTCCCCCCAAATGGCTGCAATGGCTGGAGCTGGGCTGATCTGAAGTCAGGGGCCAAGAGCTTCTTCCGGGTCTCCCATGTGGGTGCAGGGGCCCAAGGACTTGGGCCATCCTCCACTGCTTTCCCAGGCCACAGCAGAGAGCTGCATCAGAAGCAGAGCAGCCGGGACTCGAACTGGCAGCCATATGGGATGCCGGCACTGCGGGCAGGAGCTTTAACCCTCTGTGCCACAGCGCCAGCCCCAGCAGCATGGTTTTTAATACCAGAAAGTCTATAGGCAACCCAAGGGTTTTGCCATGGAGGACTGGTTAAATAATGAGGCATCCATGCAAAACAGTGCTATACAGGGAACAAAAGAAGTAGTTGATGGAATGTGTGTGTGTGTTTAAGGATTTATTTATTTACTTGAAAGTCAGAGTTACTCAGAGAGAGAAGAGGTAGAGAGAGTTCTTCCATCCACTGGTTCACTCCCCAGTTAGCTATAATGGCCAGAGCTGCACCAATCCAAAGCCAGGAACCAGGAGCTTCTTCCAGGTCTCCCATGTGTGCAGGGGCCCAAGGACTTGGGCCATCTTCCACTGCTTTCCCGGGCCACAGCAGAGAGCTGGATCGGAAGTGGAGCAGCCAAGACTCAAAGTGGCGCCCATATAGGATGCCGGCACTATGCCACAGCGCCAGCCCCTGGAATGTGCTTTGTTTTGGGACTGGAAGAGGAGCAGCCAGAATCAGACTGGCATCCCTGGACGCCAGGGCCGCAGGCCAGGGCTCTCACCTACAGTGCCACAGCGCCGGCCCCACGGGATGTGCTAACAGGGACGGCATGAGGGCGCGATTTCAGCAGAGGGCTCCACTGTAACTCCGTAGCGCTTGGAATCAGAAAGCAATTGTCAAAACAACAAGCTGCTGGGGGTAGAGTCTCATTTACATACAAATTTCAATCTACTTGTGCATATGGTGAACTCTAAAGAAAACAGGCTCGGGGGCTGGCGTTGTGGTGCAGTGGGTCAAGGTGACACTTGCCATGCCAGCACCCCGCAGCGGAGTGCTGGTGCGAGTGCTGGTTCCGTGTCCCTGACCCAGCTTCCTGCCGATGCGCCTGGGGAGGCAGTGGATGCTGGCCCAAGTCCTTGGACCCCTGCCGCCCGTGTGGGAGACCAGCATGGGGTTCCTGGCTTCTGCTTTTTTGGCCTGGCCTGGTCCTGGCTGTTGCATATCTCTTTCTTTCTCTACTTTTTCCTTTTTTTTTTTTTTTTTTTTTTTTTTTTTTTTTTTTTTGACAGGTAGAGTGGACAGTGAGAGAGAGAGACAGAGAGAAAGGTCTTCCTTTTGCCGTTGGTTCACCCTCCAATGGCCGCCGCGGTAGCGCGCTGCGGCCGGCGCACCGCGCTGTTCCGATGGCAGGAGCCAGGTGCTTCTCCTGGTCTCCCATGGGGTGCAGGACCCAAGGACTTGGGCCATCCTCCACTGCACTCCCTAGCCACAGCAGAGAGCTGGCCTGGAAGAGGGGCAACCGGGACAGGATCGGTGCCCCAACCGGGACTAGAACCCGGTGTGCCGGCGCCGCAAGGCGGAGGATTAGCCTGTTGAGCCACGGCGCCGGCCTCTTTCTCTACTTTTTAAATAAAAATCTTCTTAAAAAAAAAAAAGGAAATGGGTCTGAAGGGGTCTGTATGTGCTTGTCCAACATTTTTCAATGAGCAGGTGATCATGATCTATTTTTTTAAATTAATGAATTTGCGAGGCAGAGAAGCAGATGGAACGGGGAGCTCCTGCCTGCGGGTTCACTCCCCGCCCTCCCCCACCGCACCCCAGATGCCGGCAACAGCTGGCTGGGCTGAAGCCGGAACTCAGGCAAGGACCCAGTCACCTGAGCCCACCCCCACGATGAGTTCCAACGGCACCCACGCTGGAGCTGTCCCACGCCATCCCAGCGGCTAGCGCCCCTTCCCCAGTTTGTCCAGGTTATGGGGACCGCCCCCCCTCCATGAGGCTCCTGTCTCCTGTCTCCCCGCCACGTCTCTCTTCTGAGTTCCAAGCCTCCACAACCAGGCACCTGCGGGGGGCCCCCTGCATTTCCACCCGAGTCACCTGTGGGACCTGGACTCCACACCACGGCTCTCTGCACCCACAGCCACCTCTCCCTCCCTCCTTCTCCCTGACCCCCACCCAGATGGTCATCATGTCCTCCATTGCATCTGCTTACCACCCTACCTGGATGCTGCCTCCAGCCTCCATCATTCAAATGCTAGCTTGGGAACCGGAATCTGATCTGCAGGTACTTCCTGTCTAGATCCAGACCTAGTGCCTCCCTCTCCCCGAGTCCAGCCACCCTCCCTTCCCTGTAGGACCCATCACCCTGGCCGGCCCCGGGCCCCCAGAGGCATCCTGATCCCTGACCCTACAGTGCCCAGTTAAGTCCAGTAAAACCTCCTAGCCTCACTTCTCCGGCAGCAAAGCCTGCTCTTCGCCCAGCCCCCCTCCCCCGTGTGTCCAGTGTCCAGGTTTCTGTGTGATCATCCTCACGTTTCAGACACCACCTCTTTGAAGTTCAGCCTTCGTGTGGTGGTACATCATTGGCTGCCCCCTGCTACCTGAAGCTCTAAGTGACAAGAAAATGGAGAATGGGCACCACCCCAGATGCCCCGCCTACCACCTCAGATGCTCTGCCCATCACTCCAGATGCTCCGCCTACCATCCCCAGGTGCCCCGCCCAACGCCTGCCACTAAGCAGGTGTGGGCAAGTTATCTGATGCACAGATGTAGACAGATGTTTGGGCACGGCTGTGGCCTGAAACTCAGGGATGTGAACATGGATGATCGCCAACATGACAGCATTAAGGTACCGGAGGGAACCAGTGAGGCCACTTGCTCTTCTGCCTTCAGCCATGGAGGGTGCAGAGGCAGGAAGGTCCTCCAAGATCCCAAATGCCAGGGCCTTCACCTGGGATTTCCAGTCTCCAGAACTTTGAGAGTGGTTATTTATAAATAGCATTTATCTTTTTTAAATAAAGATTTATTTGTTTGAAAGTTAGAGTTACACAGAGAAAGAAGGAGAGGCAGAGAGAGAGAGAGAGAGAGAGAGAGAGAGAGAGAGAGGTCCTCCATACACTGGTTCACTCCCCAACTGTCTGCACCAGCCAGAGCTGCGCCGATCCGAAACCAGGAGTTAGGAGCTTCCTCCAGGTCTTCCCACGTGGGTGTAGGAGCCCAGAGACTTGGGCCATCTTCTACTGCTTTCCTAGGCCACAGCAGAGAGCTGGATCAGAAGTGGAGCAGCGGGGACTTGAACTGGCTCCATATGGGATGCCGGCACTGCAGGCAGTGGTTTACCCACTATGCCACAGTGTTGGCCCTAATTTATTTACTTACTTAAAAGGCAGAGTTACTGAGAGACAGACAGACAGAAAGACATCTTCCATCTGCTGTTTCATTTCCCAAATGGGTGCAATGGCCAGGGCTGAGCTAGGCTGAAGCCTGGAGCCAGGAGCTTCATAGATGAAGCTGGGTCTCAGACGGGGGTGGCAAGGGCCCAGGGACTTGGACCATCTTTTTTTTTTTTTTTTAAGATTTATTTATTTTATTTGAAAGGCAGAGTTACAGAGAGAGGTAGAGACGGAGAGAGAGGTCTTCCATCCACTGGTTCACTCCCCAGATGGCCGCAATGGCCAGAGCTGCGCTGATCCGAAGCCAGGAGCCAGGAGCTTCTTTCGAGTCTCCCATGGGTGCAGGGGCACAAGGACTTGGGCCATCTTCTACTGCTTTCCCAGGACACAGCAGAGAGCTGGATCAGAAGAGGAGCAGCTGGGACTAGAACTGGCGCCCACATGGGATGCCAGCGCTTCAGGCCAGGGCTTTAACCCACTGCGCCACAGCCCAGCCCCTACTTAGACCATCTTCCGCTGTGTTTCTGGATGTATCAGCAGGGAGCTGGATCAGAATTAGAGCAGTGGGGACTCGCTGCCCACATGGGATGCCGGCATTGCTTGTAGCAGCTTAACCCACTGCACCACAGCGCCGGTCTCCATTTGTCTTTCAATTCCATTCTCCATGGACTTTTTGAAGCACCCTGGTGCCCATCATCGGGCTTCCACAGCTCTCTGCTCTGCCCTTCCACCTGACTTACCCCTCCCTCGCCACTTTTTTCCTGTTTTACTCACAGAAACACTTGAGGATATAAATGGTCTACTTGCACCCACCGGCCGGCACGCCCAGGAGGAGGCCCGTTGTGGGGATCAGAGGTCAAGGTCCTGCAGGCTGGAAAGCACCAGTGAGCTGGTGCACCGTGAGCGTCACGTTGAGCTGTGTGCTCTCCCACATGCCCAGCTTTCCAAGCAGCGAGGCCGGAGCTCATCAGCCCGGTGATGTGGAGGAACTACCTCATTCTTCAGGTGGTAAAGTTATTTGGCTGCATGCCGGGGTCTCTTCTGACGAATTGTCACACCCCTTCCCGATCCCAGCAAACACAAAGAGACGCATCCCAGCGCGTCACCTACTTGGCTGAACCGTGCACCTGGTAACCTCCCCTGACGCTTCCTTCATGGGTATTTTTTCTCCACTTACACAAAGCGTGACTACGACATTCAACCACGCAAGGGACAAAAACAGGAAAGCCCAGTCTTGCTGGGGACTGAGGGACGGAGGCTATCGGGATGCTGGGGTCCGAATTCCTTCATCGGAGCTCAAGGAGAACAAAGGACGCCATTCTGTGTCCTCGTCTAAATTAAGACATACAGTAAGGAGAAGCCATCACACGCGCGAGAACCTTTCCCTCCTGCGGGTGCTGGGACCGAGAGGGACAAATATGTTTATCCTGAACAGAATCACGAATCATTTTCCAGCTGTTCACATTTGGCAGCTGTGAGCCAGAGGTAGCACGGGCTGTTGGTATCTTAGCCTCATCCCTACCTGCAGAGACCCAGGAGGTCAAAAGGCATCTGCAGAAAAGGTCACGCTTAAGGAGGAAGATTTTTAATTAATTTATTTACTTGAAAGTCAGAGTTACACAGAGAGGAGAGGCAGAAAGGTCTTCCATCTGCTGGTTCACTCTCTAATTGGCTGCAACGGCTGGAGCTGCACCAATCCAAAGCCAGGAGCCAGGAGCTTCTTCTGGGTCTCCCACACAGGTGCAGGGGCCCAAGGACTTGGGCCATCTTCTACTGCTTCCCCAGGCCATAGCAGAGAGCTGGATGGGAAGAGGAGCAGCCGGGACTAAAACCAGTGCCCATATGGGATGCTGGTGCTTCAGGCCAGGGCATTAACCCACTGCACCACAGCACTGGCTCCAGAAGATATTTTTTTTAATGCTCAATATTGAAAAGCTTCATCTGTGTCTCCCACCTGTAAAGCAGGGGCCCAAGCACTTGGGCCATCTTCTGCTGCTAGCCCGGATGCATTTGCAGGGAGCTGGATGGGAAGTGGCACAGCTGGGACTCGAACTGGCACCCATATGGGATGTCAGCCACCACAGACTGTGGCTTCTCCTGCTGCACCACAGCGCCAGCCCCATGCTATTCATCTTACAGCTCCATCTTAAGCCATTACTGCAGTGTCCCTGGAGGGCAGAGGCTGGAGCGGCTCACCCCTCAGCTTAGCCACATAGCTGCCATGTTTGTTCCTTCCAAGTCCCCTCTTGGTTGACAAGCTGCCTGTATTGCATGTATGCATGTATTGTCAGGCCTTCCTTTAAAAAGAAAAAAGTCTTATTTACTTGAAGGGCAGAGGGAGAGATCAATCTTCCATCCCCTGGTTCACTCCCCAGATGCCTGCAACAGCTGGGTCTGGGCCAGGAACTCCAATCCAGGTCTCCCACATGGGTGGCAGGAGCCCAAGGACTTGGGCACATGAGCAGGGAGCTGAATGGGAAGTGGAGCAGCGGGGGCTTGAACTGGCACTCGTATGGGATGCCAGTGTTGCAGGCAGCAGCGTAGCCCACTGTACAACACCCACCTCGGAGTCCCCATTTTTCTCCATTTGCCTCTACCCATTTTATCTATGCATGTAGGTAACCCCGCACTGCCACAGGCTAGGTTCTGTTCTGTCTCATCTCCAACTCTGTCCCAGGAGGTGGAGGCTGTCACCACCCACATTTGAAAGCATGAGCTGAAGGTTGGGTGCTGAGCCTGAGACACCCCCCAATACAGGTTTCCTCTGCTGTAACACCTGTCACCCCCACACATATCCAAGGCCGTCCTCACCTCTGGGGCCTGGGGCAAGGGGAACTGAGCAAATCTGTTGATTCTCATGCTGCTTGCCGTGTGCTGGGTAATAAACTGTCTGTCTGAGAAGTCCTGTCTGGCTGGCATCCACTGAACTGGCAGGTGCCTTCTTAGCTTCCCCGGGGATAAAAATCATAGGTCTTTCTCATGTGTTTTGTATCTTATTTGAAAGGGAGAGACAGAGCAAGATATTTTTTTTTAAAGATTTACTTATTTATTTTAAAGCAGAGTTACAGACAGATCTTCCACCTGCTGGTTCATTCCCCAAATGGCTACAATAGCCAAGGCTGGGCCAGGCCAAAGCGAGAGTCTTCCAGGTCTCCCACATAGGTGCAGGGGCCCAAACACTTGGACCATCTTCCACTGCTTTCCCAGGCTCATTAGGAAGGAGCTGGATCAGAAGTGGAGCAGCCAAGGCTTCAGCCAGTGTTCTGATAATGGGATGCCAGCATTGCAAGGGGTGGCTTAACCTCTTGTACCACAATGCTTGGCAACCCCTTCCCTTTTCTAATTTTTAAAAAATTTATTTGAAAGGCAAAGTAGTATGGAGAGGAAGAGAAATCTTCCATCCTCTGGTTCATTCCGCAAACGCAGGAGTCTCGTTCCCCAAACAGCCGGGGCTGGGCCAGGCCAAAGCCAGGAGCCTGGAACTCCATCCTGACTTCCACAGGTGTGGCAGGGCCCCAAATACTTGGGCCATCATCCCCTGCCTTACCAGGGACATAACCAGGGAGCTGGGACTCAGACCAGCACTGCAGTGCGGGACACCAGGGTTGTGAGAGGCAGCTTAACCCACTGTGCCACACTGCCAGGCCTTTTATGAACAAGCGTCAACACCCTTCACTTGAGGCGAAAGGTGTGGCGCTCCTCCCAGACCCGTTCCTGCTGCCGGGCAGAGAGCAGGAAGGGAGCGTGCCTCCTGGTTCCATGCCACAGGAAGGTCACGGTGTGTGCTGGGGCCTTTCAGAGGGTCCTGAATGCCACAGAGAGTTCAGTAACACCCTTCCCCAAAGACGTCCTGACCCACAGTTCAGAGAACTCCTACATCCCTAGCCGGACCTCACACGAAAACCCTCCAGTTCTTATACTTCAGTCAACCCATTTCATCCACAGAGGAGGCCCCCATAGCGAAATCAATGGAGAAAAACTTCCTCTGTGATCTGAAAGCTTGGATTTAGAATCTCCCCAGGCACCCTTGCGGGCAGAGACGACAGCCAGCCAGGTTTGGAGTTTATACAGAAACTTTAATTGTAAACCAGGGAGCAGCCAAGCTGAGATGGCCGAAAACCTCAGTACTCCTCCCCCTCCTCGGCCTCCGCCTCCACGGAGTCCACGCCCACCTCCTCGTAATCCTTCTCCAGGGCGGCCAGGTCCTCGCGGGCCTCGGAGAACTCCCCTTCTTCCATGCCTTCGCCCACGTACCAGTGCACGAAGGCCCGCTTGGCGTACATGAGGTCGAACTTGTGGTCCAGGCGGGCCCAGGCCTCGGCGATGGCCGTGGTGTTGCTCAGCATGCACACGGCCCGCTGCACCTTGGCCAGGTCGCCCCCGGGCACCACGGTGGGGGGCTGGTAGTTGATGCCCACCTGCCGGAGGAGGAGGAGGAAGCATCAGTGAAGCGTCTACCAAAGCCGGAATGGCGGCCGCCTGCCCTCACAGGAGGACGGGAGGCGCCCGCTGATGACCAGGGAGCCCAGCATCCTGCGAGGCCGGGTGTGGGAGACGGTGCCCCTGGCCGTGTACGTGGAGGATCTTCCTCTCCACAGGTGGGGATGGGGTCTGCAGCTGAAGCGTCCCCCTCAGATGCAGCAGGCAAGGGCGCCTCCACTCACTTGGGAGCTCTGTCAGTACAGCCATCACCAGTCACCAGTGCCGTCAGCGCTCCTGACCTACTGAACCACACAGCCGAGCCCTGCCCGCCTTGCATGTGCTCAGAACCCCGACCCCAGGCGACAGTCGGGCAAAATCAGCTCGCACAAAACCCGTTTTACAACAAAGTGCTGACTAGCGTGTGATTTCTGCAACCCCTGCCTCTGAAAGCCACTGGCAACACAAGACGACCCTGCCAGCCCAGGAGATCAGAATCCAAAGTGCAGCTTCTACTTCTACATCACAGCGAGGCCGAGGACCGGTAGGCAGGGGCCGTCTGTCTGTCTGCAACCAGGCTCTCTCCAGGGAAGATCACACCCTGCTGATGCCCCAAACACGCCTTCACTGGCACGTGCCAAGGCGACAGGTCAACAGTCACAGGTCACATAAAGGGTGCTACTATGGTGGCAGGAGGTGCTGTCAGTGTTTAAGCTGGGGTTGGGGACAGACCAAGGTTCAAACCAAAGGGGAGGCATCCAGTGGGGACCGGCAGCTGCTCTGGCTGCAGGGCACAAAGTCAGCAGACCTCCTGGGTCAAGGGCAAGAAGGTACAAATGCTCGGCTTCCCAGGCCACATGGCCCCGGTCACCACTTCTCAGCCCTGCTGCTGTCCTGTGAGAGCTGCCGCAGACAACACCTACGTGTACCCGCGTGGCTGTGCTCCCACAAAACCCTGCCAGTCAGGAAGCCGGCTCACCAACCACGCAAGCCCCTGAGCCGAGGGAGCTGACCCCGAGAGGAAGAAACCCCAAAGAGGAACCCACTGCTGTGGTGGAACCAGAGCAAGGCCAAGGCCGGCCAACCCAGGACAGGCAGGATGCACGGGACTCGGTGATCCACAAGGGGAAAAGCTGGGAGGTGCGAGGCTTCTGCCACTCACCGTCACCGGGGAATGGGCCACACGTTATGCGCTTCAGGAAAACCCAGCCTAGAATTTCTAAGCTTACAAAGAGAGAGATAAAGGTGTGGCCACTTTTCTTTTTCTTTCTTATTTGACAGGTAGAGATATAGACAGTGAGAGAGACAGAAAGGTCTTCCTTCCATTGGTTCACTCCCCAGATGGCTGCTACGGCCAGCACTGAGCTGATCCGAAGCCAGGAGCCAGGTGCTTCTCCTGGTCTCCCATGCGGGCGCAGGGCCCAAGCACTTGGGCCATCCTCCACTGCCCTCCCAGGCCACAGCAGAGAGCTGGACTGGAAGAGGAGCAACAGGCATTAGAACCCGGCGCCCATATGGGATTCCGGCACCACAGGCGGAGGATTAACTGGCAGTGGCCCCAGTGTGGCCATTTTTATCGCTAATGGCTCTTGATGGTTTTTTTGTTAAACCAAACACTCACAGGACGGGACTTGGAAATTCTTTCTAGGACAATGAAGCGGCAGCAGGCTGTAGAGATACTCAGAATTAAAACACACACACTCACTGCACCCAACACCAAAATGCTCCTAAAAACCCTTCTAAGTCTAATCTGTATTTCCCACAGTAATGCTACCACCCAGAAAAGGACAAAAATTCTTCAGAAAACAGCCAATTCTGTCACACACACACACACACTGACCACATACAGTTGTGATGATCACAAAGTAAGACCGACAGATGTCACAGACTACATGACCATTCTGGTTCACTAACATATGACCTGAGCCTGGCCGACACCCACGGGGTGGTCTCCCAGTTGGGCATGGGTGTGGGCGTGGGGACAGCATTCTCCTGGAGGTCTGCTGCCCGCTGACGGGGTGACACCTCCCGGCACCCAGGCCTACCTTGAAGCCGGTCGGGCACCAGTCCACAAACTGGATGGTGCGCTTGGTCTTGATGGTGGCGATGGCCGCGTTGACGTCCTTCGGGACCACGTCGCCCCTGTACAGCATGCAGCAGGCCATGTACTTGCCGTGGCGAGGGTCGCACTTCACCATCTGATTGGCCGGCTCGAAGCAGGCGTTGGTGATCTCAGCCACGGACAGCTGCTCGTGGTAGGCCTTCTCCGCCGAGATGACCGGGGCGTAGGTGGCCAGCGGGAAGTGGATGCGGGGGTATGGCACCAGGTTGGTCTGGAACTCCGTCAAGTCCACGTTCAGGGCCCCGTCGAACCGCAGGGAGGCCGTGATGGACGACACGATCTGCCCGATCAGGCGGTTGAGGTTGGTGTATGTGGGACGCTCGATGTCCAGGTTGCGCCGACAGATGTCGTAGATGGCTTCATTGTCCACCATGAAGGCACAGTCGGAATGTTCCAGGGTCGTGTGGGTGGTCAGGATGGAGTTGTACGGCTCTACCACAGCCGTGGAAACCTGCGGCGCTGGGTAGATGGCAAACTCCAGCTTGGACTTCTTGCCATAGTCCACCGACAGCCGCTCCATGAGCAGAGACGCGAACCCGGAGCCCGTGCCGCCCCCGAAGCTGTGGAAGATGAGGAAGCCCTGCAGCCCCGTGCACAGGTCCGCCTGCGAGAAACCACACAGCGTGAGCCGGGCCCGGGCAGGCCGCGCTGCCCACCTGCCCCAGCCGGGCTCACTTCTCTCGGCCTCAGCAAGTTAACACAGACTCAGACCGCCCGCGGTGAGCATGTGTTACAGCAGAAGCAAAGCAGCACACGATAAGACCCACGCCGAGTCCCACACGACCCTCCGTGGAGGCCTCAGCAGGCTCGGTCGGGCTCCTGACCCTGGCCTGAGTCTGGGGCGCGACCTCCCCTGCCACCCCACGGCTGTGCGGGACCAGGGCGCCCCGTACCAGTTTGCGGATGCGGTCCAGCACCAGGTCCACGATCTCCTTGCCGATGGTGTAGTGGCCCCTGGCGTAATTGTTGGCCGCGTCTTCCTTCCCGGTGATCAGCTGCTCCGGGTGGAACAGCTGCCTGTACGTGCCCGTGCGCACTTCGTCTGCAGAGAGACCAGAGAGGCCGGGGCCTGCTGTACTCACCGAGACGGCGCGGCCGGCCCTGTTCAGTTCCACAAAGCACATGCTGTGCCCTGTAGCCCCCACGGGCACAAGTGTCTCAGAAAACGTCTGTGATGCAAAACCACCACGCAATTCATGGAGCTCAGCGGGTGAGGTCAACTCACCGAAGGAATCCCAGAGTTCCCTGCTGCTGTGAAGGGAGAGCAGCTCTCACCCCTCACACGGGGACCGACTTCTGTCAAGGAATAATTTAAAACTGGGCAGTGCCCAGGTCAGTGTGGCTTTGGCTGGGCAGTCCTGTCGGGGTTGCCCAGGTGCTCTGGGCCTCCCAGGCTGTGACACTGTCGTCCCCTGGCACACCCATCTCTCTGCAGCTCTCCTTCACACGACCTTGGGCTCTAAGCTGGGAGAGCCACACGAATGCTCTACGCTGACCTTGTCATGTGGGAGATGCACCTCAAGACTCACGCAGCAGCACACAGAGCACGGCGGCAGGGAGGGAATCAGCACACACGGGGTCTGCAGAAGCCACCCGACCAAGGCCGAGGCAGCCCCTGGCACATCTCTCCGCAGCCCACCGCGTGCCGGCAGAGCAGCTGTGGGTCGGGGGTTGCCGAGTCGCACAGTCAGACTGTCCATCGTGAACCTTTCGGTTCTCACTCAACAACAGCATGGGCTCCTACAGCCGTTCTCTCTGCAGGGGAGCCCACGCCGGGCGTCCCACCCTCCGGTGCCCGAGCACCTACCGACCACCGTGGGCTCCAGGTCCACAAACACGGCTCTGGGCACGTGCTTGCCCGCCCCCGTCTCACTGAAGAACGTGTTGAACGAGTCATCCCCGCCACCGATGGTTTTGTCACTTGGCATCTGACCGTCGGGCTGAATGCCATGTTCAAGGCAGTACAACTCCCAGCAGGCGTTGCCGATCTGGACGCCCGCCTGCCCCACGTGGATAGAGATACACTCGCGCTGGGAACCAGAACATAAACGTGAAACTCGCTCATTGTCAGGCAAGCTGCAGCTACAGGGCATGTGAGACCCTGTCATAGTTTATAACGCTTCAGTTTCTAGGGCTTTTTCAACTTTTATTTTCTGCAATGGTTAGGTCACCCTTGTATCCTTGCTCACCCTAGCTATGAAGTGCCAGAGTTAGCCCTAGAACCTAAATGTTTGCCATCACACAAAAATCACATTATTTTAAAAGTTGGTGGCCATGTAACATCACCAGTGAATTCCCGGGGCCAGCACTGTGGCATAGCAGGTGAAGCCGCTGCCTGCAACATCACCTCCCATCCCAGCTGCTCCATTTCCGATTCTGCTCCTTGCTAACAGCCTGGGAAAAGCAGTGGAAGATGACCCAAGTTTGGGCTCCTGTCACCCTCATAGGAGACCTGGATGAAGCTACTGCTCCTGGCTTCCGCCTTGGCTATTGCAGCCATCTGGGGAATGAACCAGCAGATGGAAAATCTCCCTCCCTCTCTTTCTCTCAATTAAATAATCTTTCAAAAAAAAATAGATGAACTCGTTCTTATGGCCAGCCACAGTAATTCTCTGAATACACAGCATTTGTGAACTGTGCCTGATCAAAAGATAATATGAATTGGAAGAGAAAGAACGGGCAAGGTCCCATGTGGTCACTATGTGTCTGCCACCTGCCCTTCCACATCTAGTCTGTTGTTTCAATCCCATTGTGTGCTTCGGGAGGCTGACATATGTGGTCAGCATCAGAGGGCGTCCCTGGCCTCTGGCCTCATACAGGCAGCAGCAGCCGACTAGGCAGTGTGGTCAGGGGCCTGGTCCCTGGCTCCCTCCCTACATACTGGCTGGGACTCACGGAGAACCTTTATCAAAGCCCCAGTCTTCAGCATTTGGCACTCTTCATACGCTGCCTTCTCAACTGCTAGTAACTACTTCCTCCTCCGACCTCTTCAGCCCAGGAGCGCAACGGCTCCCAGGCATGAGGCATGCTGGGACCCAGAACTGTCCTTTGATGCTTTCTTATTTTATGACTCTTAATTAACTTTTTATTTATTTGAAAGGCAGAGATGAGAAACATCTTCCATCCACTGGTTCATCCCCCAAATGCCTCCAATAGCTAGGGCTGGACCAGGTGGAATCCAGGATCCAGGACCTCCATTTGGATCTCCTCATGGTGGCCAGAAACCCAAGTATTTGCGTATCACCTACAGCTTCCCAGGTGTAGTAGCAGGAAGTTGGATCAGAAGCACAGACTAAGGCCGGCGCCGTGGCTCAACAGGCTAATCCTCCGCCTTGCAGTGCCAGCACACCGGGTTCTAGTCCCGGTCGGGGCGCCGGATTCTGTCCCGGTTGCCCCTCTTCCAGGCCAGCTCTCTGCTATGGCCCGGGAGTGCAGAGAAGGATGGCCCAAGTCCTTGGGCCCTGCACCCCATGGGAGACCAGGAGAAGCACCTGGCTCCTGGCCTCGGATTAGCACGATGCGCCGGCCGCAGCGGCCATTGGAGGGTGAACCAACAGCAAAAAGGAAGACCTTTCTCTCTGTCTCTCTCTCTCACTATTCACTCTGCCTGCCAAAAAAAAAAGAAGCACGGACTAGCTTGGACTCAAGCCAGGCACTCCAGCCTGGGACATGAATGTCCTAACTGGTATCTTCAGCCCAAGAATAAACACCTGCCCTCATGGTTTAACCCTATCCATATCTATGCTTCTTAGCTTCTCCTCAAGGCACCCATTTTGAATGGACCATCTGTTTCCTGCCAGGAGCCTGACTGGACATACACTAGTGATTTATTCAATTTTATTTTATTCTTTAAATGTTTTCACTGGTTCACCCCCCAGATGGCTGCAACGGCCAGAGCTAGGCTGATCCGAAGCCAGGAGCTTCTTCTGGGTCTCCTACAGAGGTACAGGGGCCCACGGATTTGGGCCATCTTCTGCTGCTTTCCTAGGCCATTGCAGAGAGCTGGATCAGAAGTAGAGCAGCCAGGTCTCAAACTAGCACCCATACAGGATGTTGGCACTGAAGAGGTTGGCTGGTTACCTGCCACACCACAGTGCCGGCCCCATTTTAAATAATCTTTATTTGAAAGACAGAGGAGGGACAAACAGAGAACAGAGGTAGATCTTCCATCCACTTGTTCACTCTCCACATGCCTGCAGCAGCCAGGGCTGGGAGACAGGCAAAGCCAGGAGCCCGGAACTCAATTCACATCTCCTTGTGCAAGGCACTGACGGAAGGACTGGAGACATCCGCTGCCTCCAGGGAGTGCATTAGCAAGAAGCTGGAATTGGAAGCTCGGGCAGGACTCAAACCCAGACACTAATATGGAATGTGGGTGTCCCAAGTAACATCTTAATTGCTGGATCAAATATCCACCCCGACTTGTGGATATTGTAAACCACAAATACTCATAGAGATCAAATCAAATTTGAGGTGCTCACCCATTCAATTCTAATCTACAATCCTAAGAACTTGAAGTCCTATTTCCTACTGTATTTGCAGCAAATATCAGAGTCTGCAGAGGCATTCAAATATCAACATAATGCAATAATCTCAGAAGGAAGCATTTTTTTAAAGTAGAAAGAATTTTTTTAAAAAACGATGTTTATCTACTTGAGAGACACAGAGAACAAAGAGAGATCTTCCATTCACTTGTCCACTCCCCAAAAGGCTGCAACAGCCCGGGCAGGGCCAGGCCAAAGCCAGGAGCCAGGAACTGCATGTGGTCTCCCACATGGGTGGCAGCGGCCCAAGTACTTGGACCATCTTCCACTGGTTTCCCAAGCTGATTAGCAGAGAGCTGAGCAGCCAGAACTTGAACTGGTGGCTCCAGTATGGGGTGCTGGGGTTATCAGTGGAAACTGAACCCACTGTGCCATGCCAGCCCACAGAAAGCTCTCTAATACAAAGGAACTCACTCCTCCAAGGGAGGAATCCACCACCATTCAGGGAAAAACCCTTTTGAGTCTACTTAACGACACCATTTTGAATCCATATTACTTTTTAAATAACCTACTCATTTATCTATAAGGCAGAGTTAAGAGAGGGAGGAAAAGACAGATCATCTTGCCTTATACCGTGCATTTCACAAGGTGCCTTGTTTGGCATTCTACTCAGCTTGCCCCAGTAACATCAAAGTAAGATCTTGACATCTATAAATCCCCAATTTCTTCATTTATAAAATGAGGATGGAGAATAGCCATTTCCATCTCTAATCAGAGCATTCAGGAAAATTATTCTTTGCTTTTGAGACAGTCACTATAAATTACCATTGCGACCCTCACTTGGGTCAATTTTAGATTTTACTTTATGGTTTTTATTTGTTAGAGATTTATTTATTTATTTGAAAGGCAGAGTCGAGAGAGAGAGGGAGAAAAAGAAAGCGAGCTTCCATCTGCTGGCTTACTCCCCAAAATGCCTGCAATGGCCAGGGGTGGGCCAGCCTAAAGCCAGGAGCTTCATCCAGGTCTCCCATGTGGGTGCAGGGGCCCAAGCACTCGGGCCATCTTCTACTGCTTTCCCAGGCCATTACCAGGGAGGTGGATCAGAAGCGGAGCAGCCGGGAGATGGTACCAGTGTTGGTTTATTTTTTAAAAAGTATTTGAAAAGGCAGACAGAAAGATATATGTATTTATTTGAAAGGCAGTTAGAGAGAGTGATTTGGTTCACACCCCAAATGGCTGCCACATCTAAGACTGAGCTAAGCCAAAGCCAGGAGCCAGGAACTTTATTCCAAGTACCCCACATGGGTAGCTGGAATACTTGGGCCATCCTCTGCTGCCCTCCCGGGGGCACCAGTTTGAGTCCTGGCTGCTCCACTTCCAATCCGGCTCTCTGCTGCGGCCTGGGAGGGCAGTGAAAGATGGCCCAAGTGCTTTGGCCCCTGCACTTGTGTGGAAGACCTGGAGGAGGCTCCTGGCTCTGGATTGGTGCAGCTCCAGCCATTGTGGCCATCTAGGGAGTGAACCAGCGGATGGAAGACCTCTCTCTCTCTCTCTCTGCCTCTCTGTCTTTCAAATAAAGAAATAAATCTTTAAAAAGAATTTACTGAAGGGGCCAGGAATGTGGCATAATGCGTAAGCTACCGCCTGAAATTCCAGCATCCCATCTGGGCACTGGTTCGAGTCCTGGCTGCTCCACCGTTGATTAGCTCCCTGCTAATGCGCCTGGGAAAGCAGTGAAGATGGCCCAAGTCCTTAGGCCCCTGCTACCCATGTAGGAGACTCGGATGAAGCTCCTGGTTCATGGCTTCCGCCTGGCCCAGCCATGGCTGTTGTAGCCTTTTGGGGAGCAAACCAGTGGATGGAAGGTCTCTATCTTTCCCTTTCTCTCCCTGTAAGTCTGTGTTTCAACTAAATAAATCTTTTAAAAAAAATTAGACACAAGAGTCAGTGAACTCCCATGGCCTGTTCACTCCACAACTGCCTAGGAGCCAGAAACTCCATCCAGATCTCCCATGTGGGCACAGGAGTCCAGTCACCTCTCGGGGTGTGCATGAGGCAGGATTCAGCAGTCAGAAGCCAGAACTGGGTATAGGACCTGTATGCTCTGATGGGGGACAGAGCTTGTTAACCGGCACCTTAACTGCTGAACACTCACCCCCACTTGCACATTTCTTTAGTAAGCTCTCCTCTCAGTCAAACCACTTCCAGGGCAGGCATCTGGCACAGGCTACTGAAAGGGAGGCTCGCATCCCATTATCCGAGTTCCTGGTTTGAGTCCCCGCGACACTGCTTCCCATCTGGCTCCCCACCACGCTGCACCCTGGGAGGCTGCCAAGTGACAGCTCAAGTACCTGGGTCCCTGCCACCCACGTGGCAGTTCCCCACGGAGTTCCAGGCTCTGGGGTTTGGCCTGCCCCGTCCCTGGCTGTGGCTGCGATCTGGGGCGTGAACTCACAGAGGGGACGTTTCTGTCTCTCTTCTCTGCTGTGGAGAGAACACCGCTGGGATGGCTGAGTGCAAGCTGACAAACTGGGTTATTCAGACCCGGGTAGTTATTTAGGATCCCGTGTGCTGCTTCGAAGTGAGTAGCTTTTTACTTTAAAGATTTATTTACTTACACAGAGAGGTAGAGGCGAAGAGAGAGGTCTTCCATCTGCTGTTCACTCCCCAAATGGCCACAACAGCTGGAACTGGGCCAACCCAAAGCCAGGAGCTTCTCCTGGGTCTCCCAGTGGGTACAGGGGCCCAAGGACTTGGGCCATCTTCTGCTTTCCCAGGCCACAGCAGAGAGCTGGATCGGAACTGGAACAGCCAGGACTAGAACCAGCACCCATATGGAAGGCCGGCACTGCAGGAGGCTTTACCTGCTATGCTCAGCGCCGCCCCGATGAATAAGCTTTTTAAAAGCTTCTCTAGGGCCAGTGTCGCGGCTCACTTGGCTAATCCTCCACCTTTGGTGCCGGTATCCCATATGGGCGCCGGGTTCTAGTCCTGGTTGCTCCTCTTCCAGTCCAGCTCTCTGCTGTGGCCTGGGAGTGCAGTGGAGGATGGCCCAGGTGCTTGGGCACCTGCACCCACGTGGGAGACCAGGAGGAAGTACCTGGATCCTGGCTTCGGATTGGTACAGTGCACCAGCCATGGCAGCCATTTGGTGGGGTGAACCAACGGAAGGAAGACCTTTCTCTCTGTCTCTCCCTCTCACTGCCTATAACTCTGTCAAATAAATAAATAAATCTTTTTTTAAAAAAAAAGCTTCTCAGGGGTGGGTACTTGACACTGGTTACGATGCCACTTGGCTTCCCATATCCAAATGTCTGGGTTGAGTTTTGGCTCTGCTCCCAACTCCAGCTCCTGGGAGGCAGCAGGGGGCGGCTCAAGTACTCTGTCTCCTGATGCACACGTGGGAGACCGGCTGCCACCAAGGCTCCTGGCTTCAGGCGAGGCCCAGCACCTTTGTCGCGGCCATTTGGGGGGAAGATCTTTTGTCTCTCAAACAAAATGGAGAATACAGCTTTTTAGAACCTCTCAGTTGAACTTTTGTTTTAAAAGACCTGAAAAAGGGCAGAGTTAGAGCGAGATCTTGCACCTGCTGCTTCACTCCCAAAATGGCTGCCATGGCCAGGGCTGGGCCGGGCCGAAGCCGGGGGCCTGGAGCTGCCTGGGCAGCACTTGGGCCACCTTCCTCTGTCTTCCCAGCGCACGGGCAGGGAGCTGGGTCGGCAGTGGAGCAGCCACGGCCGGAAGCGGCGCTCGCCGAGGCCGCCGGTCCAAGGCGCCACCACAGCAGCCGCTCAGTGGGATTTCCCACAGGAAGAACAGCCATGGCTGTGTGCACAACGGCGCTCCGGGCTCCGCCAGGAGCGGGGATAAGCGCCCCCGGGCTCCAGAGCCCACCGCGACTGCAGACCGACAACCCTGACGCTGCCCAGCTCCACCAGCCCGCGGGCACCGCTTTCCAAAAATAAAACATCCCCACCCCCACCCCGGCCGCTTAGCCGACTCCAGGGCCATCCGCCTTCATCCGGCCAGCACCGCCCTCAGACCCGACCGCACCGCCCGCGTCCTGCCCGGCCTCCTCTCCCACCCTCCTCCCGGGCCGCCCGCCGGCCTGGGCCCGTCCCGGGACCCCACCATGGTGAGCTTCGCCGCTGCCACCTGCCGCCGCTACTGGACTTCAACGGCCGCCGGAGCCACCACGGCGCACGCGCGCCCAACCGCCCCTAGGGGCCTCGCGCTGCCCCGGATTCGCTGGGGGGCAGTCATTGGTCCGGAGCCCCTCAAGGCGGGCCAAGGCTCCGGATCCTGCATCCTATTGGCTGATGCTCGGCCAGCGGCTCTGTGGCGCCTTCTGATTGGGTGTGGGTTTGGCGGGAAGGGCGCGGAGTGGCCGCCGGCTGCACAGACCCGGGCCTTCCGCGGGCTTCCTCGGACGGTGAGGGCGGAGGCGCTGTGGTGGAGCTGGGGGCGCTGCCGGCACCCAAGCCCAGGTGTGCGAATGCCTGGAGGAGGAGGAGGTGGGCTGTCCGCCCGCTCCCCAGAACCCTAGGGCTGCTCGCCTCCTCGCTCTCGCTCGGTCTTGCGGACATGGCCGCTCCCAGAGGTCTCCCTCCCTGTCGACCCAGTCCTGGCCCTGCTCCGTCTTCTCCCGGCAGGAAGCCATCCCCACGCAGCACTCAGGAGACCGGCAGGGTCGGATCGCCGCTCTGGTGAGGAGGAATGAGTTTCCGGGCCACAGGAGCGGGAGGGCACCCCCTCCTCCCAGAAGACGGGGTGGGGGGTCGAGTGCCCGCTCTGGTGGACTTCGGAAAAGTTGTCCGCTTTTTTCGATTCTTACAGATCATCAAATTTATTTATTTTTCTTTTTAATTTGACAGAGTTAGACATAGAGAGAGAGAACAAGGTCTTCTTTCCGTTGGTTCACTCCCCAAATGGCCACCACGGCCGGCGCTGCGCCGATCCGAAGCCAGGAGCCAGGTGCTCCTCCTGGTCTCCCATGGGGTGCAGGACCCAAGGACCTGGGCCATCCCCCACTGCCCTCCGGGCCACAGCAGAGAGCTGGCCTGGAAGAGGGGCAGCCGGACTAGAACCCGGCGCCCATGTGGGATGCCGGCGCCGCAGGCGGAGGATCAACCAAGTGAGCCACGGTCCGGCCCCAGGCAGAGACTTAACTACCTGAGCCATAACCTACTGCGTCCCAGGATCACATGAGCAGGCAGCTGGATTGGAAGCAGAGTAGCCGGGACTCGAACCCGCACTCTGATATGGGATGCAGGCATCCCAAGCAGCGGGTTAACCCACTGAGCCAACATGCCTGTTCTACTTTTCCTTTTATAAAAATTATTTATTTAAAAGATTTTCATTTTATTTGAAAGGCAGAGAGACATCGTAAATCCACTGATTCATTCCCCAAATGCCCACAACAGATGGGGCTGGACCAGGCCCAAGTCTGGGGCCTGGAACTGCATCCGGGTCTCTCAGGGCCCCAAGTCCCTGAGTCATCACTTGCTGCCTACAGGTGCACATCAGTAACAGCTGGATTGGAAGCAAGAGCAGCTGGGGCTCAAAGCAGGCATTCCTAGGGCGGCGCTGTGGTGTAGCAGGTAAAGCTGCAGCCTGCAGTACCAGCACCCAATATATGCACCGATTCTAGCTCTGGCTGTTCCACTTCTGATCCAGCTCTCTGCCTGGGAAAGCAGTAGAGGATGGCCCAAGTCCTTGGGCCCCCTCACCCGCATGGGAGACCCGGAAGAATCTCCTGGCTCCTGGCTTTGGATCGGCGCAGCTCTGGCTGTTGCAGCCAATTGGAGAGCTAACCAGCGGATGGAAGACCTCTCTCTCTCTCTCTGCCTCTCCTTCTCTCTGTGTGTAACTTTTTCAAATAAATAAATCTTAAAAAAAAAAAAAAAAACAGGCACTCCTATACTGGACGTGGATGTCATAACTGCTATGCCAAACACCCAACTCCAGTCTTTCCCTTTGAAATGCGGCTTTATTGGAATACAATTTACATACTGTTGCAGTTGATTTCTCAACAATGTTGCAGTGGGTTCCTTTCTGAGAGGAGCAGCATGGTGGGGGCAAGAGGCAGGGAGTCGGTGAAAGCAGGCTTGAGGCGAGCAGCCTGCAGGCTCGTTTATTTCAGGTGGTACAACAGTTTATATAGCCGAGACCAGCCAATCTGGTCAAGGGGCGGTCTATGCCCCAACCAATCACAGCCTGTTGCCAGGCAGTTTCCAAAGCCATCCAATCACAGCCTGTTGCCAGTCAGGCTCTTGTTGCCAGGCAGTTTCTGAAACCATCCAATCACGGCCTGCCGTCAATCAGGCTCTGTTGTCATGTGGTTTCCGAAGCCATCCAATCACGGCCTGCTGCCAGGCAGTTTCTGTTGTCAGCGGCCATCTTAGCATGACCTCTTCACCTCAGTGGCCATCTTGGCATGAACTTTTCACCTCAGCAGCCATCTTGATATGACCTTTTCACCTCATTACACCACAACATACTATACAATTTGTTCATTTAAACTATACAGTTCAATTGCTTTTACTATATCTTCCATTCATTGGTTCAGTCCCCAGTTGGCTGCACAGCCTGAGCTGTGCTGATCTGAAGCCAGGAGCCAGGAGCCAGGAGCTTCTGGGTTTCCCACACGGGTGCGGGGGCCCAAGGACTTGGGCCATCTTCCACTGCCTTCCCAGGCCATAGCAGAGAGTCAGATCGAAGCAGCCGGGACTCAAACTGGCACCCATATGGGATGCCGGCACTGCAGGCAGTGGCTTCACCCGCTACGCCACAGTGCTGGCCCCATAAAGTCCCAAGCCTTAAGGTTAACAGTTTGGGATGCTGGTGAGAGTACAGAAATAAATAAAATATAATGTTCAAGAGCTAAGTTTCTGGGCTTAATGTACCAGGTTCTAAAGCTGATTCTGTCTCTCACTCATTGAATGACCTTGGATCAGTTACATCATCCCTACTCAGCCTTGCTCCAACCCTACCCCAGCCCAGGCTTACTCCACCTTCCCCACCCTCACTCCTACCTTCCTCCACCTTACCTCCCCTGCTCCAATCTTACCCCAACCCTCCCCTACTACATCCCACCTCACTCCAGCTCTACTCCTGATTGCAACCTTCCTCCACGTTACCCAACCCTCCACCAACTGGACCCCACCTCTGCCCATCCTCACCCTACCTTACCCTCACCATGGCAACGGTGATCACACCTAACCCTTGGGATGCTGTGAGGCTTATGTGAGAAAATGCACACAAAGCCACTCTTCACCTTTGAAGAGTTTACACTTGGTGTAAAATTATGGATAAAACCCTCCAGAATTGTGTACAAGTCAATTCAGCAGAAACCATGATTGCTATTTCAGTTTTACAAATATATTAACTTGCTGATGGTGGTGATGGCAGACTTTGGAGCCACAGCTCAGAGAGAGGGGAGAAGGGAGAGGGGAGAAGGAGAGGGAGTCAAGACAAGTCAAGTCTTTGGGAAACCAAAGACTTTTTTTTTTTTTTTAAGATTTATTTTATTTATTTGAAAGACAGAGTTACAGAGAGAGAGAGAGAGAGAGAGAGAGAGAGAGAGAGAGTTCTTTCATCTACTAGTTCGCAACCCAGATGGCTGCAACGGCCGGAGCTGCACTGATCTGAAGCCAGGAGTCAGGAGCTTCTTTCGGGTCTCCCATGGGTGCAGGGGCCCAAGGACTTGGACCATCTTCTACTGCTTTCCCAGGCCACAGCAGAGAGTAGGTTCGGAAGAGGAGCAGCTGGGATTCGAACCGGCGCCCATATGGGATGCCGGTGCTTCAGGCCAGGGTTTAAACCCACTGCGCCACAGCACCGGCCCCAGTCCCCTCCATGTTGGGTCTTAGTCCACCCGTACAAGGATGGACTGGGTCAGAGGAAAGGTAAGCGCGCCGCTCGCCCGTTCCCCAGCCTCCTGGTCCCGGAGACAATCAGACGCAGCGGGGAGCCAAGTCTAGCAAGGACTCAGTCACCTTCTGCATAATAGTACCTTTTATAACACAAAACTGTAGAGTCATTGGGGCAGGGCTAAGGACCAACCAATCACTTAAAAAATCACCTTATGGGGGGATTTCTATAGGACTAGCCCTATGTCTATACACTTGTTACTAGTTTTGTTACCTCCCTTGTTGTTGCGCAGCCAATTAGTTTTAGTGGTAAACAACTTTGGATTCTGCCCATCTTACTTCCTCTGGGCACCATCTTACTTGGCTCCACGCGGCTTCGTTCCGCGCAGCTCGGGCGGGGGCACCCGGGCCTGGCCTGGCCTGGCCTGGCCAGGCTCATGCCCCACACCTCCATTCTGATGATGTGCCTGCTTTGGAGAGTGGTGATCTGACACAGGAAGCTGCTATTCGGCTTACAGGCTTCCTGTAGGGACGTGCTGTGTCAACACTGGCCGTGCGTGGAGCACGTGCTCCCCAAAGAGAAGGCAGGATCCTGACAGAGCTCCAGAGTGGGTGATGGGAGGGGTCCCAGTTCTCCCACGGGGGTCCCTAGGATCTCAGATCTATGTGGCTGAAACTATCAGCTCTGGCTACCTACGGAAACGGAGGCTCATGGGTATCCCCGGGAGTTTGGACACCAGTACAGGGACTCTGAGAGCCAAAAGGCCACTGAAAGATGGCCATTCAAATGGACGTGGGGCAGTCCTCAGCTCCCTCCCTGCTGGTGGCCCCTGGGGACATGCAGTCTCCTCTCTCCCTGCAGCCACCTCCCTGCTCACCTCCCTCTCTTCTGGGAGCACTGACGCAGAGGGCAGCGAGCCGCACCTCCCATGGGCCCCCTACTTTCGGCTCAACCTTTCTTTCCTGCGCATTGGATGCTGTGACCACCCAGCTGATCCGGGCCACCAGAATGGGGGGCAGGTGCTCTGTAAATATTTCCCAGGGCATGGCCCCCTCTACCTGATGCGTGGGACCCAACTCACACCCTCCTCCTCATCCATCACTTCCCCCATCCTGTGTGCCCTAACACCTGTCTCCTTCCTGAACCCCACCCCTAAGAAAGGTGGCTCCGGCTCCTCCCACTAACACCAGGTTCCGCCCACCCCCACTCTTATTAGAGCTTCTTACAGCTTCTTCTCCCTAGAAGCTGCTCTCCAAGGCCAGCGCCATGGCTTAACAGGCTACTCCTCCGCCTTGTGGTGCCGGCACACCGGGTTCTAGTCCCGGTTGGGGCGCCGGATTCTGTCTCGGTTGCCCCTCTTCCAGGCCAGCTCTCTGCTGTGGCCTGGGAAGGCAGTGGAGGATGGCCCAAGTGCTTGGGCCCTGCACCCACATGGGAGACCAGGAGAAGCACCTGGCTCCTGGCTTCGGATCAGCGCGATGAGCCGGCCGCAGCAGCCATTGGAGGGTGAACCAACGGCAAAAAGGAAGACCTTTCTCTATGTCTCTCTCACTATCCACTCTGCCTGTCAAAAAAAAAAAAAAAAAGAAAAGAAGCAGCTGCTCTCCTGGTCAATGCACCAGGGTAAGCCACCCCCATTCCAAACCTGAGCAAGTCCTCCTCCACCAAAGGCCTTTCGATGGCTTCCCAGCTCTTAAGGAAGAAAAAAAAAATCTGCTTCTGGGGCTGGTGCAGTGGCGTAGTGGGTAAAGCCATCGCCTGAAGCACCGGCATCCCATATGGGCGCCGGTTCAAGTTCCGGTGCTCCACTTCCGATCCAGCTCTCTGCTGTGGCCTGGGAAAGCAGCAGAAGATGGCCCAAGTGCTTGGGCCCCTGCACCCACATGGGAGACCCGAAGAAGCTCCTGGCTCCTGGCTTCAGATCAGCACAGCTCCAGCCACTGCGGCCATCTGAGGAGTGAGCCAGTGGATGAAGACCTCTCTCTCTCACTGCCTCTCTTTCTCTTCTGTGTAAAATAAATCTTTAAAATCTGCTTCTTCTCCAAGCACATTCCCAGCTCCCTGGGAAATCCTCATTCCTCCAGGAAGCCCTCCCTGCCTGCTCCCGGGTTCAGGGGAGGGACACCTACAGGTATAACCTCTTGCAGGACAAGGACACGAATGCAACCACCTGGTGATGGTTCAACTACCAACAGCCTGTGGGCCTGCCACCAGCTCCATACCGTGGTGGCCTCGGAGAGGTCTTAGTGACTAGCACACCCAGCTCTCCAAACCCAGGAGTTGTCCCAGACTGCTCCAGCAGGGAAAGCCAGTCAATGACCAGCTCCGAAACCTCAGGAGGGCGGTGGAGGAGGGAGAGAGGGACTCCTGCTTGCTCCTCCAACCCCACCACTCCCCCCGCCCCCAACCAGGCTGTGCGCCTCATTATTCTCAAGACTATGAAATTCACTTCCTTCCTCCAACATCCTCTTGGTACGATTACAATTCCGGTCTGGTTCCTGCCAGAGTGGACTAAACTGAAACACATATATCATTTAAGTTCCTGATCTAGATCCTCTGCTCCCCCCCACAAGACCCCTTCCCTCCTCCTCAGGTGAAGGGAGGTTTTCCCCACCCACCTCCTCATCCTCCAAGCCCACCTCTTGCCCCACACTGGTCTAGAAGCCATTCCAAGCCCACCCAACCTGGGCCCTGTGCAGGCTTTCCAGGGACCCCCCTTTCCACCAAGGGCACTCAACTCCCCTCTCCTCCTTCCAGGTCCCCACCTGGGTGAAGCCTGGGCTGAGAGCCCCTCCCTCCACTCTACACCCACCCCCTCCCCCGCACTTCCAACACCACTCTCTAAATGCTAAGTCTTGCTCCTCTACAAGCTGCAGCACCCAACGCCAGCAAACGCACCCAGGAAGCAAATGGCCACTGTCTCCTTCCGTCTCGTAATCACGCAGGGTGTGGTGCACCTTACCAACCTCCTCGTCTCAACCATGCGAACCAGGGACCCATCGTTAGCATGCAGCACTGGCATCCCATATGGGCGCTGGTTCGAGTCCCAGCTGCTCCACTTCCCATCCAACTCCCCGATAATGGCCTGGGAAAGCAGCAGCAGATGGCCCAAGTGCTTGGACCCCTGCACCCACACGGGAGACCTGGAAGAAGCTCTCGGCTCTGCCTTCGGCCTGGCACAGCCTTGGCGTTAAAGTCACTGGGGAGTGAATCCAGCGGATAAAAGCTCTCTCTCCAAGTCTGCCCTTCAAATAATTATAAATAAATAAGCAAACACGGGGAGTAAAGAGCTCCAGGTCCAGACCGGGACCACAGCCCTGGAGCCGGCCCAGCGGCACTAGCTCCGGAGTCCATCCCCTTCCCACACTGATAGACTGGTAACTACGCTCGCCTTTCCGCCTCAGGCCTGGGGGTCTCAGGGGCAGGCAGGGGAAAGTGAGCGCTTCCGGCTCCCCGTATCCAAGGAGACGCACCCAGCGGCACACCTGCAGCGCGCTGCGCCCACACGCATGCGCCGCCGCCGCGGGAGCCGGGAACCCGTAGCCGCGCAGCGCCGTGCGCATGCGCAGCCCCCGTCCCCCGCCTCAACGACCCCCGGCGGCGGAGCGTGGTGGCTGCTCCGGCTTTGGTTCCTGGTAGTGCTGGGCTAGCTGGAGGACGAGGGCCGGCGGTCGGAGGGGCCCAGGGTGACGTGCTCCGCGGCACTGTGTGACCGTACAGGGCGGGCGGCGGCTGTTGAGCCCCCGGGCTGGGGGTTCCCTGTCCTGCACCTCCCCCGTGCAGTGGGGGAACCCGACCTTGACGAGCCGCACCTGCCCACCACCCCGACCGCCGGCTTTGTTCCACGCCCACCGTGGAAGGCTGCGGGGGTCGTGGTGGGGGGTCTCCCCGCAGCAGGTGTCCGGGGTCATGGTGGGGGGTCTCCCCCGCTGCAGGTGTCCAGCTCGAAGCTCTTGCCTCAGTTTCTTCCGCTGGACCTCGCGGCTACGAGTGACCCAGCTCCAGGGCGCCCTGGTTTCTGGCACGCACCGTGTGTTTTGGTGCTTTTATTACTGTTTTTTATGAGAGCTGTGTGTTACAGGATGTTTAATGGGCTTTTTCCTGTTAGCATGGAACGAGTGAGTCAGGGCATAGAGGTGAGGCCCCAGAGGCGGGTAGGATCCCATAGGAAAGAGAATCTTCAACAAAAGCAGCACCCAGAGCCAGCTCTGCGGGCCCAGCCCCACCCCCTTCCGCCTGGGGAGAGAAAGGGGGGTTCCCTTAGCAGCATTAGGGGTGCAGGGCTAGGGAGTGTGCTTTGCACAAGTCTAGGAGACTCGAAACAGCCATGGGTTGAGGCAGCCGCGCCTCTGTGCCCGAGAGGTCAGATACCAGAACCTCTTGCACCAGGCCAGGGACAGGGACAAAAGCCATTGGAGTGGGGGTGGGGACACAGAACCACTGCTGGCAGATGGTGCAGGCAGTTAAAGAGGTTGGGCCAGAACCCAGTTTCCTGCTTGCAGCCCAACAGAAGCAGGCTTCAGGGGCCTTCGTCGATACGAAAGCTGGCGTCCCGTATGGGCACAGGTTCGAGTCTCAGCTGCTCCATTTCTGATCCAGCTCCCTGCTGATGGCCTGGGAAGGCAGTGGAGGATGGCCCAAGTGCTTGGGCCCCTGCACTCACATGGGAGACCAGGAGGAAGCTCCTGGCTCCTGGCTTCACATTGGCACAGCTCTGCCCTTCAAATACATAAATAAATCTTAAAGAAAAAAAAAAGAATCAGGGTTCAGAAAGTTTGTGGGAAACGTAATGAGAAAGTTGATTTGGGAGCAAATACATACAAGGAGGTCTTCAAGAACTTCATGGAAAAGTGTGTATTAGAAAAAAAATGTGCATGAATCTCAACACTTTTGCCCCCAAATAAATTTAAGGTTAATTTTTTTAAACAATTTTTTTTTTTGACAGGCAGAGTGGATAGTGAGAGAGAGAGAAAGGTCTTCCTTTGCCGTTGGTTCACCCTCCAATGGCCGCTGCGGCTGGCGCATCGCGCTGATCCGAAGCCAGGAGCCAGGTGCTTCTCCTGGTCTCCCATGCAGGTGCAGGGCCCAAGCACCCAGGCCATCCTCCACTGTCTTCCCGGGCCATAGCAGAGAGCTGGACTGGAAGAGGGACAACTGGGATAGAACCCGGCGCCCCAACCGGGACTAGAACTCGGTGTGCCGGCGCCGCTAGGCGGAGGATTAGCCTGTTAAGCCACGGCACCGGCTAAGGTTAATTTTTTTAAAAAATTATTTGAAAGGCAGAAATGTAGAGATCTTCCACCCATGCCTGCAACAGACAGAGCTGGGCCAGGCTGGAGCCAGGAGCCCAGAACTCGATCCGGGTCTCTCGTGCGGATGCAGAGGCCCAAGCACCTGAGCTTGCTTCCCAGGTGCACTTGCAGGAAGTGGAAGCAGAAGCAAACCCAGGACTGCACCACGGCTCTCCCAGTCAGGAGATGTGGCCTCCCAAGCAAGGTATTCACCACTGTGCTACGTGCACATCTCAACTTGTCTTGTAATTTTTAAGAAAACGTATTTGAAAGGCAGAGTTACAGAAAGAGACAGAGATCTTCCATTTGCTGGTTCACTCCCCAAATGGCCTCAATAGCCAGGGCTGGGCCAGACCAAAGCCAGGAGCCTGGAACTCCATCCACGTCTCCCACATGAATGGCAGGTGCCCAAGCACAGGGGCCATCTTCCACTGCTTTCCTGGGTCCGTGAGCAAGGAACTGGATGAGGCCACCTGGGATGCGGACTGGCACACATATGGGATGCCGGTGCTGCAGGCGGCAGCTTAACCTGCTGTGCCACAGTGCCAACTCCTCAACTTTTAGTTCCATTTTCCCACAAACTCTATGAAATACCATGGTGTGGGGGCTGACACTGTGGTATAGCCAGTAAGTCTGCTGTCTGCAGTGCTGGCATCCCATATGGATGCTGGTTCAAGTACCGGCTGCTCCACTTCCAATCCAGCTCCCTGCTAATGTGCCTGGGAAAGCAGCAGAGGATGGTCCAAGTGCATGAGCCCCTGAACCCACGTGAGAGACCCAGAAGCAGCTCCTGGCTCCTGACTTTGGATATGGGCTCACCTCTGGCTGTTGCTGCCATTTGGGGAGTGAACCAACAGATGGAAGACTTTGTCTCTCTGCCTCTACCTCTCTGTAGCTCTACCTTTCAAATAAATAAATCTTAAAAAAAAAAAAAATCTCATGGAGAAAAAGCTCTGTGTGACCTTGTATTTGACCAAAATTTCTTAGCAATCACATCAAAAGTCGAGCCATCATGCTGTTTGAAAGTATGAGGGTGTTTTCCAAAGCCTCCCTGGGAATTAAATAGAATGGAGAAAGAAGTTCAGGGGCAGGCATGTGGCAGAGAGGTTAGGATGCTGATTGGGATGCTCACGGTTGAAATCAGCGTGCCTGGCTCAAGCTCTGGCTCCACTCCGGACTCCAGCTTCCTGCCAGTGCACACCTGGGGAAGCAGGTGATGGCTCAAGGAATTGGGTCCTTGCCACCTGCCTGGGACTCTTGGATTGAGCTCTTAGCTCCTATGTTTTCAGGGAGTGAACAGCAGATAAGAGTCAGTCTCTCTCTCTCCTCTCTCCTCTCTCTCTCCTCTCTCAAATGAATACAGTTTAAAAGACCAGTTTATTTTGGTGCAAAAGTTGCCTAGTTTTCATAATAACATTTGTGTACTTTTTGAAGATTATACATGATTTCAATTTTTTTTTTTTGACAGGCAGAGTGGATAGTGAGAGAGAGACAGAGAGAAAGGTCTTCCTTTGCCGTTGGTTCACCCTCCAATGGCTGCTGTGGCCAGCGCATTGTGCTGATCCGATGGCAGGAGCCAGGTGCTTCTCCTGGTCTCCCATGGGGTACAGGGCCCAAGCACTTGGGTCATCCTCCACTGCCTTCCCGGGCCACAGCAGAGAGCTGGCCTGGAAGAGGGGCAACCAGGACAGAATCCGGCGCCCCAACCGGAATTAGAACCCGGTGTGCCGGCGCCGCAAGGCAGAGGATTAGCCTGTTAAGCCATGGCGCCGGCCCATGATTTCAATTTTTTTTTGCACCAAAATCAATGTTTTTAATTCCATGACTCACAAATGTTTTAAAATATATTATAGAGCTCTAGGGTCCCCAGATCCCTTCTACATTTCAGTTCTTTAAAATTTTTTAATTTTTTATTTAAAGTCAGAATTACATGGGGCCAGCTCTATGGCATAGGAAGTAAAGCTGCTGCCTGCAGTGCCGGCATCCCATATAGGTGCCAGTTCGAGTCCCAGCTGCTCCACTTCTGATCCAGCTCTCTGCTGTGGCCTGGGAGAGCAGTGGAAGATGGCTGAAGTGTTTGGGCCCCTGCACCCACATGGGAGACCTAGAAGAAGCTCCAGGCTCCTGGCTCAGTGGTTCACTCCCCAAATGGGCCATCTTTTGCTGCTTTCTCAGGTGCAGTAGCAGGGACCTGGATTGGAAGTGGAGCATCTGGGAATTGAACCTGTACCTGTATGGAATACTAGCTTCCCAGGCAGTGGTTTTGCCCACTATGCCACAATGCTGGCCACACCATCCTATTTCTTATGGCTGCTGAGGGAGTATTAGTATATTACTATTTTTTAAAAGCTTTATTTATCTATTTGAAATGGAGAGAGAGAGAGAGGTCTTCCATCCACTGGTTCACTCCCCAAATACCTGCATTAACTGGGGCAGGGCCAAACTGAGGCAGGGAAGTGGAGCTTGTTCTGGGTCTCCCATGTGGGTGCAGGGGCCCAAAGCACAGTGCTGGCCCCTACATCTCTTAAGAAAGAAAGAGAGAGAGACAGAGAGAGAGCGAGCGAAAGCAAGCAGAGTGTTCACCTTGTGGACTGCATCCTGGCAGGGCTGGCAGGGTGAGAGGTCAGAGCCAGGGTTCCCTAGGGGAGCTCCAAGTGCTCATTTTGGGAGGCCAGCAGACAAGAGGCAAGACGCACCAGCATGGGGACAGATCACAATACCCCACGGTCCTGCCTGCCAGAGCAAAGCAGGAATCCACCACCGCACTTTGTGTCTCACAAGAGCAGTCAGCAGCCACATGGAGTCACCTCTGGAAAATTCTAACAGAGAGTGAAGAGCTAAAGCCGGAGGCTGTCACGGGGGACTGTCATGCACGTGTGCCTGATCACCATCACAAGCGGCTGCGCCGGAACTGCACCCTTGCCAAAGGCCTCCACGGTCTTACACAGGGAATACAAGGGTGCCCGCCCACAGTAGCCTGCCCAGCCTTGGATGGACGGCACCCTTGTCCCCCGATCCCTGATCCCGGATCACCGTGGCCCCAGTGAGGGGTTCAAAATAACTTAGGCCATTGTCCTCATGCTGCCTTTAAAATTTCCCTTCTGGAAAGCAGTGGAGGAAGGCCCAAGTCCTTGGGCCCCTGCACCTGCATGGGAGACCCGGAGGAAGCTCCTGGCTCCTGGCTGCAGATTGGCACAGCTCCAGCCATTATGGCCAACTGGGGAGTGAACCAGCGATGGAAGACCTCTCTCTCTCTCTGCCTCTCCTTCTCTCTCTGTGTAACTGTGACTTTCAAATAGATAAATAAATCTTTTTTTAAAAAAATAAAAACTTTGAAATGACCAATCTGCTTTTAAAAAATAATAAGATTTCCCTTCTAATACCAGGACCCTTTGGAAAGATTATGGAAAAGAATTAAAAGATATATTGATGTTGGTGCAAAAACCAGTTTTGAAAACCATGCATGATTTTTTGGTAATATCCGTTGCATGTAGGGCAGGATGTCTTTTTTTTTTTTTGACAGGCAGAGTGGACAGTGAGAGAGAGAGACAGAGAAAGGTCTTCCTTTTCCATTGGCTCACCCCCCAATGGCTGCTGCAGCCGGCACGCTGCGGCTGGCGCACCGCGCCGATCCGAAGCCAGCAGCCAGGTGCTTCTCCATGGGGTGCAGGGCCCAAGCACTTGGGCCATCCTCCACTGCCTTCCCAGGCCACAGCAGAGAGCTGGACAGGAAGAAGAGCGACCGGGACAGAATCCGGTGCCCTGACTGGGACTAGAACCTGGTATGCCGGTGCCGCAGGCAGAGGATTAGCCTAGTGAGCTGCAGCGCTGGCCTTTTTTTTTAGATTTATTTATTTAAAAGAGTTACAGAGAAGGGGGGGGAGAGAGAGAGAGAGAGAGGAGAGAGGTCTTCCATTCACCGATTCACTCCTCAAATGGCCATCAAATGGCCACCACAGCTAGGGCTGGGTCAGGCTGAAACCAGGAGCCAGGAGCTTCTCCCATGTGGGTGCAGGGGCCTAAGTACTTGAGCCATCTTCTGCTGCTTTCCCAGGCACATTAGCAGAGAGCTGGATCAGAAGTGGAGCAGCTAGGACTCGAACCTGCACCCATATGGGATGCTGGTGCTGCAGATAGAAGCTTAACCTGCTATGCCACAGTGCCCGCCCCCGGGGCCAGAAGTGTCTTAACCACTTGTCCCAAATGCCCCATCTCTCTCTGCCTGCTATTTAAAGTTTGATAGCCTGAAGCTTGCCCAGATCAAGCGCTGGAGTTGCGCTTTTGGAGCTTGGTGAGCCTCCCCACAACCGCCCCCAAATGACTCCCCCATCTTCATCGATGGCCCAGCTCATCAGAGTGGCAGAGACGCTGTGCACCATGGAGAAGAGGAGCTCTGTGTCTGTTTTGAGAGCCTTCCCGGAGCCAGCGCAGGATGGGCTTGGGCAGGGAGGTCGTCTGTTCCATCCTGGCCCCTGGAAGCAGCATCCCCACGTGTACCCCCTAAAGCCCTGGCTCCCTAGCACACCCTGCCGGGTCGCCCCTCCTGCCCAGATCTCTGAAACAGCTGGCTGGGGAGTCCACAGTTAAGCCAACTTCTCCCCCCTCTCCCCGCCCTCCCCTCCCCCACCTCGCCCCTCCCCTCTAAGCTGCCCAGGCTGGCTTCCAAGCAAAATTTGTTTTTGCTTTTTCAAGCCCCAAAGACGCCGGGTACTGGGAAGGAGTGGGTGCCTGTGTGTGACCTTGGGAAGGTCCCTTTTAGCTCTGAGGGGCAGGGGCCTGCGGACTGCAGGATGCAGCTGTGGCTGGCAGCTAACAGTCGCTCGTGGTCCTGCTTATGCCAGATTGCCAGCACCTGCTGTGCATTTCCCAAGAGGCAGGTGCACACCCTGGGCTGCAGGGGCTAGTGGATGCATCCTAGTCACCGCCATGGAGTCCTTGGCAGAGAGCCCTTCCCCTCCCGGCCCCGCCCCACCTCGCCCCGCCCCGCCCCTGCTTGCAATCTCTTGGCTATAAATTAGCAGCTGCGCCTCAGGAAGACCACGCTGTGATCCACCAGTTCTTCTACACTTGCTGTTGGCTCTGTTCTGTGAAAAGTGTGAAATCAATGCACTGGAATCACCACCCTCCCTCCCAACCTTCCAACTGGTATAGCAGGTTAGGCTGCCACCTGTGGTGCTGGCATCCCACAAGGGTGCTGGTTTATGTCCCAGCTGCTCCTCTTCCAGTCCAGCTCCCTGCTAATGCTTCTGGGAAAGCAGTGAAAGATGGCTCAAGTGCTTGGGTCCCTGCACCTGCATGGAGACCCAGATGGAGCTCCTGGGTCCTGGCTTCGGATGAGCCCAGCACCAGCAGCCATTTGAGGAGTGAACCGCAGATGGAAGACCTGTCTCTCTCTCTCTCTCTCTCTCTCTCTCCCTCTCCCCTCCACCCCTTAACTCTGCTTTTCAAATATATGAATAAATAATTTTTTAAAAAAGAAGAAGCAGCCAGACCTGCAAGACCACAGGTTGTGTGATCCCACAAAGCAAAACGCCCCAGCAGGCAAATCCAGGACAGAAAGTCAGTTGGTGGCCACTGTGGGAGAAGGGAGGATTGGAGCATATGTGCTGACAGGCTTAGGGTTTATTTTGGGAAGATGGAATGTTCTGGAATTAGATTTTTGTGATGGGTGCTGGTGCTGGGTATTCTAAACACTGCCGACATGTATAATATAGGGGATTTTGTGTTATGCAAATTACACAGCATCTTTTTATTTTTAAAAAATATTTATTTATTTATTTATTTGAAAGTCAGGGGGCCGGTGCTGTGGCACAGCGGGCTAATGCCCTGGCCTGAACCGCCGGCATCCCATATAGGCACCAGTTCGAGACCCAGCTGTTTCACTTCCAATACAGCTCTCTGCTATGGCTTGGAAGAGCAATAGAAGATGGCCCAAGTTCTTGGGTCCCTGCACCCACATGGGAGACCAGAAGAAGCTCCTGCATCCTGGCTTCAGATCAGCCCAGCTCTGGCCATTGCAGCCAATTTGGGAGTGAACCACCGAATGGAAGGCCTCTCTCTCTCTCTCTCTCTCTGCCTCTTCTCTCTGTGTAACTCTGACTCCCTCCCTCTCTCTCTCTCTCTCTCTCTCTGTTGTAAAGATTTATTTATTTGATCTCCTCTCTGTTTCTCTCTTATACTCTCTTTCTCTCTTTTTCCTTTGCCGCCCCTTCACTTTGGTCTGTTGGGTGTTCCCCAATAAACCCTTTCCCTTAAAAAAAAATTTATTTATTTGAAAGTCAGAGTTACACAAAGAGAAAAGGAGAGAGACAGAGAGAGAGAGAGAAAGGTATTCCATCCGCTGGTTCACTCCCCAGATGGCCGCAACGGCTGGAGTGCACTGATCTGAAGCCAGGAGCCAGGAGCTTCTTCCGGGTTTTCCACATGAGTGTAGGGGCCCAAGCACTTGGGCCATCTTCTACTGCTTTCCCAGGCCATAGCAGAGAGCTGGATTAGAAGGGGAGCAGCTGGGTCTCAAACTGGCGCCCACATGGGATCCCAGCACTGCGAGCAGTGGCTTTACTCGCTATGCCACGGCGCCAGCCCCTACACAGCATTTTTTGAAAAGATTTATTTATTTATTTGAAAGGCAGAATTTACAGAGAGGGAGAAGCAGAGACAGAGAGAGAGGTCTTTCATCCGTTGGTTCACTCCCCAATTGGCTGCAATGACTAGAGCTGTGCCAATCCGAAGCCAGGAGCTTCTTCTGGGTCTCCCACACAGGTGCAGGGGCCAAAGGACTTGGGCCATCTTCCCCTGCTTTCCCAGGTGCATTAGCAGGGAGCTGGATTGGAAGTGGAGCAGCCGGGACTCGAACTGGCATCCACATGGGATGCTGGCTCTGCAGAGGGCGGCTTCGCCTGCTACACCACAGCACTGGTCCCAACAAGGAGTTTCTGTCAATGCAGCAGCTGGCTGGCTTGGGTCAGTGGGGATTCAGCAGAAGGCCAGATTCCGCCCCTGCTCACCCAGGGGTTCTAGGAACCTGAGCCACTGCCATGGCCCTTCCACAGCTGGACCCCGATCCATCATTTGGCTCTCGTGGTAGTTGAAGGATGGCTGCCAAGCACCAGCAACGCGGAGGGCAGGTCCTGTCTTTCTCACAGCTGTCTTGAGAGGGAGGACCTGGTCCCAGGAGCCCCAGGCATTCTCCACCGGCATGTCATTGGCCTGATGAGGATCACACACGCCTTCTGAGCCTGTCCCTGGCACTAGGGAAACGCACACATGCCCAGTAGCTGCATCTATTGTTGTAAGAGCAATGGGGGTGTGGTGATGTTAGGACTGGCCACATCAGCGGCTAAAGAGTGGCCACTTGGTGCACCTGGACCTGCCCCAGACCTCTTTAGAATGACAACCCCAAGGCCAGCGCTGTAGCACAGGGGGTTAAGCCTCCATCTTCAGTGCCGGCATCCCATTTAGGCACCAGTTCGAGTCCTGGCTGTTCTACTTCTGATCCAGCTTTCTGCGATGGCCTGGAAAAGCAGTACAAGATGGCCCAAGTCCTTGGGCGCCTGAACCCATGTGGGAGACCCAGAAGAAGCTCCTGGCTCCTGGCTTCTGCCTGGCCCAGCCCCACCTGTTCTGTTGCAGCCATTTGAGGAGTGAGCCAGAGGATGGAAGATCTCTCTTTCTCTCTCTCTCCCCCCTTCTCTCTCTGTCTCTCCCTCTCTGTGAGTCCGACTTTCAAATAGATAAATAAATCTTTGAAAAATAATGGAAACAAGTATTTTAACCCTACTTTCCTTAAAAAATAAAAAATAAATGCTTTTCTATGGGAGGGAGTAGTAGCCTAGTAGTTAAGACAACATTAAGATGATCATGTCCCGGGGCCAGCACTGTGGCACAGCAGGTAAGGCCCACCACCTGCCATGCTGGCATCCCATATGGGTACCAGTTCGAGTCCGGGCTACTCCACTTCCAATACATCTCTCTGCTGTGGCCCTGGAAAGCAGTAGACGATGGCCCAAGTGCTTAGGCCCCCACACCCATGTGGGAGACCTGGAAGAAGCTCCTGGTCCTGGCTTTGGATAGGCTGAGCTCCGACCATCGCAGCCATTTGAGGAGTGAACCAGCAGGTGGAAGACCTCTCTCTGCTCTGCCTCTCTGTAACTCTGCCTTTCAAATAAATAAATCTTTTTTTAAAAGGGTGCCCATGTCCTAAATCAAAGTATCTGGGTTCCATATCTGACTCCAGGGTTCGGCGTTGTGGCTTAGAAGGTTACGCCTTCACCTGTAGTGCAGGCATCCCATATGGACACCATTCGAGTCCTGGCTGGCCACTCCACCTCCAATCCAGCTCCCTGCAGATGCCCTGCAACCAAGCGGGAGACCTGGAGGAAGCTGCTGGCTCCTGGCTTTGGCCTGGCCCAGCCCCATCTGTTGCTGCTTCCCCAGGAGCATTAGCAGATAGGAGGGAAAGCAGGCCGGCACCGCAGCTCAACAGGCTAATCCTCCGCCTGCGGCACCGGCACCCTGGGTTCTAGTCCCGGTCGGGGCGCTGGATTCTGTCCCGGTTGCTGCTCTTCCAGGCCAGCTCTCTGCTATAGCCCGGGAGTGCAGTGGAGGATGGCCCAAGTGCTTGGGCCCTGCACCTGCATGGGAGACCAGGAGAAGCACCTGGTTCCTGGCTTTGGATCAGCGCGGTGCGCTGGCTGTAACGGCCATTTGGGTGGTGAACCAGTGGAAGGAGGACCTTTCTCTCTGCCTCTCTCTCACTGTCTGACTCTGCCCGTCAAAAAAAATGTTTTAAAATAAAAATTAAAAAAAAAAAAGGAAGGAAAGCAGCCAGCCAGATCTCTAACTGGCACCCATATGGATGCCAGCATCGCAGGCGGTGGCTTAACCCACTATGCCACACCGCCAGCCCCTGGCCTGGCCTCTGAGTCTGGCTTGCTGCTGATGCAGACCCTGGGAGGCAGCAATGATGTCTCGAGTAGTTGGGTCTCTGCCACCCACATAGGAGACCGGACTGAGTTCCTGGCTCCCAGCCTGGCAGGCGTTACATACAGCAGGCATTTGAGAAGCGAACCAGTGGATGCGATCTCTCTCTCCCACCCCCGACCCTGCACCCCGTGTGAATGTGTGTGTCTCCCTCCCTCCCTCCTTGTCTCTATAAATAAGCTGCTTCTAAAAAAGAAGGAGAACAAGGAGGAGGAAGAGGAGGAGGAGCAGCAGGAGGAAGAGCAAGCACAGGCGAGGAGGAGCAGGCGGCCACCCCCAGATGCAGGCTGTGACCCTGGACCTCCAGAACCCAGAGCCACAATCAATTTCCTTTCTTTGCAGTGTGCTGAGTCTGTGCTGTCGTGTTATTAGCGACAGAAAATCGGACAGAGCCTCGGCCTCCATTGTTTCCTGCTGGGCCCTGCCTTTCTTGCCCCCAGCTGCACGAGGGAGGGAGTCGTCTGCTTCCTCCCTGCATTCATGCGTGCGAGCCGTCTGCCCTCCGGGAGCTCCTGCGCTGGGTTCACAGAGCCGCTGGCAGGGCTGGCATTGGCAGCTGCAGCCCTCCATCCCATACACCCCTGCCCCGGGGGGCCCCTTCAGATCCAAGACTCCAGCTGGGCCCTCGTGCCATCTGCTCTCCCACCCCCACCTCGCCCCCTGCAGAAACTCTGGAACAGTCTGGTCTACACGGGATGCTGGTCGTCTTTTCCCATGTTGCTGTGAGCTTGCAAGAATTGTTTCCTCTGTGGTATAATGCGTGGGGCTTGGGGAACAACAGGGAGACCCGGATGAGGCTCCTGGCTCCTGGTTTCAGCCTGACCCAGCCCTGGCTGTTCTGGCCATTTGGGGAGTGAACCAACAGATAGAAGACCTCTCTGTACTCTGCCTTTCAAATAAATAAATGGAAGAAAAAATATTTGTGTGGCTCACGGTGGATTCTGCTTCTAGTGAGGGCTCCATGGTTGTACTCCATCCTGCAAAACCCCTAGGGGTCAGGCTCACTGTCACTGTTTTTTGGAGGGGGAGTTGGATCAGAAATGGAGCAGCCAGGACTTGAACCGGCGTCCATATGGGACGCTGGCACTGCAGGCAGTGGCTTTACCCACTACACCACAATGCCAGCCCCACCGATGTCACTTTGTAGGGTCCTAAGGGGGCAACCTTGATCCTTTCCCAGGGATACAGTCGACTCCCACTGGGCTCCGCCTCTTAAAGGGCCCACCACACCCTAACCACCACCCCACTGGGAACTAAATTGCCAACACTTGAGCTTGCGGGGGACACAGTGGCCACCACAAGCTGCCTTTCTCCTTCCCCTGCAGTTGGATGTGGCCTTGGGACCACTGCCCAAGGGCAGCCTCTTGGAAACTTGAACTTCTGGCAAGCCCCAGGCTCTTGGCTTCTCTTCCCAAGTGCCTGAAGCTAAGCCCCCATGGCCCTGGCTCCCTGCTGCTCTGCTGTCACCCCACTCCCTTCCCCAGGGTCTCTCCTTTCTGAGATGCCAGTTCGCACCTTCATCCTACTCTTAGCTCCTTGTCCACCTAGAAGCTTCTTTCCCAGGAGGATGACTGTGTCCTCCCCTTCCTGCCTCTGTGCTCAGTCCTCACGTCAATCCGGGTCTGTCTGCCCCCAGCTCGGGCTCCGAGCACTTGAGCATGGACTGCTGGAGAGCAAGTGACTGAGCCAGGGCTAAATCCATGCATGGCAGGTGCACATGCCAGGGCCTGCGGGGAGGCCCAACACACTCTCCTCGGGGGGGGAGGGTAGCTGGGCTGGGTTGCCCCCCACCCCCAGCAGATCCCAGGAAGGCCTTTGCCCTTGGTACGGTCTGGCCTGGCCCTGCGTGCCCAGCTCTGGTGCTCACTCCTTGTTTGGGAAAACGCGGCTGACCTGAGCCAGACCTGAAAGCCAAGTGCCAAGGGCTGAACAAAGGCAGGAGAGCCAGATAGGATCTGAGGCCTGGCTCCTGGGAACAGTGTGGGTGCCCGCCCTGTGTTTGCCGGGCTTCCTGCCCCTGGGCGCTCTGTCTGGTGAGCAGGGTGTGGCTGCAGTCTGAGCAGGCGGGGCAGCGGCAGGGGGAGCGGGCGGGCATCCTCTCCCAGCCTCACAGCTGCCTCTGCACAACCCGCCCAGCCAGCACAGGGTGCTGGGCAGCAACTGTGAGCGGGCAGCGGACGATGGAACCCAGGCATTCGGAGACCCGGCTAGGGGTGGGGACTGGCGGGGGAGGGCAGGAGATGAGCTGTCTTTAGAAAGTTCATGGATAAACTATGCATGAATATTTTTTTGCACAAAAATAAAATTATTTTTAATCCCATTTCTGCACAGATGTTTTAAAAATGATTTATTTTCTGGTGCCAGTGCTATAGTGCAGAAAGTTAAAGCCCCAGCCTGCAGCGCAGCACCGGCATCCCATATGGGCTTCAGGTTGAGTCCCTGCTGCTCCACTTCTGATCCAGCTCCCTGCTAATGCACCTGGGAAAGCAGCAGAGGATGGCCCAAGTGTATGGGGCCCTGCACTCACATGGGAGCCCTGGAAGAAACTCCTGGTTCCTGGCTTCAGATCGGCTCAGCTCTGGCCATTGCAGCCATCTGGGGAGTGAACCATGTCTCCCATGCGGGTGCAGGGGCCCAAGCACTTGGGCCATCCTCCACTGCCTTCCCAGGCCATAGCAGAGAGCTGGCCTGGAAGAGGAGCAACCGGGACAGAATCCGGTGCCCCGACCGGGACTAGAACCCGGGGTGCCGGCGCCGCAGTGGGAGGATTAGTCTAGTGAGCCGCAGCGCCGGCCCCCACCATCTCTTTTAATTCCTTTTCTTGCCTTTTGCAATGGCCAGAATGCCCAGCACTGCACTGAATGAGAGTCATGAAAACAGAATCCCTTTGGAGGAAATGTATTCTTTCATTGTTAATGCTCATGCTAGTTGCAAGGTTTTTGTGGACCTTCTGAGCGCTTTTATAGTGAATACTGGGTGTTGAATTTTGACAAATGCTTCTTTGGGCTCATTTGATAGGGTCATGTGATTTTTCTTCTTTAGCTTATGCTGTTTTACACTGATTGATTTTTCCATTTTTTTTTTTTAGATCTATTTATTTATTCGAAACTCAGAGCCACACACACAGAGAGAAGCAGAGGCAGAGAGGTCTTCCATCCACTGGTTCACTCCCCAGAAGGCTGCTAGAGCCGGAGCTGCGCCGATCTGAAGCCAGGAGCCAGGAGCTTCTTCCGGGTCTCCCACGTGGGTGCAGGGGCCCAAGGACTTGGGCCATCTTCTACTGCTTTCCCAGGCCATAGCAGAGAGCTGGATCAGAAACAGAGTAGCTGGGTCTCGAACCGGCACTACAGGTGAAAACTTTACCTGCTGTGCCACAGCACCGGCCTCTGCACACTGATTGATTGATTTAAAAGGAGTTATTTATTTATTAAAAAGGCAGAGAGAGAGAGAGAGAGAAAGAGAAAGAGACGACTTCTTGCATCACTGGCTGGTTCACTCTCCAAATGACCACAAGACCCAGGGCTGGGCCCGGTTGAAGAAGCCAGGAACTCCATCCGGGTCTCCCACAGGGGTAGGAGGGGCCTAAGTTCTTGAGCCATCACCGGCCGCCTGCCGCCTGAAGTGCGTGTATAGCAGGAAGCTGGAATGGAAGTGGAGTTGCTGGAAGTTGAACCAGGGACACCAGATTGGACGCAGGTGTTCTGGATAGTGACATAACTTGCTATACCACAGCACTCTGTCCACACTGGCTGATTTTTGAATAATGAATCGATCTTGCATACCTGGGAGAAATCCCACTTGATCATGGTGCGTAATTATTTTTTTTTTACATATTGATGAATCTATTTTATCACATTTGCTTAAGAATGTTTGTATTAGGACTGACGTTGTAGCACAGCAGCTTAAACCACTGCCTGCAGTACTGCATCCTGTATAGGCGCCAGTTCAAGTCCCAGCTGCTCCACTTTCAATCCAGCTTCCTGCTAATGCACTTGGAAAAGCAGTGGAAGATGGCCCAAGTGCTTGGGTCCCTGCCACCCTTGTGGGAGATCCGGAAAAAGCTCCTGGCTCCTGGCTTTGGATCAGCTCATCTCCCAACTGTTGTGGCCAATTAGGGAGTGAACCAGAAGATGGAAGACCTCTCTCTCTCTCTCTCTCTTTCTCACTACCTCTCCTTCTCTTTTTGTTAACTCTGCTTTTCAAAAAAAAATCTTTTAAAAAATCCAAAAAAAGTAAAAAAATTACTTTGTGGATAAAATATGTGTAATATAAAATTTACTAACTTCACCTCTTTTAAGTATGTACCTTTTTTTCTTGTAAAACTGAAAATCAATGTCCGGTTGAGAACTCCTCCCCTACCCTCCATACTGATCTGCCTCCTGTCTCTATGAATTTCCACGTGTGTGTATTTTCGTATCAGTGTATCTATTTATTTCCTTTGAGACTTCCTCTTTGGCCCATGGCTCATTTAGAAGTATGTTGTTTACTTTTGACATTTTTGACATTTTCCTGTTATCTTTTTTTTTTTTTCTTCTTTTGGCGAGTGCTGTGTAATTTGATTCTAAAAGCAATCTTGCATCCTTACATTTCTTGAGAGATCTTGCTTGCAGGATTCGAATGCACATGTTCTATGATATATAGCCTGACTCCCCCCCCCCAAAAAAAAAAAAAAACAGCTTGCCAGAGATATAACTCATGTATCATAGAATTCACCCACTTGGGACAGCATTGTGGTTCACTATGTTAAGCCTCTACTTGCAGTGCTGGCATCCCATATGGGCACTGGCTTGAGACCCAGCTGCTCCACTTCCAATGTAGCTACCTGCTAATGTGCATTGGAAAGCAGCTGAAGATGGCCCAAGTCCCTGGGTCCCTGCTCTCACACAGGAGACCTGAATGAAGCTCCTGGAGCCTAGGTTCAGCCTGGCCCAGCCCCAGCCATTGCAGCCATTTGGGGAGGGAACCAGTAGATGGAAGATTTCTCTCTCTCTTTCTCTCCACCACCCTGTAACTCTACCTTTCAAATAAAATAAATTAATTTAAAAAATTCACCCATTTAAGAGCTGAAGTAAGGCCAGCGCCACGGCTCACTAGGCTAATCCTCCGCCTGCGGCGCCGGCACCCTGGGTTCTAGTCCCAGTCGGGGCACCGGATTCTGTCCTGGTTGCTTCTCTTCAATTCTAGCTCTCTGCTGTGGCCCGGGAGTGCAGTGGAGGATGGCCCAGGTCCTTGGGCCCTGCACCCACATGGGAGACCAGGAGGAAGTACCTGGCTCCTGGCTTTGGATCGGCACAGTGCGCCGGCCGTAGCGGCCATTTGGAGGGTGAACCAATGGAAGGAAGACCTTTCTCTCTGTCTCTCTCTCTCACTGTCTAACTCTGCCTGTCAAGAAAAACAAAACAAAACAAAACAAAAAAAAAACAAACAAAAAAACAAACTGAAGTAAAAGTGGAGCAGCCAGGACTTGATCAGGCACCTATATGAGATGCTGGCGTTGCAGGCAGAGGCTTAACCTACTAAGCCACAGTGCCAGCCCTGATGTTGTCCTTTAAATTTCTCCCTTGTCCTTCTCCTCTAAGCAATCTAACCTAAACAACTATTTCCAGAGCATTTTCCTGGTCTTAGGTATCATACATAACCCAGAGATGATTTTTAAATACATGGGACTTGGCAGGTGCTGTGGCACAGCTGCCTGGAATGTCCACATCACATGTGATGGCACTGGTTCAAGTCCTGGCTCCTCCACTTCCAGTCCAGTTTCCTGCTGATTGCTCACCTGGGAGGCAATGGAGGATGGCTTAGGTGCTTGGTTCCCTGCCACCCACGTGGGGGACCGGGATGGAGCTCCTGGCTCCTGGATTTGGCTTGGCCCAGCCTTGGCTGTTGCAAGCATTTGGGGAGGGAACCAGTAGATGTAAGCTCTGTATGTCTGCTCTTTCTCTCGTTCTCTCTCTCTGTTAATCTATCTCTCAAGTAGATGAGAATGAATAAATAAAAAATAGAGTATATGGGAGAATTGCATAAGTTCTTTTTTATGTTTTAAAGATTTATTTATTTATTTGAAAGTCAGAATTACACAGAGAGGGAGAGAGGTCTTCCATCTGCTGGTTCACTTCCCAATTGGCCGCAATGGTTGGAGCTGCGCCAATCTGAAGCCAGGAGCCGGGAGCTTCTTCTGGGTCTTCCACATAGGTGCAGGGGCCCAAGGACCTGGGCCATCTTCTATTGCTTTCCCAGGCCATAGCAAAGAGCTGGATTGGAAGTGGAGCAGCCGGGACTCAAACCAGCGCCCATATGGGATGCTGGCACTGCAGGCAGTGGCTTTACCCCCTACACCACAGCACCGGCCCCATGGGTTGCATAAGTTCTATGTAAATACTATACCACTTTATACAAGGGATTTGAGCATGCATGGTTTTTGGTATCCATAGATGGCCCTGGAACTGATCTCCATCCCGACCTCCACGCACCCCCCAGCACTGACACTGGCGGACCACTGTGAGGACATCATTTCTGCTGACTCACACCCATTGTGAGCCAGGACGGCTTCCACTGAGCTCCTGACGCTGCTTTGATGTCGCACCCACTATCCTTCCCACTGCACAGAACCCTAGAACAAATTGTCCAGGGTCACAGCTGGCCCCTGAGTGTTGGAGAGATCGCAACCTGCTCTAAACAACCACAGCCATGAGGGAGTTTTGGGGCCGAGTAAGGAAGTGCTTATAACACAATGCTAAGTGGGAAAGGCGGATCCTGATTTCTTTTCAAATTATTTATTTGAGTAGAAGAGAGGAAGAGAGAGAGAGAGACTAAAAGAGAGTGGGGGCTGAGCCCGGGAAGAAGCCAGGAGCTCAGTATAGGTTTCCCACATGGGAGGCAGGGACCCAAGTTGAGCTGTCCCCACTCTCCCAGGGTGCACGATAGCACGAAGCTGCAGTCAGGAGCCAGAGCTAGGAATCAAACCAAATCCAAGTATTCTGGGGCCAGTGCTGTGGTATCACTGGTAAAGCCACTGCTTGCAGTGCCGGCATCCCATATGGGCACCAGTTTAAGTCCCAGCTGCTCCACTTCTGATCCAGCTCCTGGCTAACGTGCCTGGAAAAGCACTTGGGCCCCTGCACCCACATAGGAGACCTGGAAGAAGCTCTTGGCTCCTGATCAGCCCAGCCCTGGCCATTGTGGCTATTTGGGTAGTGAACCAGTGGATGGATGATCTCTCTCTCTCTCCCTCTCTCTCTCTCTCTCTCTCTCCCCTTCCCTCCCCTTCCCTCTTCTCTCCATCTGTAACTCTTTCAAATTAATTAATTAATTAAAAGGAAATCCAGGTACTCCCATGTGGGATGCCCACATCTTAACTGCTAGGCTCAGTATCTTCCCCACCATGTGACTCAGAGTGGGAAAAGCACTAGAACAGTTGCAGAAGCCACACCGCAGAGAAGGGAGGAGCAGAGCTGCGTCCATCGTGCCCGCTCTTGGCTGTAAAGGAGACAGTGCCCACGCCAGCAACAGCCCTGGCTGAGTGCCCGGTGCTGGGGTGCCCCAGGCACTCTGCACAGCAGCCAGGGATGCAGGGCCCCACTCCCCCTCTAGGGGGCATGCAGGAGCAGTGAGTCTGGCCGAGGAAGGGTCAGGATCGGTGCACATCTGCTGGGCTGGAGGGGAACACATCCTTAAGTGTTGCAAAGCCAAAAAGACAGGGGCGCGTTATTTTTCTGTTACCTGGAGCTTCCCGAATCCCGATCCCTTGAATCTGGAGCCTAAATTTAGGTTGTCCTGGGGAGGTCACCAGATTCCCCCAACACACACACACACACACACACACCCGCCCCGGGGCAGGGTCAGCCAGCAGCTGCTCCAGATAAATTTGCTTTTTCTGCCGACTCAGGCTTTTCTCTCACACAATTATTGAGATCCTGCCTCACTTCCCTTGGGAAAACAGAACAATAGCTGTGAATGAGCAGGTGGCCTTGGCCCTCCGGTCTGCCAGGGAAGCTCTTGTTGCCCAGGGAGTCACCCACCCCCTGCTCAGTCCCGGATACCCTGGGACCTCAGCCCGCAGATCCTGGCCCACTGCAGCAATCAGCCACACTTGCAACTCCTCGGTCGCCTCCCTGCACCTGTGGGGTCTCACCCGGCTGCCAGAGTGGCTCCTCTGGGTCCTTGCTGAGATGCCATCCTCTTAAGGAGACCCTCATGGCTCCCGTGGGCCTGCCCAGTTACCGGGTGGGTGATGATCTACTGTCAGCTCTGTCACTGAAGGTGTTTCTTGCTCTGTATCTCTGCAGAGACAGCGCCTGACACGTGGTGAGCGATCAGAGCCTTCCCAAGTAGAAGCAAGGCTCGGTATACCCTTGAGCCCTTTCTGGGTCTGGCCACTTTCCTTGGGGGCCACAACCAGCACAGATGGCGAAGGGTGGAGCCTGCAGCGGCTCCATCCGGTCCCCAAGAGATTGTGAGATTTGGGATGGGTCCGGAGTGAGTGGTGGGGAGGGGGCATCTTCCCAGGCAGGAGACAAGGAGCTGCAGGAAGGCTGCCCCTGTGTGGCAATTCATTCCTAGATGCTGGTCCAGAACATGGACAGTGCCAGCTCGGGCATCTGGGAGCCGTGCTGAGGGGACAGAGGTGTCCTGGGAGGCAGCTCCTACAACTCAAGGGCTCAAGACGAGGGATGCCCAATTGTGGGCGGAAGAGGCTGTGGGTGAGACTTGTTAGAGGGCTTAGAAGAAGGCAAGTCAGTTGGAACATGGAGTGTGTGGTCATGGTCATGGTGGGTCCAGTTGGGCAGTCCCGGTGCATGCTGGGGCACAGTGGTCTGGGCTGCACCCAAGAGCCAGATAGGATGGCCCAGAAGAGGGGCCTGCCAGGGTTCCGGTGGCCAAGAGCGGAAGTTGGGGTGTGGAAGGTGGCACAGGGGACAAGGGACCACGGGGAAGGTCCCTGGGCTCCGGCCTGGGAAAAGCAGGGTTGAGAGGGTGTGCTGGGTGGTTCAGCTGGGTCCCTTGACACAAGGGCTATCCAGGAGGGCCCGCTAAGGGGACAGGAAGCCTGCAGTGGGGGGAAAGCAGCCATGGAGGTGGTGGCTGGGAGCAGTGCCCACACTCTGCGCCCGCCCGGTGCCCAGCAAACGCACTCAGCACCTTTCCATCCTGGATGAGTAGATGCAGGCCCCACCCCAGGAGCGTGCAGGAACTGGCCCCCGGCTGGGAGAGCCCAGCCTCTCAGTGCTGTGCCTACAGGAGGGCCCTGAGCACTTGGGTCCAGAGAAGGGACTGAGGACGGGGGGGGGGGGGGGGGGGGGCTCAGTCCAGGGCCAGGAGTCCAGACTTTGTTGGAAACAAAGGGACCAGCGGGGAGTCGGGAGGGGCCGGTGCCCCCATGGGGTTGTGGGCCTGGTGCCCCCACCTGAGCCTCAGGGGGGCGGGAGCGTCCACCCCAGTGGACCTTTCAACAAATGGCTGGGCCATTGTGCAAAAGAATGGCCGGAAATCCCGCGCCTCCCTCCTCTAGAAGGGATGGGGGCTCTTCCTCCCAGCCAGGAAACTCCAAGTGGACTTCCGGAGGAGGGCCTGGGGGCCGGGGTGGCAGCGGGTGCTGGCGGGAGGACAAGGACTGGCCCCTGGGTGTCCTGTTTGAGGGTGGGAATAGGTCCAGTAAGCCAACACTGCCCCCAGGGTGGGAAGCACACGCTGATGTGGGGACTTCCCTAAGTGGTGTCGCCTGGGCCTCATAGGATGGGGGATGGGCAGCATCAGGGGAAGAGGAGCAGCTGGTGCAAAGGGGTCTTAACCGGCTTTTGTGCCAGAGCCTCGGGCTCCGTGGAGGCAGGGAATCATGTAGGGGTGGTGGCCCTGGTCACCCCGATCTGCCCCCAGGCCAGTCCGCTCTCTCCACTGCGTGGGACACACGGCGCCCACGCCTAGGGGCCCGACCTCATGTGCCGTGGTGTGTGGGGGGAGTGTATCCTGCAGACCTTGGTCGGGGAAGTGAGGAGCTGCCCAGGTGGAAGGAACCGTCGGGCTGGGTGGAGGTTGTGGGGTGAAGTGGGTGGTGCAGATGGGGGTCACGCAGTTTGTGAAGCCGCACAAGGAGGCGCCCCGCAGAGCGCTTGCCAGCCCGGAGCGCACTCAGCATCGGCTAGAACACCCGCGGGTGGGCACTCGGGGTCCGAAGCCAGGGCGGGGAGCGGTCTCCAGCGCTGTTGTTTCCCTAACTCCGGCAGCCGGGATGGGGGGCGGTGTGTGATTGGCTGAGGACCCATGGCTCGCGCCTGGATTGGCTGCTAATGTCAGAGGGGCCGAACCGGCGGGGGGCGGAATCCGCCTCCCGAGGCTTCAAATACGGAGCCGCCAGGAGCCGCTGGCAGAACCCAGGCGGTGCTGCAGCCCCCGAGGGCCGGCGGGCTGAGCGGTGAGCTGGGCGCGCGCAGGGCTCGAAGCCGTCCCGCCGCGCACTTCGCCTCCAGCCATGGGGTCCGCCGCGCTGGAGATCCTGGGCCTGGTGCTGTGCCTGGTGGGCTGGGTGGGGCTGATTTTGGCGTGCGGGCTGCCCATGTGGCAGGTGACTGCTTTCCTGGACCACAACATCGTGACGGCGCAGACCACCTGGAAGGGGCTGTGGATGTCGTGCGTGGTGCAGAGCACCGGGCACATGCAGTGCAAGGTGTACGAGTCGGTGCTGGCGCTGAGCGCCGAGGTGCAGGCGGCGCGAGCGCTCACCGTGGGCGCCGTGCTGCTGGCGCTCGTCGCTCTCTTCGTGACCCTGGCGGGCGCTCAGTGCACCACCTGCGTGGCCCCCGGGCCGGGCAAGGCGCGCGTGGCCCTCACGGGCGGCGCGCTCTATGCGCTCTGCGGGCTCCTGGCGCTCGTGCCGCTCTGCTGGTTCGCCAACATCGTGGTCCGCGAGTTCTACGACCCCGCAGTGCCCGTGTCGCAGAAGTACGAGCTGGGCGCCGCGCTGTACATAGGCTGGGCGGCCTCGGCGCTGCTCATGTGCGGCGGCGGTCTCGTGTGCTGCGGCGCCTGGGTCTGCGCTGGCCGCCCCAACTTCAGCTTCCCAGTTAAGTACTCAGCATCGCGGCGGCCAACGGCCAGCGGCGACTACGATAAGAAAAACTACGTTTGAGGGCGCCGGACCCCACTCCCCGGGGAGCCAGGCCCGAGAGCCGAAGGACCGGCGCGGGGGAGCCCGCGTGGACGGCGGCGGCCCTGGCTGGATTGTGCCGCGCACCAGCTCCGCGGAACGCCGAGCTTTGCGCACGGTCGCCGCCCTCGGACCAGTCCCTGCTCGCACCGCATCCCGTCCTCTCTGACCACTGACCAGCTGGACCCTGAGCCGCACCCTGCCCTGAACAGACGATGGGCACTTGCGAGGACTTGATCGGTTTCCTGTTTCTGTGCGCTGCAGTGGCCGCGACGTGGGTGAGACCTGGACTCCGTCAGCCCCCGGGGCATCACTACCGATGCCGGTAATTCCTCCTCTGCCCTTGACCGGTCTTGGATGCTGTCTTACTTCCCAGCGGCTGCAGAATTCCTAGGGGCAGGCGGAGAGCCCGGGCTGCTGGAGGGGTGTGCACAGCTGGCCTTATGGACGCCATTGGGACTTGAGCACAGTGGGTCACTGGCCCTGGCTGCACTCAGCTCCTCAAGGCGGGGCTTGTGGGCACCGGAGTCCAGGCATGGGAGGGGGTGTGTGTGTACTGGGGGCGGCGGCCCTGCCCTCCTCCACAGCTTGTGGGGTAGTTAAGAATTTGCTTAGTAAATGGTTTGAACGTTCTCCCACCTGTGTCCTGTTTTCTGTCCTGTCACCTCCGGTGCCCATTAACACTCTTCCCCTTACAGGAATCCCTGGGGGCTCAGGGCTCTCCCCCTCCACTCTTACATCATCACAGGGTTGGGAGACCCGGCTCACTGCGGACATATCGGGTCTGCCGTCAGAACCCCTCACCGGGGGCAGTTGAGTGTGGGGTCTTGACTGCAGAAAAGACCCAAGCCCATGCAGCCCGGGTTGATGTTGTCTGCCCTCCCTCTTGGGGTTGGCCTAGCTCTGGGTCCCCTCAAGTAGGAACAGACATCTGTACACTGCCTGGTCAGGCTCTCGCCAAAGGCCCAGCAGGGGCGGGGGCAGTTCCAGCAGGGACTGCTACAGCCCCACAAGTGCGTTGCCATGGGGAGAAAGCACTTGTGGCCTGGTCATCCCAAGAGTGCCTGGGCTAAGCTCCAGGCCCTTGTCCTGGTTCCTTCTGCCAGTCCCAGCATGACTCTGACCAGGGCCTGTGCCCACCCTGCCAGTCAGCCAGCCAGACTGGTGCCAGCCATCAGCACCCCTGTCAGCCCCTGCCTGGCTCCTGGCGGGGGAGGAGGAGGGGTGGCAGGGCAAGGGGTCCCAGGAGAGCAGGGCAGGCCAGGGCTATCTGTCTCAGCCACTCAGCGTTCACTGTTTGCAGCCCTGTTCCAGGCACTTTGAGTGGAAGCATTTTTACCTTTTGCCAAAAGGCAAAGAACAGGAGAGAGCAGGGCGGACGGGCCGGGGGAGGGAGGAGGGCTGGGCAGGGGCTCTAGGCAGGAAGCTTGGCATCTGCCCCCAACCCTGGCCTCGAGGGCTCTGCCCGGAAATGTCTGGACTGCATCCAGCCGCTCCCAGGCCTTGCTGGGCTCTCCATTGTGGGGGAGATGGGGAGGACAAGCCCAAGGATGTCGACCCGGAGGGCTTCAGGGCAGCCCATCACGGTGGGTGTGGCAGAACCCTGGGGGTCACGGTGGAGCCAGCAGGTGGGACTTCCAGGGAAGCTCCACTTCATAATGGCCTGAGCGCCCAAGCACGGGACAAGCTGCAGCAAGATGGGCCCCACGGTCCTCAGCAGGCCTGAACTGTAGCTCCTCCTGGGCCTTCCGAGCCCATGATCCTGGAGTCTCGACCCCAGGAGGGGGGCGCGTAGTCAAGGCCCTGATACTACTGCACCTGCCCCCCCCCCCCCCCCCCAGCTGGATGGTGCGGGTCGGGAGCCGAGCTCCAAAGCTGCTCAGAGGAGCAGTATCCACAGGAGCCTCACCCTGAGTGCACCGCACAGAAGCGCAGCTGCCCAGCCTTGGGCTTTTCCAGATGCCCAGAGTGGGGGGGTGGGCAGCCTGAGGGTCCCGAGGAGGCAGACGGCCACCTGCCAGGCCCATGCCGAGAGGCAAGGGCAAACTCCAACTTTGCCAGCCTGGGATCCAGCTCTGACCCCACTGTGACGCCGCTGTTTCCCACGGGCTGTGCGGGGACTCGGCCCCACCCACCTGTTTCTCATTTCTGGGCTAGCCTTTCCAGGCCTTTCCCTACTGACTTAAAAGCAGCCTGCAAGGACCCTGCCCAGTGTGGCTGCTTCCTCTTAGCAGCCCAGGTGCCCCAACGGGTAAGCGGCTCCCTCCAGCCTGCCCGCTCCCCAAGCACCTGCGTTCCCCGGATGACCACAGCCCATCAAGGCTCGTGTAAAAGCTTTCCTGGCTAGGAGAGGCAAGAACTGGCCACCACCTTCCGACCCAATGTTCACAGTGCCCAGGGGACATTGGGGAGGGGTGGGACAGCTGACCTATGACCTGCTCCTCCAAAGGCCACGGAGGTCAGTCCAGCTTGGATGTGGGTGATGCTGCCGGTGAGGCCTTGGGGTACAAGGTGGCTCTCTCCTGGGCCCTGCTCAGCAGCTGGGCCTCCGCAGCCCGAGAGCTTCCTCTTGGCTTAGTCTCCTCTGCAGTGCAGGCTGCCCGCTGCATGCCCGTGGGGCCGGCAGTGGTCATCAAGGTGGACGCGCAGTTCTGTGGAGGCTGGCGGATGGGAGGAAGTGGAGGATGGGCAGACGGCCGGGTCCTGGGGGGCACTGCTGAGCAGTTAGGTGCCGTGAGGAAGCCCAGCCCCTGCCACAGGGAAGTGGGAGACCTTGTCCTAAGGGCTGAGCTGGGGCCACACCCCTGTGCTTCCCGTCACATCTCCAGGGCACACCCGAGGCACAGGACAAAGCCCTGGAGGCCCAGGACACCCCCAAGCACTGGCCCCAAGGCCAGAGCGGAGGGAGCACAGAACCTAAAAATAAGCACTTTATTTCATTAAAAAAAAAAAGTCCCTGTCCCTGCTCCTCGAACTCTGTACATAACTTACACTCTAAATAAAGCCAGTCCGTATAAATAAGGAGGAAGAAGTGGAGTTCAGCTCTGAAGAAGTCACTTTCTGGAAAAGAAAAGGGAAACACAGATAAATAAGTTTGCAGTAATCCCGACACCAAAAGCTCAGGCCTTCCCTGACACATGCGACTGTGGTTTCGGAGTAGCTTCAACATGGGGTGAGGCGTGGGGGTCCATGGGCTAGAAGACCACCCCAGGGCAGTGGCTGTGGCACAGCGGGCTAAGTCGCTGTTTGGGACACCTGCGGTCCACACCAGAGTGCCTGGTTCCAGCCCTGGCTTCTGTTTCTGGTCCAGCTTCCTGCTAACGTACCCTGACAGGCAGCAGGTGACGGCGCAACTGCTTGGGTCCCTGCACCCACACAGGAGACCCGGATGGAGTTCCAGTCTCCTGGTTTTGGCCTGGCTCAGTCCAGCCTGGCTGTTGCGGACATCTGGAGGCCCACCTCGATCCCGCCAAGGTGCCTGTCTGTCTACACGGCATTCCCTGCTGTTCACTGGAGAGCCTTAGAAGTCCCAGTGGCACCAGCACTTTCTCCCCCAGAGGACTTGGCCCAGCTGCTTGTCCTGCCTGGACTGGCCCCCCAGTGCCATCACTGTGCCTGGCCAGTGTCCCCCTTCACCCCCCCGACAAGCTGCACGCCCTCTTCCCTGGCCTGGCCTATCTCCACCCCTGCCTCAGTGGCTGGGCACTCAGAGCAGCATCGAGCAGGCTGTGGGAATGGGGGCGGGGGGCTGGGAAGGGTGCCTCCCTCCAGTGCCTGCTCCACTGCCTGGTAACCTTACACCTCTGTGCCCACCGAGGCACCCAGTCCTGAAGCCCCACCCTCGTTATCTGGATAAGGCTAAAGGCTCAGCCTAACTAGGTGGTTGCTAATGAGCAGAGCCTTCCCGCAGGCCACCCTGAGAGAGGAACCGGGACCACACGTCCCCGGAGGTCATTCTGGTGCCTGTCCCCAGGAGCTTCCAGTTGACCATGGACTGGGGAGCAGAGAGGGCCCCAATCTGACTTCCGAGCACAGTGTCAGGGAGTCTGCGTGTCACCCGCACGGCACCCGCGATGCCTGGCCCCACAGTGCGCTCAGCAGAGGGTCCGAGCCAGCCCTCTGGAAGGAACACAGGGGCTTCGTGAAACTAGCCTCCTCACCAGTGTCCCACGGTGGCCCTGCTGGCCGCCTGCGGACATTCTTGGGAAAAAAACGTGTCGGCCCCCAGTCCCCTTGAGAACCCAAGGCCAGACAAGGACTCAGGGTTGGGCTGTGACCAGGGGCTGCTTCCTGAGGAGCCCTCCCCGCCTCGGCCCCCAGCTCACCTCAGGACAGGAGGGAGACGAGGGCATCCAGGAACTTGCTCCGGTCCTCAGCTTTGAGCTCAATTACTGAAGTAATGAAAGAAAAACATCTGTGAGGTGGGAGGAAAGCAAGGCAGTGCAGACTCCCTAAGTGCAGACTAGAGCAGCCCGTGCTGCGTGAGGCCATCCGCCAGTCTGGAGGCTTCTGGCTCATCGGTCTCATCTCTCCATCCCCCTGGATTCCTTGCTGGCCAAGAGCCCAGAGCTGTGGCCTGCGGGGAGGACTCTGCGCCGGTGGGAACACGGGGGATGTGATGACCGTTACAGATCTAGATGGGGCTAGGCCCTCCCACCCTGACATAGATGCCTGCCCCTGGGTCCTCCATCCCCAAATCCCACATCCCAGGCATGAACCAAGAACTGGGGGGGGGGGGGGGGGGGGGGCGGGGAGACTGCCAGTGTTCAGGGTCAGGATGGACTGACAGCACATCGTGCCGCGGCCAGACTCGCCAGTGCCAGAAGCTGCCTCTGAGACAGCTGGGGCCACCTGCAGAGGGGCTGGGTCTCCTGTGACACTGAGCTGTCACTGCCAAGGGAGCAGGTGGGGTGAAGTCAGTATAGGTCCTTTCTGGAGAGATGCAGATCAAGTGCTGCGGGATTGTGGGGGCTCCACTGTGGCCCCACCAACTCTTGGGTTGGAGCCCTGACCCTTAGTAGCCCCACATGGGACTGGATTTGGAGACCCAGCCTTCAGAGAGGCAAAGGAGGGGATCAGGGAGAGCCCTGATGCCACATGACATACAGATGGCCAAACGTGGACTGCATTTCCTGCTGGTGCTTGGTGTGGCAGGTTGGGGGCTACCACTGGGTACAGCCCCTGCACCCTTGGGTTCAGCCGACATATAGGTGGGACCAGCATCCATGCAGTGGCCCCAGGCAGGGCCCCTTAGGACAACACAGACTCTGGGCTGAGGGGTGGTGGTGTCCTTGGGTGGCAGCAGGCCCTTGCTGTCCCCCCTGCCCATACTGGGGATGACCTTGTCAGGTGAGGCTGGCACCTGTGAGGCAGTGCTGTCCGGTCCTCCGGGAATGGTGGGAAAGTGACCTTTAGGGCACGACTATAAGACTGGAGCTGGGCCTCCTTGGACAGGAGATGCTGGGCTGGGGTGGGAGGAGCCATGGCCTCCAGCACACCAGGGCAGCTAGGCCAGGGTTGGTTCCAAGAGGACAAGAGGGCGGCTGGTTCTGGGGCCAGTGCTGACCACGAAGGGGTCGTCAGGCAGGACAAGCGCAGCCAAGTGCCGGGGTCTCTCACCTGAGAGGTCAAAATGGTTGTGCAGCGCCCGGGAGCTGGTGCTTTCCGCCGCTTTCTCAAACGCCCGCCCGAAAAAGCTGTGAACACATGACAGATGACAGGCGGACCTGCAAGGGGCCCTCCCTCCCCCAGCCCCCAGACAGGCACCCAAGGGCAAATGCAAATGCCACTCTACTGAGCAGGCTGCTGGGCCGACATGCCAGGGCATCCGGACCTCCTGCCCAGCCCGGACGAGGACATGCCACTCACTTCTTCCTGTCTGAGCCGTCAGTCTCTGGGGGGATGCCCACCACGGTCACGGTGCCATGCTCCACGCTCAAGGGGGCGGCCATCACCAAGGGCAGCAGCTTGCAGCGCCGGTTCTTTGTCTGCAGAGACCAAGGGAGCCTCAGCCAGCTGCGGCACCATAAGCCGGGTGCACCACTCAGGGCCCAGGCGCCACATGTCAGGGCTATCACCTTCTCCTGGAGGCCTCTAGCAAACCTCTGACCAGTCCTGCTCTACCCTCTGTGACAGCTGACTCCATCTGAACTCACGCCTGCAAACACCCCCCTTGTTGGCATGCGAACTCCTGCAGGGCAGACACTGAGTGCTTCTTTCGCTGCTGTGACCCACGGCACCCACACAGCATGACCACGGAGATCAACTGTCCCCATTTGTCCAGGACGGGAACTGGGAAGGCCGGTCATTCTGTGACAACAGCACTTGGCAGGTGGGTGTCACTCAACAACTATCTGGGGCTGGTGCTGTGGCGTAGCAGGTAAAGCCACCGCCTGCAGTGTCGGCATCCCATATGGGCGCCAGTTTGAGTCCCAGCTGCTCCACTTCCGATCCCGCTCTCTGCTATGGCCTGGGAAAGCAGCAGCAGATGGCCCAAGTGCTTGGGCCCCTGCACCCTCATGGGAGACCTGGAAGAAGCTCCTGGCTCCTGGCTTTGGATCAGCACAGCTCCAGCTGTTGCAGCCATTTGGGGAGTGAACCATTGGATGGAAGACCTCTCTGTCTCTTTTTCTCTCTCTGACTCTCCTCTCTCTAACTCTGACTTCCAAATAAATAAATAAATCTAAAAAAAAAATTGAAAAAACTACGTGGGACCAGCCTTCCAGCAATCACAGCTGGGTGTGGCTGTGGCCTAATGCCAGCTGCGTTAGGGCTGCGCTCCCGGCTTTTGACAATGAAAGACAAAGGCACTCACAGAAAGTTAAGCCTAGAAGACAGACTTCTGCTAGGTGGGAAGTCGGGCTGCAGCTGACTCCCATCTGCCACCATGGAAGGCAAGCTAAGCCCATGGGGGAGACAGGTGGAAGGCAGGTGCGGGTCCCTCCTGAACGGTCTGGACAGCGAGTGATGAAATCAGAGCTGGTGGGAACCAGAAGCTCCCCAGGGGTCAGCCGAGGAAAGCACCACTCAGAAGCACTAAGAGGTCTGCCCAGATCTGGAAGCCGGCAAAAGGACACAGGCACCCCAAGGCCAGCACCGAACACCCAACGATAGGACAACGCTCGCCCGGCACCTGCCCACCCAGCTCCTCACCGAACACACAAAGGACTTGAGCAAGTGTCTGCTGAGCAGGCTCAGGGACGCAGGCTTGGAGAACAGCGTGACATCCGGAGTGCCCTGGGGAGGTGGAGACAGGGTCAGAGGCGGGAGTAGCAGGGGCAGGCCTCCGTGCAGGCCTTCCGCTGCCTCCGGGGGAAGCCTGACCTCCATGAGCGAGCAGTAGAGGAAGGGCCCCTGGGAGATGACGAGGTTGGCGCAGAGGCAGCTGGCGATGGTCTGCTGGGTGGCACACAGCTGCTTCTTGGCCAGTTCCAGGCCGTGGTACAGTTTGTCCAGGTTACTCCTGTAACAGGGCAGATGCATGGCTTGTTGGTAATTTGGTAAACAGAGGTATTTGGGGGACAAAAAGAAACTTCAAAGGAACTCTAGAATCCTCAGAGATTAGGGCAACTGCTATATTCCTAAACCAAGAACAGAATGCAAGAAAAGGCAACAGCCAGAAACTGGAAAGTGATGGTGTCAGTTAAAATAATTGTAAAAAAAAAAAATCACTCAAAGTCTAGAGAATATAGTTGTTGTTGTTGTTGTTGTTTTAGTATTTATTTAAGGGACCGGTGCTGTGGTGTAGCTGGTAAAGCCACCGCCTGCAGTGCCGGCATCCCATATGGGCGCCAGTTTGAATCCCGGCTGCTTCACTTCCAATCTTTGGCCATAGCAGGGAGCTGGATCAGAAGTGGAGCAGCCCGACTGGAACCAGTGCCCATATGGGATGGCGGCACTGTAGGCAGTGGCCTTACCTGCTATGCCGCAGCTATGGCTGGGTGTGGGCATCTTAACTGGTGTTTTAACCTCTAAGCAAATGCCCTCCCCCCAAAAAAAATCCAAACACACATCTTTTCTTACAAGTACAATGATAAGGTACTTGTGATGGGAGAAGACGTAGTTATTAAAGCAACAAAGGAGCTAAAAACAGTGGCAAAACTGTGCCCACAGCCCGGATGGAGGACCGGAAGTGAATGAATACTCTTTGTCATAGCAGGAAGTCAGCAGACAATGTCTAAAACTGATCTATCGATGCTGGGATGACAGTGATGGCAGATTTTGGACTTCCCCAAGCTGCTAGCTAAAAACAGGGCAGTTGGACTGAGAAACCAAAGCCCAGGAACCCACATTTTCAAGAAAGGTGGGAGCAGACCACCCATCAGCCACAACACTGTGTGACGTCAGCAACAGTGTAGGAGAAAGTGGAGGGGGCTGGCAGGACTCCTGGCCCTAAAATTTATATGAAGTTAAAGGGGGTGGGGGGGGGGGGCAGCGCTGTGGTGTAGCGGGTAAAGCTGCCGCCCGCAGCACAGGTATCCCATATGGGTACCAGTTCAAGTCCCGGATGTTCCACTTTTGATCCAGCTCTTTGCGATGGCCTGGAAAAGCAGTGGAAGATGGCCCAAGTCCCTGGGCCCCTGCACTCGCGTGGAAGACCTGGAAGAAGCTCCTGGCTTCGGATCGGTGCAGTTCCGGCTGCTGCAGCCATCTGGGGAGAGAACTAGCAGATGGAAGACCTCTCTCTGCCTCTCTAACTCTGTCTTTCAAATAAGTCTAAAAAAAAAAAAAAAAGAATGAACCAGAGGATGGAAGCGCCCTTTTTCTGTTACCTGTCTCTTGAATAAATAAAAAATTAAAAAGAATAAAAATGGGCAAGGTACTTGGATAGATAATTCTGCAAATAACATGAATGGCCCCTATGCACATGAAATGACTTTCAACATCATTAGCCACCAGGAACATGCAAATGGAAACCACAATGAGGTAACACTTCATTGAACACTTCAATGAACGTCATTCAAAAGACACAATAACAAGTGTTGGTAAGGGTGTAGAGAGAATGGGGCCCTCACACACTGCTGGTGGGAAGGTATAACAGTGTTTTGGCAAATAGTCTGATAGACTGACAGATACTCCAGTGGTACAATGGTTACCATATGATTGAACAATTCTACTCCTAGGTAAAATCCAAGCAAGACTCAAACATGACGACACCAAAACTCACACCTAGAGGTTTACAGCAGCATTATCCCACAGTTAGAGGGGTTAATACAACAAAAACGTCCAACAACGGATGAGTGGATAAGCAAGGTGTGGAAAGCTCACACAACGGAACGTTATTTGTAATATAAAGGAAAGAGGTACTGCTCCATGCTATAACGTGAACAAACCTTGGAATGAAGCCAGTCACAAAGAAGCACATATTACACAAGCGCCATCAGAAAGGTCATGGAATCTGGGGGCCAGCATTGTGGCAGAACAGGCATCCTATAAGAGCGCTGGTTCGAGTCCTGGCTGCTCCACTTCAGATCCAGCTCACTGATAATGTGCCTAAGAAAGTAGTGGAAGATGGCCCAAGGCCCCAGACCCCTAGACCTGGATGGGGCTCCTGGCTCCTGGCTTTGGCCTGGCCCAGCCCCAGCTGTTACAGCCATTTGAGAAGTGAATCAATGGATGGAAGATCTCTCTCTAACTCTGCCTTTCAAATAAAATAAATAGATCTTATTTGAAAGGCAGAGTTACAGAGAGAGATAGGGAGAGACAGAAAGAGGTTTTCCATTTGTTGGTTCACTCCCCAAATGGTCAGCCGGGGCTGGGCCGGGACTCAGCCAGGAGCCAGGAGCTTCATTTGGGTCTCCCACATGGGTGCAGGGGCCCAGGGACTCTGGCCATCCTCTGCTGCTTTCCCAGGCCCATCAGCAGGGAGTTGGATTGGAAGCTGGGACTCGAACTGGCACCAGTATGGGATACCAGCATTGCAGGCGGCAGCTTAACTTGCTATGCCACAATGCCAGCCCTCCAAATTTTTTAAAAAGTTAAAAACTGAGTGAACTGTATGGTATGTGTATTTGATCTCAATAAGGCTGTGTTTTAAACACGTGGGGTAGGCATTGCAGTACAGCCAGTTAAGCCACCACTTGGGAAGGCTGCATCCCATACTGAGGTGCTGGATTGAGTCCCAGTCTCCTCCACTTCTGATCTAGCTCCGAGCTAACGCATCCTGGGAGACAGCAGGGGATGGGTCAGTTCTTGGGTTCCTGCCACCCTTGTGAGAGGCCCAGCCCTGGTTGTCGCGGGTATTTGGGGAATGAACTAGCAGACGGAAGGTATCTCTCCCTGTCAGTCTGCCTTTCAAATACATTAAAAATTAAAAAAAAAAAAAATCTTCTAAGGATTTATTTTATTTATTTGAAATAGTTACAGATACAGAGAGGGGTCTTCTATCAGCTGGTTCATTCCCCTGGCCCCAGGGCTGGGCCAGGCTGAAGCCAGGAGCTTCTGGGCCTCCCACGTGGGTACAGGGGCCATCAGCAGGGAGCTGGATCGGAAGAGGAGCACGCCCATATGGGATGCCAGCATTGCAGGCACTGGCTTAACCTGCTACGTTACAACGCCAGCCCCATAAAAATTATTTTTAATGAGTTAGGGAACAGAACAGTAAAGATTTATTTATTCATTTGAAAGGCAGAGTTACACACACACACAAACACACACACAGAGATCCTCTATCCACACTCCCCTAACAGGTACAATGGCCGGAGCTGGGCCGATCTGAAGCCAGGAGCTTCTTCAAGGTCTCCCACGTTGGTGTAGGGGCCGAAGGACTTGAACTCTCTTCCACTGCTTACCCAGGCGCATTAGAGTGGAGCAGCAGGGACTCAAACTGGCACCCATTTGGGACGCCGGCAGTGGCTTTACCAGCTACACCGCAGCACTGGCCCCCTCCTTTTTTTTTTCTTTTTAAATCACAGTACAAAAGCAACAAAAGTAGCAGCTCCGTGAAGTGGGAAAAACTGTCTGAATCAGGCCTTCTCCTAAAAAGGGAACTGAAATTCACAAACATGCAACAGAGAAGCACCAAGGTCAAATCCCTGAGTCACCTTTAGAAAAAAGAGTAAGGAGCAGACCAGCACCTCTCTCAACAATAAAAGTGCACTACAAAGATATGCCAAGAAAAGATCAAAACTGTGGTGTTCTATTTTGAAACAAGCTAAAAGACACTGAAAAAAAAAAAAAACTCACGAAAACAAAACACACAGGGTATCTCAGGAAGTGAGATAAGAAAAAATCAGCTATATGAGGCAAGTGATTGAAAAATGAAACAAAATTAGAAGGAATATAGGCGTGAATACACACAACAAATAATGCCTTCAGAGACAGTGAAGCTGAAAAAGAAATCCTATAAATCAAGGAGTGAGGGCTGGTGCTATGGCGTAGTGGGTAAAGCCTCTGCCTACAGTGCCGGCATCCCATATGGGTGCTGGTTCGAGTCCCGGCTGCTCCACCTCCGATCCAGCCCTCTGCTACGGCCTGGGAAGGCAGTGGAAGATGGCCCAAGTCCTTGGGACCCTGCACCTGCATGGGAGACCCGGAAGAAGCTCCTGGCTTCTGGCTCCGGATCGACGTAGCTCTGGCTGTTGTGGCCAACTGGGGAGTGAGCCAGTGGATGGAAGACCTCTCTCTCTCTCTCTGCCTCTCCTTCTCTCTGTGTGTAACTCTTTCGGGTAAATAAATAAATCTTAAATCAATCAATCAAGAAGTGAGCTTCTGGCTGAGAGGTCAAGTCACTGCTTAGGATGCCTGTGCTCCAAACTGGAGCGGCGGGGTTTGAAGTCTGGCTCCACACCCTGTTCCAGCTCCCTGCTAACATGTACCCAGGATGGCTCAAGGACTGACATCCTGGCTCTGGAATCTGGCCGTTTAGGGAGTGAGTCAGAGCGTGGGAGTTGTCTGTGTCTCAAGTTTAAGAAAAAGAGAAGAGATGATAAGGATCCAGGAGAAGGTGACAAACTTGGAAGACGGGCAGGCGGTGTATCATGTGCGCCCAAGCTACAGTTCCCACAGGACAGTCACCCCCATACCCTGAGGTCCCCACAACTGGCCTCCCTGGGCAGGAGGAAGGGGGCGGCCACCCCCGCTCACCCACACTACCTGGAGAGACTGTCCAGTGCCTGGATGAAGTGATCCGTCCCCGAGCTGTCCCTCTCAGGGTTCTCCATCAGAGACATGGTGGCAAAGACCACGTCGCTGGCCAGGAACTTGTGCTTGAATCCAAAATGGATGCTGAAAGTCTGCACACGCATATCCTTCATCCTGTCATGGAGGGAAGCAAGGCAGCTGTCCACCCTCGGGAGATGGGTGAGCTCCCCCAGCCAGGGCAAGCCCCAGTGTCGCTCTGGGGCCCCTGCTAATGCTCCCAGTGAGACTCTTCTGCCCAGACGACAAGGTGGGTCAGAACGCCTGGACATGGCAGCCCTGTAGCCGCCTCACCCCCCACCCCCCAGCGGCTCTGAACTGCTGGGCTCCAGGTGTGTGCAGGATCCTCTCCCACACCCCTGCATGCCAGCCAGCTGGCGCAAGAGCAGCCTGACGCCAGCGCTGTCGGTGCTGTCCAAGGCAGAGCTCAGCCGGACCTGACCCTGGTGGCCCTCTTCCTGTCTCCTGTAAGGAACGGGCTGGGTCAACCTCACAGCCCCAGGATTTAAGGATCCTAGAGCCCACAGTCTCTGATTTCATTTTATCCCTCACCAGGGCTTATTTTTCACCTGATGAGAATTCAGAATTCAGACCTGAGTGATGCTCATTTGTATATTCTGGGTTTTTTTTTTTTGCATTAGTTTAGATGTTTAACGCAGAAGCCTTTTCTTCAAAGCAGCTTAATCCAGAAAGTTAAGAAAGAAAGTTTACCCGAATTTACTGGCAGACTCTTCGATCATTTCCCGCAAGTTCTCCTTCAAGGAGATGTCCATGGAGTGAAACTTCTGCTTCACCTGCTTCAGGGGAAGACTGCAAAGAGCAAGCCCACGGCCCGGGTGAGGCTGTGGCAGCTGTCAGCAGCTGGCCGGGAAGGAGGAAGCTGCCACTCACGGGGCGGTGGGGGTGGGCCCGGGGGGATGCCCTAGGTGTGCCTTCAGACAACGCGCTGGGTGCCGGAGGTGCGGAACTGGCAGGCGCAGCTGCTGGCCGAGGCTGTCACTCACCCCATGTCTGCGAGGAACTCCTGGAGCCTCTTCTGCCCGTGCACAGACCAGAGCTTGAACCTGGCTGCGGTGTAGCTCGTGTTGCACAGGCTGTCGTGCAGGGACCAGTGCTGGTAGAGTGCCAGGCGGAGGCTGGGCCCACGGTCAAGGAGCACACAAGGAACCCCGGCTGCCTGGTGACCCTTGACCTTGGCAGTGCAGAGCTACACCTGGGGGACCCTGCCTGGACCTGCGCAGCCCGGTTAGGGGGCCTGTGTGGACAAGCACGGCTTGGAGCTCTTGGAACTGCTGAGTTCAACCTGATCCGTATAGGGAGCCTGTGCGGGGTGGGGGTGCACGTGCTCCCCACTTTGACAGGGAAACTGAGGCATGGGGGTGCTGTAGAGTTGTGTACTGCTGTCACTGAGTGGTCAGGTGGGTGGGTGAGCATCACCAGAGTGGCTGTCACCCTGTTCTGCCCTGCCTGCTTCCTCCCTGCCCAGCCTTCCCCTGCCAGGATCTGCCCAGAGCGGCCCATACTCACCCCTTGGTGGGCTGCATCTTTCACGGCGTAGATGCAGCCCCTCAACCACACGTCACCCCCACTCAGACCAGCCCCGCCCACTCCCTGCCATTCTGTGGGTGCCCTGCCAAAGCTCCTCTGGACACCGGGTGTGTCTGTGCTGCCACCCCTCTCTCTTAGCTCATAGGCCCCAGGGCAGCCATCTACCCTGTCACTACTCTCAGGGGCTTCCCACACAACCCAGACACACAGCTCTGGGACTGGCAATCCACGGGGGGAACCGGAGCCAGGGCTCCAGAGGAGGACAAAGCCAGCAGCACCCACTGAGCAAAATCAGAGAGAGGGGTGCTGCCTGCACCCCGCAGCCCCGAGGCCAGGATACTCGTACTCGAAGGAGATGCGCGTGCAGTCCACAGAGAGGGTGTTCTCCTCGTCTTCGTTTCGGTGGTTGTGCCGGGACACGTGGCGCTGCAGGACGCCGACGTCCGTCACGTACTTCATTCTGCAAAGTGCCACAGGCTGGGGCTGGCTTGCGACAAGCCGTGCTTGTCCACATAGGCCCCACAACCTGGCTGTATGGTCCAGCCAAGGCCCCACCCAGCAAGGAAGGGCACCACAGGGGTAGCTCTGCACTGCCAAGGTCAAGGGTCACCAGGCACTTGCCTTCCCACAGCAGCCATCAGCGCAGGGAGGGGCAGACTGCTGTCCTTACCCACAGCCCCCTGTCCCTACTATCTGCTGGCCTCCGGGAGCCAGCTGGGCCCCATCAGCCCACGTGGTCAAGTGGACAGACCTCAGCAGTGATGGGCACCCACCCTCCTCACCCACAGCGGCTCGGCTGGCCTGGGACCCAGCGGGAAGCAGTTCCTGGGCCCCAGAGCACCGTGCAGCTGGAGCTTTTGGTAGTGTTCAAAGACCTGGACACACACAAGGGGAGTCCCTACGCGGAGGCAGCGTACGGGGCTGTGGCCCGGCAACAGCTCAGGGACACGTGCATGGGCCCCTGGGCTCCGGAGGGCCAGTACCTCAGGTTGGAGGTCCCTGTGGACCCCCTCAGATGTCCTGCCTAACAACTGTCGCCTCATTGGGAGGGGGATGGGAGAAGAACCATCCATCCCAGGGCAGCCTTGTAGCTGGGGTCGGAGGTCAGGTGAGGGCAAAAGGCCATTCTGCTTCACAGAGCCCTCACACAATGCTACCCGGCTGCCGCTTGCCTCTGAGGCCAACTCCCACTCGCTGGCAGGGCACCCAGGGCCTTTGCGGGGACACCTCCCCCAGCATGCCTGAGCCAGCCCTGCTCCAACAGAGAATGCCAGACCGAGCGCCTTCCTTTGCTCGCTGGCTCCACCTGGTGGACACACAGGGGTAGAAGACGAGGCCAGCCCAGGCTGTGGTCACCCCTATGGGGAGGTTCTGATACTGAGCCCTTTCTGGGTGACAAAGGCCCAGCCCAAGGTGGAGGGCCAGCCCCTCACTCATTCTCTACAGGACCCCAGGGTGAAGCTGTCCCCACGTTTCCACTGCAACCTCACGACATAGGGCCAACCCTGGAAAGCGAGACAACCCGTCCTTACTGCGTGATCTTGTCCTGCACCCACTGGTCTGTGAGTCCCACGATGGCCCACCTGGAAGGAGAGGAGAAGGCAATAGAACCTGGCCCAGGCTCAGCGGGCTCTGGGGTATGCAGTGAGGTGGCAGGATGGGATGGGGGCCCAAGCTCTACCCTCCAAGAGCATCGTGCCAGTGTGGTCAGACCCCGTCCTGCTCTCCCTTGAGGTGGACGAGCTCAAGGCAGGAAAACCTCAGGACAGGGAAGGCAGCTGTGATCCAAGCCCACACTCCCGCCGGCTCCCATGCTGCTGCCTCTGCCCTTGTCCTGCACCCCCCGACCGACAGCGAGTGGAGCCAGTGTGCTCCAGCAGCAGAGGCCTGCACTAGGCGGCCAGGGCCTGGCACGCTGCTTCACCGAGACACTCCTATCACCCGCCCCACAGCACAGCCAAACCCTAGTCCTATCCATGTCTTCTGGTCCTGCAGTGTCAAATGGTGGGAAAGGGCCCGGTGTCGTGGCGTAGAAGGTTAAGCCTCCATCTACAGCACCAGCATCCCATATGGACGCCAGTTTGAGTCCTGGCTGCTTCACTTCCGATCCAGCTCCCTGCTAATGCACCTGGGAAAGCAGTGGAAGATGGCCCACCTGGAGCCTTGCGCCAGCTTGCAGCCCAGAGGTGAGAGCTGAGGGCTGGCATCAGGGTGACGAGAGTATCCCTGGGTCCACATGGCACCAGGCCCCCTGTTCTGAGGCCCCTGACTCAGTGTAGGCCCTTAAAACCCCATCCATGGCAGTCAGAGCAGAATGGGGCCTTGGCAGTCATCGGAGAACCAGGACCCCCAGTGCAGGGCGAGGCGGTACAGCCAGGCCAGACCCACACTTTCCTCACTTAGACTGAATATTTCATTTCTATAGCAAAGGTCTCCTGGTCCATGTCCAGGGGGCTCCGCCTGCAGCCTGCACAGCAAACTCAAGAGGCAGGGAGGGCCCAGTGCTGTGGCGTAGGAGGCTAAGCGGCCTGCGGTGCCAGCATCCCATATGGGCGCTGGTTCAAGTCCCAGTGTCTCCTCTTCCGATCCAGCTCTCTGCTGTGGCCTGGGAAAGCAGTGGAAGATGTCCCCTGTCCTTGGGCCCTGCACCCACGTGGGAGACCTGGAAGAAGCTCCTGGCTCCTGGCTTTGGATCAGTGCAGCTCTGGCCATTGTGGCCATCTGGGGAGTGAACTAGCAGACGGAAGATCTCTCTGTCTCTTCCTCTCTCTGTGACTCTACCTCTCAAATAAATAAATTAAAAAAAAAAAAGAGGCAGGACTCAAACGCACCAAGCACAGGGCGCGCCCCAGCCTCACCCTCCCCGCCCCTGAAGAGCCTCACTGCTGGGAAGAAGAGCAGAGTCACGCGTGTTCATGTTTGCTGTGGACGAGAGTCGGCGCCCACGGGAGTCTCGGGTGCTGCAGGGGGCTACGTACCACAACATGTCGTTCAGGTCCTTGGACATCATCCACGCCAGGTCAAACATCACCATGGCCGCCTGCAAGGAAGCAGAGAAGCCTGAGGACAAAGGGAGCCGCGCTCGTGGAGGAAGCAGCAGTGCAGCAGGGCCACACCTGAGCCAGCAGGAGGCCTGGCTGAGCCCCTCAGGTGCAGGTTGGCCTGGCTAAGGCATACAAGCGAGTTCCTGCCCAACGTGCGCAACAAGCATACGCTAAACCAGGGAGAGGGGGGCCGGCGCTGTGGCAAGCCTCCACCTGCAGCGCCGACATCCCATATGGGCACCATTTCTAGTCCCAGCTGCTTCTCTTCCGATCCAGCTCTCTGCTATGGCCTGGGAAAGCAGAAGATGGCCCAAGTCCTTGGGCTCCTGCATCCATGTGGGAGACCTGGAAGAAGCTCCTGCCTTTGGATTTGCTCAGCTCCGGCCATTACGGCCATCTAGGAAGTGAACCAGCGGGTGGAAGACCTTCCTGCTGTCTCTTCCTCTCACTGTCTGTAACTCTACCTCTCAAATAAAGAAATAAAGCCTCTTTGAAAAAATTGTAAAAAGAGCAAGCTTAGCCCGCCCTTTTCTCTGCTCCCTGTTTGAGATGTAACCACTTGTTCCTCTACGCACGCCCACTGTAATTCTACTTCCCACAGTTCGGGCCTCTCTAGGGGCGGAATCAGGGCCCCACCCCCAACCCCACCAGATCTTGGACTTTAAGCTAAATAAACGCTAGGCTGAGCTTCCTCCAGGGGCGGCATTTCCAAGGGAAGTGGCCACATATCCCGAGAGCGACAAGCCTCTCTTCTGAGGCAGGTTAACGCCCTCCCCAGCCTCTGCCTAGAATGTTCCATCCTCCAGGGCTGAGCGGAAGGGACGGAAGGATGATCTCTCAAGGACGAGGGATGTTGGAAAAGGTGGAGCTCAGCGTCTCAAGGCCCCGTAGCCAATTCTAAGACTAAATGCAGGATGTTTTACTGGAAAGGAGCTGTCTCCGGCTCCTCTAGGCCCTATGCTCTGCTCCACACTAATGCAGGTTTGCCACACTAAATTCTGCTCTGCAGGTTATGGACGGGTTATATTTCTCTACGGAGGAGGAGGTGAAGGTGGAGGTGGAGGAGGAGAAGGAGGAGGAGGAGGAGGAGAAGGAGAAGGAGTTGTTTAAGGCTCAGAGAGGCTGCACCATCTGTCCAAGGTCACATTGAGGAAGGCTGGGGAGCTCAGTTCCAAACCAGCCTTTTGTGTTTCCAAACCCGTGCTCCAGGGGCTGGTGTCATGGTGTAGCATGGTAAGCTGCTGCTTGCAATGCCTGCACCTCCTATGGGAGTGGTGGCTCTGCTTCTGATCCAGCCTCCTGCTAATGCACCCAGGAAAGCAGCAGAGCATGGCCCAAGTCCTGCTACCCATGTGAGAGACCTGGATGGAGTTCCAGGCTCCTGGCTTCGGCCTGGCCCAGCCCTGGCTGTTGTGGCCATTTGGGGAAGTGAACCAGCAGATGGGAGATTCTCTGTGTCACTCTGCCTTTCAAATAAATAAATCTTCAAATAATGAAATTATAAAAAGCCCAGGCTCCATTCTTCTGCTCTGGGAGAGGGACGCCCGCAGAGGAACCACACCTGTTCGTACTTACTGAGGTCCCGTGATACTCGTACTGCTCATAGTCAAAGAGGATGTCTCTCCTGGAACGACACAAAATGTAGGTCTTGGACAGGGTGCCAACATTGGCGAAAATGTGACAATCTGACAGTGGCCACAGAAATGCCAACAAAGTCACTTACTTTTTTTTTTGTTTTAGCAGAATATTTATAAGGGCACTTCACAAAGCTCGTGGAAACACAGATTTAAAAGGAAGTGTAGAGTGCGGCATTTAGCACAGCAGTTAGGATGCTACTCGGGAAGCCGGCATTGCACAGAAGGGAGCCTAGGTCTGAGCGGCAGCTCTGCTTCCCATCCCAGCTTCCTGCTAATTCACACCCTGGGAGGCCGTGGTGACGACTCAGGTACTTGGGTCCCTGCCACCCACATGGGAGACCTGGACTGAGTTTCAGGTTCCTGGCTTTGGCCTGGCCTGGTACCAGCTGTTGTGGGCATTTGGGGGCAGTGAACCACAGGATGGAAGATCTCTGTATGCCTGTCTGTTTCTGTCTCTCTCTGCCTCCATAATAACTAAGAAATAAATTTAAAGGGGCCAGTGCTGTGGCACAGCAGGTTAAAGCCCTGGCCTGAAGCGCCAGCATCCCATATGGGTCCTGGTTCTAGTCCTGGCTGCTCCTCTTCCGATCCAGCTCTCTGCTGTGGCCTGGGATAGCAGTGGAGGGTGGCCCAAGTCCTTGGGCCCCTGCACCCACGTGGGAGACCTGGAGGAGGCTCCTGGCTTCGGATCAGCATAGCTTCGGCCATTGCGGCCATCTGGGGAGTGAACCAGCAGATGGAGGACCTCTCTGTCTCTGTCTCTCTCTGTAACTCTTTCAACTAAATAAAATAAATCTTTAAAAAAAAAAAGAAATAAACTTAAAAATGTTTAGAAGGCTGGCATTGGTGGTACAGCAGGTTGAACAATGTTGGCAGTGCAATATATTGACATGGTGGATCAAGCCCTGGTGGCTCCACCTCCAATCCAGCTCCCTGCTAATGCACCTGGGAAAGCAGCAGGTGATGGTCCAAGTACATGGGCCCCTGCTACTCCCATGGGAGTCCCAGAGGAGTTCCAGGCACCTGGCTTTGGCTTGGCCCAGACTGGGCCATTGATGCCATTTGGGAAGTAAACCAGAGGATGGAAGGTCTCTCTCCCTTTCTGCCTCTTCCCATCTCTCCCTCTCTTTTTTTTTCTCCCAAATATTTATTTATTTATTTATTTGGAAGTCAGAGTTATAAAGAGAAAGAAGTCTTCCCTCCACTGGTTCACTCCCAGTTGGCTGCAACATCCGGAGCTGCGCCGATCTGAAGCCAGGAGCCAGGAGCTTCTTCCGGGTCTCCCACACGGGTACAGGGTCCCAAGGACTTGGGTCACCTTTGGCTGCTTTCCCAGGCCATAGCAGAGAGCTGGATCGAAAGTGGAGCAGCTGGGACTTGAATTGGTACCCACATGGGGTGGCACTGCAGGCAGCGGTTTTACCCACTATGCCACAGCACCAGCCCCTCTTATCTCTCTTGGAAATAAATAAATTAATTTTAAAAACTTTTTTTTAAAAAAGATAAGCTTAAGGGCAGGCATTTGGCCTGGCAGTTAACATGCTCACCTCTCACAGTAGAATACCTGAGTTCAATCCTCACCTCTGGCTCAGTTCCCACTTCCTGCTAATACAAACCCTGGGAAGCAACAGTGATGGCTCAAGTGATTGGGACCCTGCCACCCACGTGGGAGACCTGGATGGTGGTCCTGTCTCCTGGTTTCAGCCTCAACTCATTCCCTGTCACCACTGGATGGGATCTCTCTCTGCCTCTCAAATAGATAGATAAATAAAGGTTTACTTTGGTGCAAATATATTCTGAAATCCATGCATGGTTTTTTATAAAACACATTTTCCATGTACTCTCTTTTTAAAAAAAAAAATATTTTATTTATTTGAAAGAAAGGCAGAGTAATAGAGAGAAAAACAAAAAGAAAGAGATTGGGGCCAGTGCTGTGGCATAGCTGATAAAGCCACTGCCTGCAGTGCCAACATCCCATATAGGTGTCAATTTAGGTCCCGGCTGCTCCACTTCTGATCCAGCTCTCTGCTATGGCCTGGGAAAGCAGTAGACGATGGCCTAAGTTCTTGGGCCCCTGCACCTGCAAGGGAGACCCGGAAGAAGCTCCTGGCTCCTGATCAGTACAGCTCTGGCTGTTGCAGCCATCTGGAGAGTAAGCCAGCAGATGGAAGACCTCTCTCTCTCTCTCTCTCTCTGCTTCTCCTGTGTAACTCTGACTTTCAAATAAATAAATAAATCTTTAAAAAAAAAAAAAAAAAAAAAGGAAAGAGATCTTTATCCTCTGGGTTAATCTCCAAAGGCTTCAATGGCCAGGGCTGGGGCAGGTAGAAGCCAGGAGCCTGGAACTCCATCTGGGTCTTCCACCTGGGTGGTAGGAGCTCAAGGACTTGGGCCAGAATCTGCTGCCTTCCCAGGCACGTTAGCTGGGACACGGATCAGAAGTGGAGCACTCAGGACTCAGAATCAGCACTGCAAGTGGATGATGGCATCGCATGCAGCTGCTTGACTCACTGCTCCACAACAATGCCCCTTCTGTGTACTTCTTATACGCAAACACTGCAACGTTTTTTTGTGGGGCTGGCGCTATGGTGTAGTGGGTGAAACCGCCGCCTGCAGTGCCAGCATCCCAGTGTGTCAGTTCAAGTCTCTGCTGCTCCACTTCCAATCCAGCTCTCTGCTATGGCCTGGGAAAGCAATAGAGGATGGCCCACCCTGCACCTGCATGGGAGACCTGGGAGAAGCTCTTGGCTTTGGATCAGCCCAGCTCTGGTCACTGTGGCCATCTGGGGAGTGAACCAGCAGCTGGAAGACTCCTCTCTTTCTGCCTCTCTGTCTTTCAAATAAATAAAGAAATCTTAAAAAAAAAATACCCATATTTTATGCATCAAAATAAACTTATATTTTAATTCTACTTCCATGAACTTTTTGAAGTACCCTTCTACATACAACACTAGGAAAAAGGCAGTAAAATCGACACAATGTACTACGTAAAATACGTAGTCTCCAAATCTTACTTCCAAGTGTCAAGCCAGATAAAACTTGCTGTGTGCACAAAGTTATTCACTGCAGCCTTCAGTGTAATGGCAAAATACCGGAAGTTACCCACAGTTCAGAAAGAAGGGAAATCGACAATTAAACACTGCGCAGTTTTGAAAAGGCCGTTCAGAACCATCTCAAACGGTTGTATTAAGTAGAAAAATATGGGGCTGGTGCTATGGCATAGAGGGTAAAGCCACCGTCTGTAGAGTCAGCATCCCATATGGACACTGGTTCAAGTCCTGGCAGTTCCACTTGCATTCCAGCTCCCTGCTAATATACCTGAGAAGAGTGCTAGAAGATGGCCCATGTACATGGGACCCTGCACCCATGTGGGAGACCCAGATGAAGCTCCTGGCTCCTGGATCTGGCCTGGCTCAGCTCTGGCCATTGCAGCCATCTGGGAGGGAATCAGCGGATAGAAGATCCATCTCTCTCCCTCTCTCTCTGTAACTCTGCCTTTCAGGTAAATAAATAAATCTTAAAAAAAATGCAAAAATTAGATGCACATTCTGATTATGTAAAATATGCCTGAGTATGGATTAGACATGAAGAGAAACCCAAACCCAGAATCTCTGAATTCGTAGTGAGTACGTGGATTACTTTCAGGAGCCTTTCCTCACACCTTCTGAAATGGTTTGACCCTGTCCTCACCCACGGGGTGGCCCTCTGTCCCAGACCAGCCAGCGGAACACTTGACCGAAGCCGGCACAGAAGAAACCCCGGCTGGACAGCCCACCAAGTCCTTCAAGGACGAGTCCAGCAAAGAAGCTCCCGGAATCCACTCAAACATGCGGCCGTATGTGCCCCTCAAGCTAGGATTTCCCATATTTTCATCTTAAAGCACTTCGATTACTTCACATCAGCAACAGGAAGAATCAGATAACTCAGCTCCTTCTTTGTATTTTTAAAATTTATTTTATTTAGGCCGGCGCCGTGGCTCACTAGGCTAATCCTCCGCCTTGCGGCGCCGGCACACCGGGTTCTAGTCCCGGTCGGGGCACCGATCCTGTCCCGGCTGCCCCTCTTCCAGGCCAGCTCTCTGCTGTGGCCCGGGAGTGCAGTGGAGGATGGCCCAAAGTCCTTGGGCCCTGCACCCCATGGGAGACCAGGAGAAGCACCTGGCTCCTGCCATCGGATCAGCGTGGTGCGCCGGCCGCAGCGCGCCTACCGCGGCGGCCATTGGAGGGTGAACCAACGGCAAAAGGAAGACCTTTCTCTCTGTCTCTCTCTCACTGTCCACTCTGCCTGTCAAAAAAAAAAAAAAATTTATTTTATTTAAGAGTTACAGATAGTGTGAGAGCGAGACAGAGAGAAAGGTCTTCCCTCTGTTGGTTCACTCCCCAAACGGCCACAACGGCCGGAGCTAAGCCTATCCAAAGCCAGGAGCCAGGAGCTTCCTCTGGGTCTCCCATGTGGGCGCAGGGGCCCAAGGACCTGAGCCATCCTCTTCTGCCTTCCCAGGCCACAGCAGAGAGCCGGACCGGAAGAGGAGCAGCTGGGACTAGAACTGGCGCCCACGTGGGACGCCGACGCTGCAGATGGAGGACCAACCTACTGTGCCATGGTGCCGGCCCCTGTATTTTTTTCTATTAAAACTTTTTCGCCGGCGCTGCGGCTCAATAGGCTAATCCTCCACCTTGCAACGCCGGCACACTGGGTTCTAGTCCCGGTCGGGGCGCTGAATTCTGTCCCGGTTGCCCCTCTTCCAGGCCAGCTCTCTGCTGTGGCCCGGGAGTGCAGTGGAGGATAGCCCAAGTGCTTAGGCCCTGCACCCCATGGGAGACCAGGAGAAGCACCTGGCTCCTGCCTTCAGATCAGCGCGGTTGGCCGGCTGCAGCGTGCCGGCCGCGGCGGCCATTGGAGGGTGAACCAACGGCAAAGGAAGACCTTTCTCTCTGTCTTTCTCTCTCTCACTGTCCACTCTGCCTGTCAGAAGAAAAAAAAAAAAAAAAACCAAAACTTTTTCACAGGAGCCAGCATTGTGGCACAGCAGGTAAGGCCACCACCTGTGACGTTGGCATCCAATGTGGGTGCCAGTTCAAGTCCTGCCTGTTCCACTTCCAATCTATCTCCTTTCATGGCCGGCGCCGTGGCTCACTAGGCTAATCCTCCGCCTTGCGGCGCTGGCACACCGGGTTCTAGTCCCGGTCGGGGCACCGATCCTGTCCCGGTTGCCCCTCTTCCAGGCCAGCTCTCTGCTGTGGCCCGGGAGTGCAGTGGAGGATGGCCCAAAGTCCTTGGGCCCTGCACCCCATGGGAGACCAGGAGAAGCACCTGGCTCCTGCCATCGGATCAGCGCGGTGCGCCGGCCGCAGCGCGCCTACCGCGGCGGCCATTGGAGGGTGAACCAACGGCAAAAGGAAGACCTTTCTCTCTGTCTCTCTCTCACTGTCCACTCTGCCTGTCAAAAAAAAAAAAAAACAAAAACAAAAAACAAAAAAACAAAAAAAACAAAAACCAATCTATCTCCTTTCTAATGACCTGGGAAAAGCAGCAGCAGATGGCTGAACTGCCACTCACATGGGAGACCCCGATGAAGCTCCCAGCTCCTGGCTTCGGCCTGCCCCAGCACTGGCCATTGTAGCCATGTGGGGAGAGGAACCACTGGATGGAAGACCGCTTTCTCTCTCTGTCTCCCTCTCTTTCTGCAATTTTGCTTTTCAAAATGAATAAATAAGTCTTAAAAAGGTTACACAATTGGCATACATTTCACTTTTGAAGAATTAGATGGAAGCATCTCTATCTGCAGAAGTCGGTCAACACAGAGCCAGGGTCACTGCCATGTCCTCACACACGGAGACTGCGGCCAGGCTTATCGCTCATGGAACCAGCGGGCAACAGAGAGGGTGACCCAAGCTCTTCTCAAGACAGGGGCCACAGGCTCACTCCTGGAGCTGCTAGCCCTGAAGGTCGGAGCTATACGCATTATTCTAAGATGAGAAAACAAAGACACGTGGCGCCCAGGGTGTTGGTGTTGGTGGCATCACAGGGCACAGGGAGAGCTACTGGTGGGGAAGACTCACCTCCGGGCCTCCCATTCTCTCCGCTGCCTCCTCTTCAGGGTCCGCTCCATTATCTCCTGAGACAGGCACAAAGAGAAGCAAAGGTCAAGCAAACACTTCAGGAAGTCTCCCCACAGCCTGAGCAAATTCTGCCTGGGCAGAAGCCAGTGGGCTCAGACCCCTGTGTCCTGGGTGCACCTGCTCCTGGAGAATGAGCTGAAGCAGGGGGACAGCCAGGCCCCTCACTGGCCCCCGGGCACCAGGGACACGCTGGACAAAGGCGTAGAGTGGTCCCGGGCACCTGCTTTAGGCCAGACTCAGTGTTACAGCCATCCAGTGGTCCAGTACCCATGGGACCTGGATAAACCCCACTGCCGGGGACCTGCCTCCCCACTGGAATTAACGACAGCTACTATTTCTTACATTCTGCCATGCGCTGGCAGCTGTTCTAATTTTACAGCTAAGGGCACTGGTGTTGTGGTTTAGCGTCGTAGGCCGCCACCGGCAATGCGCGCATCCTCTAAGGGCGCTGGCTCATGTCCCAGCTGCTCCACTTCCTATCCAGCTCCCTGCTATGGCCTGGGGAAAGCAGCGGAAGATGGCCCAAGTGCATCGGCCCCTGCTATGCATGTGGCAGACCCGGAAGAAATTCCTGGCTTCCGCCTGGCCCAGCCCTGGCCATTGCGGCCATTTGGAGAGTAAACCAGCAGATGGAAGATCTCTCTCTCTCTCTCTCTCTCTGTAACTCTGACTTTCAAATAAATAAATAAATAAATCTTTCTTAAAAATTTTACAAGCAAAAAAAAAATCTCATTAAGTTTTCACCACAAAGGCATGGGGGCAGCATGACAGTTTTAAAAACCCATGGTCCTTGGGGCTGGTGCTGTGCCATAGTGGGTTAAGCTGCCGCCTGCAACATCGCTATCCCATATGGGTGCTGGTTCAAGTCCTGGCTCCTTCACTTCTGATCTAGCTTCTCTGCTGTGGCCCGAGAAAGCAGTAGAGGATGGCCCAAGTCCTTGGGCCCCTACAGCCACGTGGGAGACCCGGAAGAAGCTCCTGGCTTCGGATTGGCCCAACCTTGGCTGTTGCGGCCTTTTAGGGAGTGGGCCAGCAGATGGAAGACCTTTCTCTCTCTATCTTCCCGCCTCTCTGTAACTCTGCCTTCCAAATAAATAAAAAAATCCTTAAAGGTAATAATAATAAAAAAATTAGAAAACCATGGTCCTGAGACTTTGGCTCCTGGGAAGATGGAGTAGATTATAGTTTTCTCTATGCTAAATGGAACTAAAACCCTGGACGCCACAGGTAAAAACTCTGAAACATGGAGAGGAAGGCAGACCAGGCAGGGACTGGTGGTATGGAATTACCTGTTTGGCTCACAGATCCCAGATTTGGAGCTGAAGTAGCTGACAATCTGGAAACACTCACAGGAACAAGACAAAAACTCCCCAATGAAACCTACCCTTCAGCCTGGAACACCTTGTATGACAGGAAACTTTTAGGCAAAAAACCCTCTACAGCAGCCAGTACTACCCAAGACAACCCCATTCCTCCCCTGCAGAGGAGAATGGGAGCCTAAGACTTCTACTCCTGTGAAGTTGCACCAAGCAACGCGACCCCTCAGCCAGGGCCCGGGGGTGGGGGACACAGGAGGCCAAGGAGGGAGCCACAGGTTGGTGACAAGCCTAGAGCCACACTCCCACTCAGAGTGTGGGCAGAGCATGGAGGTTCACTTATCACCTGCCAGGAATGAAACCCCCATCCCCGGCAGGGAGGCAGCCTGGGGGTATCAGAGGAGACGAAGCGGGGAGCCTGAACCTTCACTGTCCAGTGTTACAAACAGCCACAACTGTCAGGGTTAACAGAGGTCAGTGGGGGGCCTGAACTGTTTTTTGTTTATTTGTTTTTAAGATTTATTTTATATATTTGAGAGACAGAGTTACAGAGAGAAGTAGAGACAGAGTGGTGTTACATCTGCTGGTTCACTCCCTAAATGGTGGCAATGACTGGAACCAGGCCAGCCTGAAGCCAGGAGCCAGAAGCTTCCTCCAGATTTTCCACAAGGGTGCAGGGGCCTAAGCACTTGGGCCATCCTCTGCTGCTTTCCCAGGTGCATTAGCAAGGAGCTGGATTGGAAGTGGAGCAGCCAGGACTCGAACTGTGTTCATATGACATGCTGGTGCTACAGGCTGGGGTTTAACCTGCTGTGCCACAGTGCCGGCCCCTGAACTTTTTCTTTTAAAAAGATTTTTTACAGAGAGAAGAGAAGAGACAGAGAGAGAAGAGACAGAGAGAGAAGAGACAGAGAGATTTTTCCATCCACTGGTTCATACCCCAAATGGCTGCAAAGGTCAGAGCTGGGCCAATTCAAAGCCAGGAGCTTCTTCCGGAAGTGGGTACAGGGGCCCAAGCACTTAGGCCATCTTCCATTGCTTTCCCAGGCCATAAGCAGATAGCTGGATTGGAAGAAGAGCAGCTGGGACACAAACCGGTGCCCATGTGGGATGCTGACAGCGCAGGCAGAGGCTTAACCTACTGTACCACAGTGCCAGCCCCACTGCTCCACTTCTAATCCAGTTCCCTGGCTGCTGTGACATTTGGAGAGTAAATCAGAAGATCTCTCTCTCTCTGCCTTTTTTTTTTCTTTTCTTTTCTTTTTTTTTTTTTTTTTTTTTGACAGGCAGAGTGGATAGTGAGAGAGAGAGAGAGACAGAGAGAAAGGTCTTCCTTTTTGCCGTTGGTTCACCTTCCAATGGCCGCTGCGGCCGGCGCATTGAGCTGATCTGAAGCCGGGAGCCAGGTGCTTCTCCTGGTCTCCCATGCGGGTGCAGGGCCCAAGCACTTGGGCCATCCTCCACTGCACTCCCGGGCCATAGCAGAGAGCTGGCCTGGAAAAGGGGCAACCGGGATAGAATCCGGCACCCCAACCGGGACTAGATCCCGGTGTGCTGGTGCCGCAAGGCGGAGGATTAGCCTGTTAAGCCACGGCGCCAGCCTCTCTCTGCCTTTCAAATAAATAAGTAAATCTGAGAAAGAAAAAAAAATTGAAAGAATAAAAGAAAAATGATGGGTTAAGTTGACGACTCCAACTTTGGCATCCCTTGAGTGCCACTTTATATTCGGCTGTTCCACTTCTATTTATTTATTTATTTTATTTTTGACAGGCAGAGTGGACAGTGAGAGATAGAGAGAGAGACAGAGAGAAAGGTCTTCCTTTGCCGTTGGTTCACCCTCCAATGGCCGCTGTGGCCGACGCAGCGCGCTTATCCGAAGGCAGGAGCCAGGTGCTTCTCCTGGTCTCCCATGGGGTGCAGGGCCCAAGGACTTGGGCCATCCTCCACTGCCTTCCCGGGCCACAGCAGAGAGCTGGCCTGGAAGAGGGGCAACCGGGACAGAATCTGACACCCCAATTGGGACTAGAACCCGGTGTGCCGGCGCCCCAAAGGTGGAGGATTAGCCAACATGCTCCTGGCTTTGGCCTGGCCTAGCCCTGGCCATTGCAGCCATTTGGGGAGTGAACCAGTGAATGGAAGATCTCACTCACTCACTCACTCTGCCTTTCAAATAAATAAATAAACCTTTTTTTTTTTTTTAAAGCAGCAAATGGAAGAAATTAACATCATTAGTTATAAGTACATAATCGACATTCCCAGACCAATCGAATCAAGAGCAGAACAGCGCCTGGTGCTGTGGCGTAGCAGGTAAGGCTGCTGCCTGCAGTGCTGGCATCCCATGTGGGTGCCGGTTTGAGTCCTGACTAATCCACTTCCAATCCAGCCACTTCCGATCCAGCTCTCTGCTGTGGGATGGGAAAGCACTGGAAGATGGCCCAAGTGCTTAGACCCCTGCACCTCCATGGGAGACCAAGAGGAGGCTCCTGGCTTTGGATCAGTGCAGCTCTAGCTGTTGTGGCCACCTGGGGAGTGAGCTGGCAGATGGAAGACCTCTCTCTCCCTCTGACTCTCTAATAAATAAATAAATCTTAAAAAAAAAGCATAAAAGTGGACTGGCCTCCAGTGTCATTAAAAACAAAAGGTGAGGTACAGTTTCAGATTAAAAGCCAAGGGGGCAGGGCTGGTGCTCTGGTGTAGCAGGTAAAGCTGCTGCCTGCAGTGCCCATGTGGGCACCAGGTCAAGTCCCAGCTGCTCCACTTCCGACCCAGCTCCCTGCCGATGACCTGGGAAAGCAGTGGAAGACGGCCCAAGTGCCCACTTGGGGGACCCAGAAGAAGATTCTGGCTTCAGATCAACCCAGCTCTCGCCATTGCAGCCATTTGGGGAGCGAACCAGCAAATGGAAGACCTTTCTCTCTGTCTCTTCCTCTCTAACTTTGGCTCTCAAATAAATAAAATCTTAATAAAAAAAGATGAGGGGGTGCTGTTGTGGCACAGTGGGATAAGCTGTAGCTTGGAACCCCTGCACCCTAGTTAGAGTACCAGTCTCATGCCAGCTACTCTGCTTTTGACGGTCCCTGCTGCCACCCATGTGGGAAACCTGGATGGAGCTACTGTCTCCGGCCTGGCGCAGCCTCAGCTGTGTGGACACTGGAGAGCGAACGAGCAGACAGGAGCGCTCTGTCACTGTTGGCTTTCAAACATATAAAGATAAATATAAAAAGATAAAACTAAAGAGAGAGGTTTGGGGTAGGGATTAAGTAGCTGTTTGGGATGCCCAATCCCATAGGAATGCCTAGTTTCTCTGCTTCTGGTTCTAACTGCTTGTTAATGAGTACTTTGGGAGGCCACAGCGATGGCTCAGCCAAATGTCCACCCCCAATAGGAAATTTTGAAGTACCTTTATATTTGTTTGTTAGAGGGAATACTTCCAAAACTCTCATCTATAGAACATAAACATGGGGCCAGCACTGTGGCATGATGGGTAAAGTCTCTGAGATTTATTTTATTTGAAAGGCAGAATTACAGAGAGAGAGGGAGAGAGGGAGAGAAGGGGAGAGAGAGTGAGAGAGCGAGCGAGCGAGCTATGTTTCATCCGCAGGTTCACTCCCCAAACGGCCACAACGGCCAGACTAAAGCCAGGAACCAGGAGCTTCCTCCAGGTTTCCCACGTGGGTGCAGGGGCCCAAGCACTTGGGCCAGCTTCCACTGTCTTCCCAGGCCATAGCAGAGAGCTGGATCAGAAGTGGAGCAGTCGGTACTTGAACCGGCGCCTATATGGGATGCCGGCACCACCGGTGGCAGCTTAACTCACTACACCACACTGCTGGCCCCAATAAAGTAAATCTTAAAAACAAACACAAAAGAGCTGGCTAAAAGAAAATCTCGAGGTTCTCCCGTGGGACTACCTGAAACTCTAGAGAAAGGGGCAAGGACATGTCCTGCTTTTAAGGACTCGGCCCCCTTTCCCAGATGGAGCGTCCCAAGTACGGCTCACAGGGGCTTTTCCGGAGCACAATCCTTGGAAACGTCAGGCCAAGGGCAAGGAGAGATCTCTTGCTTGCTGTAGATTTTCTTTTTCTTTATCCATTAGAGACAGAGAGCACTCACTGGCTGGTTTACTCCCCTCAGGCTCACATCAGCCAGGACTGGGCCAGGCCAACGCCTGAAGCCAGGACCCCACTCCAGGTCTCCCTGTGGGTGGCAGGGACACAATCACTTGAGCTGTCACCTGCTGCTTCCCAGGATCCACTTGAGCAGGAAGCTGGAGCAAGAAGCGGAGCCGGGACTCAAACCCAGGTACTCCAACGTGGGATGCAGGCGTCTTACGCTTAGGCCAAACGCCCACCCCGAAGGGAAGAAGCTAAAACATTCCAGAGGCGAATTCCAGGTTGAATGCCAAGGATCACGAGCCGGGGGTGGGGCAGCAGCTCCTACGCTGGGAATACTGAACGCCGCTGGGAATACTGAACGCCGCTGGGAATACTGAATGCCGGAATAAACACAGCCCAACACGCCAGAGGAAAAGCCACCTCCCACCTGTCACTTTGCATCTGACGGAAGCCATAGCAACTGGGCAAGTCTGAGACAGATGTCAAGCCCCAGGGGGCTGAGCAGCTGAGGTGTGGGGCCCACGCGGCACACAGAGGCCACAGACTCACATCACTTCTCCACCTGCACAGTGAGCGACGCTGGAGGGGAGTGGACAGATAAGGGGATGTTTATGCTGTGTATTGTTTCTCTCTATCCCTTAAAAAAAATGCTTACTGGTTAGCTGCTAGAGTTTGGATACCAGCTTGGAAGCTGAATGACCCCTCAAAGGCCCATGTGTTAAAGGCCTGGTTCCCCAAGTTCCTATGTTCACAGCACCAAGAGGAAACTTAAACCAGTTCCGATGTCTGAAAGGGGAGGCCTCTGGGACATGACCCCGCTGGACTGCGTCGTTAGGGTGCAGGCCCCATGAGTAAACCCCGGTGGCCTCGTAGGGGTCGTATAGCACAGATGCCACTCTCCCGAGGGCCACCATGGGACTGCGCCTGCGGCAAAACCTTTGCTGGAGGCGGAACCTCCGAAACCACGAGCCAAAAGAAACCTCTCCTTCCTGAGTAGCTTACGGCAGATAGTCCACGTGGTAACCACAGCCGGCTAAAACGCTGGCCACACAGCTCAGCCTTCCTAAGTTTCATTTCATTGAGCGGAACCCTACCATACAGGAAAGGAAGCCACAGAGAGGTCCAGTAACCTATCTGGGCCACACAGCAAGGGGGCAGCAGTCAGCACCCATACCTGCTAACTCAGGCCACTTCCCACTGTCCTGCTACCCTGCTCCGCCTGAGCCCAGCAGGTGCCGAGGCTGACCTCTGACCTCTGGGACTGCAGGTTCCTCCAGGATGTCAGGAGGGGGCCCAACACACCTCCTCTAACCGTGTGCGCTTCCCGGAAGGCTCTGACCCATCATCGTCTTCGCTGTCATTTCCCGAATGCTCTTCGTCCTCTTCTTCATCCCGAAAGATTTCGTCATAGGCAGGAACCTCCAGGTCGTCATCTTGTTTGATGAGTAACTTGATCTGTTTAAAACAAAAAGCAGTCAAATCTCTCCTCTTCCCTGCACAGAAAACTCTTTACCACAGTCTGTTTTTCTCCTGCAGAATCTTATCTCTTCCCAACAAGCTGATCACCTACGTTTTCTTTCTTTTTTCTTAAAGATTTTTATGTATTTATTTGAACGGTACAGTTATAGACAGAGAGAGGGAGAGAGAGAGAGAGAACTCTTCCATCTGCTGGTTCACTCCCCAAATGGCCGCAATGGCCAAAGCTTGGGCTGATCCCACACTAGGAGCCAGGAGCTTCTTCCTGGTCTCCCATGCGGGTGCAGGGGCCCAAGGACTCGGGCCATCCTCTACTGCTTTCCCAGGCCATAGCAGGGAGCTGGATTGGAAGAGAAGCTGGAACTTGAACCGGCTCCTGAATGGGATGCCAGTGCCGCAGGCAAAGGTCTACCCTACTAGGCCACAGCGCTGGCCCTAGACCTGCTACGTTTTCTATGCATATGAACAGCCTCCTGTTGGAGAAGAAGCCACACTTCCTAGGCATTTTATTGTCTTGGTTACTGCTCAGTGTGGTGCTTGGAGTTGCACCATATGGTTTGCGTAAATTACGAAAAACCTAGAAATAGTGCTTTGAGCAGCATCTAGGGGCCTGCCCTCAACGTGGCCTCTGACCTAGAGAAGCAGCTGCCATGGTTTGCCTACAGTTTGTTCCCCAAAGGCTCACGGGCCAGAAGCTTGGCTCCCGGCATGGTGCTTGGGGGTGCGGGGGCCTAGTGGTGATTAGGCCACGGGGGTTTCTCCCTCACAGATGGGTCAGGTCTCACAGGAGTGGATGGGTTCCCACGAGAAGAGGTCGTTATCAAGGAGTGTGGAGGCCTGGGTTCCCTATCTGGCTTCCTCTTCCACCACGTGACACCTCTCTCTCGTACATGAGCCCTGCCCTGTGGCGCCACGCATCCTGGGCCCTCATGAGAATGAAGCAGATGTCCCTGCTGGACGTGAGAGTCTCCAGGCCTGAGAACTGAACCGACCTCTCTTCTTCAGCAAGCACCCAGCCTCCGATGTTCTGTTGGAGCCACAGAAAATGGACTGAGACAGAGGTCAGCCCGAGTGAACACACAGCTCCTGCTGTCTGAAAGCGCTGGCGCGCTGATTTGGCTCTGGGAGAGGCTCCTCCTTGTGCGCATTTCAGTGGGTGGGAGAAGTTCGAGCCAGAGAATGCCTGGGTGGCTGCTCAGGGCCAGGCCGCAAACTTGCTGCTTGGCGTTTTAGAGTTACGTGCGGTCGAGCCCTTTTAGATTCTAGACAAGCAAATTCTAGAAATGCATTTTCAGCATCTCCAAGGGCAAGGTGCCGTGCCTGTCAGCACAGATAGGAAAGACCAAGTTTTGGTGCTAGGGTGGCTCCCAAACTGGGGAGTCGGACGCACGCCTTGCCAAGAATGCTAGGTCAAACGTAGTGCGTAGCGCCAAAAGGCACGGCCGGGTGAGGCGGAGAGCACAGGAGAGGAGAGGCCCCCCAAAGCCTAGGTACCTGGGTGTCGTTGTACACATTCACCACGTTCACGGGCCTGTGGGTGTCGCACACGAAGAATACAGAGTCCTCGTCAGGCTGCAGGATGTCCAGCAGGTCCACGTTAGCTCCGCAGTTTATGAGAATAAAATAACGGAACTGAAAGAAGAAAAGACCATGCGAAGTCACTGCACGGAGGAGGCCCCTCCCCTTCCCCGCCCTAGGCCTGAGTCCTCCTGCTGAGAACGTGGCAAGGTCCAGACGGCCAGGGGCTCCCAAAATGGCCCTGACCGGCTTATGCTAAGTGATTTAACGTTCACTGTGCTGTTTCCATGACAACAGGAGAGGCAGGCCTCGGGCTCAGTGAGTGAGTCTCATGCCAGAGTCAATAAGACAATGAGGGGCCAGCACTGTGGCGTAGCAGGTAAAGCTGCCACCTACAGTGCCAGCATCCCATAGGGGTGCTGTTTCGAGTCCTGGCTGCTCCACTTCTGATCCAGCTCCCTGCTAATGCACCTGGGAAAGCAGTGGAAGATGGCCCAAGTCCTTGGGTCCCTACACCAGCGTGGGAGACCAGGAAGAAGCTCCTGGCTCCTGGTTTCCGATTGGCGCAGCTCTGACCGTTGCGGCAAGGAACTCCCGGCAAAGATTTATCTCTGCCAAGAGAGTTGCAGGGATGCACGGGAGCCGGTTCCACACCCTGTCCCTCCCCGTGGGGTCCACAAGGTCCTCTCTGTCATCTGGCGCCATGCAGAAGTAGGAGAGGTGCTGGCTTCTACTGTTTTAGATTCTGGAGGGAACCGAGCAGGAGTCTCGCCTAATGGCTAAGACATCTATAAGCCACATCGAGCAGCTGGGTTTGATTTCCGGCTCTGACTCCCAATTTCAGCTTCGTGGTAATGCAGACCTTGGGATGCAGCCGGGGGAGACTTGGGATGGAGTTCCCAGCTTTTAGCTCCAGCACTGGCTACTGTCAGAGTTACGGGGGGCGGGGGTGGGAGACAGAGAGAAAGAGGGATCTTCCATCCACTGGTTCACTCCCCAGATGGCCACAATGGCCAGTGCTGAGCCAGGAGCTTCATCCAGGCCTCCTATATGGATGGCAAGGATCCAAACACTTGGGCCATCTTCCACTGCTCTTCCCAGGCCATGAGCAGGGAGTTGAATTGGAAGTGGAAAAGCTGGGACACGAACCAGCGCTCACATGCCTGGATTTCAAGCTAGAAACTGAGATCCATTGTCTTGAAGAGGTAACAAGATAATAAGTACTCTAACATAATTTTAACTAGCCTTTTTAAAAAAAGATTTATTTATTTATTTGAAAGGCAGAGCGACACAGAGAGAGGGGACAGACAGAAATCTTCCATGTACTGGTTCACTCCCCAAATGCCCTCAACCCAGGCTGAAGCCAGGAGCGAGAAACTCCACCTTCCACTTTGGTCAGGGACGCACACGCCGGGGCCAACACCTGCTGCTTTCCCAGGTGCATTAGCAGGGAAGTGCATGGGAAGTGGAGCAGCTGCCGTATGAAGCAGCACTCTGACATGGACGTAGGCACCCCCCCCCCTTGCCACAATGCCAGCCCCCTCGACTATACTACATTGCCAAACTGCGAGCCCCCCTGGGCCAGCACTGTGGCATAGTGGGTTAATCCTCTGTCTTTGGTGCCGGCATCCCATATGGGTGCTGGTTCAAGTCCTGGCTGCTCCACTTCCGATCCAGCTCTCTGCTATGGCCTGGGAAAGCAGTGGAGGATGGCCTAAATCCTTGGGTCCCTGCACCCACGTGGGAGGCCTGGAGGAAGCTCCTGGCTCCTGGCTTTGGATTGGGCCAGCTCTGGCTGTTGCAGCCATTTGGAGAGTGAACCAGCGGATAGAAGACCTTTCTCCCTGTCTCGCCCTCTTTCTGTCTGTAACTCTGCCACTCAAATAAATCTTTAAGCAAAAATTGGAAGCCCCTTACGATCAAATTTCTGCCCGACCAGTGCCTAATTATTGTGACGTGTCTGTTTCCTACCTGCTCTTTGTGCTCAAGGAACGCAGTTTCCAGTTCTTGCCACCCAGAGACCGGGACCAGCGTGTACTGCACGTGATCGCACTGGAACAGGGCCTGCAGAGAGAGGGGGAAAAGGGGGGCTTTCAAAGCCTGTCTCGCTCCGGATGGCCACGGTTTCCCTCCAAACGCGCTGCGAAAAGACTAGATGGGCTGAGACACCAAGGGTGTGGCGATCTGAGGTAGGCAAAGCTTTAATGGGAGGAGCCATGGGGTGGGGATATGAGCTTTCTAGCAACAGGGCTGAATTTCTGAAAAAAAAAAAAAAATTGTTTTTTCAAAGTCAAAACTTGGAGGAGAATAGTTGATCCTGCTTCTGGGTCTCCTGAGAGGGGCTGACCCAAGCTCAGTGACAACCGCGCCATACTCAATATTGAGCTAATGATCTTCCCTCTGAGACCGGGGCCCGCTGCGCTCCCAGCCCCTCTGACGTCACCACCAACGCCCTCAGGCCACTGCAGGCTCCAGCGTCTTCCAGACGCCACCATCTGCTAGGTTATTGCCAAAATAAGGACCCCCGGCTCCCGCCCTCCCAGGGTCGGCAGGGCTCACCTGGAGGATCTTGCAAGCGCACAGGGCGTCCACGTCCGAGGCTACGAAGAGAAGGACCCTCTGCCGGGGGTTGGGAGGGGGGAGAAGGCAGGCTGAGCGCGGGGACTCGGACCCCGCCGCCCCCCACCCTCCCGGCCACCCACGACCCGCTCCCTCCCACGCCTTCCTCCCCTGACGAGGCCCCGGCTGAGACGCGGACTGGACGTCACCTGGCTCTGGACCAGCTCATAGAACTCCCTGCGAAAGTCGGACACAAACATAGCCACGGCCGCTGGGCACCCTGTGCTCGGGCGAGCTGCGGAGAGCCCCGCCTTCAGTCAAGACTCCCGCCAAATCACGGCTCCTCCGATTGGCTCAAACCCTTCAACCAATTGCTATCTAGTTCCCAGCCCTTCCTCCGTTCTGATTGGTCAGTATTGGGGGCGGGCACTAGCGCTCCGCCGTTCACGACTGGAGAAGGCCGGCCCACTCTCCCAACCCCACAAAGCGGCCGTCAACGCTGAGGCAGGGCTCTGAGGCAAACACGGGGGCCCCCTCCATTTACCCAGAAACCCCGACGCTTAGTGGACATCTTTACTGTGGGAAGAGGAGCCTACCGTCTCCCCCTGGGAACTCCAGGAAAAATTTACCTCTAGTCATAAACGAACTTCAGTTACACATCCCGGACGCCGGCAGTTATGTTTACAATAGGATATGAATTCAGATCGAAGGCGGACGTGTGGGTTACTTCCGCCCGAATCAAGCATGGCTGAAATCTAGCTGCATTCTGGGTAGTGTAGTCAGTAAGCAGAATGGGCCCTACCAAATTCGTCTGGAGGGGAGTCCTGTCAAAACTTCCTTTTGAAAGCTTTAAAACTGTCTGTAGGAGAAGATGTACGCCAGTAAAGGGCATTTCACTATTGACTTGTAGGAAGCTTAACCTCCCAGCGCCTTTCCCTGGCTTTCCCCCGTTGGCAGCAGACGCCAGGCCTCGGCACGTCCCCCGCCCCGGGTCTCAGGTCCGGCGCTTCCGGTAGGCCTCCCGGGGAGTCCCGGCTTCGGGGAGGCGGCGGCGGCCACTGTCTGCCGAGCCGTCGGCGGGCTTCCATCGTACGGTGGTGTGGGAGCAGCGGCGCCTGCAAAGCGGTGTTCATCATGGTAAGCAAACGGTCGGTACCCGGAGCCCGAGGCCAGGACCGGAGCCGGGGCCTGGCGGGGAAGGGACGGGGCGGGCGCGGAGATGCCGAGTCACCCGGGCCGCAGCCTGGGGCGCTCGGGTCACCAGCCGGACCCGTGACCACGAACCACCTGTGTCGCGGTCACGGCCCGCTTGGACATCATCGCCTAGATTTTTTTATTTATTAAAGATTTATTGATTTATTTGAAAGGCAGAGCCACAGAGAGGCAGAGAGAGAGGTCTTCCATCCGCTGGTTCACTCCCCAGATGGCCGCAACGGCCAGACCTGAGCTGACCGGAAGCCAGGAGCCAAGAGCTTTTACCAGGTGTCCCGCGCAGGTGCAGGGGCCCAAGGACTTGGGCCATCTTCCACTGCTTTCCCAGGCCACAGCAGGGAGCTGGGTCGGAAGTGGAGCAGCCGGGACTCAAACCAGAGCCCAGATGGGATGCCGGCACTGCAGGCGGAGGATTAAGCTACTGAGCCACGGCGCCAGCCCCGGGTTTTTCAAGATTTTTTAAATTTATTACTTAAGAGGCAGAGTGGCAGACAGAGAGGGGGAGAGACAGCACCTTAGTCCACCAGGGTTTCAGCGTGGTGCGTTGTCGATGACGCATGTCCCCGTCGTCCCGTCCTAACACCCGCTCCTCTCTCCTCCTAGTTCTCCTTCAACATGTTCGACCACCCGATCCCTCGCGTCTTCCAGAACCGCTTTTCCACGCAGTACCGCTGCTTCTCCGTGTCCATGCTAGCCGGGCCTAATGACAGGTCAGATGTGGAGAAAGGAGGGAAGAGTATGTGCCTGTTTCTCTTTTGAATATAGTTCACCTCTCCTGCCCTTGAGTCTCCTGCCGTCCCTACCCTGCGAGCGGGAAGCAGAGCTGATGTCACGGTGAAGCTCGCTTGGCCCAGTCGTGGCTCGGTGGGGGTGGGTCTCCCATGTGGGTGCAGGGGCCCAAGGACCTGGGCCATCTTCTGCTGCCTTCCCAGGCCACAGCAGAGAGCTGGATTGGAAGTGGAGCAGCCGGGAGTCGAACCGGCGCCCTTATGGGATGCCGGCACTGCAGGCGGCGGCTTTACCTGCTATGCCACCGTGCCAGTCCCAGTGGAAGATTCTGTAGTGAAAGAGCATTATGGAACTCTGGCTACTCGTAAAATTCTGCTTACAACTTTTTTTTTTTTTTTTTTAAAAAGAACAGAAGCCACATTTTGCCTTTGCTGCATCCTTTCTATTTTTATTTTATTTTGTTTTTTAATCTTTCTTCAACGTTCTTTTTCACAGTAATTATGCCGCCCTCGGCCCTCGATCAACTCAGTAAGTATTTTCCAAGTGACCTGGGAAGTTAGGTAAGGTAAATGGATGCCGCGAATCAGTGCAGGCCCCTCCGACATCAGACACGGGCAGCCTCTGTCAACCTCTGGCTGTGAACTGTCCCCCGGAGGGCAGCTGCTGGACTGGGGAAAACCCGGGCCGCGGGTGCCCAGGGGGAGATGGTGCATGGTGGTGGCTGGTGTGCAGCGCTGGGCTGGTGAGCCCTTGACTTCACTGCCCTGGGCGCCTCCGCTCCTCTGTGTGAGTGACCACGCCAGCCACTCTTGGGATTCCAGACGCTTGAATAAAGATATGAAGGCATCTAGCACTTCCCACAGTGCTGGGGCAGCTGATACCAGGGGCCACCAAACGGCCGCAACAGCTGGAGCTGGGCCGATTCCAAGCCAGGAGCTTCTTCCGGGTCTCCCATGAGGGTGCAGGGATCTAAGAACTTGGGCCATCTTCCATTGCTTTCCCAGCCACAGCAGAGATTGGATCGGAAGTGGAGCAGCCGGGACTTGAACCGGTGCCCATATGGGATGCCGGCACTGCAGGCGGTGGCTTTACCCTCTGTGCCACAGCGCCGGCCCCCTGGCCTCACCAGGTTTGCTCCTAAAGGAAAACATGGTCCCTTTTCCCAGAAGATGCCCCGTGCTGGTTCCTCTCTTTACCACCCATCTTCTGGAGCCTCGGGCGCCCACCCCCACCCCCATTTCTAACCCTCAGGTTGCCATTGCATCCTCAGCGCGGTGAACTCGGCCCTGGTCTCCCGCCCCAGCAGCCGCTTCTCTCACTGCCTCTTTGCAGGAGTGGGAAAGGCCCCGGGCTGTTCTCTCTCTCTCCCCCACCCCTGTCCCTTGTAAGCCGCCTGGAGACCCTACACGCAGCCCCGCAGTCCCCAGACATGGACAGAAATCTTGCCTTTTGCGACTCAGGATGTTGTGTTGTGAAACCTCCCTGTTCGAGGCAGGAGGCTAGAAGGGTCGGGGAGGGGTTGGAGAGGGGCAGCTCCACAGCCGGTGTTGGACGCACACGGTGGTGGCTCTGACGTCACTTGCCTGGCCTGACTCTTGACTGATGATGTCGCCTTCCAACCTCAGCGCCCTCAGTTAACCGGGGACACCCGTGGTCAGAGCTGCCGTGTGTTGACGTGTTGTGTGTGTGAGCTGCCCCAGCCCATCTGACCCCAGCCACAAGGGGGACGCAACCTTTGACCCAGCACCAGCCGTGGGCCACACCCAGTAGGTCCTGGGCCCAGCCAGGTGGATAGAGTGTGGATCCCCTCTCAGCACCCAGACCTGGTCATTGGAGGCAGGAACAGGTCCCAGAGAGGCCTTTTGGGGTGCCAGTCCCCAAAGCTCCTTGGGAGCTGCCTGCCCAAGCTCTGCTGCTCTGCTTGGTTACAACTGAATCTTGGGGAGACCCCAAATGTGTGTGCCTTTGCCCCTAAGCTACGTGGGACTTCCGCTGGTACACCCGTCCAAACCACCAGCTCCTGTCGGCCCCGGGAGTTGAGTCCCCAGTCTTACGCCCACAGGTTGTGTTTGGATCCCAGAACCGCGCTCTTAAGCTGGCTGACCCTGGGCACGGTGCTTAACCTGTGTGCCTTGTTTTCCCCAGAGGTGAAAAGGGGTGGTGCTAGTATCTACCCACCTGACTGTCGTGGGGGGGATGGGCCAATGGCACATGGCAGACACCATTAGTGCCATCTGAACCTTCTCAGATCCCTCCCCAGGGCCTGGGACCTCCAGGGTTTTCTGGCCTTGGGTGGCCAGCCCCTCCCTCTGTGCCCTGGCCCCTCCCACGTCAGCATGCCAGCGTGCTGTTTGCTGACTCCAGCTGTCCCCTCATGGGCCACCAAAGTGAAAGGATTCACCGTGTGGGGACTGGGCTAGACCCACACTGCCTGCCTGACACCGAGCGCTAGGTCCCACTCAGGTTGTGGCCCTGCCTGGCCTCCTTCCCCCAACCTGACCACTGCCATGGTTGGGCCCAGGCCTGTCTCATGTAAGTGCCAGCCATTCCCCTCCACGCCTCGGCTCCTTCCTCTGCTCAGACGGCTCAGGCCGCCTCCCCTGCCTGGGATTCCCTCCCTGGCCTGCAGGAGCCTGTCCCAGCAGCCCCAAAACATTGGAGCCACCCTTCCCACAGTACCCGCTGCATCTGTACACTCGGGATTTCTTTCTCAGAGAAACCTTTGAGCGCAGGGATTTGGGTCAGTACGTGGTTGGCACTTAAGTTATGTATGGACAAATGAATGAACGTGCCGTTTTTAAAACCTGCTTTGAGAGCACCACAAGTCTACGCCGGCACTGCAGCCTGAGCCAGCAGGCTGGCCCAGCTCCTCTCCTGGGCCGTGCGTTGTGCTGTGTGGTCACAGCAGTGGGTGCCTCTGGGGACTTCGGAGTCCAAGCGCCGATTTCGGGGAGCAGGGCTATGTGGAGCGTGCCCGGGCGGTGGGAGGCTCCTTCCAGGGGAGGGCGTTGGGAGAACAGGTTTCTCTCCCTTCCCTGGAGCCGCGTCTCATAGCCTGTCTTCTTTCTTAGGCCGGCTTAACATCACTTACCCCATGCTGTTCAAACTGACCAACAAGAACTCGGACCGAATGACGCACTGCGGCGTGCTGGAGTTTGTGGCTGACGAGGGCATCTGCTACCTGCCCCACTGGGTGAGTGGGGGCTGCCGCCAGAGCCTGTGCCCGTCAGCCTGTCGCAGAGTGAGGGAGGGGCCTTGTGGGCAGGGAAGCCCTCCGGCGCATGTGCGTGACGCTCAAGAGTCCTGGTGGAGGGAGGAGGCCCCGACCCCTCCTGCTTGGCTGCCACACTCAAGATTTGGTGGTGCTGTGGGGAAAGCTTTTTCTTTGACAGAAACCACAGCGGCACCTTTTTCTTTTTTTCTTAACTTATTCTCAAGGCAAAGAGATAAAGCGCTCCCAAATGTCCACACCAGCCAAGGCTGGGCTAAACGGAAGCCTGGAGCTGGGAGCTCAACCCAGGTCTCCCATGTGGCTGGCTGGCAGGGGCCCAGCCACTTGAGCCGTCCCCACGGCTCCGGATCTGTATACACTTCCCCTGTACTTGTAGCAGTTTCTGTCTCAGCATATGTGTTTTTCCACACGTGCTGGTGACCAGATCTTCCCAAAGCACTCAGCTCCTTGCTCCTCTCTAGGCCCTTCTGTTGGCCTGGAGTCCACTTCAAAGACGCCCTGTGGACTCGGGTCTGAATGGCCAGGGGAATGGGGGCCTCCAGAGCTTGCCCTGGGACCAAACACCTCAGAGGAGCCAGCAGACCAGTGCCGGCATTTTGGGAGGACCTTGTGGTGGCAGGAGCTCCACCTGGGTGACTGTGGGGCCCAGCGGCTCCCCTCCCCCACCAGCTCCGTGTCCGCACAGGCTGAGCTGTGGGAAACCCACAGAGGGAGGGAGGTGTGCACCTTTCTGTCTGGGCATAGCCACAGCGGTGTGCTGAGGCCCCCGCGAGGAGCTGCCTCCGTACGCCCGCCCCCAGGCCGAGGAGTTGGAGCACAGCCTGCTCTCCGTCGGCGTGGTGGCTGTGTGGCCCTTACCACTGATTTCCTGGATGTGTTGAGGTTCTGAAGGGCTCTTTCTTCCCTTGGGGCCAGTGCTGTGGCATAGAAGGTTAAGCCTCCACCTGCAGCACCAGCATCCCATAGGGGCGCCAGGTCAAATCCCAGCTGCTCCACTCCCAGTCCAGCTGTCTGGCCTGGGAAAGCAGTGGAAGATGGTCCAAGTGCTTGGGCCCTGGCACCCCTGTGAGAGACTCGGACGAAGCTGCTGACCTCGGTTTCAGATCTTGGGAGAGTGAACCAACAGGTGGAAGACCAGGCCTGTAGGCCATTTTTGGTTTTTTTCTGGTAGCCCCTAGCTGGATCTCGAGGGTGTGACAGCAGGGCCCTTGCCGTGGCCAGTGGTGGGCTCCATCCCACCTGGAGGCTCCCGCTCTCCTCTGGGTGGGCCAGCCTGGAACAGCAGCTAGCCTTCTAGCAGGCAAAGGCTTCCTGTGCTGAGCAGCCTGCGGCCCTGCTCCAGCCACTCGCGACTGCCTGGACACGTGCCCAGCTGGGTGCCCGCCATGCCCTGTGTGCTCTTCCGGCAGCCAGGCCCTCACCCCAGGCCGTGGTCTGACCCTGTCCTCCTCGCACCGCGTGGCTGTGTCCTGCGCCTGGCTGAGGAAGGCAGCCCCTTCTTGCCAGGCGTCCCCGGGCCTGCTCTCCTGTGTTACTCTGCCCTGCGTGTGCTCAGAGCCACCTTCCACTCACTGACCGAGTTTCCAGAAAAGCCCACCACGGGGCCTGGGCGCTCGGCCTGCAGCAGGCTCACTCTGATCCTTGGAGCGTTACTGTCCGGGGCCACACACGTCCTTTTACTGAAGCCAGCTGCCTCCCCGTCCCGCCGCACCCCTCTGTTTCTGTGGTGCTCAGTGTGACACGGCCTGTCATTCTGAGACACACACAGGGTTTCTCATTCCTGACTCAGCCTTGCCTCTGACCTGGGTTATGGCCGTGCTGCAGTGTCCTGTGTCCCCGACACCCATCTCTGTCTCACTCCTTACCAGGGGCTTCACAGAGGCAAGTGGTGCTTTCGTGGGCACTTCCGCTACAACCCTCAGTAGCAGACACCCCTGAGGCCTTGTCGCCGCCCTGGGCCTCAGCCCTGTGGGCTGTTCCTTGTAGGGTCAGTCATCATCCAACCTCATACGAAGTCCCTTGTAAGCTGCTTGTGGGACAGCTCAGAAGTGGACCCTGGGGGACGCCCTCTGTCCCTGGGAGTCCTGGAACAGTCCAGGAGGCAGAGAGGCAGGGCCCTAGCAGCACCCCCTTTATTGGTCGTCTTCCTTCCACCAGTTTTCCTGCTTGAGTTTTCCTCATTCCTTTTTGTTGTTGTTGTTTGTTTAAAGATTTATTTTTTATTTACTTGAAGACAGAGTTACCAAGAGGTAGAGAAAGAGAGAGAGGTCTTCCATCCTCTGGTTCACTCCCCAAATGGCCGGACCTGAGCTGATTTGAAGCCAGGAGCCAGGAGCTTCTTCCAGGTCTCCCACATGGGTGCAGGGGCCCAAGGACTTGGGCCATCCTCTGTTGCTTTCCCAGGCGCATTAGCAGGGAGCTACATTGGAAGTGGAGCAGTCAGGACTGGAGCCAGCGCCGGCCCCTCTTCCTCATTGCTGACATCACCTCACAGCTGAATTCCCCGCCTCCAAGCCTGGGCTCAGGCTCCTGTGCCGGGCCCAGGTCCGTGGTGGGTGCGTGCCGGTCACCGAGTGTGCAGGAGCCTCACGGAGCCTTCCCCTTTCAGATGATGCAGAATCTGCTGCTGGAGGAAGGGGGCCTGGTGCAGGTGGAGAGCGTCAACCTGCAGGTGGCCACCTACTCCAAATTCCAGCCGCAGAGTCCCGATTTCCTGGACATCACCAACCCGAAAGCCGTGTATCCTTCTGAAGCCACCAGGGTTCTTCTGATGCAGGATGGGTGTGCCAGCTTCTGACCCGGAGAGGGAACCCTGGGCAGCCTCACCCTGTCCAACTGCGAGTGACGGCGCTGAGAGCCTTGCTGGGCTGTGCCGTGTCGGGGTGTGGAGTCTGGAGTTGCCTTTTTATGTAAAACCTGCAAATCCATGAGGATGGTGGCGTGGTTTGGGCCACCTTCCGTTACTTTCCCAGGCGCATTAGCAGGGAGCTAGACTGGAAGTGGAGCAGCCAGGACACGAACTGGAGCTCACGTGAGATGCCGGCACGGCAGGCAGTAGCTTAACCCACTGCGCCATAGTGCCAATTTTTTCCTTTATAATTTTTTTTAAAACTCTGAATTTTAGAAGATGACACACACACACACACACACACACCCATATGTTTTGGGTTGCCGGCCCAAAAGATGGAAACAACAAAAATGAAAATGAAGGCATCCTTGATTTCCGGCAGTCTGAGAGGATTCCCTGTTTTCGTCTGTGCTCCCATGGGATTTTTTTCTCAATCAACCCATTTGATTGAGGTCTGATTTACACACATTAAAACAACACGTGGTTAGATCTGCTTGGCAAACGTGTGCACCCACGTGACACCATTGTCCATTAACTTCATGAAGTCCCCTCGGGGCTCTCCCTTTCTCAGGCTGTTGTGGGTGGAAGCTTCCAGCCCGTTTGGGAGACTCGCTCCCCGTGGTACTGCACCCCGGGGGTTCCTTTCCTCTCACTGGGTAGTCTTGTTAGATTGAGCTGTGGGTTTTCAGGACCGGCTTCGCTCTGCTTAGCTACAGGAAATCATTGAACCCTTCAGGGTGGGGGGGGGTGGGGGGACCTGCTGGGAGGTGAAGTGCGCCCCCTTGCCGTGCTGCCTTGACACTGGGCGTCTCCAGGTTAGAGAACGCGCTCAGGAACTTTGCCTGTCTCACCACCGGGGACGTGATTGCCATCAACTACAACGAGAAGGTGAGCTCGGGCGCACCCAGCAGGAGCCCCTCCCCGTGAGCCGGGCGAGCTGGGGTCTCAGCACCTCGCTATTGCCGGCCGCTGTTGGCTTTTGTGAGTCCTCAGGGGTTCGCTCGGTGCAGCAGCTCTGCTCTGGGGCTTGGTGTGTGGCGGGTGAGGGAGCTTCGTGCTGTTTCCGTGGCACACCTGGCTGCTCTGTGTGTGTGTGGGGGGGCTGCCCATTCTATCTCAGAAACAGCACAGGGCACCTGTGACCTGAGTGAACCCTTCTGGGGCGATACCTCCCCTCGCTGCTGGCAGTGTATGCCGGTGTTTCCTGTAAACCGCCCTGCAGTTTCTTGGCAGCCTTGTCCGTGACCCCACTCATGCGTGTGGCCTGCAGTCTGTCCCAGGAAGCACAGAAGATGTTCATGGCAGCACTGGCCACAGCAGGGAAATGACCGGAAACAGCCCAGTGCCAGATGAGCGGGGGCGCATCCACACAGTGACACATAGCCCTTTCTGCTTCTCATCTGTTAATGTTTTTGAAGACAGACTGGGCCCTGTGTAGGTTTTTATAGTGGTGGGACTCTCCAGACCTGTGTAAATGACCAGGAGAGCAAGACAGAACCCAGGTAAAAAGAGAACCTGCAGCAGTGCCGGACCAAGCCAGCAGGGCCACATCTGACCCTGTGCTGCTTTTTGGTTTTTTTTTAAAGGTTTTTTTTTTTGTTTTGTTTTTAAGATTTATTTATTTGAGAGACAAAGTTACAGACAGAAAGAGGGAGAGACAGAGAGGTCTTTCCTCCACTGGTTCACTCCCCAAATGCCTGCAACAGCCAGAGCTGGGCCACTCTGGAGCCAGGAGCTTCTTCCAGGGCTCCCATGCAGGTGCAGGGTATAGGGTCCCAAGCACTTGGGCCATCTTCCATGGCTGTCCCAGTTGCATTAGCAGGAAGAGGAAAAGCCAGGGCTTGAATCAGTGCCCATATAGGATACCAGCGCTGCAGACAGGGGCTTAGGCTACTACGCCACAGGGCCGGCCCGACTTCTGTGCCTCTTGCCTTCCTTTGTATACATCCGATCATCCCAGACACCCAGCAGCATCACTGTTGGCCACACAGCATCCTCTTGTATCACTGTAATTTGCGTTTACATACTGGCAAAGAGAAGTCATCTCACTGGCCTTGTTGCTGGGCATTCTGGGGGCGAGCCCATTACTAGCAACATTGGAGTGAGCGTTTTCAGACTTTTCTCTTTGAGTACTTAACAGTTTATGTACAGTAACTTCCTAGCAGTGAGCTTTCTGGGTTAAAGGTTGTGCCTTCTGCATTTCAAAGCATCACCACCCTGTCTAATTTGAAACACTCGTGGGGAGCGATATCTGTGACACGAGGGTGCAAAGGCAGCCCACCCCCCACGGCGTAGGAGGTGTGGGCGAGGACGGAGTGTGTCCTCAGCAGCGTGCTAGAAAACCACAGTGGCCTGGGCCGAGGTCATGCCCAGTGCTGCCACGAAACCACCTGACCCTGGTTTCTGCCTTCCCGCCACAGATCTACGAGCTGCGGGTGATGGAGACCAAACCAGACAAGGCCGTGTCCATCATCGAGTGTGACATGAACGTGAGTGACTGTGTCCTGTGTTCCGTGGGCCTGAGCCCCGAAGAGGTGGAGAGTTGGGTGGCCCCTGCCAGTTGAGCCCCTGGACTGTTTGGGGTGAAGAGGAGGCAGGTGCTGGCAGAACAGCATGAGAGGAGGCCACCAGCCTTGTGGCCTCTCTGGGCTGGTGGTGGTGGCCAAGTTTGCCCCCAGGGCTTAGTTGGCAGAATCCACGGGGCAGCTCAGACCCGCCCAGGAATGAATTTCCTTCCTCCCTCCCTCTTTCCTTCCCTCCCTCCCTCCTTCTTGGTTGATTGATTTGAAAGGCAGAGCTACAGAGAGGCAGGGAGAGAGAGAGAGGTCTTCCATCTGCTGGTTCAATTCCCAGACAGCCATAGCAACCAGAGTTGCGCCGATCCGGCGACAGGAACTTCTTCCAGGTCTCCATGTGGGTGCAGGGCCCCAGGGATTGGGACCATCTTCCGCTGCTTTCCCAGGCCACAGAAGAGAGCTGGATCAGAAGTGGAGCAGCCAGGATTCTAACTGGCACCCATATGGGATGCTGGCACTGTAGGTGGCGGCTTTATCCACTACACTGGCTCCATGAATTTTCTTAAGATCTGAGGAAGCCTTCTAAGTCTCCTGAGTAGGGATGAACTACATGGGGACTTCAAAACATTTGTGGAAAATAGAACTGAAAGATCAGATAATTTTTTAAAATATTTAATTAATTTATTTGAGAGGCAGAGTTAAAGACAGAGAGAGAGGTCTTCCACTCCCCAAATGGCCACGGCAGCCAGAGTTGGGCCCATCCGAAGCCAGGAGCCAGGAGCTTCTTCTGGGTCTCCCATGTGGGTGCACGGGCCCACAGCCATCCTCCACTGCCTTTCCAGACCATTAGCAGGTAGCTGAATTGGAAGTGGAGCAGTGGAGACACAAACTGGTGCCATAGGCGAAGGTTTAACCTACTGCAACACAGCGCCAGCCCAAGACCAGTTAATTTCAATGCAGAAACAATTTGAAAAACATGCATATGAAGGGTCATCAAAAAGTTGACCAAAAAGGGGTATTATGAAAAACTATGTGTTACAGACTGCTTTCATTTTTTTTCTTATTTTTAAAAATCTATTTTTATTTATTTGAAAGACAGAGTTACAGAGAGAAGTAGAGACAGAGAGAGGTCTCCCATCTGCTGGTTCACTCCCCAGATGGCCACAACGGCCGGAGCTGAGCCAATCCGAAGTCAGGAGCCAGGAGCTTCTTCCGGGTCTCCCACATGGGTGCAGGGGCCCAAGGACTTGAGCCATCTTCTGCTGCTTTCCCAGGCCATAGCAGAGAGCTGGATGGGAAGTGGAGCAACCAAGACTTGAACCGGCACCTATATGGGATGCCAGCACTTCAGGCCAGGGCTCTAACCCGCTGTGCCACAGCATCTACCCCTGCTTTCATTTTTTTAAAAAAATATTTTATTTGAAAAGCAGAGGGACAGAGAGAGAGAGTGGTCTTCCATCTACTGGTTCCCCCTCCAGATGGCCACAGCAGCCAGGGCCAGGCCAAAGCCAGGAGCCTGGCACTCCATCCTGGTCTCCTATGTGGATAGCAGGGGCCCACGCCCTTGGGTCATCTGCTGCCTTCCCAGTGCCTTAGCAGGGAGCTGGATCAGAAGCAGAGTAGCCTGGACTTGAACCAGCACTCAATGGGATGCTGGTGTCCCAAGCAGTAGTTGAATCCACTGTGCTGCAACACCTGCCCCTGTGTGCTTTGATTCATGTAGCATTCTTTTTTTTTTTTTTTTTTTGCCAGGTGGAGTGGATAGTGAGAGAGAGACAGAGAGAAAGGTCTTCCTTTTTGCCGTTGATTCACCCTCCAATGGCTGCTGCGGCCGGCACATCGTGCTGATCCGAAGCCAGGAGCCAGGTGCTTCTCCTGGTCTCCCATGCAGGTGCAGGGCCCAAGCACTTGGGCCATCCTCCACTGCACTCCCGGGCCATAGCAGAGCTGGCCTGGAAGAGGGGCAACCGGGATAGAATCCGGCGCCCCAACTGGGACTAGAACCCGGTGTGCTGGCACCACAAGGCAGAGGATTAGCCTGTTAAGCCACGGTGCCGGCCTTCATGTAGCATTCTTACAGGGTCAGAATTTCACAACTGAACACAGATTAGTGGTTGTCAGAGATCTCGGGCATCCCTGTGGTAGGAGACAGATCTAATAATACAGAAACCCACACACGCACACACACGCAGTACGTGGCGCACCAGGGAGGTCTGAAGGAGAGCAGCATGCTGTACGAGCGTGGGTGCCCTGGCAGTGACACCGGCCTGTAATGTATAAGACATTGCCATTGGGAAAACCGGGCCGAGTGGACAAGGCATCTTTGGGTGTGATTTCTTACACCTGCGTGTGAATTGGTGCCAGAGTGTCGGAGTGCTGGTTCAGCCCCTGGCTGCTCTGCTTGCGATCCAGCTCCCTGCTGGTGTGCCTGGGAGAGCAGCGGGAGATGGCAGGAGTTCTTGGGCCCCAGCCCCCTACAAGGGAGACCTAGCTGGAGTTCCTGGCTCCTGGCTTTAGCCTGGCCCGGACCTGGTTGCTGTGGCTGTTTGGGATTGAGCCAGCCTGTGAAAGATGATATCTGTCTCTCTCTGCCGTATGTGTCTTTCTCCCTCTCCGTTTCTCCCTTTCTGTCTGATATTCTGACTTTAAATAAATGAATACATAAATTAATTTTTAAAATTAAAAAAAAAAAAAACCTGCACGTGAGTCTACAGCTATCCCAGTTAAAAACAACAAGACAGGTGAAGCACCCAATATGGACACGTCTCAAATTTTACTTTTCATCTTGGAAACACAGGTGGACTTTGATGCTCCTCTGGGCTACAAAGAACCCGAAAGACAAGTCCAGCACGAGGAGTCGGCGGTAAGTGGCCTCTGCAGTGCCCCTGCACCTTTGCCCTTTAAGCTTCTGGTACTGCTCTGGGTTCCCAGGGCCGGGGGTGGGCGCGATGCTGTGTCCTAGCTGTTGGGGCGTGGGTGCGGTAGGCACAGAGGCTCAAGGGGAAAGCTTGGCATTCACTCTGTGTTCCTGTCTCTCCATCAGGAAGGCGAAGCCGAGCACAGTGGCTACACTGGGGAACTGGGCTTCCGTGTGAGTACCAGGCCCTGAGTCTGTCCGCAGCCAGACCCTCCGCTGCCTCCGCCCCAGGCATCTGCTGACGCGTGGACAGCAGCAGGAGCTAGGGTCTGCGTCCCCGTGCACGTGCAAGTCTGCTGCTCGCTCAGTGTCCAAGCCCCTTACATCCACTTTTGCCTAGAGTCCTCCCAGCAACCCTGTCAGGCATTCCCCACTTTTTCTTCTTCTTCAGGCTGTCCTGCCAACCAACAGCAGACACGCCCTTGTCCTTCCCTGAGGTTCACCATGTTTGCTTTGTCTCCCTGTCCTGTTTTTCTCTGCCTGCCCCATTTGGAAGTGAGTTGGCAATCAGGAGCCATAGCATGGCCGCTGGCCAGTCTCCCTGGGAACCAGGTGGAGGTGGCTCATGTGTGACCCCTGGGTGCTCGTGTGCTGGTACCAGAGGGCAAATGGGAAGCTGAGCTAAGAAGCAGGCACACCAGAGGCCTTAGCCCAGCCCCCGGGGCTTGGGCTGGCCTTGGAAAGACCGGGTGACCTTTGAACCCAGCGTTGGCTGCCACACGGCCAGAGGGCTCTCTCCAGCTTAGGCATTCCCCTGCAGCAAAGGCAGAGAGCTCCAAGCAGCTGGGGAGGGAGGGCTTCAGCCCCGAGGGGGACTGAGCCATGCCCCCAGTTTGCATCCCCGAAGCACAGGGCACTTGCGTGTTGTTCTGGGGGCTCAGCGCCTGATTCTCCTGCTCGCCTGCTTAGGCCTTCTCCGGCTCTGGAAACAGACTGGACGGCAAGAAGAAAGGGGTGGAGCCCAGCCCCTCCCCACTCAAGCCTGGAGACATTAAAAGGTGGGTCTGTCCTGGCTCTGCTCCTGCTGTCGTCTGGGGAGGGTCTGCGCCAGCGTCCTGGGTGAGGGCAGCCTCACTTGGTGCTGGTGACAAAAACCTGGGTCAGCAGCTGTGGGGTGGCCTCAGCCACCTGCTGCTCTCCCTGGCTGGGTGGAGAGTCCCTGTGGGGTGCAGGCACTGCCACAGCAGATCTCTGCTCCGGTGGCCGCCACGGCAGGGGCAAGGGCGAAATGCGCCCACCATCTGCGGGGCGTGAGCAGGAGAACGTTGGAGATGGGGTTTTTATCCAGCCTCCTAAGGAGCCGAGGGACAGTGTCCACAACTCCAGATGACCCTTCTCACAAGCCAGGCCCAGAGTCTGCAGCCGCCTGCCCCCCCTCCCCCCACCCCCAGGGTTTACGCCAAACCAGAACTCAGTCCCCACCCGGCTGCCTGCTAGAAGGATGCGAGGGTCTCCCAGCACCCTCTAGGGGGAACAGTCCCTCGGAGCCGCTGTCTCTTCGCTGGCCTGCCTCTTCATTGTCAAATCAACCTTGAGTCCTTTTTTTCAGTCCCTGAAATTAGCATTTGCCCTTGTCTCTCTTTACAGAGGAATTCCCAATTATGAATTCAAACTTGGTAAGATCACTTTCATCAGAAATTCACGTCCACTGGTCAAAAAGGTTGAAGAGGTGAGTTTGTTTCATTGGCAGTGAGAAGCGGTGTTGGCTAGTGGCGACCAAGAGTCTGATCATTCTGAACAGAGCTGTTCCTGTCACTGTTTTTCCAATTTTTTTTTTTAAAGATTTATTTATTATTTATTTGAGAGGCAGAACTATAGAGAGAGGGAGAGACAGAGAGAGAACTTCCATCTGCTGGTTCACTCCCCAAATGGCTGCGATGGCCAGAGTAGGGCTGACCAGGAGCCAGGAGCTTCCCCTGGGTCTTCCACATGGGTGCAGGGGCCCAAGCAATTGGGCCATCCTCCGCTGCTTTCCCAGGCTATGAGTAGGGATCTGGATCAGAAGTAGAACAGCCGAGACTCGAACTGGTACCCATATGGGCTGTCAGCACTATAAGGTGGCAGTTTTACCCTCCTACGGCACAACGCCCACCCCAAGTCTGCAGTATTTTGAATGACAGCCCCAGCATACTCACTGCCAACCAATCTATCAATGAAACAGGAGAACAGAAAAGTATTTTTAGACACTACAGTGCCAAAAAGTGATTTTCCTCATTCATCCTTTCTTGGGAGCCACTGGTGGATGGACCCCACTAGCATGAAGGAAGGGAGTAGGAACGAGAAAGCTGTGGGGTCCAGAAAGCAGGTATAGAGACTCCACCACTGTGTACAGCACCGAGGAAGGGCGGGCTAGAGTCCCTGGAGAATATGGAGACTTGCTGGCCCTAGCTGTTGACAACAGGACAAACAGAAGGCTGTGTAGGAAAGGGCCACCACCTGGCTCAGCTGTAGCGCATGTCACAATTGTCACCATGTAAGCCCTGGACAGCCCCACTGGAGGTGCAGTGCGCTGCAGGAGGCGGGGCTGCCAGGGACGTGGTGGAAATGACAGAATCCTTATCTTCTGTGTAGATGAGTGAAAAGACAATGCCCCACACTGACCACAGTAACGCAGGTGAAAAAATTACCTGCTGTTCTCAACCGTTTGGAAAAGCCAAGTTCTTTTCCTGCCAGTGAGGGAAGCAGGCAGGAATGTTTCCGAGGGCTGGTTAGTCTATCAGGAGTGAAGACCTGTTTTACTGCCCAGGGCCATTTGGATGTTTACAGCATCATTTGCAGACCATACAAAAAAAAAACCCAAGTAGCCTGCCATAGATTGGTTTTTCAGGTTCTGCCTGTGGGTGCCTTGGCAGAGCCAAACTAACTGATTTCATATGAGCCAGGGGTTCTAAAATACTGGTACTTGCCTGGTTGGTGCTGGCACAGCGGGTTAAGCTGCCATCCACAGTGCTGATATCCCATACGGGCACTGGTTCAAGTCCCATCTGCTCCACTTCTGATCCAGCTCCCTACTACTGTTCCTGGGAGAGCAGTGGAAGATGGCCCAAGTGCTTGGGCCCCTTCGCCTGTTTGGGAGACTGGGATGAAGCTCCTGGCTCTTAGCTTCAGCCTGGCCCAGCACTGGCCATTGTGGCCATTTGAGGAATGAGCCAGTAGATGGAAGATCTCTCTCCCTGTCTCTCCTTCTCTAATTCTGACTTTCAAATAAAATAAATAAATCTTTTTAAGAAAATATGGGAACTATGTTATCTAAGATTTCCTTTTCTAGGAAAAATAAGAAGCTTGACAAAACTTAGGCTGCAAAGCATGTAGTTGAAAACACTGCAAACCTTGGGGCTGGCGTTTGGCACAGCAGTTAAGGTACCACTTGAGATCCCCACATCCCACATTGGGGTGCCTGGGTTTAAGTCCTGGCTCTCCTTTGGTTCCAAGCTCCTGCTAGTGTGCACCCTGAGAGGCTCCCAGACTGAGTTGCAGGCGCCTGCCTCGGTCTCAGACGGAGCTGTGTCAGGCACTTGAGGAGTGCAGCAGCAGGTGCACATTGTGGTACAGTGCCTTAAGCCACTGCCTGCAATGCCAGCATCCCATATCCCATATCACATTGCCTGTTTGAGTCCTGGCTGCTCTTAGCTTCTGATCCAGGCCCCTGCTCATGTGCCTGGGAAGGCAGCAGATGATGGCCCAAGTGCTTGGGCCCCTGCCACCCATGTGGGAGACTAGGGTGGAGTTCCTGGCTACTGTCTTTGGCCTGGCCCAGCCCAGCCATCTGGGGCATGAGCCAGCAGATAGAAGCTCAGTGGATCTCTCTATCACTCTGCCTTTCAAATATATAAAGTACTGCTAACCTGGAAATAATGGGAGTGTCCAATGGTAGAAGTCTGACCCGCCTATGTGATGGGATTGTCTAGTGCCTTGGAATGCACTAGATAAGAAATGCATTGGCTTTGAAATTAAGTGGGAAGACAGTTTATATAAGCAGGTACAGAAAAGTTATTTTTGGGTGGCAGTGATGAGTGAATTTGGGAGGGTATATTTTATATTTTTTACGTTGAGAATGATTATTCTGTTAAAGGATATACAAATAGTCCCTAGCTTATGATGATTCACCTTGATGATGGTGTGAGAGCAGTAGGAACAGAGCTGGTGCTTTGCCTTAGTGGGTTAAACTACTACCTGCAGCACCGGCATCCCATGTGGGTACCGGTTCTTCCAATCTGGCTCCCTGCTAATGTGCCTGGGAAAGCAGCAGAGGATGGCCCAAGTCCTTGGGGCCCTGCCACCCATGTGGGAGACCCGGATGGAGCTCCTGGCTCCTGGCTTTGGCCTGGCCCAGCCCTGGCTGATGGGGCCACTTGTGGAGTGAACCAGCAGGTGGAAGCTCACTCTCTGTCTCTATTTCTCCCTCTTTCTCTGTAACACTGTCTTTTGAATAAAATAAATACATCTTTTTAAAAAGTAGGGACCATTTGAATTTTGGATGCTGATCTTTTCCTGGGCTATTACCGTGTGGGAGAGTAGCCTCTGGGGATGCTGGGCAGGAGCAAGAGCCCCGGCTGCAGTCAGGCCCGCAGTCAGTGTGCTGGGTTGTGTTTGGAAGGTCAGTTGGGGAACAGCACCTTGGACGTACACTGCTGTCGGCTCGGGATGGCTTTGCAACCCCGTCGTACGTCGAGTAGCATTTGTACAGTCACCTTGGTTTTGTTTCTCAGTAGTCAATGGCAGTTGGTATTTATGTCTTAGAGACATTTCTCATTCGTAGTTGGAGGTAAGGAATGTAGGTGGCTGGTACATGAGTCCCAGGGTAGAGCTGGTAGACTTCTAGAGAGTTTCTAAAAATAGTGTTTTGTCTTCACACCCAGGAAGAAGCTGGGGGCCGCTTCATCGCTTTCTCTGGAGAAGGACAGTCGTTGCGTAAAAAGGGAAGAAAGCCCTAAGTGGGGACCTTCGGCTGGCTGGACAATAAAGAATCCGTTACAGCTTACTGGCTTTTGCTTACTGGCTCACCAGGGAGGAGACTCAGCAGAGCACACTCTGGTGTTAGGGTTTGTTTCCAGAAGAATGATCAGCTCTGACCTGGGCGTGCAGCAGCTGGGGTTCCCACAGGCAGCCACTCCCTGGGGCTGGGGGCGGGGCTCCCACTGCCTCCAGGGGAGCAGAGTTCCCTAATTTCTGATGAAACCATTGCTCCAACTCGGGGTGCTCTTTCTCTTCCTTCATTCATTCTCTTCCCAGGTCGATTGCCTCAGCCTTGTCTTTGGCCTAGAATAAAAGTGGTTTCGCTAGTAAGAGCTGTGCTGTAAGTAATGGCTGTTGCACTGCTTGGCGGCAGTGTAAGTGTCTGAGAAAGGGTGTCCCTGCTTCTACTTTACGTATTGGTTTTTCCCCTCAAATACACCACTGCTCAGCAAGGAGACCCTGGTGTGAGTCGAGTTCACACTTTGATTTTGAATTTGTATGGGGAACAACTCCGTGGCGACACCGATGTGACTGTGAGTGGGTGAATGCTGACGGTGACGTTCCTCTCGCTCCTCCTTCCCTACACCTACACCCCCCTCCCAGTTTTCATCTATTGCATTGTCCAGGGTTCTGCCAACCTGTCTTTATTTTTGACGACTATTAATCTGGTCTCAGATCTTCACTTTCTATATAATGTGAGTGAGATCTTTTGACATGCTGATCCTATCATTTTGAATTTGTTCTTTACAAATAATTCTAAATCAAGAATTTCCAATAAAAACAGGCAAATGACCAAAACCCGGGTTGTCTCTCTATGTCTGATTAGGTACTGACTCAGATGAGTGGCTGGCCAGGCGTTGGAGGCAGGCCCCATGCAGCTGTCCCATGTGCTGTGTGCTCCTGGCGCTTCTGGAAAACTCAGGCTCCCTGGCCCCTGGGGTGGGTTGATCCAGGCCAGCCAGATGCCCTGGCTGGGGCTCCTGGCCACACTTGGGAGAGGGGAGGTGCCCTCTCCAGCATAGGTCAGTGAGGAGCAGAGACGGTTGCGCAGCTTCGGGCTCTGCCCTCTGGTGCAGCTGCCACTTTGTCACTGACAGTGGCCATTGCTGATTCTGGAAGGCACGAAGGCCTGCAGTGACCTCAGGGTCCCTAGCAGAGGTGGAAGCCCTCCTTGGTGGGTGGGGTGGCCTCCAAGTGCAGGATTGCATTGGCTGGCAAGTGGCCATTTTGTGCACAAGGAGTGGAGGTAGGCCGGGCCCTGGGTTTATTCTCACCACGCCACGCCTGCTATGTGTATGCAATGAAGCCCTTCCTTTTCCATCCCTGGAGGCACAGTCCCCTTCCTGGGCAGGGGGAGACCCCACTGCGGGGGCCGTTTAGCTTTGGCCCTGGTTGTTACTGCTGCAGCTTTCCTCAGTGTCCTCTCCGGCACTTGGACCGTGAGGCAGCACGTCAACAGCCAGCCTCGTGGTAAAACCACAGCTTCCGGGGACCAGCGCTCTGGCATAGTAAGGAAGCCCCTGTCTACAGCACTGGCATCCCATATGGGCTCCGGTTCGGGTCCTGGCTGCCCCACTTCTGATCCAGCTCTTTGCTGATGGCCTGGGAAAGTGGAGGAAGATGGCCTAAGTGCTTGGGCCCCTGCACCTGCATGGGAGACACAGAAGAAGCTCCTGGCTCCTGGCTTTGGTTCAGCCCAGCTCTGGCCATTGTGGCATGAACCAGTGGATGGAACACCTTTCTCTCTGTAACTACCTAACAAATAAATACATCTTAAAAAAAAAAAAATCACAGCTTCCTGAGCCACCTTCCATGTTGCTTCTGGGATGGGCCCAGCCACTGCCTTGGAACAGGTTTCCCCAGCCAATGGTTCTGTTCACAGATGTGGGAGACCCACAGCACAGGTATCCCGGGGAGCCTCTACACGCCCGGCCCCTTCTGTACTTGGCCTCATTGTCTCTGTGCTGATGGCCCACGCCCTCAGCAAAGCAACCCTGGCCACCCCAGCTGTGCCAGCTCTGATGGCCCTCGGTCCCAGGACATGCGTCACGCCCAAACAGCCTCCGTCACTTGGTGAGCGCCACTCCCCTGAGTGGACACCATGGCGACACCACTGCAGCTGCAGACCTAGGGGGTCAGCTGGCGCAGAGTTGAGAGCTGTATGTGTTTGCAGAAACAAACCAGATCTCTGAGGTCAAGGAAGATAACAAAGCTGCCGAAAAGATCTGGCCTGAACCATGTCCGTGCAGCCAAATCACGTGGCTTCGCTGCCCCCAACGCCCGCTGGTCGCCAGGCAGGTGGCAGCTGTCATTCCCCAGCCGCGGCTGCTGCCCGCCTCGGGACACGCCCTCCCGCCCGCCCCCTCTGGGGACCCGCCTCCCCGCGCGGCCCCGCCCCCGGCTGTGATTGGCTGTTTAGTACAGGCGTGCTGGTTATTGGTGCCTTTTACGGAGGCGAGCGAGGAGTTCGTCGTCGTATCTTGGAGTTATTGGCTCTTCTGTCCATCCATCAGCCGGCGCCGGCTTGCTTCATGCCTCATTGGCTGACGGGTGGAAGCGGGGATTTGGTGGTGGCCGGACATGGCTGACGGCGGCGGCGGCTGGCAGGTGAGTGCGGTGGGGGTGTTGGGGACGCGCGGAGAGCTCGGCGGCCTCGGCGGCCTCTCCCGGGGCGGGGGACTCGCTGAGGCCTGGCCTCTTCGCCGCAGCCGCCGCGCCCCTGTGAAGCCTACCGCGCCGAGTGGAAGCTGTGCCGCAGCGCCAGGCACTTCCTGCACCACTACTACGTCCACGGCGAGCGGCCGTCCTGCGAGCAGTGGCGGCGCGACCTGGCCCGCTGCCGCGCCTGGGAGGAGCGCCGCAGCGCCGAGGCCCAGGTGCGCGGGCGGGGCGGGCGCCGGGCGGCCTCCCTCCCTCCCTCCCTCCCCGCCCCGGCCTGGCCTTGGGAGAAACACCCCCAGCAAAGTCCTCGGACGGCGTCGGAGACAGCGGTGGGAGGGCCGCGCGGTGTACCCCACCGCGTAACCCAGGCCCGGGGCGGGGAGGGAGCGGGCTGTAGAGGCGTGGGGGTGAGGTTGCAAAGGCGCCAGGGACCTGGCGGGCTTAGGCGAAGGGTTCGGAAGTTTCTCTCCTAGAAGTGTGCTGCTGGGGAGTGGGGAGCATCATCTGACCTACATCTTTGAAGGCCAGAGATAGAGTGGGAGAAACACCCGGAGACAGAGGCGTTCCATCTGCTAGTGCACTCCCCCAAGTGGCCACAGAGGCCAGAGCTGAGCCGGGCCGGAGCCAGGAGCTTCATCCGGGTCTCCCACGTGGGTGCAGGGGCCCGAGCACTTGGACCATGTCCCACGGCTTTCCCAGGCGCATTTGCAGGGAGCTGGATAGGAAGTGGAGCAGCTGGGACTGGAACCCCCGCACGCTGTGGGATACCGGCTTAACCCAGCACAATGCCGGGATACGGAGAGCATGTTACAGAAGGGCAGTAAGGAGATGGTTCATTCAGCAGGCACCGAGCTGAAGTCCAGAATACAGTGGTGCCTTGGAGCCTCTGTGGGGAAGGGGTTGCAGAGAAGCCCTAGGGTGCAGTGGTCACTGGAAATAGGGAACAAGGAAGAGGAGCCAACGGAAAATCTGTGTGATTATTCTGAGACACACCGACGCGGAAACCAAGCTGCTGCTTAAAAGAAAATGAAGGGCTGTGGGGTAGCAGGTTAAACAGACATCTGCAGCGCCAGCACCCCATATGAGCACTAGTTCGAGTCCTGGCTGCTCCACTTCCGGTCCAGCTCCCTGCTAATGCGCCTGGGAAAGCAGTGGAGGATGGCCCAAATCTTTGGGCCCCTGAACCCATGTGAGAGACCTGGATGATGCTCCTGGCTTTAACCTGGCTCGGCTCTGGCCATTGTAGCCTGCTGGGGAGTGAACCAACGGATGGAAGCCCTCTCTCTAATTCTGTAATCTGACTTTCGCATAAGAAAATCCAGGAAGGGAAGGAGGGAGGGAGGGAGGGAAAGGAAATGACAGTCACTAAGTGACAAAACAAAAAACAAAAGAGGGAGAAAGCTTGTAGCCTGTATGGCGAGAGATGGATAACGTGTGTGTGTGTGTGTGTGTATTTGAAAGAGCACTTTTCTCCCAGTAAGAAAACTGGGTGGATTTCAGAATTTAAGAAAAAAAATGAGCAAAAGAAACAAAGAAGCAATTGACTGAAAAAAGAATCCAAATGTAGGCAGGTAGGCTAGTTAAAATGACAGGGAGAGTGGCTTTTGGCCAGCATAAAGTCAGCAGTGTGGATAGGGTTTAGTTAGTCCTGGCTACTTGTACAGTGTTGGTGGGGGTGTATGGTGTTCTGATGGCCCAAATGTCAAAGGCGTAGTCTTAACTTCTGGGATTTTATCCTGGGGGAGGTAAGTGGATAACATTACACAGTTAGGACATTACAGTCTGCATTGTGCCACTGTTTTTGACAGTACAGGAACTGAAAGCGACCTAAATTCCACCGGCAGATATTCGACCAGATAACTTTTCCACACAGCGGGGTAGAGTCATGTCCTTGGGCGTGGGCATGGAAAGGTGTTCATTGTTCAGGGAGAAGAGCCAGAAGTGGACTACTCAGCAGAGGCGCACCCACCTGGGGGGCACCAGTGAGAGCACTACTTTCTGATTATTGGTGAAGCTCGCTGCTCACTGTCACGTCCAGGTTGGATGTCTGGGAATCTTTCGTGTCCTCCCTTGCAGTGCTTACCACTTTGTAAACGAGAACAACAGCAAAAAACATTCAAAAACAGAGCTTGAATGTAGACAGACAGGTGGATAGATGGACTCGTGTGTGTGACGAGGCCTGCCTGGCACCTGCCACCTACCCACCAGGGGCCCACAGTGCCAAGAGTCAGCCCGGCCATGACGCCCTCCCACTGCGTGTGTGCTGGGTGACCATTGCCCAGAGAAGCTGCTGGGTTGCACAGCCCTGTGTCTCTGGTCGGGACTCCCCTGGTCTTTTGCTTCATCTAACTCCCTTCCGACCACACTTCCCCCTGCAGTGCCCCCGGCCCTCAGCCCAGGTGAACCTGCCCCAGACTTGACCAAGGCAACTGAAGCCACTGAGTCCTGAGACTCAGATGTTTTAAAATCCCTCATGTGTGTGAACATGGAACACTTGCTAGAATCTATTAAGTGGAAGAGGCTGGGCGAGCAGCAGAGTGCTGGGTCCCGTATGCCCCTACTTGTCCATCAGTGCTCAGAAAGGTGCTGAGGAGAAGGGAGGCACGGGGGCCGTGGGAGGGTGCTTGGGGCCCATGAGGGCACGTGCGGGGACGTGACCAGGGTGTCTTTTTGCACAGCGATCCCTCTGTGAGAGCGAGCGGGCACGGGTCCAGGCCGCACAGAAGCACGCCCTGGTGTGGACTCCAAGGCAGAGCCCTCCTGCAGACTGGCACCTCCCTCTGCCACAGGAGGAGAAGGACGAGTGACGGGCGCCCCTCCACCCTCGGCCAGTGTGGCTTCATTGGATCTGTGACCAGTCCCGTCTAGTGGGTCCTGCCTCCTCCCTCCCGGCTCGAGACAGAGTGGACGCAGGCAGCCTGACCTGTCCACTCTTCACTGCCTCAGGGCTCCTGCCACTGCAATGCTCTGAAGGTCAAGTGCACCCACCCCACAGCTTCCAGGAAGCCAAGCACTGTGGCAGGTACCTGGCCCCTCCCATCCCCGCCCCCAGAGATGGCAGTCCTCAAGGCTAGGAGTCTCAGGCACACCCCTGGCGGGGAGTCCTGACCTGTGAGGACCCATGTAGGTGGGTCAGGATGAGGTTGCTAAACAGAGGTGCTGCTGTGAGCACCTCTCCCTGTCCTTGGGGAACAGGCTACCATGCACCAGGCTTGGTGACTCCCATGTGTGGCCAGCTGCTGGCCAAAAAGCACGGCCCATTCTGCTCAGCTCCACTGGTGCCTCTGCACCAACGTGCTTCACTCCAGAACATAGCACCTTGCATGGAAAAGACACTTGGCTTAAGAAAGCCAAGCCCAAGACGTGGGGTCTAGGTCTCCTTTCTTTAAAATCTCCTCCCTGGGCATTAGTGTATTGAAAGTAGCTTTACACCTCGGATTCCCAATAAAAGCTGAAAATTCAGTCCTTTGCACCTAACAGTGTTGTACTCTGACAGTGTTAGTTTCATGTTTATTTTCTCGCAGATGTTACTAAAATATATGAATACAAATCATCAGGAACTCTTGTTCTTACAGAGGTTTTACTGCTAATAAGATGGTCCAGCGGGCTTCCTGGGTGAAGCTGAGGCCAGACTAGCGGGCTACTGCCAAGTGCCCACCCTCCTCCAGACGGGTACCGAGACGTCAAGTGCTGGGTCAGTGCCCACGGTGGCCAGGGCTGAGCTGGGGCGGAAACCAGGAGCCACACACTCAGCCAGGCAAGGACCCAAGGACTTGAGCCATCACCTGCTGCCTCCCAAGATGTGCATTAGCGGGAAGCTGGGACTCGGGCACTTTGGGGCGGGCTGAGTGTCTTAACTGCTAATGTGAAACACCCATCCCTGCGCCGACTTCTGTTCGTTCTCTGGGACAGAAGAGTCTGTTCCTTCAGAAGAGCATGCCTCGATGACTCCCTTTCCCTCTCATGTGCTCCTCTGGCTGCCTGCGAGCCCCTCTGTCTGCTGTGTGCGGGGAGTGTGCGCTCGTAAGGGCCCACAAGCAGCTAAGCCATCCTGGCTGGTTTGATAATGGGCATTTCTGTACCCACTCTAAAGCACAGGGAGGAGGCCCCTGCACTTTTGCACTCTGCCTGTGATGCTTGGAACTGCACTTTGGGGTCCCTGGGCCACAGCTGGGGAGCTCGGGAAAGTCTGGGAGCGCCAGCCAGTGTGAGCCAATCCGTGAGGCGTCCCCCTGACTGCTGCCACACTTCCTGTCACCTGCTGTTGAGAGATTGAGATCTGAGCGTTGGCAGCTGTGTGCTCCCTTAGGCAGTGCTCTGCTTCTTGCTGTTTTATATCAACATTCAGGTCCTCCCTCTGTGGTGCTACTGTTGCATTTTGCCCCCCTTCCTAACCTCTCTGGACACAATGTTCATTTATTTCGGGATTCATTCCGTCACATCCAAGTGCCTACTGGACAGGGATTGAGGCCCTTGGATTGCAATCTAGAAAGACAACAGTTGCCTTCAGAATTTCTGTTGTAGTTTGGGGGGAAGATGTAAACAGTAGGGACTGGTGTTGTGGCGCAGAGGGTTAAGCAGCTGCCTGGAACCCCAGGGTCCCATGAGTGCAGTTTCTTAGCTGCTCCACTTACAATCCAGCGTCTGCTAATGTCCCTGGGAAAGCAGCAGCAGATGGCCCAAGTACTTGGGCTCCTGCCACCATGTGGGAAACCTGGAATATGCTCCTGGCTTCAGACTGGCCCAGCGCTGGTCATTGTAGCCATCTGGGGAGTGAACCAGTGGCTGGAAGATCTTTCTTTCTCTCTGCCTCTGCCTTTCTAATAAGTAAAATAAATCTTTTTCTTAAAGATTATTTATTTATTTGACAGCCAGAATTACACAGATAAGGAGAGGCAGAGAGAGAGGTCTTCCATCTGCTGGTTCACTCCCCAATTGGCTGCAATGGCCAGAGCTGTGCCAATCTGAAGCCAGGATCCAGGAACTTCTTCTGGGCCTCCCACACGGGTGCAGGGGCCCAAGGACTTAGGCCAACTTCTGTTGCTTTCCCAGGCCAGAGAGCTGGATTGGAAGTGGAGCAGCCGGGAATCGAACCAGTGCCCATATGGGATATCAGCACTGCAGGCGATGGTTTTACCTGCTACGCCACAGCGTAGGCCCCAGAAGATCTCTTTCTCTGCTTTTGCCTCTGTAATTCTTTCAAATAAATAAAATAAATCTTAAAAAAAAAAAAAATGTGGTCTAAAGGTGTGTGATGAGGGTTCCAGGATGGATCAACAGGAGTCTGGTAGGCGGCTGATGCCAGACAATCTCTGCCTGCAGAATGCATTTGAGCCCTTACCAACAACCATATACAGCAATTCACTCAAAATGGATCAAAAACCTAAATGTAAGACAAAACGCTTAGAATAAAATTCCGGGAAAAGCCTATGACATTGGATTTGCTAAGCTGCCCTGAGATGACACCACGATCACTGTAATTAAAAAGAAAAATAGACAAATGAGATTTCATCCTACTTTAAAACTTTGTGCATCAAGACAGTATCAACAGAATGAAAAGATAAGCCACAGAATGGAGGGAAACATTTGAAAACCATGTGTCTGGTAAGAGATTAAAAACCAGAATACAGAGAACTCCTAAAACTCCATGAGAAAAATGGAAAAATGGGCAAAGGACTTGAACAGGCATTTCTCCAAAGCTGGACAAATGGCCCACAGGCATGTAAAAAAATATGCTCAACACTATGGATCTTTAGGGAAATGAACATCAGAGCTTCAGTGAGATACTACCTCCTGCTCATCAGGATGGCTACTGTTAAAAATAAAAATGGGGGCGGGGCCAGTTCTGCGGGTAAAGCCACTGCCTGCAGCGCTGGCATCCCATATGGGCACCGGTTTGAGTCCCAGCTGCTCCACTTCCAATCCAGTTCTCTACTATGGCCTGGGAAAGCAGTAGAAGAGGGTCCAAGTCATTGGGCCCCTGGACCCATGTGGGAGACCTGGAAGAAGCTCCTGGCTCCTGGCTTTGGATTGGGACAGCTCCAGGCACTGTGGCCATCTGGGGAGTGAACCAGCAGATGGAAGACCTCTTGCTTGCTCGCTCCTCGCTCTCTCTGCCTCTGCTTCTCTATAACTGCCTTTCAAATAAATAAATCTTTTAAAAAATATATGATAAGTATTCGCGAGGATGTGGGGGAACTGGAACTGTTGGGGGGAATGTAAAATGGTACAGCCTCTGTGGAGGTTCCTCAAAAAATTAAAAACAATTTCCAATTGATTCAGCAATTTCACTTTTGAACCAAAAGCTAAGCCTTGAGATATCTGTACACCCATGATCCTCGCTGTACACCCATGTTCGAGGCAGTGTTATTCACAAGAGCTAAATGTTGAAGCATCACAAGTGTCCAGCGGCAAATGGATAAGATGTGGTGTCGCCATACAATGGACCATCAGTGCACCCTTCAAGGGAAGGAATTTCTGACACAAGCACCAAGGTGAACCCTGAGGACACCATGCTCAGTTAAATAAGCCCATCGGAAAAAGCTGGACATTACAGTTCCACTCCTACGAGACACTTATCAAAATCAGAGACAAGGGGCTAGGGGAAGGGGAACTGGAGTATTTGTGTTTAATGGATATAGAGTTTCAGTTTTGTGTTGAAGAGATTCCTGAAAATACAGTCATGCATCGCTTAGCAATGGGGATGTACTCTGAGAAAGCTAGGGAGTTTTGTCATCGTGCAAACATCACAAGAGTATACTCACACAAATCTTTGATGGCGTGGCCTCCTACATGCCTAAACACATGGAACAGTCAGTTTCTTTCCTTTCTTAAAGATGTATTTATTTGAAAGAGTTACAGAGAGGGAGAGAGAGAGAATCTGCTATCTACTGGTTCACTCTCCAGATGGCCACAATGTTCCAGGGTTAGGCCACGCCAAAGCCAGGAGCCAAGAGCTTTTTCCAGGTCTCCCACAAGGGAGGCCCAAGCACTTAGGCTATCTTTTGCTGTTTTTCTCAGGTCATTAGCATGTAGCTGGATCATAAGTGGAGCAGCCAGGACATGAACTGGTGCACACATGTGATGGCAGCATTGCAGGCGGTGGCTTAACCAGCTACACCACAGCACAGGGCCCAGGACAGTTTCATACATGGTGTGTCCTGGACTGAACCACTTGCTGCACATGACTGTGTGGTGATGTTAATACCACTGTCCTGTACAGTTAAAAATGAAGTAAATTATATGTACACTTCACTTTTTAAGATTTATTTACTTGAGAGGCAGAGAGTTACACAGAGAGAGAGGTCTTTCATCTGCTGGTTTACTCTCCAAATGGCCACAATGGTGGGGCTGGACCAGGGTGAAGCCAGGAGCTTCATTTGGGTCTCCCACCTGTGTCCAGGGGCCCAAGCACTTGGGCCATCCTCTGCTGCTTTTCCAGGCACATTAGCAGGAAGCTGGATCAGAAGTAGAGCAGCTGGGACTCAAACCAGTGCCCATATGGGATGCCAGCAGTGCAGGTGGTGGCTCAACCTGCTATGACACCACCACCGGCACTTCATAATGTTTTACAAAATATTTATTTGAAAGGTAGAGTGAGAGTGAGAGTGAGAGTGAGAGAGAGAGAGAGAGAGAGAGAGACATCTTCCATCTGTTGGTTCACTCCCCAAATGGTCAGGCTGAAGCAAGGAGCCTGTAACTCCATCCATCCCAGTCTCCCAAGTACTTGGGTCTTCTGCTGCTGCTTTCCCAGGGGTATTAGCAAGCAGCTGAATGAAATAGAGCAGCCAGGGCACAAACTGGTGCTCTGATTTGGGATGCTGGCGTCACAGGTGTTAGTTTAACCTGCTGTGCCTCAGCACCAGCCCCCTTTACTACAATTAAAAATTTTAAAAATGGGAGTAGGCATGTGCATTTGACATGGTGGTTACACCACTACCTGGCTGCCTGCATCCCACATCAGAATAATGGATTCTAGTCCCAGTTCTGGTTCTGATTCCTGCTTCCTGTTAACGTACACCTCGTTAGGCTTGACCCAACCTCAGCTGCTGCAGACATCTGGGGAGTGAACTGGCAGGTGGAAGATCTCCGTCTTTGCTTTTGAAATAAAAGTCAATTTTTAAAGGGGGCGGGGTAGTGAACCACAAACTAGGAAAACAATTTAACTTTTACTCAGGTGGAATGTTTCCCTGGTTGACTTCTGTGAAATCAAGCCCTTTCTATATGGGTGACAAGTCACTGTGGGAAATGGCTCCATCCGTAGGCTGGGCTTTTACTGTTACAGGCTGAAGGTCTAGCCCCGGTTCCTCAGAATGTGACCTGCTTGGAGGTAGGCCCCTTAAAGTGCTAATTTAAAACCAAGTCATGGGAGCCTGGGAAAGCAGTGGAAGACGGCCCAAGTGCTTTGGCCCCTGCACTCACGTGAGACCTGGAAGAAGCTCCTGGCTTCAGATCAGCTCAGCTCTGTTATGGCCATTTGGGGAGTATCCCAGCGGATGGAAGATCTTTCTCTCTGCTTCTCTGTAACTCTGTCTTCCAAATAAATAAAGAAAATCTTAAAAAAAAGTCATTAGGATAGACCCTATGCTGATATGGCAGGTGCCACAATAACAGATGAAGACAAAGACCAAGAGACAGGAGAGATGGCAGTCACCTGCTGACCAAGGTCTCTTCTGGTGGCCTTCAAAGTGACCAAACCTGCCAGTGCCTTGACCTTGGAGCTCCAGCCCAGGTTGTGAAGGTGCACCCCAGCTGTGGGGGGATTTGCAGCGACAGCCCCAACAGCCTCATGTCCACCGACCATCCCAAACAAACAGCTCTGGACAGAGAGACCAGGAGCCCTGAACCCCAGCCGGCCCCTGCACCACCCCTGGAGGGGGGCACAGCAGCTTGGTTAGCCAGCACATGCCTGGGTGGCTCCACTCTCCCCAGCTGTAGACCCAAAGGGGGCCCCACCCGTCTCTGCCCACCCTCCACCTTCCTCTGGGTCACTCTGTGCTCCCTGCTGGAGGTGGCATTCTCATCACACATTTGGAATCTTCCTTTTTTTCCCCACTGGGGTGCAGTGGTTGACACCTCTGTCTTCCTCTTCCTGGTTCCCTGCAGAGGACCCAGCCGAGAGCCCCTCACCTCATCCATCCTCAGGTGAATTAAGTTTTCATTCCAAGACAAGACAAAGAGATGGTCTGATTGAACTCTTCTTTATTAGCAGCACACCTGATCCTATGGAAAACAGACCCGGAACCAGATCATTCTGACCCCGGGGTGGGGCAACGTGCCTGGAGCTGCCTGCAGCTCTATCTCTTGAACTCTACTTGTGTGTACACCTTGGTAATGTCATTGTACCTGCCTTCTGGGGGCTGGTAGTCGGCGACTGGTGGTGTGTAATGTGGCCCTTCCTTCTCAAAGGGGAACAGGCCAGGGTCCCGCTTGATGGCCTCACTGTAGAGCTCCGGGGACTCGAGCTGCAGCTCCTGCAGGGCCTCCTGCTGGGCTGCCACCAGGGCCCTGATGGCGTCCCTCTCCCTCTCGTGCTCTTGCTGCTTGTACAGGGACCACCTCTTCAGCAGCAGAGCTCGCCGCTCGCTCTCCTCAAATGACAGCTCCACCTGCGGCCGTTGTCTGCAAGCACACAAGTCCAGGGGGATGAAGCCGGGGGTGTGTGTGTGTGTGTTGTGTGCACTCACTTTGCTGGCAAGGTTGTCTGTGGACAGCCTAGGACCCAGCATGTGCACATGCGTGTGTGCTCACTTTGCTGGCAAGGCTGTCTGTGGACTGCCTAGGATCCAGCTGGGCCCAGCCAGGCACGAGCAGGACTCAGGGACGAAAAGTGGAAGTCCTGGATAAATCAGGCAGTGTCAATGTTGAATGTGGCAGCAGCCACGGCCAACACTGGGGGCCCACATCATTCGCTGTCCACTGTGAGGAAGAAGCAAACACTCCAAGGAGACTGGGAGCCCTTGCTCTGCCCAGGCAAGGACCTTTGGCCAGGGGTGACTCTGGAGGGAACTGAGCAGGCCTGAAGGCCCGTGTCGTTTCCCCCTTGAAGGCGAGGTGCTGACTGATCAACTGCACACAATTTCAAGAGGGCGGCAAGAGCTGCTCACCAGCGCCACAACACATACCAGGGGTGAGCATCTGTGTAACAAACACAGAGGCCCTGGGCTTCCTACTGTCTGAAGGGAGCAAGGGCTGCAGGCAGGCAGACCCCAAGGCCAAGTCACCAGTCCCAGCCAAGACTCCTTGTGCAGAAGAGCAAGAAGCCCAAGGAACCCCAGAGCAGTGCGGGCCCAAACACGCTCAACATCTGCCCGGGACTTGTCAGAGTTGGCTGGGACTCTTTCCCACCTGTAAGCCATTCAAGACGACCACCCAGGAAAGCTCCCTTGAGCCCCCAAAAAAGGCAGGGTCAAGGATAAGTGCACTCAGGCTGGGGCAAGTCAACCCATTCCCAACACAGGTGTGATGTGCAGACACAACCACCCAAAAATGAAACTTCATCTGTATGGAGGACCCCTACCTGGCTTTATCCAACAGCTTCACAGGGGTGATAAAGTCTTCAATGGGAATCAGCTCTTGGGTAGCTTTTTCCAGCTTCCGGATCCTCTTTTTCAAGCGTTCCTTTACTGCCTGGTCTTTTTTGGGATCAACTTTCTTCTTCTTTCGCAGAGGTTCCGCCCTGATAGGTGGGAAGTGAGTATTAAACAGTTTTCTCTTCTGTCTCGTGAACACACCCAGAGATGTGCTCAATGAAGTGTCCCAATCTCTTTTAAGATTATTTGAGGGACCTGTGCTGTGGCGCAGCGGGTTAAAGCCCTGGCCTGAAATGCTGGCATCCCATATAGGCACTGGTTCTAGTCCTGGCTGCTCCTCTTCCTATCCAGCTCTCTGCTGTGGCCTGGGAAAGCAGTAGAAGATGGCCCAAGTCCTTGGGCCCCTGCACCCATGTAGGAGACCCAGAGGAAGCTCCTGGCTCCGGATTGGCACAGCTCCAGCCATTGCAGCCATCTGGGGAGTGAACAAGCAGATGGAAGACCTCTCTCTGTCTCTACCTCTCTCTGTAACTCTTTCAAATAAATAATTCTTAAAAAAAAATTATGTATTTGAAAAGCAGACTTCCAGATTGAGAGGGAGAGAGAGAGGGGGAGAGGGGGAGAGAGGGGGAGAGAAGGGGAGGGAGGGAGGGAGGGAGAGAGAGAGAGAGAGAGAATATCTCCAATCTGCTGTTCACTCCCCAAATAGCTGCAACAGCCAGGGCCAGGCCAAGCAGAAGCCAAGAGCAAGGAGCTTCCTCCGGGTCTCCCATGTGGGTGCAGGGGCCCAAGGACTTGGGTAGTTCTCCACTGTTCTCCCAGGTGCATTAGCAGGGAGCTGGATTGGAACTGGAGCAGCTGGGATGCAAACCGGTACCCATGTGGGAGGCCAGTGCTGCAGGTGGTGGTTTCACCCACTAGGACGCAATGCAGGCCTGCAGGTACCCCAGTCTTGTACCGAGTTCTCCTCCTGGGCCAGGAGCTCAGGCTTCTACCCGGGTGTCTGTGTGAGACCCGCCTGGGCCTCATCAACTCCAGGAGAAGGGGAGTGTTCCTCTCCAGTGCTGGGATTCAGGTGTGCCTCAGGCCTCCGCTGAAAACTATCAACCTGATGTTTTAGAAGCTCATTAGTCATTTTTATATGGACTTGCAAGTTATGAAGCTGGTCTCAGACTCAAAAGAGGCAGTGCAGTCTTTATTTATTTTGGGGGATGTCTTAACACATTTCACATCCTAGAGCATTGGCCAAAAATCCAACTGACTCTGAGGAACACAACCTTCTTAATAGTTCCTCATCACAGCCGGAGCCGCGGCTCACTAGGCTAATCCTCCGCCTTGCGGCGCCGGCACACTGGGTTCTAGTCCCGGTCGGGACACCGGATCCTGTCCCGGTTGCTCCTCTTCCAGGCCAGCTCTCTGCTGTGGCCAGGGAGTGCAGTGGAGGATGGCCCATGTCCTTGGGCCCTGCACCCCATGGGAGACCAGGAGAAGCACCTGGCTCCTGCCATCGGATCAGCGCGGTGCGCCGGCCATTGGAGGGTGAACCAACAGCAAAAGGAAGACCTTTCTCTCTGTCTCTCTCTCACTGTCCACTCTGCCTGTCAAAAAAAAAAAAAATTAAATAGTTCCTCATCACAGTAGCCAATCCTCGCGCACCCAGAGCAACTGAATCAAGTCTCTAAGAAAAGCATCCAGAATCCCGGGTGGGAATACATTGAACCTTCACACCCCACTGCCAGCCATGATCAGGATGGCAGGAGAAGGCGGCTCAAGGTCAGATTCAAGCTGTGTCCTTTCAAACACTGCAGATCCCTGTGTGTTTAATGCAAATTGAGATATAAGCCACGCTTAAACGCTTTCATTTTTTTTTTTTTTTAACACAGCAAGGTAGGGTCCAAAGAATGTCGGCAACTCAGGAAGGCATCCGCCTAAGTTTTACCCTAGAAAACACAGCAGGCCGTTAGTCTGCTTTATTCGGGCCACGTGCCAATGTTTGCCTTGGCGGGACCCTCACTCAAAAAGGCCAGAAGCTGAGGTTTACCTCGTGGGAAGGAGCTCCCAGAAAGAAAACAAAGAAGCCCGCTGGTGGGTGTCTCGAATCTGGGTCCGCCAGACTCCCAGGGGCCTGAAAAAAGACCACAGTGTGCATCAATACCTGATTCCCTACCGCCCCCCCGCCCCCCATACAGGAACACAAACGCAGGTGCCGCGGCCGCCCAACCTGCGGCAGCTGTAAACACCGGCTCTGACAGCAAGGTCCACGTGGCTAAGGGGGGCGGCTTCTCAAAGTCTCCCGCCGACGCCCCAGGGCACTCGGGCAGGGACTTCCCCCGCACAACACGCACGGTCAGCTGGCTCATCCCCGGCACGTCCCGGGAAAGAGCGGCGGGGACAGAGAGCCAGGCGAGGCCCCGGACGGGCGGCCGCCGCAGAGGACCCCCGGCCCCCACCCCGAACGCACAGACACACGCCCCAGGAGCCCCGAGTCCCGGCGGGGGTCCGCCCTCACCCGCTCGGCGGGCACAGAGCCCGCGCGGCCCTACGCAGCGCCGCGGCGGCGGCGGCGGCCATGCCCCTCCTGCCCTCTCCGGGCCACTTCCGGGCGCGCGCCTCTCGGGGGTCCGGCCTGCGGTGCCACAGGCAGCGGTCCGGCCGGCGCGCCGCCCCGCATTCCCGCGTTCCGGCCGGAGGAGGGCTGGGCTGCGATAGGCCCCGCCCCGGCCCCGGCCGCGGCCCCACCCCGGGCGCCCGGGCCGCGCCGCCGCGCGCGCGCCGAGCCCTCGCTTCCGCCTCCGCCCCACGCCGCGAGTCCGCCCCCGCGGCTGTGACAGCGGGAGCGGGAGCCCCCCAACGCTGGTCCTGGGCTCCCAGCGCGGCAGCCAGGTGGCTCTGCTCGCCCGGATCTAAGTGTCCACGTCCACGAACACGCTGCCCGATCTTCCAAATAAACGCGCCCGCCTCCGCCTCCCGGCCACCCTCCCGGGCACCGACTCTCGTCCTTGCATTTGCTCGAGCCCGAGGCCCCAGTCGCCTTCTGAGGCGGCGGGCGCGAGGCCCGCAACGGGCGACTTGCTCGGTGTCGCGTGTTGATGGGGGACTAAAGTTCGCGGACCCGGCGAGCTAGGCTCGGGGCCAGGCGGCGGCCCGTGCCGAGCCGGCCCCGCTCGTCCAGTCCGGGCCGCCGGCCCGACCCGAGCGCCTCCCCAGGCGGCGGCCGCGCCCCGGCCCGGCCCCGCGTCGCAGCCGCCCTGCGCCGCCCGGGAGCCCCGGGGCGGCCGCGGCCGCGTGGGGAGCAGTTTCCCGCCGAGGCGATTTGGCAGGTGCGCGCCGTGACTTCCGGCGTTGCCCGGGAGCCGCCGGAGGAGGAGCGGCGCAGGGGATGCGGCTGTGGTGGCGGCGGCGGCGGCCGAGCGCGGGGGGCGCCTGTGGCGGCGGCGGGGGGCGCGGGCCGGCGATGGCGCGGCGGCGCTGAGGGCGTGGGGCGGGCGGCGGCCGGAGGGCGGGCGGCGCGGGGGGCAGCGGCGGCGGCGGCGGCGGCGGCTCCATGGCCCGGGCGCGCTGAGGGACGCGGCTCTCGCCACAGCCCGGCGGCGGCGGCGGCCGAACAATGAAGCTCCTGAAGCCGACCTGGGTCAACCACAATGGTGAGTGCGCGCGGGGGTCGCGGGGGCCGGCCTGGAGTCCTGCCGGGGGGCTCGGTGTCAGGTCGGGGCGCGGCGCGCGGGCCCTGCCCATCGCGACCCCCTCCGACGCCCCGTGCCCGGTGCCCGAGCCTCCGAGCCGGCGCGGGCGGACTTTGTCCCGGGCGCGAGGGAGCCGGCGCGCCGGGGCACGTGCTCCGAGCCTGGCCCTCCGTGCGCCGCCCGCCCGCCGCCCGCGGTCCGGCCGCGGCCTGGCCAGCTGCGAGCTGGGCCCGGGGGCCTGCAGCCCCTGGCGGCTTCGTCTGCTTCGGCCAGGACGTGCTCGGACGGCCTTCGGGTGGCGGGTGGAGATCTCAGAGCTGCAGGAAGGGGCTGTTGGCGCCCCTCGGCCGAGGCCTGGCGCTGGCGACAGTGCCCGCAGCCGGGGGTGGGGGTGGGGGCTGTGGTTCCGGACCGGGAGGGCTCCGAGGCTGACATCCCCCCAGAGCCGGCGCAACAGGGTGGCCGTGGGGCGGGCGGGGGCACAGGTGTGTGCTGGGGGGTGGGCTGTGGTCGCGGCGCCAGCGCACAGCCCGGAGGAATGGGCTCCTCCCGCTCCGTGGAGTGATGGAAGCGAGCGATGGCCGGCAGTTCTGTCCTAGTTGTGCCTTTGCCGACACAGCTCCTTGCAGGAGTTGCTCTTGGCTGCTCTTGGAGAGGAGGGGACCCAGCCCGAGCCGCAGCGCACCGTCACCCCTCTGCTGACAGCCATAAAGCACTCCCCGCTCCGTGGGGCTGTGGCCCTGTAACACCCCACCCCCCCACCCCCCAGTTCACTCTGCTGCTTGCCTCAGTTCATCACCTTGGTCTGCAGCAGCGAGGCTGGAGAGGGAGCTACAGTTTTCTTTTCTAGCAAGAAGATACTTTTGCCCTTTGCGTACATGTAACTTTTTCGTTTTGAGCTTGATGCCACTGTGCTCTCTGTGGGTGCAACTGCAGGGAACAGAGCAGCCGGCTGTGTTCTGTCCGTGAGAAGTGCTCTGGCCTGCTGTTTTTGTTGTTCTTTCTTTTTTTTTTAGTGTGATGTCTCACCTATTTTTCAGGGCCCAGATGAGGTCACCTTTACCTTTTGAAACCATTCCTGCTGAGTTATCCTACATGTTCCTTGTCGCTGCCCCTCTTACTCTGCCTTGTGGAAGTTGTGGGTGGACTCTGTATATATCCCACCCCACCCCTGGGGCAGGAACTGCCTCACTTCCCCCCACCCCACCCCTCATATTCCCTGCGTATTATGAGTATATGATAACTGTTGGCTAAAAACGTATGAAAGTTGAGGTTTCCATAACTTATGGAGACCCAAGTGGGTTATCTGCGAGAAAGCCAGAACCCTGAGCTTTAGTTTCATATCTCGTGTTGATCTCCTGGAGCGTTTCCTGATATGTGGAGTGCAGATCTTTCCCTGGAGAACTGAGCAGGTGTTGCAACTCTACATTATAGTGCCTGTGATCGGGAAAGGAGACATTGTATTAATGACCTAGTTTGCTTTGTAAGTGAAGATCTGGAGAGATTTTTATTTTATAATGCTTCCTTTAAATCAGTTTGTACGGTCCACCTTCTCATCTGTTGGTTCACTCCCAAATGCCCACAACAGACGGGGTGGACAGAGGCCAAAACCAGAAACTGCAAACACAACCCAGGTCTACCCCACTGATAGCAGGAGCCCAGTTACTTGAGCTGTTGCCACTACCTGCCTAGCAGGGTCTGCCTTGCAGGAAGCTGGAGTCAGAAGCCAGAGGCAGGAATCAAACCCAGGCCAGGGACCCGGGTGCCTTAACTGGTGTCTAACTGTGAGGTCCAGTGCCCAGCTTTGCTGTCCTCTGATGTCAACCTTGGTCTGTCCAGTGGGGTCTTCGAGAGCACTGTGGGGTCATTACTGCTCTCCAGGCAGCAGTGATGCTGGCTGGGCTCACTACCAGTAGTGACTGGTGGGTGACGCTGGGAACAGAGGCTGCTTAGCCAGAAGCCAGTGTGGGAGGTAGTGGCCGCTGAAACCTCACTTGTTTTGGCATAGCCCAGCCCCAGCCATTGCAGGCATTTGTGGAGTAAACCAGCAGATAGAAGATCAGTCTCTCTCTCTGTCAAGTAAAGAAATAAATTCTTAAAAATTAAAAAAAGTGTATCTCCAGACATTGCCATTGCCAGTGCCCTCTGCTAGCAATGCCCAGATGAGAACTGGTGCCCATATGGGATGCCAGCGTCACAGGTGGCTTCTTTACCTGCCATGCCCCAACACCAGCCCCAGGGACTCGGGTACGTGAGCTGTCATTTGCTGCCTCCCAGGGTATGCACCAACAGGAAGCTGAATCAGAAACCACAGAGCTCAGACCCAAACCAGGCACTTACATTTGGGATTCAGGTATCCCAAGCAGTGACGTAACTACTGCATCAAATGCTCACCCTGTAGTGGTCTTTATATATTTTCATTTAGGAATGGCCAAAGTAAGCTTCATTTCAAGTTAGGTTAACATCATATATTGACATGAAGAAATTAAAGCAGCTGGGTTTTAGAGTTCATAGAAAAATGTAGTTTGTGGGACCAGCACTGGGGTGTAGTGGGTTAAGCTGCTATTTGCATATAGGTGCCAGTTTGAGTCCTGACCCAGTTCCCTGCTAATGCACCTGGGAGAGCACGGAGGATGGCCCAAGCACTTGGGCCCCTGCACCGACATGGAGACCCGGATGAAGTTCTTGGCTCCTGGCTTCAGCCTGGCCCAGCCCCAACCATGTGGCCATTTGGGGAGTGAATCAGCGGATGGAAGATCGCTCTCTCTGTGTCTCTCCTGTTCTCTCTGATTCTGACTTTCAGATAAATAATTTAAAAATCTTTATTAAAAAAAAAAAGAAAAATATACTTTGTGTGTTTAGAAAATATCGTGAGGTTTACGGCTCTGCCATCACTGGTCTTTGCCCTGCGAGTTTTTTTCTGGAATTCTTACTCCTGGGCAGACCGTGCTTGTGCTTGGCCCTTCGGTGAAGCCCCGTCTAAGAAGGCCAGAACTGGAAGAGTTCTTGACCTCCTTTGCGTCTGATTCACACTTTGATGGTGGTGCCATAAAAAGATACTTGGACAATTTTCAACAGTAGGATAATTTGCCAGTTAATCATATTACTTTATGGTGTGTGCTTTTCTCTTCCCTCTACCCCAATCCTACCCCTGTCCTGTGATTGGATTATCCCCATCTTGACTCATTCCTAAAAGGACTTTAAGACATCCTGAGACATATACTTCATCAATGTGAAAATTAATGCAGTCAGCCCTCCATATCCAAATGTTGTATATCAGCATTCAACCAACTACAGATCAAAAATACTTAAAAAAAAAAAAAGTGCACTTTTTTTTTTTTTTTTTTTTGCCATTTTTATAAAACTTGTTTGTTTGAAAGTCCGAATTACAGAAAGATGAAGAGACAGATCTTCCATCTACTGGTTCGGTCCTCAAATGCTCACACAACAGCTGGGGCTGGGCCAGGCTGAGGCCAGGAGCCAGGAGCTCCATCCAGGTCTCCCACATGGGTACAGGGGCCCAAGCACTCGGACCATCTTCTACTGCTTTCCCAAGCATTAAGAGGGAACTGGGTCAGAAGTGTAGTAGTCAGGACTCAAACCTGTGCCCAAATGGGATACCACTGTCGCTGGCAGAGGCTTAACATACTATGCCACAGCGCCAGCCCCACCATTATTTCTTAAACAATACATTGTAACAACTATTTATAGGATCTTTACATTGTGTTGGGTATTATACGTAATCTAGAGATGATTTAGAGTACATGGTAGGATATGCATAGATTCCATGCAAGTAATACTGCATTTTATATAAGAGACTTGAGCATCCTTGGAGTTTGGTATGGGGTGGGTGGGTGGGGGTCTTGGAACAAGTCATCTCAGATAGGCAGTCAGCTTGAAGGGGAAATGCAGGCTGATGATCCAGGAGTGAGTCAGGGGTGAGTGTGGTAAGGCCCAGTGCTGCTGGTGCAGGCCTACTGTGGACATGTGTCAGACAGCAGGCAGGGAGGGCGTCCTAATGCTGATATTTTATGATGCAGTCATTTTGAGATGAACTTAGCAGTCGCTCTAGATCAGGAGTTCTCCAACAGGGCATGACTGGAGGCAGTCTTGTTTTTTGTAACTGGCTGGGAACGGGGGCATGCGTGCTGCAGGTGTTCTGAGGCTAGGGGCCCAAGCCTGCTGCGAAACATCCTGCTGCACATAGCAAGGCCCTTACCCAGTATTCTCCAGCCCCAGGCAGCAGTAGTGCCAAGGGCCAGAAACCTGGCTCTGGGTGAAAAAAAAGTCCATCCATGGTCTTTGCCTTTTCATGTATTTGTCTCATTAATTCCAACCAGATTAGGTAGATGTAATTACATATATAACGAGTTCCTTGAGAAGGAGAATCTGGGGCCTCTGCTCTGCTGCTTACTACAGATGTGACGGGGAAAGCTTTTTCCACCTCTCTCCCTAATCTGTTCAAGGCTTGTGATGGCTCAGGAAATGCAGTTTTTCTCTGCAGTGTCTATCTCGCTGATTTATGCCTGAGGGCAGGAGGTTAATTTAGGAAAATATACCCTTGAAGAGGATTCTGAAGAAACCTGAGCAGGATTTTGCCTTAGATAACAATGCATGTGGCCTTTTCCCTAATTCATACAGCAAACGCTGGACCTTCCTGGTGAGTGTCCATTGAGGACCTGGAAGTCAGTAGGTCCCTGTGTGCAGAAAGCTGTGCAGAAGGTGGTGAGGTAGACACCCAGACTGCATTCCAGAAAGCAGGACAGACACAAGCTACTGCAGGGATCCCAGGCCGGAGGGGCTTGTCTCCAGTCATCTGATTTGTGGCCATGACCTTGGGCTGAGCCTTGACCGGAGTAGGATTATGACAGGAGGTGCTGCAGCTCTCAGGACCAAAGAGCTGAGGGGACATTGTTTAGGAAAAAGACCCAGAACTTGACAAGAGTGAGAGTGAACAGGTGAGGAGGCGGAAGAGAGCCAAGAGCTCTGAGCACCCTGCTGGAAGCCTAGACTTCCTTTTCCGGCATGGGGGTGGGAGCACTGAGGCCCCCAGCCTGTCCCTCGGGAAGGCCTTGGAGGACTTAGGAGGTGGTTTCTGGGTCTTGATGAGAGACGCGGAGGGACGCGGGGAGGTCAGGGGTGGGGGAGAAAGAGGAGAGGCCTCCTGTTGGGAGAAATGCAGACTTGATAGAACCTAGCCACTATAGGCAGGTGGCTGTGTGTAGATTTGGGTCACTGAAGGCTAGTAAGTGGGGTTCTCTTAAACATGTGTTTTCATCTAAGAAGTTACTGAAAATGTGTTTTCACTTAAGAAGTGGCCTTGACCACTGAGGCCAAGTAGTGGACCTGGTGCCAACGTGATCTCGGGTCCTAGCAGTGACCAGGGAGAGGACACTCTGTGTCTGCCGTGACCGTTTCTTTTCCGCCTGCAGTTTGCCTGTAGACTCCGCAGGTGTCTAGAAAATGAAGCAGAGGTCTGGAATGAGCCCTAGGGATCCAGACTGGACGCAGGTCCGTTTTATCATCCTGCCAGGACGAGCAGCAGCACCTAAAGGACTGAGCAGGACTCTAGGCAGCGTCCGGATTGCTCAACAGCAGAGAGGCACGTTACAGATCCTGTGCGCCACCCGGCCTCCGCCTCCTTTCTGGCAGGAACCACGGCGTTTGTCAAATGTCTGCCCTCAGGCCAAGCTGGAGGAGCAAGTCTGGAAGGCCATAGGCTGATGGGTCAGTGCCTGGGGTTTGCCGAGGCATGGCTGTGAGGTGCCAGCCAGGGAGCTGAGAGGAGACGCTTGTTGGGAGTAAAAAGAGACACCTGAGTTGTCAGTCCCTTCTGGGCTTCTCCAGCCTGCACGTGGCCACCAGCTTGTGATCGGGAAGACAGGGCTCACCCTGAGGATGATGGCAAAATGGAAGGGTGTGGCTCTGCAAGCTGCTAAGTTAACGAATCCTGATGCTGACCTTTCTCAACTATATGAAGCAGCAGAATACTCTTGGGGGCCTGTGCTGTGCATAGTGGGTAAAGCCACTGCCTGCAGTGCCGGCATCCCATATGGGTACCAGTTCGTGTCTCAGCTGCTCCTCTTCTGATCCAGCTCTCTGCTATGTCCTGGGAAAACAGTGGAAGTGGCCCAAGTCATTGGGCCCCTGCACCCACATGGGAGACTGGGAAGAAGCTCCTGGCTTCAGATCAGCCCAGCTCTGGCCATTGCCGCCATTTTGGGGAGTAAACCAGCATTTTTTTTTTTTTTAAGATTTATTTATTTATTTGAAGGCATGTTACCACGACATCTGTTCCTGGCACATGGAGGGAAGGAGAGTGCCCTCAGAGGGAAGAGCGTTCCAGGCAGAGAGAAGGGCCACAGCTCACCTGGCAGGGTTTGAGGAAGAGCATGGATGTCATTGTGGTCCAAGCAATGGCAAGGACAAGAGCAGCCAGAGATGAGGCCCGAGAGTGGACAGCATGCTGACTGGGAGGGCCTGGTGGGCTGTGAGAAGGCCTTGATTCTCCCCGCGTCCTCGGCCATGGTCCGATTTGGGTCTTGGAGATCTTTCTGGCTGCTCCACTAGGATTAGACTGGCTGTAGGGGGAAGAGTGGGAGCCAGGAGACCAGCGTGAGGCAATGATCTAGGAGAGAGAAGGCTTGGGCCAGGGTGATGATGATGGTCCTGATGGAGAGCAGTGGTTGGATTCTCTCTCTCTCTCTCTTTCTCTCTTTCTTTCTCTCGACAAGAGAATTCCAAAAAGTTAATAGATCTCCTTTGGTACATATAAGTTTGAAATCATGCATAGTATTTCTTTTTTTTTTTTTAAGATTTTATTTATTCCTTTGAAAGACAGTTAGAGAGAGAGAGATGAGATACCTTCTATCTGCTGGTTTACTCTCCAAATGGCTACAGTGGCCTGGGTTGGGCCAGGCTGAAGCCAGGAGCCTGGAACTCTTATCTGGGTCTCCCACATGGGTGGCAGGAACCCAAGCACCCCAGGCCATCCTCTGCTGCCTTTCTAGGCACAGTAGCTGGGAGCTGGATCAGTAGTGGAGCAGCTGGGGCTTGAACCAGTGCTCATCTGGGATTCTAGCATCACAGGTGGCAACTTAACCCAGTGGGACACAATGCTGGCCCTAGTTTTTTTATAATACACATTTCCCATGACCTTTTTTTTTTTTTTTTTTAATTCTTTTTCTTTTTTAAAGATTTCTTTCTTTATTTGAAAGGCAGAGACATACAGAGAGGCAGAGGCTGAGAGAGAGAGATCTTCCATCCGCTGGTTCACTCCCCAAATGGCCACAATGGCCAGAGCTGGGCTGATCCGAAGCCAGGAGCCAGGAGCTTCTTCTGGGTCTCCCATGTGGGTGCAGGGGCCCCAGGACTTGGGCCATCTTCCACTGCTTTCCCAGGCCACAGCAGAGAGCTGGACCGGAAGCGGAGCAGCCAGGACTCAAACTGGCACCCACATGGGATGCTGGCACTGCAGGCAGTGGTTTCACCCACTAAGCCACAGTGCTGGCCCCTGACCTTTTTGTTTTTAAAGATTTAAATATTTATTTGAAAGGCAGAGATACAGAGAGAAGAGAGAGAGTGAGATATCTTTGATCTGCTAGTTCACTCCCCAAATGGCCACAACAGCCAGGGCTGGGCCAAGCCAAACCAGGCTTAAACTTCTACACCACAGTGCCAGCCTCAATCCATGAACTTTTTGAAGACTCCACCTATGCATGGAGTTCAAAAAATTTTCCACCAAAAGAAACTTACATTTATTTATTTATTATTTGTTTATTTGAAAGGCAGAGAGGAAAAGGGAGACAGATCTCCCAAATGCCTATAACAGCCAGGGCTGGGTCAGGCCAAAGCCAGGAGCAGGTACTCAATCCAGGTGTTCCACACAAGGTGGCAGGGACTCAACTACTTAGGCCATTACCTGCTGCCTCCCAGGGTATGCATTACCAGGATGTACCCAGACCTTCAGCATGCAATTTATGAATTTTGACATGTGAATATACTTTATAACTTATTCCTTGGTCATTTACATTTACATCTTAAGTTTGGGCTTTGAGTGTATTGGAAAGATGGAGTTAATAGGGTAGAGGGCCGGGTAAAGGATAAGAAAGGACAGAGGCTGACTTCTGCTCCAAGGACAGAGTTGCTTTCAGCTACGATCGTTAGGTGAAAGAGTGGAATTGAGAGGAATCATTTAATTTTATGTGGGTTGGACACAGAGCCATGCTCAAGCATCCATTTGATGAATGTGACCTCCTCTCTTCTCCTTTGTGAAGACACTAGAGCTCCATTCTAGAACTGTTGTTTAGAAACATCCTCTCTCTCTTTTTTTTTTTTTTAAAGATTTATTCATTTATTTGAAAGGCAAAGTTACAGAGAGGCAGAGGGAGAGTTCTTCCATCCACTGGTTCACTCCCAAAATGGCTGCAATGGCCAGAGCTGCGCTGATCCGAAGCCAGGAGCTTCTTCCAGGTCTTCAAACGGGTGCAAGGGCCCAAGGAGTTGGGCCATCTTCCACTTACTTTCCCAGGCCATAGTAGAAAGCTGGATCGGAAGTGGAGCAGTGGGATGCCGGCATTGCAGGCGATGGCTTTACCTGCTACGCCACAGTGCTGGCCCTTCATATACTTTAAATCATCTCTTGGTTACTCATAATGCTTAATATGATGCAAATGCTGTGTAAATACAGTTGTGTTCCACAGAACAAGATTTCTGTCAGTAATGATCACAAATACACCCATTGTCCTATAAAATGAGGTCGCTTCAAGACATTGTCAGTGTCTTAGTTTACGTAGGCTCTCTGATATTTGCGCAGTGGTAAAATCAGCCAGCAGCTCATTTCTCCTAGTGTGGCCCCATCATTAAGCGGTGTGTGCCTGTGACTGTGTTGTTTAGTGAGTAAAGGCAAGAGAGTAGTTCAAACTCGCTCAGTAGAGATACCTTTTTTTTTTCTCAGTCCTTTTCAAACCCCAGTTGGTTGAATCCATGGCTGTGGAACTCATTAACACGAAGGGTCAACTGTACCTGTATTTTGGGCTAATGACAGTCGCTATATATAATTGTACCAGAATACTATTTATAGTGAGTTATGTGTGGATATTAATAATAAAACATTTTGTGATTTGGTGCTTTTTTTTTTTTTAAGGCTTATTTATTTGCAAGAGTTACAGAGAGAAACATATAGATCTTCCATCCATTAGTTCATTCCCCAATGGCTACAACAGCCAGGGCTGGACCAGGCCAGAGCGGGAGCTGGAACTCCATCCAGGTCTCCCGCTTGAGAGGCAAGGGTCTGAGCGCTTGGGCCATCTTTCACTGCCTTCCCAGGAGAATCAGCAGGGAACTGATCAGAAGTGGAACCACTGTACTCTCAACCAGTGCTCATATGGGGCGCTGGGATCGTGGGTGGTGGCTTAACGTGCTGTGGTGCAAAGCCCCTGTGCTTTTAATTTATAAAATTTAAAAACAACTTTGGGGTATGCATTTGGCACAGCAGTTGAGGCTGCTTGAAATGCCAGCATCCTGTATCAGAATACCTGGTTTAAGTCCTGGCTCCTCCCCTTCTGATACAGCTTCCTGCTAACATGTAACCCTGGGAGACAGTGGAAGATGTCTTGGGTACTTGGGTCCCTGCCACCTATGTGGAAGACCTGGTTTGAGTTCCAGACTCCTGGCTTCAGTCTGACCGAGCCCCAGCTGTTACAGGCATTTGGGGAGTAATCCAGCAGTTGGAAAATCTCTCTCTTTCTCTCTCTCTTTGTGCCTTTCAAATAAAATGAAAGCAATTTAAAAAATTCTTTTATTTGCAAGTCAGAATTACAGAGAGAGATCTTCCATCCTCTGGTTCATTCCTCAGGTGACCACAATGGCCAAGGCTGAGCCAGGCTAAAGCCAGGAGCTTCATCTGGGTCTCCCACGTGTGTGGCAGGGGCCCAAACATGTAGGCCATTTGTCGCTGCTTTTCCCAGGCCATCAGCAGGGAACTGGAATGGAAGTGGAGCAACACTGCCCCCCCCCAAATTTATTTTTTAAAAATGTAGGTAAATAAATAATTTATGTATGTTTTAGGGAGTTTAGAAAATGTGAAAGGAAGGCCGGCGCCGTGGCTCACTAGGCTAATCCTCCGCCTTGCGGCGCCGGCACACCGGGTTCTAGTCCCGGTCGGGGCACCGATCCTGTCCCGGTTGCCCCTCTTCCAGGCCAGCTCTCTGCTGTGGCCAGGGAGTGCAGTGGAGGATGGCCCAAGTGCTTGGGCCCTGCACCCATGGGAGACCAGGAGAAGCACCTGGCTCCTGCCATCGGAACAGCGCGGTGCGCCAGCCGCAGCGAGCCTACCGCGGCAGCCATTGGAGGGTGAACCAAGGGCAAAGGAAGACCTTTCTCTCTGTCTCCCTCTACTGTCTACTCTGCCTGTCAAAAATTAAAAAAAAAAAAATGTGAAAGGAAAAACATTGTTAAAATATTTGTATGTGATCTCTGAGACTCTTTGAAATAAATAACTGAGTGACTTGGTGCTTTTTAACAATCCGCGTTGTAGGGGCAGGTGTTTGGCCTAGCAGTTAAGATGCCTGCGTCCCACAGCAGAGGGCCCGCGTTCAGTGCCCAGCTCCAGCTCCCTGCTAAGGCACACCCTAAGAGGCAGGCATGATGGCTGAAGCAGTTGGCCTCCTGCCACCCATCTGGGAGACGTGGATTGAGTTCCCAGCACTGGCTTCATTGCAAGCATTTGGGAAGTCAACCAGCACTTGGGAGCTCACGGTCTCTTCTTCTCCTTCTCCTTCTCTCTGCCTCTCAAATAAATAAATTAAAAAATACACATTTATTGTGCATACCACATTATAAAAATGTCTGGATTTTTAAGAATTTGCCTCAGCCAGGTCCCCTGATCACCATAGCAAATCCAGCATTTTCAGTGCACCATTGCCTCCCATTCAGGCCGTGTGCTCTACACCTCACTGGAATAACTAAAATTGCTTTGCATTTTTCACTTAATTAATATCATTCCTCTGTTGTTTTTAAATTGTGGTGGTTGTTTGCCACCTGTGGGAACACAGCTCTTAACTCTGCAGTGGAAGTACATAGGAGAGATTAGACTTCGAGAAATCCAGGGGCTGGCTTTGTGGTGCAGCAGGTTAAGCTGCTGCTGTGACACCAGCACCCATATTGGAGTGCTGGTTCAAGGCCTGGACGATTCACTTCCAATTCAGCTGCCTGCTAATGTGCCTGGGAAAGCATCAGAGGATGGCTTGAGTACTTGGGTCCCTGCCACCTATGTGGGAGACCTGGATGCAGTTCCAGGCTCCTGGCTTCAGCCTGGCCCAACCCAACTGTTGCAGCCATTTGGGGAATGAACTAGCAGTTGGGAGATTATCTCTGTCTGTCCTTGTCTCTGTAACTCTATCTTTCAAATAAATAAATCTGTAGATTTATAGAAATCCCATTTTGTAGATAATCTTTAGGCAATGTCTGTGTTAGCCCAGTTGGGGTGTGGGAGAGAGTGAAGGAAAGACATTGAGTATAACCAAAACTTCCTTGATTGTGTATTGGCAGGCACCTGTCATTTTCTTCTACTTTAGTTGGAGACAAAACAAAAAACCCAAACCAAAAAAAAAAAAAAAAACCAGCACACACACACACACCAAAAAACGGTTGTGTGGTTGCTACAACTTCCTTCCTGTGCTGTTTTGAGTCTCACAGTCATTTGACACTTATGAGATGTCATTGTGTGGTGATCACTATAGAAGAAAGAAGAAGTTTCTGTGGTTGAAAGTGGTAGAGATAACAGCAGCAGATGGCTCTGGGAGCCAGCCAGGGGTGTGCTTTCCACCTGTGGGTGAGAGCCCAGGCCCCGCCATAGCAGCTTGAGGGGCTGCCTTCTTTTTTTTTATTTTTTTATTTTTATTTTTGACAGGCACAGTGGACAGTAGAGGGAGACAGAGAGAAAGGTCTTCCTTTTTGCCATTGGTTCACCCTCCAATGGCCGCCGCGGTAGGCGCGCTGCGGCCAGCGCACCGCGCTGTTCCGATGGCAGGAGCCAGGTGCTTCTCCTGGTCTCCCATGGGTGCAGGGCCCAAGCACTTGGGCCATCCTCCACTGCACTCCCTGGCCACAGCAGAGAGCTGGCCTGGAAGAGGGGCAACCGGGACAGGATCGGTGCCCCGACCGGGACTAGAACCTGGTGTGCCGGCGCCGCAAGGCAGAGGATTAGCCTGTTAAGCCACGGCGCCGGCAAGGGGGGCTGCCTTCTAAAGGTCGGGACACCCGTGACGCCTTTGCAGGCTCCTCCAGCCATTCATCAACAAGTGTGTACTGAGTTCCTATTCTGTATGAAGCCACAGCTCTAGGTGCTGGGAATGTTTCAGTGCATAAAGCACAAGCACATTGCTAGGCTCTGGGCGTTTACATTCTAGTGGACAAGATAGGCATACAGTAAAGGTAATTAAATAATATGTAAGAAACAGTTGAGAAAAAATTAGATCAGGATGGAGGGGGGTTGGTTGTGTCAGGTTGGAAAAAGTAGAGATGGGCACCTATTTCATGGCGTACATCAGGTTAAGCCACCTCCTGCGATGGTGGCACCCCATATGAGCACCCATTAGAGTCCTAGCGGCTCCTGATCCAGCTCCCTGCTAATGTACCTGGGAAAACAAGTAAAAAATGGTTCAAGTGCTTGGGTCCCTGCCATCCATATGGGAAACCCAGTTAAGAGTTTTAAGCTGTCTTCTGCCTGGCCCAGCCCAAGCCATTGCAGCCATTTGGGGAATGAACCAATAGATGAAAGATCTCTCTGTGTCTGTCCCTCTCTCTTAATTGTGACTTTCAAATAAATAAATCTTTTTTTTTTTAATAGGATGGTTAGGATAGGCCTCCATGAGAGGGTGACAGTAAGGGAAGGCTTGAAGCAGGTATGGAAGGGAGCTGTTGTGTGTATCTGGAATAAGAGCCTTCTGGAGTGCCCAAAAGGTTAGCCAAAGGCCCAGTGCAGGAACAGGGCAGAACCCAGTGGTGGGATAGGAGGCAGGAGCAACATCAGTAAAGTCGTGGGGCCTGTTGGCTTCTCTTCTCAAGGGATAGCCTTACCCAGGATGGGACAGACCACGTCAGGTAGGTTTGGGTGGGAATGTGGGGAGTTCTGTTCCAGCGTGTGTTGCGGTCTGGGCAGCTGTAGGTGTCACCTCCATGCAGGCCCGTACTCATGTGATGAGTTTCTCCAGGAGTCACTGGCATGGGGATCACTGGTTATAGACATGAACACTGTCCCGTGCATAAGGGAATAACCAGTTTTATTATATCCTAACCACTGGAGTTTTGATACCCACCTTTATAAAGACAGGCCTTATGTATGTGTGTGTATTGTGTGTATTTATTTCTTATTGAGATAATTGTATAGCCCCTGCAGTTATATCAGATTCTGAGAGATCCCTGTGTATTTTGCACAGTTTCTCCCAGTGGTAACATTTTGCAAAACTGTAATATAATGTTATGTTGACATTGACACAATCTGCCTTTCTTATTCAGATTTCCCCAGTTTTATTTAAACTAATTTTTGTGAGAAAATGTGTGTTTAGTTCTATACAGTTTTGTCACCCATGTAGATTTGTATTTCTACCTCACAGTCAAGATACTTAACAGTTTTTATGGTCACAGCCACTGCCTCCCACATTCCTCCAGTGTATACACACACACAAAACAGCATATAGTTTTAGTTTGCTTTACTTTGGTTTTGGGTACCGTTTTAATAATTACAAAATACAGATGACATAAAATGTAGCATGTTAATCAGATTTTTTAAATGTTTACGTATTTTCACCTACTTAAGTAGCAGAAGGGGTTGGAGGGGAGAGATCTTCCCTCCACCGGTTCATTCCCCAGATGCCTGCAACAGCCAGTTGGAAGTCAGAAGCCTGGAGCTCCACATGGGTGGCAGGGGCCCAAGCAGTTAAACCATCATCTGCTTCTCTCAGGATGGGCTAGCAGGGAACTGGGTCAGAAGTGAAGCAGTCAGGACTCTGGGCCAGCACACCACCACAGGATGCAGTGTCCCAGTTAGTGGTTTAACCCGCTGAGCCCCAACACCCGCCGCTTCCAGTAATGTCACAATATAAATTGTTATGTAGCCATCTCCAGAACTTTGTCTTCTGTAAAACTCTGTCCCCATCAAGTAACAGCTCCTTGTTGCTCCTCCACCCAGCTCTTAGCACCCACTGTCTACTCTGTTTCTGTTACTTGGTTGGTCAAGATTCCTCCTCTAAACAGAGTCATGCAGTGTTTGTGTTTTTTGTAACTGGCTTATTTCACTGAACATGATGTCTTTTAAGCCCTTCCCCATTGTAGCAGATATCAGAACTTCACTTTGATGGATGAATGCCACGCCATTGTATGGACAGACTTTGTTTACACGTTCATGGACACTTGAGCTCCTTCCCCCTCCTGACTGTTGTGAATGATGCTGCTTTGAATACGAGTGTATAAATAAATAGCTCTTCAAGACCCTGCTTTCAGTGTTTTGGGATATGTACCTAGAAATGGAACTGTTGGATCACGGGAATTTAATTTTTGCTTTCTGAAGATCTACCATTCTATTTTCCATAGCAGCTGCACCATTTTACAGTTTCCTCAGCAGCGTGCAAATGTTCTAATATCTTCACATCCTTGCCAACACTTACTATTTTCTGTTTTTTTTTTTTTAACAGTAAGCCATCCTAATGCATGTTAGGTGATCCCTCACTGTGATCTTAATTTTAAGTTGCATTTCCCTATGTTGAAATGTTGAGCATCTTTTCATATGCTTCTTTGGCGTTTGTATAGCTTTTTTTGGGGAAAATACCTATTCAAGTCTTTTGCTGATTTTTGAACTTTTTTTTTTGCTGTTGTTGAGTTTTAACATTTCTCTATTTTCTGAATATCAATTCTTTATTAGATATGTGACTTGCAAATATTTTCTCCTGTTCTGTGGTTTGTCTTTTTGCTCTGTTGATAAGTGGCCTTTGATACACAAAATGTTTTAAGTGTGAAGTCCAGTTTGTCTATTTTTTCTTTTATTGCCTGTGCTATTGGTATCATTTCCAAGTCATTGTTATGGAACTTTTCCCCCAGGTGTTCTTCTAAGAGTTGCCTAGTTTTGGGTCTTATATGAGTCTTTGTTCCATTTTTAGATTTTTTTTTTAAGACATGAGGTTTTTTTTTTTTTTGACAGGCAGAGTGGACAGTGAGAGAGAGACAGAGAGAAAGGTCTTCCTTTTTGCCATTGGTTCACCCTCCAATGGCCGCTGTGGCCAGCGCATCGCACTGATCGGAAGCCAGGAGCCAGGTGCTTCTCCTGGTCTCCCATGTGGGTGCAAGGCCCAAGCACTTGGGCCATTCTCCACTGCCTTCCCGGGCCATAGCAGAGAGCTGGCCTGGAAGAGGGGCAACCGAGATAGAATCTGGTGCCCCAACCGGGACTAGAACCCGCTGTGCTGGCGCCGCAAGGCAGAGGATTAGCCTAGTGAGCCGTGGCGCCGGCCAACATGAGGATTTTTTTTTAGATTTATTTATTTGAAAGGCAGAGATATGGAGAGGGAAGGAGAGAGAGAGAAGATAGATCGATCTTCCATGCACTGGTTAACTCCCCAAATGGATGCAGTGGCTGAGGCTGTGGGCCAGGCTGAAGCCAGGAGCTCATGGGTGCAGGAGCCTCTTCTATGCCACAGTGCCAGCCCCTTTGAGTTAATTTTTTGTATATGCTTTTAGTAAGGACTCAACTTCATCCTATTGCATGTGCAGTTTTGCAAGCATTTTTTGGGGAAACTGCCCTTTTCCCACTGCATGGTTTTGGTACCTTTGTCAGCAATCAAGCTCTCTGTTCTGTTGCATTGATCTATATACATCTTTCTTTATGCCAGTACCACACTTTTTTTTTTTTGGACAGGCAGAGTGGACAGAGAGAGAGAGAGAAAGGTCTTCCTTTGCCATTGGTTCACCCTCCAATGGCCGCCACGGCCAGCGCACTGCGGCCGGCGCACCGCTCTGATCCGAAGCCAGGAGCCAGACCTGGCTCCCATGCAGGTGCAGAGCCCAAGCACTTGGGCCATCCTCCACTGCACTCCGGGCCATAGCAGAGAGCTGGCCTGGAAGAGGGGCAACTGGGACAGAATCTGGTGCCCCGACTGGGACTAGAACCTGGGGTGCCAGCGCTGCAGGTGGAGGATTAGCCTATTGAGCCGTGGTGCCGGCCCTTACATCCTATTTAACTTATTAGGGCTAACTGGATTTTTTGTGGAATCATGTCATCTGCCCCCACCTAATGTTTTAAATATTGTTTTGCAGCTTTTTTCATTTAATAAATGCTCCAAATATTCACCCACTTTAATTCGTAGTTTACCAACATTTGTTAAGCCTAGTCCCTTGACAGTACAGGTGAAGTGTTCTTGGGAACAGGGTGCAGTGGGCCAGGGCCTCAACGTCCCCAGCCTCCACTCCAGCAGAGCTTGCACACACACCTTCCAGCCAAATCTGCCTAATGAGCTATCAGAGCATAAAAACCCAGAGACTTTTTGGAATCTAAACCAAAGGACCGTGTGACCCCTGAGGGGTGGGGGAGGAGCAGCCACTCTTGACTGGCAACCTTCCCGCTTCTTTGGCCAGCTCTCCCTGCCCTGAGTTTACTTTTCCATGTGTGGACCTCCTCCAGGAATCTTCATCCTGATGAGAAGGAAATGATTCTATTTCACTCTGTCCCATAGTAATCCCAGGTGGTTGGTTTTTTTTTTTTTTTTTCTTTCAATTTAACCTATTCTTTATCCCCTACCAGATGGAAAGCATTTATTCTGCTGTTGTCAGATCAGCAGACCCCCAGACAAGTAGACTATGACAGCCCTCTCGGAGATGTCAGTAAGGTGCTGCATGTAGGCTGAGGGTCTGGCAAGGGATGGTAGGGGATGACCTGGAAGAGAAATGCAGAGGTGGTTTTGTAGGGACAGCATGCTGGTCTACGCTCTTCTGAGAATATAGGAGGCTGTCCAGCATCACTGGAGTCTCGGGTACATATTCATTTATCTTTTGTCTGTGTGTACCAAGAAAGGCCCAGAGCCAGAGGTGGCTGGGAATTTGCCTTTGTCATCATCACATGGTGCCCCGGGAACAGTTCTCTAAGCTTTAAGTTCTCTAAGCTCTAAGTTCTGTAACGGTTCCTCAGCTCCACCCCAAAGGGCTCTTTAGATGGGGGATGTGATGAACTGCTTCCCCTGGGACTGAACAGCCTTGTGTGGTGAGGAGCTGGGGAGCAGCACCACTGCTCTGTCCCACCTGGCCTCTGCATCACTGAGGAAGGCAGCAGGGTGCCAGGCGCGCTGGTCCCACCTTTCACCAGCCTGCGTCCTGATCGCAGAAACGTTAGGGTGTGACCGGAGGTGTCAGAGAAGCAGCATGCTGCGCCATCTGAATCTGTCTCTTGGGGTGCCTGGAAGGGTGAGTGTGTCCCCTCACCACTCGTGCGGATGACGGAGATCAGTGTTTGGGGGAGATGAAGTGATTTATTCAAGGCTGCATTGCTGTAAGCAGTGGGGCAGAGGGTTCAACCCAGGGCTGTTTAGTGCTCAAACCCAAACCTGTTCCCAGACCTTATTCCCACCTTTTCCTGAGAGCCTTGAAAAACCCATCCTCCATCAATCTAACACACCAAGGTTGTGGATCCACAGTGAGAATCCAGTGTACTCCTGTGTCAGGGGTGCTTCAGAGGATGGCCTGAGCTTCCTGATGGTTTGTGGGGCCCTGCCTGACATCTTATGCTTGGTTCTACAGCAACACATCAGGCCATTTTTTTTCCTTTTTTTTTTTTTTTTAAGATTTATTTATTTATTTGAAAGGCAGAGTGACAGAGAGAGCTCTTCTATCCACTGGTTCACTCCGCAAATGCCTGCAACAGCTGGAACAAATCAGGTTGAAACCAGGAGCCAGGAACTCCACCTGGGTGTCCTGTGTTGATGGCAGGGACCCAAGCCCAGCTGCCTCTCAGGTTGTCCTTTAGTGGGGAGCTGGATCAGAAGTGGAGGCGGGACTGATCCCAGTACTCTGATGTGGGATGCGGGCGTGGTAGGCAGCCATGTGCCACAGTCGAGGCTCTGCCTAAGATCTCCCCACTCTCCGGCTGACTCTTCAACCTCTAGGGCTTGATTCAGTTGTTCATGTCTGCAGGAATCCCCAGGCTCGGTTAGTTGGCCTTCTACCATGTGGCTGTCTGTCACAAGCATTTTGCCAGTGAGGTTCCTGTGATAACCTGGAAGCTTCCTGTAGCTGAGGCAATGCTTTATACATCCCGACTTGCCCATTGCTTGGCCCAGTATCAGGCCCACAGTAGGGCTCTGCGAGTGTGGACCGTGCGCTACAGAACGTGTAGTTGAAGTTGTGAGTGGGGTGATCTGAAAAGCAGGCACTGGCTGGGACTGGTGGCTGTGCAGCTGAGCCCGCTGCTCAGATAGCCCAGCTCTTGGGTAGTCGGGATGACCTGGGACACACAGCTTAGTGTTCTGATGTGCCTCTAGGGGTCTGATGACTTCAGGGACTGAAAAGCTCTCAGAAGGCCACTGAGGATGCTCTCCGCTGATTGCTCAGTCACCTGGAACTTTCCTGGTTAAATGACAGATGCCCAGTCCAGTTTGGCTTAAGCAGAAAAGTGAAGTGAATTGTCTCATTGTATGTCAAACTACCCCAAACCTTACTGGCTTAAAGTAATCAGGGCTTGGGCAGGTTCAGCTCATCCCCAGTTCTGTGGAGTCTGCTGGAATGGCTCAAAGCTTAGGGCTAGACCAGCTCACCTTGCCTGTGTCCCAGGCCTTGGTTCTCACTGTTGTCTGGGCTCTTGGCTCCTGTTCATGTGACCGGCTTGGACCTCAGAGCATGGTGGCCTCAGGGCAGCTGGACTTACCAGGGAGCAGAATTGCACTGCCAGCCCTTTTTTAGGCTTCAGCCCGGAGCTGCAGTAGCATTACTTCTGTCAAATCTTGAGGGCTGAAACAGGCCACAAGGCCAGGCTAATCCTACTTTAAGGCTAGGGAACCTTGAGATGTGGTTCACTGGGACCTCCTGAGGTAGCAAAGCAGCAGTGAGTGTCCTGCCTGGGCCACAGCCTCAGGTCTGTAGGGTGCTCTCCAGTCAGCAGGTCATTAGGACCCAGTGCGCTTGCCACACGGTGTGAGTTTGCGCTCTCTCCTCCCCTCTCCTCCCTCCTCTATTTCCCACCTGTGGGCTTTGCATGGGCTCCCTCCAGGTAGTGTCATCCTCACCCTCACAGCAGACCAGACCCTGTCCCTAGCTGGACACCTAGCTGGACAGCACAGCACGGTATTGAACATCTCAAGCTTTGGAGCCGGAGGCCTGGCTGCTTCAGGTGCTTTTCTAACTTCTCTGTGCACCTCAGTGTAAAAAGAGGCTGTCAGCTGTGTCTGCCCCAGAGAGTGATGTGAGATTTGAAGGATGCCCAGGCTGTGCCGCCTGAGTGATTTGAGGGCCGATCAGAACATCAAGACTATGTCAGTGTTTGGGGAGGGTTGGTTGTGGCATTGGAAAGGCAAAGTTCCTCAGGAAATGCCCTGGTGTGGCTCTGGCTGGAAGACACTGCTGGAGGCTGGCCTGCTGGAGCTTCCCCAAGAAGCCTGGTAGAGGTGGCTTTGCTAATGGGTCCAAGTCTCCCCCCTCCTGCTGCTGTCCTTACCATACTTGAAACTGTCTTCCGGGGCCGGCACCATGGTGCACTAGGTTAATCCTCTGCCTGCGGCACTGGCATCCCATACGGGCGCCGGGTTCTAGTCCCAGTTGCTCCTCTTCCAGTCCAGCTCTCTGCTGTGGCTAGGGAGGGCAGTGGAGGATGGCCCAAGTGCTTGGGCCCCTGCACCCACGTGGGAGACCAGGAAGAAGCACCTGGTTCCTGGCTTCGGATCGGCGCAGCACCGGCTGTAGTGGCCATTTGGGGAGTGAACCAACGGAAGGAAGACCTTTCTCTCTGTCTCTCTGTCTATAACTCTACCTGTCAAATAAAAAAATAATAAATAAAAATAAAAGAAAAGAAACTGTCTTCCATTCTGAATTTCACAGCAGTCTTAGTGGTGCTAATTTGTCTCTGCCCTCTGATGCCTAACAGGGCTCACAGCCTGGGCCTCAGTGCTAGATGCCTCAGCCAGTCTTTCTTTTAATTAATTAATTTGTTTGTTTGAAAGAGTTGCAGAGAGAGAGGGAGAGACGGAGTACTTTCATCTGCTGGTTCACCCCCCACAATGGCCACAATAACTGAGGCTAGGCCAGGCCAAAGCCAGGTGCCAAGAGTTTCATCTGGGTCTCCTCCCATGTGGGTGCAGGGACCTAAGTGCTTGGATCTTCTATTGCTTTCCCAGGCTCATTGACAGGGAACTGGAATAGAAGTAGAGCAGCCAGGACTCAAACCAGCATCAATGTGGGAAGCCAGAGACAGAAGCAGCAGCTTAACCCCCTATGCCCCAGCACTGGCCCCACCCTCTGTCAGTCTTACAGTTCCTCATGGCTATTGGAGCAGCAGCATCTGCATGACTCAAGGCTGGACCCACAGCCCCAAATGCCCTTTCTATATTTTGGGAGGCTCTCCTGCAAAGTACTTCCTGTCTCCCAGAAGCCATTTTCTCACAACTGCTCCCCTCCAAGCTTTTAAGGGAAGAAGAGCACAGGCATGCCAGTGTAGACCTGAGTGCATGGATGAAAAGGCACCAGGTGGAGCCCTCCCATCCTTCTCACCTGGGCCCTTAGCACCTGCCTTGTTCGGCCCACTGCCTATAGATTTCTGTATTATTCTCTTCAAAATTGAGATGAAACTAATTAAGAGTCTACCCTGCCCAGGCCCTAAAGGGAGAATGGCTTGCAAATTCTCTTATCTTCCCTCCCCCACCTCTGAGTGCTTCCCCTACCAGTCCGCTCCTCCAAAGCTGACAAGAGCTCAGGCTGGCCAGTGGCTTGTCACAGGAAGCCCTGAAAAGAATGATTGGAACACACCAGCACTGGAGTCCCCTGTATGTGTGTGACAGCTTTGAGTACCTTGCATGTGCACTAGCAAGATGGTCAGCAGCTGTCTGGCTAACCTTGACCTGTCTCCATAGAGCTCTGGCTCTAAAATGTGGGCCTAGGAGTAACCAAGGGAAGTTGGGACCAGGCTGTAGTTGCTAATGGTGACAGGCACCAGTTGTAGTAGCTTTGTTGTTTCAGAATTCACTAAATGTAAGAGATGATATTTCGAATGAATTCCATACTTCCCAAAGGTTTTAACTGATGCCCTGAGATAAAATAGAGTGCTTGTGTTTGGCACACCTACTCACTAGTGCCTGGCACAGCTGTTTCCGCTAGTACCATGTAAGAAGGAAGGCCGGTTCCCACTTGTGTTATGAGAGCTCATGCTTGATCAGACTGTACAGCTGTGCCTGGAAGCTGAGGTGAACTGGGGGCCGCCTGGGCCATGTCTGGACATTGTCTTTTGGGTACAGGCATTTGATTTTTCACACTTGCCTGGAAGCCCTGGCGGGATTTTCATGGCCCTCAGGCAGCTGCCGCCTGCCTCTCCCCACCTGCACTTGTGATTCTGGAGCTGCCAGCCCTCATGCCAGTGTCCACATTGCCTTCTCTAGGGTGACAGACACACCTCATCAATTAAGAGAGGCTTGACAACAGCTCCTTGTCTCCATCAGCAGTCACGGATGCCCAGTCCGTTGTCCTGTGTCTGGTGTGTCATAGTACAGATGTTACTGAGCTGCCACTCACCAGGCACTGGGCATGTGGTGATAACCACCACTACAACCGATGGGCACTTGTAGATCTCGTACTTTCAGCCTGGAAGCAGACCAGAGAGCTGGACAAATGCCCATCCACATGAGGCTCCAAGATTGCCTTCCACAGTCTGCTGGACTCGGAAGTAGACTTGGAATTCTTAGGGCATTCTCACCAGTTAAGTCCACCCCACTGCCCGTCCAACTTCATGGGCTTTGCCTACTCAGCCCTAGAGGGCTCCTGAGAACTAACAGCTACAGCCCGAACACCCCACTTCTTGTGGAGCACGTACTGTGCAGGAGGGTCGCCCAGAGGAGATGCCACCAAGGGCCTTGTGTAGACTTTGGTGCAGCACAGACACCCGGAGGGTTCTGTGGGAAGTGAGACCCCTGTGCTGTGGCTGTCCTGCTTGGCATCCAGGGAGGGCTCCCCTGTCCATGCTGCCCGCCAGGTGCAGACCCATGTAAGAGGGATGTGTCTGCTCATGTGCACCTGTGACTCAGCTGTCATCACAAGCAGCCTTTCCTAACCCCTGTCCCCGGAAGGTGGCAGGAGAGTGCCCTGGCACCCTGTGGGCCCTGTCACCAGTAGTGATGGAGCGCTTTGTCCCGCTGTTGAATTTTCAACTCTAATGTTGCTTGATGCCTTCCAGCAGTTGAGACTTTAAATGAAACCGTTGGATCACTCCACACTTACCCACAGGTGATGTGTCTGGAGCCTGTTATGTGTTCTAACCGTAGTGACCAGAGAGATTACTTGAATAAGCAGTACTGTAAACTTTTTGAGTATATTGCTCTTCTCCAGAGAATAAAAGCCAAGTTAGATGTGTTTGTTTTTTCCTTTGTTTCCAGGCAAGCCAATTTTTTCAGTCGATATTCACCCTGACGGGACCAAGTTTGCAACTGGAGGACAAGGTAAGTCCTGGGAGTGAAAAAAGGAAGCGCATCACAGCTCTGCCACCTTGCTCTGATTCCCTTGGTTGGAGAGAATGTGTGCTGTTTTGTAGTACCGATGGGGCTCATTTAAAGTGAACAGTTACAACACGTTCTCTGTACGGGTGAAGTCAGAATCCTCTTTTCTTTATTTTTGCTGTGGTATGCACTATTTAAATCTTTTGGTGCCAGGTTTATCATTCTAATTCCCATGTATTGAGAGAATGTTAAAATTAATTTGGACCTTCAAGCCCAGACTTCTTGAGTTAACATGGCTGTTTGGAAAGACAACACCACCTTTCATACCGGAACACGAGATGTATGTTTCATCATGGAAGGTGTGTTCCCACGGAGCGCCCAGCGTCCCCAGCAGCTCTCCGGGGCGGCCTCCCCTCGGCCTGCCTCCCTCCGCGGCACCTTGAACATGCCTTTGGGAGCTCCACATCCTCAGGCCAGGCGGAGAGCAGATGGGAGAGCAGGGCAGCTGTGGGTGGCGCGGCCTGTCTGTCCTGCCCGCGTGCTGTGAGTGGGCCTGCAGCCTCCTAGAAGGGTGTTGCACCGGGCTGGGGGCCTTCATCCACACCTCACCGCCTTGCTCATGTTAGCGAGGCCTGGGAGAGTTGCTGAGGAGCTCTGCGTGTTGCCCAAGCGTCACTGTGACTGTAGCATGCCCATTTCCAGCTGTCTGTCGGTTTTTCCTCCTATGATAGAAACTTAAGTGAAGGCGTGTGCCTTTGTTAGTTATTCGTAATGGGAAGCTTAGGAAGAGACAGCATGAGTAAAATGCACGGATAGACTTTTGAGCAGAGCAGTGCAGCTTAGGACCACAGGAACCCTAAATCCCCTCTTTCGGTTAATCTCCCACCTATGGGTGACTGCAGGAGCAGATAAGAAGGTAATGAGCCCTTCTGTATTCAGGGCACATTTCACACTAGGATCTCAAAGCATCCAGTCAGCTCTGGAACAGCCCTGGGTTCCAGGCAGTGTCTAAAAGGGAGGGAAATCCTGGTAGGGACTGTGCTTTGCTCCTTGCTTTCTAGAGCGCACGTGCACAGAGCTGAAAGGGTCCTGGGACCCACAAGGAGTCTGGATCCTGGGAAGGGATGAGGACCTCCTAAGGGCCCCGGTAGACCCATGTTAGAGACCAAAGCAGAGCTCCGTCCCACCCCCAATTTCCATTCATGTTCTTTCCATAAAGCCAAGTTGGGCTTGGCTTACTGCTGAATCCATGCTGCTTTGGGTCTCCATGAGTACTTGTTTCTCTTCCTTTCTGTAGTGCACCTTAGTAATTCAAATTTGGTTTCCTTAGTCTAGTCTGTTATACATGGAAGCTGAGTGAGGACTTCCCACAGTTAATATTATGTGTCAGTGTCAAATTTCTCCTCCTTGCACATTAAGCTGTATATACTCCTTCCTTCCAGGGCAGGATTCTGGGAAGGTTGTGATCTGGAATATGTCTCCAGTCCTCCAGGAGGATGACGAGAAGGATGAAAATATTCCCAAGATGCTTTGCCAGATGGACAATCACTTAGGTATTACAGAGTGGCCCTTTGCAGGCTTTGCGTGTTGGCAGAGTGCCCAAGGTTAGCACATGTGTTTGTAATTAGAAAGATAAGGCCCCGTGCGGCGGTAACTCCCCTCGGCCTGCTGTCTGAAGGCACAGATGTTGGCTGCACACCTGGGTGAGTTATTCAGCAGAAGACTCGGCCCGCCCACAGAACCATCTTTGGACAGTCTGCAGGTACCTCTGGTGATTTCCTGCTCATGAGTCGTTACTGCCTGATTCCATGGGGCTTTTGGGGCCAGCGACCTGGACACAATAGGGTTCTGGGGAAGGGTGCATAAGAGACAACTCACCAAAATGTCTCAGGCTAGCACTGTGTCACTCTGGGCCTCTCTACCAGGACCCTCTGGGCTGTTAGCCAGTGTCATGGATTCCTTTCCTGCCATGGTACCTTAGTTTCCTAGCCCCAAGGTGCTCCATTCATAGTTGCTGGCCCTTGGACATTAGTCCCTTCCTTCACTCTGTGTGTTCTTGTCCTCCCAATATGCTACTCAGTGTCCTTGGGGACCCGGAGCACAGGTCACTCACAGGCTGTGTGTTGGCTCCAACGTTGTTAGCATCTGTCGTATTTCACTTCTCCCAAAGGCTGAGCTGTGGGTGGTCCTGGGGGAATTTCTGCTGCTCTTAGCCTACAAGAGCAGCCTCAGTCAATCTGCAGTGCTGACGGGTTTAGAAAATCCAAATTTAAAAGGCTTGCCTCTGATGGGGGAGATGAAATCAGGAGTTGTATACTCTACTAAGCTGCTCCCCTGAAGGTCTTGAAAAAGCAACCTCAGCCTTTGTAACACACACTCTCGTTTTTGAGAATAATCCTTACTCAGAAATCCATCTCATCAATAGATAGCCCTTTTGAAATCATGAGGTTTAGTTACCATTTATCACTTTTCTTGGGAACCAGCCTCCAATTGACTATTTGATTCAGCACTAACAATTCTCAGATGATACATATTTTAACCCCCAGACTGTTCTGGCAATTTTTATTACAGCACAAGTAGGTTAGTACTTCCACTGAATTGTTTTTCTGGGGCTGTCTCACAGTAGATACCTTAAATAGATTAGGCAGAGTAGATTTTATAAACCCTTTACATCTTGCCAAGCTCTGCATAAAGCAAATGGGCGTGACTATTGGATTTTCATCACCCTATTTTTTTTTCTTCCCAGCATGTGTGAACTGTGTGCGGTGGTCAAACAGTGGGATGTATTTAGCTTCTGGGGGAGATGACAAACTGATTATGGTGTGGAAGCGGGCTACGTAAGCATCATTTTCCTTTATTCACACTTTATTTTTAGAAGCTTCTTTGCTGGTCTTTACCACAGTCACCTTTCCCACCCTGCCGCTGAAGTCCCCCCAAGCTCCGACCTCAGAAATGGCAAAGCACACGTAGGTCAGGAACAGAGGAACTGGGAGTCGGGAGCGGCCCTTCGCCGGGCTGCAGGCTCAGCTGGAAAAGCAGGCCGGCCCCTGCTCGTGCTGACACGGTGGCCGCACTTGTTTGGTTCTTCCTCAGATGAGCTTTCATGTGGAACTCCAATACACAAAGTGGCTGAAAGTCATGAAGCTCTGGTGGATCAGGAATGGTGGTCCAGAGCCCACCCTCTGCCAGTTCCAGGCCAGGGTACCCGACCCCACACCATCACTCAGCCACAGTGGCCCTGTGGCCATGGCTTTGAGAGCAGAGGCACGCATCTCCTTCAGCCTACTCGCCTGCCTTGGCAGGCTCTCTTTCTGTGTTGGTGAACAGCTTTACATGAGCCGAGGGGGTTAGCAGAGGCCATGGGCCTTACACACCTGCTTATCCCGCAGTTGCGTGGTTTCTCCACCTCAAGTCTGAGGGAGGACTGTGCGAATCATTACAGGGGGATGATTTTGCTATCTGAAATAACCAACATAAATATTTAGTACACAATTTGGAAAAGTAGGAAGATATAAACAAACAAAAATCTCTGAAAATCCCTCCACCTCAAGAAAACCATGGTTAATATCTCGGTATTTTGCTGCTTGTCCCCTGACCCATCTCCCCTGCCTAGTGATAGCCTTGTTCCATGCATATTTGTCTCTTTGCATAAGTGGTAGAAGCAGTATCATGTGATCTCTGATGTCCTGTGGCCTGCTTCTTTCACTTAATGATTCATTGAGAACATGTTCCCATGCAAGATTTGTGATGGCTGTGCAGTCTTCATCAAGTGCATGGATCATAATTTACCCACTCAGCCCCTTTTGTTCACCAGCCAGCCAGTGCTTTCTAGCCATTGTCTGTTTTTGGTTTGTTCTGTCTGCCATGATAAGTTGCGCTACAGGGAGCATCTCTGTGCAGCCTCTGGAGCCCTCTCCCCGCCATGAGTGCCTGTCTGACTGCTCTCTCACACAGGTACATCGGCCCCAGCACCGTGTTTGGCTCCAGTGGTAAGCTTGCCAATGTGGAGCAGTGGCGGTGTGTCTCCATCCTCCGGAGTCACTCAGGCGGTGAGTGGGATGGCCTGTCGGGCCGGGTGGGCATCCCTGGCAGCTGCCTTGGGTTGGCAGCAGCACCTCCACGTCCCCTCTGCGACTGTCCTTAAAGCTGCCCTCTGTCTGGGCTGTCCCTCCCCTCACCATCGGTCACCCCTGCCTGTCCCTCAAGGCCTGTGCAGTCACCATCTCCACTGCTGCCCTCATGGGGTATATGTTTATATCTTTAATGTAGAACTTCCCACCTTCTGCTGTTTATCCTGCTGAACTGAATCAGTACCTTCATCAGTGGATCACTGAGTCCGTAAGCGCACTTTATTTATTCCCCAGAAACCAGCCCGCAGGTGCCCCATGCAAAGTTTCTCAACTTTACCTAGAATGTGGTTAGAGAGTGTTTAAAGTCAATGGGGTATGGAGAGAGGCACATTTTACAGAGTTGGACCCAGGAGGAGGAAGGTCAGTGGACAGTGAGAAGTGTGAGCCCATGCGCTGTGCTTGGCTAGGTCCCGAGGTGCCAGAGTGACTGCAGCATAGATTTCTCGGGAAGCCTGTGGTGTAGCTCAGGAAGAGACTGAAGGGGGTTTTTTTGGGGGGAGGATTGGGAGGCAGAAGCGAGAAAATCTTGGTGTGATTGGTAAGTTGGAAGCATTTCACTATGGCTAGCTATTTACAGACAAGGCAGGGAGTAACCAAGAGTGAGGCTAGCCAAGCAGGCAGGGCTGGGACAGGGAAGGCTCACTTTGTAGGACCACCACAAAACACCGGAGTTAAAGGAAAGGTTTATTGTCTAGTGGGGGAAACCCGACGGGCTGGAGGGAGAAGGCGAGAGAGGGCGAAAGGGAGAAGGGGGTCGAGAGAGAAGAGCAAGCTCAAGAGAGCGTGTGAATGGGAAGCGGGTCCTGTCCTAGTCTTGCAGGGGTTAGGGAAGTGGGAGCAACAAAGCCCGTTAGGGTCGGGGTGGAGCTGATGCTTGTGGTTGGGCCGTTTGGTCACCTGACTTTCTAGCAAGCCAGGCTTGGTTTAGGACCAACGTTTACTGTGCAAGATGGCGATGGGGCCACAGATAAGACAGCGCCATTTTGCTAACACACTTGACCTGTTCATGAGGAAGATATGGGGGCCATTAAAAGCTTTGAAGCGCAGGAGGGAGGTCACTCTTGTCAGCTGTGTGAGAAAGGGTTAGGGTCCCGTGGGTCAGAGGGAGGCTGCATGGGCCTGAACTAGGCCTGGGGTAGTTGGGAGACAGAGGAAGAAGAGGAGACTGGTTTACAGAGCACAGGGAGGACTGATGTAGGTTCTTGGCTGGGTGCCTGGATGGCCAGAGGTGTCCCCTACTGAGACGTAAGGACTGCAGGGTTTTGTGCAGAGAAACTCCTTCGGGGTGGGATGTGCCAGCCTTAATGGTGGGGAGGAAATGTCAGAAAACTTGAGGATTGAGTCTAGAGCAGCGTGTGGGCAGAGGATCAGGATGAGAGATTTGGGCGGCGTGAGCTCTGTCTCTTGGCAGCATTTGCTCATCAAGTACTCCGTAGACAGGCAGAAAGTGAACAGATCATGTCCTGGTGATTGCAGAGGGAGTCCCGTGGGCGAAGGATGAAATGGTAGCTGAGTGTTATTGTTTGATGACAATAAAAGGTATAATTTGCCCCTGTTTCACAGCAACTCACAGAGCAGTGTAACTGGGCTTCTGTGGCACATGGCACACATGTCTTTGAGGGTAGTCAGGTGTGAGATGGGCTGGGATGAGGACTTCCACAGGACCCCTGACTTGAGTCGGCCCAAGCCCATGACCTCAGCTTTCTTGCTGCCCACCACCATCCCGTGTGTCCATCTCCTTTACCAGGCAGGTGATGTTAGCTGCCTTCAGCTGGAGGACCTGCCAGTCCTTTTTCACTGGACCTCAGAGCAGGTCTGGGAAGAACTATTCAAGAAGAATAAGGGGAAAAATGAATCAAAAAGTGCTAGGCCCCTGAAAAGCCAAGTATGAAAAAGATACTTGGCATATTGAATTGGGGGTAGGAAGGAAAAACCCAAAGTTAAAAGTAAAAAGTCTATAAAAAACATTTAACCCAGGCAGAAAAAGAAATTATCAAAGAGTACAATATAATGCCTTTTTTTTTAAAGATGTATTTTTTTTATTTATTTGAAAGGGAGAGAAAGAGAGAGAGACAGAGAGAGAGACAGAGAGAGAGAAAGGTCTTCCATCTGCTAGTTCACTCCTCAGTGGCTGGAGTTGTGTGGATCCAAAGCCAGGAGCCTGGAGCCTGGAGCCTACTCCTGGGTGGGTGCAGGGGCCTAAGGACTTGGGCCATCTTCTGCTTTCCCAGGCTATAGCAGAGAGCTGGATCGGAAGTAGAGCAGCCAGGTCTTGAACCAGTGCTCATATGGGATGCTGGTACTTCAGGCAGCAGCTTAACCCTCTGTGCCACAGTGCCAGCCCCAATATAATGTTTATACTCTTAAGCTAAAAAGCAAAACAAGTGGCAGGTCTTTGGCGCAGCAGTTGAGAGCCACTGCTTGGGACACGATGTCCTGCATCGTGTTTTGAGTCCCAGCTCTACTTCAGATTCTACCTTCCTGCTACTGTGCATCTTGGAAGGCGTGTTTAGTGATGATTCCAGTGGCTAGGTCTCTGCCACCCACATGAGAGACCTGCACTGACTTCCCGGGTTCAACCTGGCTCAGCCCTGGCTACTGCAGTCATTTGGGAAGCAAACCGGCTGATAGAAGATATCCATTCTCTCTCTCTCTCTCACTCTCTCTCTCTCTCTTTCTTACTCTCAGCCTTTCACATAAAATGAAAAAAAAAAAAATTAAAAACCAAACAACATGCTAAAAGAAATAGATAATTTTATAGAAAATGCATATTTTTAAAATTGATAACCATATGATTAGGAAAACCTGACCTAGTGAAAAATTGAAAACTCTCTTCAGAGAGGGTTCCTGATCCTAAATTATTTGTCGATGCATGTTCAGACTTCAAAAAAAAAAAAATTATAGGATCTGGCGCTGTGGCATAGCATATAAAGCTGCAGCCTGCAGTGCCAGCATCCCATGTGGGTGCTGGTTCTAGTCCCGGCTGCTCTACTTTTGATCCAGCTCTCTGCTGTGGCCTGGAAGGGCAGTGGAGGATGGCCCAGTCCTTGGGTCCCTGCACTTGTGTGGGAGACCCAGAAGAATCTCCAGGTTCCAGGCTTCAGATTGGCCCAGCTCTGACTATTGACGCCATTTGGGGAGTGAACCAGCAGATGGACGACCTATCTGTCTCTGTCTCTGCCTCTCTGTAGCTGTGCCTTTCAAGCGAATAAGTAAGTCCTTATAAAACAAACAAATAACTAAATACAACTTTAAAAAATTAAATAGAATGCATTCTTCAAAGGAGGATAATACCCTGTTTCTAAAACCTGATAATAATAACCATAAAAGCATAAATTAATATGAGAAGAAAAATCAGAAACAATATTAGTGAATAGGATAACATTTGAGAGTGATAATTCATTATGATTAAATATGGTTTATAGTGTTAGAATTTAGTGTAGGGGCCGGTACTGTGGTGTAATGGACTAAGCCTCCATCTGTGATTCCAAAAACCCAAATGGACACTGGTTCAAGTCCTGGCTGCCCCTCTTCCGATCCAGCTGTCTGCTATGGCCTGGGGAAACAGAAGATGGCCCAAGTGGTTGGGCCCCTGCACCTACGTAGGAGACTGGGTAGAAGCTCCTGACTCCTCGCTTCAAATTGGCTCAGTTCAGGCCATTGCAGCCATCTGGGGAGTGAGCCAGCAGGTAGAAGACTTTTCTCTCTGTTTCTTCCTCTCTCTGACTGTAACTCTACCTCTCAAATAAATTAAATAGAATCTATAAAAAAAAAAAAAGCAATGTGCATGGGAACCTACTAAAATAACGTACATACTAGGAGGCTAAATAAGGAAGTCCAGAGAGTCATCTTAAGAGGTATTCTAAAATGATTATTAGATAATTCAGTATCATTTCCTAAGAGAAATACTTCTTAGAAAATGCTGTGGTCAGTGTTGTGGTGCAGCAGTTAAAAGACATCACTTGGAATGCCCATGTCCTGTATTGCAGTGCCTGGGTTCAGATCTCCACTCCACTGCTAACGCAGCTTCCTGTTCATACACACACTGGGAGGCAGGAGGTAATGACTTAAGTGCATAGGAGACCGGAATGCAGCCCTGGGCTCCTGGCTTGGGTCTGGCCCAGCCCCAGTGTTGGGGCATGCAGCTCTCTGCTGATGTTCCTTGGGCCCCTGCACCAACATGGGAGACCTAGAAGAAGTTCCTGGCTCCTGGCTTGGCCATTAGGGGAGTTAACCAGCAGTTGGAAAATTTGTCCCTCCCTTTCTCTCTCTGTAACTTTGCCTTTCAAATAAATAAAATAAACCATAACAAAGAAAGATCTTATTTAAAAAAAATTATAGAAACTATAACAGAATCTTGTTCCTTTTCAAAACCAATGGCAAACATTACTGTTCACAATTAAGCCTGGTACCCATTTATTTACTTATTTTTAAATAATTATTTATGTATTTAAAAGTTAGAGCATGGCCGGCGCCGCGGCTCACTAGGCTAATCCTCTGCCTGCAGTGCCAGCACACCGGGTTCTAGTCCCGGTCAGGGTGCCGGATTCTGTCCCGGTTGCCCCTCTTCTAGTCCAGCTCTCTGCTGTGGCCTGGGAGTGCAGTGTAGGATGGCCCAAGTGCTTGGGCCCTGCACCCGCATGGGAGACCAGGAGAAGCACCTGGCTCCTGGCTTCGGATCAGCGTGATGTGCCAGCCGCAGTGTGCCGGCCACAGTGACCATTGGAGGGTGAACCAATGGCAAAGGAAGACCTTTCTCTCTGTCTCTCTCTCTCTCTCTCACTATCCACTCTGCCTGTCAAAAATAAAAAAAAATAAAAGTTAGAGCAAGTGGGAGATTCCATCTACTCATTCACTCCCCAGATCACCACAATGGCCAGATCTGGGCCAGACCAGAGCCAGGAACTTCATCCAGGTCTCTCATGCTAGCAGGGCCTAAAAACTTGGGCCATCTTCAGCTGCTTTTCCCAGACCATTAGCAGGGAGTTGGATCGTAAGTGGGCGGCCAGGACACAAACCAGCATTCATATGGGATGTCAGTGCCACAGTGCTAGCCCCAGGTTCCCATTTATTTCAAGAAAAGACAAGGATAGATGCTGTCACTTGTTTTTGTGCCTCTGGAATTTCTGCAGTACAACTCAACAGAAATCAGAATTAACATCTGCCAGAAAATAAGACAAAGACTGAAATGAGGGTAGCATTATTTCATATCAAGCAAAACCAAAGAAATGAAGGTCTCATAACAAAAGAAAGCACTGAAAGTCACTTTCAACACCGACAAAATTAGTCCAAATTGGCCTCAGGTAAAATTAATTTTTAATTATCTTTCACTAGTGATAGTTAGGATATTGCATGATAAAAAATAGAACTCTCACACAATAGGGTCAAAATTGAGAGCTCCAGGAATTATCTTACCAAGAAGTATATGAAATCTCTAAGAAACCCCAAACAGGTATAAAATGACCACTTCATAAATGGAAAGACTAAATAAAATACATCTTTTCCCCCAAAATTAATGTTTCTTCACGCATGTGACATATTTTGATTGAGAACCTGGTACATTCCAGGCACCATTCTTAAATGCAGAGCAACAGAGAGAGAGAGATCTTCCATCCGCTGGTTCACTCCCCAATTGCTGCACCAGCCAGGGCTGGGCCAGACTGAAGCCAGGAGCCAGGAGCTTCTTCTAGTCAGATGTGCGTGTGGGGCCCAGTACTCGGGCCATCCTCCACTGCTCTCCCAGGCACATTGGCAGGGAGCTGGGTTGGAAGTGGAGCAGCCGGGACTCGAACAGCAGTGGTGACCTAACCTTTTATGCCACAATGCCAGCCTCCCAGACGCTGTTCTTCCCTCAAGGAGTTTCCATTCTTGTACAAGGGACGAGGCAGTAAGAATAGTCATGGAGGAAACTAGGGAGAAAGTCATGGAACTAGAACGTGAGTGCTGGGGAGCTCAACAGGAAAGGGGTGCCATGTTAACCAGGGGTTTTGAAGCAGACCTCCCTGAGAAGGTGACGCTGGAGGGGCAACCCAGTGGAGGGAGGGGGACAGCCATGTGGCCATTCAGGAGGAGGGGACAGTTAGGGCAAGGTCCTGTTGAGGGAGCCACCTGGGTGGTAGAGGGAGTGGCGGGAGAGCCTGCAGGGCCATTGTGCAGGCTCCTCTTGAGAGAGAGGAGGCTCCATGTGCTTGTGAGCAGGGCGATTGAGACCTGTCCTGGCTGTGTGTAGTCTGTCACGGGGACTGCTGTGATAGCAAAAGTGACTGACGGTGTGGCTTAGCACAGGTGTTGTAACCTGCAAATGGTGAGAAGTGCTCAGAGGCAGATTGCCTGGGAGATTGGACCCAGGGTATGAGATAAGCAGAGGAATCCAGTTCTTCACTGACTGTAGGGTTGAATGATGGGTAGGATGCAGTTCGTGCAAGCTGAGATGGGGGCCCATGTTTCGGAGTTTGGTCATAGGCACGCTTTGTCTGCTGGTGTGATGCCTGTGCCGTGTAGGCGCTGGGAAATGGGAGTCTTGAGTCCAGGGCAGAGTTTCAGGTGGGAGCAGAGTCTACAGATGGAGACTTGGAGCAAGGAAACTGGCTAGAGAACCTGAGCGGGAGAGGCGGTTAAGGCGCTGGAGGGAGCCCTTGAAGGAGAGGGAAGGGGGTCACGTGGGCCTGAGGGGCAGCAGCGTGGACGCCACAGTGGCCCTGTCAAGTTTAGTTCGTGTTGGTGGTGGGTCAAAGCCTGGGTGGGGGGGTGTGAGCTGAGCGGAAGCAGGCTGGGCTTTGTCTGGCACCTGTGAAGACGCAGGAGGCAAGTGGGCATGGTGATGGGATCTCGGCTGCAGAGGGACAGGTGAGCACTGGGGCGGGCAGCCCACATGGAAGTGCTGCGCCTAAGCGGACCTTGGCTCCTGGCGGTGGTACAGAACTGCTGGGCGCGAGGGTAGCCTGGAAGCTCAGAGCTGTCTGGAGTGTGGGAGGGCTGGGAGGAGGCTTGCAGGGCTGTGTCTTGGAAGGAGATAAATATGGTAGTAACCACGGTGATTGGAGGAGTTTGAGGAACCAAGAGCCTCTGAAGTCAGTGAAGGATGAGAACAACAGTGACCAGAAGTGTAAGTCTTGGAGGGAAGTGCGGGTCTCAGTATGTCAGATCCACAGGGAGATGGAAAGGGAGTGGTATATGCAGTCTGAAGAGAGACACCGCAGACCTGGAGCATAGGGGAGATCATGTCCCCTGTGGACTTCCTGGAAAAGCAGCAGTGACTTCAGAGAGCGGCAGCAGGAGACGTTGGGTTGCAGATGGGGACACGCAGTTTCAGCGACAGACCCGCACACTCCGTGGGGCTGCAGTGTACCTAAGAGTTGGGCGTGTTGTTTAGGAGGTGTCAGCAGGAAAAACAGCAAGAGAGTTCTTTCCCACCCATGACATCCTGCCCACTAAGCAGCTCGTGAGGGAGGAGAGATCAGGTTAGCCTACTAAATATAGCACACGCAGAAATACATCCCAGGTATTACAGGAGTAAACATTCCAAATAATTAAACCAGGAGAACATAGAATTGACTGTTTATCGGACTTCTAGCAGGGGGAATATTCAGTTGACAAGCAGTAGAAATCACAAAGGAGAATAAAGAATAGCATTTCCTACAGAAAACTCTTACAGTGCAGAAAGGTACAATGTGCAGCTCACGTCTGCCTTGTGAATAGTCCTGGGGAATTGCTAAGAAAATCACGGCTGTTTCCCGTGTTCCCCTCTGATCATATATTCCCCATCCTAGGACTTGGGTACTGTGGTGAAACTGTGATGGTCACATGTCTGCCCTTCCAGGACTCTGGCTTCTGGAGAAAGTTCCTATTGGTTTTGTAGGCATCTCGTTTCTGTTTCTTAGGCCCACTGCACAGGAGGACCTCCCAGAACACAGTCACAGTATGTGAGCAGGTAGTCCAGAAAGAACTCTAGAGAATAGACAGACAGACATAAGAACACTTCACTGTTCACATTAAAATCTTCCAATACTGGGGCCAGTGATATGGTGTAGTGGGTAAAGCCACCTCCTTTAGTGCCAGTATCCCACATGGGCACCTGGTCAAGTCCTGGCTGCTCCATTTCCAACCCAGCTCCCTACTAATGCACCTAGGAAAGCAGTGGAATATGGCCCAATTGCTTGGGCCCGTGTACCCATGTGGGAGACCTGGAAGAAGCTCCTGGCTTCGGATCAGTGCAGCTCCAGCTGTTGTGGCCATTTGGGGAGTGAACCAGCAAATAGAAGATCTCTCCGTCTCTGCCTCTCTGTAACTTTCCTTTCAAATAAATGAATAAATGTTTAAAGGTTTTTTTGTCAGTATTAGACTTAAGGGACAGGCCTTTAGCTTAAGATGCCTGTGTCCCACCTCAGACTACCTGGGTTTGATACTCAGCTTCAGCTTCGTGCTCATGCAGACCCTAGGAGGCTGCAGTGGTGGCTCAAATAATTGGGTTCTTGCAGCCCCGTGGGAGACATGGATGGAGTTCCCAGCTCCTGCCTGTTGCAGACATTTGGGGAGTGAGCCAGTGGATGGAAGTGCTCACTGTCTCTCTCCTTCAAGTCAATAGATTTTTTTTGAAAAATATTTATTTATTTAAAAGAGTTATAGACAGAGGGAGACACAGATTGAGAGAGCGAAAGATCTTCTATCTGCTGGTTCACTCCCCAGATGACCACAATGACTGGGCTGGGCCAGGCCGAAGGCAGGAGCCAGGAGCTTCTTAAAGGTCTCTCATGCGGGTAGCAGGGGCCCAAGTACTTGGGCCATCTTCTGCTGCTTTTCCCAGGCTGTTAGCAGACAGCTGGATTGGAAGTGGAGCAGCCAGGACACGAACTGACACCCATATGGGATGCTGGCGTTGCAGGCAGCTGCTTTATCTACTACACCACAGCACCAAGTAAAAAGATTTTTAAAGTTTGATTAAGGGGCCAACATTGTGGTACAAGCTGTTTAAGCTTCCTCCTGCAATGCTGACATCTCATATGGATGCTCGCTGGAGTCCTGGCTGTCCCACTTGTGATCCCGCTCCCTGCTAGTGTGCCTGGGAAGGCAGCAGAGGACGGACGGAGTGCTCCAGCCCCTGCACCCGCGTGGGAGACCCGGATGGAGCTCCTGGCTCCTGGCTTCATGTGGCTGCCATTTAGGGAGTGAAGCAGCACAGATGAAAGATTTTTTCCCTCTCTCTCTTCCCCCCCTTTCTCCCTCTCCCTCTCTGTCTGTAACTCTGCCTTTCAAATAAATACATCTTTAAAAATAAAGAGTTTGATTAAAATATGCTTAATAAATTAGAAGGAAAAACATTATAATCCTCATTGCTGGTAAGAGTTTTGGAGTGCATGCTCAGCTTATAGAAATGTAAAGGCATAAAAACAATTGTTTTTTCCCCATAATTTCTATATTTTTAACTGACACATAAAAGTCATACATATTTATGGGGTACCCTGTGGTGTCTGGACACGTGTATACATCATGTAATGTCCATGTCTGTTGCCATAGAGGTCTTTGAATAGTAGTGATGATTTTGAGGATCCAGACCCTTGAGAATGTTAAGATGCTCTGGCCAGGTCCCCGCTTTGGGATATGAGTCTCAGAGAAAACATCTAGAGTGTAGAGTGACATACACATGTGGTTTATTGGCATGGAAAGCTGGAACCCAGTTAATGCTCCGTGTTCAGATGGGTCTGCTTGTGGTAGTCAGCTTACGGCAGTGAATGCTCTCAGCAGCCTCGAGTACAGAGCACAGCAAGAGAAGCCAGGAAGAAGACGCAGTGCAGCGTGCCAGTGCCTGCACGGTGTGAAACCAAGTGCAGTGCAGCGCACAGAAATCTGTCTTACTGCCGCTGAAGAGCAAAGGGAAAACATGGAAAATAGCACAATGGAAATTTTGAATATTTTCCTTACATCTCATTTTAAAAATTTTACGGCAGGGAAGAATTAGATAGTTCCTAACTTGCTGCTACGTTTGTTTCTTCAATTCCCCAGTCATTCTTCCATGTACCCTAGCTCTGCTCCAGGCACCGAAGCTAGAAAGCTAAGCAAGACCATGCCCTTCACCCCAGGATGGCAGGACAGGCATGGTCATCGCTGGTATCGTGGCAGACCTCTCCCGATGCCTCGGTGTGTGCCTGTCACCGAGCTGTGGCAGGTGCTCGCCTCAGAGCCTCACAGTAGCCCCATGAGGACAGGATGTGTTTGGTAATCTGCACTTCGCAGGTGAGAGAACCACATCACAGAGAAGTGAGCATGATGAATCCTGTTGGGGCTCTGTAGGGCAGGGGTGCTCCTGGCAGGGGCTTAGGGGCAGATCTGGTTCACGAGCAGGAGGGCCTGAAGGTGAAGTCGTTCAGCTGGGCCGACTGGGTGCTGAGCTTCTGCTCAGCGCCTTCCCTGCTGTGTCTGTGTGGTGGGTTCCCTGGGGAAGGCCCGGTCACAACTGCAAAGCGAGTTACTGGGGTTGAGGAGCGTGCCAGAGGCCCGGACCCAGGAAAACTCAAACCACAGTTACATTCGTACATGGGTATGATGCCACGTGGCGCCCAAGCTCTGAACTGTGTCATCAGTCACTTTGTTTATAAAAGGAATGGGGCACTGGGATCCATAAGATGCTTTAAGTTCTGTGACCAATGAACGAGCCTTAGTGAGGAAGTTTTTCAGGTTGGCTTTAAAAACAAACCAAACCCTAGTACAGGCGGTCCCGGGTCAGGTGTCCTCAGGAGAGACCCCGAGACGCTGGGCCAGCTAGCAGACCAGGGTGCTGCCGAGTGCTCACCCCGCCAGAGCCTGTGCCAGGCGGAAGAGCTCACCACAGGCCCTCTCTTCTAGATGTCATGGATGTCGCGTGGTCACCCCATGACGCCTGGCTGGCCTCCTGCAGCGTGGATAACACCGTCGTCATCTGGAATGCGGTGAAGTTCCCAGGTGTGGGGTCTTCTCCGACTGGCCGTGTCTGAAGCGCTGGGGGTTGCGGCGGGATTCTGTCTCCTTAGTCTTGGTGGCTGCATGTACTTCACAGTGGCCAGGGATATGGGTGTCTCATGAGTAACCCGGGTCTTTTTTCCCTTTATCAGTTCTATTTGTTTAAGGTTTCAAAAAGCAGCTTTATGCTAAATAAAAAGAGTAACTGAGTGGTAGGATCGTGCCTCAGATCCTGAGGGTAGCACATGGTTGGACTGGCCTTGGGGACCAGGTGCCCCTCCCACCGTTGCTGTCTCTGTGAAGCCCTTGAACAGGTGCAGGTGAACACAAAGTCAGTTTCGCAAAACATGAGTTTTCTTTGTCCTGTGAAATCTGACCTAGCACTGCAGTGTGTAGCCAGTAAAATACTTCTGAGGTCGCCATTCTATGTCTAGAGTGCGTTTTCCTCATGGACTACAGTGCATCCCCCACAGACGTGGAGCCAAGTCACTTTAACTCCATGAAAGTTGTCAGCATGTGTGGGAACACTTGGTCTGGCCACAAAGAGCAGTTTCAGAGACCAGGGTAGCATTTAAATTATACGTCTTCAAGGGGTCTGTACCCACAAATTCTAGGAGACTCACTTAGCCCGGTTCTGGCCCCCTGAGCTGTATGGTCTGCTGCTTGTAAGGGAGCTGCTAAGAAGTGCTGACGTCACAGCCCAGGAGGGCAGACACAGGCAGGGCCACCAGCTGCAGGTCCAGCAAGAGGGCAGAATAAATGGTTCTAGCCGAGCCTGTGCCTCTGTTGCCTCCCCCTTTGGAGGCGCCTGAGGCCTTCACCTGCCAGCGTTTACTGTGTCTGGAGGGAAGTCACAGTGCCTGTCTCCAGGGTGTGGTCCTGTCTTAAGGTGGCTATTGCCTGGGCAGAGGTCAGATTAGGGGGCTCCCCTGCTTGTGCCCAGGTGTAGGGGCTGGTCGGTATATTGAGTCATTGGTTTCCCCTAGGTCAGGCTTTCTACGTTTCTCATGTTTTCTTCACAGAAATCCTAGCTACCCTGAGAGGTCATTCTGGCTTGGTGAAAGGGTTGACTTGGGACCCTGTGGGGAAGTACATCGCCTCCCAAGCCGACGACCGCAGCCTGAAGGTGTGGAGGACGCTGGACTGGCAGTTGGAGACCAGTATCACCAAACCTTTTGACGAGGTAATGGGATGGACTGAAGGGTTTGGCCCAGCGGCTGCCTCTGGCCCCTTCCTGGGCTCTGCAGATGTTTGGTCTTAGTTGGGTTCCCGCCACTCCCCTCTTGCTAAGTTCTCAGCCTAGCCCAGTGCTGGCTATTGTGGGCGTTCGGGAGTGAACCAGTGAATGAACGCTGTGTGTCTCCTCTCTTCTCTAATGATTTTTTTTAAAAATCATTTCAGTTCTAAAGAGCCATTTAATATCCAACTTTGAAGTGAAAAAGATTTATAGATTTTTCAAGCTGAGGGAACCTTAGACATGTCCCTGCATTATATGTCACTAGCTCACTGCCACGACGCGAATGAAATGCTTTCTTACTGTGTGGCATTTTCACTGAGGGAAGGGGAGAGGGACTGTCTTGTACAGATACTGGTCGTACATGGAGCCAGCACACCACTTTCCTCCAGTGGAGATGGTGGTAGGGTTTGCAAAATGTCTGGAGATGGGACTGCAGTGGCTTCCGCAGCATTTTAGTGGCTTGTCCTTTATTTGAGTTTGATTTCAAGGTTGTTGTTAGTCATTAGACACTTATGAAGTGCCTGCTGTATGTGAGGCAGCAGCAGATACAGGGACATAAAAGTGGATTGAAATGGAGTCACTGCCGATAATATATAAAGCCCAGTGGGAAAGAGACCGTCACACCCATTGTAGATATGGTGATGGTGTTGTTCAGAGGCGCAGACATGGCTCAGGAAGGGTAGCTGTGTCTGGTCAGCCTTCTCAGAGCAAGGGACATGTGAGTGAAGAGTTGAGGACGAATGGGCTTTTTCCTGCTGGTCAGGGCTTGCTGCAGGAAGACAGTCAGAATCATGGGTTCAGTTCTACCCTAAGCTATATCAGCTCCCGACTGGATCTGGGAGCACGGATTTTCATCTTGCTTAGTCCTGCCCTCCTTAGCTACACCTCCCTGCTTCAGGTGACCTGGACCTCACTCATGCCTTCTGGAGTTCTCAGGGCTCCACGCAGCAGGCAGCTGCCAGCGTCTCTTGAAGACCTGCAGGATTTGGCAGCACTCCACAGAGTGTGCTGGGTGACCCATCCCACTCGATCGGTGGCCTGGGCTGGAAGTTGAGGCAGGTGCTGTCACTGCACTCAGACCCAGCTTTGTCCTGTCCCATTCCGGTCTAGGTGTCAAGATCTTAACCTCTAAATCTTCAAGGCTGCCCTGGAACCACGGTGGGGCTTGCATTAGACCAACATCCTCTCACTCGCAGGAGGAACAATGCCTCTGCTCCCGGTCTGGGTAGGGGAACCTGCCTTTGTGCGCGGCCTTTTGCAGCTGTGTAGGACTTCACAAGCCTCCTCTCCTCTGTGGGTGTCCTCCCCACACTTGAATGTGGAGTCGGGCTCCCTCACGCTCGCTGGCTGCACCGCAGACACAGGCTCCGGCCAGGCTCCTGAGCGTTAGCCAGGCTCGGTCTCTGCTCAGCATTTCCGGAGGCTGCTCTGCAGATGGCACCTGCTGAGGTGCTGTGCAGAAGCTGCAGGTCAGTGTCCAGACTGGGCCCGCCCAGTGTTGACAGGTCAGAGATGGCCGTGCTGTGACCCCCACAGGACCTAGCCTTTCCTGCCGTCCTTGTTCGGCTCCCATGGAGGGCGGAGGCTGCTGCAGTTCCCACACTCCTCTCACAGAGGACCTTTGCGTCAGACCATCTGGAGAGACCGGAGTGATGGCTGTCAGTGTAGCCTGCAGCACACTGTCTCACCGTCATAACATGTGTAAACCAGAGTCTCATTCTCTGAGGCCAGAGACTTAGCCCCAGCACTGGCCTTGTGCTCCATTCAAGTACAGGTGTTTCTTTCAGTGTGGCGGGACGACCCATGTGTTGCGGCTCAGCTGGTCACCTGATGGGCACTACCTGGTGTCTGCCCACGCCATGAACAACTCTGGCCCCACCGCCCAGATCATTGAACGGGAGGGCTGGAAGACGAACATGGACTTTGTTGGGCACCGGAAAGCTGTGACCGTTGTGGTGAGTGTGCGTGGCCTCGGGTCTCCCAGCTGTGGGCACTAACCCTAGTGGCCCATCACAGTGGCCCACCTGTGTTCTAAGACCCTGGAGAGTCCCACATCCTCCCAGGGAGCCTCCCCAAGACCGGGCCTCGTGGTGGACTGAGGTGATGGATTCTGGGTTTCAGCACTTGCTGATTCTTGCTTCTTTTTAAGTACTTAGGTTAAACATCAAATAAGTGGTTTTAGTCAGGTGCTGTGGTTCACACCTGTGGTTCCAGCAACTTGGGAGGCTGAGACGGGAGGATATCGTTAGCCTGCGAGTTCTGGGCCTTAGTGTGCGCTGCTGGTCAAGGCACACACTCAGTTAAAGCGTCAGTATGGTGACCCCTCTGAGCAGGGACCACCCAGCGCCTACAAAGGGAACATGGAGCTGCTGAGACCTCCCATGCAGATCAGCAGTGGGATCTCACCTGTAAGTGACGCCTCCCTCCAGCCTGGACAGCAGAGCAAGAGCTTGGCTCTCAAAGACATTTTTAAAAATGTTTTAAATTGAAAATTCTTTTTGTGAAACAGAATCCATGCATCTTTTAGCAAAGCAGCAGAGCACCCAGAGCAGTCATTGGTTAGGAGCATTGTCACACTGCCTCTGACACATTCCAGCCTGCTCCTGGGTGCTGGAGCCAGCACAGCGCCTCCCTCGCCCTGCCCCAGGGACCACATCCCCACACCTGGTGGCATTCAGTCATAGCTGCCAGGCTGTGCTGCGGATCCCTGGCCTGTCTGCTCACCTGGTCTAAATGTGCAGGGCGAAGCTGCTGCTGACCTTTCAGGCCCCCACTCCTTTTGTTTCTTGGGTGACTGTAGCTGAGGAGTGTCCCGAGAGCAGGCTACTACTCAGCCGGGTTTTCCACACTAGGCACTGTGAACGCTCATTCAGGTCACTGATCAAAACACACTCAGCGTTGATGTATTTGCATTGATCATAGATATCACACTGTTCCTTAGAATATAAATTATGTATGAATAATGCTGCTTTAATTTTTTCATTGGAATCTATGTAGAATGTTGTTGCTAAAATATTTGAAACAAAAAGCCCTGCTTTGTAGTTGGCGCAGTGCCTCTGCATAATTCTCTCCTGTGACTCTCATAGCCTCTTTAAGAGCAGCTCTGAGACCATGAAGCCCTGCAGCCCACTCAGGGGTGGTGGGGACCTGATCCAGGGCACTTGTCTGTGGCTTCTGTAATCTCGTTTTCTTCATCCCTGGCCATTCCTGCCAGCCCCCTGGAGTAAAAACCCCTCAAGGCCACCTGACACTAGGCTAAGGAACTACTCTTTGTCCACCTCAATTGTCTGAGCTTGGGGATTTCAAGAGCTCTCACCACCATGTGATCCAGGGAGGTGACAAGGAGCTCCGCGTGTGTCTCCAGCCTTTCCAGAAATGACAGCCAGGTTACTCTGGGGTATCGCCCTGGGCTGAGCGGCCAGCCAGTCAGGCACCTTTGTGTGATGTAGCCATCAGCCCTGGCCCCGTGAGACCACAAGAGCAGATGTCTGCTGGACAGTTACAGCACTGTGAGGGGAGGCCTGGCGTTGCAGTGCAGTGGGCTGAGCTGCCACCTACAGCACCAGCTTTCTGCTAATGTGCCTGAGAAAGCAGCAGCAGGTGGCCCAAATGATTGGGCTCCTGCCACCCACATGGGAGACTCAGAAGGAGTTATGTGCTGCTGGCTTCAGCCTGACCTGACACTGGCCTTGGCCACCATTTAGGGATTGAACCAGCGGATGGAAGAGCTCTCTCTCCCCCTCTTTCCCTCTCTCTTTCTCCCTCTTTTCTTCTCTCTGTAGCTCGGCCTGCCTCTCAGATTAAAAAAGTAAACCTTTATGTCGGGGCCAGTGGCCCTGGCCCGACATGAGATGCAGCAGGCTGAGGCTGTCCCTTATCTAATCCTGTTTCCTGTGCTTATTGTCCTGAAGACTGAAGGCACAAGACTTTTCATCCCACATTCCTGCAGGCAGGATGTGACTTCTGATGAAGGTGTATGATGTTCTTTGCTCTATCAGCAGAGCTTGTACCCTGATCTTTGCTACCTTGTAAACTTGTTTCATTCCTGTGCTATGCATGATTGTACACAATGAATGTTATCTGTATGGGGTCTGGGGTATATATCCTTGTCTTTCTGTGTGCTCGGGGCTGGAGTCTGAAGGGTTTCCTTAGGGAGACTGCCTCCAGTCCCTCATCGCCGGGCCCCCTACTTTGGCTTGGAACACGATGAGGCAATAAACGTGGTGATGAATTGACTGAGCGCTGCGTGTCTCCATGTGGTTTGTCGGGTGGCCTCCGACACCTTTAAAAAAAAAATGTGTGGGAAAGGAATTAATTAATCAGATCTCTCCTACTGGTCCCTTTGGCCTCCCTTAGGACATGGGGAGTGAGCACATCCTGGTCCCAGAGGCACTCTGGCAGGCCCAGCTTCTTCCCAGATCCTATGACTGGCTCTGACAGTCCAGAAGGAACTGGCAGGACCTGGTTGCTGGCCTCCGAATGGGGGGTTTGGTAGATCTGGCTTTTTTTTTTTTTTTGACAGGCAGAGTTAGACAGAAAGAGAGAGAGGGAAAGGTCTTCCTTTTTCCGTTGGTTCACCCCCCAAGTGGCCGCTACGGCCGGCGCGCTGTGGCCGGCGCACCACGCTGATCTGAAGCCAGGAGCCAGGTGCTTCCTCCTGGCCTCCCATGCGGTGCAGGGCCCAAGCACTTGGGCCATCCTCCACTGCCTTCCCGGGCCACAGCAGAGAGCTGGACTGGAAGAGGAGCAACCGGGACAGAATCTGGTGCCCCAACCCAGACTAGAACCTGGGGTGCCGGCGCCGCAGGCAGAGGATTAGCCTAGTGAACCACAGCGCCAGCCGGTATATCCGGCTTTGAACCTCTACTCAACACCTACTTGCTTGGTGCCTCTGCCACATTTTCTGACCTCGCTGAGCCTCCATTGCATTGTCAGCAACGCCTCCTAGGTGGCTGGGAGAATGGAACAGTGTGTGCCTGGTGTCCGGGCTCTGGCCGTGTGGGGCTTCCACTGGTGGAGTGGGATATCGGTGTCCTTTCAGTGCTTGAGCGTGGGGTACGTGCTTAATGGTCTTCATTTTAACATTTGTTATTTGGCTTCAGAAATTCAACCCAAAAATCTTCAAAAAGAAGCAGAAGAATGGGAGTTCTGCGAAGCCCAGCTGCCCTTACTGCTGCTGTGCTGTCGGCAGCAAGGACCGCTCGCTGTCTGTCTGGGTGAGCCCCCGCCCTGAGTTGTTGCTGCACGGAGGGAGGTGTGGGCTGGAAATGTGACCCTGAGGCCTTGGGGACAGGAGAGATCGCTGCTGCCCTGGACCTGGGGTCAGCCCTCCGGAAGCCTGCAGGCTTTCCTGCTACACCAAAGACTGGGCCCCATCTCACTAGCAGAGGCCACCCTGGCTCCCAGCGGGGGAAGTTCCTGTGTCCACACTCGGCACCCTCCATGATCGGTGCCATAGTTGGCATGCTGTGTTTTTGAGAAAGATGTTTGTATCAACGTACATATAAAGTGTACTTGGCTACAGCTCAGTGCACTGTCATATGTGTTTACACCAGGGTCACCACCACCCAGAATGCTCCTTGTCCTACCGAGCTAAGTCCCTGCCCTCCTGCTAAGGCACCTACCTGACAACCTGCTTCTCCGCTGAGTTTTGCCTGCTCTTGACATTCATATAAATGCAGTTGTGCACTGTTTATATTCCTGAGCCTTGCGTTTCTTTTTCTTGGTGTAGTGGTTTTGAGATCCATGTGTGTCGGTGTGTGTTTGACAGTAGTTTATTCCGTATTCTGTGTGATGTTCTGTATGGGTGTACAACAGTTTGTTTATGCATTGTCCTGTTGACCATTGTTGGGGTTGTTCCAGTTGTGAGATGTCATGACTGAAATGGATAAAAACATTCTTTTTTTATGTGCTTTTGTGGAAATATTTTCATTTCTTTTTGAGCACATATCTAGGAGCAGCATAACTAGGAAAAAAAAAAAAAGGCAGTGCCAGGTACTGGCAAGGAGATGGTCAGCTGGGAGAAATAGGGTGTTGGTGGTTTAGCAATTTCTGCTGAAACTAAGCGTGTGACCAAGCAGTCACCTCCCTAGGCCACAACCAGGACAATCAGTGCTTGTATCCTGCAAAGGCATGCAGCAAATCCCCTGGCTTGACTGGCTCACACAGCTGGTTGATGTTCTTGTTACCCACTAGGCTTTACACTGTGGCAGCCAAGGCCACACGTCTTTGCCCTCCTCACTAGAGGGGGAACTTTGTACCTGCCCCCCAGCTGCAGCCTTCTGCACTCAGTGCCTTCCTAGGAGCAGGTTCTCAGCAGACACGGAGGGTGGGGTGGCGGTGTCAGGACTCCCGAGGGTGGTTAAGTTCCTTGGCACCAGGGGTTCTGTGACTTCAGGTTATCTTGGTTACACCTTCACGTGTAGTGCCAGCAGGGGCCTTGCCACTGGGCATTGAGCCACCTGCTTTTGCCAGCTTGTTTAAGATTTCATCCAGGAAAATGTGCATATATTTTAAAAAATCTATTTATTTGAAAAGCAGATAGAAATCTCCCATCTACTGTTTTTTTTTTTTTTTTTTTTTTTTTTTTTATTTGACAGAGTTAGACAGTGAGAGAGAGAGAGACAGAGAGAAAGGTCCTCCCTCCGTTGGTTAACCCCCAAATGGCCGCTAAGGCCGGAGCTATGCCAATCCGAAGCCAGGATCCAGGTGCCCCTTCCTGGTCTCCCACACGGGTGCAGGAGCCCAAGCACCCAGGCCATCCTCCACTGCCCCCCCCCCCGGGCCACATCAGAGAGCTGGACCAGAAGAAGAGCAACTGGGACCAGAACCCAGTGCTCACATGGGATGCCGGTGCCGCAGGCAGAGGATTAGCCAAGTGAGCCACGGCGCCGGCCCCCCGTCTACTGATTTATACACCAAATGCTGTATTAGTCGGATGGACCAGGCCAAAGCCTGGACCTTCAAACTCAATCCAGATCTCCCAGATGGGTGGCAGGAGCCGTCACTGCTGCTCCCAGGGAGCACACTAGCAAGAAGCTGGAATGGAGGGCAGAGCTGGGACTCAAACCTGACACTTGAATGGGTTACATCCCAAGTAGTAGCTTAACCCCTGTGCCAAATGGCCCACCCTTAAAACACTTTTTTAGTTAAATTTTGTTTTCCATAAGCAGAGTATATTTGAATTCTGGGGTTTAAAGATTGTCTTTCTGACTGTGTTTATTAATTTGTTACGGAGAAATACATTGCTGTGTGTATTATGATTTTCCTTTTTTTTTAAAGACCCACTCAGTATTCATTTAGCGCCCATTCCAGAACCTGCACCATGGTGCTGTCATGGGAAGATCAGAGTGTGTTCTTCCTGGCCTCCTGGCAACCCAGGTCCTGTTGATGGCACTGCTGTCAAAGCGTCCCTGTGTGGGCTGCTGTTTGTTAGAACACTGGGGTGAGGTGCTCATAGGCTCCAGACTTCTGAGGGGGTCTGTTGGCACTTTTTTGTGTTTTTTTTAGGATTTAGGTATTTTTGAAAGTCATAGTTAGAGAGAAGGGGAGAGAGAGAGAGATCCTTCATCCACTGGCTCATTCCCTCAGATGGCCACCACAGCCAGGGCTGGACAAAGCTGAAGCCAGGAGCCAGGAGCTAGGAGCTTCTTTTAGGTCTCCCACGTGGGTGGCAGGGGCCCACACACTGGGGCCACCTTCTGCTGCCTTTCCCAGGCACATTAGTAGGACACTGGATCACTAGTGAGCAGCCAGGACACAAACCAGTGCCCATGTGGGATGTTGGCATCACAGGTGCTGACTTTACTTGCTGTGCCACTACACTGGCCTCTGTTGGCACATTTATGGGGGAAAGGGTGAGGCTGTTTTTTGTTTTTTGTTTTTCCCCTGGAAGTAGAATTAGGGTTGGGGGCAGGATTTTCAGTGTAGATTCCAGGTAGCTCACCCTCCAGCCGCATCCCAGGACCACAGAGCAGTCTCTAGCTGTAGGTGGAAGACTCCACAGTGCACCATCCTTCAAGAAGATCCAGCAGCACATAGGGAAGCCCACTGCCCCATGGAGAAGTTTGTTCCCAGCAGGCCACTGGCCTGTGACACAGGGCCTGTCTGCAGCACGGCCAGACCCCTGTATTTGGCTGATGGAGCGCTACAGTTATGGAATTGTGGAGTCAGGACGTATTCCAACGTTAGAGTGGCTAGACAGGAAATCAACACTTGGTAGATATTATGCAGTCATCCAGAAAAGATTTTTGCGGGATACTTAATCACATATTCCTTATATGTTATGTGAAGCAGCAGGCACAACTGTGTGCCTTATTTTGAAAAATTATTTTATAAAATGGACCAGAAGAACATAATTAATCAAAGTATTAGCAGTAGTTAACTTTGGAACTGGTTAAGGTCAATTTGTACTATTTTTATGTGTTTCTGTCCTATCTACATACAATGTAGAGTGAACCCATAGGACTTAGGTAACCAGTTACGCTGCACCCTGGCTCATATGTTCCAGAACTTCCTGGGCCCAGGGAAGATGCCCTGGGTTCTCTCTGGGGCTGCCTTGTTCCTGTCCAGGCCGTGGCATCCTGCCCGCTGCTCCGTAGATCCTCTGAGCTCCGCCCTGGGGCCGTCCCTCTGCTCTGATCGTAGTTTCCCACTCTGCCTTCTCCACTGTTGCTCCTCTGTGTATAAGCCTTCTCCGGGGCCGGAGCACAGCCATCCTTGAGCAGGGGCAGCTCTAGTGAGCACAGTCTCAGGCAGTCTGCAGTTTGCGCAGTTTGAGTCCTCAGTGTTTGCTGTCTGAGTTGAGCGTGCCTGATCTGTCAGCAGAAACTCTGGCCAGAGCTCTTGGCCACGTTAGCTGAGCGCACAAAGCCATTCTCAGTGATCCCATTGACCATCGCTGCTTCTTGTCTTCCAGCTGACGTGTCTGAAACGGCCCCTGGTTGTCATCCATGAGCTGTTTGACAAGTCCATTATGGATATCTCCTGGTGAGGTGGATTCTTATTATGGTATGCAGGTTATGAAAAAGCGCACGAGGCCCCAGGATGTGAGGAGGGCCAGGTGGCATGGGTGGCACAGACCCCAGGGTACTGTTTCTTAGTGACTCAGAGACCAACAGCCATGCACTTGCTGGTGTGAGAGTGCCCTGCCCCAGTAGGATTTGCCACTGGAAAATGCCTTCTCAGACAACTGTGGTTTATCTGAGACAAGGAGACCTCTCTGGGCCTAATGAGGCTCCACTGCGGGCTGTCACTACCTGAACTGAAAGGAGAAACACACTTTCTGCTTCTCAGTGACCTGGCTTAGAGTACACTTCCCCAAATATCTTTTAACTGATTTCAAATACAAGATAAATGAAGCTGAAAATTCTTATAAAATGTAGCAAAAGATACCTTGTACCTAGAACCAAAGGGCACGTAGAAACAAAGGGCACGTGGGACACGATTGGCTTCCCCCACCCTCAGGCCACGGAAAGGAACCAGGGGTTTCCTTCATGTACCCAGAGCACCTTCCCGCCGTCCTTTTGGGTGCGCCACTGAGGCCTGGGTGACTCCTGCAGACATTTGCTGGCTGGCTGCTAATGACCATCTCTTTCAGGACGCTGAATGGGCTGGGCATCCTGGTATGCTCCATGGACGGCTCTGTGGCATTCCTTGACTTCTCCCAGGATGAGCTCGGAGACCCCCTGAGTGAGGAGGAGAAGGTAGGCTGGTGGCCACGAGAGGCCCCTTTGACTGGACACTCCTCTTGTGGGATACATCGTTTCTGAAAGTTCCCCTGGGGATTGACCTTCCACAGATTACTGCAGGCTTTCTTTCCAAAATAGATTAACTTAAAAGTATGTCTCTGTTCCTGACAGAGACAAGTCCTGGAATTAAGAAAATAACTGTTTTGGGCATCACTTTTTGAGCAGATGATAGACTACCCCTTGGGAGGTTTTCACCCAGGGAAACAGCAGGGAACTCCCTGGGGACCCCTGTGCATGCCATTTGCATAGCACCAGGGAGTACTGTTTGTCATTTCTTAGCCCTGATTGTATGGCAAGCTCTGGGCCACATATTTTATATCTATTATTTCCCTTGAATTACACAAAATCCTTCAGGGCAGGGTACATCTTTTCATCAATGAGGTCACTAAGCCTCAGAAAACAGCACAGCCCCTTGCCAAGACTATGGGTGACCCTTGGGTGTAAGAACCGAAGTGTGCACCAGACCTACCGGCTTTGGGCCGGGCCTCCTCTCCTCCTTGCTATGCCCAGGGCATTGGAGCCTGTGTACCCTTCTGCCTGGGCTTTGGAAAGGCTCTGCTACACCTGCCACAGTCCTTGCCACGGACAGGCCTTCGCCGACACTGTGTGGCATGTAGTCCATTGTCTCAAAGGAGCTCTGAAAGCCCAGAGCAGTTGGGCAGCTCTCCCCTCAGTGAGAAGCTGCTGTGTGACCCCCCCCAAAACAATGTGATCCCCCTACTAACATGTGAGCCACTGAGGATGGAGCTCTGCCTCACCCCATCAGTTGTTTTCTTTCTTTTTTTTTAAGATTTATTTTATTTATTTGAAAGAGTGAGAGAGAGAGATCCATCCAGCTACCCACTGGTTTACTCACCAGATGTCCGTAACTGTTGGGGCTGGGTCAGACTGAAGCCAGGAGCTTAGAATTTCATCCAGGTCTCCTGTGTGGGTGGCAGGGGCCCAAGTACTTGGGCCATCCTCTGTTGGCTACCCAGGTACATTAGTAGAGGGCTGGATTGGAACCTGCACTCTGCTATGGGATGCTGGCATTGTGGGTGGCAGCTTAACCTGCTGTGCCACAACACCAGCCTCAGCCATTTTCCATTGAAGGAATAAGTATCTCAGTAGCCTTAGGTCTTCTTCCTGCTTATCACTATTGTCAGGAACCCTGGGATTGCTGTGCACTCCCCTGGAGAGTCACTTTGGGGACCTGTGTGACAACCCATCCAGCTCACTGTCTTCCAGATCACAGGCAAGACCCCATGATTGAAGAACACTAGGGAGACCTTGGCCAAACTATGAACTTTGGCCTGAAATTCCTGGGGATGGATCCAGGAGAGAAGGGATAGGAGCCAAGATGGCAAGGAAGGGAGCTTCCTGGTCACATGTAGGCCCTGTAGGAGTGAGTCCCAAGGTACCTCTCCTGGGAAGCTGTCTCCCACCTCCCAGCATCCTCCAGGCCAAGGTGGATGCCCTATAACCTCAGTCCCTGCTCCTGAGCAGAATGTGATGCCAGTCGTCTGCACATCCTGTGCGAGTTTGCTCCTCTTCACGCTTTGATGAGCGCCAGTCACTAGGGCGTGCTGGGGACATGTCCCTGCTCTCCTGTCTTGCTTGTTACAGCACAGTTCTAGTCAAGCCTAGGAGGATGGGAGTATGGGGGCCTTGTTCAGAAGGATCTAGACAAGTCAGGTGGGGACCTCAGGGGAGCAGGGAAGGGTCTCCTCAAGTGTACTATGCCAAGCCCACACCCTTGCTCTTAGAGATGCTGTGACAGGCTGGTGGCGACCTGACTGTAGACAAGAGCAGTGGAAGAAGACTCTTGGTTCCAGTGTCTTAATTTCCAAACAGTGCTTGGAGTTCTTGCTGTGATCCAGGAGCCTTCAGTTAGCAACTTGAGTGTCTTTCTTTCAAATGACAGTTGAGGCAGTGTTCATTGCCATTTGTTCTGCACCAGATGGTATGGTAGATGTTTCCTTAAGTCGGTTATCTCATTCACTGTCATCCACAGCAAGCTATAAACATCTGGGGAAGGTATGAGACCTCGACAGAGCTGTTCAGTCGGGGCTGGGCAGGACAGGGTGGGAGGTTATGGAGAGCTGGCACTTGGGACCTCTGTTCCTGGAGTCAGGAGAGTCCCCTGCAGTTCCCCTGCTGTTGAGCAGTGCTGGCTGTGGTGGCACTCACACCAGGGTGTGTCACACCTTCCCCTTTGCCTAGAGCCGCATCCACCAGTCCACCTACGGCAAGAGCCTGGCCATCATGACCGAGGCCCAGCTCTCCACAGCTGTCATCGAGAACCCGGAGATGCTCAAATACCAGCGGAGGCAGCAGCAGCAGCAACTGGACCAGAAGAGTGTCACAGCCAGAGAGACCGGCTCAGCTGCCTCGGTTGCAGGTGTTGTCAATGGGGAGAGTCTGGAAGACATCAGGAAGGTAAGGGCTTGGCCTGGCCACGCTGAGGACAAAGGTGCAAGCCCAAGACAGGACAAGGGGAACAGGCCATTTGCACAGGACACAGAGATGAAGTGGGGTCACAGACACCAGGGATGGTTGGGGGGTGTGCCTGCACCTGATGCAGCCAGCCTGGGGCCAGTTGCTCTCTTTGACTTGTAGGTGCATGAGGTGGGAATGAGGCCTAAAGCACCTTATCAAAGACTCCTTGTCCTTGGCAGCTGTGGAGGAGATAGTCTCTTGTAGGAACTCCCAGACCTTACCCTGCTCACCTTTCTTGGAAATTCTAAATGCTACAAGCAGTGGGTTTTAGGCTCTGCCCTTAGGAAACTTCTGTAGCTCCCCTTCATCTGGAAACTCATGGGACAGGATCGGGGTTGGGAAATGTGGGGATCCCCTGGGGAGCCTACACCATCTCCAGGAGCCTTGACAAAGCTCCCAGGCATGGTGTTTGGCTGGGAACGCTTCCTTGGCTGTGAGCCTTCAACGGAAGAAAGAGCTGTGGGACTGAGAGCTGCTTTGAGAATCTCGCTTACCAACAGTGTGGCTCACAATGTCAGCCCTTCGATTCCCTCCCAGGGCCCCAGGGCTCTCGGGTTGGGTGGCCAGCCTGGGACGTGCTTGCTGCCCTGGGAACTTGACTAGGTAAAAGGCACTGATGAGGGTGCTTGGACCTGGTTCTGTCCTTGCTTTTTTACCATGCTGGAAATTGTACAGCTTAACAGTAAGTCAGATGCGGAAGGACAAATACTTATGATCCCGCTTAGACGAGGCATCCAAGGTTGACTCCCTGGAGCAGGGAGTAGAAGGAAGCTGTCCTGATGGGTTCTGACGGGAGGAGGAAGTGGGGAGGTCTGAGGGAACTTCCAGGAGTTTATGGAAAATGGAATAAAAAGTATGAATTAATTTTGGTGTAGTTTTTTCATAATTCATGGAAAATATATATTATAAAAAGATATACATGAAGTTTTTTTAAATAAAAAATTTAAGATTTATTTTACTTATTTGAAAGAGTGACAAAGAGGGAGAGACAGAGAGAAAAAGAGATCTTTCATCTGCTGGTTTACTTCCCAAATGGCCACAATAGCTGAGACTGGGCCAAGCTAAAGCCAGGAGCCTGGAATTCCATCCAGATCTTCCAAAGTGGGTGGCTGTTTGTTTGTTTGTTTTGGTTGTTGTTGTTTTCACTTGAGAGGAAGGAAAAGAGACAGCGTTACTATCTGCTGGTTCATTCCCCAGATGTCCACAACGTCCAGGACAGGGCCAGAGCCAGGAGCCCAGAACTCAATCCAGGTCTCCCATGCACGTAGCAGGGACCCAATCACTTGAGCCATCACCACAGCCTCCCAGGATCTGCATTAACACGAAGCTGGAATTGGTAACCAGGGCTAGGAATCCATCTCAGGCACTCTGATACGGATGCAGGCATCTCAACCACTCGGCTAATCACTCACCCTCAAACTCATACTTCTCATCCCATTTTCCATGAACTTTGTGAAGTACCCTTGTATTGAAGGGTATAAAATTTCAACTATACAAGAAGAATAAATGCTAGACATCTGTTCAGCCTAGTGCTACAGTTAACAACACTGTATTACTCATTTAGATCTGAGGCTAGGTGTTCTAATCATAGCAAAAAAACCAAAAAGCCCAAGCTTTATTTTTTGCTCTTTGAAAATAGTTGGCAGAAACTTTACTGTGCATTTATATGACTCTACTTTGCCAGAATCTTCTGAAGAAACAAGTTGAGACTCGGACGGCAGATGGTCGGAGAAGAATCACGCCTCTCTGCATAGCACAGCTGGACACTGGGTACTCATTCACTCGCCGAGCGCTCTGGGGCCTTGTCTGGGGAGAAATTCTGCTCTCCTTTCGCCAGTTAGTGCTTCCACAGTCAGGGTCTTCACAGGCTCTTGCGCCAGTCTTGCTGGCAGAATGTGAAAGCGAGGGAGTGGAGTCCAGCCCACCAGCAGCCTCGGAGCCCTTGCCCACGCTGGACTCTGTGGGGGACAGGGGGCTGCTGAGAGAGCCGGCAGGCCTGGGCACTTTTGCAGTGCCGCACTGTTGGCAGGGCACTGTAGGACACACAGGAAAAGCAGTCACGCTAATGTTTTTCTTTCTTTTTTTTCCTTTTATAGACTTCTGACCATGAAAAGTATAGTACACCTTGTTGAAAACTTACAAAATAGTAATAGCCCAGAGAAGAGCATTATCTATAATCTGGTCTCAGATATAATTGGTTAAAACTTTGATATCTGTATTTCCAGTCTTTTCCCCCACTTGCTACTGTGTTTTGACCTTTTATCTGTCTTAATAAACAGTCCTCTGACATATTTGCTTGCTGATTATACAGGTTCCTGTCCTGTGAATGCACCGTGATTTCCTTAGTCAGCTCCTTAATATATGTGGGTTTAGAGTGTGTGTCCAGTTTTTTCTGATTGCCAGTGAGTCTGTGAGCACACCCGTGACTGTTCCCTCCTTCTGTTCCCAGGAGTGGAAGTGCTAGGCAGAGGATAGGGTCTGAGACACATTTCTCTGGGGATGGATTGGGGCGTGGGAAGTCAACTCATTCGCCATTTGTTGTCTCAGGGCCTGCAGTGAGGCTTGCTATTGTATTGAGCGTTCTCCCTAAAGCATGCGTATTGACTCAAAGGATGATAAGGTATTTTGTGAAAGAAATAGAATCCCCACTCCTGGATTTTCCTGCTCTGGGCATCTGTGAGCTCTTTACAGAGTTCATGTACCGGAGACCTCTCTGCTTTCCTGAGCTCTTCCCAGTGCCCCTGAAAGGCAAACTCCTCTTGTGAGGTGTGAGGCCTTGAGGGGCAGAGGCCCGGAACCAGACCTCCTGACTCCTCCCAGAACAGTGATTTTCCTTTGACTAAGCCTTTTTCCATTGTGAACCTGCAGTGGGTAATGCCCCCTGCCTTTTGTTAGTACCAAGTAAGGGCAAGGATGCAGATGTTCTTTGGGTAGTTCTGGGCCGGAGGGAATGAGGACGGTGGTGGTAGTGATGGTGGCGCTTCGTTCTGTGGATCCTTCCAGACCTTTATGTGGTGAGGAGGCAAAGGAGGTAGGGGCTTCCTGGCCGACCCTGAGCTAGCCTCCTGCACAACAACATGATTTCTTCCACTTTAAAAGCCTTTTCACCTTCCTGACTTTCTGTGTTTAAACAAATAACAACAGAACAGGTAATTATTGGGGCTGGTATTGTGGCACAGCGGGTAAAGCTTTGCTGCCTGTGACACTGAAATCCCTTATGGGCCCCAGTTCAAGTCCTAGCTGCTCCACTTCCAATCCAGCTCCTTGCTGAAGTGCTTGGGAAAGCAATGGAAGATGGCCCAAGTGCTTGGGCCCATTACCCATGTGGAGTTCCAGGCTCCTGACTTCAACCTTGGCCATTGTGGTCGTTTGGGGAATGAACCAGTGGATGGAAAATACTTCTGTCTCTCCCTCTCTCTCTGTAACCCTGTTTTCCAAATAAATAAGTAAATCTTTAAAAACAAACAAACAAAAAGGAGTAGGTAATTATAGCTAATCAAGAAAGAAAAGAAAATGCCCAAACGTTCAAAGTAGTCACAAGTGGGAAATAATCACAGATTTATTTATTTGAATGTCAGAATTACACTGAGAGAGAAGGAGAGGCAGAGAGAGAGAGAGAGGTCTTCCATCTGCTGGTTCACTCCCCTGTTGGCCGCAATGGCTGGAGCTGTGCTGATCAGGAGCCTGGAGCTAAAAGCTGCTTTCTTCTGGGTCTCTCTCGCAGGTACAGGGGCCCAAGGGCTTGGGCCATCTTCTACTGCTTTCCCAGGCCATAGCAGAGAGCTGGATCGGAAGTTGAGCAGCCGGGATCCGAACCTGCATCCATATGGGATGCTGGCACGGCAGGTGGCGGCTTGACCTGCTATGGCACAGTGCCTGCCCCAAGAAGCATTGTTAAAAATATAACCCCACCAAAGCCATCAGACTAAGAAAGCTTCACAAGAAAAGTCTTAACAGACTTTTCAGGAATGGTTAACATTTTTTTAAGATTTATTAATTTGAAAGAGAGTTTCAGATAGAGGTCGAGCCAGAAAGAGATCTTTCATCTGCTGGTTCACTCCCCAGATGGCTGCAACGGCCAGAGCTGAGCTGAAGCTAGGAGCCAGCAGCTTCTTCCTGGTCTCCCTCATGGGTGCAGGGGCCCAAGCACTTGGACCGTATTCTGCTTTCCCAGGCCATTGTAGAGAGCTGGATTGGAAGTAGAGTAGCCGAGACTCAAACTGGCACCCATATGGGCTGCCCAGTGCTGCAGGCTAGGTCTTTACCCACTGTGCCACACGCCGGCCCCAGAAATGGATAACTCTTATACTGTTCTAAATACTCTAATGCACAGGAAAAAAATAGCTTGCAAATTATTTTTTAATGACTATAATTTTTATACCAAAATATGACAGTCAAAACATAACAAATTCCAAATCAACCTCATCTCTGAATGTCCTGAAAATCCTAAGCCAAATGCTAACAAAAGGCAAATACAGCACGACCAAATATGTTTTTTGTTGTTATTTTGGATTTTTTTTGGTGAGGGGGCAAGAAGGTTCGAATTTAAGGGAACTATTAATTTGATTTACATGTCATTTGATCAAAAGAAATAAATTATATGATCACCTCCATGGATGCTTAACAGGCATTTTGATAAAATTCAATATTCTGATGTAAAACTCAAATAAGCTTTCCTTAATTGTGTCCTTAGCTTGTTAAGTTATCTTATTTCAAACTAAGTTAAAAAGCAAAGTTCTGCTCTTGTAAATATAATTTTACATTGTGTAGCGATCCTAGCCCATACAGTTAGAAAGGAAAATGTAAAATGTATCATTATTTAAGGGTGATATGATCTGTAAGCGAACCAGCTGGAAAAACTTCATGGACAGTTAAAGACAGTGAAGTGACTGGGTACAGTCAGCATAATGAGATTAAGTAGCTCCAAGGAAGAAACCACATTCACAAATGACATACCTAGAATGTAACAACAAATAAAGGTCTTTAAAAAAAAAAAAAGTGTGTATTTTTATTTATTCAAAAGGCAGAATGACAGAGAGAAAGAGCAGATATCTTCTATCTGCCCGCAGCGCTGGAGGTTGGGCCAGGCTGAACCCAGGAACCAGGATCTCCATCTCGGTCTTTGACGTGAGTGGCGACTCAAGTACTTAGGCGATGATGTGCTGCCTGCCAAGGTGCACATTAGCAAGAAGCTGGATTGGAAGCAGAGGCAGGAGTCAAACCGAGGCACTCTGATGTGGGAAGCAGGTGTCCTTACATAGTAACTTAACCTGCTGTACCACAACAACCACCATAGAAATACAGGTCTTTAAGAAGAAAAATCTCAAAATCCTGCTGAGAGACCTAATAGGAACTGGAATAAAGTCAGAAAGGCATACCGTTGATTAACTCGAGTGAGTCAACCTCGTAAACATGTCAGTTCTCCCTTAACCTGCAAATTTCACATGAAACATAAAAAGTTTTGGAATCAGGCAGTGTGATTCTGAAGTTAAATGGAAAAATAGTAACAGCTGCAATATTTCAGGGAAGACTAGCTATAAGAATTAAAGCACAGTAGGTGTCGTGTGGCACAGCAGGTTGACCTGCTGCTTGGGATGCCCACATCTTAGAGTGTCAAGGATTGGATTCTGCCTCTGTTTCCAATCTAGGTCCCTGTTATTGCATATCCTGGAAGGCAGCACATGATGGCTCAAGTGTTTGAGTCCCTGCCACCCATGTGGGAGACCCAGATGGAGTTCCTGGCTCCTGATTTTGGCGTGGCCCAGTCCCAGCTGTTGCGGGCATCTGACGAGTGAGCAAGCAGATTGAAGCCCTCTCTCTCCCCCTCTGTTGTGCTGCCTTTCAAATAAATAAATTTTGTTTTGTTTTTTCAAATGGTACATAAGGGGGCCAGCACCGCAGCTCACTAGGCTAATCCTTTGCGGCGCCGGTACCCCAAGTTCTAGTCCCGGATGGGGCGCCGGGTTCTAGTCCCGCTTGCTCCTCTTCCAGTTCAGCTCTCTGCTGTGGCCCAAGTGCTTGGGCCCTGCACCCGCATGGGAGACCAGGAGGAAGCTCCTAGCTTCGGATCGGCACAGCGCGCCGGCTGTAGTGGCCATTTGGGGGGTAAACCAACGGAAGGAAGACCTTTCTCTCTGTCTCTCTCTTTCACTGTCTAACTCTGCCTGTCAAAAAAAAAAAAAAAAAAGGAACATAAGGGGCTGGCACCGTGGCGCACTAGGTTAATCCTCCGCCTGCGGCACTGGCATCCCATATGGCCACCAGTTCTAGTCCTGGCTGCTTCTCTTCCAATCCAGTTCTGCTATGGCCTGGGAAAGCAGTAGAAGATGGCCCATGTGCTTGGGCCCCTGCATCCACATGAGAGTGAACCAACAGAAGGAAGACCTTTCTGTCTTTCCCTCTCAATGTCTGTAACTCTACCTCTCAAAAAAATAAATAAAATCTTAAAAAATTAAAATTAAAAATGATACATAAATAGATCAGTGGACTATAATAGAGTATCCAGAAATGTCCCCAAATACTGATGAGAATGTTAAAGGTAGTGTTTCACATCAGTGATGAAATATTAGCTCATTCAGTAAGTGGGAATCAGGACTACATCGGACCTTCTAAAAACAAAGTTGGATCTCAGCCCGACAACTTAGAGAAACATTCTAAACAGCTCAGAGCTGGGAGGTGTTTTGTTTTGTTTTGTTTTAATGTTTAACATTTTGTTTAAAATGCTGGGGGAGGAGGGCATGCATTTTGTCTAGCAGTTAAAGACACTCACACATCCCATATCAGAGTGCCTGGTTTCTATCCTGGCTGTAGCTCCTGACTCTATCTTCCTGCTAATGGCTCAAGTACTTGGGTCCCTCCTACCCGCATGAGAGCCTGGGACTGAGTTCCTGGCTTCCAAGTTCAGCTTGGCACAGCCCTGGTCATTATGGGCATTTGGTGACTATACCAATGGATGGGAGTTCTCCTCTGTGAGTGCACTGTCTCTCTCTCTGCCTCACAAATAATTTTTAATGGGTTTAAAGTACTTTTATTTAAAATTCTGCATGATTCTGTGGGAGAATATCTGTATGCCTTCAGGTGCAAATAAGCTTTGTCTACAAATGACACAACATTTAGATCACATGGGGACAGATGCTTGGTACAGCAGTTAAAATGCTACTTGGGACACGTGCATCCTACATTGGAGGGCCTGGGTTCAAGTTCTGGTTCCACTGCCGATCCAGCTTCCTACTGATGCAGACACTGGGAGGCAGGAAGTAGCGGCTCAAGTCCTTGGGCCCCTGCCACCCTGTGGGAAGCCCTGATGGAGTTCTCGGCTCCTGGCTTGGCCTGGCTTGGCCCAGCTGTTGTAGTCATGTAGGGAATAAACCAGCAGATCGGAGTGTGCTTGCTCATTCTCTCTCTCTCTCTCTCCCTCTCTCTCTCCCTCTCCCTCCCTCCCTCCCTCTCTCCCCCTCCCCTCTCCCCCCCTTCCCTCCTTCCCCCTCTCTATCTGCCTTTCAAATGAAATGGAAATTAAAAAAAATTAAAAATAAACTTTAGATCACACAAAAATAACATCTGTTTGAGGGAATATGTACCTACCTAAAAACTCACAGCACATCACCCTTGGAAAATATTTCCTACTCATAAAGAATGGTTTGTTTGTGTTTTTTTTTTTTTTTTAATATATAGATAGTTCCAAAAGTTGGTAATGAAGACCAGTAGTAAAATAGACAAAGGATAAGAAAAACTGCACAGAAAAGGAAGTCAGATGTTTCTATATGAAAAATTTTACATCCACACACATCAAAGTCATCTCAAAGTGAAACTAATAAGAGGAATATTTTTCATCCATCAGATTTTGAAATATCAAGAAGCTTGATAACACTGTTAGGGTATGGCAAAATAGGTATCCTCACACATGGTTTGTAATTTAAACCCCTGAGGAGGGCAGTTTAGGAATATTTGCCAAAACTCATCATTCGCTGCTCCAGTTCCACTTAGGAATGCATCCCATGTAATCTGTGAATCGATAGCTGTGATGACAGTTTCTGCCATGCTTGAGCAGTCACTCAGCGTTGTTAGCATGTGCTGTGTTAACTGGTTTAGTCTTGACAAGCACCCCTGTGGCAGGGGTTGGCACTTTCGGAAGCATAACAAAGCCAGAAGCTGGGCAAAGAAAGGCAGAGGAGTAAGACCTGGGTGTTTTAGCCACGGCCCCTCTTCCTTTTTTTTTTCCCCTTTCTTTCTTTCTTTTTTTTTTTTTTTTTAAGGTTTATTTACTTGAAAGGCCAAGCAACAGAGGGAAGGAGATCTTCCATCCACTAGTTCATTCCCCAAAAGGCCACAATGTCCAGAGCTGGGCAGGTTGAAAGCAGGAATCAGGAACTTCATCCTGGTCTCCCACATGAGTGGCAGGGCCCCAAGGACTTGGACCATCTTCTGTTGCTTTCTCAGGTGCCCTGGCAGGGAGCTGGATCGGAAGCAGAGCACCTGGGATCGGACTTGCACTCCAATATGGGATGCCATTATTGCCCCAGTGGCTCAACGCACTGTGTCACAATACTGACCCCAGGGCCCTCAGTCATAACATTGCAGTGTCTTGCCTTCCTGTTGCAAGAATACCTTTTACAGAAAAAGCTGAGAGACAGCTCTGTCATTCCTCAGTAGAGGCTTGGTGTAAACTGAACATCCATCAGCAGTAGACTCCACAGCCTTTAGGGGAGGGAGACCTCTCTGGATGTGGCATTTCATTTGTTCGGAAATACATGTTTGCAGCCCCTCTGAGATCAGGGTGCACTGTTAAGAACAGTGGCTTCTGACAGCATTAGTATCATAGTTTTCCTGCTTCCTTGTATATATGGTATACCTTAGATTCAGTTGAAAACAGGATATTAAGGTGATCTTCATTTTCTGTATACTTTTCTGTAGCTTTCTGGTTTATCTCCCATGAAAAGCATATTGCCTTTGTATCCAGACAGAAAAAAAAAAATGTTCTTGTATAAAGTGCTTGATGTAGCGTCTGATTTCCACAGCTGACTCTTGTTCTTGGTCGACCACAGGGACTTCTCCACGGCGTTCTTCAACAGCATCCCCCTCTCAGGCTCCTTGGCGGGCACCATGCTCTCCGCTCACAGCAGTCAGCAGCTCCTGCCACTGGACTCCAGCACCCCAAACTCCTTCGGCACCTCAAAGCCTTGTGCAGAGCCTGCGGTAGCCACTGACGCCAGGCCTGCGGGCGAGCCTCTCAGTAAGGACAGGTTAGTGAGTGCCAAGGCTGGCTTCTGGACCCTGGAGGGGAAGTTCGGGTTTAAGACTCTGTCCCAAGGACAGAGAATTGGATTCTATTGGTGCTTTGTGGCCTCCTCAGCGAAAAAGGGAAAAAGAGAAATGCTTGATTTTGAACGAGGGCCTGCTTACAAAAGAGGTGAGTTCAGGTACCTGATGATGCCCAGGTGCTGTGAAAATTTAGAGAGCCTGTCCTGACCCGCAGACGCTACTGATGGCAGGGCACCTGCTGACGAGGCACCGCTCACCGCAGCGGCAGCAGCCCCTCTTTCTGGCAGATCTACACGAGGTGGCCTCGCATTCTGGGGCTTTGGTCCCCATACCATTCCACAGAGCATCACCCACTGCTTATCCCAGGCAGGGCGCCCACGTGTGTCCACAGACTCCCCTCCTCCCAGAGTTATAGTCACACAGCAAGATGTCTGCGTGTCTCACTGACCCTTGCCTAGAAACCAAGTTAGGAGTCACACAGGACAACTGAGCATGAGCATGAGCATGAGCCCAGTACCTGCTCCGGGCCACGCAGAGTATGCAGGGCTGGTGGGGAAGAGGCGACTGCAGAGTCGTGAGGTAGCTCTGGGAGTCCCCTGGGCAACAGTGGCTAGCTGTTGGGGGAGGGGTTGGTGGGCAGGTCTCAGAGAATGCCCCCTATCTCCGCCCAGGGCACATACAAGGCAACCGAGGAAGAGGTATAGGAAGGGAGTAGCCTCTGAGGAAGACCGGAAAGAGGGGAGAAAGACTACGTTTCTGTTCTGAACCATGTAGTCTGGGCTCTTCCTGAGTGGTCACAGAGGCTTTGGGGTCTGCGAGGAAGATGGCTGCAGCCGGCAAGGACGCCTGCGTTTGCCCCTGCCCTGGAACGCATGACTGATGATACTGCTGGTGGGGCCGCGGACTCGTGTAGTCGCGTCTTAGCCATGGGGACACACGCTGAGCATCAGGTGTCACTGCTGTGAGGGTGCTGGGAGGGTGTGAGGCTGGATTGGAGGAGGAGACTGAGCAGCAGGACAGCAGACATCCAGGGAGAAGGGGCTTTTGGTGGGACAAAGAGCACCAGATCCGAGGAATGTTCCCGGGGTTGACCCAGCCGGTCCTGGTGCTCATGCGTCCTGGGGGATGACCGCAGACAGGCGTTTGTTAAGAGGTCCGAGTAGGTGGGGTAGATGGTGTTATCCTGGGTGTGCTCAGCAGGAGGCCCAAGCTTTGGTCCCAGCAGGTGGAAATGGACTTGGGCAGCAGGAAAGCTGGGCTAGATCCTGCCTGCGCCTCTGCTGTCTCTGAAGTAGAAGGCAAGGGTTATGGGGAGAGCCCTTGCAAGAGAGTACTAAGAATTTGTCATTATCTCAGTTGAGAGATGGCAGGGATGCCCAGGACGGAGGGTGCATGGCTGACGACAGCCAGGAACAAACCGTGACCTGGGGACCCCCCCGGGTCAGGGCTTCGTTCTTCAGGTCCACTGTAGAACGGGAGAAGCTGGTGTTTTGGTGGGGAGATGCCATATCTGACTGTGGAGATGGGACTACACGGTTAGCCACAACAAGGGTCAGAACCATTTTTCTAGGCCTCATGCTACCCCCAAAGCCCTCAGACAGTGCGACTGGGCAAATGTGAATGCATCTGCTCACCATCTTTAATGCATGAAAATTTTAAAGAATTAGGATCCATCTATTACATCTTGACATTTTTGGTGTTTCTAGAAGTTGGTTATTTGTGCCCCCTTCAAGTAGGCTCCCAGTGATGCAAATCCTCACCCTCCTGATGTGCTAGGGCTGGTGTTTCACGAGCCTCCTCTTCTTCACCCCCAGTATGAATGCTACCTCTACTCCTGCCGCATCGTCGCCCTCCGTGTTAACCACCCCGTCCAAGATCGAGCCCATGAAGGCATTTGACTCCCGATTCACAGAGCGATCCAAAGCCACTCCGGGTGCTCCCGCCTTGACCAGCGTTACGCCGACGGCTGTCGAGAGGTAGGTGGTAGTTTTGTGGGACCCAGAGAGAAGCCAAGAGAGAGCAGGTGCCACTGTGGGCCAGTAGTGCAGCGTCAGCTCTCCTGCCATGCAGCCTGTCCCCTGCAGGGGAGCAGACACCAGTCACTGCATTACATGGGGCAAGACTGCAGAGCCGTGAGCCACTGGTTCCAAGGAAAGGGAGTGGCTGCCTAAAGCAGGAACATGTCTGGAAGGACACAGTGGGCCAAAGAGCAGCCAGGGCGAAGGGAGAGGGCTGGCCAGGGGGAGGCCATGCTGAGAATGGTGTCGTTGTGTGTAGGCATTTGGGAAGTGAGCCAGCGGGTGGAAGAGCAAGCTCCGACTGTCTTGTGTCTCTGTCTGTCTTTCAAATAAATAAATGAAAATCATAAAACTGCAGAATGTGGTATATCAAGTCAAAAGTATATTACTCATCAATAAAAAGGAAGGGAGTACTTATGTGTACTATACAGGGACAAAACCTGAAGACAGTATGCAAAGTGAAAGAAATTTATCTCAAAGAACCATCAAGAATAGGAAAATCCAGAGTCAGCGGTTACCTGGGGTGGGGAAGTAGCAGGGGCAGAGTGATTGCTGATGGGTACAGGGTTTCTTTTTGGGATTAGGGGAGTGATCTGGTGTTTGTAGACGGTGGTGATGGGTTGCATAACTTGATGAATATATTAAGCATTACTATTAAACTGGTGAATTCTATAATACATGAATTATGTTGCAGTAGAGAATAAAAAGGGCCGGCGCCGCGGCTCAATAGGCTAATCTCCGCCTGCGGCACCGGCACACCAGGTTCTAGTCCCGGTCAGGGCGCCGGATTCTATCCCGGTTGCCCCTCTTCCAGGCCAGCTCTCTGCTGTGGCCCGGGAGTGCAGTGGAGGATGGCCCAGGTCCTTGGGCCCTGCACCCGCATGGGAGACCAGGAGAAGCACCTGGCTCCTGCCTTTGGATCAGCGTGCTGCGCTGGCTGCAGCGTGCCGGCCACAGCGGCCATTGGAGGGTGAACCAACGGCAAAAGGAAGACCTTTCTCTCTGTCTCTCTCTCTCACTGTCCACTCTGCCTGTCCAAAAAAAAAAAAAAAAAAAAGAGTAATATATCATCAAAGATCCCAGATGAGGAGTGGCCATTTGGTCTAGCAGTTAAGACACAGCATCCCATGTTAGTTCATTCCTGACTCCCAACTCCAAACGCCAGCTTCCTGCTACTGCAGACCTGGGAGGCGGTGGTAGTAACTCAAATAATTGGGTTCCTGCCACCACATAGGAGACCTGAATTGTGTTCACGGTCCTGGCTTAGGTCCTACCCAGCTCCAGCCATTGTAGGCATTTGGCTGTCCATCTCTCTGCCTCTCAAATAAAAATATATTTGTAATAATAATAAACTTATTTTAAAAAAAACACCAAATGGGTTTGGAAATGAGAAAAAAAAAAACAACCAGTAATCATTATAATTTAAAAAGGCAATGTAGGCTTGGGCACTTGGCACGGCAGTTAAGTCACCACTTGAGACATCCACATGCCATTGATTCAAGTCTCCATTACTCGCATTTTCAATCCAACTTCCTGCTGATACACACCCTGGCAGCCGGCAGGTCCCGGCCATCCATACGTGAGTCGTAGATGGAGTTCTGGGCTCCTAGTTGCTTCCGCCTGGCTCAGCCCTGGCTGTTGTAGGCATTTGGGGAATGAACAAGTAGATGGAGAAATCTCTTGTCCATTTCTCTTCCTTTAAAATGAAATCAGAATAAATAAACTTTGAAACATCCATACTGTGGAAGGGGCAGTCTGGCCCAGCAGTTGGGCCACTGCCTGGGATGCCTACATCCTCTTTTGGTGAGTCTGGATTCAGATCCCAGCTCCACTTCCAGTTTCAGCTTCCTGCCGGTGGACACCCTGGCAGGCGGCGGGTGATGGTCCAGTGGTGGGGTCCCTGCCACCCCCATGGGAGACCCAGATTTACTGCCAGGCTCCCGGCTATTGCAGGCATTTGGGGAGGGAACCAGTGGATGGAAGATCGCTCTTTGTGTCCCTATCTTTTGTCTTTCTGCCTTTCAAATAAATAACAATTTATGGGTGGAGAATTGTTGACGGGCATCTCAGAGAGCAGATCTGAGCTGGATGAAGAGAGCGCCCAGCTTGAGGAACTGGCCAGAGTGCTGCAGGGTGAGGAAGTGCACCTTGTGGGGTCCCGCAGGAGCACGTGTCGTAGGGCCGCCCTCACGAAGGACTTCACAGGCTTACTGGGAGCTCAGTTGAGACCTCAGTTTTGGAAATGGCTGGAGGTCTGTACGGAATAAATAAAACGAAATCCCCACCTAAGAGAAATCAAAGTGCCATCGCCGGCAATCCTTGTGCTAGTCACGTTTGCCTTGTGGGTTCTCATGATGCCGGCCCCACCATCTCCTGTGTCTTGGATGTTGGGCACCCTGATTGTTTGCTTGCCTCGGTCTGCTGGAGGCAACGTCCTGAATTCAGCCGAGTCCGCAAAGTCTCACCTTTCAGCCATACATACAGCTCCAGCAAAACCTGTGGAGTAAAAGACCATCAAGTTCATCATTCTCAGCTCCTTACCGGAAGGTGAGAGCAAGCATTTACTTGTGGCCGAGCTTCCTGCTTCCATGGCAGAATGTGTGTCTGGTGAGCTTCTAAGAGCTTGGTGCTAAATTCTAAGTAGTTGGGTTGGGCCCTCCTAATGGCATCAACAAAATAAAGGCTTTGCATACAGGCTCTATAGAAACGCAGAAGCTTTCTTTACAGGGTTGTTTCTCGCAGTGAAAGCCTGGAGGAGCCCTTTAAAACACGTGCCAGTGGAAGTTTCCTTTCAGGGCACAGCATCACACCCGGTGTTTAGAACAGCCCTAGGAGCCAGACACCAGCACCTGCTTCCTGGTGGACCCAGGCTGCTCTGATCAGAGAACCCCTATGAGGAGTCAGATTCCTAAGTTCGTCTCCTCTTAGGCAGAAGGGACCTCCCACAAGAACCCTCCTCAGGGGGTGCTCCTTAGTGGTGAAGAGTGAGCGCCTCTGGTCCCATCTCACAGGAGCAGCACAGATCCTGCTGTTGCTCTTTCATTGTACCTTGTGGCTGGCTGGGCAGTGAGGCCCCTGCAGCCTCACTGGCCCTTCTCAGGTGAGTCTGGGAGCTGACCCTTCCCTCCCAAGTGCATGGTGGCAGTCGTTGGTGAACTTGTGCTTCCACTCCTCCCCCCTACCTCAAGGCCATGTGTCAGAGAGGCACGGTGGGCCCTGAGGTGGGTCACTGTGGGCAAGCTGGCCAGAGCAAGCAGAACCTAGGAAGGAACCTGTGCATGATAGAGAGAGAGACAGAGAGAAAGGTCTTCCTTTTTGCCGTTGGTTCACCCTCCAATGGCCGCTGCGGCCGGCACATCGCGCTGATCCGAAGCCAGGAGCCAGGTGCTTCTCCTGGTCTCCCATGCGGGTGCAGGGCCCAAGGCCTTGGGCCATCTTCCACTGCATTCCCGGGCCATAGCAGAGAGCTGGCCTGGAAGAGGGGCAACCGGGATAGAATCCTGCGCCCTGACCGGGACTAGAACCCGGTGTGCCGGCGCCACAAGGTGGAGGATTAGCCTGTTAAGCCACGGTGCCGGCCATGATTGAGGCAGCTCTGGATCCAGAGAGCAGCTGCCCACATAGCGACTCAGGAGGTGTAGATCCTGATGGGCCGCTGGTTTCAGGAACCCTGAACAGGGTGTCAGGCAGAGGTGCAAGGTGGGGAGACTCCCAAGGGCTTGCTGTGAGGTCCCAGCCCTACAGAGTGGAACAGCCTGAGCTGGGGCAGTGCCAAGCAAAGTGACCTTCTTAGACCAACATTGAGGTGAGCTCAGAAAGTGATCACATCATTCAGAAATATATTTGGTGGTTTTGATGTTGCTGTGTATGGCATTATGGCATTCTTATTGTATTTTACAAAACTGTAGTTAAGCAAAGTCTGAAAATTGTAAAAAAAATTCTGAGAAGCACATAGGAAGAAGAATGCTGACATAGAATGTTCTAGAACTTAATGTTTATCCATAAGTATACACTTGGCCCTGTCGTGGGGTGTTGAATGAGGAACAAGCTTCTTAGTTTCACAGAGCAGAAATTGGGGTATTCAGGCTTTTCCCAGAGATACAAATGGAAAGACTTCCAGATTCTACACACTGGTGTACTTGCCCACATTTCTGTGGACAGGAGCAAGAGCAGCTGTAAGCTGTGTCCAGAGGGCTAACAGACCAGGGGCCTGCGGTCAGACCTGCTGGTGAGCAAGGAGGAGGCAGGCGGAGATGGGGACCCTTGGGCACCAGGCTGGGGTGTACCCCAGGTGATGGGGAGTCCCATCACCCAGGGATTCTGTCATGGCCAGCAGCGTCGGGCATAGTCTCAGAAGAGACACTTTGAAGAAGTGAGCTATTGATCATATTGCGTCTCATAAATATTTATGACATCTGAAGTATTGCGGGGGAAGAGCCCTCTCTGATGGAGTTCATCTGAGAAATGCAGGACCTAGTGTTCTCTGAAGGTGTGGTTCCCACATAAAAGTAAATAGAGTGAGAACTGAAAGAAGGGCCAGTGCTACCAATCATACCAAAAGGATTGAGGCCAGAGAGGAGTTTCTGATGGCATCATTTTCCTTCTTTTTGGAAAAAAAATTTTAAGATTTATTCTTTTTTTTTTTTTTTTTTTTAAGATTTATTTATTTGAAAGAGTTACAGAGAAGCAGAGAGAGAGAGGTCTTCTATCTGCTGGTTCATTTCCCAGGTGGCTGCAATGGCCAGAGCTGAGCCGATCTGAAGCCAGGAGCCTGGAGTTTCTTTCGGGTCTCCCACGTGAGTGCAGGGGCCCAAGGACCTGGGCCATCTCCTGCTGCTTTCCCAGGCCACAGCAGAGAGCTGGATTAGAAGTGGAGCAGCCAGGACTTGAACTGGCGTCCATATGGGACACCAACTCCTCAGGCATTTAGCCTACTGTGCCACAGCTCTGGCCCCTAAGGTTTAGTCATTTATTTTGAAAGAGTCACAGAAGTAGAGAGACACAGAGAGAGAGAGATCTTCCATCAGCTGTTTCACTCCCCAGATGACCGCAGTGGCCAGCACTGGGCCATGCCAAAGCCAGGAACTTCATCCTTGTTTCTCACATGGTGTCAGGGACGTAGATACTTAGGCCATTTGTGCTGTGTTGCCTAGGCCATTAGCAGGGAGCTGGATTAGAAGTGGAGCAGCCGGGACTTGGACAGGTGCCCATATGGCATGCCATTGTCATAGGTGGTGGCATTACCCTACACCACAATGCCATCTCCTCCCTAAAAAAATAACAGTTCTAGCAAGGCAGCCCTCGGGTATTTTTTTGTTTGATTTTTTTTCTGAGAAAAAAAAATTTTTTTTAAGATTTATTTATTTACTTTAAAAGAGTTAGAGAGAGAGAGAGGTGTTCCATCCGCTGGTTCACTCCCCAATTGGCCACAATGGCCGGAGCAGTGCCGATCTGAAGCAAGGAGCCAGGAGCTTCTTCCAGGTCTCCCACGCGGGTGCAGGGACCCAGGGGCTTGGGCCATCTTCTACTGCTTCCCCAGGCCACAGCAGAGAGCCGGATTGGAAATGGAGCAGCTGGGACTTGAACTGGTGCCCATATGGGATTCCGGCACTGCAGGTGGTGGCTTTACTCACTATGCCACAGCACCAGCCCCTGTGAGAGAGTTTTATTTCTCCACTTTTGAGGCATGATTTCACTAGGTATGGAATTCTAGTTTGATAGGGTAATACGATCTTTACCTTCTTCTCTGAGGAGGTGGCTTTTCCTCCTGTGGCTTCTTTGCAGCTTTTCCCTTTGTCTTTGGTTTTCTACCATTTGAGAATCTGGGAGCAGATTTTTTGGAAAATTATTAGATAATATTAGTATTATCATCATCTCTGTAATTATGATTAAACTTTCCCTGCCACTACCCACTTGTTCTCACATGTAGTCTAATTTTTCCCATTATTACCCTTAGCTCATTAATCATAGTTACTTAAAATCTTGGTCTGAGAATTCCAAGCTTTTCTGCTCTATCTCAGCTTTGCTTCTGATGTTTGCTTTGTCTATTTAAAACACAAAATTAATTTATTTGGTAGGCAGAGTTACTGAGGAAGAGAGAGAGAGAGATCTGTCTCTCATGTGCTGGTTCCCTCCCCAAATGCCTACAGCAGCCAAGTCTGGGCCAGGTTGAAACCAGGAGCCTGGGGCTCTCTCTGGGTCTTCCACATGGCGGCAGGGGCCCAAGTATTTGGTTCATCATCTGCTGCCTTCCTAGATGCGTTAGTAGGAAGCTGGATTGGGAAGCGGAGTAGCCTGGACTCTAACCAGCACTCTGATATGGGGTGCTGGCATTCCAGGCAATAGCTTAACCCACACTGTACCGCAGACACCTGCCCCTGCTTTGTCTCTTGAGACCATGTTTGGTATTTTTGTTTATTTTTGCTGCTTAATGTTGTTTGGCCTTCAGTCATGTCTTGTCCTTTTGGCTTGCAAGCTGGGCAGAAAGCTTTGAGTACCTGGGAGTGAGGGAGTTAGGTCTTCAGGACGAGGCTTTATCTGGCCGCGAGCGAAACTGCACTTTCTGTCTCCTGTAGCTCGCTGTGTCAGAAACTCAGAAACTTTCTAGTGGCCTTATTGTGTCTTCCCTGCTGCCTTTGGGTTTCCGGAAGCCCTCCGCTCAGTAGAGTCTGTGTTACACCTCTCTCAGCTGCCGTCTGCTGCATTATGCTGGAGCCTTGCTGATGCGGCGGCGAAGTGTTGGGAAGGAAAAGCTGTTTTCGTGATCTCATGGCCAATTTTCCTTTTTTCTTGCTGTTGGAGCAGAGTCCCAGCCCCATGGCCTTCTGTGCAGTTCCTTAGTGTGCGTGTGTGTGTGAGAGACAGGCAGACTGTCAGGCGAGAGAAGCCGGGATGGGACAGGAGGGACTCACTGCCCTGCCCCCAGGTCAGCTAAGGCTTTGGTAACGTAGTTTCCCTTGAGAGCAGGCTTTGGTTATGAAGAACCAGGTGGTCTGAGCATGTTTCACAGTGGTTACCGTGCTCTCTCCGCTGCCCCGGCCCAGAACACTGCAGAGTTTTCTGCAGCCCAGTCTCTAGGCTGAGAGGTAAAAGCGAAGGACCTCTCCTCGAGCCAGAAGTCCCTCCTACCAGCTGGCCCAGGAGTTGTAACTCCCGAGCTCGCCTGCACGCAGCCTCAGTGAGCTTAGGAACATTCCTGCCAGCCACACTCCGGGGCCGCTGCTGCAGGCCAGCTGTGGTTTTCTGTCCTTATCCATCTCTCCAGGTGTCAGGGCGGCAGTCTGCCCTGCTGCCTGTGTTCTCTGATGGATCCAAGAAGAGTTGTTGATTTTCGTCGTCTTCATCTTTCTTATTGTGAGGACAAAAACGTGAGCTGCCAAGCTCTTTACATGATGGAGTAGAGCCAGAATTCCTCCCTTCTTTTTATATTTATCAGCTTTTTACGAAGAATGTGTTTGTTTTTTTTTTTTTAAGATTGATTTATTTTATTTGAAAGGCAGTGTCCTGGAGGGAGAGAGATCCAAATGGCCACAATGGCTGGGGCTAGGCCAGGCTGAAGCCAGGAGCCTTGAATTCTATCCGGGTCTCCCCATCTTCTGCTTTCTCAGGCCATTAGCAGGGAGCTGAATCAGAAGTGGAGCAGCTGGGACTTGAAGCAGCACCCATTTGGGATGCCAGTGTCACATGCAACAGCTTAACTAGCTGCGCCACAATGCCAGCTCCAAGAATATGGCTTTTTTTAAAAAAAGATTGGTTTATTTGAAAGGCCAAGAAACTTGGGGGCGGGGGCAAGATGGCGTGATGGGGGGGTGGCAAGGCAAGACAGAAGGAGATCTTCCATCCACTGATTCTTATCTCATTTGGCTCCAATAGCCAGGTCTGGGCCAGGTTGAAGCCAGGAACTCCATCCTAGTCTTCCCGGGGATGGTAAGGGCCCAAGTACTGAAGCCATCCTCCGCTGCCTTCCTATGTGTGTTAGCAGGGAGCTCTTTCTAAAGTGGAGTAGCCAGGACTCGAACCAGCACTCTTGATATGGGATGCCAGTGTTGCAAATGGCAGCTTAACCTGCTGTGCCACAACACCCATCCCGATGTTTTTAACAAATTAATAAAGACACAGGAAATGCCATGGGTGTCTGTGTCTGTGCAGGTTGAAAGAGCAGAACCTTGTGAAAGAGCTGAAGTCCCGGGACCTCCTGGAGAGCAGCAGCGACAGTGATGAAAAGGTCCCTCTGGCCAAGCCTTCTTCACTGTCCAAGCGAAAACTCGAGCTGGAGGTAGAGACGGTGGAGAAGAAGAAGAAAGGGCGCCCTCGGAAGGACTCCCGTCTCCTGCCTGTGTCTCTGTCTGTCCAGGTGAGGCCCACAGGCTCATCCTGCCTGTCCTCACCCTGCCCCCCTGGCCCTATGCTGGGAGGCCCAGCATGCTGTGGTACACCCCACCAGTGTGGGACACCTTGGGGACCAGCTGCCTTCAACTTAACACCCCCTGTAATGCAGCATGGAGGCCACACCAACCTCCCCCTTGGGGGGCCCATAGTCCCTGGTGTCAGCTGTCTTGTGTCTAAGATGGGCATCCCTGTAGCAGCCTGAGTGCTGTCTCCCTCCCTGAGTGGGTGGGGACGGCCTGGTGCAGGCGCAGCCTCCCTCGAGGTGAGGTGTTACCTTTCCCCATCACAGCCCTGTGGTGCCGGGCAGGGCTCAGGGGCGTTGCTGGCTCTTCCAGTCTGCAGCTGCCCTGACTGCGGAGAAGGAGGCCGTGTGTCTGTCTGCGCCAGCACTCGCACTGAAGCTGCCGGTTCCAGGCCCCCAGAGAGCATTCACCCTCCAGGTAAGGGCTGGGCCCTCCACTCTCGACTCCTGGGGCACACACAGTCTCCCGCAGGGTGAACCCTGTCTTCTGACTGTGGTGGGGTCGCTTTCCCAGTGGCCCTCCCCTTCTGGAGGAGCTCAGAGTAGTCAGAGCACCACGGAGTCCACGCACACCCCCTGGCTGCCTCTGCCCCACCCCCAGACCGCTTTCTCTCTGCAGTCCCCCACTGCTGGCGCTGGCCTTGCCATCACATTCTCTGATGCCCAGCTCCTTCTAGACGCATCTCAGACAGCCCTTCCCGTCTCCTGGAAGCTTCCTCCTTCTCCACATGTAACAGCCTCCAGCTCAGTGCCCCCGGGGACTGTCCCCCAGTGGCCACTGGCCTTATCTGCTGCTCAGAGCCCGGCAGAGTCATCAGAGCTGTTTGTCTCAGAGAGGAAGCTTGTAACCAGAGCAAATAACCCTTGTACCCAACGGCCCTCTGATCACTGGCCTAGCACCGGGGTCCAGGCCTCTCCCACCATGGTGCCTTCACACAGTCACCTTTTGGCATACCCTCTGTACCTCAGCTCAGGTGCATGTCCTCAGGCACCCTTTGCAGCCTCCGTGTAAGTTTGGTTCTCACTGGCCACACTGCTCAAGGCCCAAGCTGGTCCTCGTAGCACACTAGGGAACACATCAGCCATCCCAGTCACAGGTCCTTCTGGGCTATGGGGCAGAGGAGTGGGACAGGCCACACCCGTGGGTAGGGGCATCTGCCTTGTTACTGCTCACGTGATTGGGAGAGGAGCACCTCCAGCGGTCAGCAGCACTTCCTCAGACAGGGCCTGGCTTAGATTGTCGCCTTGATGCCCTGCTTCTTGGCCTTCAGCACAAAACTCCCAAACTTCTCCAGCCACGGAGCGCTGCTTGAGCCTGTTCTTGGCTTCTGGTGTCTGTGAAGGGGCACAGCTCCTGCCCTAGCATCCTCAACTCCAGCTCACCCCTTCGCATGACTGCTGCAGACCGGTCAGCCACTCTGCTTGATTTCCCCTCCGCAACATCTGCGGGTCCGGCATGACCTGGGCCCATTGGTGCCAGGATCTGAAATAGGTGCGCCTCCTGCATGCTACCAGGGACGCTCCCGCCAGCATAGTCTGACGAGCAGACCAAGGCTCGTGGCCTGGGGTCTGGAGGGCACCTCGTCCCTGCCGTCTCTGTTCTTGCCACACACTGCAGCCTTTGCAGATTCTTCTGACACGTGACTAGAAGCCCAGGTCTTGGTCTTGCTGTCCTGGCTGCTACAGTCCTTCAGGCAGTGTCTCCTCTACGTGCCTTCTCTACGGTCTCTGTGTAAGACAAGGAGTTGAGATCAGGAGACTTTGAGGTCTTGAGTTCTGGTGCCGATTCTCTTCTCGGGTTCCTCAACTGCACGGCTGACAGGACAGAGACCATCTCCCAACATTGTCCCTGCCCTGTGGGCCACACAGCCCTCGCCGGCCCCACTAGCGTCTTGTCTGTTGGCCAGTCTGCCTGTCTCTGTCCCCTGCTGCAGGCCCCTGGGCATCTCGCCTCCCCCACATCTCAGCAGGCCTGCTGTCACCTGAAAACACCTGTGCTTGCTCTCCTCCCCAGGTGAGCTCCGACCCCTCCATGTACATCGAGGTGGAGAACGAAGTGACGGCCGTGGGGGGCGTGAAGCTGAGCCGCCTGAAGTGCAACCGGGAAGGGAAGGAGTGGGAGACGGTGCTCACCAGCCGCATCCTCACTGCTGCAGGCAGCGGGTAGGAGCCACGTGCAGCGCGTGGAAGTGCTGTTACGACCCTGGGACGTAGCCTTCTGTGGGAGGTCCCACGGGGGCTCACACAGGGCCTCCCTCCCAGCCAAGCGTGTGTCCCTACAACCTCCCACATCAGCATCGTGGTATCCCCGTGTTATAGAGGAGGAGGCTGAGCCTGGAGGTCACTCACACCAGGCTTTGAAGTGCTGGGAGGTTCCCTGAGGCCTCCGGTTCTAAACGGACCTCTGCCTGGCTCTCTTTGACCTGGGCTGGTCCTTTCTCTTAACAGTCTCAGTGTGAGCTCAGGAAAGCTGGAGCAGCCCTGTGGGCAGGAGGGGAACAGAGTCTCCCGTGTCTCAGGCAGACAGCCCTGGCGCCCCCAGCTTGTCCTGGTCCCCACGGCAGCGCCTGCCTGCCCCTCCCTCTGGTTGCACCTGCTCAGGGCTGAGCAGGGGTGAGCTCTGCATCCGCCCCCAGGCCTGGCCTCTGTGACGCCTGCCCCACCTCTGCCCTCAGTGACCTGGTGTGTGTCGCCTGTGAAAAGAGGATGCTCTCGGTGTTCTCCACCTGTGGCCGCCGCCTCCTCCCTCCCATCCTCCTGCCGTCCCCGATCTCCACTTTGCACTGCACGGGCTCCTACGTCATGGCACTCACTGCTGCAGCCACACTGTCCGTCTGGTGAGAGGCAGGCGCAGGGTGGGAACGGGCCCTGGGCCTGGCTGGATGGGCTAGCTATTGCGTCTCTTCAGGGATGGGAAGGGGGCGGGGAAGGCCAGCCATGGGGCCTGGAAAGAGGCCCTGACAGCCAGCGATGTTGCTTGTGTTGGGCACTGGTGTGGGCGGGGGGCTGAGGGGGGTCTGTGCAAGGGGAAGGGAGGACCCCAGCCCTGCCATCATCCTTACAGGAGCGGGCCACATGACAGAGTCCTGGCTTCATGGCCTATGCCAGGGTGCTTGTATGGGCTCATCAGCAGTGTGACAGACACTGCTTGGCTGCTGTGGCCAGCTCACAGAGTAGATGCGGGCACTGGACCTGGGCCTCTCCTGTAGACTTGTACAAGAGGGTGGGAACGTAAGCGAGGGCCCAGGTATCTAAGTCCCAGCGTGCCCTGTTGCAGTTACCTCTGTTGGAGAGTAACTGTTCCCGTCTCTCTCTTAGGGATGTTCACAGACAGGTGGTGGTGGTGAAAGAGGAGTCTCTACACTCCATCTTAGCAGGTAACCCCAGCACTGGGTCCCCCTCCTCCCCTCCAGACCACAGTCCCAGGTTTCACACAGAAAAGCCCCCTGAGCCTAGGTGGAAAGCCAGGCTCAGGGCGCAGCCCTAGGTTCTCACTGAGGCAGGGGGTCCAAGTACCCTAAGGCATGTGTGAATGGGTCCCCAAGAGATGGCAAAGAGCTTAGTGGGTGGCACTGAGAGTGCCTGGCACCAGGAAGCCCATCCTAGTGGCTGAGTCACCCATTAAGGCTCTGGTTGCCAGGACCATAGGAGCCAGGGTTCAGATCTGTCCTCTGGTGCCTGTGCCGATGCACCTGGACTCATTTCCTGTGGTGTCTCCCAGGAAGTGACATGACGGTGTCCCAGATCTTGCTGACACAGCATGGAATCCCCGTGATGAACCTATCCGATGGGAAGGCATACTGCTTTAATCCGTCACTCTCTACATGGTAAGCAAGCCGCCCTGCTCTCCAGGAGATCACCCATCTGCTCTGGACAGTGTGGCCCAGGCTCTAGATCCTGCTGCTTAGGCCTGCCTGACCCTGCTGTTCCTGGAATGCAACCCACAAGGACAGCCAGGATGCGCCCTGCCATCCCATGGGGTGCTACCTCTGTTCCTAGAGTCTTTGCATTGACATAGGCATTGAAAATTGTTTGTTTTATGTTAAAATCTTTTTTTTTTCTTCATCTGCTTGAAAGACAGAGAGACAGAAATATTCCATCCACTGGTTCACTCCCTAAATGCCTACAACAACCAGTGCTGAGCCAGGCCGAAGCCAGGAGCCCAGGACTCTATTTGGGTCTCCCCAGTAGGTAACAGGGGCCCAAGTACTTAAGCCACCATCCACTACCTCCCAGGATGCCTTATCAGGAAACTGGATCAGAAGCAGGGAAGCCAGAACTTAAACCTGAATTCCAGTCTGGGTTGCAGGCATTGTAAGCAGTAGCTCAACCCACTGCACCACAATGCCTGCCCTGAAAATTGTTCCTGATATGTGTTTCTAGACGGGCCTCCTTAGCCCTGGTCAGCGCAGGTGAGCCGGCTCCAGAGCAGCCCCGCCAGCATCAGATTTCTGTGAGCGTACGAGCAAGGTTGACCTTCAGTCTTAGAGAGCTGTGAGGGTGCACACCTGCTTACCCTGCGCCATCGCTGGCATTTTGTTCTGCACAGCTTGGAATTTTGTGTCTTTGTAAAATCTCCCTCTTTATACATTAGATATCTTAGCCCAGATGTGACTTGTGGGTTGTGTCTCAGCCATTCCAAGGAAAGTCTTCTGCCAGCACCTTGGCTCCTTCAGGACCAAAGCTGGCTGCTGCCCAGCCTGTTTTCTGTTAGGAGTTAGCACAAGCTCTGGCTCACACTGAGATGTCTCTCTTGAGCTAAAACGCAATCGCTATAACCTGTTCTCCCAAACTGCAAAAAAAGTCGTGTGTTCTATGTGATTGTCATCGTGCTGGAAACTGAGGCACTGCTGTGTCTGGCTGTGTGTACAGGGGCACCTGGCTCTTCTCAACGTGTACACACAGACAGGAAGGATTTGGAGAAGGTGCCAGAACTCCCTGCCTGGGGCATTCTGGGGAGCACGAGAAGGCTGGCGACCTGGCACTGCTTGGCAGCAGTCAGGGCCCAGGCCACACAGGCCCCTGGGCAGGCCATGGCAGCATGTGACTCGGCGTGCAGAACACACTTCACACACGGATGCCCTCAGCCGTCACGCTGAGGCCAAGGAGCCAAAGCTTCGCAGCAGAGCCCTGTTAGCAACCTTCACTGCTGCTCATCTTTCCTCTGGAACATACCTAGGGCGTGTGCCCGCGACGGGCACTGGTGTAGACACAGTGTGGCTCTCGGCCTCCACTGGCTTGTGGTCAGGCGGGTGGGGCTGGCCCTGCCGTGGCCTTCCTGCCAGCTTCCTCTGACTTCTTGATGTTTCTGAGCTCTGCTCCTGCCTTTGCCTCCCCAGGAACCTGGTTTCTGACAAACAGGACTCATTGGCCCAGTGTGCGGACTTTAGGAGCAGCCTGCCATCCCAGGATGCCATGCTGTGCTCAGGACCCTTAGCCATAATCCAGGGCCGCACCTCCAAGTACGTGAGCTGAGTGCCATGGCCGCTGTCAGCAGTCCTGCCCGGGACGGGACCTGTCTCTGCCCACTTCCTGTGCCTCTGCTGCTGCTTAGCACAGGCAGGCTGGGAGAGGCTGGCTGGGGTGCTGAGGGTTGTGGGCCCTCTCTGGGTGATGTTTCAGGGAGGTGGCTGGGACATAGGCCTTGTCACTTCAGGGGCTCAGACGGCAGTCCAGCGGGGCTAAGGGTTGGGTACCCCTGCGGGGCAGTATTTCGGGTCAGGGGAATGGATCACTGGCCTGCCACCTCAGGAGCTTTGATGGCAAGTACAGGGTGGGATCCTGGAATGCCAGGAGCCTGTGGCTGGCAAATGGTGCGCACAGACCAAGGAGTCTGGGGTGTGTGCCCGCAGATTGTCTGGTAGATAGAAAGCCTCAGCCAGCCCAGGTGCGGCCACCCCTGCCGGTTCTCCTCGTGGGTGCCCTAGGGCACACGGGGCCACCGCCTGCCTCATCCTGTGTGCTCTGCCCATTCTCTGCAGCTCGGGAAGGCAGGCTGCCCGGCTCTTCTCCGTGCCTCATGTGGTGCAGCAAGAGACCACCCTGGCCTACCTAGAGAACCAGGTCGCGGCGGCCCTCACCCTGCAGTCCAGCCACGAGTACCGGCATTGGCTCCTCCTCTATGCACGGTACCTTGTCAATGAAGGTGAGGGTCCTGGCAGCCCCAAAGAGCCTTCTTCTGCCCCTCAGTCCTCCCAGCACAGGTGCGTCCCTGTGAGTCAGGGAAGCAGTGTGGCAGCCCAGAGTGCCCTGCACTCTAATACATTCCTTATGGGCCCCAGTCACCCCCTCCAACCCCCAACTCCCCACCCCCCACCCTGAGGCACTGGCTTCCTCCTCCTCTGCCAGTGAGGTGGGTCCCTCAGCCCCCTACTTCTTGGCCTAAGCTGCGACCAGAACAGCCCAGCAGCATCCAGCCTCACAGGCTGCAAGGCCCTGAACAGGGCCCTGACACCCGGGCTCCTGGCCTCCACGCTCCCCGGCAGCCCTGGTAGTACTCTAATCACCCCACCCCCAAGGCTGGACATCTTTAGCAGCACGTCTCTTCCTTCTCTGAGCCCCTCCTGCGCTGGAAGGGTGTCCCTGCTGCCCAGCACCTCTCTCCAGCCTGGGCCCTCCAGGCCACAGCTCTTGGCGTCTGTGCCTCCTCACAGTGTCCTCTGCAGAAATCAAGGCGTGCCGGAGGAGGTGGCTGTCCCAGCATCAGTGTGACCCCCAACAGCCTCTCATCCACTGCTGGGCAAGCGTGGGCCCTGTCTCACCAGCCCTTCCTCATACTTGAGGGTGGCCCTCCTGGAGTTCTCCCCATTACTGCACAGCCCTCAGCCTCCCTCACAGCCTCTCCCTGATTTGATGGTGATGAGATAGAGGAGCTTTTTTTAAGTGCAGAAAAGGGGAAGAAAAACAGACCAAACCCCTGTAACAGATCTCCTAGAGCTAACTCCTCACATTTGCCTCCAGCTGTGTGAGAGCGGGGTCTGTGTGCACCCTTTCCTGGGGTCCCATCTTAGGCTTTGCGCTCCTTGTCCCCCTGGAAACCCCTATTCTCAGTCCTCTCTGGACTTCCCTGTACCAGGTATGGAGCAGGACTCCCCCAAAGCCCTGGTGAAGTCCCTGCACCCTCTAGGCCCCTCCAGCTGCTCATGGAACCACACGTACTGCTCGCCTCTCTCCACCTTCCGCATTTGTTCCAGTGTCCACACACCACTCGCCCCTCTCTTGGTCCCCATCCCTCGGTCCTGTTACCTCAGCTGTAAGAGGAAGAATCAGGGTTGAAGGGAGACCTCTTCACTGCAGATGCCTCCGGTCCTGGCTTCATCCCTCTTACCGTGAACCTGTACCTTTAGGTGACCCTTGCCATTGGCTTCCGCTACCACCAGGTGCTGACAGACCCCGACGTGGCCCCCAGCCTCTGTGGCAGCTGCACCCAGGATGCGGTGCCCACGACCCTTGACACGTGCCTGCTCAGCCAGCATTCCTCAGTCATAGCCTCACCTTCTCCCATCTGCTCAAGCCGCTCCGTGGCTGCCCACCCCCACGCCCCTCCTGTGGGGTCCCACATTGTCCAGTCCCCTTGGGAATGCCTCACAGAACTGCCCGTGTCTTGTTTGTCCTGTGGGCCCGGCACACACGGGTGCTAATGGCTGCCAGGGGGAGTGGGCGAGTGAGAACCTGCAGTGCTGGGTCTCAGTGCCCCATGCTGAGACGCATGCATGAGGTGCTTGCCTGTAGTAGGCAAGAACCCAGGCATTTGTTCATTCTGGTTTTTATAGATACAACAACTTAGCGTGTTCTTAATGTTTTATTTCATTTTATAATGTATTCCTATTTCTGTTTTGTTTTGTCTTTTATTTTTTTCTGTAATTAGGGTTTGAATACCGACTCCGAGAAATATGCAAGGACTTACTGGGTCCAGTTCACTACTCCACTGGAAGCCAGTGGGAGTCAACAGTAGTGGTAGGTGCTGCTTTCATCCTTGCTGCAAGAATCCCCTCTCAAACCGTGGACGTGGAGCTTGTAAAAATGAGCCAGAGGGCTTCAAAGTTTCCTCCCTGCTAGACCTCTCCAGCACCCTGCGTGGGCCCTCGTGTCAGTGAGAGAGCCACATGCGGCCACTTCCCCACCTGGCAGGAGCTTGGCCCTGGGCATCAGGAGCTCCGGGAGCCCTCTGTCACATGCACTGGTGCCGAGGGAAGCTACCTGTGGGGTGCTCACACACTGGAAGGGAGGAAGGCGTGAGCAGCCGGCAGTGAAGCTGACAGCAAGACTTTGAGGCTTGAGTTAATGCCAACAAGCAACGTAGTAAGATGGAGAGTGTCCAGGGAGGAGCTCCAAGAGGATGTCTCAGATGAAACCCAGGCATGACAGGTCAGCCTGCAGAGCCCTTCGGGTGGAGGTCATAGTGAACGCAGAGAGGGTCTGCCGCACGGGAGGCACATAGGAGGCACACTGGCCTGGCACGTAGGAGCTAAGAGGGGAGGGTGATGTGCAACAGGTGGGTGGAGGAACAGGCGTCCATAGCGACCTCGGGTCGAGCTGGAGTTTTGCAGGAGCTGGAGCAGCAGGGACAGGAATTGAAATAGAAACCCAGCCAGGGCCCGTGTTTTGCAACAGTCCCAGGAATAGAGTGGTGGCTTGCATCCATGTGGTGACCGTGGAGAGGGACAAAGAGACAGATTCTAGGTGTGTTTTGGAGGCAGGACCAGCAAGACATGGAAGGTGATTGGATGTGGAAGGTAAGAGCATGATGACCGCATGGCCACCTCCAAATGGTTTTCCCTGGCAGAGATGGATGCTGGTGTTGCTGGTTGAGTTGGGAAAGGAACGGGCTGGCGAGAGGGCAGAAACAGATCCAGTAGTTAGTTCACAGCTTCCTCCAGTCACTCAGCGATCCTGATGGAGAAGCTGCTCTGGCCGTGCGTGTTTTCAGTGAACGACACAGACTGAGACCCCGCTTTCCTGGGTCTACATTCTTGTGGAGAGAGACAGACTTCTAAACAAATGAGCAAGTATACACAGTGTGAAGACCAAGGGTGTTGTTGGGGCCTATGGATGTGGAGTACAAGTGGGATGCAGTTTCTCACTGAGTGATCTATTTAGAAAGGCCTGAAGGAAAGCGTGTGGCCTAGTGGGTGAGATGCCCACGTCCCTCCTGGGAGAACATGGGTCTGATTCCTTGTTCTCGCTCCTGATTCCACCTTCTGGGATGCAGGGGTGATGATGCCTCAGGTAACTGGATCTTTGCCATTCATGTGGGAGACTTGGTTTGAGTTCCCAGCTCCCAGCTTCAGGCATTGTGGGCATTTAGGGAGTGATCCAGCAGGTGGAAACTCTGTGTCTGTCTCTCTGCCCTGCAAGTAATTTTTTTAAAAAAGTGAAGGCCTGACTGACCGAGCAGAGACACAGAAAGGTAAGGCACAAAGCTATGCATATATGAGGCTACTTAAAAAAGCTTGTTGAGAAATGTAATTTAAAAATAAGTTTTGGGGCTGGCGCTGTGGCGCAGCAGGTTAAGCCATAGCCTGCAGTGCCAGCATTCCATATGGATGCCGGTTCAAGTCCTGGCTGCTCTACTTCTGATCCAGCTCCCTGCTAATGTGCTTGGGAAAGCTGCAGAGGATGGCCTAAGTCCTTGGGGTCTTGCACCCACATGGGAGACCTCGAAGAAACTCCTGGCTTCTACCAGCCCAGCCTCAGTTGTGGCAGCCATTTGGGGAGTGAACCAGTAGATGGAAGATCTCTCTCTTTTATTCCTCTCTCACTCTCTCTCTCTCTCTCTCTTACTCTGCTTTTCAAATAAATAAATAAATCTTTAAAAAATAAGTTTCCTTGGTATACAAAAAATTTGAATCTAGGCATAGTTTTTCATAATTCACATTTTTATGAATTTTCTAAGAACCGTCATATGCATGGATTTCAGATTCTTTTGCACAAAAATAAACTTATCTTTCAGTTCCATTCTCCACAAAATTTTTTTGAAGTATCCATGTATCTGGGGGAATAGCATCTAGAATGAGGGAACAGCAAATGCTAAGGCCCTAAGGTGGGAGAACAGCAGCCACGGGCCAGCGCTGTGGCATAGGAGGCTAAGCCTCCACCTGTGGTGCTAGCGTTCCACATGGGCGCGGTTCAACTTGTGGCTGCTCCTCTTCTGATCCAGCTCTCTGCTATGGCTTGGAAAGCAATGGAGGATGGCCCAAGTGTGGGAGACCCAGGAGAAGTTCCTGGTTCCTGACTTTGGATACGCTCAGCTCCTGCTGATGCAGCCATTAGGGGAGTGAACCAGCAGATAGAAGACCTTTCTCTCTACCTCTCCCTTTCTCTGTCAATAACAAGGCTTTGGTATAGCCAGTAGTCTCCTACATTGTTTGCTCCATTTTTTGATTTGTTGCAGCATCTCTTAATTTGATTGGGTGGTGGTATCCTAGGTTCAAAATCAGCTCCCCTTAGATCTTTAACGGTTCTCTTCCATAGACTTTTAGCATCCAGTGTTGTTAAACGTCTGATTTTTCTTTGCTTCCTGAGGACTCTTGGGATCCCATCTTGGTGTTTCAGAGATTGCCAATGCCCTAGGGCCTAGACCTAGGAGAAGGGAGCAGTGAGTTTCCTTAGTTCTCTTTATCTCTGCTCTTCCATTTCTTCATCTTCTGAGAGGTGAATGTGCTCTTTGGAAAATCTGCTGTATCATTTTTTATACTTGTAATTCTCTGCCAGATTTCTAGTTCAGTCTTTTATCTATTTGAGCAGAACAAGCTTATTTATTTGTTTTAGAATATATGAAACATTTTATTCCCCCAACTTTCAGTCCGATCTTCCCCCTAAACACTGTAAACTTCTCTCAGCTATTAAGACTACTTTCGTTTTTGTTTGTTTTACAGATTTATTTATTTATTTGAGAGGCAGAATTACAGACAAAGGGAGAGACAGAAAGAGAGGTCTTCCATCCACTGATTCACTTCCCAAATGGCTGCAGCTGCCAGAGCTGGGCTGGTCTGAAGCCAGGAACCAGGGGTTTCATGTGGGTCTCCCATCTGGGTGCAGGGGCCCAAGCTCTTGGGCCATCTTCCACTGCTTTCCCAGGCCATCAGCAGGGAACTGGATTGGAAGTAGAGCAGCCAGGAGTCAAACTGGCACCCATACATATGGCTTAGCCCACTATGCCACAGCACTGGACCCTACCAAGACTGTTTTGTTTTGTTTTGTTTTGTTACTTTTTTTAAGATTTTATTTTATTAATTTGAAACTCAGAGTTACACAGAGAGAGGAGAGGCAGAGAGAGAGAAAGGTCTTCCATCCAATGGTTCACTCCCCAGTTGGCCGCAACAGCTGGAACTGCATCGATCCGAAGCTGGAGCCAGGAGCTTCCTCTGGGTCGACCACGTGGGTGCAGGGGCCCGAGGACTTGGGCCATCTTCCTCTGCTTCCCCAGGCCATAGCAGAGAGCTGGATTGGAAGTGGAGCAGCTGGGTCTTGAACTGGTGCCCATATGGGATGCCGGCGCTCCAGGCCAGGGCATCAACCTGCTGTGCCACAGCACCGTCTCCCAAGACTGCTTTTACCAATCACACTTTAACAGTGTATAGCTAAGGAAACAGCGTTTAGATCCAGGGCTTGATTCAGATCCTAACATATTAGAAACACCAGACCCAGCTATATTACTACTTTTTCTATAGGCAAATTAAGAGAGATATAAAAGGAAAATCCATGCAGGTTTCTAAGGAATGTTTTACTGTACTTAATCTGCAATCTATTTAAACTAGAGTATGACTGTAAGAGAAATCTCTTTATAAGAGAGAGAAATATTGCAACAAAGAAGTCTGTATTTCAAAGTGTACACAAAAAGTTAGTGAAATTGATGTTATAAGATTATTTTTTCTCTCAAGGAATATTTTCAATACACAAGTTTTCCAGGTTCAAAAAGCAAACAAATGTGACAATCATTTTAAAAATGCTACCTTGAAAATCAAAGTGTTTGAATTCAAACATCTTCCTTATACTGCGAACACGTTGGTCTTACAATGAACAGATGCTTTTGAACTTTTGCTTCTTATATATTTCTAGAATAATATGCCAAATTCATTTAGAATTTCACCATAGTTAAGGGAAATCAATTCTTCAAATTTTATGAACACAGCAGTTTGGATTACATATTTATTTCTCACTGACATAAAATTAAATTTAAAATTAAGCTGCCAAGTTGAAGTTCCTGGAGGGTGTTCTCTTTGCTCATTCATAAATGTGAATTCTAGCTAAGCTATCTTTAACAAGTCTACATGGTATGGCAGTAGTCAGCGTGGTCCTGAATTCTCCAGTGGGTCTTGAAGCCACACCTGGAAACTCAGTGTCCATAGCAGTGTGACATTTGTAGATCACTTGAAGAATTCTCTGCATCTCTTCAGGTTGCCGGCCGAAACTTCACAGATTCTTTGCTGCTAGCATAGTGCGTGCACAAGATAGTTTAGATGCCAAGCATCCAAATGCTAAACTTGATCACAGATTTATGTCATAAAACACTGTGTTTTCTCTATGTGCTTGTGCTGATGAGCTTGTGATCCTCCTCCTCACCACAGGGACAGCGCCCAGCTGTGGTGGTACTGGTGGCAGTGGCAGTGGGTGCCCCGTAGACGCCTGTTGTCAGCAAGGGGCTGTGCCATCACTTCTAGCCAGTTATTTTGTTTTCAAAGGTTGATGTTGGATAGTTCTGATATTGGGAGCCTCAGTAAATCCTGTCTGTTCCTGTTACCTTCATATGCTGGGGATGGTTGTCACTCGCACTGTCTTACCTCCTTCTGTGCCTTCTTGTTTTTTAATCATTTGCTGGACATGGTATTTAAAAATCGTTTGTTGAAGTCATTCGAGGGGCTGGTGCTGTGGCACTGTGGGTTAGGCCTGCGACTCTGGCATCCTATGTGAGAGCTGGTTCAAGTCCCAGTTGCTCCACTTGCAATCCATCTTCCTGCTAATGCACCTAGGAAAGCAGTGGAGGATGGCCCAAACGCATAGGCTCCTGCCACCCACGTGGGAGACCTGGATGAAGCCCTTGGCTCCTGACTTTGGCCTGGCCCAGCCTTGGCCATTGTAGCCATTTGGGAAGTGAAATCTTCAAAAAGGTAATGAGAGATGCATATTATGAAAAACCTTCACATGGATTTAAAAAAATTTTTGCACCACAACTTACCTTTTTAAAAAAGTTTGTTTTGTATTTATTTGAAAGGCAGAGAGACAGAAACAGAGATCATCCATCCACTTACTCTCATCATTTACTCCCCCTAAATGCCAACAGCAGCTGGTACTGGGCTAGGCCAACGCCAGGAGTCTGGAACTCTGTCTGGGTCTCCCACATGGGAACCCAGGCATTTGAGCCATCACCAACTGCTCCCCAGAGTATATATTAGTGGGAAGCTGGGATGGGGGACAGAGCCGGGACTGGAACTCAGGCACTCCAGTCTGGGATATAGGCACTCCAGTCTGGGATATAGGCACTCCAGTCTGGGCTATAGGCACTCCAGTCTGGGCTATAGGCACTCCAGTATGGGGTATAGGCACTCCAGTCTGGGCTATAGGCACTCCAGTATGGGCTATAGGCACTCCAGTCTGGGATATAGGCACTCCAGTATGGGCTATAGGCACTCCAGTCTGGGATATAGGCACTCCAGTATGGGGTATAGGCACTCCAGTCTGGGATATAGGCACTCCAGTATGGGATATAGGCACTCCAGTATGGGATATAGGCACTCCAGTCTGGGATATAGGCACTCCAGTCTGGGATATAGGCACTCCAGTATGGGGTATAGGCACTCCAGTCTGGGATATAGGCACTCCAGTCTGGGCTATAGGCACTCCAGTCTGGGGTATAGGCACTCCAGTATGGGATATAGGCACTCCAGTATGGGATATAGGCACTCCAGTATGGGATATAGGCACTCCAGTCTGGGATATAGGCACTCCAGTCTGGAGTATAGGCACTCCAGTCTGGGATATAGGCACTCCAGTCTGGGATATAGGCACTCCAGTCTGGGATATAGGCACTCCAGGCGATATCATAACTGCTATGCCAGACACCTCCCTCCAAACGGTTTTTATTGTTTTAAAGATATCTATGTTTGAAAGTCAGTGTTATGGGGGCGGTAGGAGGGATCTTCATGCACTGGTTCATTCCCCGAATGACCACAATGTCCAGGCTGGGCCAGGCCAAAATCAGGAGTTTAGAGCTGCTTCCAGGTCTCCCATGGGGTTCAGGGGCCCAAACACTTGGACCATCTTCTGCTTTTCCAGGTCATTAGCAGGGAAATGGCCCCAGTGCTTGGTCCCCTGCCACCTACATGAGAGACCCAAAAGGAGTCCTGAGGTCCTGGCTTTGGCCAATGGGCAGAAGATATACTTTATCTCTCCCCCTCTCTGTAACAAGTAACTCTGCCATTCAATTAAATGAATCTTGGGACCAGCGCTGTGGCATAGCAGGTAAAGCTATGGTTTGAGTCCTGGCTGCTCCACTTCCAATCTAGCTCTCTGCTATGGCCTGGGAAAGCAGAAGATGGCCCAAGTCCTTGGGCCCCTGCACCCACGTGAAAGACCTGGAAGAAGCTCCTGGCTCCTGGCTCCTGGCTTCAGATTGGCGCAGCTCCGGACGTTGCAGCCAGCTAGGGAGTGAACCAGCGGATGGAAGACCTCTCTGCCTCTCCTGCTCTCTCTGTGTAATTGACTTTCAAATGAATGAATGAATAGCCGGCGCTGTGGCGTAGCAGGTAAAGCTGCTGCCTTCAGTGCCGGCATCACATATGGGCACCGGTTCGAGTCCCGGCTGTTCCACTTCCAATCCAGCTCTCTGCTATGGCCTGGGAAAGCAGTAGAAGATGGCCCGAGTCCTTGAGCCCCTGCACCCATGTGGGATACCCAAAAGCAGCTACTGGCTTCTGGCTTCAGATCAGTGCAACTCTGGCCATTGTGGCCAAATGGGGAGTGAACCAGCGAATGGAAGACCTCTCTCTCTCTGCCTCTCCTCTCCCTGTGTAACTCTGACTTTCAAATAAAATTAAATAAATCTTTTTAAAAAATCTTTTTTAAAAAAACAGAAGCAGCAGCAGCTGAGACTAGGGGGAGCAGAGCTAGGATTCAAACAAAGGTAGCCCAATATGGGATGTAGGCATCTTTTTTTTTTTTTTTTTTTTTTTTAATTTTTGACAGGCAGAGTGGACAGTGAGAGAGAGAAACAGAGAGAAAGGTCTTCCTTTGCCGTTGGTTCACCCTCCAATGGCCACTGCGGCTGGGGCACTGTGGCCGGCACACCGCGCTGATCCGAAGGCAGGAGCCAGGTGCTTCTCCTGGTCTCCCATGCTGGTGCAGGGCCCAAGCACTTGGGCCATCCTCCACTGCCTTCCCGGGCCACAGCAGAGAGCTGGCCTGGAAGAGGGGCAACCGGGACAGAATCTGGCGCCCCGACCAGGATGAGCTGCGGCGCTGGCCGGGATGTAGGCATCTTAACTTAAGTCATATATAATTTTTTTTGCCAGGCAGAGTTAGAGAGAGAGAGACAGAGAGAAAGGTCTTCCTTCCGTTGGTTCACTCCCCTAATGGCTGCCACACCCGGCGCTGTGCCGATCCGAAGCCAGGAGCCGGGTACTTCCTCCCTGTCTCCCATGCGGATGTAGGGACCCAAGCACTTGGGCCATCCTCCGCTGCCCTCCCGGGCCATAGCAGAGAGCTGGACTGGAAGAGGAGCAATCGGGACTAGTACCTGGCGCCCCAACCGGGACTAGAACCCGGTGTGCCGGTGCCGCAGGCGGAGGATTAGCCTAGTGAGCCGCGGCACCGGCCTAGTCATATATAATTGACAGTGCGATTTTTCTCTTCGTTTCCTTTTCACATTATTTCTTGTCAGTATATACAAATGCAACTGAATTTTGATTTTGCATCATGCAAATTTGCTGAATTTATTTTTTTTAAAGACATTTATTTGAAGAAGTTGCACAGAGAGAAAAGGAGAGGTAGAGAGAGAGGTCATCTAACTGCTGGTTCACTCCTCAATTGGCTGCAATGCCTGGAGCTGCGCTGATCCAAAGCCAGGAGCCAGAAGCTGCTTCTGGGCCTCCCACGTGGGTGCTAGGCCATAGCAGAGAGCTGGATCAGAAGTAGAGCAGCCAGGATTTGAACCAGTGCCCATATGAGATGCTGGCACTGCAGGCGGTGGCTTTACCTGCTATGCCACAGTCCTGGCCCCTGCTGAATTTATATATCAGGGTTAACAGTGTCTTTTGAACTCTTTAGAGTTTTCAAGACATCATTTTTGTTCTTCCTGATTTTATTTCTTGCTTCGTTGCTCTGCATAGGACCGTAATTGCTTTGTTAAATAGAAATGGTGAAAGGAAACATCTTCTGTTGTCCCCAGCGCAGAGGAAAAGTGTTCATACCCTCAGCATTGAGTACGATGTTAGCTCTTGGCTTTTCAGATATGGTGTTTATTACGTTGAGGTAATTCATTTTATTCCTAGTTTGTGGAGTTTTTTCACCATGAAGTAGCATGGGAATTTGTGAAATGCTTTTTCCACATCACTTAGGATCATGTGAGGTTTTACTCCTTCATTCTGTTAATGTTTATTACATTAGTTAATTTTCATGTGTTGAACCATCTATGCATTCCAGGAGTAAATACCACTTGGTCAGATGTATAACTCTTCAAATGTGCTGTGGAATTCTGATTGTATTTCGTTGAGAGTTTTTATAGCATTGTTCTCAAGGGATATTTATCTGCAATTCTGTTTTAATTTCATCATCTGACTTCGATTTGTGTCACAGAATGAATTTTGAAGTGTTTCTTTCTATTCAGTGTTTGGAAGTGTATGTTGAGGATTGTTGTTAATTCTTTTTCAAATGTTTGATAGAATTCACCTACATCTTAGGCTTTTTTTTTTTTTTTTTAAGATTTATTTATTTGAAAGGCAGAGTTATTGGGTGGGGTTGTGGTGGGGAGAACTCCCATCTACTGGTTCACTCCCCAAATGCCCATAGCCACTGGGGCTGGGCCAGATCAAAGCCAGGAGACAGGAACTCCATCTGAGTCTCCCATGTGGGTGGCAAGGGCCCACGTGTTTGGGCCATCTTCCACTGCTTTCCCAGGCATATTAGCAGGAAGCTGGGTCAGAAGTGGAGCAGCTGGAACTCAAACCCACGTCCATGTGGGATTCCTTGCACCAGGGTTCCAAAATGGGATGCTGGCGTTTGCAGGCAGTAGCATGACCTGCTATGCCACAAGACTGGCCCCTGTTCAGATATTTTATTTTAGTCCTGTTTTATTTGCATTTTGGGTTTTTTTAGTATTTAGTTATATAATTTAGTATTTAATTATTTAGTGTATTTTAGTTATATTTTAGTCCTATTAGTTCATATGTTTCTAGTAATTCATCTAATTTATTAGCTTGTGGTTGTTCATAGTATTCCCTTAGGTAGAATCCTTTTTATTTTTGTGGCATTGTTAATAAAGTTACCCCCCTCCTCTTTTTTAAAAAAAGATTTACTGATATATTTATTTGAATCTTCCATCCATGGTTCAGGCCCAAATGCCTACAATATTTGAGGCTGGGCCAGGCTGAAGCTGGAAGCTCAGAATTCAATCCAGATCTCTCACATGGATGGCAGGGACCCAAGTACTTGAGTTCATCATCTGATGCCTTACTGGGTGAGCATTTCAGGAACCTGGATCGAAGTGGAGGAGCCAAGATTCTCCCGAGTCACTCCAGTGTGACATGCAGGCTTCCCAAGCAGCAACTTAATCACTACAGCACAAGGCCCACTCCAACGTAAAACTTTTTAGATGTATTAAGACTTATCTTATGGCCTAACCTGTGGCCTGTCTTGGGGAATGTTCCATATCTACTTGAGAAAAGTCTCCAGCTGTCTTTTGGTGGAATGTTCTGTATACATTCATTGGATCCACTTGGTCTGTGGTGGTGTTGAGGTCCTCTCTTTTCTGATTATCTGTCCAGTTGTTCTCTCTGCCACTAAAAGTAGGTATCACAGTCTCCTACTATTCTCCCTCCAGTCGGGACCATGTTGCCTCATGTGGTCGGGCACTCTGCTGTTTGGAGCATGTGTCTTTATAACTGCTGAGTTGTCTTGGTGCATTCTTTGTATCAGCATTGTGTAATGTCCATCTTTGTCTCTTAACAGTTTTTATAAGAATTTTTAAATTTATTTTATTTATTTGAAAGACAGTGGTACAGACAGAGCTCTTCCATCTGCTGGTTCACTCCCCAGATGGCCGCAATGGCTGGAACTGAGCTGAGTTCAGCCAATCTGAAGCCAGGAGCCAGGAGCTTCTTCCGGGTCTCTCACATGAATGCAGGGGTCCAAGCACTTGAGCCATCCTCTACTGCTTTCCTAGCCGCATTAGCAGGGAGCTGGATGGGGCTTGAACTGGTGCCCTATGGGATGCCAGCATTGCAGGCTGGGGCTTTAATCTGCTGCACTGCAGTGCCAGCCCCAACATTTTTTTTAAGATATATTTATTTATTTGAAAGTCAAAGTTACAGAGAGTGAGAGAGAGGTCTTCCATCTGCTGATTTACTCCCCAGATGGCTACAATGGCCACGGCTGGGCTAGGCTGAGCCAGGAGCTTCATCCAGGTCTCCCACGTGGGTGCAGGGGCCCAAGTACTTGGACCATCCTCCTCTGCTTTCCCAAGCACATTCAGGCACATCCTAGGCAGGGCGTCCTAGAACCAATCCCCCACAGATACCAAGGGGTGACTATAATGAGATCCTGTTCTTTATTCTGTAAATCTCTATCTTTTGATTAAGGAGCTTAATCTATTCACATTTAATTTATGTACTGATAGGTAAGAATTTAGTATTGCCATTTTATGTTTATTTTCTGTATGTTTTATAGCTTTTTTTTTCTTTTTTGGGGTGATCAGTTTCCTCCTTCACTCTTCTGTTGCGTTTGATTCCCCCATTCCCCCTTAGGGGCATGGTTTGATTCCTTTCGTGTGTATTCCATAGATATTTTCTTTATGGTTACTATGGGGATTGCATAAAATATTCTAAAGTCATAATATTTTAAGTTAACAAGTTTCTTTTTTAAAATATTTATTTTTATTATTTGAAAAGCAGAGTTAGAGGGAGGGAGGAACAGAGAGAGAAGTCTTACATCCACTGGTTCACTTCTCCAAATGCCCTCAATGGCTGGAGCTTCTGGGCCGATTTGAAGCCAGGAGCATCTTCCAGGTCTTCCAGGCAGGTGCAGGGGCCCAGGTATTTGGGCTGTCTTTTGCTGCTTTCCTATGGACATTAGCAGGGAACTGGATCTGTAGTGGAGCAGCAAGCACTCAAAACGGTGCCCATATGGGATGCTGGCACTGTAGGAAGTAGCTTTATTCACTATGCCACAGTGCCAGCCCTAAAACTGATAACATTTTAATTTCATTTGTACCCAAGAACTGTGTAGTTTGTTTCTTTGTCTCTCTCTCTCTCTCTTTCTTTCTTTTTCTTTTCTTTTCTTTTTTTTTTTTTTTTTGACAGGCAGAGTGGACAGTAGTAGAGGGAGACAGAGAGAAAGGTCTTCCTTTTTGCTGTTGGTTCACCCTCCATTGGCCGCCGCGGTAGGCGCACTGCGGCTGGCGCACCGCGCTGTTCCGATGGCAGGAGCCAGGTGCTTCTCCTGGTCTCCCATGGGGTGCAGGGCCCAAGCACTTGGGCCATCCTCCACTGCACTCCCTGGCCACAGCAGAGAGCTGGCCTGGAAGAGGGGCAACTGGGACAGGATCAGTGCCCCGACCGGGACTAGAACCCGGTGTGCCGGTGCCGCAAGGCGGAGGATTAGCCTACTGAGCCGCGGCGCCGGCCTCTTTTTTTTTTTTTACAAGCAGAGTAGACAGTGAGAGAGAGAAACAGAGAGAAAGGTCTTCCTTTGCCGTTGGTTCACCCTCCAATGGCCGCCGTGGCCGGCACGCTGCGGCTAGCACATTGTGCTGATCTGAAGCCAGGAGTCAGGTGCTTCTCCTGGTCTCCCATGTGGATGCAGGGCCCAAGCACTTGGGCCATCCTCCACTGCACTTCTGGGCCATAGCAGAGAGCTGGCCTGGAAGAGGGGCAACCGGGACAGAATCCGGCGCCCTGACCGGGACTAGAACCTGGGGTGCTGGCGCCGCAGGTGGAGGATTAGCCTATTGTGCTGTGGTGCCGGCCAAAGAACTCTGTAGTTTCTTTTTTTTTTTTTTTAAAGATTTATTTATTTATTTGGAAGTCAGAGTTACACAAAGAGAGGAGAGGCAGAGAGAGAGAGAGAGAGAGAGAGAGAGAGAGGGAGGGAGGGAGGGAGGGAGGGAGGGAGGTCAGTCTTCCATCCGATGGTTCACTCCCCAGTTGGCTGCAACAGCCGGAACTGTGCCAATGCGAAGCCAGGAGCCAGTAGCCTCCTCCATTCTCCCACATGGGTGCAGGGACCCAAGGACTTGGGGCATCTTCTACTGCTTTCCCAGGCCATAGCAGAGAGCTGGATCAGAAGTGGAGCAGCTGAGACGCGAACTGGCACCCATATGGGATGCCAGCACTCTAGGCCAGGGTGTCAATGCGCTGTGCCACTGTGCCAACCCCTGTAGTTTCTTTATCGCTCTGCTCCACCCACTTCATGTTGTTAATGTCACTAATTCTATTATTATTTATCATATGCCCACTCTTTTATCCTTTTGTCTTTTAAATCCTGTAAAATAGTTAAAAGTGGAGTTACCAACCAAAATTACAGTAAAGTTTTTGTGTTTGACTATATATTAACGTTCATCTGAGACCTTTATGTGTTACTTCATAGCATCCTTTCATTTCTACCTGGAAGACTCTCTTTAATATTTTTAGGGGTAGGTCTGGCAGGAAATATCTTCCTTTCTGCCTGGTTTTTGAAGGATACTTTGCGAATGTTATCTTCTGTGGGCACTTCACTTTCCTGTTACCCAAGCCTGCAGTGTTTATGCTGAGAAATCCATGGAAGCCCTTACTGAGGATCCCTCTCTGTGATGACTCACTTTTTCTCTTGCTGCTTTCTTTTTCTTTTTTAAAGGTTTATTTATTTATTTGAAAGGCGGAGTTGGGGCCCGCACTGTGATATAATGGATAAAGCTGCCACCTGCCGTGCAGGCATTCCATATGGGTGCCAGTTCAAGACTCAGCTGCTCCACTTCCAATCCAGCTCTCTGCTATGGCCTGGGAAAGCAGTAGAAGATGGCCCGAGTCCTTGGGACCCTGCACCCACGTGGGAGACCAAGAAGAAGCTCCTGGCTCCTGGCTTCGGATCGGTGCAGCACCAGCCGTTGTGGCCAGTTGGAGAGTGAACCAGCGGATGAAAGTCCTGTCTCTCTCTCTCTCTGCCTCTCCTCTCTCTGTGTAACTCTGATTTTCAAGTAAATAAATAACTCTTTAAAAAAGAAAGAAAGAGAGAGGGAGGGAGGGAAGAAGGGAGGGAGGGAGGAAGAATTACAGAGAGAGAAATGTTCTATCTGCTGTTTCACTCCCCAAATGCCCTCAATGACTAGGGCTGTGCTAGGTACAAGCCCACGTGGGAGACCTGAAAGAAGCTCCTGGCTTCAGATTGGCACGGCCCTGGCTGTTGCGGCCATCTGGGGAGTGAAACAGCAGATGGAAGACCTCTCTCTCTCTCTCTGCTTCTTCTTCTCTCTCTGTGTATAACTCTGATTTTCAAATAAATAAGTAAATCTAAGAGAGAGAGAGAGCTCTTCCATCTGCTGGTTCACTCCCCAAATGGCCACAATGGCGAGCACTGTGCCAGGCCGAAGCCAGGAGCTTCCTCCAGGTCTCCCACATGGATGACAGGGGCCCAGACACTTGGACCATCCTCTGCTGCTTCATCAGCAGGGAGCTGGATTGGAAGTGGAGCAGCTGGAACACGAGCCAGCCAGCGCCCATGTGGGATGCCGGTGCCCACTGCGCCACAATGCAGGCCCCCTAAGACATTAGTTGTACCATCTTTGTTACCCAAGTCCCAGGTTTGTGTTTCTTTAGGGTCAGTTTCTAGAGAATTATTTTGTTCCTTTAAATGGGCCATGTTACCCTGTTTCCTTGCTTACATGTGATCTTTTGTTGAATCTTAGTCACTTTAATAAAATAAAAGAAAAAGTCACCTCTGCTGGTCTTTGTGGGCCAGCTCCATTCAGGTGAGGATCTCTGATCAGTGGTGCGTGAAGACTGAGGTCATTTCAGGCCTTTTTCTGCAGATATTTCCCATGCCTAAGCACCTGCCTTTTTTGTTTGTTTTTTTTTTTCCTTTTCCAATTTCTCCAGATATAGGGCTGCTTTGAACTGTCTCTATTTCCCTGCTTGTCCGGATCTTAGATGTTCTGTTGGTGTCTTCAGAGATCCCACTGTACTCTCCTGCCCCAAGGCTCCCATGAGTCTGCATGTCTGCTGCAGCTCTCACACACGGGGGGGCCTGCCCGCCTCCAGCAGCCTGCGTCCTGGCCCCATTTATGCTGCATTCCCGGCAAGCCGGAAGCCAGTCCTTGGGCAGTCATCTAGGAAGCCAGGAAGTTATAAGCAGGTTCCTCATGTTCCCTTCTGTCCCGAGAGTGGAAGCAAGAGTAGAATTGGCTTGCTTCCTGCCACCCTGTGCAGGAAGATGGGGGTAAGACAAGCCAAATGTTGTGAAATTTCCTACCATTTTGGGTCTTGATTAGGAATTTGTCTGGTTGTACAGCTTCCTAATTAGTATCTGTTGATCTGTGCCTTTTAATATAACCTTATCAAAATGCCTGGGTGGCAGTCTAACATCTTGTCTGTCGTCTTCCTGCTTTCTTTTGAATGAATTCAGCAGTTTCCATGATTCTGTTGTATCTGTTTATTAGCTATAATTCTTTTGTTTGTTTGAGGATTGAATGTGTGTTTTTTGTTTTTTTATTTTTAAAGATTTTATTATTTGAGAGGTAGAGTTATAGATAGTGAGAGGGAGAGATAAAGAGAGAGGTCTTCCATCCACTGGGTCACTCCCCAGATGGCTGCAATAGCTGGAGCTGGGCCATTCCAAAACCAGGAGCCAGGAGCTTCTTCTGGGTCTCCCACATGGGTGCTGGGGCCCAAGGACTCGGGCCATCTTCTGCTTTCCCAGGCCATAGCAGAGAGCTGGATTGGAAGAGGAACAGCTGGGACTAGAACTAGTGCCCCTATGGGATGCCAGCACCGCAGGTGGAGGATTAACCTACTGTGCCACAACGCTGTGAGTTTTGTTTCGGCGATTGTTTTAGGGCGTGTAGCACATGACATGTGCCTTTAAGTTCCCACAGTCTCCTTCAGGTGGTGGGATCCCACCTTACTTGTCTGCGAAGAACCTCTGATGGTGTCCTTCAGTCTCCTCTCTCCTGGCTTTTCTGACACTTTGTCGCCACATATGCTGCACATCAGAAATTATATTTTCATTCTTTTGCTTAAATTTTTTGGCATATTGGGATTCAGATTCTTTAGCAGCTTTGGTATTCTTTACTTTTTGGTATTTATATCCTCTCTCCTCTCTCCTAAGGGTCTGTTTCTAAAATTGACCTTCAACGCTCGCTGCACCATAAACTCGCAGAGCTTGACTTTCCAGGCCTCCATGTAGATGTTAAGGTTAGCTTGTCAAATTCTGTAGGAAGCTCTAATGGGTGTTTAGCTGGAGATACATTGAAATTGGTGGGTTCAGTTAAAAAGAATTGGCATTGTTACTATACCTATATTTTCTCTCCATTTGTTTAGATTTTCTTCAAAAATCTTTCAGTGAAGTTTATAATTTTAGCACACAAACCATGCACGTCTTTTCTTGGATTTATTGTTAGCTATTTTATAATTGTGGCTATTCTAAATGTTCTATTATTCATTCTGCTTTTTTTTTTTTTTTAAGATTTTATTTTATTTTATTTGAAAGGCAACAGTTACAGAGAGAGAAAAAAAAGAGAGAGGTCTTCCATCCACTGTTTCATTCCCCAGATGACCGCCATGGCTGGGGCTAGAATAGGCTGAAGCCAAGAGCCAGGAGCTTCCAGGTCTCCCACATGGGTGCAGGGGCCCAAGCACTCGGGCCATCTCCCACTGCTTTCCCAAGTACATTAGCAGGGAGCTGGATGGGAAGCAGAGCAGCCGGGACACCTACTGGCACCCATATAGGATGCCGGCACCGCAGATGGCAGCTTAGCCCACTGCACCATAGCGTCAGCCCCATTCATTCTGTTTTATGATTATTGCTGCTGTGTGTTAATGCTTATTGGCATATATTAGGTACTACCCGTATTTCTACACATTTCTATTCTTTTCATTGATTTTGTTAATAGTTTTGTGTCTTTATATGAAACAAGCAATTAAGTCAGCTTACATAATTGTTTTATTTCTTATTTTCCAGCTACATGCCTTTTTTCCCGTTTCTTATTGTTCTTACTAACCACTCCAGTATAGCAGTAGACTCTGTCAATAATGTGTGTAAGTTCTCTAATATTAAACCATCCTGCTTTCATAGGGAAACTTGGTCATAGTTACTGTCTTTTCAAGCCACTGTTGGAACTGATTGTTAATAACTTAGGATTTGTTCAGCTGCTTTCATGGGTGATGTAAGGTTTGGAGTAGCTCGGGTTCTGGCTTTTCATTACCCCTAGAGAAGAGAGACGGAAAAAGGAGAAGGAGACCAACTTCCACAGAGACAGACTGCAGAGAGACTGCCTGCAGGGCTGGGCTTTTATCTGGCTGAAGAGGGAATCTGCTGCCTCCGCTGGGAGGCAGGGGACTTGCAGCTGGCGGGAAGTGGGGCGGATCTGTTTGCCAGGAGTCTGGGGCAGGCCGAGCCTAGCTCCTGCACCAAGGGTCTCAGCACAAAGGGAGGAAACGGGGTGCAGTGGGGAGGAGGGGGCGGGGCAACATGCCCTGTAGGTGACATGGACATAAAATCTTCCGTTGTCATGCTCTCTCTCCTTTCTAGTTTTAGAATCAAGGTTATATGTCCCTTGTAAGTGGGTTGGGGGTAATTCTTACATTTTTTTGTCCTCTGAGTTTATATGAGATAGGGAAAATGGAGACGTGCATTGTAGGGTAGTGGGCTAATCCGCCTCTTAGGATGCCAGCATTCCATATTGGAGTGCTGGGTCGAGTCCTCCATACTTCTGATCTGACTCTCTGCGAAAGCCGAAGTGATGGCCTAAGTACTTAGGTTTCTGCCACCCACATGGGAGACCCTGATGGAGTTCCTAGGCCCTGGCTTTGTCCTGGCCCAACTCCGGCTATTGTGGTCATTAAAAAAAGATGATTTATTATCTGAGAGGAAGAGACAGAACGGTCTTCCATCCACTGGTTCACTCCTCAAAAGGCTGCACTGGCTGGAGCTGAGCTGATCCAAACCCAGGAGCCAGGAGCTTCCTCCAGGTCCCCACACGGGTGCAGGGGCCGAAGCACTTGGGCCATCCTCTACTGCTTTCCCAGGCCCCAAGCAGAGAGCTGGATCAGAAGAGGAGCAGCTGGGACTCCAGCCGGCGCCCATATGGGATGCCGGCACCGCAGGTGGAGGCTTAGCCCCACTGCACCACAGTGTCGGCCCCCGTTGTGGCCTTTTTAGGAGTGAACCAGCAGATGGGAGGTCTCGCTCTCATTCTCCGTCCCTCTTGCTCAGTCATTCTGCCTTTCAAATAAATAAAAAAGTCTTAAAAAAAAAAAAAATAAGACTTAACCTGGCCAGCGCCGCAGCTCAATAGGCTAATCCTCCGCCTTGTGGCGCTGGCACACTGGGTTCTAGTCCCGGTCAGGGCGCCGGATTCTGTCCCAGTCGCTCCTCTTCCAGGCCAGCTCTCTGCTGTGGCCCGGGAGTGCAGTGGAGGATGGCCCAGGTCCTTGGGCCCTGCACCCCATGGGAGACCAGGAGAAGCACCTGGCTCCTGGCTTCGGATCAACACGGTGCGCCAGCCGCAGCGCACCCGCCACAGCGGCCATTGGAGGGTGCAATGGAAAAAGGAAGACCTTTCTCTCTGTCTCTCTCTCTCACTGTCTACCATGCCTGTCAAAAAAAAAAAAAAAAAAAAAAAAAAAGACTTAACCTACTACGCCACAGCACTGACGACGGCATAAACTGTAGCAAGTGGATCATGTTCCTTTCTGCACTTCTTTTAGCATCTGGGTTTCTCTCATTACTTTGAGTATTTCCTCTCAAGCCTTTCAGGGCAGCTCTTCTTAGGTCCGGTCCTCTATGAATAACTCTGGCTGGATAAAAACATTCTACGTTGTGAGTTTGTTTTTTTTTCCCACTATTATGCTGAATTATCTTTCCATCTTTCCATCTCTTCCTTTGTAGGTGATACACTCTTGTTCTTTAGAAAGTTTCAGGATTTTTCGACGGCCTTGCTGAACTCTGTTCCATTCTAACGTGTCAGTTCTGTGTCTCCTTGACCAGCACTCTGTGGAGCTTCCAGTCTAGAGCCTTCATGTCTCTTTCGTTGTGTGCGTGTACCACGTCACTTCTTCACTTATTTCCTTCTCTGTCTCCTGGGGGCCTGCTGTGTGGGCAGTGGGCCCGTCTGCCATGCTGTCCGCCTGCCGCTCTCCTGGGCCATCTCCCCCCTCAGCCGCCCTTCCCCTCCGCTCGTACATCATCCCCTTTCTCCCGCTTGTCCGGCTCCTGTGGCCACCGTGTCGCCACTCCTGGGACCTCCATGTCGTTCTTCTTCCTTCACTTCTTGCCCTGTTAACAAGCACAGCTGTCACCTTTCTTTAGCCTTAGGCCTTCTCTTTGGGTGTAATGGTGTCTGACTCCTCCCCTCCCCGCCCCGCTCTGCCCCTGGAAGCAGCTGTGCACCTCGGGGGCTGCAGATCCTGCTGCCCGTGTGCCCAGGCGTAGGAGGTGTGGGCAAGGCACCCGTGAAGATGCCCATGGCCCGCATCGGAGCCTGAAACTCAGGCCTGGCTCCAAGTCCAGATTCCTGCTGATGGAGACCCTAGGAGGACCTGGTGACGGCTCAGGGGATTGAGTCCTGCCTCTCCACTCTGGCCTGGGCCCAGCCCCAGCCGACGTGGGCATTTGAGGAGCGAACCAGCGGATGGATGTGTTTGCTCGCTCGCTCGCTCGCTCTATTTTTCTTTCTCAAACAATTTTTAGAAAGGCACCAGGATCCAGAGCCCAGACACTAAAACCAAAGTTGTTCACTGCCCTCCAAGTACCTCCTTACCCCCCAGGGTTTCACTGAGACTCCCAGAGAGCATGCACGTGAGGGAGCAGCCCCTCCCAAACACCAAATGGCCGTCCCCTCACCCCGACTGCCACCTTGAGACGCCACCTCCATCGTGCCCTGGGTGGCCGAGCCATTGTCCAGTCAGTGGAGGGGTGGAGGAGCTGTGCCAGCGCACAGAGGAGCAGACACTGCTCCAGCCCTCACCTCCCTTATCCCCGCACTGCCTGCCATTCCTCCCGCACATGCACCAACCGCCCGCGGGCAGAGGGGACCCTCTTCTTGCTGTGGTTTTCTCCAGTAGGCAGACCCGGGCGGGGATGGGGGGGCCTCTGTGAGGCCAGGGAGTCCCTTGCAATCTCGGCTCCTGTCTCAGCTGTCACTCCTGTGTCCACAGGGCCTGCGCAAGAGGGAGCTGCTGAAGGAGCTGCTGCCGGTCATCGGGCAGAACCTCCGCTTCCAGCGCCTCTTCACCGAGTGCCAGGAGCAGCTGGACATCCTGAGGGACAAGTAGCCGCGCAGGGCGGGGCCGCACGCTAGCCAGCAGCGACGCCCAGGGCCGCCTCTCGCCTGGCCGGGCCACGGGGACGAGGAGACACTGGCAGGAGACGTGCCCTGTGTCCTGGGCCTGATGTGGCCTCGGAAGGGGGGCAGCGCGCCCCTCCCCGCAGGCACCCCTGTGCAGAACCGGGGCCAGCGCGGCCTCCCAGGCCTGCCGTCTCTAGCACGCCCCGAGGTGGACGCTGGCCCCTGCCGCAGCGGGCGCTGTGCTGCTTCAGCTATGACAAATGAGCCATTTGTGAGAGCGAGCATCCAGAATCGTTAGGGATTGTGCAGTCAGCAGACTGGCCGGAGGCCGAGGTCAGAGGAATGCTGTTCCAACACGTGGACTATTTTTGTACTAGAATTTGCTAACTTGTAATACGGAATTTTCCTTTGGTCAATAATCAGGATTTCCCTATAAGTTACTTGGACATTGGTCACTTGTAGGAAATTTAAACTCTAATTATGACAGCTACACTGAAAAATAATTGTACTGAAATTAACTTGTCTATCTTCATTTGGTTTTAATTTTTAAATGTTTGTAAAAAGAGACTGTTTTTTGGGGGATGGGGTAAAGGGGTGGGCAATTTCTTTTGTAAGTGTAAAATAAATGAACACGCATTGGATACCAAACTGTCCTGGCCTCCCTCCTCTTCCTTTTTTTTTTTTTTTTTTTTGACAGGCAGAGTGGACAGTGAGAGAGACAGAGAGAAAGGTCTTCCTTTACCGTTGGTTCACCCTCCAATGGCCGCTGCGGCCGGCACACCGCGCTGATCCGAAGCCAAGAGCCAGGAGCTTCTCCTGGTCTCCCATGCGGGTGCAGGGCCCAAGGACCTGGGCCATCCTCCACTGCCTTCCCGGGCCATAGCAGAGAGCTGGCCTGGAAGAGGGGCAACCGGGGCTAGAGCCCGGTGTGCCAGCGCCACAAGGCAGAGGATTAGCCTGTTGAGCCGCAGTGCCGGCTCCTCCTCTTCCTTCTGACATCCACTTTCCCTCCCACCCTGGGCGTCTCCTGAGTGGACAGAGACAGAGCTTTGGAGCTGGAGGGAATCTTGTTTGTTTTTTTTTTCTTAAGATTATTTTATTTTACTTGAAAGAGTTACAGAGAGGTAGAGGCAGAGAGAAAGAGAGAGGTCTTCCATCTGCTGGTTCACTCCGCAAATGGCCTTAACCACCAGAGCTGGGCTGATCCAAAGCCAGGAGCCAGGAGCTTCTTCCGGGTCTCCCACGTGAGTGCAGGGGCCCAAGGACATGGGCCATCTTCTGCTGCTAACCCAGGCCATAGCAGGGAGCTGGATCGGAAGTGGAGCAGCCAGGACTTGAACCAGTGTCCATATGGGATGCCGGCACTGCAGGCAGCGGCTTTACCCACTGTGCCATAGCGCCGGCCCCTGGGGATCTTTTAAAGGCATCCGACCCCCCTGCCCTACACCCAAGCGGAATTCACAATCAGGGCCACTTCTCTGGTGGTGCGGCACCTCGGCTGACCCGAGGCCAGCAGGCAGCTCCCTTTCACAAGTCACCTCCCAGGGAGGCATCGTGGTCCTTCCTTGGTCCTCGCCTTGTTATGGCCAAAGTCCCAGTCACACCGCACACCAACAGCTGCGGCTGACTGACCAATTTTGTGAAAGGAAACGGTACGATACAGTCCTCGGTGCGCTAAAGAAATGATCAGGAAAGCCGGAGTTTCCCCGGAAAATGCACCAACCTGCTGAGCCAGGGGACAGGAGACGGAACCACAGAATCTTCAGGCTCGGATGGCAACTCGTCACCCTCCTTGGGTCCTGGACCTCAGCTGGCCACCCGGCCAGACTCATGGCCGAGTCTAGAATCAGAAGGCCTGGGCAGCTGGCTGCCTTCCTGCCTAGTGCCACCCGAACTCTCTGTCTTGCTCGGACCTCGGGTTACCTGGATGAGACCCAGGCATGCGTGCAGAGCTGGCACACGGGGTGAGTGTGGGCGTGCTGGTAGCGGAAGCCAGCTGCAGGTGGGAACTTGAGAGAGGAGCCAGACTCACTGTGAGATCAGGCAGCTCTCCAAGAAGACGTTGACAACTTGGCTGCCACAGGATTCACACAGCCTCGGCTCAGGCGGTCTGGTGTGGGCTCCAAAGCAGCAAACAGCTGAGCTATCAAATGGAGACGAGAACTGGCCAGGGACTTCCAGTTCCAGCCAAGATGGGATGACAAGGAGCAGGTGCACCCTCCCGCCCAAGACAACCAAAGGAGCCAATCAAAACACAAGAAACAATGGCTTTGGGGCTGGTGCTGTGGCGTCACTGCTCCACTTCCGGTCCAGCTCCCTGCTAATGTGCCTGGAAAGCAGTAAGGATGGCCCAAATGCTTGGACCCCTGCTCCCCACAGGAGAGACCCAGGGGAAGCTCCTGGCTCCTGTTTTCAGATCGGCCCAGCTCCAGCCGTTTCGACCATTTGGGGAGTGAACCACCAGATAAACAAATACATATTGATGCTCACAAAGAATTTTTTTTAGAAATGGCTTTGACGGGTCCGTATCAGAAAACAAAGGACAGTGATCCCTGAGAGATGGCAGGCAAACAGGGTGAGCCCCACAGTGTGTCCCCTCTGCTTGCCTGGATAGGTTCTGGGCCACAGCTCAGGCAGGCGGAGCTCAGGCAGAGCCAGGGAGATGAGAGCCCAGGGAGACCTGTGCAGCTAGCATTCACGGACAGAACACCAGAGAAGAGAAAGCTCTACGGGGAGACAGCCCCCAGAGAGCGGAGGACTGACCTGCGCAAGTACTGTATGAGGCCAGGCAAAGGAACGGAGTGAAAACCTCCCTGCTGTCACTCAGCAGGAACTGTGCCTGTTCCCAGCATCAGGAAAACAAACAAACAAACAAACAAAAATAAAAACCTCGGGCTCGGAATAGAGTACTCGGGAAGCCTTGCCTCTGTGTTGGAGGACAGCTAGAGGGCACTGCTCCAGATCCATCTGAAAATAAGAGCAAGCCCCAGAAGGGTCCCAGTGACTTCACCGCATTGCAAAGCAGCACTGGAGACGATTTACAAGATGACGACGAGTGGGCGGCGCTGCGGTGTAGCGGGTAAAGCCGCCGCCTGCAGTGCCAGCATCCCAGATGGGTGTCGGTTCAAGTCCTCGCTGCTCCGCTTCTGATCCAGCTCTCTGCTATGGCCTAGGAACGTAGTAGAAGATGGCCCAAGTGCTTGGCCCCTGCACCCATGTGGGAGACCCAGAAGAAGCTCCTGACTTCAGCCTGGCCCAGCCCTGGCTGTTGCAGCCATTTGGGGAGTGAGCCAGCAGATGGAAGATCTCCCATCTCTCCCTCTCTAACTGTGCCTTTCAAATAAACGAATCAATAATAATAATCCTATAGAATTATGCAGTCTCCTCCAAGGCAAAGTTACCCATGTTCAGCACCCAGAGATAAGGCATAGGAAGGGAAATAATCTGACAGTCGAGTGACCAGCATTGTGGCTCAGTGCACTAAGCCTCTGCCCTCAGTGCCAGTCCTGTATCAGAGTGCTGCTTTGGATCTCAGCTGCTCCACTTCCGAGCCACTTCGGCTAATGTACCTGGGAAGGCGGCAGAGGTGGCCCAAGCACATGGGCCCATCCTACACACAGAGGAGAACTGGGTGGAGTTCCTGGCTCCCAGCTCCAGCCTGGCCCAGCCTTGGCTGTTGCAGGCATTTGTGGAATGAACCAGTGGACGGACAGTTTCTCCCTCTCTCTCTGTCATTCTGCCTTGCAAATAAAATAAATGAATAAATCATTTTAAAAACTAATAATCCAAACTGACCCAACATTTACACACCAACATTAGAATTAACGGAGAAGACATTAAAGTAGTTATGACACTGCTCCTGTGTTCAGAGGTAAGTAGGAAGCCATAGCGAGGGCACAAGCAAAACTTCCAGACATGGAAACCACAAGGTCAAAATGTGAGGCCGGCACCCGGCTCACTAGGCTAATCCTCCGCCTGCGGCGCCGGCACCCCGGGTTCTAGTCCCGGTCGGGGCCCTGGATTCTGTCCCGGTTGCTCCTCTTCCAGTCCAGCTCTCTGCTGTGGCCCGGGAAGGCAGTGGAGGATGACCCAAGTTTCTTGGGCCCTGCACCCGCATGGGAGACCCCGAGAAGCACCTGGCTCCTGCCTTCGGATCAGCGCGGTGTGCCGGCTGTGGTAGCCATTTGGGGGGTGAACCAATGGAAGGAAGACCTTTCTGTCTCTCTCACTGTCTAACTCTGCCTGTAAAAAAAAAAATGTGGAGTTGGCATTGTGGCACAGTAGGGTAAGCCATCAGCTGTGACACTGGCATCCTATTTTGGAGTGTTAGTGCTTTGGCCATTTGCAGAGTGAACCAGCAGATAAAAGATGTCTCTTGGTGCTGGCACTGTGGCATAGCAGGTAAAGCCTCCGCCTGCAGTGCCGGTATCTCATATGGGTGCCGGTTCTAGTCCCGGCTGCTCCTCTTCCGATCCAGCTTTCTGCTATGGCCTGGGAAAGCAGAGAAGAGGGCCCAAGTCCTTGAGCCCCTGCACCTGTGTGGGAGACTTGGAAGAAGCTCCTGGCTTTGGATTGGCGCATCTCCAGCTGTTGTGGCCCACCAGGGGGTGAAGCAGGAGGTGAAAGACCCTTCTCTGTCTCTCTCTCTCTCTCTCTCTGCCTCTCCTTCTCTCTCTGTGTAACTCTGACTTTCAAATAAAATAAATCTTTAAAAAAAAAAAAAAGACTCTCCCTATCACTCTATCAAATAACTAAAATCTTTTTTTTAAATATGTGGGCCAGGATTAATGGCACATTAGACACCACAGGAGAAAAGATTAATGAAATTGAAGCCCCAGCAATGGAGATATTCCAAAACAAAAATCCAAAAGAAGGAAAAGAAAAGTATCAGAAAACTACAGAACAACTTCAAGTAGTCTAATAATGGAGGAATCAAAATCGCCAAAGGACAGGGCAGAGAGGAGTGACAGAAAAAATTGTTTCAAGAAGTAATGGACAGGGCCGGCGCCACGGCTCAACAGGCTAATCCTCCACCTTGTGGCGCCGGCACACCGGGTTCTAGTCCCAGATGGGGTGCCGGATTCTGTCCCGGTTGCCCCTCTTCCAGGCCAGCTCTCTGCTATGGCCCGGGAGTGCAGTGGAGGATGGCCCAAGTGCTTGGGCCCTGCACCCCATGGGAGACCAGGAGAAGCACCTGGCTTCTGCCTTCGGATCAGCGCGGTGCGCTGGCTGCAGCGCATCAGCCGCGGCGGCCATTGGAGGGTGAACCAACGGCAAAGGAAGACCTTTCTCTCTGTCTCTCTCTCACTGTCCACTCCGCCTGTCAAAAAAAAAAAAAGTAACGGACAGGGGCTGGCTCTGTGACTGCTCATCTGAGCCAGCTCTCTGCTTGTGACCTGGGCAAGCAGCAGCAGATGGCCCAAGTGCTTGGGCCTCTGTGCTCACGTGGGAGACGCAGAAGAAGCTCCTGGCTCCTGGCTTCGGATTGGCCCAGCTCTGGCCGTTGCAGCCATTTGGGAAGTGAACCAGCGGATGGAAGACCTTTCTGTCTCTCCGTCTGTAACTCTGTCTGTCAAATAAATGTGTAAATAATAATAATAATGGACAAAGATATTGCCCTGTCTTCTCCTTCTCTCCTCTGTACCCCTGTACCTGAGACCTGTGCACTGTCCATTTTGCCTTGCTCTACCTCTGACATCCATGCCCAGGCCTGGCAGCTCCCCTACCTCTACCCTGGATGCCCTCCACTTCTTCCTGACTCCCAGACCCCTACCTGCTGACCTGGTTCCCAGCAGAGCACACCAGGGGCCTGCATCTTCCTGGCCTGAAATTGCCTGCCTGTGTCTCCGCCGAGTTCTGACCCGGTCCCCCGGGGCTGCGCCCACCTCAGCTTGCAGACTGCGCGTGGAGAGTCACCATGCAGCAGGGATGCGTGCCGAGGGAGAGAAGTCCGTCATCTTCCCTTCTTGGTCCTGTTATCTCAAACGTGGCAAGTAATTCTCTCCAGGTTTTTCTTTAATCATTAAACTGTATTCGTGCTTTGGCTTGGGTTTCTAATTTTTTGAGAAGTGCAGTTTTTGTTTTGTTGTTCCCTTAACTAATTTTCTGAAGATTTATTTTTGTTTATTTGAAATAAAGAGTTACAGAGAGAGCGAGGTCTTCCATCCTCTGGTTCATTCCCCACATGGCCTCAACGGCCGGAGCTGAGCCAGTCTGAAGCCAGGAGCCAGGAGCTTCTCCCAGGTCTCCCATGTGGATGCAGGGGCCCAAGGACTTGGGCCATCTTCCACTGCTTTCCCAGGCGCATTAGCAAGGAGTTAGATCAGAAGTGGAGCAGCCGGGACTCATGCGAGCACTCCGTATGAGGTGCCAGCACTGTGGGCTGAGGCTCCAGCCCACTGTACCACAGCACTGGCCCCAGTCAGCTTGTTTTAGGAAGGCTACGTTCCTGGTGCCCTAACTAACAAAAAGCCTGAGCATCAGGGCTGCTTTGAAATGCTGCCTAGGCCAGCGCCGCGGCTCACTAGGCTAATCCTCTGCCTGCGGCGCCGGCACACCGGGTTCTAGTCCCGGTCGGTCAGGGCCCTGGATTCTGTCCCGGTTGCCCCTCTTCCAGGCCAGCTCTCTGCTGTGGCCTGGGAGTGCAGTGGAGGATGGCCCAAGTGCTTGGCCCTGCACCCGCATGGGAGACCAGGAGAAGCACCTGGATCCTGGCTTTGGATCAGCGCGGTGCGCCGGCCACAGCGGTCATTAGGGGGTGAACCAACGGAAAAAAGGAAGACCTTTCTCTCTGTCTCTCTCTCTCACTGTCCACTCTGCCTGTCAAAAATAAATAAAAATAAATAATTGCTTTTTCCTCTTAGGCTTTCCTTGGGGGATATATTCACATTCATTTTATATGTGACACTTTTTTTTTTTTTAAGATTTGTTCTGTTTTATTTGAAAAGCAGAGTTATAGAGAGCCAGGGAGAGACAGAGAGATCTACCATTGATCTGCTGGTTTATTGCCCAAATAGCCACAACAGTCATGGCTGGGTCAAGCTGAAGCCAGGAGCCAGGAGCTCCATCCAGGTCTCCCACAAGGTCACAGGGGCCCAAGCACTGGGACCATCCTCTGCTGCCTTCCCAGGTGCATTTACAGGGAGCTGGATCAGAAGTGGAGCAGCCAGGACTCGAACCAGCACTGATATGGGATGCGGTGCGGCAGGAGGCAGCTTATCCTGCTGCAACACTGCTCTTTTTGAAGTTCTTCTATTACTCAACACACACTGACATAAACATTTTCGCATCTCCTGTGTATTTTTTTAGGTTTATTCACTGATTTGAAAGGTAGAGGGGGAGAGAGAGAGAGAGAGAGGCTTTCTGTCCGTTTGTTCACTCCCCAAATGGCCACAGCAGCCCAAGCTGGGCCGATCCCTAGCCAGGAGCCAAGAGCTTCTTCCACGTGGGTGCCCCTGCACCAAGGACTTGGGCCATCCTCCACTGCTTTCCTAGGTGCATTAGCAGGGAGCCAGATCAGAAATGGAGCAGCTGGGACTTGAACCTGTGCTCACATGGGATGCTATCACTGCAGGCAATGGCCCTACCAGCTCCCTGCGAATGCACCTGACAGGCAACAGAGAATGGCCCAAGGACTTGGGCCCCTGCACCCGTGTGGGAGACCCAGAGGGAGTTTCTGGCTCCTGGCTTCAGCCTGGCCCAGCCCCAGCTGTTGCAGCCAATTGGGGAGTGAACCAGTAGGTGGAAGATCTCTCTCTCTCTCTCTCTCTCTCTCTCTCTCTCTCTCTGGAACTCTGTCTCACAAATAAGTAATATAAATCTTCAAAAAGGAAGGACCCAGTAAATGCCAGCTAGATGAATGAATGGATGGATGAATGAGTGAATGAAAACCTCCGTGCACGTATGAGGGACATAGGCTTCGACCAACCAGAGCCCTGCAGCCAATCCTTAGGCCTCCGTTGACCGTGTCTCACGCCCATGAGTCATCTCGGATGGGATGTCTGAAAAAATTACAACAAAAACGACATCCTGCATTTGCCATGTGCTGAGGGCCTGAGCCCCCCTGCCCACCCCACTGCCCGGCGAGCTCCTGCTGTGCTCATGGCGCGGCCGGGATCTTCCCGGGTGCAGAGGTGGGAGCCGGAAGCCCAGGGCCTGGGACCTCTGCCTGCATTCCTGTGACATCATTTGGATTTCTTTACAGGCTGGAGATTTTACAACATCATCAAAACACATGTTTTTCTGATTTTCCAGCAGCCCTGGTTCCTGCTACCACGTCCCATTCCAGGCCACCACCACGCACAGGGAACACACACCAGCAAGTGTCTGAGCTCCCAGATGCACACAGCACGTCCCTTCTCTCCGGGAGGGGCTGAGGGTGCGGGAGACCCAGAGAGTACCAGCACCCTCAGGTTTGGGGAGCAGCGGCCAAGCGGGGCCAGCCTGCACCAACCAGGCAGAAACGGAGGGGGTGCCCCGATTTTCCAGAGTCGTGATCAACATGAAGACCCAGCACCCGGCAGCACCGAGCTGGCCCCTGCGGCCACGGGGAGGCCCTGGCCAACTTCAGCAGGACCATTACTGCATTCCTCAGTTTTCCTGAGAGCCGACGGCTTCTCTGGGGTCCCCACGCCCCACCCTTCACACACACCAGCATGGAGAGATCTTCCGAGATCTGCTTGTTTCCCGGGAGGCTGCTGGAGCCGGGACTATGTCCTCCCAGAGAGAAGATGTTGAAGCCAGAATCCTCCAGGACATCACAATGAGACTATTTGCAGATACAGTCTCTAAAGAGGTAAGTACGTAAGTACGGTAAAATGAGGCCCCTAATGCAACGTGCCTGGTGTCCTTATGAGAAGAGATAGGGGCCTGTGTATGGCACGGCAGGGTGAGCCACAGCCTGCAATGCTGGCTTGTCACGTGGAAGTGCTGGGCACAAGGACAGGGGAGACGTGGAGGTAGCAGCTCCCTTCCTGGACAGGGGGCTTGCACGTAACGTGCTTTGGCGGAGGGAACGGTGCTTCCCTTTCTCCCTGACAGGAGCAGGAGCCTCACTGGGAAGTCCCTGGGGTGCAAACTTCAGAACGGCCTTGGGTCTGATGGCCATGGTTTTTGCAGCTGAGGCTGCTCTGCGGGATCTTGCGGCAGAGAGAGGCAGGCAGCGCCACCTAGTGGACGAGGTTTGCACTTTGCCCCAGGGTGCTGTCCTTAGGGAAGGTGTTTGGCTACACAGACCTGCACAGTAGCAGGGACACAGCGAGAACACACAACATAGGCCCCTTGCCCGCACCAGCGCCGTCACGCACACGTTTCCCAGCTGCCTCCTGCCTGTTGGTCCCTTCCTGGAACCAGTCATTGGCCACCACCAGGCTGCACTTCTCTTTCCAGACAGGATCTTGGCGGGTGTGAGAATGGCCAGCTTAAACAGGAAAGGGATGAGCTCACGTTTGCTAAGGGCATGCAAGATACGGCAGGCTGCAGCCTGGAGTCCAGCCTGGAGGTGGTGTCACTATCACACATAAAGGTTCAAGAAGGTGCTCAGGCCCGCCCAGCCAGCCCCAAACTGTGGACCCTGGCCTGTGCAGCTGTCAGTTTCCCGTTGCATGAACTCCACAGAGGATTCTGTTTTCAAAATGTATTTGAGATGCAATCAGCTGGGCCCAAGCTTCCATTTCTAACCCCAAGATGGTTTTCTTTTGTGTTTTAAATTTTTAATTTGCTTTTTAATTGAAAGACAGAGAGGCAGAGACAGACGGAGGAATCCATCTGCTGCTTGGTTCCCCAAATGTCCACCACAGCTTGGAACTCCCTCCTGGTGCTTCTCCTGAGCCAGCGTGGCTGCCTCCCAGGCTGCGTTAGCAGGAAGCCGCATTGGAAGCAGAGCTGTGGGCTCAGACCCAGGCACTCTGACATGGAAGGCAGGGGTCCCAGCTGTGTGCCACACAGCCTGCCTCCCAGGGTGATTTTTTAAAATGTATTTATTTACTTGAAAGGCAGAGTTACAGAGAGAGAGAGAGATCTTCCATCTGCTGGTTCACTTTCCAAATGATCACAACAGTCAGGGCTGTGCTGGACCAAGGCCAGGAGCCAGGAGCTTCCTCAGGGTCTCCCATGTGAGTGCAGGGGCCCAAGGACTTGGCCATCTTCCACTGCTTTCCCAGGCCCAGCAGAAAGCTGGATTGGAAGTGGAGCATCCGGGACTTGAACCGGCGTCCATATGGCATGCCGGGGCCCTGCAGGCGGCAGCTTTACCCACTACACCACAGCGCTGGCCCTGTGCAAGGTGATTTTCTAAGTGGCACCAGAGCCCCGCTTCTCAGCAGCCATTGTCAAACCTACGCTCTCCCTCCCCCCCGCATGTCTGTGTGCCTGTATGTGCACGGGGTGAACTTGTGCACCACAAGCAGCCCCAAAGCCTCTGGAAGCCAGGAGGCGGTGCCCAGCTCCTCTCCCTGCTGCCGCTGCCCCAGGCTGGCCCACCTAACATGCCTGAATGGAACAACAGGAGACGCTGAAAAGCAAAGCATTTTCTCCAGTGGCCGGAGATGGGGCCGCGAGGAGATCTGAAGCTTGAAGGGGCATGGCCACTAGGGGGCGCCTTCTTTGCTGAGCTGGAGGTGGCGGTGGGGTGACAGCCTGGAAAGGAACCCTCGATGACAGCAAGCCACCAAGAGGCAACCTCGGTCCCACGGCCACAAGGAGCCAAATCCTGCTGCCAGCCAGAGCGAGCCGGGAGGCGGAGTTGTCCCCGGGGTCCCCAGGCCTGTCCTGGCGTGCCCTGGTTTTAATCTTGGGGGAGCCCTTGGCAGATACCACAGTGGAGACCTCCCTGCCACCCCAGAATCCAGAGATGGTAAGGTGGATGGACCCGCCCTGCCCAGAGGCCACGTTCCCTTTCTCTACGGCTGTTGTGAAGCGAGGCCAGGCAGGCTGCAGGCTTCCTGTGAGGGCCAGGTGCAGCCCACAGCCGGGCCAGCGCCCCCCCCCCCCCCCCCAATGATTTCTCTCCTCTCTTGTATTCTCTCTTTTTTTTTCTTTTTATTTATTTCTCTCTGTTTATGTTGAAATAACGATAGATTCACGGGCGATTGTAATAGCAATGAGATCCCTGTGTAGCCTTCACCCAGCCTCCCCAGAGCTTCTGTCTTATGTACGACAGAGCACCAGCAAAACCGGGAATTGGCATTGGCACAAGGTGTATGTGTGTGTGTGTGTGTCTGTGTGTTATCTGTGTGTATCTCTGAGTCGGTGTATGTATGTGTGTCTCTGTGTGCATGTATCTCTGTGTTTCTGAGTGTATGCATGTGTGTCTATCTCTGAGTGTGTGTGTATGTGTGTGTCTCTGTGTGTCTGTGTGTGCATCTGTGTATGTCTGTGTGTATCTGTGTGTCTGTGCATGTGTGTGTGTGTGTATCTGCGTGGGTCTGTGTGTCTCTGTGTGTCTATGTGTATCTGTGTATGTCTGTGTGTGCATGTGTGTTATCTGTGTGTATCATCTGTGTGTTGGTGTGTGTATGTGTTTCTCTGTGTGTGTATCTATGTGTGTCTGTGTCTGTCTCTGAGTGTGTGCGTATCAGTGTGTCTCTGTGTACCTCTGTGTGTCTGTGTGTGTATCTGTGTATGTCCGTGTGTATCTGTGTGTCTGTGCATGTGTGTGTCTGTATCTGTGTGGTTCTCTGTGTGTGTATCTGTCTGTGTGTGTCTGTGTCTGTGTGTGTATCTGTGTGTGCATGTGTGTTTATCTGTGTGTCTGTGAATGTATCTGTGTCTCTGTGTATCTATGTGTCTGTGTCTGTGCATGTGTGTGGGTGTATGTGTGTGTATCTGTGTGTATATCTGTGTGGGTCTGTATGTGCATGTATCTGTGTGTGTCTCTGTGTATCTGTGTGTCTGTGTGTGTATCTGTGTGTCTGTGCATGTGTGTGTGTGTATCTGTGTGTATCTCTCTGTGTCTCATTGTGTGTGCGTCTGTATCTATGTGTGTGTGTGTGTGTGTGTGTCTGTATCTCATGGTGTGTGCGTCTGTATCTATGTTTGTGTGTGTGTGTGTATGTGGGGCTCGGAGGACTTGGCCATCATCTAGGCCATCCTCGTGCGTTCCGTGGCTCCATGCTCGCTTCCTGCTCCATTTCCCAGTCCCAGTGGGAAGGTCCTGGCCTTAGCTCATCCCGCGTCCCAGAAGCATCCGGCCCTCTCCCTTCTCGCACGTCCCCGGTCGGCGTCTCTCCTGGTTTTCCCACCACAGCAGGGCGGCTCTGAGTCTTCTTTTCTAGAACGTTCTCATCGTCCCAGCTGTTGCACTGTAGGCTTCGGTTTTCACTCTGGTCCTAGGTGGTCCCATTTGCGCTCATGGACCTCCTTGAGGTCGACGCTGTGGATGGCAGTGCTCCCAGCTCGGACCTCTCCCCCAGCTCCGGGCCGTAACCGCCTCTGCGTCCTCCACGCAGGTGACAGCTGGCAGTCACCCGCAGCCTCCGCTCCCATTCCCCATCCGAAAATCGACCTCTGAGTCTCCACTCTGTTCCATCTCTCGCCGCTCTGGGTGACCTCATACTTATTCTGGCCGGCTCTGGGCATGGTAGGCTAAGCCTCTGCCTGTGGGGCCGGCATCTCATAATGGGCGCTGGTTCTTGTCCCAGCTGCTAAACTTCCAATCTAGCTCTCTGCCATGGCCTGGGAAAGCAGTGGAAGATGGCCTTTGGACCCCTGCACCTGCGTGGGAGACCCGGAAGAAGCTCTTGGTTCCTGGAGCAGCTCTGGCTGTTGTGCTCATTTGGAGAGTGAAACAGTGGATGGAAGACCTTTCTCTCTGCCTCTCTCTGGCTGTTAACTCTGCCTTTCAAATAAATAAATAAAACCTTAAAAAAAATACTTATCCTGACGCTCGCCAGCCTCTCAGCACGTCGGCCCAAACACCACCACCCTCCCATCTCCCCACCTCGGGAATACCCGTTAGTTAAGTAATGGGCCCTCCCATCACGCGTCGTATTCCGTGGCGTGGCACCAGCCCCTGGGACTCTCATAAAGCACATAGTTCACCTTCCATTTTGAGCGGCCCCTGCCTCACTGTAACCGCCCCACTGGGTCTGCGTCTACTCACAGCCCCAAGTCCTCGGACCCCCTGCCACTCGCCTACCCCGCCATGCCAGGCATGAACCCCGGAAAAGCCAGCCGCTCCTGCGTCTCCCCTCCTGGCCTGCAGCACGGAGCAGAGGCCAGCAGCTGTGTACCTTGGCTCCCTGCTCGCCTCTGCAAGCCCCCAGCGGGGCCCCCAGCCGCTGTTCCCAGTCTCCCGCCCTCCCAGCCCACGAGGCCACCCCCACTTCCTGAACTCACTGCAGATGAATGCGTTCGAGAATTTATCGAGAACATCATCCGACAGTGACACGCTCACCTCCTCTCCCCTTCTCCCCGGAATGTCTCTGTCTTCCCCCGGCCTATATTTTTTGGAGGAATAGCCTCCCGCTTTCCAAGACAAACTTCTCCCCTGGCCTTCCTCGTGACTTCCTGTCCTCCTTTCATTTTTCTTACAACTTCTCTTTCCAAATTTAAAGTTTTTTTAGCCTTAGTGAAGCGTAGTTGAGCTATGAAAGTGTCCCAGTTTTAATGCACACATCTTGAGGAGTCTGGGCACCTGCACACACATGTGGCATTGTCACCGTGACCAGGACACTGAGCACGTCCGTCCCCTCCAGAAATGTCCTTGTGTGTTCTTCTGTGGGTCGTCTGTTTTGGTAAGAACACTTGACATGAGCTCTGTCCTGAGTGGATTCAACATTGCGCAATACCACATTGCTACCACTAGGGACCATGGTGCACACCACCTCTCCATAACGCACTCCGAAGATCCAGTCCCCATGTTGCCCTCTGCTCAGTCCCTAGTGGGCAGCTTCCTCTCTCCTGCTTCTATGAGTTTTGCTAGTTTAGATGTTTTGTGGGAGAAGCATCCTCTGGTGCAGGCCCTCGCGTGCCTGGCTTACGGCACGTAGCAGAATGCCCGCTACGTCATCTGTGTTGTCACCCAGGGCGGGACTGCCTCCTCTGTCAGGCCGAGTGATAGCACTTGGTGTGTGTGCACCCCACTTCCTTCTTCATTCGTCCGTTAGTAGACATTGGGATGGCTGCTACACCTTGGCTGTTACGAAAATGCTTCAGTGAGTGTGGGGTACAGCGACCTCAACGCTTTCAGAAGGACACTTACGATTGGGATGGCTGGGCCACACGGCAGCTCCAGTGTCTACTGTTCTGTACCCCACAGTGGCTGCACCATTGTGTGGTCCTAAAATAGTGCACGAATGTTTCAGTTTCTCCACATCCTCTCTAACACTGGCTATCGTTGTCTTTGTCTAAAAAAAAAATTTATTTATTTATTTGAAAGTTATAGAGAAAGAGGGAGAGACAAAGAAAAAAAGACGTTCCATCCGCTGGCTCATTCTTCAGATGGCCTCAATGGCTAGGGCTGAGACAGGTCGAAGCCAGGAGCCAAGAGCTTCAGCCAGGTCCCCCATGTGCTTAAGGAGGGCCCAAAGACTCGGGCGGTCTTCCGGTGCTTTTCCCAGGCCATTAGCACGGGGCTGGATGGGAACTGGAGCAGCCAGGACACAGCCAGAGCCCATATGGGATGTGAGCATCACAAGCAGCGGCTTTCCCAGCTGCACCACAATGCCAGCCCCATCATCTGTCCTTCTGATGATAAGTGTGAGGTGATAAGTCATTGTGGTTTTGACCGGCGTTTCCCTGATGATCAGTGAGACTGATTACGTCTCCATAGACCTGGGAGTCATCATCTGTCTTCTTTGGAGAAATGTCTGTTCAGGTGCTTTGCCCATTTTTAATTATGTTGTTTGTCTTTGATATTGAATTGTAGGATATTCATAGATTTGGTGGTGTTAACCCCCTATCAGACAGCTATTTTTTAAAAAGATTTATTTTATTTATTTGAAAGTCAGAGTTACAGAGAGAGGTAGAGACAGAGAGAGAGGTCTTGCATTTGCTGGTTCACTCCCCAGATGGCCACAACGGCCAGAGCTGCCCCAATCTGAAGCCAGGTACCAGGAGCCTCCTCTGGGTCTCCCATGTGGGTACTGGGCCATCTTCTACTGCTTTCCCAGGCCATGGCAGAGAGATAGATCAGAGAGGAACAGCCAGGACTAGAACCGGCACCCACATGGGATGCTGGCGCTTCAGGCCAGGTCTTTAATCCGCTGCGCCACAGCGCCGGTCCCACAGACAGCTATTTTGCAAATATTTCCTCCCGTCCTATAGGCTGCCTTTTGACTCTGCCTGTCGTTTCCTTTGCTGTGCAGAATTTTCAGTCTGATGTGCTCCCATCTGCCTGTTTGGGGTCTTGTGCCGCAGATGTCAAATCCTAGAACCACTGCCAAGACCAATGTCGCGAAGTCTTCCCCCTGGGTTTTCCCGAAGGAGTTTTATAGCTTCGTGTCTTACGTGCCTAATCCATTTTGAGTTGCTCCTCGTGTGTGGTTTAGACAAAGGGTCTTACATCATCCTCCTTGTGGATTTCCATGCATCCCAACACCATTTCCTGTTCTGTGCTATGTCTTAAATGTACCTTCTTCCGCACAACTCATGAAAACGTAGCTTATCCACTCCAAGCAGTTCCTGGACCCTGTGATCGCCCAGGTTCCTGCCCCCCCACCCCCCGCCCCGTGCCCTCCATGCTTGCACAGCTGAAGGTGAGCTCCACCATGGCAGCTCCCACCTGGCCCTCCATTTGCTCTTGGACCACAGGCCTCATGGCCCAGCCCACCTCAGCCTCTGAAGACCAAGGAGTCCAGTGGTTCCCGCACAGTTCCATCACCATGGTTCCACCGTGGTTCCCAATCTGCCTCCTCCACAGCGTGGTGTGCCTTCCTGGGGCTCAGTTGCTCTGTTGCCACACGTTCCAGCTCTTCCCCCATTGCATGGCAGCCCTCAGTCTCCTTCCTGGAAGTCTCTAGAATTCTGCCCTCATCCCTGCTCTCTTGCCTCATTGGCTAATGATGCTCAGCACGGAGGCATGGCCCTTTGTGAGCTGTCGTCCAAGCAGGTGCATTTGTGAAAGTGGTGTCATCAGCCATTATACGGGGCAGTGGGCACCAAGGGTGACTGTTCTGGCCACTGTCCACCTGGGCTGGTACAAGGGTACCGGAGATGTGATGGGACACACGGGGCTCAGAAATGATGGTCATGCAGGAAGGTTCTCACGGGCCCCTGGAGACCAGAGGCAGGGGCACAGCCTGCAGGGTGGCATGGGGAAGCCCAGGGTTGGTCAGTGGGCAGCAGGCTCCACTGTGATTTCTTTGGGAGAGGACAGGCTAGACAAGGCTGGCAGGTGTAGGACTGGCAGGTCTGAATACTTTCGGGGAACTCTGGGGCACAGGGGCTGCCCTGGTTGCCTTAAACCTGACCATGGGAGTGATCAGGGCAGGTGGATAGTGATCTAAAGTGTGAGAGCCCAACACTGGAGGTGCCAGGGGCAGAGAGTTCTTGGGCCATTTGTTCACCATCTTTAGGGAGGTGCAGCAAGGCCCCAGGCCGTCAAAGCTTTGGAATACAGAAAACCAAAGCCATGGGTCACACAGGAGCTATCAGTCACTGAGAGGCTGTTTCCAAAGACCATGCTTCGCTCGCACCCTCTGTGGTGGCCTTGGAGAGAGGACAGCAACAGCAGGGCCGGGGGATGTGCAGATACGGCTGCCCCTGGCCCCTGCCATGAGGCTGACGGGGTGTGTGGATGGGTGGGAGTGCAAACCTCACCCCCCACCTCAAGCTTTCCCAAACAGAGCTATGGAGGCAAAACCACCTCCTGGATGCTCTCACTCCTCAAATGACTATGTTTTATGATGTGCTGAGTTGGGGGAGCGTGGAAGAAAATCCCTCCAGCTGTGGACTCTCCCAGCTGCAGGCAGCCCAGGGCTGGGGATTTATGAGCTGCTGAGTGCCAGCTGTGTGCCCGGCTCCACAGAGCACCCGGGAGGGGGAGGCCTGCCCAGGGTGCTGCACTCACACCCCGGGGGCCACAGCCCCTTTGAGGGTGGGTGCCTGGCGGCCTCCAAGCTGGGGGCTGTTGGTCTGCGACAGAAGTCAGTGACCCACTGGGATCTCTCAGGGCCAGGCATCGGTCCCTGGAGGGTCCTTTAGCTGCAAGCTGCCTCTCCCCCAGCCAGGGTGAGCAGGGCTTGGCGGTCCTGGAGCCCAACAGGTGACCCAAAGGCCTTTGCTTCCAGCTGCTCTCAACCTGGGGTGAGGCTGCTCCCCGGCTTCCCCGCACAGAAGGCAGAAGGCAGTGCTGTGGAGAAGGCCCGCCAGGGCCGGTGGGAACTCCACCAGGCTGGTAGCATCACCTCCTGAGAGGTGTCCCTCAGACACTGCTCTCCAGGGACAGCCCGTGCAGTGCCTGCTCTGTGCTTGTACACGCATGTTTGCACACATGTGGTGGGAACATGTGATGATTACATGGAGTGGTGATTACATGAGACCCCAGTGAGACCCGAGCAGATGCCTCCTCCCTCCTGGCCGCTCACCGTGGAGCATGCCTGTCCCTCCGACTTACCCTCCACCTAGAGGGGTAACAGCAAGCAGGTCTCCAAGTCAGCCTGGGGCTGCTGGTCCCACTGCCTGGCGGGGCCCCAGCGGCCACCTGAGCAGCAAGTGCTGCTGGGAGCTGAGGAACAGGTGCACGTGGGAAGGGCTGGGTAGCCACACTCTGTCAGCAGGTTCTTTCCAGCGCTCACACCAGGTGGAAAAGGACTCCAGCAAGAGGGTGCTAATTCCTGAACACACCCCCCTCCCCTCATTGTGCCCACTTTCGGGGGACCCAGCACTGAGCACCAGGTGGAGACCAAGAAAAGCCGGGCATCAGCTCCGGTGGGCGCAGGCAGCAGCGTCTCCTGGGTGTAAGCACGTATGGCGCTGGGTCCTCGCTTCCCAAACCGGGACCACCCAGCTTCCCAGGGCCTTCCGACATGTGCTGGGCAGGAAGCAGCTGGTGCACAGCACAAACCCAGGGCAGAGGCCATTCTGTGGGGGTCCCGCAAGGAGCCTTCGGAGCCACAGCGAGCTCTGACTGCCACGGCCACTCCTTCTCATAACCTCTGTTTATTCATTTACTCAACAGAAGCTTCTGGAGCCAAGGAAGTATGTGAAGTACGGACAACAGCAGAGGCAGGTGGGGAAATCTGAAAGATGTCAGGTGCAAGGTGCACACTCCAGAGTACGAACTGAAATAACCAACCAACATGCCACTCGCAGAACTGTGGCCTGCTTGTCTGCTTGGTGGTAAAGGGAGGTGTGTGTGTGTGTGTGTGTGAAGAGGAAATTCTCCATGGACAGTGAGACATCCCCGAAGTCGTCAGAATTCTGAAAATAAGCTGCTCCCACAGGGACAGCAGCGCAGGCCTCCTGGGCAGGCCTCAACTTGCCCCAGTTCCCAATGGCGATCCACCGGGGCAGGCCCTAAGGAGCCACACCCCATTTTGCTTTGGAAGGGGGCTACCACTGAGACCCAGAAGGCTTGGTGTCTGATTTAGCCCTTGTACCTCGATGTTCTGCTTCAGGGTCCCAATTCCCGGGCGGGATTCCTGGGAAAGGAGCCCCTGGGCGTCGTCAGAACACTGTTCTCTCAGAGCAGGTGGATTTTGTTGGCAAATGCAATTCCTGCAGCGTGTGCATTTCTTCGGCCCGTGCCCTGTGAGTGAAATGGTTCCAGCTGCAAATGTCTCAGTGGTGTTCTGAGCAGCAAGATATGGACCGAGTCCCAGAGGTGCTCCGTGGGGATGATCGAATATTCTGAGCTCGTGCACAATGATATCAACGTGTACCCTTTGAACTTCACAGTCAGCGCTGCTAGATATAACATCTTAGACTCGTGAAATCTTTTCTTGGAAATCTTACCGTTTCACAGCCTGATAATCGTCTTTTCATCAGATCCTTCCTGACTAGATGCTCAAAGGACATTTTTATTTCTCTTCAAACTTCAGGAACTTTACTAGAAAATTCTTGGGTATTGGTCAAATTCATTGGATGGTCTCAGGTACGTACTGCCACTTTAAAATCTTTTTATCCAAAGAATAATTTCCTTAGTTATCCAAGCTATTTCTTGGCTCACTGTAGCTGTGCTGTACCCTAGCTTCGGTTTTCTCAGTAACTTCTATTATCCACTTCCTAATCGCCTTTGCCTGTCACTGAAACTTAAGTTCTCAGATCACTTTCCTTCTTCCTTTCCAAAATGTCATTTTTTTAAAGATTTTTTATTTATTTATTTGACAGGTAGAATTACAGGCAGTGAGAGAGACACAGAGAAAAAGGTCTTCCTTCCATTGGTTCACTCCCCAGATGGCTGCTACGGCCGGCACTGAGCTGATCCGAAGCCAGGAGCCAGGTGCTTCTCCTGGTCTCCCATGGGGTGCAGGGCCCAAGCACTTGGGCCATCCTCCACTGCCTTCCCGGGCCATAGCAGAGAGCTGGCCTGGAAGAGGGGCAACCGGGACAGAATCTGGTGCCCCGACTGGGACTAGAACCCAGTGTGCTGGCGCCACAAGGCGGAGGATTAGCCTAGTGAGCCGTGGAGCTGGCCCCTAATGTCTTTAAAAAGAAAAAGAAGGGGTCGGCACTGTGGCACAGCGGGTAAAGCCACCGCCTTCAACACCAGTATCCCATATAGGTGGTGGTTCAAGTCACCGAAGCTGCACTTCCAATCCAGCTCTGTTAATGGCCTGGGAAAGCAGCAGAAGCCAGCCCCAGTGCTTGGGCACCTGTTACCCATGTGAGAGCCCCAGAAGAAGCTCCTGGCTCCTGGCTCCTGGCTCCTGGCTCCGGGCTTTAGCCTGGCCCAGTGCTGGCTGTTGCAGACATCTAGGAAGTTAACCAGCAGGTGAGAGTCTCTCTGTCACCTTCTCAGGTGCATTAGCAGGGAACTGGAGAGGAAGCGGAGCAGCTGTGGACAGAGGTGTTCACAGGCCTTTGCTCATTGTGGCAGGAGGCACGACAGCCAGGCTATGCAGTCTGCATACGCATGTATGGTGTCCATAGCCCATAATGGCTATTCAGTCTTCAGGTGACCGGCATTTCGGCTGATTGCATATCTTGGCTCTTGTGAATTGAGCTGTAGTAAATATGGGGGCAGAGAGAACTCTCTTTTCGTATGCTGATTTCATTTCCCTTGGCTACATTCCCAGGGCTGGAATGCTGGCTCATACGGTCCGTCAGTATTCGGCTTTCTGACTTGTCTCCGTGCTGCCTTCCACAGTGGCGATACCAGCTTACATTCCCACCAGCCGTGGGTGAGGGTGCCTTTTCCCCCACATCCTCAAGGCCGTTGTAGTGTCGGTTTGCATTTCCCTGGTGGCTGGTGATCCTGAGCATTTCTGCATGTGTTTGTTGGCCATTTAGATTTCCTTTCTTGAAATATTTTGCCTGTTGAAGTCCCTTGCCCATTTCTTGAGTGATTCTCAGATACTGAACATCCTTGGTTAAATTTATCCCAAACGCTTTTATTTCCTTTGTAGCTGTGTGGACGGGATTGGTCTTTGAAGTCCTTTCTCAGCCGTGACACTGTCTGTGTATACACATGGGCTGCCCATGTTCTCTCCCGCCACTTTACCACACTCTGCTCTGAGTTTCCATAGTCTCCTAGTGGAGTCTTTTGGATCTCCTCTATACAGAATCATGTCACCTGCCAATAGGGGTAGCTGGACTTCCTCGCTCCCAGTTTGTGTCTAACACTGAGGAATGAGAGCAGAAGTAGCAACAGGATAACGTGCACATAGCAAATGGCAGCAGTGACCTCAGGTGCTACCTTTCTGCCTTCTCTCTTGCTTTGTGGAAGACACGATTTGGCCTGTGTCCAACATGATCCATGCTTTAAAGGCAGGGCTAGACTGTGTCTGGGAAGCAGACCTGTGTCCCGTGGAGAACTCTGTAGATCCCAGGTGTTTCAAGTCCTTGTGCGAGTGGGTACGTGAGTGTCTGAAGAAGTAAATTCCAAAGATTTCCTCATGCACAAGTCAGAGATAACGCCACGCCGAGTGTTTGTAAGGAAGAAGAGAATGACTGGGTACCAACATCTTTTCTAAGACCCAGTTAAACTCTTTCAAATTCTGGGTTAATAGGGTAGGCAATGTATATAATGCCAACTTCTAAAAAAAAGTCTAGTAGTTGGCCTTGGTGTGGTTTTTTATTTATAGCTATGGTTTCCTTTTTTAATGGTTTTACTTTTCTTGAAGATCATATTTATTTAATATGTTGGGCACCAAAAAATAGGTTGTGCCCAGATCGTTAGGTCCCCGCAGAGACCCCCAGAGAGTCGATCACACCGAACTGCAAAAGCAAGGTTGATTCGGGAGTACAAGCCGCGACAGGGACCCCATCCAACCAACCGGCACAGCGGAGGAAGGAGTGAGGCCCCGGTCTTTGTTTGGGAGAGTTTTTAAAGGAAAAAAGGGCTACATCAGCAGGAAAAGAGTTACATACAGCAAGGAAGCTTGGGTACAGGGAGTTACAGCGGGGGCTCGCAGCACGGGAGCTCTGGGCACAGGGAGTTACAGCGGGGGCTCGCAGCACGGGAGCTCTGGGCACAGGGAGTTACAGCGGGGGCTCACAGCACGGGAGCTCTGGGCACAGGGAGTTACAGCGGGGGCTCACAGCACGGGAGCTCTGGGCACAGGGAGTTACAGTGGGGGCTCACAGCACGGGAGCTCTGGGCACAGGGAGTTACAGCGGGGGCTCACAGCACGGGAGCTCTGGGCACAGGGAGTTACAGCGGGGGCTCGCAGCACGGGAGCTCTGGGCACAGGGAGTTACAGCGGGGGCTCGCAGCACGGGAGCTCTGGGCACAGGGAGTTACAGCGGGGGCTCGCAGCACGGGAGCTCTGGGCAATCTCTACTGTGCTGCCCTTGGTCTACCGAGCTAGCTGTCTCTGGTGAGCTTTGCCATCTCCGGAATGCCTGAATGCCTGCTTTTACAAGGACCCGGGTCTGCTCTGGGAAACGGAGGCTGCTTTTTTTATTGTCTTAAAACGGAGTCACTTTGGTTCTTCATTCCCCCCTTGTTTTTGTACATGTTTGAAAAACCCAATCTTGGGTTTTGGACTGACATTTTACAGATTTTACCAACATTTAAGGGTTTATATTGGGACCGTTGGACCATTAATTGAACGGTACCCAATCTCTGTTTCATAAACTGCACGAGTTTGTTAACAATGTAAAGGCCAAACGTTAAAATTAAAATTAGGAGAACAAGGGGCCTTATGAGTCCTGATAGTAGGGTGGCTTGCCATGGAGAAGAATTGAACCAAGACTCAAACTACCCCTGAGAGGCCTCCCGTTCTCTTTTTCATTTTGCCAGCCCCTCCCTGACCTTAGCCAGCCATGTTATCTTTTATTAGGCCTGAGTGATGGACGTAAAAGCAGCATTCTTTCCCAGAGTGGCGCACAGCCCACATCAGTCCCAGGAGCCCAAGAGGTGCAGAGGGATGACGATCCGTCTTCAGAGCCACCCCTGCTGACGTGGACAACGAGGCACTCTTCGCTGCCATGGGGCAATGTCTTAAGCCACTGTCTCCTGGGTGGGGAGCCGAACACATTCCTGTAGTAGCATTTGGTTGTCCGCCTGGTTGCCGAAGGCCTTGGTTCACTCCATTACCAGCTGTAAACACTTAACCAGACACTGTAGTATACAGACAGGGTGAGAATAAAGCAGATTCCAGTCAAAACCGGGAGAAAAGCCACTCATTGGTGTGGGAGAGGATTACCAATACACACATGTTGGGAGTACAAACGGCGATCTACTACCGAGAACAAAGAATTTACAGAAATCCTCAGCGTTTAATTTCTGCTCTACTTTTATATACAGAATAATGACTAGCTATTTGTAGCATGTCTTTTAACTTTTTAACTTTGTGCATTTACTTTTCCTGAACAAGGCGGAGCTGCAGCTGCTATGTGTAACTGAGACAGTAGTTGATGTTTAATAGGAAACACTGCTCACAGAACTGTACTCCCTACTAGCCAAGTTTACCTAATAATGAATTATCCTGATAACGGAGAGCAGATACCATATGCACTAATTATGCAGATGTTAAAGTCACAGTTTTAAACAAGGTAATTTACAATTTGAAGTACACTATTTGCGGTAATACTGTTTAAAAGATACTACTGCAGCCCCCACAGGATATGTGCAGAATGTCTGTATGCCACTGACTTTAATAAGCAACAAAATTACAAAGGAATGAGGCCAAGGAGTGGGCCAGACAGGGTCCAGAACAATGGACAGAGTTGCTATTAGAGGAGTCAAGAAAGGTGTTGTCCAAGTTACAAATAAGTTTTCCGATTGAGAGGCAAAGAGAACCTGATAGAAGGGGCTTGATAATAACCTGGTAGGCTTTAGGCCTTGTAAGTTAAGGGACCTAAACCTATTTATCTTTTTATATAGGGTACATTTTAAGGGAGGTGTGAACCTCCTGGGAGAAGGCACTCTGTTGACTTTTATTACTTACCTGGCCTGGGAGGAGAGCTGGCCAGGTAAAGGCAGGTGGCATCTCCAACAGGAAATTTACAGCTCTGTCTGCAATGTTACTGACCCTACTTGGCCATTCTCTTAACAGTGGCGATCACTTTGGAGGCTGGGCTGAGTGAAGGGCTTTTCAGCTTAGAGCCAATAAGATCTGTGGCTCTGACCTGGGCATCCTTCGACTCCAGGGCAGGTCCATTTCCAGTGATCCAACTCTTGGCAGAGCTGCCAGGGCTCTTCACAAGCTGACTTCTGCTGAAGCCCAGGCTCACCACATTGAAAGCCACTGTAGTGGACTGGCCTGCTGGGTCTCCCTGATGGCAGATCACTGAACAGAGCAGCCTTTAACAGGCCTGCCACCCATCTTTACATTGCTTCTGATGCCCAGCTCTCTTTTCCTCCTGGTTTGTGTTAAATCAGACCAGAGAATGCAAGTCAAGGGAGTGCTCAGTTCCCCCTCTAATTTTCGTTGCCTAGACTGGAAGTCTGTAGTCACAGGCATGGTTCTGATGAATACTTAGCTGGGCTGAGTACCCTGATTTCTGAACATGGTTGACCTTTAACTGAACTGACTTATGTCCTTACCCAAATAGCGATGCAAGGAGACTGCCAGACTGTCACTACAAAATCTTACCAGTTACCAGCCACACTTAAAAAACCTTGCATCACCAGAGGCAAAACAGATACGTTACTCTGTGTGGTGGTGTTTGGCCGTGGCTTTAATTTTTTTACGCTAGTCTTTAAGTAACTAAGTAATCTTACAAGGAATAATCATATATGGCAATAGGGTCAAAAAGGTAGGGCAGCTCTTGCATGCACAAACATTTTAAGAGTAATATCAAATGAAAATTTAGCAAATAGATTTAATTATTAGACAACAACTTACCAGAAGGTTCAATGTCCTTTACAAATGTTAAGAATACATGTACTCGGAAACATTTCTTAAATACCCAACATGGTGTAGCTTGTTTAACCAGCAAATTTAAGCACAAGGTTATAAAATGTTTTTAGTTTTTTTTTTTTTTTTAACAAGTTTACAGAGATTTAGGTTACACGAATTTTCGATTAACTTTGGCTGTTTAAACTTACGGGAAACATTCTGTTACAGATTACAATATAATCAAGCTCTATAGCAATATGAACACTTGAGATAACTTTCTTGTATACATAACATTTAGTCCAGCAGAGACATTAGAGAAACATACATAAACGATACAGAGGAGTTGATTGAAAGGCCAACTACATTCAGACAGATGCATTTAGTTTCACAGCAAACTACAGGTCCCATATGTCAGAACAACAAAGCAGTTTCAGTAATAGCTGTTAAAATCTTTTTTTTTTTTTTTTTTTTTTTTTTTTTTTACAGGCAGAGTGGACAGTGAGAGAGAGACAGAGAGAAAGGTCTTCCTTTTGCCGTTGGTTCACCCTCCAGTGGCCGCCGCGGCTGGCGCACCGCGCTGATCCGATGGCAGGAGCCAGGTGCTTCTCCTGGTCTCCCATGCGGGAGCAGGGCCCAAGGACTTGGGCCATCCTCCACTGCACTCCCTGGCCACAGCAGAGAGCTGGCCTGGAAGAGGGGCAACCGGGATAGAATCCGGCGCCCTGACCGGGACTAGAACCCAGTGTGCCGGCGCCACAAGGCGGAGGATTAGCCTAGTGAGCCGCGGCACCGGCTAAAAATCTTTAACCTTTTTTGTAAATCACCAATTGATTTGAATTACTTTCTGATTTTAGTAACCTTAGTTAACTATGCTTTTTCCCAGTTGGTACCTGTAATGCATTATTGGCTTTTTTAGTTTACAGAGTCATTTTAAAGTACTGAGTACAATAGATGTAGCTGGAAAAAGTCTATTGCAACCTATAGGAGGACAGTTAAACACAGAACCAACAACGCTTTAGTTTTATGGGTAGTAAATCTGATATACAAAACTGTGGATGACAAAAGACCTTAAGTTGTCATAATTAAATCTACAAACTTGTTAACCAAGAAGAGACACTTGTTTACATAGCATTTTTGAAAGCACCTGTAGGATTTTACAAGGCACACAACTTTTTTAGGCCTCTGGGGTCCCCTTACCAAGATGACCATTATGTTTAGTAACACTAGATTACCAGACTTTATAATTTTTAGACATTTGTATCAATACTATTTTATATCATGACATAATACAGACCAAATTTGATCATTGTTACAGGGTAATTATTTAAAGGTTTGAAAATAAACACATATTTAAATAACCCATAGCTCTTAATAAAAACTCAGTTGCTTTTAAACAATTAGAATTTAAGAGACATTAAGAGAATGTAATAGATTAACTTATTGCTCTAACAGAGAATCAGTAATAGCTTTTGTGTTAAAAAATTTTTTTTTCTTATAACACACCCTCTTTAACTTACTTGAAACATTTTATTTTTATACTTGTGATGTTTTTATCTGTCAAGACAACATTTTTAAACAAGGTAACACATCAAATTTCAGCATTAATTACTTTTAAGTGATGTTGAACTATTTTTTATATGAACAATCTATGAAAACACGTTAGCAAATTTAAGTAGTTTTTCTATGGAACGTAAGGTGTTGAAAGTACCAAAGTTTACATTTAGACACATTTATTTCATTTGTCTTTACCCAATTTAAATTAGCAGTTACACCGAAATGACTTAAGATGCTGATATTATATATCTTCATCTGAATTTAATTAAAATTAAAATTGTATTTATCTAAAACAAGTTTTAATTACCTATTACTGTTTTATTGAGTACTGACCACCCAGAAATTTGTTAAAACAAATTGCAAGATAAGTTCAGCAAGTTACAAAGCAACATTTTCTGGCTTGCACGAGATAAAACAGAAGAGCCATCAGAAGGGTGGGATACCGATTTGTTTCACTGATAAGACAGGGAGAGTACACTTTGGACCAGACCTGGTTCTAAGATAAAGTTCAAATTCTGAGACAAGGCAAGGGGGAGGAGAGTTACCCAGTCCCAGCGCCGCTGCTTTGAGACCCGCCAACAGAGCCCGGCGATAGACACGGAGTCTCTCCTTCACAGAAATTAACCCAATTGTAATTGTCCTTTTTAACATTTACCTAGTTTTAACATGCCAGAGGCTGTTCACCTTGGAGACCTGTTGCAGACATGGGTATGGCACGAGATTTACACCCTCTTCCCCGGATTTTTAAGGGCCAGCAAGAGCTCAGGGATGCCGCCGCCGGCCCCCGGGGCTCCCGCTGGCTTTTCCACACTTTGTTGAATTTTTTTACTTTGCCATTTAGAGCACTGGGCAGAAATCACATCGCGTTAACATCCGCTGCAGACCTTCGCGATGCTTTGTTTTAATTAAACATTTGGATTCCCCTGGTCCGCACCAGTTCTAAGTCGGCTGCTAGGCGCCGGCCAAGGCGAGCTGAGGCGCGGAACCGGGGCCACAGGGGCAGGCCCGGTGTGGGGGGGAGGGGCGGCACTGCGGCGCTGGGGGTGGGGGTGGGGTCTCCTCCTGGTGCCCCGACCCCAGGAGCGCCTTGGGCTTGCAGCGCCTGCCAAGCTCCCTGAAGGCGGCCGTTACTCCCACCGCAGCTGGGGCGATCCACCGGATCCACGTCCAGCCCTGCTTCACGCCCCAGCCTGACCAAGCCAGCCCTTAACCTACATTATCATGAGTCACATTTTTTACATTTTTTTCCTGTGCAAGAGTTAGATCCAGTGGAGAGGATGGAGTCGCCCCCATGTTCTGTCCAGTTAAGTCAGTTGTCAACAGAAAACACAAACACCACTTAACAAAGACGAGCAAACACGGGGCCCATACAGAACTTCCGCGGACAGATTCAGGTGGTCTTATTACAGAAGGTCTCCACTGCTCTGAGGGCGAGCCTCCGGGAGTCCAAAGACCTCACAGATGGGACAAGGACTCTGCAGCAGTCCCTCTTGTCTTCGTCCCCAGATTGGACCCCCAGGTCCCAGACACAGATTGGACGTCCAGGTCCCAGATACAGATTGGACCCCCAGGTCCCAGATACAGATTGGACCCCCAGGTCCCCAGACACAGATTGGACCCCCAGGTCCCCAGACACAGATTGGACCCCCCAGGTCCCAGATACAGATTGGACCCCCCAGGTCCCAGATACAGATTGGACCCCCCCAGGTCCCAGATACAGACTGGACCCCCAGGTCCCAGACACAGATTGGACCCCCAGGTCCCAGACACAGATTGGACCCCCAGGTCCCAGATACAGATTGGACCCCCCCAGGTCCCAGATACGGATTGGACCCCCCCAGGTCCCAGATACGGATTGGACCCCCAGGTCCCAGACACAGATTGGACCCCCCCAGGTCCCAGACACAGATTGGACCCCCCCAGGTCCCAGATACGGATTGGACCCCCAGGTCCCAGACACAGATTGGACCCCTCAGGTCCCAGATACAGATTGGACCTCCCCAGGTCCCAGATACGGATTGGACCCCCCCAGGTCCCAGATACGGATTGGACCCCCACGTCCCAGATACAGATTGGACCCCCCCAGGTCCCAGATACGGATTGGACCCCCCCAGGTCCCAGACACAGATTGGACCCCCACGTCCCAGATACAGATTGGACCCCCCCAGGTCCCAGACACAGATTGGACCCCCCCAGGTCCCAGATACGGATTGGACCCCCAGGTCCCAGACACAGATTGGACCCCTCAGGTCCCAGATACAGATTGGACCTCCCCAGGTCCCAGACACAGATTGGACCCCCAGGTCCCAGATACAGATTGGACCCCTCAGGTCCCAGACACAGATTGGACCCCCAGGTCCCAGATACGGATTGGACCCCCAGGTCCCAGATACGGATTGGACCCCCCCAGGTCCCAGATACGGATTGGACCCCCAGGTCCCAGATACAGATTGGACCCCCAGGTCCCAGATACAGATTGGACCCCCACAGGTCCCAGATACAGATTGGACCTCCCCAGGTCCCAGATACAGATTGGACCCCCAGGTCCCAGATACAGATTGGACCTCCCCAGGTCCCAGATACAGATTGGACCTCCCCAGGTCCCAGACACAGATTGGACCCCCAGGTCCCAGATACAGATTGGACCCCCCCAGGTTCCAGATACAGATTGGACCCCCAGGTCCCAGATATGGATTGGACCCCCAGGTCCCAGATACGGATTGGACCCCCCCCAGGTCCCAGACACGGATTGGACCCCCAGGTCCCAGATACGGATTGGACCTCCCCAGGTCCCAGATACGGATTGGACCTCCCCAGGTCCCAGGTACGGATTGGACCTCCCTAGGTCCCAGATACAGATTGGACCCCCCCAGGTCCCAGACACAGATTGGACCCCCAGGTCCCAGATACAGATTGGACCCCCAGGTCCCAGATACGGATTGGACCTCCCCAGGTCCCAGATACAGATTGGACCCCCCCAGGTCCCAGACACAGATTGGACCCCCAGGTCCCAGATACAGATTGGACCCCCAGGTCCCAGATACGGATTGGACCTCCCCAGGTCCCAGACACAGATTGGACCCCCAGGTCCCAGATACAGATTGGACCCCCAGGTCCCAGATACGGATTGGACCTCCCCAGGTCCCAGGTACGGATTGGACCTCCCCAGGTCCCAGATACAGATTGGACCCCCCCAGGTCCCAGACACAGATTGGACCCTCAGGTCCCAGATACAGATTGGACCCCTCAGGTCCCAGACACAGATTGGACCCCCAGGTCCCAGATACGGATTGGACCCCCAGGTCCCAGATACGGATTGGACCCCCCCAGGTCCCAGATACGGATTGGACCCCCAGGTCCCAGATACAGATTGGACCCCCAGGTCCCCAGACACAGATTGGACCCCCAGGTCCCAGATACAGATTGGACCCCCCAGGTCCCAGATCGGATTGGACCCCCCTAGGTCCCAGATACGGATTGGACCCCTCAGGTCCCAGATACGGATTGGACCTCCCCAGGTCCCAGATACAGATTGGACCCCCAGGTCCCAGACACAGATTGGACCCCTCAGGTCCCAGATACAGATTGGACCCCCCTAGGTCCCAGATACGGATTGGACCCCTCAGGTCCCAGATACGGATTGGACCTCCCCAGGTCCCAGATACAGATTGGACCCCCAGGTCCCAGATCGGATTGGACCCCCCTAGGTCCCAGATACGGATTGGACCCCTCAGGTCCCAGATACGGATTGGACCTCCCCAGGTCCCAGATACAGATTGGACCCCCAGGTCCCAGACACAGATTGGACCCCCAGGTCCCAGATACGGATTGGACCCCTCAGGTCCCAGATACGGATTGGACCTCCCCAGGTCCCAGATACAGATTGGACCCCCAGGTCCCAGACACAGATTGGACCCCCAGGTCCCAGATACAGATTGGACCCCCAGGTCCCAGATACAGATTGGACCCCCAGGTCCCAGATACAGATTGGACCTCCCAGGTCCCAGATACAGATTGGACCTCCAGGTCCCAGATACAGATTGGACCTCCCCAGGTCCCAGACACATATTGGACCCCCAGGTCCCAGATACAGATTGGACCCCCCAGGTCCCAGATCGGATTGGACCCCCCTAGGTCCCAGATACGGATTGGACCCCTCAGGTCCCAGATACGGATTGGACCTCCCCAGGTCCCAGATACAGATTGGACCCCCAGGTCCCAGACACAGATTGGACCCCTCAGGTCCCAGATACAGATTGGACCCCCAGGTCCCAGATACAGATTGGACCTCCCCAGGTCCCAGATACAGATTGGACCCCCCCAGGTCCCAGACACAGATTGGACCCCCAGGTCCCAGATACAGATTGGACCCCCAGGTCCCAGATACAGATTGGACCCCCAGGTCCCAGATACGGATTGGACCTTCCCAGGTCCCAGACACAGATTGGACCCCCCAGGTCCCAGATACGGTTTGGACCTTCCCAGGACCTAGATACAGACTGGACCTCCCCAGGTCCCAGACGAGGAGTCAGGATGTCTCCCATTTCCTCCGGGGTGTGCCCTGCGAGCGTGTCCGCTCGGGCTGTGACCCTCCACAGATTCAGAATGCAATGGCCGATGCTACAGATTCAGATTTAGACACAGTTAAACAATGAACAAATAGACTAACGAACTCACCCAGTCGACTGGAGCAAACCTTCGGGGTCGAGGTCTCTGGGGGGCTTTTTGGGGATCACAATCCCGGACAAGCCCCCAAATATGTTGGGCACCAAAAAATGTTGTGCCCAGATCGTTAGATCCCCACAGAGACCCCCAGAGAGTCGATCACACCGAACTGCAAAAGCAAGGTTGATTCGGGAGTACAAGCCGCGACAGGGACCCCATCCAACCAACCGGCACAGCGGAGGAAGGAGTGAGGCCCTGGTCTTTGTTTGGGAGAGTTTTTAAAGGAAAAAAGGGCTACATCAGCAGGAAAAGAGTTACATACAGCAAGGAAGCTCTGGGTACAGGGAGTTACAGCGGGGGCTCGCAGCACGGAAGCTTTGGGCACAGGGAGTTACTTTGTTCAGCAATCTCTACTGTGCTGTCCTTGGTCTACCGAGCTAGCTGTCCCTGGTGAGCTTTGATATCTCTGGAATGCCTGAATGCCTGCTTTACAAGGACCCGGGTCTGCTATGGGAAACGGAGGCTGCTTTTTTTATTGTTTAAATGGAGTCACTTTGGTTCTTCACCTTAACCCTGAGGAACCAAACAGAGCTCTCAGGCCACACCCATCTCAAGCCTCTAAGGATCCATCAAAGCAGGCAGTCCACATAATAAAGTCAAAGTATAATAAGGAAAAACACCACAGCGAGGGAAGAAAAATCCAAAGATATCTCCACAATGCCAAGCAACGAATGCAAAAACCGAGGGAACAAGGAAGATATTATGACACCCCCAAATGAACAAGACACCCCAAGCCAAGATTATGAAAATGATGAGATGGAAGAAATGCAAGATATGGATTTCAAAAAATTTATGATAAGAACAATTAGAAGTTTTCAAAAACAAATTCTAGAACTACAGAAATCCTTACTGGACAGGATAGAAAATCTCTCTCATGAAAATGAAATCTTAAGGAGGAATCAAAATGAAACACAGAAGCTAGTAGAACAGGAAGGTGTGATAGTGAAGAGAAATCAAAATGAAATGAAGAACTCAATAGATCAAATGACAAACACATTAGAGAGCCTTGAAAACAGAGTCAATGAGACAGAAGAGAGAATATCAGACTTAGAAGACAGAAAACAAAGTTTACAGTCAAACCAAAGAACAGAAGAGGAAATTAGAAATCTAAAAAATATTGTTGGGAATCTACAGGATACTATTAAAAAACCCAAAATTCGGGTTCTAGGAGTTCCTGAAGGCATGGAGAGAGAGAAAGGATTAGAAGGCCTTTTTAGTGAGATACTAGCAGAGAACTTCCTGGGTCTGGAGAAGGACAGAGACATCCTAGTACAGGAAGCTCATAGAACCCCTAGTAAACATGACCAAAAGAGATCCTCATCAAGACACATCGTAATTAAACTCATCACAGTGAAACATAAAGAAAAGATCCTAAAATGTGCAAGAGAGAAACGTCAGATTACTCTCAGAGGGTATCCAATTAGACTCACAGCAGACTTCTCATCAGAAACCCTACAAGCTAGAAGGGAATGGCGAGACATAGCCCAGGTACTAAGAAAGAAAAACTGCCAGCCCAGAATATTATATCCCACAAAGCTCTCATTTGTGAATGGAGGCGAAATAAAGACCTTTCACAGCAAACAGAAATTGAAAGAACTTGTCGCCACTCGTCCAGCCCTGCAAAAGATGCTTAAAGATGTGTTACACACAGAAACACAGAAACGCGGTCACCAATATGAAAGAAGGTAAAGGAAGGAAACCTCACAGCAAAAGATCACAGGAAGCTCAAAGCATATATTAGAAAATACCTTTGGCAAATGGCAGGGCAAAATCACTACTTATCAATAGTCACATTGAATGTTAATGGTCTCAACTCTCCAGTTAAAAGGCACAGATTGGCTGATTGGGTTAAGGAATAAAACCCATCTATTTGCTGCTTACAAGAAACACATCTTTCCAACAAAGATACATACAGACTGAAAGTGAAAGGCTAGAAAAAGATATACCATGTCAACAGAAATGAAAAAAGAGCGGGCGTAGCCATCTTGATATTGGACAACATAAACTTTAACACAAAAACTGTTAGGAGAGACAAAGAGGGGCACTATATAATGATTAAGGGATCAATTCAACAGGAAGATATAACGATTATCAATGTATATGCACCTAATTACAGGGCACCAGCTTATTTAAAAGATTTGTTAAGAGACTTAAAGGGAGACTTAGACTCCAATACAATAGTATTGGGGGACTTCAATACTCCACTCTCAGAAATAGACAGATAAACAGGACAGAAGATCAACAAGGAAATAGTAGATTTAAACGACAATATAGCCCAAATGGATCTAACAGATATCTACAGAATTTTTCATCCAACCCATAAAGCATTTACATTCTTTTAAGCAGTACATGGAAGCTTCTCTAGGATTGACCACATAGTAGACCATAAAGCAAGTCTCAGCAAATTCAAAAGAATTAGAATCATATGATGCAGCTTCTAAGACCATAAAGCAATGAAGTTGGAAATTAGCAACTCAGGAATCCCTAGAGCACGTGCAAACACATGGAGATTGAACAACATGTTCCTGAATGAACACTGGGTCATAGAAGAAATCAAAGGAGAAATCATAAACTTTCTGGAAGTAAATGAGGATAACAGCACAACATACGAAAACTTATGTCCCTCTTTGCAGATGATATGATTCTTTATTTAGGGGATCCAAAGAACTCTACTAAGAGACTATTGGAACTCATAGAAGAGTTTGGCAAAGTAGCAGGATATAAAATCAATGCACAAAAATCAACAGCCTTTGTATACACAGGCAATGCCACGGCTGAGGAAGAACTTCTAAGATCAATCCCATTCACAATAGCTACATAAACAATCAAATACCTTGGAATAAACTTAACAAAGGACATTAAAGATCTCTACAATGAAAATTATAAAACTTTAAAGAAAGAAATAGAAGAGGATACCAAAAAATGGAAAAATCTTCCATGCTCATGGATTGGAAGAATCAACATAATGAAAATGTCCATTCTCCCAAAAGCAATTTATAGATTCAATGTGATACCAATCAAGATACCAAAGACATTCTTCTCAGATCTGGAAAAAATGATGCTGAAATTCATATGGAGACACAGGAGACCTCGAATAACTAAAGCAATTTTGTACAACAAAAGCAAAGCCGGAGGCATCACAATACCAGATTTCAGGGCATACTACAGGGCAGTTGTTATCAAAACAGCATGGTACTGGTACAGAAACAGATGGATAGACCAATGGAACAGAATAGAAACACCAGAAATCAATCCAAACAACTACAGCCAACTTATATTAGATCAAGGATCCAAAACCAATCCCTGGAGTAAGGACAGTCTATTTAATAAATGGTGCTGGGAAAACTGGATTTCCACGTGCAGAATCATGAAGCAAGACCCCTACCTTTCACCTTACACAAAAATTCACTCAACATGGATTAAAGACTTAAATCTATGACCCGACACCATCAAATTATTAGAGAGCATCGGATAAACCCTGCAAAAGATAGGTACTGGCACAGACTTCCTAGAAAAGACCCTGGAGGCGCAGGCAGTCAAAGCCAAAATTAACATTTGGGATTGCATCAAATTGAGAAGTTTCTGTACTGCAAAAGAAACAGTAAGGATAGTGAGGAGGCAACCGATAGAATGGGAAAAAATATTTGCAAACTATGCAACAGATAAAGGGTTGATAACCAGAATCTACAAAGAAATCAAGAAACTCCACAACATCAAAACAAACAACCCACTTAAGAGATGGGCCAAGGACCTCAATAGACATTTTTCGAAAGAGGAAATCCAAATGGCCAACAGACACGTGAAAAAATGTTCAGGATCACTAGCAATCAGGGAATGCAAATCAAAACCACAATGAGGTTTCACCTCACCCCGGTGAGAATGGCTCACATTCAGAAATCTACCAACAATAGATGTTGGAGAGGATGTGGGGAAAAAGGGACACTAGCCCACTGTTGGTGGGAATGCAAACTGGTAAAGCCATTATGGAAGTCAGTCTGGAGATTCCTCAGAAACCTGAATATAGCCCTACCATACAACCCAGCCATCCCACTCCTTGGAATTTACCCAAAGGAAATTGGCAAACAAAAAAGCTGTCTGCACATTAATGTTTATTGCAGCTCAATTCACAATAGCTAAGACCTAGAAGCAATCCAAATGCCCATCAACAGTAGACTGGATAAAGAAATTATGGGACATGTACTCTGTAGAATACTATACAGCAGTAAAAAACAATGAGATCTGGTCATTTGCAACAAGGTGGAGGAACCTGGAACACATCATGCTGAGTGAAATAAGCCAGTCCCAGAGGGACAAATATCATTTGTTTCCCCTGATCGGCGACAACTAACTGAGCACCAAAGGGGAAACCTGTTGAAGTGAAATGGACACTATGAGAAACAGTTACTTGATCAGCCCTTGTCCTGACTGTTGATGTATAATGTAATACTTTATCCATTTTAGTATTTTGTTTTGTTTTGTTCTAGTACTATTGGTTGAACTCTGTAATTAACACACAATTATTCTTAGGTGTTTAAATTTTAACTGAAAAGTGATCCATGTTAAATATAAGAGTGGGAATAAGAGAGGGAGGAGATGTACAATTTGGGACATGCTCAATCGGACTTGCCGCAAATGGTGGAGTTAGAAATGTGCCAGGGGATTCCAACACAATCCCATCAAGGTGGCATGTACCAATGCCATCTCACTAGTCCAAATGATCAATTTCAGTTCACAATTGATCACACTGATAGGTCTAAGAGTCAAAAGGATCACACAAACAAGACTAGTGTCTGATAATACTAACTGATAGAATCAAAAATGGAGAGAATGATCCATCATGGGAAGCGGGATACACAGCAGACTCATAGAATGGCAGATGTCCTAAATAGCACTCTGCCCTCAGAATCAGCCCTTAAGGCATTCGGATCTGGCTGAAGAGCCCATGAGAGTATTTTAGGCATGGAAAGCCAAGACACTCTGGCAAAAAAAAAAAAAAAAAGACGTAAGTGAAAGATCTCTGCGAGTGAGATCCCAGTAGAAAGAACGGGGCCATCAAAGAAGGAGGTACCTTTCTCTGAAGGGAGGAGAGAACTTCCACTTTGACTATGACCCTGTCAGAGTAAGATCAAAGTCGGTGAACTCAAAAGGCTTCCATAGCCTTGGCAACTGATGACTAGAGCCTAGGGAGATTACTGACACCATAAACAAGAGTGTCAAATTGTTAAGTCAACAACAGGAGTCCCTGTGTACTTACTTCTCATGTGGGATCTGTCCTTAATGTGTTGTCCAATGTGAAGTAATGCTATAACTAGTACTGAAACAGTATTTTACACTTTGTGTTTCTGTGTGGGTGAAAACTGATGAAATCTTTACTTAATATATACTAAATCGATCTTCTGTATATAAAGATAATTGAAAATGAATCTTGATGTGAATGGAATGGGAGAGGGAGCGGGAGATGGGAGGGATGTGAGTGGGAGGGAAATTATGGGGGGGGGAGCCATTGTAATCCATAAACTGTACTTTGGAAATTTATATTTACTAAATAAAAAAAATTGATAAGAAAAAAAAAGAAGGAAGACACCATGGAATATGGGTGAGATCTTGTCATTTACCAGCCACAGGTGGAACTGGAAGGAAGCCAAGCCCCACAAAACAAGCATCCCACTTCTCTCTTGTCTGTGGAATTTTTTTAAAAAGTTGATCTCACAGAAGTTAAGAGTGTCATGGTAATCAGCTGAGGCCAGGCAGAGTCAAGAAGAGGCTAACATAGGAAAAGCCTTGTGAACAGGTGTTCAGCTGTAGGTAGGTCAGAGCAAGGTGTTCCTGGGTCTTGTGGCACAGCACGGTCACCGTGGGTGATGACAATGTGCTGTATGTTTTTTTAAAAAGAAACCAGAAGGAATTATTTTGGATATTTTACCTTAAAAAGAAAAGGCAATCATTTGAGGAGATAGATGTGTGTTCTGATTGGACCTCATGCAGTTAACCTATGTATAGGAACATCACTTGGTACCCTGCAATTACGAACAATTTTATGAGTCAGCTAAAAACAAACTTTCTAAAAAATCTGAAACCAACGGCCAGCGCCGCGGCTCACTAGGCTAATCCTCCGCCTTGCGGCGCCGGCACACCGGGTTCTAGTCCCGGTCGGGGCACCGGATTCTGTCCCGGTTGCCCCTCTTCCAGGCCAGCTCTCTGCTATGGCCAGGGAGTACAGTGGAGGATGGCCCAAGTGCTTGGGCCCTGCACCCCATGGGAGACCAGGAGAAGCACCTGGCTCCTGCCATCGGATCAGCGCGGTGCGCAGGCCGCAGCGCGCCTACCGCGGCGGCCATTGGAGGGTGAACCAATGGCAAAAAGGAAGACCTTTCTCACTGTCTCTCTCTCACTGTCCACTCTGCCTGTCAAAAAAAAAAAAAATCTGAAACCAACTTAGATAGGGCATGTGTGATTCTCTTGAAATCTTGTGCAAAATTCTAACACCACTTTGGAGAGAGTGTGCATTTATTGCTGTGGTCAGATTCTCAGAGATCTATGACCCTCAAACACAGGAAGAACCATGGCTTCCTGGAGGAGGCAGCTACTGATCCGCGAGGCTTCTAGAATAGAACAAGGAAGCCACTGCCTCCACCCCCAACCCACCCTGCAGGGCTGCTGGGCACCTGGTGCTGGCTGTGGCTATTTAAACCACAGGACCTTTACGAACTGCGTGCAAAATGCCCATGTGCATAGCACTCAGCCACCCGAGGCATTGCCCTCCTCCTGTGCGTGCACCAAACGCGCCAGCCACGAATCTCCAACAACCTGGGAACTCCAGAAAGCAGGACTGACGGTCTCCAGCAACCGTGGCTCAGGGCGATGAAGTGACATCCCGAGGTCACGGGTCTTACAAGTGACAGGCCCCACAGCACGGTGCCCGACAGTAAAGGTCAGCTCCAGTCCTCAGTGGGGAGGGAGTCGGGTAAGGCAAGACCACCTGATTTCAGGGTGCAACCAAGAATCTCTGGGCGCCTAGCCTGCAGCAAGTCACTTCCACCTGCTGGTTATACAAGGAAGGACCTTCGCCTGACCAGGCTAGCTAATGTCCGAAATGCATCAGGGCAGGCCTGTGGACCCTCAGGGATGTGAGTGGGTCTGCTCCCCTCTCTCCAGGCTGCTCCCAGTGCCCCCCAAGATCTCTGACTGGTCCTCTGCAAGTGCAGACCCAAGCTGCCTCCATGAGCAGCTGTCTGCTCTCACCAGTCCCTGGCTCTGCAGACTGCTCTCTGCTTTCCCAAGATGACCACATATCACCCATCATCCCACATGCACCTCCAAAAGGTGTCCCCTCTTGAGGAATCTGGGCTGGTCTTAGTGGGTCACTTGTAACCCACGCCACGGAATGTGGCAGTGTTCATGGTGTGACCGCCCAGGTCAAGGAGGCCACAGAACCTGTGCCCGGCTCTCCTGGGAGTGCTTGCCTGAGAGGTTCCCTGGACAGCAGCCACTGTACTGGGGATGTCCAGCCCCTTGGACAGTGGCTCTAGTTGACAAGCCCGTTGAGTCCAGCCTTCTGGTCTACCTGGATTAGATGCCAGACATGAGAGCAAAGGAGCCTCCAGTTGAGCCTAGCCCCCACCGTTCGAGTTGTGTCTGGATTTTTGCATCATCTTCCAGCTCAAGTCCCAGAAACCAATGGAACTGAGATAAGCTCACCCCCTCCCCCCACTCACCGTCCAATTCCTGACCCACGGAATCTGAGCACATGGGATTCCGGCTGCTGATTTGTGCCACTGTTTGAGGTGTGTTGCCCCAGGAGGATGGCAGGGCTGAGGATCCAAGCGTTTGACAAATGGGCCTCTCACCCCTCTCCCTCTAAAAGCTGATGGTGGGGTGGGCATTTGCCAAAGCAGAGAAGACACGGCTTGGGAAGACCAGAGGGCCTGCGTTCAGATCCCAGCTCAGCTCCCAATTCCAGCTCCCTGCTAATGTGCACCCTGGGAGGCAGCAGTGGTGTCAAGGGATTGGATCCCTAGCACCCACACGGGAGACTTGGGTTGACTTGCCAGCCTATGGCTCTGGTCCCAGCCCAGCCTCAGCCTCAGGAACATTTAGGGAGCAAACCAGTCTGCGTGCCCGCCCCCGCCTCCCCATCTCTCCTGTCCAATACATCAATAAAAATGTGAAAAGTCAATATCTTAGGGAAGCAAAATGCTGGAGGGTAGGGAGCCACAGCAGTGCATGGCAAAGACGTAACAAGTGAACACATGGAACGTGGCCACACTGGTTTAAAGGATGCTCTAAGGGCCTCTTTGGAGTAATCAGGGAAACTTGTAAACAAGCTGAACGTGGAGTGCTATCTTAGGTGTGAGGATGTGACTGCTTGGGGGGAAATGTCCTTATTTTTAACCGTTAGCTGGTGAGGGTTGAGGGCATGATATGCCCAGCTTCCCAACGGGCCGACAAAAATCCACAGATACAGAAACAGATAACTAGACGTGCATATAAACACAGCCACATGTAAGCAATCGCAGGGTCTGGGTTGAGAGCATCGCACATGCATTGTCTATTCTTTCACCTTTGCATGTGTTTGAGATGTCGAGGGAGAAAGCCTGTGTCAAGCTGATGGACGGTTTGTCATTCTGTTGCTGGGAGATCCCACTAGTATCCCAGCCTGGTTTGGATCAGGAAGAGGAAAGCAGGGAAAATGAAGACAGACCCACAGAGAATAAATATTTTAAACGGGTGCCTGAAAGAAAACCCCAGGGTACGCATGTGTGTGTGAGTATAGTGTGTATATGTGTATGTGTATATGTGTTGAGTGTGTGTGTGTGTGTGTGAGAGAGAGAGAGAGAGAGTTTTGCAAATCAGAGGCAGATTGGAAGAGTTGGCAAAAGCTTATGAAAGTTGAGTCTCTGTCCAAATATTTTTACCCCAAAGAATCAAGATTCTTCCCCTTCTCCCCCAGCATGGCCTTCGGAACTTCCCTCGGTCCCTCCCTCTCCAGCCCCTCCCCCTGTCACTCAGGACGGGTGAATATCCCCCACATAGGACTGGTCACTGGACATCTGACCCAAAGACTCAGGGGAGATGTCTGTGGATGCTCGGCACAGCGGTTACCAGACAGCCACTGGCATTTGCCCACCGTCAGTCCCCCATGTCCACGAGCCCTGAGCAGTCAGGAAGCCCAAGAGCTAGCGAGCGCGCATCACTGAAGGCTGCCGTCGTGTCTCCGCAAGGAGAGAGCAATCGAGACAGAAGACAGGTCTGCAGGAGCCTGAGAAGCAGAAGACACGTGAGGGGCTGTGCCCGCACACCCCCAGGGCTCCCCAGAAATGGGCTCTATGGAGCTCCGTGGAGCGTGGACTCGCTCCTTCCCGGTGTGCCAGGAACGCGAACATTCCGGACGAGTGCTCTCACTACCCAGTGCTATTAGGAGACGCAGCTCCTGCAAAAGACGCGACACCACCTCCCCTCTCGGGAGCACCAAGGGGCAGGCAGAGCTCAGCCCAGCAGCATCCCCGGAGAACCCACATCCCTCTCTCACCTAAAAACCCCAGGGGTCTGAGCTGCTTCAGAATTCGGGGCTCAACTTCCCCTGGATGCAGAGGGTCCAGAACGGGCTGCCTTTATCCCCGGATGATCTCCTGTCCACTTCCCAAGTCCATGCAGGCTCTGGGGTCTGCCTCTGCGGGCCCCCACCTCTGAGCGCTCACCATGGGGCACGGGGGCTGCAGGAACTCCTTTTCTGGACATCAGAGACTCCCTTGTCCCCGCCTCGCCACTCCGCTGGCCAGAGTTTGGGGCCACCTTCTTTGGGCCGGGAAAGCATGGACGCGCCCTCGAGGCCTCTGGCTTGTTCCTGTCACACGCCGCACTCACCTGTGCACCCGGCTCAATGTTCTGCGCAGGTGCGGGTGCTTGTTTTCGCACACGACACACTTAAAGCGGTGGTGGTGCTCACCAGCGCCACCTCCAGGAAGGTCCAATATTGGTCGTGCTTTCGGATCTGTCTCTGGGTTGGGGACACCCCTCCTGGGGCAGCGGGGGGCTCTCTAGTGGTTAAGGTGTGGATGCACCTTGGAGCTGGAAACAGGTTGGGTCGCAGGGGCCTCAAGTTAGTTCTGCTTCTATGCCGTCTCTCTTTCTGTCTGTCTGTCTGTCTCTGTCTCACACACACACACACACACACGTGCTTAGGAGGGAAGCAGGCTGAGGAGGCAGGTGCAGGGGGGGTGGGGCCAGCGCCCCTCAAGGAAGACTCTGGCCCTGTTGCATTTGCACTGCAGGCCTCGTGACCTTGTCAATGAACCCAGCCTTGCCAAGTTTTGGGTTCCTTTTCCAAAAAGGGACAAGGAAACTCTGTGTGCCACCCCATTGCTGTGACGGTCGGCTGTGAAGTGAGCAGCTCAGCACCTGCCTGGCGCAGCCTCCTCTCTGGTCCATGCCTGTATGCAGGGCATGGCACTGCATGCAGACCCAGGTTTGAAAAAGAAATGGAGACGTTCTCCTCTCAGCTCTTCCCTGGGCTTTGCTATCCATCAACATAATAGTCAGGTGCTCACCTGCTCTGCTCTTGGGGCCGGCACGTAAAAGCCACCACCGGCAGTGCAGGCATCCCATATGGGCAGAAGAAAATGGCCCAAGACCTTGGGCCCCTGCACCCACGTGGGAGATCTGGAAGAAGATCCTAACTCCAGATCGGCGCAGCTCTGGCCATTGCAGCCATCTGGGGGAATGAACCAGCGGATGGAAGACCTCTCTCTCTCTCTCTCTCTCTCTCTCTGCCTCTCCTTCTCTCTCTGTGTAACTCTGACATTCAAATAAATAAATAAATCTTTAAAAAAAAGAAATTTAGAAAAACCACACAAGGTCTGGCTATGTGATGTTATGTTTATTTTTTTTTTACCAATCTCAGTGGAAATGAAAAATATTTAAATAACATCACAGTCAAATCCATAATCAGTAAAAAAAAAAAAAGTGGTTTCAGAGATATTTAAATATAACCTTCTCATTTTGATTAAACAACAACAACAACAAAAACCTGCCCACCCACCCTCACATATCTGAATACCGTCGAGGACAAACGGAACGGACAGGGTGACAGGCAGGTAGGGGGCCCACTGGCAACCTAGTGAAGCCCACCCAGAAGTGGATAGGGAAGACACTGTTAGTGATTTAGTTACACAGCCTGGGTTGACATTTGAGCTACAATAGGATGCATTTTGTGCAATAAAAATAAAGATGAATAGGAGCCAATTGAAGAAAAACAAAGCTGTAAAAGCTTTAGGGAGAACAAGGTAGCATTTTTATAACTTTAGGGAGGGAATTCCCTTCCCGAGGAAGGAAGAGTCCACACCCAGAAGCCATAAAGGAAGCAAGCGACAGACGAAGCTCCTAAAAAGTGAGCACTTCCATGGAGCCACACGAGGAATACCGCTAGCAGGGCAGGCATTTGCTAACAAAGGATCTGTCGCCAAAACTGGCTTCTACAAATCACAAAAATAAGCAACCCAATAAAGACAGGTAGTGTCTTTGAAAGACACCACTCAAAAAAGGACAATGACGTTGTGTGCCAAGACGAGACTCTGCCTGCCTTTGACACCAGACTCCAAGGGCAAGGACAATGGGGAACCCACTCATTGGGTTCTCTAATCCTCCCCTCCTGACCCCTGGAGAGCAGAGTGGCAGGGACTCCTGTGGGGGTGGCGTTGGCTGCCTCCCTTGAGCTTCCTCGGAGCCACACACCGGCACACACTCTCGCACACTCAACACACACTGAAAACCCAAGGCAAGCTGCCCACAGCCAGGCCAAAGCAGAGATCCTTTGTAAAAGGAGCTCAGGGGGCTGGCACTATGGCATAGCGGGCTAAGCCTCTGTCTGCAGAGCGGCATCCCATACAGCACCAGTTCAAGTCCTGGTTGTTCCACTTTCTGATCTAGCTCCCTGCTGGTGGCCTGGGAAAGCAGTAGAAGATGGCCCAGGTACTAAGGGCCCCTGAACCCACATGGGAGATCCGGAAGAAGCTCCTGGCTCCTGGCTGTGCATCAGCCCAGCTCCAGCCATTACAGCCATTTGTGGAGTGAACCAGCAGATGGAAGACCTCTCTCTCTCTCTCTCTCTCTCTCTCTTTCTTTCTCTCTCTCTCTCCTCTGCCTTTCAAATAAATAAATAAAGCTTTAACAAATATGAAGAAGAAAGGCTAGAGCAGGTGGGTGTGGGGCTCCAGGGGAGAGCCAGCGAGAATGGACAGTCCACATGCTGATGGATACGGCGACAGAGCGCATGGTGACAACTGCCCTGCCCTCAAGCAGCAGGGTCGGCAGAGAGGGAAGACGAGGGCTCAGATGGGAGAGGTCCCCACGCGGGGACCAAGAGCAGAAAGCCTGGGGGAGCCCCAGCACCCTGCACACCCCTGCCATGTGTTAGTCTCCTCCTGAATCCCTGTTGAAATGACCGTGTGGGAGGAGGAAAGAAGCAAAACCTCTCAGGGACAAAGAGGATGGCGAGCAAGCAACAGCAAATTCTGTGTCGAAGCAGCTGGTGGGTGGCGGCACCACGGCGGATCTGGGAAGGGCGAACTCGGCAAAGCCAGCAGCAAACCCAAGGCCCTGGCAGAGACAGGACTGTGAGTGAGTGGCAGGCATTTCTGTGAGAGCGAAGCCGCCACAGGCCCCAGCCCTGGCTGAAACCCAGTGAGCTGGCTCCCTGTTCCTACCTGGAAACAAAGACACGACCGCTCCGTGGTGTTGGGCTCTGCTCCCCGGCAGAGGGAAGCAGGGGGCTCTGGATTCGGGACAGCAGGGGGACTCTGGACAACGGCCACAGAACCCCAGGCGGAAAACAGGAGGCCGTGGAAGTCAGCCCACTGAAGGCTGAGAACCAGTTCCGTGTCTGCAGTCCCTGAGGGCTTGACCGAGTCTTCTCCGGGGACCCCGGCCACCCGCCCCGGGCACTGTGCAGACACCAGCAGTGGAAATGCCTGCACCCCAAGAAAATGGTCCAGCCCAGTCATGCCCCAGCAAAGCTTCATCCCGGCACAGAGCTTCCAATGTGTGAGAGTGTGCTACAAGTGTGAGTGTGAGAGTGTGTTACATGTGTGAGTGTGAAGGTGTGTTACAAGTGTGAGTGTGAGAGAGTATGTTACGTGTGTATGTGTATATATATGCTTATATGTGTGAGTGTGTTGTGTGTGTTAGAGTGTGAGTGTATGTGTGTATGTGTAGAGGTGTGTGTAGATGCATGTGTGTGTGAATCTGTATATGTGTGTGTATGTGTGTGAGTATATGCATGTTAGGGTATGAGTGCATGTGTATGTGTGTATATGTGTGTATGTGTGTGTGTATGTATGTGTGTGTGAATACGGATGCATTGTGTGTGTGTCTGTGTGTGAATCTGTATATGTGTGTGTATGTGTGTCAGTATATGCATGTTAGGGTGTGAGTACATGTGTATGTGTGTATATGTGTGTGTATGTATGTGTGTGAATACGGATGCATTGTGTGAGTGTGTGTCTGTGTGTGAGGGTGTGCATGTGTGTGCATGTGTATACATGTATGAGTGTGAGTGTATGTGTGTATGAGTGCATGTGTGTGAGGGTACGTGTGGCTATGTGAGTGTGCATGTGTGAATATACGTGTGTATTGTGTGTGTAACTATGTGTGGCTGTGAGTGTGTGTGTGTTACAGCCTTCGTCTTCACATAAAGTCAGAGACAAAAACTATCGAAGAGTGAAGAATGAATTTGGAGGAAATAGAGGAAACTCAAAGAACAGGAAAAAATGTAAAAAAATAGTAATAAATTGCAAGTAATGTCTCCAAGAAATGGGAAGATATTACATCCATGAAATAAGAACTGGCTGCTTTTAAAACAATAATAAAATAAACGTTAAACGGATCCTTCTGCGTGCGAAAAGGACTCTGGGAAATGGAGATGGCCCATGTCTAAAACAACAGCAAGAAAGAAAACGCAACAGAGGCCAGGGGAACTTCTCCGGAAGACAGAACGCGAACCGAGAGCCAGAACGGGGGAAAGACAAGCCACAGAGCCACAGACCCGGGAGGCCGCCCTGGCCTGCAGACAAAGCGAGGGGACCCAGCACAGGAAGTGCAGAGGAAGCGCCGGCAATGAAAATAACAGAACCGTATTCCCACGTCCTCACGGTCACGAGCCCCCGGCTGGGAATGACCCTCTGAGAATCCCCAGGTGAAACGAGACCCACACCAGAGCACGCCAAGGAGCACAGAAAGTTCTGGAAGGTTTTAGGGAGGAGGCCGGGGATAAGAGCACCATCCTGTTTCCGGACAGCAGCTCCGTGGGCTGCAGGGTGGTAGCCGAGGGCTTCCACGTCTGAGCCGCGAAGTCTCCAACCAAGCTGCGGTCCAACGGGAGGCTGGCATGGCTGAATTCCACAGGCAAGGGGCTCCCCAACCTGCTCCGGCACAAGATGTCTCTCAGGAAGCTGTAGGAAAAGCTTGCCCAAAGCAAGGCGATGATCGACGGGGGGTGTCAGTGAGCCTGCATGGAAAGACCCCAGGCGGCAAAGACAAAGGGACCCCAGGACACCAGCCTGGCAGCCACGTGGATGGCACCCAGGCCCTGCTGCAGCCAGAGAGCCCCTGAGGAACATCACCCAGAGTGCCGCCGCTGAGCCAGCCGCAGCGGGAGCCGCATGCCCTGCAAGGAGCGCCCCCTTCTGGCCCGCTGTCCAGGTCGGAAGGCAAAACCTGGCAGGCCTTGACTCCTGGCAAAACAAAAAGCCGGGCAAAATGAGGAAATGCGCGCTGCGTGGTTGAGCTGTGAATAATAGGGACATAGCCGTAACTATGCAAATTCTGGATGCTGATGTGGCCAAAAATTACACTGTAACTGCCATGACCGGGGCTGGGGGAAGAGAAGGCCCCTGGGCACAGGGGGCCTGCAAGGCCCCACTCCTCCCCTCCCGCAGTAGGAATCCATCCATCAGATCTAGGCCAGGAAGTCCAGAAATGGCTGTCCATGCGTGTTATGTCAGGGTGAGGGGGATAGCACCAGAAGTAGCAGCAGGGACCCAAAGCAATGCCCCTGGGGAGTGGGGGAGGGAGGGGAGGCTGGCTTAAATCACAGGGCTGTGGGCCATCTAAATACTAAAGCCATGCACACGTATGCCTTTGATAAACACCGATTTTTAGAGTTTACACAGAGACAGAAGGAGAGGTCTTCCATCCACTGGCTCACTCCCCAGTTGGCCGCAATGGCTGGAGCTGCGCTGATCTGAAGCCAGGAGCCAGGAGCCAGGAGCTTCTTTCAGGTCTCCCATGTGGGTGCAGGGGCCCAAGGACTTGGGCCATCCTCTACTGCTTTCCTAGGCCACAGCAGAGAGCTGGATCAGAAGTGGAACAGCTGGGACTCGAACTGGCGCCATATGGGATGCCGGCACTGCAGGCGGCGGCTTTACCTGCTACGCCACAGCACCAATCCTGATAAATACCGATTTTTAAAATGACCAAAGAAGCACAAAGAAGAAGATGGGATGGGTGGAGTCAGCCTGGTTCAGATGTTTTACCCAACTTCTCTCCACAAAAGGACTCACTAGCCTTGGGCCCTTGGAGTAGAGACCAAAAGTGACGGGCTTCCAGAAGTTTCTTTGGAGCTCTTGTTAACAAGCAATGCACGCAGAATTTCGCGTTCTCCTCGGCAACTCATGTCTGCTTGCATTTGCAGCAGGGGGCACAGCGGCTTGCTTTCTTTCCTGCTTTTCCCTCCTTTCTAACTTGCACCAGACCTGATCCAGGCTGAACTGCCCAAGACAATGGGATACAGAGATGGACCAGGGGGTTCCTGAGGTGTTCACTGGGGCTGCTCACACCTCTGACCCCTTTCAGCTGCTCAGAGGCCTTAGTCCTGTCTACTCAGCACTTAGTCCGTGCCTGGGACCCCTGAGCAGGGACCCAGAGGGGCTGAGGGACTGACCCCCCTGCACCAGGAGGCGGCTGGGTCCTCCTGGTGGGGAGAAGAAGCCAGACAAGGCCATGCAGGGGTGGGAGAAGAACGGGGACCGAGAAGGAACAGGCCTGACTTAGCATCAGAGAAAGCCTGGAGACACCAAGGACGGGACCAAAGCAAGAGAAAATGGGAGGTAGACTGGGGCTAGCATAGTGGCACAGTGGGTTTGTCACTGCTTCTGGTGCCAGCATCCCCCTTGGGAGCTCCAGTTCAAGTCCCAGCTGCTCTGCTTCCAATCCAGCTTCCTGCTAATGCACCTGGGAAGGCAACAGAAGACAGGCAGCAGGTTAACTACCTTTGTCAGTCGCTAATGTGCAGCAGGTGCTTGGGTGCCTGCCACCCACAGGAGACACCCAGACTGGGTTGTCTTTGTCTGACTATTCAGGCATTTGGGAGTGAATCAGCAGGTGGAAGATATCTATCTATCTCCCACCCGCCCTCCTTCTCTCTGCCTTTCAAATACATAAATCTAAAACATGGGAAATGAACTTTGAGCAGCAGAGTCAAGAATTTTGCCCCAAATCTCCAGCTCCTCTTGTGAATTAGGGGGGCAGAGCAATTCTTTTTTTTTTTTTTAAATATTTTTATTTGACAGACTTAGACAGTGAGAGAGAGAGAACAATTCTTATGCTCAAAGCAAACAGAACATTTACTGGGTTCTCTTTCCACGGCAAGGATTTCCAAACTACCCTGTTGGGGCTGGTGCTGTGGCATAGTGGGCAAAGCTGTTGCCTGTGGTGCCAGCATCCCATATAGGCACCAAGTTCGAGTCTCGGCTACTCCACTTCCCATCCAGCTCTCTTCTATGGCCTAGGAAAGTGGTAGAAGATGGCCCAGGTCCTTGGGCCCCTGCACCCATGTGGGAGACCAGGAAGAAGCTCCTGGCTCCTGACTTCGGATTGGCTCAGCTCCGGCCGTTGCAGCCATCTGGGGAGTGAACCAGCGGATGAAAAACCTTTCTCTCTCTCTCTCCCCCACCCTTCTCCTTCTCTGTGTAACTCTGACTTTTGAATAAATAAATAAATCTTAAAAAAAAAAAAAACAAACAGGGCAGGCATTTAACCTGGTGGTTAAGACACCCACATCCCAGCTTGGAGTGCCTGGGTTCAGTTCCCAGCTCTGGCTTCTGACGCCCGCTCCCTGCTAACGCAGACCCTGGGAAGCGCCAGTGATGACTTAAGTAATTGGGTCTCTGCCACCCACGTAGGAGACCTGGATGGAGTTGCTGGCTCCTGGCTTTGGCTCAGTTCCAGCCCTGGCCATTGTGGGGCATTCAGGGCTCTCTCTGCCTCTCAAATACACATGTTTTTTTGATGAACTACCTTTGTCAGTCACTAATGTGCAAAGGCTAGCCTAAGGCCCAGCACCACGGCGTGCTCCTGTAGACCCCTGGCAGTGACAAATGGAAACAAGGTGGCTGCATGGGGGCGCCCATGTGCCAGGTGGGCTGGGCAATCTGGTGAGCCCTGGCTTCTGTGGATCCTATGCCCCCATCCCCGTGCTGGGCCCAGAGTCAACCTCAGCATGAGCTCCCTCCCCCTTGGGGTTACAGCAGGGCAGGCAGCAGGGGCCGCCCAGAAAAGGTCTCCCCTCTTCCCTGCTCATGTTTCCTGGAGTCTGAAGGCATGAGAGCATTGGGGAGCAGTCAGCTGCTGGTGCCGGGAGGGGAAGACGAGAGGGCGTCCCCACGAGGAGGGAGGCACAGCTGCAGTCCCTGGAGGAGGTGAGACCGGCCTGGCTTGCTGTTGGTAGAGAGAAGGGACAGACTTTTTATTTTTTTTTTAACTTTTATTTAGTAGATATAAATTTCCAAAGTACAGTTTATGGATTACAATGGCTTTACCCCCCATAACTTCCCTCCCACCCACAACCCTCACCTCTCCCACTCCTTCTCCCATTCCATCCACATCAAGATTCATTTTTTATTATCTTTATATACAGAAGATCAACTTAGTACATATTAAGTACAGATTTCATCAGTTTGCCCCCACACAGAACACAAATTGCCAAGTACTGTTTGAGCATTAGTCATATCATTAATTCACATTGAACTACACATTAAGGACAGAGATCCTACATGGGGAGTAAGTGCACAGTGACTCCTGATGTTGACTTAACAAATTGACACTCTTGTTTAAGGTGTCAGCAATCTCCCCAGGCTCTAGTCATGAGTTGCCAAGGCCATGGAAGCCTCCTGAGCTCGCCGACTTTGATCTTATTTTGACAAGGCCATAGTCAAAGTGGAAGTTCTCTCCTCCCTTCAGAGAAAGGTACCTCCTTCTTTGATGGCCCGTTCTTTCCACTGGGATCTCACTCGCAGAGATCTTTCATTTAGGTCTGTTTTTTTTTTTTTTTTGCCAGAATGTCTTGGCTTTACATGCCTAAAATACTCTCATGGCTCTTCAGCCATATCCGAATGCCTCAAGGGCCGATTCTGAGGCCAGAGTGCTATTTAGGACAACTGCCATTCTATGAGTCTGCTGTGTATCCCACTTCCCATGTTGGATCGTTTTCTCCCTTTTTTATTCTATCAGTATTAGCAGACACTAGTATTATTTATGTGAAACCTTTGACTCTTAGATCTATCATTATGCTCTATTGTGACCTAAAATTGATCACTTGGACTAGTGAGGTGGCATTGGTACTTGCAACTTTGATGGGATTGTATTGGAATCCCCTGGCACATTTCTAACTCCACCACTTGGGGCAAGTCAGCTTAAGTATGTCCCAAATTGTACAACCCCTCCCTCTCTTATTCCCACTCATATTTAACATGGATCACTTTTCAGTTAACTTTAAACACCTAAGAATAATTGTGTGTTAATTACATAGCTCAACCAATGGTATTAAGAAGAATAAACAAAAATACTAAAAGTGATAAAGTATTAAGTTCTTCCTCCACAGTCAGGACAAGGGCAGATCAAGTCACTGTTTCTCATAGTGTCCATTTCACTTCATCAGGTTTCCTTGTTGATGCTCAGTTAGTTGTCGCCGATCAGGGAGAACATATGATATTAGTCCCTCTGGGACTGGCTTATTTCACTCAGCATGATGTGTTCCAGGTTCCTCCACCTTGTTGCAAATGACCAGATTTCATTGTTCCTTACTGCTGTATAGTATTCTACAGAGTACATGTCCCATAATTGCTTTATCCAGTCTATTGTTGACGGGCATTTGGGTTGGTTCCAGGTCTTAGCTATTGTGAATTGAGCTGCAATAAACATTAATGTGCGGACAGCTTTTTTGTTTGCCAATTTAATTTCCTTTGGGTAAATTCCAAGGAGTGGGATGGCTGGGTTGTATGGTAGGGTTATATTCAGGTTTCTGAGGAATCTCCAGACTTCCATAATGGCTTTACCAGTTCGCATTCTCACCAACAGTGGGTTACTGTCCCTTTTTCCCCACATCCTCGCCAGCATCTGTTGTGGGTAGATTTCTGAATGTGGGCCATTCTCACCGGGGTGAGGTGAAACCTCATTGTGGTTTTGATTTGCATTTCCCTGATTGCTAGTGATCCTGAACATTTTTTCATGTGTCTGTTGGCCATTTGGATTTCCTCTTTTGAAAAATGTCTATTGAGGTCCTTGGCCCATCTCTTAAGTGGGTTGTTTGTTTTGATGTTGTGGAGTTTCTTGATTTCTTTGTAGATTCTGGTTATCAACCCTTTATCTGTTGCGTAGTTTGCAAATATTTTTTCCCATTCTGTCGGTTGCCTCTTCACTTTCCTGACTGTTTCTTTTGCAGTACAGAAACTTCTCAATTTGATGCATCCAAAAAGTTAATTTTGGTTTCGACTACCTGTGCTTCCAGGGTCTTTTCTAAGAAGTTTTGCCTGTGCCTTTATCTTGCAGGGTTTCTCAAATGTTCTCTAATAATTTGATGCTGTTGGGTCGGAGATTAAGGTTTTTTTTTTTTTTTTTTTTTGACAGGCAGAGTGGACAGTGAGAGAGAGACAGAGAGAAAGGTCTTCCTTTGCCATTGGTTCACCCTCCAATGGCTGGCATGGCTGGCGCGCTGCGGCCGGCACACTGCGCTGATCCGAAGGCAGGAGCCAGGTGCTTCTCCTGGTCTCCCATGCAGGTGCATGGCCCGAGCACTTGGGCCATCCTCCACTGCACTCACGGGCCATAGCAGAGAGCTGGTCTGGAAGAGGAGCAACTGGGACAGAATCTGGTGCCCCGACCGGGACTAGAACCCAGTGTACCGGCGCAGCAAGGCAGAGGATTAGCCTATTGACCATGGCACCGGCCCAGATTTAGGTCTTTAATCCGTGTTGAGTTGATTTTTAGTAAAGTGAAACGTATGGGTCTTGCTTCATGCTTCTGCATGCTGAAATCCAATTTTCCCAGCACCATTTATTGAATAGGCTGTCCTTACTCCAGGGATTGGTTTTGGATCCTTGATCAAATATGAGTTGGCTATAGTTGTTTGGATTGATTTCTGGTGTTTCTATTCTGTTCCATTGGTCTATCCATCTGTTTCTGTACCAGTACCATGCTGTTTTGATTACAACTGCCCTGTAGTATGCCCTGAAATCTGGTATTGTGATGCCTCCGGCTTTGTTTTTGTTGTACAAAATTGCTTTAGCTATTCGAGGTCTCCTGTGTCTCCATATGAATTTCAGTATCATTTTTTCCAGATCTGAGAAGAATGTCTTAGGTATCTTGATTGGTATCACACTGAATCTATAAATTGCTTTTGGGAGAATGGACATTTTGATTATGTTGATTCTTCCAATCTGTGAACATGGAAGATTTTTCCATTTTTTGGTATCCTATTTCTTGGTTTTATAATTTTCATCATAGAGATCTTTAACGTCCTTTGTTAAGTTTATTCCAAGGTATTTAATTGTTTTTGTAGCTATTGGAATGGGATTGATCTTAGCAGTTCTTTCTCAGCCATGGCATTGCCTGTGTATACAAAGGCTGTTGATTTTTGTGCATTGATTTTATATCCTGCTACTTTGCCAAACTCTTCTATGAGTTCCAATAGTCTCTTAGTAGAGTTCTTTGGATCCCCTAAATAAAGAATCATATCGTCTGCAAAAAGGGACAGTTTGAGTTCTTCCTTCCCAATTTGTATCCCTTTAATTTCTTTTTCTTGCCTAATAGCTCTGGCTAAAACTTCGAGAACTATATTGAATAGCAGTGGTGAGAGTGGGCATCCCTGTCTGGCACCAGATCTCAGTGGAAATGTTTCCAATTTTCCCCATTCAATGTGATGTTGGTCGTGGGTTTTTCATAAATTGCTTTGATTGTATTGAGGAATGTTCCTTCCATACCCAGTTTGCTTAGGGTTTTAATCATGAAAGGGTATTGTATTTTATCAAATGCTTTCTCTGCATCTATTGAGAGAATCATATGGTTTTTTTTCTGCAGTCTGTTAATGTAGTGTATTACATTGATTGTTTTGCGAATGTTGAACCATCCCTGCATACCAGGGATAAATCCCACTTGGTCTGGGTGGATGATCTTTCTGATGTGTTGTTGCATTCTATTGGCCAGAATTTTATTGAGGATTTTTGCATCTATGTTCATCAGGGATATTGGTCTGTAATTCTCTTTCAATGCTGCATCTTTTTCCGGCTTAGGAATTAAGGTGATGCTGGCTTCATAGAAAGAGTTTGGGAGGATTCCCTCTTTTTCGATTGTTCTGAATAGTTTGAGAAGCATTGGAATTAGTTCTTCTTTAAATGTCTGATAGAATTCAGCAGTGAATCCATCTGGTCCTGGGCTTTTCTTTGTTGGGAGGGCCTTTATTACTGTTTCAATTTCTGTCTCAGTTATGGGTCTGTTTAGGTTTTCTATGTCTTCCTGGTTCAATTTAGGTAGGTTGTATGTGTCCAGGAATCTATCCATTTCTAATAGATCACCCTGTTTGCTGGCATACAAGTCCTTGTAGTAATTTCTGATGATTCTTTTTATTTCTGTAGTGTCTATTGTTACGTTTCCTTTTTCATCTCTGATTTTATTGATTTGAGTCTTTTCTCTTCTTTTTTTAGTAGTTGGGCCAATGGAGTGTCTATTTTGTTTATTTTTTTCAATAAGAAGCTCCTCGCTTGGCTGATTTTTTGTAATTTTTTGGGGATTCAATCCTATTGATTTCTTCCCTGATTTTAATTATTTCTCTCCTCCTGCTAGATTTCAGTCTGGTTTGCTGCAGTTTTTCTAGATCCTTGAGATGCATTGAAAGCTCATTTATTTGGTGCCTTTCCAATTTCTTGATGTAGGCACTTATTGCTATAAATTTTCCTGTTAGCACTGCTTTTGCTGTATCCCATACGTTTTGATATGTTGTGCTGTTATCCTCATTTACTTCCAGAAAGTTTTTGATTTCTCTTTTAATTTCTTCTATGACCCATTGTTCATTCAGGAGCATGTTGTTCAGTCTCCATGTGTTTGTACGTGCTCTAGGGATTCCTGAGTTGCTAATTTCCAACTTCATTCCACTATGGTCTGAGAAGTCGCTTTGTATGATTCTAATTCTTTTGAATTTGCTGAGACTTGCTTTATGGCCTAGTATGTGGTCAATCCTAGAGAAGGTTCCATGTACTGCTGAGAAGAATGTAAATACTTTAAGTGTAGGATGAAAAGTTCTGTAGGGAGGAGGTGGCAAGATGGCGGAATAGGCAGGGAGCACACTTAGCCCGGGGGGAGAGAAAGTTTAATATAAGTGGAGATACTGCAGGGTCAAGGAAGAGTAGGGGATGAAACACAGAGGAAACTCTTCCGGAACTAGTGATTCACAGTGGACCTGCGTGGAGAGCGTGGGAGCCCAAGTTCGGGACACCAGCGGCAGACTCAACGCACCAGCGCTGGAACGCGAGGTGAGCCGAACCTCCATAGCCCGAGATACCAGCAGGCAAGCGGAAAGAGGAGGCTAGAGGGAACGAGGCTTGAAACTCCGTGGGGAAAAGTTCACCAGGCTAACTAGAAGAGAGAGAAAAAAAATAAAAAAGTGACTGATACGGACACAAGTTTCTCTCTCTCCGCTCACCTCTCAAAGGCGAGCAAGACAAAGAGCAGGCGCCATTTTGGACATACGTCATAAGCAGGGAGACCTCAGGTCTGCACCAGCCCTGAGCCTAGCAGAAAAACCTGACTCTGTGGGGAGGGGTGAAATAACAGGAGATTAGCATCTAACTTGGCAACCCAGTGGGAGACTGAAGGAGAATTGGAGCCCACACTGAGGGCAGCAGAGATTCCCTGTATGGTCCTTGGGAAAGAGCTTCCGATCTCTGGCTCCTGTGGGTATATCATTTGCCTGCTAACTACCTCCAATTACGTTCAGCTGTGTGGAATTACTTCCCTTTTGAATCAAAAAAAGAAAGAGACATTTACCACACCTAACCTGGGAGTGTCATCCTTGACACACCCTCAACCCTGAGGAACCAAACACAGCTCTCAGTCCACACTCATCTCAAGCCTCTAAGGCTCCACTGAAAGCAGACAGTCCACTTAATATAGAGCCATAGTGTAACAAGAAAAAACACCACAGTGAAGAAACCAAATATCTCCAACATGCCAAACAACAAACACAAAAACCAAGCTAACAAGAACAAGGAAGAAACTATGACGCCCCCAAATGAAAAAGACACCCCAATTCAAGATTATGAAGATGATGAGATCGAAGAAATGCAAGAAGCGGATCTCAAAAAATTGATAAGAACATTAAGAAGTTCTCAAAAACAAATTCTTGAACTACAGAAATCCTTCATGGACAAGATAGAAAATCTCTCTCGTGAAAATGAAATATTAAGGAGGAATCAAAGTGAAATGAAACAACTAGTGGAACAAGAAACTGTGATAGTGACGAGAAATCATAATGAAATGAAGAGTTCAATAGATCAAATGACAAACACATTAGAGAGCCTTAAAAACAGAATGGGCGAAGCAGAAGAGAGAATATCAGACTTAGAAGACAGAGAACAGGAAAGGAAACAGGCAAACCAAAGAAAAGAAGAAGAAATTAGAAATCTAAAAAATATTGTCGGGAATCTACAGGATACTATTAAAAAACCCAACCTTCGGGTTCTAGGAGTTCCTGAAGGCATGGAGAGGGAGAAAGGATTAGAAGGCACTTTCAGTGAGATATTAGCAGAAAATTTCCCAGGTTTGGAGAAGGACAGAGGCATCTTAGTACAGGAAGCTTATAGAACCCCTAATAAACATGACCAAAAGAGATCCTCACCACGACATGTTGTAATCAAACTCACCACAGTGAAACATAAAGAAAAGATCCTAAAAGGTGCAAGAGAGAAACGTCAGATCACTCTTAGAGGATCTCCAATTAGACTCACAGCAGACTTCTCATCAGAAACCCTACAAGCTAGAAGGGAATGGTGAGACATAGCCCAGGTACTAAGAGAGAAAAACTGCCAGCCCAGAATACTATATCCTGCAAAGCTCTCATTTGTGAATGAAGGTGAAATTAAGACTTTTCATAGCAAACAGAAACTGAAAGAATTTGTTGCCACTCATCCTGCCCTGCAAAAGATGCTTAAAGATGTGTTGCACACAGAAACACAGAAACATGGTCACCAATATGAAAGAAGGTAAAGGAAGGAAACCTCACAGCAAAAGATCACAGGAAGCTCAATTTCTCTTTGACATAGAATTAAACTCTGATGCTCTGTTAAAGCAATGTGTTAAAGTAATCTATTATGTTCTCTTGATGTCTGTTAAATTCTAATTGTTCAAAAACAGCTGAATTTTTATTAAGAGCTATGGGTTATTTAAATATGTGCTTTTTTCAAAAATTTGAATAATCACCTTGTAACAATGATCAAATTTGGTCTATGTTATGTCATGATTTTAAGAAATCTTATTTCAACCAGATATTTTGGATTTTGAGCCTTCTTGGCATTCTTGACAGGCATTCAAAAAATCAAAGTTTCAAACAATCTGGTCTCTAAAATTTCCAGTAAATCCTGGACTTTGGTTTTTCCAGTTTGGGCCCAACTGAAAAAATCGAAGGACCTATGTCTCTCATCTTATAGAGACACCAACTAATCAGTCTATTTGGAGTATATTAGAAGGACTGTCAAGATGTGATGTGGTACCAAACTTTAAGTTTCTATAATGGAAAATGCTGTTAATACAAATGTTTGAGAATTAAAAAGTCTAATGATCTTGTGTTACTAGACATGATAGTTATCTTAATGAGAAAGCCCCAGAGGCTTAAAGGGTTAAATACTTGTAAAATCCTACAGGTGCTTTCAAAAATACTGTGAAGTAAGCAAGTGCCTCTTGTTGGTTGATGAGTTTATAATTTTAAACATGGCGACTTAAAGTCTTTTGTCATCCACAGTTATATATGATCTGCTGCTCATAAAACTAAAGCGTTGTTGGTTCTGTGTTTAGCTGTCCTCCTATAGGTTCCTATGGACTTTTTCCAGCCACTTTTATTGTATTCAGTACTTTGGGATGGCTCTGTAAACAGATGAAGCCAATAATGTATTAACAGTACCAACTGAGAGAAAGTATGGTTAACTGAGGTTACTAAAAAGAAAAAGCAATTCAAATCAATTGGCAATCTACAAAAAGAGTTAAAGATTTTAAAAGCTATTATTAAAATTGCTATATTGGTCTATTATGCTATATTATATGTGTGTACATATTGTATGTCCACATGGGGAAATTTTATTAAGAGTTTTATTTTAAATGGCTTATAGATAAGATTGTCCATAAATTTAAGCTGCTAAAATCAATCAAAGATACATTTTAATTTGTGGGACCTGAATCTGTGTATCATATGTTTTAGACTTGTTGGTAGAAAGAAACTAAAAACATTTTAGGTGGTTGTGCTTAAGTTTACTGGCTAAACAAACTACACCATGTTAGATATTTAAGAGGTGTTTTCAAATACATTATTCTTAAAATTTATAGAAGGCATTGGACCTTCTGGTAAATGTTTTCTTAAGTTGTTATCTAATGGTTGAAACGGTTTGCTAAGTATTCATGTGATATTGCTATTGTCAGCAAGCGATCTAGGACTTGCTCCCTCATTTCTCTATTCTAAGCCCAACTTGTTCTTTCATTTCTCTATTCTCTTCAAGGTAGGAAACTAATTCTATTATGAAGGAATCTGTAGGATGCACAATTTAATCTTTAGACCTTATAAAAGAGATGGCTAACATTTTTCTGCAATAGCATAGCCAAAATAAGAACTCAAATAATAATCTCATAGCTAGATTCACTTCGCCATCAGCGAAGTATACAGTAAGTAGAAAAAACCTCCCTTTCAGACCAAAGGGAAAGAAAGTTTTAAAGTGAGAATATAATTTTCCTCATGGGCATTGTCTACCTTAGAAAAACTACTACAGAACATGCCTGTGACTATAGACTTGTAGTTCAGGCCACCGAAGATTAGAGATGGGACACGGGCACTCCCTTGACTTGCATCCTCTGGTCTGCTTTAACACAAACCAGGAGGAAAAGAAAGCTCGGCATCAGAAGCAATGGGTGGCAGGCCTATTAATGGCTGATCTGTACAGTGATCTGCCCTCAAGGAGACCCAACAGGCCAGTCCACTGCAGTGGCTTTCAATGTGGTAAGCCTGGGCTTCAGCAGAAGTCAGCTTGTGAAGAGCCCTGGCAGCTCTGCCAAGAGTTGGATCACTGGAAATGGACCTGCCCTGGAGTCGAAGGATGCCCACGTCAGAGCCACAGATCTTATTGGCTCTAAGCTGAAAAGCCCTTCACTCAGCCCAGCCTCCAAAGTGATCGCCACTGTTAAGAGAATGGCCAAGTAGGGTCAGTAACATTGCAGGCAGAACTGTATATTTCCTGTTGGAGATGCCCCCTGCCTTTACCTGGCCAGTTCTCCTCCCAGGCCAGCCAAGTAATGAAAGTCAACAGAGTGCCTTCCCCTAGGAGGTTCACACCTCCCTTAGGATATACCCCATGTGAAGAGATAGATAGGTCTGGGCCTCTGAATTTACAAGGCCTAAAGCCCACCAGATTATTATCAAGCCCCTTCTATCAGGTTCTATTTGCCTCTCAATCAGAAAACTTAATTGTAGCTTAGACAGCACCTTTCTTAGCTCCTCTAATAATGACTCTGTCCTTTGTTCTAGGCCCTGTCTAGTGCACTTGGGCCTCATTCCTTTGTAATCATAACCTCTACTCTACCACCAATGGCTCTACTCCCAACCTGTGTGTACTGATGGTCCTCTTCCCCACTTAATGCTGTATAATTGTTCAAACCTGGTAAATGCCACTCTTAGGATCATTGGTTACTATCCTCACTCTGTCTTTTATGACCTTGTCTAAATATGATCAGAGTCGGCAAACTTGGAAGGCTTCCATAGCCTTGGCAACTCATGACGACAGCCTAGGATGGTTACTGGCGCCATAAACTAGAGTGTCAATTTGTTGGGTCAACAACAGGAGCCACTGTGCACTTGCTCCTCATGTGGGATCTCTGTCCTTAATGTGCTGTACATTGTGATTTAATGCTATAACTAGTACTCAAACAGTATGTTTCACTTTGTGTTTCTATGTGGGTGCAAACTGTTGAAATCTTTATACTAAATTGATCTTCTGTAAATAAAGAGAATTGAAAATGAATCTTGATGCAAATGGAAGGGGAGAGGGAGCGGGAGAGGGGAGGGTTGCGGGTGGGAGGGAAGTTATGGGGGGGGGGGAGCCATTGTAATCCATAAGCTGTACACTGGAAATTTATATTCATTAAATAAAAGTTAAAAAACAAAAGTTCTGTAGATATCTGTTAGGTCCATTTGAGCTATAGTGTTGTTTAAATCTACTGTCTCCTTGTTGATCTTCTGTCCTGTTGATCTGTCTTTTTCAGAGAGTAGAGTATTAAAGTCCCCTACTACTATTGTATTGGAATCTAAGTCTCCCTTTAAGTTCCTTAACATATCTTTTAAATAAACCGGTGCCCTGTAATTAGGTGCATATACATTGATAATCATTATATCTTCCTGTTGAATTGATCCCTTAATCATTATATAGTGCCCCTCTTTGTCTCTCTTAACAGTTTTTGCATTAAAGTTTATTTTGTCCGATATCAAGATGGCTACGCCCGCTCTTTTTTCATTTCTGTTGGCATGGAATATCTTTTTCCAGCCTTTCACTTTCAGTCTGCATGCATCTTTGTTGGAAAGATGTGTTTCTTGTAAGCAGCAAATAGATGGGTTTTGGACCTTAATCCTTCAGCCAATCTGTGCTTTTTAACTGGAGAGTTGAGACCATTAACATTCAATGTGACTATTGATAAGTAGTAACTTTGCCCTGCCATTTGCCAAAGGTATTTTCTAATATATGCTTTGAGCTTCCTGTGATCTTTTGCAGTGAGCTTTCCTTTCTTTACCTTCTTTCATATTGATGACCGTGTTTCTGTGTTTCTGTGTGTAACACATTTTTTTTTTTCGATAGGCAGAGTGGACAGTTAGAGAGAGAGACAGAGAGAAAGGTCTTCCTTTGCCATTGGTTCACCCTCCAGTGGCCGCCGCGGCTGGCTCACTGCGGCCAGCGCACTGCGGCTGTCACACTGCGCTGATCCGAAGGCAGGAGCCAGGTGCTTCTCCTGGTCTCCCATGCAGGTGCAGGGCCCAAGCACTTGGGCCATCCTCCACTGCACTCCCGGGCCATAGCAAAGAGCTGGTCTGGAAGAGGGGCAACTGGGACAGAATCTGGTGCCCTGACTGGGACTAGAACCCGGTGTGCCAGGACCACAGGCGGAGGATTAGCCTATTGAGCTGTGGTGCTGAGCATGTAACACATTTTTAAGCATCTTCTGCAGGGTTGGATGAGTGGCAACAAATTCTTTCAATTTCTGTTTGCTATGCAAGGTCTTTATTTCACCTCCATTCACAAATGAGAGCTTTGCAGGATATAATATTCCAGGCTGGCAGTTTTTCTCTCTTAGCACCTTGGCTATGTCTCACCATTCACTCCGAGCCTATAGGGTTTCTGCTGAGAAGTCTGCTGTGAGTCTAATTGGAGATCCTCTGAGAGTAATCTGACGTTTCTCTCTTGCACATTTTAGGATCTTTTCTTATGTTTCACTGTGGTGAGTTTAGTTACAACGTGTCTTGATGAGGATCTCTTTTGGTCATGTTTACTAGGGGTCTATGAGCTTCCTGTACTAGGATGTCTGTCCTTCTCCAAAACCAGAAAGTTCTCTGCTAGTATCTCACTAAAAAGGCCTTCTAATCCTTTCTCCCTCTCCATGCCTTCAGGAACTCCTAGAACCCGAATTTTGGGTTTTTTAATAGTATCCTGTAGATTCCCAACAATATTTTTTAGATTTCTAATTTCCTCTTCTTTTCTTTGGTTTGAATGTAGACTTTGTTCTCTGTCTTCTAAGTCTGATATTCTCTCTTCTGTCTCATTGACTCTGTTTTCAAGGCTCTCTAATGTGTTTGTCATTTGATCTATTGAGTTCTTCATTTCATTTTGATTTCTCTTCACTATCACACCTTCCTGTTCTACTAGTTTCTGTGTTTCATTTTGATTCCTCCTTAAGATTTCATTTTCATGAGAGAGATTTTCTATCCTGTCCAGTAAGGATTTCTGTAGTTCTAGAATTTGTTTTTGAAAACTTCTCAATGTTCTTATCATAAATTTTTTGAAATCTGTATCTTTCATTTCTTCTATCTCATCATCTTTGTAATCTTGGCTTGGGATGTCTTGTTCATTTGGGGGCGTTATACTGTCTTCCTTGATCTTGTTCCCTCGGTTTCTGTGTTTGTTGCTTGGCATTGTGGAGATATTCTTTGAATTCTTCTTCCCTCACTCTTGTGTTTTTTTTTTTCTTGTTATACTATGACTGTGTTAAGTGGACTTTCTGCTTTTGGAGGAGCCTTAGAGTCTCGAGGCTTGAGATGGGTGTGGCCAGAGAGCTTTGCTTGGTTCTGCAGGGTTACAGGTGTGCCAAAAGTGACACACTCAGGTTAGGCGTGGTAAATCTCTCTCTCTCTCTCTCTCTCTCTCTCTATTTATTTATATATTTTTGATTCAGGAGGGACATAATACCGCACAGCAGAGCGGAATTGAAGGTAGTCAGCTTCTGATCTCTGCCTTCTGTGGGTATATCATTCATCTGCTTTTTCCCCAGGACCACACAAAGAATCTGTGCTGCCCTCAGTATGGGCTCAAATTCTCCTGCAGTCTCCCACCGGGTTGCCAAGGTTACCGAATTGTAGCGTCTCTGGAGAGTACTCACGTGAACTCTGTGAGTTCTCTCGCCCACCGTCTCTTTTTTCACTGCCTCAATTCATTAGCTCCACCCTTTCACTAAGTCCTAACCTCCTGTTATTTCACCCCCCACCCACAGTCAGGTTTTTCTGTTTGACCGGGGGTGGGCACAGCTCTTGAGAAGGGACAGACTTCTAAGGGGACCTTCTGTGTGGAAAGCATGTGACTTCCCACTCCCGCACGGGCTGCTGGGACCTCACCACCTCTGCACATGGGGCTCCTGAGCTGGAGCCCAGCAGGCTGCACCCCTTGGGTCTCAACAGCAGAAGGGAGGGTATGCCAGCTGCCCTTCTAAGCCCAGGGGACAAGAGCCAGCACTGTGGTGCAGGGGGTGAAGCTGCCGGCTGCAAGGCCAGCATCCCATATTAGAGTCCCGGCTGCTCCACTTCCCATCCAGCTCTCTGCTAATGCACCTGGGAAAGCAGTGGAGGATGGCCCACGTGCTTGGGCCCTTACTTCTCCCATGGAAGACCCGGATGGACTTCCAGACTCCTGACTTCAGCTTGGCCCAGCTACAATTGTTGCAGCCATTTGGGGAGTAAACCAGTGGATGGAAGATCTCTCTCTCTCTCTCTCTCTCTCTCTCTCTCTCTCTCTCTCTTTCTCTCTCTCTCTCCCCCTCTCTGTCACTCTGCATTTCAAATAAATAAAAGGAATAAATCTTAAAAAAAAAAAAAGACCAAGGGACCTTCATGCTTGAATCCATGGTAGAAGAGACAACTTTTTTTAGCAGAACACAAGTAGCAAAAATTAAGTTGAGTTTGGGAAGCAAGATGTGTGCCTGCTGCCCAAGTTTCTCATTAAAAAAGTGATTTGAGAGGCAGAGAGACAGAGCTGCCGTCTGCTTGTTCATTCCCCAGACACCCACCATGGCTGGGGCTGGGCCAGGGCTGACGTTGGGAGCCAGGAACTCAATGCAGGTCTCCCACATGGCTGGCAAGGACTCGGTGACCAGGCCACCACAGAGTCTAAACTGGCAGGAAACTGGAGACAGGAGCTGGAGCCGGGAGCTGAACAAAGCTGCTCCAATGTGGGACAGGAGGGGCCCACACCGGACCCGAATCCTGGGCCCCGAGTTGTGTGGACGGGCAAAGCCTTTGCGTTAGGCCATGGGATGCTGGCCTGGCATCCGTGGCGGCTTCTCTACGAGGCTGCGCATGGCCTGATTCCTGCTTCCTGACACGAGCACACACACCTGGTCCCACGTCAGCTGTCACCACCAGCCCGGACAGTGAGGACGTGTGGCTCCGGGCGGGGGGGTGGGGAGATGAGGGAGACGACAGTGGGCCTTGCACATGGAAGGGGGCAGAGGAGGAAAAGGGAGAGGACTTCAGAGACAGACATGTCACGTGGCCTCAGGAGGCAGGTGGGGCCCCGGGAGCCGTGCACAGGTCACAGTGGGCGAGCCTCCTGCTCGGGCTGTCGTCCAGATCACAGCCAAGTCAGCACGCCCCACTGACACTGTGGCCACATCCCTGTGACTCATCGGCCTGGGGAAGGGGGCTGGTCTCCAGAGTCTGCCAGCAATAACCCAGGTTTCAGAACTCACCTGACAGACGTGACCAATCTCCTGACTTGGATCCGTGCCTGAAGCAGGGCTGTGGAGGTGGCCTGGGGTGTGGGCGCACGGCCGAGTGCAGGAGGCACGCTCCCAGGGTAAAGACGCTGACATCTGGAGGAACCGCCAACGTCCAGCCGGCCCAGTCTCCCAGACCCGGCCAAAACGGCACCAGGACCGGGGAAGAGGGGGCCTCCGGCGCAAGCTGTGGGCCCTGCAGACCGTGTGCACTGCAGCTGGGAGCCCTGGGTGCAACTTCTCAGCACCCTCCTTCCTGCTGGGCCTTTGTGGGTTAAGTTGCCATGGTTGTCCGTTGTTGAGGGTGTGGTAGAGGAGGAATCCCTTCTCACCAGGCTCTCTTCTGCCAGCTGGGGAGACACCCAAGTGACATCCCCTGCCCTCCCGAGCTAGGCGTGGGCACGAGTGCCGTCCTGGTTAGGAGGGACCCCTCTTTCACCCCCGGACACTCGCTCCTCACAGACTTCCCTCCATGCCTAGGTAAGGCTGTTCTGCCAGCCCCAGTTCCCCCGGGGTGGCTCCATCTGCCTCCTGGCTCCGCTCACGTTGCTCTGCCCAGAGTCAGGTCCTCTTCCCCCGCCCCCCGTGGCATGCCCCGGGGTGGTGTGCAGGGCTGTAGATGTCCCCCATCCGCCTGACCCTCCAGAACACTCAGGTCCATGCTGCACCATCCACTCCCCCAGCCCTGCCTCTCTTCCCAGCTCCTCTACCCCAGGACGGAGCAACCTGCTGGCTTCTCATTCTCTCGAGTCACTCAGCCTTCTAAAGACAAAAGCAAACCTGAAGCTGTTGCCAAAGACTTTTATTATTCTTATGATTATTCATTTATTTTCCACAGCCAGGAGCCAGGAGATTCCTCCGGGTCTCCTACACGGGTGCCAGGGCCCAAGCACTTGGGCTATTTCCCATTGCTTTCTCAGGCTTTTAGCAGGGAGCTGGATTGGAGGTGGAGCAGCCAGGACTCGAACTGGCACCCATATGGGATGGCCACTCTGCCGTAGCATAGCACCAGCCCCTGTCAGAGTTTTAATAAGAGACTCCAGGGCCTCCTTCCTGGCACTGGACCACAGAACTGTGATCTCGGGAGACCACGGGGAGATGACAGACACTGAGCCCAAGGTCCTAGCAGGGAGCAAAGCCCTCGGGCATCTGGGGGACACAGCTAAGGAGAAGCTCCACGGGGAACGTGTGACTCCGTCTGTGACGCAGGCAAATGTTTTCTAACGTAGCAAAAAAATAAAAAATAAAACAGTACGTCTTCCACTTCGGACTGCAGTTACGATTCTGTGACATTTAAATGTTTCCTTAAGGAACTGAGGAAAAAAAAAAAAAAAAAAGCTCAGGTAAGCTCTAACGATGAGCCCTGATGATTAATCAGATGATGTTTTACAATGCTCAGATTTCGCCACGAACAGGAAGAGAGGACACAACAGCAAAACAGTAGATAGCCTTTTTTAAAAAAAGATTTTTATTTATTTATTTGCGAGGTAGAGTTACAGATGGAGAGAGAGGGAGAGACAGAGAGAAAGGTCTTCCTTCCGCTGGTCCACTCCTCAAATGGCCGCAACGGCCGGCGCTGCGCCGATCCGAAGCCAGAGGGCAGGAGCATGTGAAACCAGGCGTAAACACGAACGTTCATGTAAAGGGCAGCCAGAACCCGCTGGAGTGACACAGTTTGAACAGAAACGTGGTGGCGCTCTTCAAGGCCGCGGTGTCGCCCTTTCCTGCTCGGGTCTGGCCGCGCGCTTCGTTCTGTCCTGGAGTCGGAAGTGAGGGGGCAGCTTTGCCTCCGGCGGGGCTGCTGAGCTGTTTTCTTAGAATCAATGATTTAGAAAAGTTTCTACCAACTTCACAGTCACAGATGGCCACACCTTGTTGACAACTTTGGGGTCACAGACCATCTCCATCAGAACTGAGGGGTGCACTTTGCGATTTGTGGGGCTGTCCTGTTTGTGGCACGGAATTCTCACCCCCAGTCTTTCACTAAGTGATGATATTCACATTCAGATTGCAATGGCGCTCCTGAGTTCTGTGTTTTCTTTGCCACTGTCGGTTTTAGCCAATTTGGTAAGAATTTAAATGTCTTCCCAAAATCTTCATAGGATCTTCTTCTCTTAATTGGAATAAGAGGGTATCTGTTGGTGCAGTAAGTTGAGCCACTGCCTGCAATGCTGGCATCCCATATGAGTGGCAGTTGGAGTTCCGGCTGTGCCACTTCTGATCAAGCTCTCTGCTATGGCCTGGGAAAGCAGTGGAAGATGGCCCAGGTCCTTGGGCCCCTGCACTCACATGGAAGACCCAGAAGAAGCTCCTGGCTCCTGGCTTCGGATTGGCAGCCATTTTCGGAGTGAACCAGAGGATGGAAGACTCCTCTCTCTCTCTCTCTCTCTTTCTGTCTGTAAGTCTGCCTCTCAAATAAATAAATAAAATCTTTAAAAAAAAAAAAAAAGACCCCGTGCATTCTAAGGTCAGTCCAGGGTGGGTGAGCGATCACACCTAGCCTCTCAGTTCTCATGTGTGTAAGAGCCCATGAGAGGCCGGCGCCATGGCTCAACAGGCTAATCCTCCACCTGAGGCACCGGCACACCAAGTTCTAGTCCTGGTCGGGGCGCCAGATTCTGTCCCAGTCGCTCCTCTTCCTGTCCAGCTCTCTGCTGTGGCCCGGGAGTGCAGTGGAGGATGGCCCAGGTGCTTGGGCCCTGCACCCCATGGGAGACCAGGAGAAGCCCCTGGCTCCTGGCTTTGGATCAGCGCCGTGCGCCGGCCACAGCACACCGGCCGCAGCGGCCATTGGAGGGTGAACCAATGGAAAAGGAAGCCCTTTCTCTCTGCCTCTCTCTCTCACTGTCCACTCTGCCTGTCAAATAAATAAATAAATAAATAAGAGCCGGTGAGAGGTCAGGCAATAAATAAATAAATAAATAAATAAAAAAGAGCCCGTGAGAGGTCAGGGCTGGGATGTATAAGACGGCGTCATCTGGAAATGCCCATCTCCTAGCCGGAGTGTGCCTTGGACCTTGGAAAGGGACACAGAACAGCAGGCCATCCTCCTTTCTGGCCTTGGTGTGCCTGGCTGTGATGCAGGGAGATGGCAGAGCCATCCCTGGGGGTCCTTCCAGTTCTGCTGTGAGAGCTTCTCCATGTGATTGACACAGGGGGAGCAGGGAGCGCCCCCCACCCCCACACACACTGTGCTTGCTGCTGCTGGACAGGCTGGGATTGTTCAGCCTGAAATCCATCGTCCTGTCCTGGCCTCCTGGTACCTCTTTAGAATGCAGGCTGCGAGCGTGGATACAGCCATAATTCTTCACACAGAGGTGAGACAGGCAGAGCTTACACCTGTTTCATGGGATGAGCCTGTGACCTTGGCCATTCCCTCTGAGCTCTGGGAAGAACAGACAGGGATGGGCTGGAGTCACAGCCCTGCACAGCCTGCCTTCATCCCACGGCACAGCGAGTGGCCCCGTCGCAGCCTGTTGGCAGGCAGGCACCTGCATGTGAATTTGGTGCCACAAGGCCGTCTGCGATGGCCGGGGTGTGGCCCAGTGCCAGGAAGGAGGGGGCTAGGGATTAAAAGGAGGACTGGCAGAAATCCAAGTAGATGCTTCTTCGTGCTCATGGTGCAAAACGCTGCCCAGGGGCAGGCCAGGAAGCCACGAGTTCAGGGTGGTCTCGGGCCAGCTCAGAGAGCCACCAGCAGGATGGAAGCCCTGGAATGGGGTCCCTGAGCATGAGGGACCTGCAGACCTGCACTGCATCCCCTCTGCTCTGCCTGTGTGGGTGCAGGTCCCAGGCTGTGAGAGCTTTCTCCTGTTTTATTTCCATGCCTGGTTCCAGATCCCCTTGTCTTGGGGACCATGCACGCCCACGGGTCCAGGAGCCCAGGTGTGACACCCTCCAGGGAAGTCTTGGTGAGGTGTAGCGGTTTCTAAGCCGGGATCGAAGCTAGCTTACCAACCAGGAGACTCTGGAGATGGGCGCAGGCTCAGACAGGCAACCTGTATTCCAGCCTTAGGCAGGGCCTCCCGGCCGCTCGGCAACGCAGCGCCCCCTGCCGGCCATGATGCGGATGCGGTTTCAGGCAGGCTCTGGAGTAAGGGACCCACATAGGGGATGAGACAGGTGAGTGCATGGGACGCGACTTCTCTCTCACACACACTGGCACCTCCCTGAGGCCCCCCTCTGCTCATCAGCCCCACCAACACACCAGCCACATAGTCATCACATTTATACGCACCTGCAGGGTGTACACACTGCTCCCACCCTCCTGCCCTTCTTTGACCACTTTTTCACAGAGAACTCCAGACACCCTCCCCCGCCTTGGAACTGGCCCTTACCCTCCCTTTTCTTCCGGGTCCTCACGCCTCCGCCAGGACACCTGCCTGCTCAGTGTGGGCCGCCTCTGTGCTCCCTTGCACCCACCCTCCCAGCTCAGCACCCCATACTCTGCTCTCCCTGCCAAAATAGCTCGGTTTCTCTTGCCTTCTCTCTCTCTCCTTTTCAAATAAGTAAAAATAAATAAGCTAACAAGAACAAAAGGCAAAATGATGACGGCTTCATCACCTCTGGGGGCTTCTCTCACCTCCGGAAAGAGGCTCAGCTTCTGGGTGCTGAGATGCGAGCTCCCTGCCCCCACCCATGCACACAGCAGGACTTCCCACCCCTCCTGCAGCCCCTGGCATCTCCAGGGCGCCCCTGGCCTGCACATGTGCACCTGGTGTTACAGAGCGCCCTGCCCATGCCCAGGCACAGACTCCCCGACAGGCCCCTCTGCTCCCCTCTAGGGCACATGCCCCGTGGCTCAGCTCTCTGCACCAGACCCGTGCCCACACTCAGGAGTACCCACATTGTTCTCAGCCCCGGCTGCCGGCTCCAGGCAGGCCTTCCACAAGTGCACCGTCTGCTTTGGAGGAAGCGGCTGGAACACAAGGCGTGGCATCCGAGGGGGTCCTGGCCCACGGCACAGCTCCCTTGTTGCAGGGTCCCCATGTGACCTTAGCGGGGCCTGAGCTTTCCTGCCTCCACAGCATCCACCGTCCGTCACCCTGCTTGGTGCTGGGTCTGGGGGTGGGGGAGGGAAGGAGACGCAGGGGTCCTGGCTGGCAGCCGCCCCTCCTGTGGGGACCCATGGGCCCTCCACGTCCTTGGTCTCTCTGCAGCACACAAAGCTGCCCCATGGCCTGCGTGGGGGATGAGATCCGCTTGCCCTCAGATCTGGACCTCCTGTAAGTGTGTTCTGTTCCTAGCCTGAAGCCTGCCTCCCCTCAGCCTGCCGTACCAACGCTGCCAGCCCTGTCCTCGCAAGGCAGCTCCGTGTCCACGGCCTTGTGCAGCCACGGTTTCTGCACCCTCAGAACCGACATGCCACGGAGAGGAAGTATTCCAAAAACAAACAGCCTTGTTGCTGTAGGTACTTTAAGTCCCCTTGGACGATCCTTTGCAGACAAGAGAATGTGCAGCTTATTTGCAATTACCGGAACATTTTGTACCAAAGCCGGGAGAATCCGCAGATGCTGGTGTCTGTTGGAGATCATGGAGTGAACGACTGTGTCCTGAGCTGTGCTGACCTATGTGGGCCTGGGGTCTCTTGTCCCTGGCAGGTGCACCTGTGCCGCCGGCAGCTACACTCTTTCCAGAACCTTTCTCTGCCCATCCCACTGGGCCACCCAGGACTTGCGGCTTGCTCTGTCCCTCTGATGGTGTCTGCTTTGAGCCCCAGGCTGCCCGCCTCTTCCAGCCAGCCCCTCCCAAGGCTAACAGCCAAGGGTGCCCAGGTAGTGCTCGTCCCATAGGTCACCTCTGGGGCTGGGTGCAGAGACCCTGCTAGCAGCCTGGCTTCGTTCTCCCTCGGCTGCTTTAAAGAAAGCCCTCTGCCCCGCCCCTGTGGTCTCCCCACACTGCCCCCTACAACTGCTACAACCCAGCCTCCAGAGCTGGGAGCACAGATAGGATCTGCCACTCACAGGCCTCGCTCCTCACGGTCCCTGCAGCCTTAGGTTCCCAGGGCTCCATGTGGCCTGCATGTGTACCTGATGGCCCATGGCCTCTGAGCCAGACCCACCTACCCACTTGGCCTGTACCTGCTGGCCAGTGATGGTGAGGCCACTCCCCAGGCTCCTGCTGTGGCCCTATCCTCAACCTTGCACTTGACTCTGAGCTTCAGAGCTCTGGCCTTGACCTCCAGCTTGCCCCAGACTGTGCCTTGGACTTGGTCCTTGGCCTTCTGTGCTAGGGGCCAGCTCTGATGGGCTGCCCAGACCCAATTCAGGCCTCTTGGGACCCACTTCCCTTGGTGCTCAGTGCTGTGGACAGAGAAATTGAGGGGAAGCAGGCTGCTCTCGGGCAGGCCATGCGCCCCAGGTGCCTCTTTCCCGCAGCACCACGGCCAGATCCCAGCAGTGAAGATGGCTGGCTTAGAAGCTCCAGCGCCTCCCCCACCCCATCCAGGTCTACCCTGCCCCACACCAGGTCTGCACAGGAAGCCTCAGGCCCAGAATGTCACAGAGCCCACACAGAGCCCAGATGTATTGCAAATCCCTGCAGAATAGCAGTCATCCTTCACACGACATCTCAATTCTTTGCAAGCCGTGCAGAGTGACTAGACGTGACACTTCCTCAATGCGAAACATCTGGGGCAGAGTCAGCACCTCCCCTCCACTGAGTGCTTCCTGCCGTCCAGATGTGGGGCAGCCCACGCTCCCACGCGGGGACAAGCGGGAAGCATCCCAGGACACAGCTGGCCTCCTCTCTCTGTGATAGAGCATTGCACCAGGCTGCATCCGTGGGGTGGGGAGTAGGGGTCTGGGAGGGACAGGGTACCTGGATGCCCACCCTGGCCGTGGCCTTGGCCTTGGAAAGAAACACATTCTCCTCCTGCTTTTCCACAGGAGGTTAGCGGGGGGGGGGGGGAGCTCCCCAGGGGCCAACTCACATGCACCTGTCGCTGATTTCCAGGCCAGTGCAGAACAGGGATGGGGCGCATTGCCATCAGTCACAGGGCCTGGGGAAACAGCGGCAGGTGTGGGTGGTGCAGGGGCTGCCCTGGGTGCAGTGTGTTAGTGACAAGGTGGGGAGGGAAGACCCCCGCTCAGTGAGAGGGCGCTTGTCCCCAAGCCCTGCAGTCCTGAGTTCCCCCTGGGGCTTGGGGCCAAGGATGGGATCCTGGCCTCTGCTATGTGCACCCCCCCCAGCATGCCTGAGCCTTGCAAAGCACCCTGGGACCTGCTGCGGGTGTGCCAGGGTCTAGGGTGAAGCTGGCACTGAGATGGGTCTGGCTCTCTAAGGCACCAGCTGCCGGGCATCGGGGTGGGGTGGGGGGAGAGTGGACCACACAAGGAGCCTACGCTGAGGGCCTCCTCCATTCCCTGGAGCTCAAAGCCTGGGTGGCCACCTGAGCCTGCCCATCAGCAGAGAAAGGCCAAGGCACTGGCCACCTTGAGAGAGAGGGGACAGAGGAGGAGCCCCAGACCCAGGCTGAGGCTGGGCAGGCCTCTGGCAGCGGCAGCACCTCCACACACAGGGGGCTATACAAGCTTCTGTGTTGTGTTTCTTCTAAAATGGAGAGGAGTGGCACTGTGGCATAGCAGGCAAAGCCACCACATGAGATGCCGGCATCCCATACAGGCACTGGTTCAAGTCCTGGCTGCTCTGCTTCCAATCCAGCTCTCTGCTATGGCCTGGGAAAGCAGTAGAAGATGGCCCAAGTGCTTGGGCTCCTGCACCTGCATGGGAGACCTGGAAGAAGCTCCTGGCTCCTGGCTTTGGATCAGCCCAGTCTTGGCTGGGGAGTGAACCAGCAGATGGAAGACCTTTCTCTCTGTATTTCCCTCCCTCTATAACTCTGCCTTTCAAATAAATAAAATTAATTAATTAGTTAAAAAGGAGAAAAAAAAAAGGGCCAGTGTCGCTTAGTAGAGCGGATGGCATTGGTAGAGTACCATGGATTCTCTGCGCATTGCCTGCTGGGGTCCTTGTCCCTCCCTGGAGTCCTCTCGCTGAGGCCTGCCATGCCGGGGGGGCCTGTGTTTGAATCGTGCACATTCTCTGATGCCAGGCCTCCCCCTGCGCTCACACCCTGTGCCCTGGGATTGGCCGGGTTTTCCCCCCAGCGTCTTCAGTGGAATAACTCCTCCACTTCTTTCAGCACCTCCAAGGCCCAGAGACGCCCAGCGACCTGCCCAAAACAACCAGCTGATGAGCAGCAGAGCCAGGACTTCCTGCAGCGCTGCCAGGCCCCAGGGACTGCGCATGGACCCCAGGGGCTGGCCAGCTAAGGCGTGCCTGAAACCCTGGGTCCTCTAAAGGCTTGGGATTTCTGCAGCTGTGACGTTCCCCGGGGCCTAAAGGGGCCCATACTGAGGGCCTTGGACATATCTGTCCGAAGAGTGAATTTAGAGACGCTCCCTGGCAGCCTCAGGGGTTCCGAGCAAAGGTTGTCTCCAAGTGAGGTCTTCCTGTGCCGCCCCCCTCCCACCCCCACTTCTGGGCTGGCAACGGCCCCTCCCTGTCCTGTGTCTCTCTGGGTGCCAAAGGGCAGCTTAATCCACTGTGCCTTGGTGCTGGGCCCCCTTCATTGCTTTTAAAACAAAGTCAGTCCGTGAGCCTAGGTAAGCCCACCACGTGGGACTCAAAGCAGCTGAGCCATCGCTGTGGCTCTTCCACGGGTTCCAGAGCGGGCTGAGGCCTCAACCCCGCCCCTGCTCCTTGTAAGCCAGGAGACCTCGGGTAAGAGCGCCTACTGTGTAACAGGGGAACAGTGGGCCTCACAAGGCCATCGGGAATGGGTAAAATGGCAAGATTAAGACCCCTGGCTGAAAACGACCCCCATTGTCCTGTTAGCCTACCTGGCCCCCACGGGCTGGGCTCTCCCCCGCCCTGGCCACCTAGCTGGGACTGCTGATGTGACTGTCACAGCTCTAAAGCATTCTCCCCAGAGGCCCGCGACCTCCAAGCGGAGCCACCCTGCTTGGTAGTTAGCAGGAGCTCCTAAGAGCCGGGCACCCAGGGGGCAGCCGGTGACCTGGCTGCTTTGTGGGCGGAAGGGGCATTCCTGCAGCTCCTGTCCAGCACGGCCCGGCTTCCCCTGGCCCCTGCCCTCCGCAGCCCCTGGGTGCTCACTGAGGGATCAGCAATAGCAGCAGCAGCCAGAGGATGCCCCGACCGTGGCGGGGGGGGGGGGGGGGGGCTGCTAGGCTGTCCGATCCGTCCCCTCCCGGGCTTATCGGTGGTCCACAAGCAATGTTTGTGCTGGAATGGGCTTGGGCGGAAGTCATGGGCCACCGACGTCATAAGCTAACTAAAGCCACCAGGGGTCACGCCCCAGGGGGCACACTCGGGCTCTTCCCTGCTCCCTGTCCGTTAGGACACCACAGAGCACGCACAGGCTGCAGGCTGCGAGGTCCCCATGGCGCCAGCAGCCGGTGAGGGTGACGGGGCAGGTGCTGTCCAGCCCCGTGCACACAGGGGACGCCCCGTCTGGGCCCAGCAGCCCCATCCCAGAGGCAGCGCGCGGCGGAGTGTGGAGCACATCCCAGGGGCTGTCCACTTCAGTGTCCTCAGCCTTGAAACCCGGAAGGAGAGGACTGGGGCGGGAGTCCCATGCTGATGGTGCTGCCTGACAATCTGAGACCTGAGGCGCTGAGGCACTGTCAAGGTCCCCCTGCACGCTTCTGTGGCGTCCGTGCTTCCACGACAAGCGGCCCTGGCGGGCGCACGGAACGACCAGGCTCTGGGGAAGGGGATGCCGGCGCCCAGCCCGCACACACCTGCCACGGCACCGCCGAGACCCCTCCTCGCGTGCCTGGGCGCACCTGTCCGGGTCGGACCCCGGACTCAATTCACCTTCCATGGCCCCCGCACACGCTCCCCCGCACGCACACCTGCTCTGGAGGGGCCGCCCCAGGGGTCCCAGTCCACTTTCCCGCGCACACCCTCGAAGCCAAGGCCACCTTGGCGCGCGCAACCGCCCCGGGCACCCAGCCGGCCACAGCGCCAACGCTCTCCAGGCCCGGGACGACGAGGAGGAGGAGGAGGAGGGGGGTGGGGGGTGCGGCGGCGCCGGCCAGAGCGGCGGCGCCCCGGACTACTTTTCGCGGACCCTCCGGACGGGCGGAGGGATCCTCATAGGGCGCGCGCGGAGGGATCCGCAGAGGCGCGCGCTCGGGGGGCGCGGTGCCGGCGACCCGGGACAGTGCGCCTGCGCCGCCGCCGCCGCCGCCGGTCTGTCCGCGCGAGGGGAGCCGCCGCCGCCTCGGCCCGGCGCCCACCATGGCGCAGATCCTCCCCATCCGCTTCCAGGAGCACTTCCAGGTGAGGTCGGCCCCGACGCCGCGGCCGGGCGGGCTCGGGGGGTGGGTCGCGCGCTGGGTCCTGTCAGCCGCGCCCCCCGGCCGGCCGCCCGACTGACCGCCCGAGGGCCAGGCCTCGGCTCTCCCGGCCCCGCGCCCCTCGCCCCTCGCCCCGCCGCCGCCCCCCGCCGCAGGCCGCGGGCGGGCGCTTCGGCCGGGCTCCGGCTCGGGAGCCGCGCGGGCGGGCGCCTTCGGGGCGCTGTGGCTCCCCGCTCGGCGGCTCGGCGCGGGCGCCCGGTGTCCGGAGCGCTGGACCGCGCCGCACGCGGTGCCTCAGCCTTGGAAGCTCCGGGTCCCGTCTGTCCCGGGCCCCCCTGGTGGCTGGTGGGGCAGGACACTCCACAGGCACGGGAGTCGGTCTCGGATCGTAGGTCGGCGTGTTACTGCCTGTCAGTTAGCGTCCCTGGTATTCCAGTACGGCTGCCTTCGTTAGGACCCTCAGAGTGTGGCCCCTGCTCACACAGGTGCTGTCACACCCGCGGGGTTTTGCTCTGCCCAGCGGATTCGTGCTGGGAGGGCGGGTTCAGGAAGGTGGGCACACCTGTGAGAAGGTGTCCGTTTACAGGGGGAGGGGTCGAGGCTGCGGGAGCCCTAGCTGATGGCTACGTGCTGAGTGCTTCCTTGAAATCCTCACAGTCCCCTAGGGCGCTGGATGAGGAAGCGCCGGGGGCGCCAATATTCATTCAGCAAACCGAGAGCGGGATTCAGACTTCAGACTTCGGGCTTGTTGGCTACACAGCTGTGGCAGCTGCCAGGAACGGGGTTGATGGAGAGGTGGTCCTTGGGAGTTTCAGGGGGACCGGTCCGGCCCCCTCTTTCTGTGCCTTGGAAGGGATGCCCGGATGATCCTGCCCAGATCAGTTGGGGAGTCAGCCGGTTGGGGTCGCACAGGGTGGGGGTGGAAGCCTTGAACCTCCATCTCTCTCCCTAAAACGAGGGTACTTCGGAGAGTTCATTGGCAGTGGCGTTACAAGAAGTTTGGGGCGGGCATTTAGCCTAGCAGTTGAGAAGTGCGCATCACGGATCTAGACGATGTGGGTTTGGCTCTGGCTCCGGCTCCCAGCTCCCTGCTCCCAGCTCCTGCCTCTCGCCTCCGCTTCCTGGGATTGCATCCCCAGGGGGCAGCAGTGATGCCCCAAGTAATGGAGCTTCTGCCACCCAGGAGGGAGTCTTGGATTGAGTTCCTGGTTTCCACTTTGGCCCCAGGCAGCCTGGACCATTGTGGGCATTTGGGGAGTGAACCAGTGGGTGGGAGTTTTTTTCTGTCTCTCTCGAGAACCTAAAAAAGAAAAAAAAAATTTTTTTTAAAGAGGTGAGTTTATTTTGGCACAAGAAAAAGCTTTGAAATCCATGCAGTTTTTTTGTACTATATATTTTTACTGAACTTTTTGTTGCATGGGTTTCAATTTTTTTTTTTTTTTCATTAAAATAAGCTTCCCTTGCCTTGGCTTAATTCACAGCCTCACTATCTCTGGCTCTTTTTATTGGAATGCTTCTCCATGTATGATCGTGAGATGACAAGTGTCAAAGTCACATGGGTGCTGTCTTAAAATGCAGATTACTTAGCATACCAGATATAGTGAAGCTGAACATGTAAGTAATCTTTAGGACCCAGCACTTTTAATTGCCCAGGCAATCCTTTATGCACACTAATATTTGAGAATTACAGTTTCGTTAGAAATGGGAGCCTACTTTTACGATGAATAATTTCTGTAGTTTTGTGGGGGGGAAAAAGTTTAATTTTCTTTAAGGTGGTATGAAGTTAGTGTGGGTTATAACTAAACACGGATTCTTCCATTTGACAAAATCATGGCACAATAAATTTACCTGAAAAAAAAAAATAAAATAAGCTTCCCTTTTTATTCTGTTTTCCACAAACTTTTTGAAGTCCCCTCATACTTACCATTTATTGGGCCATTTGTCTTTTTAAAATGTGTATATGTGTGTGTGTGTGTGTGTATTTATTTATTTGAAAGAGTTACAGAGAAAGAGAGGTTTTCTGTCTGCTGGTTTACCCCTCAAATGGCAGCAGTGGTCTGCCGGGGCTGGGCCAGACTGAAGCCAGGAGCCAGGAGCTTCTCCTGGGTCTCCCACATGGGTGCAGGGGCCCAAGGACTTGGACCATCCTCTGCTTTCCCAGCACATTATCAGGGAGCTGGATCAGAAGTGGAACAGCCAGGACTCGAGCTTGATGTCCATATGGGATGCTGATGTCTCAGCCAGCAACCTTACCCACTATGCCAAAACCCAGCCCCAAGAGAGAGAAGTCTTCCATGTGCTGGTTCACTCCCCACATGGCCACAAGGGCCAGGACCTGGCCAGACCGAAACCAGGAGCCTAGAACTCCATCTGGGTCTCTAACGTGGATGGCAGAAGCCCAGGTACTTGGGCCATCTTCTACTGCTTCCCTGGGCATATTAACAGGGAACTGGAACTGGTGTCTGTAAAGGATGCCAGCTCCTAGGTGACAGCTTAACCTGCCATGCCACAATGCCAGCCAGCCAGCTTTTTTTTTTTTTTTTTTTAATTAGAGAGAGAGAGATCCATCTTCCATCTGCTGGTTCACTCCCCATTTGTCCACAATGGCCGGAGCTGTGCCTATCCAAAGTCAGGAGCCAGGAGCTTCTTCCAGGTCTCCCACACAGGTGCAGAGGCCCAAGGACTTTAGCAGGGAGCCGAATTGGAAGTGGAGCAGCCGGGTCTTGGGATGCCAGCACTGCAGACAATGGCTTTACCTGCTACGCCACAGCCCTAGCCCCAAGAATGGGGCCTTCTTAACCCCCAGGCTCAATGTCTGATTTGAGCCCTTTCTTTTGGACTGGATATATTAGAGCTCTCTTTTAATTGAATCTTCCTAGTAACTGATGATAATCTCATTTTTACCATAGTTGACTCAGGTGATTTCAGAGTCAGTCACCCAAGCTGTCAGTGACAGCTCAGATCCCACCCAAGTCTCTGCTTCCATAGCCTGAACTTAACCTGCCGATCAAATGTGGTGTTTTCTACAGACAAGAAAGCAATCAGGTGTTTTAAATGTCTGTCCACGGTGTCTTGAAGTGCTGTGTTCTGTCTCGGTCTCTCCTTTTTTTCCAAGATTTTATTTATTTGAGAGGCAGAGTTGCAGACAGAGAGAGAGAGAGAGAGACAGAGAAAGGTCTTTCTTCTGCTGGCTCACTTCCCAGATGGCCACGAAGGCTGCAGCTGTGGCAATCAAAGCCAGGAGCCAGGAGCTTCTTCCTGGTCTCCCACGTGGATGCAGGGGCCAAGCACTTGGACCATCTTCTACAGCTTCAGCAGGGACCTGGATCGGAAGTGGAGCAGCTGGGACTTGAACCAGAGCCCATATAGGATGCTGGCACCCTCTGGTGGAGGCCTAACCTACTACGCCACAGCGCTGGCCCTAGGCTGTGTTCTCTTATCTGTAAAGTACTTGTGGCGTGCAGACTCTATAAATGAAACCCTGTGGTCTGTGGTCTCTGGATTACCCGGGTACTTGGCAGCTGCTCTGTGCCGTCAGCACACTCAGCCTTCATTGCAGACGTTTCAGAACTTAGGCTTGTTTTTGGATCTCTGATCCTGCCACACCCATCTTGCTGCCAGCCAGTGACTTGGCAATGACATCACAGGGACAAGACGAGAATGTTCGTCCCCTCCAAGGCTTCAAACTTAACAGACGTCTCTTCCTGCCTTCCCGGCCCTCCTCCAGGAAGGGCCTTGCTCAGTAGCATCTTCTCTTTCCCTTGTTTTTTGTTTGTTTTTGCCAGGCAGAGTTAGAGAGAGAGAGAGAGAGAGTTATAGACAGAGCAGAGAGAAAGGTCTTTCTTCCGTTGGTCACTCCCCTAATGGCCACTACGGTTGACGCTGCGCCGATCTGAAGCCAGGAGCCGGGTGCTTCCTCCTGGTCTCCCATGCAGGTGCAGGGACCCAAGCACTTGGGCCATCCTCCACTGCCTTCCCGGGCCATGGCAGAGAGCTTCATAGGAAGAGGAGCGGCCAGGACTCAACCCAGTGCCCATATGGGATGCTGGCACCACAGGCAGAGGCTTTACCCACTGTGCCACAGCGCCAGCCCTGAACACACTTCTCTCTGTCCCTGCGTCCTCCCCTCGAATCTCTTCCCTCAGAGACAGACAGAGTGAAGGGATTGCCTTCTCTGTCCAGCCGCTCCTTGCTGTTTCTCAGTCGCCTGCTGCCTGGTTTTGGCCAGACTCGCTGTTCTTGCCAGGGTCACAGGTCATCTATAAGGGCCAGACAGCTTGAATGTTAGGGTTGGAGGCCGTATCCTGTCTCTGCTGAGGCTCCTTCTCCCTTTTATTAACCTTGTAAGCACTTCCCCGGCCACCTTCATGGTGCTGCAGTTTCCTGGGGGTTCTCTTACCTTTCTACACACCCGTTTCCATGGTGGGCTCCTCGTGCACACGAGCTTGGGCTCTGCCTTGAGTCCCTTTGCCTTCTCATTCAGTGTGCTCTTCCGGGTGATTTTTAGGGATTCCAGTGTGCTCAGTGTTCCCAGTGTTTTTGCTGAGCTGTGCACATGAGAAGCAAGAGCAGGCCCTGGTAACAGCTGGGATGAGGTCAGCCTGAGCCATGAGATCTCGTCTCAGTACTCACTGGCTGTGGGAATTTGGGCAACGTTTCTAACATTTTAAAAATATATTTATTCATTTGAAAGGCAGAGTTACAGGGCCGGCGCCGCGGCTCAATAGGCTAATCTTCCGCCTGCGGTGCCAGCACCCTGGGTTCTAGTCCCGGTCAGTGCGCCGATTCTGTCCCGGTTGCTCCTCTTCCAGTCCAGCTCTTTGCTGTGGCCTGGGAGCGCAGTGGAGGATGGCCCAAGTCCTTGGGCCCTGCACCCGCATGGGAGACCAGGAGAAAGCACCTGGCTCCCGGCTTCAGATCAGAGCAGCACGCCGGCCACAACGCACCAGCCATAGCGGCCACTTGGGGGGTGAACCAATGGAAAAAGGAAGACCTTTCTCTCTCTCTCTCTCTCTCTCTCTCTCTCTCTCTCTCATTCTCACTGTCTAACTCTGCCTGTCCAAAAAAAAAAAAAAAAAAAAAGGGCAGAGAGAGAGAGAGAGCTTCCATCTACTAGTTCACTCCCCAGATGACCACAATGGCCAGAGCTGGGCAGATCAGGAGCCAGGAGCTTCTTCCCGCTCTCCTGTGTGAGTGCAAGAGCCCCAGGACTCGGGCCATCTTCTACTGCTTTCCTAGGTGCGGTAGCAGAGAGCTGGATTGGAAGTGGAGCAGCTAGGACTCAAACTGGCACCCATATGGGATGCCGTTGCTGCAGGCGGAGGTTTAACCTACGCCAAAGCGCTGGCCCCCCTGTCCATTTTCTTTTGCTGCAATAAACTGCCTGAGGCTAGATGACCTTATAAAGAAGAGAGGTGGGCCTGCAGTTCTGAGGGTTCAAGGGCACTGTCAGCTTGGCCCTGGTGAGGACCTTATGGTGGGTGGCATGGTGGTAAGGGGAGAATGTGCCAGAGGGAGCAGTTGCGTGGTGAGCTAAGAGTCCAGAGTGCGGGGGGAGGGGCTGGCTCATTCTCTATGACAGCCTTCTTTCAAGAATGCATTCAGAGTCCCACGAGAACCCCCGAGCCCCTCTCAAGTGTGGGACCCCAGTGCTCTCCTGCTAGGCTCCACTTCATGGGTCCCAGCACCTCCACACTGCTACAGAGATCCCATCTAAACCCTGGCACTCAGATGGTGGTTCTTAGAGTTGCTGGGAGTCTTTTTTTTTTTTTTTTTTTGACAGGCAGAGTGGACAGTGAGAGAGAGAGACAGAGAGAAAGGTCTTCCTTTGCCGTTGGTTCACCCTCCAATGGCCGCTGCGGCCGGCACATCATGCTGATCCGAAGCCAGGAGCCAGGTGCTTCTCCTGGTCTCCCATGGGGTACAGGGCCCAGGGACTTGGGCCATCCTCCACTGCCTTCCTGGGCCATAGCAGAGAGCTGGCCTGGAAGAGGGGCAACCGGGATAGAATCCAGTGCCCCAACCGGGACTAGAATCCAGTGTGCCGGCGCCGCAAGGCGGAGGATTAGCCTGTTAAGCCACGGCGCCGGCCGGGAGGTCCTGAGTTAATAAATGTGCAGTGCTGCTGGAGTGGAGTCTGGTACGCAGTGAAACACGGTGGCCTTCTAAGCTGTTGCTGCAGTTCTGAGAGCTGCCCTTTGGAGCCCCTCATGTGGTTGGAATTCCCTCAAAGATGCCATGTTCAGAAACGAGGTTCCTCTTTCTCCCTAAATGTCCGCCTGCTCCGGTTTCCAGCCAGGACCCTAGGGTGTCTGCATGGTCCCCACTCTGCTGATTCTTCTGCCTCCCTGTCATGACGGCCATGGCTGACTGTGGCAGTCACAGCAGCTTCGTCCTCCTCCCGCTGGTCTTGCGCACCTTGTCCCTTCTGCAGCACGCGGGGAGAGCTGTGTTCTCAGAGGACAAGCATCTGCCTCAAAATCCTTTTGGGGAGGGTGTGGCTGCCCGTCGCCTGTGGGACTGGCATGTGCCTTGGAAGGGCTGCCCAGTCCAGCACCTGCTCCGCTCTCATGGCTGCCTTCCTGTCCTTTCCAGAACACATCTGCCCCCCTCCTCTCGTTACTCAGCTAACTCCTACTCAGCCTTTGGGTGTCTGCTGAAGTAGTGATCGCCTGGGAGCTCTTCCTGACTGGCCCCACTCAGAGAGTCCTTCCTCTGTGCCCCCAGGGCCTGAGGGGGCTCCCTTCAGAATGGCCCTCGTCCCCTGGTGCGTGGCTGTTTACTTCCCCTGCTGGACTGTGAGCTGAGAGGGAGGTCCTCTGCGTCTCTGAGCTGTTCTTTTTGCGTTCAGGTATCTGAGAACAGAAATGCTTGAGGGTGACAAGCTGGAGCACCTGGATTCAGAGAGGGATGGCTGGATCGTTTGATGGCACAGAAATTCTGTTATGAGCTCAGAGTGGGGTTTTGTCTCCCAGCTGTATCTGAACGCAGCTGCACGACTCTCTAAGCTGTGGAAATGAGGCACAGGAGACAGAAACATGTTCCCTCAGAGGTGGGACATACAAAAAAAATCTGTGGAAAACGGAATGAAAAGAGAATCGGTTGCAAAAAACACTGAAATTCATGCTGACGTGGAAGATGCGTATTATTGAGAAACTAAGATTATTTTTGCGTCGAATTAAATGTAACTTTTAATTTCAGTTTTCATGAACTTTTTTTAACTATCTTACCTCCTAGGTAGGTGATGTTTGAAGCAGATAGGATCTGTGAGCCATGTAAATTTCAGGATCAGAGTGACCAATGGTCTTTTTTTTTTTTTTTTAAAGATTTATTTATTTATTTGAAAGGCAGAGTTAGAGAGGCAGAGGCAGAGAGAAAGAGAAGGAGAGGTCTTCCATCTGCTGGTTCACTCCCCAAATGGCCTCAGTGGCTGGAGCCGTGCCAATCTGAAGCCAGGAGCTTCTTCCAGGCCTCCTCCGTGAGTACAGAGGCTCAAGGACTTGGACCATTTTGTACTGCTTTCCCAGGCCATAGCAGAGAGCTGGATCAAAAGTGCAGCAGCCAAGACTTGAACCAGCGCCCATATGGGATATCGGCACTGCAGGTGGCAGCTTTACCCACTACACCACAGCGCCGGCTCCACCACTGGTCTTAATCAGAGCTTCTTAGCCCATAACCATAAGAATGGACAGGAACTTTAAGAATACCTCTGTGGGTGCTGGTGTTGTGGCAAAGCGGGGTAAGCCAGTACTTGGGATGCCCACATCCCATATCGGTGCTGGTTCAAGTCCCAGCTACTCTGTTTCCAACTCAGCTTCCTGCAGATGTGCCTGGGAAGGCAACAGATGATGGCACAAGTACTTGGGTCCCTGCCACTCATGTGCAAGACAAGGGTGGAGTTCAAGGCTTGAGACTGGCCCAGTCTTTGGCTGTTGCATTTGGAGAGTTTGGAGAGTGAACCAGTGGATGGAATATCTTTCTCTGTTACTCTTTCAAATAAATAAATGAATCTTAAAAAAAAAAAAAAAAATGAAGAGCACTTCTGGGGTAGGGAAGTGTTTGGCCTAGCAGCACATCGGAGAGCCTGGGTTCAAGTCCCGGCTCTGCTCCTGATTCCAGTTTCCAGTGAATGCAGACCCTGGGAGGCAGCAGATGACGGCACAAATAGCTGGATCCCCGCCACTCACATGGGAGGCCTGGATTGAGTTCATGGATTTTGGCTTTGGCCTGACCCATCCTTGGCTGTTTTAGGCAGATGAGGGAGAGAGCTGTCTGCCTGTCTCTGTCTCTCTCTCTGCCTCTCAAATTAAAAAAAAAAATTTTTTTAAATTTTATTTATTTGAGAGGCAGAGTTACAGAGAGAGGGAGAGACGGAGAGAGAGGTCTTCCTCTGCTGGTTCACTCCCCAGATGGCCACAATAGCCACGGCTGAGGAGCCAGGAGAGCTTCTTCCGGGTCTCCTATGTGGGTGCCGGGGCCCAAGCACTTGGGCCATCTTCTGTTGCTTTCCCAGGCACGTTAGCAGAGAGCTGGATTGGAAGTAGAGCATCTGGGACTTGAACTGGCGTCCATTTGGGATGCAGGCACTGCAGGTGGAGGTTTAATCCACTGTGGTACAGTGCCAGCCCCCTCAAATAAAAAAATTTAAACCTCATTAAAAATTATTTTTAAATTTATTTATTTACTTGAAAGTCAGAGTTACACAGAGAGAGAAGGAGAGGCAGAGAGAGGTCTTCCATCCGCTGGTTCACTCCCCAGATAGCCACAACTGTTGGAGCTGCACCGATCTGAAACCAAGAGCCAGGAGCTTCTTCTGGGTCTCCACGTGGGTGCAGAGGCCCAAGAACCTGGGCCATCTTCCACTGCTTTTCCAGGCCATAGCAGAGAGCTAGATTGGAAGTAGAACAGCCAGGACTTGAACTGGCACCCAAATGGGATGTTGGCACTGCAGTTGGCGGCTTTACTCCCTACACCACAGCACCAGCCCCAAAATTTGTTTTTGAGGGACTGGTGTTGTGGCTTAGTGAGTAAAGCTGTCACTGCAATGCCAGCATCTCTTATGGGACCGATTCATGTCCTGGCTGCTCCATTTCCGATCCAGCTCCCTGCTAATGGCCTGCGAAGAGGAGCAGAAGATGGTCTAAGTGCACGAACCTCTGTTACCTTAATGGGAGACCTGGAGGAGATTCCTGGCTTCAGCCTGGCTCCAGCGCTGGCTGTTGGGGCCATCTGGGGAGTGAATCAGTGGATGGAAGAACTCTCCCCTCCCCTCCCCCTCCCCTTTCCCTCCCTTCCCTTCCCCCTCCCTCTCCCCCTCCCCCTCTGTGATCCTGACTTTCAAATAAATAAGTAGGCCAGCACCGTGGCTCACTTGGCTGGGTTCCGCCGGCACCCTGGGTTCTAGTCCCGGTTGGGGCGCCGGGTGCTAGTTCCTGTTGCTTCTCTTCCAATCCAGCTCTCTGCTGTGGCCCGGGAGGGCAGCGGAGGATGGCCCGGGTGCTTGGGTCCCTGTGCCCGCGTGAGCCGGCACTGGGGGAGTGAACCAGCTGAGGGAGGACCTTTCTCTCTGTCTCTCTCTCACTGTCTGTGACTCTACCTGTCAAATAAAAATAAATAAATAAATAAATCTTTTTAAAAATTGTGGTTTTTTTTTTGACAGGCAGAGTGGATAGTGAGAGAGAGAGACAGAGAGAAAGGTCTTCCTTTTTGCCGTTGGTTCACCCTCCAATGGCCGCTGCGGCCTGCGCATCGCGCTGATCCGAAGCCAGGAGCCAGGTGCTTCTCCTGGTCTCCCATGCGGGTGCAGGGCCCAGGGACTTGGGCCATCCTCCACTGCCTTCCTGGGCCATAGCAGAGAGCTGGCCTGGAAGAGGGGCAACCGGGATAGAATCCGGCGCCCCAACCGGGACTAGAACCCGGTATGCCGACGCCGCAAGACGGAGGATTAGCCTGTTAAGCCACGGCGCCGGAAAAAATTGTTTTTGAATAAAGAACTCTGTGGGACTTTGCATCAGAATCTCTGAGAAGTGGGGGCAGGCACTTGTGGTGTTTCTTCCCAAGTGCCGCTTGGATGCTTCCCAGTTGAACCAGTCTTCCAGGTGTTGGCCATTACTGCTAATTAAGGAGGGGCTAGTGTTGCATATAATAGGTTAAGCTTCCACCTGCAAGGCCAGCATCCGGAATATGGGCACTGGTTCGAGTCCCTGCTGCTCCACTTCTGATCCAGCTCCCTGCTAATGTGCCTGAGAAAGCTGTGGAAGATGCCCCGAGTGCTTGGGCCCCTGCACCCACAGGGAAAACCTGGAAGAAGCTCCTGGCTTCGGCCCACCCAGCCCTGGCTGTTGTGGCTATTTGGAGAGTGAACTAGTGGATGAAGGATACCTCCCCTCCACCCAACTCTGCCCTTCAAATAGTAAATAAGTAAATACTGAAGGAAAGAGGTTGAGGTTTGGAGGTTTTTACAAGTAAGGGGGAAGGCAGGATTGTGAAGCAGTAGGTGGAACTTGAACTGAATGTGCCTCCCTATGCAGGCGTGTGTTTGGGGAGGCTTTGGGCATCATCCCACAAGGGGAGTCTACACCACAGCCTGTTCTGTGGTTGGTTCTGTTGCTGTTATGCGGCCATCTGATGACGTGAAATGTGTTTGATATATTAAGGTGAGCAGCTGTTAGCTCGTTGTGTCCTAGAAGTTATTGTACACCCTTGTAGAATTTTTTAAGAGATTGTGTGAATTGTGAAATTTTGCATATTGGTATGGGGAACACATATTGGTCTTTTACCTTCTGGCTTTGTTACTTAATCAGGGGAAGAGAGAAAGCACTGGTCCCAGCCGGGATCTCTAGAAGGGGGAGCCTTGTGCAAAAGCCCCCCATTGTGGCATATTGTGGGTAACCAGACGGTAAATGGATCTGAACGAGGCCTCGTTGGGACAACAAATTGCCTTTTTAGAACACAGCCAAGTGCTCAGGTTTCCTCAACTGCGCAGATGATCAGTCCTTTGTGAGTGTGGGGTTGGAAGTGATGAAGCCCTCGGAGGATCTTAGTCAAAGTAATGCACGTCCACGGGGAGAAGAGGCCCGGAGAGGCGGCAGAAAGGAAGTAAAGCCCTCTGCCCGGAGGAGACCACTGCAGTCCCCCACACACGACAGAATGCTGCTACCAATACTCCTGCTCTTTTTTTTTTTTTTTTTTTTTTTTTTTACTTTTTGACGGGCAGAGTGGACAGTGAGAGACAGAGAGAAAGGTCTTCCTTTTGCCGTTGGTTCACCCTCCAATGGCCGCCGCGGCTGGCGCGCTGCGGCCTGCGCACCGTGCTGTTCCGATGGCAGGAGCCAGGCACTTATCCTGGTCTCCCCTGGGGTGCAGGGCCCAAGCACTTGGGCCATCCTCCACTGCACTCCCTGGCCACAGCAGAGAGCTGACCTGGAAGAGGGGCAACCGGGACAGAATCCGGCGCCCTGACCGGGACTAGAACCCGGTATGCCGGTGCCGCTAGGCGGAGGATTAGCCTGTTGAGCCACGGCACCGGCCTTGCTTTTTTCTTTTTTTTTTTTTCTTTTTGACAGGCAGAGTGGACAGTGAGAGAGAGAGAGACAGAGAGAAAGGTCTTCCTTTGCCGTTGGTTCACCCTCCAATGGCTGCCGCGGTAGCCGGGACTAGAACCCGGTGTGCCGGCGCCGCAAGGCGGAGGATTAGCCTGTTGAGCCACGGCGCCGGCCGCTTTTTTCTTTTCTTAAGATTTATTTATTTGAGGCTGGCGCCGCGGCTCACTTGGCTAATCCTCCACCTGCGGCACTGGCACCCCAGGTTCTTGTATCGGTTGAGGCGCCGGATTCTGTCCTGGTTGCTCCTCTTCCAGTCCAGCTCTCTGCTATGGCCCGGGAAGGCAGTGGAGGATGGCCCAAGTCCTTGGGCCCTGCACCCACATGGGAGACCAGGAGAAGCACCTGGCTCCTGGCTCCTGATCAGCGCAGTGCGCCAGCCGCAACACGCCAGCCAGCCGTAGTGGCCACTTGGGGGTGAACCAACAGAAAAAGGAAGACCTTTCTCTCTCTCTCTCTCTCTCTCTCTCTCTCTCTCTCTCTCTCTCTTTCTCACACACACTGTCTAACTCTGCCTGTCAAAAAAAATTTAAAAAAAGATTTATTTAATTGAGAGGCAGAGTTACAGATAGAATGAGGGAGAGACAGAGAGAGAGGGCTTCCATCTGCTGGCTCACTCCCCAGACGACCCCATCCAGAGCCAGGAGCTTCTTCTGGGTCTCCTACGCAGGTGCGGGGGCCCAAGCACTTGGACCATAGCAGAGAGTCTCAGCACCAGGTCCCCATTGCTTTTGTAACTTACCGCAGTCTGCACTTACTAACGACTGCCTGGGGCACCAGCTGTCACCTTTCCCCCAGGATCTCTTTTCCCTGCCCTCCTGATCGTCCTTGGCTGCTTCGCCCAGTCTGCGGCTTTTCAGCCTCTTCTCCTCCCGCACTTTACTGTGCCGTGCGTGCTCAGGGCCTGCTGCCGGCCTCCCTGCCAGGGGTGGTGCCCTCGCTCTTGGCTTGGCTTTCCTGCAGGAGGATGCCATGGAGCTGGGGTGGCAAAGTTCAGAGTCAAAATTAGATCTGCACAGATCTTGACAGGCTGGGATCCAACAGGCTGACATTTACCAGGGGTAAATATAGAGTCTTGTGCATTAGTTTTAAAATACAGAAACCTGCCTCGGTGTCATGTGAGAGGGGTTCTGTGAAGCACCATGCAAGTGAGTTATTTATTCATTCCTGAATTAGCCTGCTCCTAGAACGTAAGTTCCAGAGAGACCTTAGCGTTCATTAAGCTTAGTTCCTGCTTTATGCTAGGAAATGTCATAGGTAGCTTTGAAGTAGCAAATATATTTCCTGGTACAGGGGGTAAAGCTGCTGTCTGTGATGCTGGCATCCTGTATGGGCACCAGTTTGAGTCCTGACTGCTCCACTTCTGATCTGGCTCCCTGCTAATGTGGCTGGGAAAGCAGCAGAAAATGGTCCAAGTCCTTGGGCCCCTGCACCCACGTGGGAGACCCTGAAGAAGCTCTTGGCTTTGGACCGGCCTAGCTCCAGCTGTTGTTGCCATTGGGAGTGAACCAGCAGTTGGAAGACCTTATTCCCGGTTTCTCCCTCTCTGTAAATCTGCCTTTCAAAGAAAAAGAAAAAGAAAATATATTTCTCCTTCCTCCTCTTTGAGAGACAGGTAGCCCATTCACTGGTTCACCCCGCAATGCCTGCAGCAGCTGGTCTGGACCAGGCTAAAGCCAGGAGCTGGGAACCCAGTCCAGGTCCCCCACATGGGAGGTAAGGACCCAACCACCTGAGCCACCACCTGCTACCTCCCTGGGTGTGTACCAGCAGGAAGCTGGGACAGGGAGCTGAGCTAAAATCCAAGCCCAGCAACTGCCCAAGAGGTGTCCCAAACACCCAACCCAAGAAACTGTATTTTCTTAGACTATATAGGAACTAAATCTGACTGCTTAAGGTAACTTCTTGGGGCCGATGTTATAGCACAGTGGTTTAAGCTGCTGCTTGTAACACCAGCCTCCCATGTGGGTGCCAGTTTGTGTCCTGGCTGCTCTACTTCCCATCTAGCTCCCTGCTAATGTGCCTGCAAAGGCAGTGGAAGATAGTTCCAATTCTTGGGCCCCCTGCCACCCACGTGAGAGACCTAGATGAAGTTCCTGGCTCCTGGCTTCAGCCTACCCCAGCCCCAGACGTTGTGGCCATTTAGGTAGCGAACCAGCAAATACAGGATCTCTCTCTGCGCCTCTCTCTTTGTAACTCTGCCTTTCAAATAAATTAATAAAAACAACAACAACAACAACAACAACAAGTAACTTCTTTACTGACTGACATCTGTGTGCTAAACAGAAGCATAAGGTAGTGTGTGAGGCTGGGAGACAGAAGGAAAAGAGAGAACTGGTATCTTCAGAGGCACGAGACCCTAGGCAGGGCAGGGCAGGGCAGCGCAGCTTGGGCGTCCGGCTTCTCTGCTGTCACCACAGTCCTGTGTAAGCACAGCTGCCACCCTCCCACCACACTGCTGTCCCCAAGCCCTTCTGTGCAGAAACCACAGGACTCTCAGGTGACTAATTTCTTTTTACGTTTTCCCCTGGGTCAGGTTTGAATTTGGATTCACTGAAGTGTAGGATTTGAGACCTGAAAAAGATCTCATCTACAGTGGGTTAACTCTTAACCTAGCTGGGCTACATAAAATAGGCAGCTAGGCTATCAGAATAATTCAACTAGAGATCAGGAGTTCTTGGCTGTTTATACCAACTGGTGAAAAACCTAGTGTTGGCACATTGTTTCCTTGGTGTCTTGTTTTTGCATATGGAACAAAACTCAGTGATATTTGGTGTTTTAATGGTAACTTTTTTTTTTTAAGATTTATTTATTTATTTGAAAGGCAGAGTTACAGAGAGAGAGAGAGATCTTCTATCCACTGGTTCACTCCCCAGATGACTGCAATGGCCAGGGCTGGACCAGGCCGAAACCAGGAGCCTAGAGCTTCTTCCAGGTCTCCCACGTGGGTCTAGAGGTCCAAGTGCTTGGACAATCCTCTGCTGCTTTTCCCAGGCCATTATCAGGGAGCTGGATCTGAAGTGGAGCAGCTGCAACTGGAACCAGAACCTATTTGGGATGCTGGTGCTACAGGTGGCAGAGTTACCCGCTATGCCATAGTGTCAGCCCTGGAAAAGTTCTTTTTTGTGCAATTTTCCTGTGTTTAGCCTCCCTATCCCAAGCCAGTAAATGTCCTCTAGTTATTGCACGATTGACACTGCCCCATCTGCTTCCAAAAACTGTGTGACACCACACCTAGGTGAAAGGTAATTTCTTTTTTTATTTTTTTTATTTTTTTTATTTTTTTTATTTTTGACAGGCAGAGTGGACAGTGAGAGAGAGACAGAGAGAAAGGTCTTCCTTTTGCCGTTGATTCACCCTCCAATGGCCGCCGCGGTAGCGCGCTGCGGCCGGTGCACCGCGCTGTTCCGATGGCAGGAGCCAGGTGCTTCTCCTGGTCTCCCCTGGGGTGCAGAGCCCAAACACTTGGGCCATCCTCCACTGCACTCCCTGGCCACAGCAGAGAGCTGGCCTGGAAGAGGGGCAACCGGGACAGGATCGGTGCCCCGACCGGGACTCGAACCCGGTGTGCCGGCGCCGCAAGGCGGAGGATTAGCCTGTTGAGCCACGGCGCCGGCCGTGAAAGGTAATTTCTTTTATTCTCTTCTTTTTCTTTCAAACATTTTATTTATTTATTTGAAAGGTAGAATTCCAGAGAGAGAGGGAGAGACAGAGAGAGGAAAGAAGAAGATCATCTGTCTGCTGGTTCACTCCCCAAATTCCTGCAATGGCCGGGACTGGGCCAGGCAGAAACCAGGATCCAGAAACTTCATCTGGGTCTCCCATATGGGTGGCAAGGGCTCAAGCCCTTGGTGCATCACCTGCTGCTTTCCCAGGTGCATTAACAGGGAGCTGGATCACAAATGGAGCAGCTGGGAGCTGAAGCAAGCCCTGGCACTCTGAGATGGTAAACTGGCCTCGCAAACTGACTTAACCCATTATACTGCAGTGCTGGCACTTCTGCCTAATTTCTTCTGGTTATAATAATGTGAGGGTACTTCAGAAACATTTGTGAAAATGGAATTAAAAGATAAGTTAATTTTGCTGCAAAAAAGTATGTTTTTATTTGAAAAAGTTCTTTTTGAAGAGCAGAGACACTGAGAGACACATCTGCCATCCACTGGTTCACTTCCCAATTGCCTGCAGCTGCTAGAGCTGTGCCAGGCCAAAGTCAAGGGCCCAGAACTCAAGCCAGGTCTCTCCATGTAGGTGGCAAGGATCCAAGAACTTTAGCAATTGCTGCTACTTCCCAGGATCTGCTTTAACAGGAAGCTGGAATTGGAAGTGGAGCTTGGGGATGGCTCTGTGGTGTAGTAGGTTAAGCGTCCACCTGTGGTGCCAGCGTCCCAGATGGGTGCTGGTTTGAGTCCTGCCTGCTCCACTTATGACCCAGCTCCCTGCTGATAGCCTGGAAAAGCAGCAGATGGCACAAGAGCTTGGGCACCTGCACCCGTGTGGGAGACCTGGAAGAAGCTCCTGGCTCCTGGCTTCGGATCAGTGCAGCTCTGGCCATTGTGACTATTTGGGGAATGAACCAGCAGATGGAAGACCTCTTTGTTCTTTCCCCATCTCTGTAATTATGCCTCTCAAGTAAATAAATCTTAAAAAAAAAAAAAAAAAAGGGAAGTAGAGCTGGCATTTTGTCTAACCCAGCCACTCTGATAAAGAATGCAGGTATCCCAAGGGACATCTTTTATTTATTTATTTATTTATTTTGGACATTTTATGGGTTGGTGCTGTGGCGTAGTAGGTTAAGCCTCTGCCCACGGCACCAACATCCTATGTGGGCACCAGTTCGTATCCCAGCTGCTGCTCTTCTGATTCAGCTCTCTGCTGTGGCCTGTGAGAGCAGTGGCAGATGGCCTAAGTCCTTGGGCCCCTGCATCCTTGTGGGAGACTGGGAAGAAGCTCCTGGCTCCTGGCTTCAGATCTGCTCAGCTCTGGCTATTATGGCCATTTCGGGGGTGAACCTGCAGATGGAAGACCTTTCTCTTTGTTTCTCCCTTTCTCTGTCTGTAACTCTGCCTCTCAAATATTTGAAAGAATTATAAAGAGAGAGATATCTTCCATGTGCTGGTTCTCTCCCCAAATGGCAACAGGATCAGACTGAATCCAGGAGTCAGGAGCCTAGAGCTTCTTCCAGGTCTCCCATGTGGGTCAGGGGCCCAAGCATCTGGGCCATCTTCTGCTGCTTTCCCAGACCATCAGCAGGGAGCTGGATTGGAAGTGGAGCAGCTGGGACTGCAACCTCTACCCATATGGGATGCCAGCGTTGTAGGCAGAGGTTTAATCTGCTATACCACAACATGATCTCCCCTCCCACCCCAGGACATCTTAACCACTGTGCCAAATGCCTGCTTGGTGCAAGAAAAAAATCGAAATCCATGCGTAAAAGGGTTCTTCAGAAAGTTCATGGCAAATGTGTGTTATGATGAAACTGTCATGTATTTTAAGAGATTTTTTTGCACCAGATTCTCTTTTCATTCTGTTTTTCACCAACTTTTTGAAGTACCCTCTGTCTGTCTTTATTGTTGAATCTACTGTTCTCAGATGTTAAAACCCTGTCTTAGGTTTGTGATGGACTTTTACCATTTTCAAACTCCACAAATGTGCATATATGCTCCAAGTAAGGAGCTTGACTCAACCACTAGAAGTTCTTAAACTTCTTGAAGGATGCAAATCATTCAAGGTTACAAATTATTGGTGACAGCTGGAGATGAAAGCAGAGGGGCACCCAATTTCCACAGCATTGATCCCCGAACTAAGAACAAAATGACTTGTTTTTTTAAAAGATTTATTTGAAGGGCTGGCATTGTGGTGTAGCTGGTTACGCTGCCTCCTGTGATACTGGCATCCCATATGGGCACCAGTTTGTGTCCTGACTGCTCCACTTCTGATCTAGCTCCCTGCTAATGGCCTGGGAAAGCAGCAGAGGATGGCCCAGGCATTTGGGCCTCTCACTCTTGTGAACTTTCAAAAAGAAAATCACAGAAGGGTGGCATTGTGGTGCTGTGGGTTAAGTCACCACATGCTATGCTGGCATCCAATAGAGGCGCTTCTTTGAGTCTAGGCTGTTCCACTTCTGATCCAGCTCCCTGCCAATGCTCCTGGAAAAGCAGCAGAGGATGGCCCAAGTGCTTGGATCCCTGCACCCTTGTGGGAGATCAGGATGGAGGTCCAGGCACTGACTTTAGCCTGGCTGGCTGTTGCAGCCATTTGAGGACTGAACCAGAGGATAGAAGACCTCTCGGCTGGCGCCATGGCTCACTTGGCTAATCCTCCACCTGCGGCGCCAGCACTCCAGGTTCTAGTCCCAGTTGGGGCGCCAGATTCTGTCCTGGTTGCTCCTCTTCCAGTCCAGCTCTCTGCTGTGGCCCGGGAGGGCAGTGGAGGATGGCCCAAGTCCTTGGGCCCTGCACCCGCATGGGAGACCAGGAGAAGCACCTGGCTCCTGGCTTCGGATTGGCGCAGTGCGCCAGCCGTAGTGGCCACTTGGGGGGTGAGCCAACGGAAAAGGAAAACCTTTCTCTCTCCCTCTCTCACTAACTCTGCCTGTCAAAAAAAAACAAAAAAAAACCAAAAACCTTTCTCTGTCTCTGTTTCTCCCTTCCTCTCTGTAACTTTGCCTTTCAAACAAACAAATAGTTAAGAAACAAATAGTTAAGAAAACAAAGCTTGAATACTTGCAGTCGACCTGGGCTCATTAAGAAGTCAAGCCACACCAGCCTCATCCTCTGGAAGCCAAGCAAATGTGGTAGAATAAATCTTCACTTCAGCAAAGCATCTGGCTTTGGTTCTGCTGAGGAAGTGGGAGTAACGTCCACAATCCCCTGTCCTAAACCTTTGTCAATATTTTATCTTGGCCTTTTATGGCACAAAGTACTTTGCTTTCTCTTATTCACACACACTTTAAGGGTCTCCTTATTTTTTAAATATTTATTTATTTATTTAAAAGGCAGAGAGACACATAGAGATGTTCTATCCGCTGATTCACCCACAAATTACCTGCAGTAGCTGGGGCTGGGTCAGGCTGCATAACTGGAACTTTATGCAGATCTCCCATGTGGGCGGCAGGGACCCAAGTACATGAGCCATCACTGCTTTTCCCAGGGTGTGCATTAACAGGAAGCTGGAATCCAAAGCAGAGCTAGAACTTGAATACCAGCACCCAGGCCATCCTCTTCTGCCTTCCCAGGTACATTAGCAAGGAGCTACATCGGAAGTAGAGCAGCTGGGACTCAAACCTGCACCCTATGAGATGCTGGAGTCACAGGCTGTGGCTTTGCTTTACTCAACTATGCCACAATGCCTGCCCCCAGGGGGTTTTCTTTTGAGATTGTAGAGTTTCCTGGGCTACCATGCATCAGTAGTTGTGGCCTTGTGGGACTTCTGTTAGTTTTCATTCTAGGTTTAATTAAAGCTGCTAAATGTAATTTAATTAAATTATGTACTTCTCCATGCTGACCATCTGCTTCCCCTTGACGACTTGCTGCTCCCCGGGGTTCTGTGCTCTGGGCTTCCTGGCCCATGCTACTTACTCTTCTCAGTCTCATGGTGAATTCTTCTGGCTGTATGGCTTCACCTACTGCCTATGCTCAGTTGGTGCCCATTTTTTATTTTTTTGCCTGAAATGTCCTTTTAGACTTAGAAAGTTAAGCAATGTAGCTACTAAGAAAATTCAGCAAGTAATGAATTTTGAGAAGGTCAGACCCTGCCAGATGTTTAAAAACAACTTAGAACAGTGTAATGTTGACGTGTTATAGATTAAAGGAACTGACTTGAAAAGTCAAATACACACACTTACAGATGGACAGAAATTTAGTGTGAGACAGGGTAGCGTTTCAAGTTAGTGATGAAGGGGCCAGAGCTGTGGCATGGAAGGTTAAGCCTCCAACTGCAGTGCTGGCATCCCATATGGGCGCTGGTTCATGTCCTGGCTGCTCCTCTTCCTATCCAGCTCTCTGCTGAGGCCCGGGAAAACTGTGGAAGATGGCTCAAGTTCTTGGGCCCCTGCATCCACTTGGGAGACCTGGAGGAAGCTCCTGGCTCCTGGCTTTGGCCTGGCCCAGCCCTGGCTGTTGCAGCCATTTGGGGAGTGAACCAGTGTATGTAAGATTTTTCTGTTTTTCTCTGTCTCCTTCTCTATCTGTATTTCTGCCTTTCAAATAAACTTTTTTTTTTTAAGTCAAATTAGTGATGAAAAGATTGTAAACAAAGTGATACGGAGAAAACTAGATAGCCATTTCAAAACAGCCATTTAAATTTCCAGTGGATTAGAAATTCAGGGCCAGCGCTGTGGTATAGTGGACTAAGCTTCCACCTGTGGTGCCGGAATCCCATATGGGCACTGGTTCAAGTCCCGGCTGCTCCACTTCCGATCCAGCTCTCTGTTATGGCCTGGGAAAGCAGTAGAAGATGGCCCAAGTGCTTGGGCCCCTGTACTCATGTGGGATATAAAAAGAAACTCCTATCTCCTGGCTTTGTATCAGCTCAGCTCTGGCTGTTGTGGCCCTTTAGGGAGTGAACCAGTGCCTGGAAGACCTTTCTCTCTGTCTCTCCATCTCTCCCTCTCTCTGTAACTCTATACCTCTAAAATGAATAAAATAAAATCTTTAAAAAGAAATTCAAACCTAAGAAAGTATGAAGTGTTAGAAGAAAATGCAGGAAAGTTCTTCCTACATATGACACCAAACCCAGAACACACACATGCATGCAGGATTGATGAATTAGACCTCCTGGAAACCTTTGCACAAACCAACTCCAAAAGTTTGCTGCTCACTTTAAAAAACAAAAGATTTATTTATTTAATTGAAAGGCAGAGTGAAAGAGGGAGAAATGGAGAGAGTGAGCTCTTGCATCTGCTGGTTCCCTCTCCCAAAGCCCACAACAGCCAGGGTGGGGCCAGGCCAAAGGCAGGAGCCCAGAATTTCACCCTGGTCTCTCACATGGGTGGCAGGGTCTAGTATGGACATGGACTGGCTTCCACTGCCTTCCCCGGTGCCTTAGCTGAAATCTGGATTAGGAGTGAAGCAGCCAGCGCTCTCATGGAGTGCAAGCATTGCAAGAGCAGCTTGACCTGCTGTGCCACAGTGCCAACCCCACCGCTCAGTTTAGACACTTCATTTTACTGATGGATACAAAGCTTTGTGGGAAAGCATTTGGCCTAGAAGTTGTCACCAGTTAGGAGGCCACATCCCACACAGGAGTGTCTGAATTTGCTCCCTTGCTCCGGCTCCTGTTTCCAGCTTTCTGCTGATGCAGATCCTGGGAGGCAGCAGTGGTGGCTCAAGTGATTGAGTTTTTGCGTCTCAGGTGGGGACCCTGTATTTTTTCCCTAGCTCCTGGCTCTGGTCTAGCTGGGCCCCAGCCATTGCATAAGCTTTTGGAGAGTGAGAGCAGATGAGAGCACTCTGTCTGTCTGTATCTCTTTCTGCTTCCCAAATGAACAAATAAATAAAAATTACAAAAAAGAAAAAGACCCTTTTCATCTATTGATGCGTCAAGTGGAAACATAGCTGTCAAGGATGTAGAAAATAGGTATACCCATTTGATGTTGGTTTTGTTCTGCACAACTGTACTTGTAGAAATTTATTCCATAGCTGGTCTTATATGCATGCCCATTTCAGTGTGTGTACACAAGATGTTCATTGCAGTGTTTCTGGTGAAAGGAAACCATTGGAATAATCCAGCTGTCAACAGCAAGGGGGTTGGATTATTATATGTTAAGTAAGCATCAATAGCAAGAAACAGCGAGTGGAAGAGCAAGGTGCAGACTCTGTATTTAGTAGGCTGTCAGTCAGAGGAGCCTACAGATCTAAAACAGGTTTGGATCAAAACGTCTTAGGCCATAAGGACCCTCAAAATCCTGCATCTTACTTTAGCTTTTGAACTAATTAATTTTACTTATTTAAGAGGCAGAGAGACATCATAGACAGATAGAGATGGCTCCCATCCACTGGTTCACTCCCCAAATGCCTACAATGGCTGGGGTTAGGCCAGGCTAAAACCTCAGCTTGGAGCTCAACCCAAGTCTCCCAGTGGGTGGTGGGGATCTAGTGACTTGAGCTGTTTGCTGCCTCCCAGTGTCTGCATTAACCTAGCAGGGGACAAGAATTGGGAGCTGAGCTGGGACCAGGTACCTTGATATGGCATGTGGGTGTCTTTTTTTTTTTTTTAATATTTATTTATTTGAAAGGCAGAGTTACGTAGAGACAGAGAGACAGAGAGAGACAGAGAGAGAGAGAGAGAGTGAGAGTCTTCCATCTGCTGGTTCACTCCCCAGATGGCCGCAGTGGCCAGAACTGGGCTGATCTGAAGTCAGGAGCTTCTTCCAGGTCTCCCACGTGGGTGCAGGGGCCCAAGGACTTGGGCCATCCACCTTCAACTGCTTTCCCGGGCCATAGCAGAGAGCTGGATTGAAAGTAGGGCAGCTGGAACTTGAACCAGTGCCCATATGAGATGCTGGCACTGCAGGCATCGATTTTACCTGCTAAGCCACAGCGCTGGCCCTGGGATGTGGCTGTGTTAATCACTAGATCAAACACCTGTCCCAGAACAATGTTCAAAAATAAAGTACCTTGTAGTTAGGCGGGGGTGGGAAACTTTGTAGAAATAAGCATGGTTCTTGGGGTGCTATAAATTTCTTGAGCATGTATTATGTTCCAGGGTTTTTTCACTGAAGCATAGCTCATAATGAGTCTTTATTTAGTGCAGGCACTTTGAGTAAGGAGACCTGTGGAGGAAGGCCCCTCAATTTGGCTTACACAATCATTTATCTCAGAATGTGTACCACATCCACTGACTGCGTTAACCTCAAACTTCCAAGAAATATTTGAAATCGCCTGAGAAGTCCATTTAAATCAGACTTACTACAGGTTTGATGGTATGTAGGGAGACGTGTTAAGCAGACATGCTTGGTTAGGTCTTTGTTTTTGCTGACTTTAGGAAAACCAGTTTTTATGTCTTCCCCATTCCTGTCCTCCCCCCAAGGGCTTCTCTGTGATGCCTTCTCTGATGGTGTGGTGTGGTCTTTTCTTTCTTTTTCTTAAAGATTTATTTTATTTATTTGAAAGGCACAGGTACAGGGAGAGACAGAGAAAGAGTGAGATCTTCCCTTCCGCTGGTTCACTTCCCAAATGGCCTGGGCTGTGCTAGGCTTTAGCCACGAGCCCAGAACTCCATCTGGATCTCCCTCGTGGATGGCAGGGATCCAATGGCTTGGACAGTCTGCTGCTGCTTTCCCAGGTGCATTAGCAAGGAGCTGGATTGGAAGCCAAGCAGCTGGAATGCAAACTGATGCTCATAGGGAATGCCGTTGTTGCCCCACTGTGCCACAAAGCTGAGCCCTGCGGGTGTGGTCTTCTGTGGGCTCCTCACCAGCCCATCTCTTCTGTCTGCTTCCCTGCTCCCCAGTGGTACCCTTGTTCTTGCTCATGTACCATCTGTGGAGCTAGCTCTAAGCCTTGAGTGTCACTCTCGGGCTCCTGTTGACCCTGGGCTGTATGTGTCATTGTATGGAAAGGCAAGCCAGCTGTTTGTGTCAGAAGTTTGCCTGATGTTAACGGTTTCCTATACTCCTGTTTCACTTCTCCTTCTCTGGTTAGACTTCGCTACCTGCTGGGCTAGAGCTGATGACTTCAGAGAGGAAAACTCACTTACATCAAATCCTTCTGTTCTGTGTAGCTCCAAAACCTGGGCATCAGTCCTGCCAACATCGGATTCAGCACGCTGACCATGGAATCCGACAAGTTCATATGTGTCCGAGAGAAAGTGGGGGAGCAGGCACAGGTGGTGATCGTTGACATGCACGAGCCGACGGCGCCGATCCGGCGGCCCATCTCCGCAGACAGTGCCATCATGAACCCAGCCTCCAAGGTGATAGCTCTGAAAGGTAAGCCCCTGGGGTTTTCAAGCTTCGTTTATTGGTTTGTTTATGTGAAAGGCAGGAGAGAGAGCTTCCACCTGCTGGTTCACTGCCCCAGATTTCCGCTAAATGGCCAGGCTAAAGCCAGGAACCCAAAACTCCATCTGGATCACCCATATGGGTGGCAGAGACCCTGATGTGATACATATTTATTTATTTATTTTTAAGATTTATTTTCTTTGTTTGACAAGTAGTGTTACAGAGAGAAAGTGAGAGAGATTGTGCATATACTTGTTCACTTCCCAAATGGCCAGGCTGAAGCGAGGAGGCTAGAACTTCATCTGTTCTCCATGTGGGTGGCAGAAGCCCAAATACTTGGGCCAGCATTTGCTGCATTAGCAGGGAGCTGGATCAAAAGTGGAGCAGCCATGTCTCAGACTGGCTTTCTGATAGGCGATGCCAGCATTGCACCTGGCAATTTTAACCTTCTGTACCACAGCACTGGCCCCAGGATCCTGCTGAGTTGTTTTTTTTTTTTCTTTAAAGATTTATTTATTTATTTGAAAGTCAGAGTTACACAGAGAGAGAAGGAGAGAGAGAGAGGTCTTTCATCCTCTGGTTCACTCCCCAATTGGCTGCAATGGCTGGAGCTGTGCCGATCCAAATCCAGGAACGAAGAGCTTCTTCCCAGTCTCCCACGTGGGTTCAGGGGCCCAAGGATTTGGGCTGTATTCCTTAGCTTTCCCAGGCCATCAGCAGGGAGTTGGATCAGAAATGAAGCAGCCCAGAGACTGGCCTCTTTCCTGAAATGCAGCAGGGGAGGAGAGCTGATAGCTCCAGGTTGGGTATCCAAAAATGCTTGGAATTTGGGGTGGGCATGGTGGTGCAGTGGGCTGAGCCTCCTCTTGGGATGTCCACCTCCCATGTTGGAGTGCCTGGCTGGAGTCCCGGTTACTATCTGGCTTCCTGCTAATGAGCCTGGGAAGCCGTGGCTGATGGCGTAAGTACTTGGGTTCCTGCCATCCACACAGGAGACTGGCATGGAGTTCCTGGCTCCTGGCTTCTGCCTGGCCCAGCCCTGTCTGTTGTGGGCATCTGGGGAGTGAATGGGTTGGAGCTCTCTCTGTGTCTCCCTCTCTCTTTCTGTACTCTGCTTTTGTAACACATAACAAATCTTTAAACAAACTGAATACTCGGGATTAGTGGACTTTCATGTGTCAGAGTTTATGTTTATTTTTGAGGATTTTGCAGAGACTTTACTGGTTGAGCATCTCTTATTAGACAGTCTGAAGTCCAGACTGCTCTGGTCTGAATCCGAGACTTCTGGGGCGCCAGCATGATGCTTTTGGAGCGCTGTGGATGTCAGGATGTTCTGTGTTTGGGATTTCCAGGTTAGGGATGCCCAGCCCATAGAAGAATTTCACTTCTGTAAACCCAGGGAAACTTTGGTGCTTGGAACTTTCTGATTACCTCGGGAATAGAGAATCTCATCCTAGTGTCTCCAGTTGGGGACCTGAAAGCATTATGTGCAAGTATGCAGTGCACTTGCTAGTGTCATGTGACTAAAGCCGAACGCTGGAAACTCTGGACCTAAAAGTTGTGAATGTCAGATATTAATTAGCCTTGCCGTCCTCATCTGCTTTGTCATTTCAGAAGGTGTATGGATGTCCGGAAGTTAAGACCTTTCTTTTTAAAAGAAAGCTGACATCTTTTTTTATCTGAAAGGATCTTTGTTCTGTTACCAATTCTACCTTTTCTCTGGAAGTCTTGTCAAAGTATTATTTTAGTATGTAATGTAAGTGGTGTATACTATTTTAATTTTTTTTTTATTTTTATTTTTATTTTTTTTTTATTTTTGACAGGCAGAGTGGACAGTGAGAGAGAGAGAGAGAGACAGAGAGAAAGGTCTTCCTTTGCCGTTGGTTCACCCTCTAATGGCCGCCGCGGTAGCGCGCTGCGGCCGGCGCACCGCGCTGTTCCAATGGCAGGAGCCAGGTGCTTCTCCTGGTCTCCCATGGGGTGCAGGACCCAAGCACTTGGGCCATCCTCCACTGCACTCCCTGGCCACAGCAGAGAGCTGGCCTGGAAGAGGGGCAACCGGGACAGGATCGGTGCCCCGACCGGGACTAGAACCCGGTGTGCCGGCGCCGCAAGGCGGAGGATTAGCCTGTTGAGCCACGGCGCCGGCCTATTTTAATTTTTTTAAAGATTTATTTTATTTATTTGAAGGACAGAGTTTTAAAGAGAGAGAGAGAGAGAGAGAGGGAGAGATCTTCCATCTGCTGGTTCACTCCCCAAATGGCCAAATGGCCACAATGGCTGGAACTGAGCTGATCCCAAGCCAGGAGCCAAGAGCTTCTTCTGGGTCTCCCATGTGGGTGCAGGGACCCAAGCACTTGGGTCATCTTCCATGGCTTGTTTCTCTTTGTCACTTATCCCTTGGCTGTTTTTGATGAAATAGTCACCTTGTAGTGCATTTCATATTTTTTTAAGAATTTTATTTTTAAAAAATATTTATTTGTTTGAAAGAGAGTTAGAGACAGTGACAGAGACAGAGAGAGATCTTCTATTTGCTGGTTCACTCCCCAGATGGCTGCGACTGTCAAGACTGGCTCAGGCAAAATCCGGGTCTCCCATGTGGGTAGCAGGGGCCCAGGCACTTGGGTCATCTTCTTCTGCTTTACCCAGGACATTGGCAGGGAGCTGGATCGGAAGTGGAGCAGCTGGGACATGAACCTGGGCCCATATGGGATGCTAGTGTTGCAGGTGTCGGCTTTACCTGCTATACACCACAGTGCTGGCTCTGCATTTTTCATATTGCTGCAGTGCTTCTGAAGGACATCATCTGACGAGGTGTTTGATGTTAGGAATTCTGACTTGCATTTTAATTTTAGCCTGCCTGGTGGTTCCTTGGTATAGTCCTGTGTGGACCTCCTGGAGGCTGTGTGTTGGGAGTGATGGGGGTGGAGAGAACACAGCAGGTTGTTAGTCCTCTCCAAGCCAGAGACCAACAAGAATGCAGTGGCAGTTGAATGTGTTGGGTTATTTCTTGGTGTAGCAAGAGAGAACCCGCACCATGGAGACTGGGGGTATCTCGTTAAGTGGGTGTTAGTCCTTTTTATGGGATCTGAGCTTTGCTTGGATGATTTGGGGATGACCTAAGGAAGCAGAGGTTTGGTGCAGGTGCACTGCTGTCAGAAAATGGGGATTTGTAGCGTAGCAGTAAAGTCACTGCTTGTGGTGCTGGCATCCCATATGGGTGCAGTTCCAGTCCCGGCTCCCCCACTTCCAATAAAGCTCCCCGCTAATGTGTCTGGGAAAGCAGTTTAAGATGGTCCAAGTCCTTGGGCCCCTGCACCCACATGGGAGACTGGAAGAAGCTTCTGGCTTCAGACAGGCCCAGGTCTAGCCATTGTGGCCATTTGGGGAGTGAATCAGCAGATAGAAAATCTGTCTCTCTCTCTTTCTGTAACTCTGCTTTTCAAATAAATAAATTTTTTAAGATTTATTTATTTATTTGAAAGTCAGAGTTACACAGAGAGAGAAGGTGAGGCAGAAAGAGAGAGAGAGAGAGGTCTTCCACTCGCTGGTTCACTCCCCAGTTGGCTGCAATGGTTGGAGCTGTGCCAGTCTGAAGCCAGGATCCAGGAGCTTCTTCCAGGTCTCCCATGTGGGTGCAGGGGCCCAAGAACTTGGGCCATCTTCTACTGCTTTCCCAGGCAATAGCAGGGAGCTGGATTGGAAGTGGAGCAGCTGGGACTTGCACTGATGCCTATATGGGATGCTGGCACTGTAGGCAGCGGCTTTACCTGCTACAACAGAGTGCCAGCCCCAATCTTTTCTTAAAAGAATAGGAATTCCTTTATGATTTGGGTATCTCAATAAGTCTTGTCTATAAGGCAGGGAAGACTACGGGAGGACAAAGCTGTGATTGGTTAAAAAGTAGTCACTTGTTTCTGCTACCAGAGCTGGCGTTTGTAGTTTGTGGCTTGCACAGCAGCCTTGTTTTGGTCTGTGCTGAGGCAGAATCCTGAAGCAGCCTTGTGTTGTCTTCCTTTATTCTTTATGCAGAACTCCTGGGCTGAGATTGGGGTCCCCTGCGGTGGTTTGTGTGGAGCTGGGTGTGGCCTAGCCCATCTCTGAGAGCCAGGCCAGCCTCCCATGCGTGGCAGGGCTGCTCCTCGTTCTTCTTTGTCAGTGGTCACAAGAACGGCTCCAGCTAGCACCGTGTTTGAGTGCTTTTTCTTCTGAACAGGGAAATGCGGCTCTGGAAGTGCGAGCCTGGAGAGGGGTTTCTGAGGATTTATGCCGTGTTTCCCATGATTTATGCCGTGTTTCCCATGATTTATGCCGTGTTTCCCATGATTTGTGCCGTGTTTCCCATGATTTATGCCGTGTTTCCTATGATTTGTGGCCATGAGACAATTTCAGGTCCTTGTAGTACAAATTATTGGCACACGGAGAATTGGGCAGTGTTTGAAAGGCTCTAGACCAAAATGAAAGAAAAGCTGTCTTTTAAAAAAAAATCTGTTTCATGCAGTGACTGAATTACAGAGACATTGACCTCTGCAGAGCCCTTTGGTCATCGCATAACCAGAGCTGGTTCCACGATGCGAGTGTGAAGCCGGGAAGGGAGGGCCCTTGTCTTGGAGCTCCCAGACTTCCCATTGTCGTTGCTCCTCTTGAGCTGTGTCTCCTTTTTATTTTTGTTTTTGTTTATTTTTTTTTACCCAGGTTTAAGTGTGTTCTTTATAGGATTTATTTATTTGTTTGTTGAAACACAGAGTGACACAGAGACAGAGACAGAGACAGAGACAAAGAGATCATCTGTTCACTGATTCACTCCTCAAATAGCCACAAAGGCTGGGGCTGGGCCAGGCCAAAGCCGGGGGCCTGGAGCTCCATCCGTGTCTCTCACGTGGCTGGCAGGGGGTGCATTAGCAGAGAGCTGGATCAGAAGCAGAACAGCCGGGACCCTAATCTGCACTCATATGGGATGCCACCATTGCAGGCCATGGTTTTACCCACTGTGCCACAATCCCAACATCAGTATCTCCTTTTTTAAAAAATTATTTTTAAAAGGTTTATTTATTTATTTGAAAGAGCTACAGAGAGAGAGGGAGAGACAGAGAGAGACATCTTCTATCCACTGGTTCATTCCCCAGATGACTATAATGGCCAGCACTGGGCCAAGCTGAAGCCAGGAGCCAGGGGCTTCTTCCAGATCTCCCACAGGAGTGTCAGGGGCCCAAGCACTTGGGCCATCTTCTGCTTTTCCCAGTCCACTAGTAGGGAGCTGTATTATAAGTGGAGCAGCTGGGATACAAACCGGCGCCCGTATGGGATGCTGGCACTGCAGGTAGCAGCTTTATCCGCTACACCGCAGTGCCGGCCACCAGCATCTCCTTTTAAAAACCTTTGCAACTTGTCCTACTCAACTGTGAGCTCCGGAAGCACTCAGCTCATGTGGTTGCCAGGCCTGGAGAATCCTGGAGTCCCCTCTTAAGGCTTTCTGTGCTAATGGATTTGTGGTGAATACTTTAAAACTGAAGGTGCATTTTTACCCTTGTCCTGTGGAGTGGTAATGGAATCCCTACCTGCTGCTTGTCATTTCAGTGGAACAGTAGTACCTTAACTGAGGAACCGGCAGACGGCTTGCTTTTCGGCAGCCCCAGGGCTAGGAGTGGTGTAAGAGCTGTAAAAGTGAAACAGAGATCTTAGGTGTCCATTTACAGAAAAAATTTGCTGGTATCTTGCATTACCAGCCCAAGGATGACAGCCCTACTTTTATTATGAAACGTCTCCCTTTGAATATTTATTTATGTTTCTTTTTTACAAGCCACCTCTTTTCCCCCTCATTTTTAGAAGCAGATTGAGTGTGGGCTCTTCTAATGCCTGGGCAGCCTGTAGCTCTAGATGCAGTGGAGGGGCGAGGTGGTGGCATAGCTCCCCCTTGTGGTGGATTACCTGTGACCTGAGGTTGGCTCCCAGGGGAAGTTGTTTTTGTGCCTGGTACAACACAAGTTCTTTTAAACCCACCTAAGGACAACTTTTGAAGCTAAAGGAAATTCTTTCTGTGATGCAAGTCAGTTTGAAACTGAAAGGTACATCCATGCCGGAGGTGAACTTTCAGTCCAGTCTTTGTCTCACCACTTTATTCTGGTAGCGAGTCCCTCACCTGTTCCGAGTGTATTGTGCAAAGTGATGGAGCTCTGGAACCATCGTCATGATCTAGTTTTTTTTTTTTTTTTTTTTACTTAATTTTTTTTTTTTTTTTTTTGACAGGCAGAGTGGACAGTGAGAGAGAGAGACAGAGAGAAAGGTCTTCCTTTTGCCGTTGGTTCACCCTCCAATGGCCGCCGCGGTAGCGCGCTGCGGCCGGCGCACCGCGCTGTTCCGATGGCAGGAGCCAGGTGCTTCTCCTGGTCTCCCATGGGGTGCAGGACCCAAGGACTTGGGCCATCCTCCACTGCACTCCCTAGCCACAGCAGAGAGCTGGCCTGGAAGAGGGGCAACCGGGACAGGATCGGTGCCCCGACCGGGACTAGAACCCGGTGTGCCGGCGCCGCAAGGCGGAGGATTAGCCTGTTGAGCCACGGCGCCGGCCATGATCTAGTTTTAAGACATGCTATCTGTAGTCACTCCCACCTGCCCCCAGCCTTTCTGCCTCAATAAATTTGCCTTTCCTGGACATTTCAAATAAATGCAGTCATGCAATAAGTAGTCTGTTACGGGACATTTCAAGTACGTGGAATCGTCCAGTGGCTTTTGTACATCTGGCTTCTTTCACCTGGAAGAGTGGTCAGGGCTTCCTTTCTTTTATTGCTGGATAGCGTCCTGTGGTACGGCCACACTGCGTCCTGTTTCTTCCTGCACCAGTCAGTGGACCTTGGACTGTTTCCGGTTTGGGCTGTTAAAGAACGTGACTGCTACGGGGCAGACGTTTGGAATAGCTGTACCCTGTGTCAGCATGCCTGCTTTCCAGGCTTGATTCCAGCTTCCTCCTAATGTGCACTCAAGGGAGACAGCAAGTGATGCTCAGGTAAGTGAGTCCCTGCCACCCACGAGGGAGACCCAAGTGGAGTTCCTGCTCCTGGCTTTGGCCTGACCCAGCCCGGGCTTTGTTTTGTTTTTTGTTTTTAAGACTTATTTATTTGAAAGGTAGAGATACAGAGAGAGAAGGAGAGAAATAGAGATAAAGAGGGAGGGAAGGAGGAAGGGGGGGGGGAGATCTGGTTCACTCTTCAAGTGACCGCAACAGCTGAAGCTGAACCAGGCTGAAGCCAGGTGCTAGGAGCTTCATCTGGATTTCCCATGTGGGTACAGGGGGACCAAGCACTTGGGCCATCTTCTGCTTTCCTGGGTGCATTAGCAGGGGGCTAGATTGGAAATGGAGCAGCTAGGACATGAACTGCGCCCATATGGGATGCTGGTATTGCAGGTGTTTACCTGCTATGCCACAGTGCCAGGCCCTCGTTACTGTAGCTTTATAGTATCTGCCTACATTAGGTATTCCAACTTTGGTTCTGTACAGAATTGTTAGTGCTCTTCTCTGTCCTCTTCATTTCCACGTAGATTTTAGAATGAGCTTATTCTCTACCCCCAGAAAAGGGTGTTGAGATTTTGATTGTAGTTACATTGAACCCATAGGCCAGTGGCGGGGGGCAGGGGAGAGGGGAATTGACATCATAATGATTTTAAGTGATCTGTGAACATTTCGTGCCCCTTCTTTTATTTAGGTCTTTACAAACTTCTCTCAGGGCGGTGTATGTTGTGGTGCAGCAGGCTAAGCCACCAACTGGGACGCCTGGATCCCGTCTCAGGGTGCCTGGGATCAAGTCCCAGCCCTTCCATTTCCAGTCCAGCTTCCTGTTAATGCATTTCCAATCCAGCTTCCTACTAATGCACCTGAGAGGCAGCAGATGCTGGTCCAAGTACTTGGGTTCCTGCCGTCCACATGGGAGATGGAGCTCCCCGCTCCTGGCTTTGGCCTGGCGTAGCCCCATCTGTTGGAGGCGTTTGGGAGTGAACTGGCAGATTTAAAGGTTCCTCCATCTCTCTGTCACTCTGCCTCTCAAATAAATAAATATTTAAAAAAATTCTCTGAAATATTTTATAGTTTATAATGTAGAGGCCTTCCAAGCTATTTTTTGTTAAATTCCTAAATATGTTTTTGTTGCTATTATAAATTTTCTTTAAAAATTCATTTCCAGTTTTTTTGTTGCTAAAACCTTGAAATTCAGTGTTTTTTTTTTAAAAGATTTATTTCATTTATTTGAAAGAGTTACAGAGAGATGCAGAGACACAGAGAGAGGTCTTCCATTCACTGGTTCACTCCCCAGATGGCTACAACAGCCGGAGCTGCACCGATCCGAAGCCAGGAGCTTCCTCCAGGTCTCCCACGTGGGTACAGGGGCCCAAAGACTTAGGCTATTTTCCACTGCTATCCCAGGCCATGCAGAGAGCTGGATCGGAAGAGGAGCAGCCGGGACTAGAACCAGCACCCATATGGGATGCTGGCACTTCAGGCCAGGCTTTTTTTTTTTTTTTTTTTGACAGGCAGAGTGGACAGTGAGAGAGAGACAGAGAGAAAGGTCTTCCTTTTGCCATTGGTTCACCCTCCAATGGCCGCCGCGGTAGGCGTGCTGCGGCCGGCGCACCACGCTGATCCAATGGCAGGAGCCAGGTGCTTCTCCTGGTCTCCCATGGGGTGCAGGGCCCAAGGACTTGGGCCATCCTGCACTGCACTCCCTGGCCACAGCAGAGAGCCGGCCTGGAAGAGGGGCAACTGGGACAGGATCGGTGCCCCAACCGGGACTAGAACCCGGTGTGCCGGCGCCGCAAGGCAGAGGATTAGCCTAGTGAGCCGCGGCACTGGCTCAGGCCAGGCTTTAACTTGCTGTGCCACAGCGCCAGCCCCTCAGTGGTATTTTTGTATGTTGACCTTATTACATTCTATAGAATTGTGATATTCATCTATTAGTTGTATAGATGTACAGATTACTTAAGATTTTCTTTGGAAATAGTTGTGTTGTTTGTGAATAAAGAGAGGTGGATTTCTGTTTTGATCTTTTTACTCTCCTCGCATTAACCATGTTGGCTGCGATACCCAGTACAGTGTCAAAAAGAAGTGTCCAGAGAGTGAGTCCTTGCCTTCTGTCCAGTCCCAAGAAGCAGCAGTATTTCATGTTAGCTCTGGGTTTTGAATAGATTGCAAAATCGCACCTCAGCTGCCTGCCAGTGGTGGGAATGACACGGGCCTCCTGCCTGAGGATGGATGGTGACATCTTTTGTCTAGAACTGTGTTGTCCCGTTGGACACTGTTCATGTGGGGCTGTTCACATTAATTAAAGGTATATCATGAGGGTACTTTAAAAGTTCATTGAAAATAGGATTTAAAAATTGTTTGGGGGCAGAAATTTTTTTAGAACCCATAGATAGTTTTTTCATAGTGTATGTGTTTTCCATGAATTCTCTGAAGAACCCTCATAACACACAGATCTCTGAATTTTTTTTTTTGCACCCAAATAAAATTATCTTGTATGTCCATTGTCCACCTTTTTTAAATACCCTTGTAAAGGTCAAAATTGAGCTCCCTAAGTGTTTTCCCCAGCTACGGTTCAGATGCTTCCTAGCCAGCTGCCGCATCAGCGGTGCAGCATAGCAGCACGCTGTCCTTCGCAGCACGTGTCTGACTGTAGGCAGAGGAACCCTGTTAGAGGCAGGAGTTGGCTTACTGTGGAGAGGTGATTGTGTTCTTTCCCGAGAGTTGGAGATCTAAATAGAGAACGGACGTGTTGGGTTTGGGCTGCCCTCCCTGGAAGTGTTCTAAAAACTACAGAAACCAGTCTCAAACTATTTTCTCTGTCGATTTGCTCCCACAGAGCTGATTTCTGATTGCTGTCCATACATTGTGTAAATAGTCAGCCTTCGGCATCTTGTGGAAGCAGAATGCCAGTGTGTAGCTCTCCAGGAGCTGATTTCTGATTGCTGTCCATACATGGTGTAAATAGTCAGCCTTCGGCATCCTGTGGAAGCAGAATGCCAGTGTGTAGCTCTCCAGGAGCTGATTTCTGATTGCTGTCCGTACAGTGTGTAGATAGTCAGCCTTCGGCATCCTGTGGAAGCAGAATGCCAGTGTGTAGCTCTCCAGGAGCTGATTTCTGATTGCTGTCCGTACAGTGTGTAGATAGTCAGCCTTCGGCATCCTGTGGAAGCAGAATGCCAGTGTGTAGCTCTCCAGGAGCTGATTTCTGATTGCTGTCCGTACAGTGTGTAGATAGTCAGCCTTCGGCATCCTGTGGAAGCAGAATGCCAGTGTGTAGCTCTCCAGGAGCTGATTTCTGATTGCTGTCCGTACAGTGTGTAGATAGTCAGCCTTCGGCATCCTGTGGAAGCAGAATGCCAGTGTGTAGCTCTCCAGGAGCTGATTTCTGATTGCTGTCCGTACAGTGTGTAGATAGTCAGCCTTCGGCATCCTGTGGAAGCAGAATGCCAGTGTGTAGCTCTCCAGGAGCTGATTTCTGATTGCTGTCCGTACAGTGTGTAGATAGTCAGCCTTCGGCATCCTGTGGAAGCAGAAGGCCAGTGTGTAGCTCTCCAGGAGCTGATTTCTGATTGCTGTCCGTACAGTGTGTAGATAGTCAGCCTTCGGCATCCTGTGGAAGCAGAATGCCAGTGTGTAGCTCTCCAGGAGCTGATTTCTGATTGCTGTCCGTACAGTGTGTAGATAGTCAGCCTTCGGCATCCTGTGGAAGCAGAATGCCAGTGTGTAGCTCTCCAGGAGCTGATTTCTGATTGCTGTCCGTACAGTGTGTAGATAGTCAGCCTTCGGCATCCTGTGGAAGCAGAATGCCAGTGTGTAGCTCTCCAGGAGCTGATTTCTGATTGCTGTCCGTACAGTGTGTAGATAGTCAGCCTTCGGCATCCTGTGGAAGCAGAATGCCAGTGTGTAGCTCTCCAGGAGCTGATTTCTGATTGCTGTCCGTACAGTGTGTAGATAGTCAGCCTTCGGCATCCTGTGGAAGCAGAAGGCCAGTGTGTAGCTCTCCAGGAGCTGATTTCTGATTGCTGTCCGTACAGTGTGTAGATAGTCAGCCTTCGGCATCCTGTGGAAGCAGAAGGCCAGTGTGTAGCTCTCCAGGAGCTGATTTCTGATTGCTGTCCGTACAGTGTGTAGATAGTCAGCCTTCGGCATCCTGTGGAAGCAGAAGGCCAGTGTGTAGCTCTCCAGGAGCTGATTTCTGATTGCTGTCCGTACAGTGTGTAGATAGTCAGCCTTCGGCATCCTGTGGAAGCAGAAGGCCAGTGTGTAGCTCTCCAGGAGCTGATTTCTGATTGCTGTCCGTACAGTGTGTAGATAGTCAGCCTTCGGCATCCTGTGGAAGCAGAAGGCCAGTGTGTAGCTCTCCAGGAGCTGATTTCTGATTGCTGTCCGTACAGTGTGTAGATAGTCAGCCTTCGGCATCCTGTGGAAGCAGAAGGCCAGTGTGTAGCTCTCCAGGAGCTGATTTCTGATTGCTGTCCGTACAGTGTGTAGATAGTCAGCCTTCGGCATCCTGTGGAAGCAGAAGGCCAGTGTGTAGCTCTCCAGGAGCTGATTTCTGATTGCTGTCCGTACAGTGTGTAGATAGTCAGCCTTCGGCATCCTGTGGAAGCAGAAGGCCAGTGTGTAGCTCTCCAGGAGCTGATTTCTGATTGCTGTCCGTACAGTGTGTAGATAGTCAGCCTTCGGCATCCTGTGGAAGCAGAATGCCAGTGTGTAGCTCTCCAGGAGCTGATTTCTGATTGCTGTCCGTACAGTGTGTAGATAGTCAGCCTTCGGCATCCTGTGGAAGCAGAAGGCCAGTGTGTAGCTCTCCAGGAGCTGATTTCTGATTGCTGTCCGTACAGTGTGTAGATAGTCAGCCTTCGGCATCCTGTGGAAGCAGAAGGCCAGTGTGTAGCTCTCCAGGAGCTGATTTCTGATTGCTGTCCGTACAGTGTGTAGATAGTCAGCCTTCGGCATCCTGTGGAAGCAGAAGGCCAGTGTGTAGCTCTCCAGGCATTAGCTGCTAGTGCAGCAGTTTGCTACTCAGGCAGCTTTTCTCTCCTCTTCATCGTATTAGCTTGAAGGAGTCACTGAAAGTCATACTAAGAGGATTGGGAATAAAGAGGATATAATTTTTTTCTTTTAGATTTTAATTTCTCTCTCTCTCCCCCCCCCCCCCCCTCTCTCCCTCTCTCCCTCTCTCTTTAATTTCCCATCTAATTGAATCCTAGCCGGGAAGACGCTTCAGATCTTTAACATTGAGATGAAAAGTAAAATGAAGGCTCACACCATGAGCGAAGAAGTGATTTTCTGGAAGTGGATCTCCGTGAACACCGTCGCCTTGGTGACCGAGACCGCAGTCTACCACTGGAGCATGGAAGGGGACTCGCAGCCCACGAAGATGTTCGACAGGCATGCCAGTCTGGCGGGCTGCCAGCTGATCCACTACCGTGCTGACGAGCACCACAAGTGGCTGCTCCTCATCGGCATCTCAGCCCAGGTGAGCCGCCGCCAGGCCCTGCTCTGAAGGCAGCCTGGAGGGCCGGTGCCGTTGCGGTGGAATTGCTGCGTCACTGAAATATGGGCAGAAGGGACAGGCCTGAGGCCGTCCAAAATAGAGATGACCCAGAAACCTGCACTTGGGGTGAGAGAATTCCAGGTCGGCTTTGGCGTTCGCTAGTGTGTTCTATCATGTGACTGATGTCCATTCTGCAAATGATTCTTGACACAGTTTTGAGGAGGGACTTGCTCAGGAACTTTGTGAAGCAACTTGGCCCCGTAGTTTTATCCAGAGGTGTCTTTAGGCTCTGTGCTGGGGACTTAACCCGTGTGATTTCCCATCCTCCCTTTCTTTCCTTCCTGGTGACCAACCCAGTGATCAGGTATTGGAGGCCCTGGGGATATCCAGCCTGGCCACGGAGTGGTGTAGAAATCGTATCTGGGAGAGCCATAGGGGTGTATGAGGTCAGGGAAGGCCCACCACAGCCGGGGCATCTCAGCTGTGCTTTCCCTGCTGTAGAAGTATATTCCAAAAGGAAACAGTGCATGCCGGGGCATGGAAGCCAAAGAGGACGGCTCCTCCTGGGAGCGCAGGGTCATTGCCAGCACTGGTCTAGGAGGACACGCAAGAGGCAGCTTAGAGAGGCAAGGCTGGCGGGGTGGGCGGGGGCCAGACAGAGCAGCCAGCCTGAACTCTGCGGCCGGCCGGGCTTCAGTGAGTGAGGTGACTGTGTTTCCTTTCGGCCCTGTAGTAGGACGGAAGGGATGCTCCCAGGGGTGCCGAGGGTGTGGACCACCGTGAAGGCTGGGCGCCCAGAGACAGAGGTGGAAAGCCTTGTGTGAGGGAGGAGAGGGACCGCGTAGAGGAAGCAGCTGTGTCCACTGTTCAGGTCTCTTCCACTCTGCAGCTTCCAGGAGAAACGACGCATGCGGGACTCGCACGGTGGTGTTGATGTTGAGATGACTGAGAGGCGAGGTTGGGGACTTCCAGAGTACAATGGTGATTGTGAACTTGGTGGCCTTCGGAGAAAGCAGAGTTGGGTGGTGGCTGCTGTTTGTCCCTGAGACGAGGCATAGCTGAGCAAGAGCTGATGGACCTCTAGCCCAGCTGTCCTGTTCTATTGTGCACTCACAGGCTTGTCTTCCCCTGAATCTTTGCTATAATCTAGGAGACTTGCCTGAACTCACAGTGTCTCTCAGTGATTGGCCCAAGGCTTCCGTTTAACCCGATACTTCTCGTCAGGGCCGATGGTAAAGCAGGAGCGACAGTAGCCTCGTGGAAACCCCCACCTCACGTCTGGGGTCATGGACGTTGCCATTGCTCGGACGTTACAGTAGTGTCCTCTGTAACAGAGCTCGTTTGAGTCTCCTTGCCCAGGCTTCTGATGGAAGGAATGATTTTCTGCTGTGTCCTGTCTTCCGTTAGCTAGAATGGTTTCTCCTTGGAATCACCGACTCGTTCGGGGCTCTTTATGGAGCTTTCCTCATGTGGCGGCTCTACCTTTGGCTTCCTGTGGAGGAGATGTGGGTGATGCTGGCCCTTACATGGGGTTGCAGGCACTTTAGGTGGTGTTGGTGGACATGGCAGGGAAGGGCTGTTGATGATGTGAAGGCAGCAGAGGGTCGCATTGCACAGAAGGCAGTGAGCCTGAGGGTGTTGGGCTGCCCAGTGAGGGAGCCACACACAGGCAGAGTCTGCAGACACACTGCCATGGCAGAGTTCTAGGTGGTATGGACGTGGAAAAGAAGAATTGACTCACTCTGCCTTTGTGAGGCTGGAAGAGGAGGTAGGAGAGAGCAGCTGCTCGGCCCCACGTGCTGTTTGGATGTTGCCTGGAAAGGTGTGCTGTTTGAGTCTTTGTGTTGCCTTCAGAAAGAGACCTTTGAAGTCCCGGGACCCCCACCTGACAGTTGCTCACAGCACAGCCTTGGTTGCTCATCCTCATTGCCTGGAATACTGTTTATATTTGGACTCCCTGTTTATTCTGTGGAGCTGGGTTTTTGCACTGAGTCTGGCCTGCAGTGTGTGTGTTTTGCCCAAATAGATAGGGACTGAGGGGTTAGAGAAGAGTAGAACTGTGAACTGAGAGTCGTGAAAACTTGACAGTCATTCTGAATCTGGTATCACGGACGTAGCCGTAAGCAGCGTGTTTGACAGTTCATGGAACACTTACTGCTTGCCTTGTGCACCTCCCCTGCAAGCCTCCCAGCCTTTGCTTTGCTCTGAGTAGAGCACTGAACTTGCATTTCTATTCTTCCAAGCACATTTTTTCTGCGAAGACCCAGACAGAAAATGTTTTTGGGTTTTGGGACCATGTGGTTTGTGTTAGAACTGCTCAGCTCTGCAGTGTTCATGCAGACAGCCAGAGACAATGAGTAGTGAGTAAGCATGGCTGAAGCCAGTGGTTTTTGTTTTTTAATCAGAAAAGAAGATCCAAATTATATAGGAACAAAAGAATCACTAGGGAATACCATGAGCAGTGTATGCCAGTCAATTAGATAACTTAGATGAAAGTCCCCAGAGAGACACAGATTACTGAAAATGACTCAAGTAGAAATTAAAAAAAAAAAAAATCTGACTAACTCTACAACAGTTTAAGATGTTGAATTAGTAATAAAAACTACCTACAAAGAAGAGCCTGGCCCAGGTTAATCCTGTCAAATATGCAGATGACAGTTAATTCAATCCTTCACAGATGCTTCCAAAGAATAGAAGAGGAAGGGTCTATTTTCCAGTTCCTTCCGTGAGGCCAATAGCCAGGCAGAGAAAACTATAGCCCGCTGTCTCCTATGAATATCGATGGAGAAATTCTTGATAATATACTAACACATTGAATCCAGCAACTTCTGAAAAAGGTTATGCACCACAACCAAGTTGCCCTTATTCCAGGAATGCAAGGTTGGTATGATATCCAAAATTAATTAATAAAACCTTGTGGTCATCACAGTAGAGAAGCCTTTTGTCAAAATCCCACGCTGTTTGGTAATAGAAAGGTTCAGCAAACTAGGAATAGAAGGAAACTTCCTCAGCCTGATGAGGGGCGTCTGAAAAATCCACCGCTGCTGTCTTACTTAACGGTCCTGGGCTGAAAGCTTTCCCCCAAGATCAGGAACAAGACAAAGATGTTTGTAGGGGTTCCAGCCAGAGCAGTCACACAAGAAAAAGAGATGCAAGTCACCCAGGTTTGAAAGAATTAGCACTGTTTCTATTTGTGGATGATGTCATCATGTATGTTGAAAATCCTAAGGAACTTAGTAAAAATTATGGGAGCTAATAAATGGGCTCAGCAAGGTTGCACAGTTCCAGATCAGGATACAAGAATCAGTTGCATTCCTACATACCTGCAGTGAACAATCTGAAAATTACATTAAGAAAAGTCAGTCATTAAGAAAAAAGTGGTTGCATGTTTGACACAGCAGTTAAGATGCCACTTGGGATGTCCACGTCCCGTATCAGAGTGCCTGGGTGTGAGTCCTCACTTTGCTCCCAGTCTGCCTTCTGCTGAGGCACATCTGGGGAGGCAGCAGGTTATGGTACAAGTAGTGGGGTCCCTGCCACCCACCTAGGAAGGAGACCCAGATTGAATTCCTGGTTCCTGGCTTCCACCTGGTGTCTGGTTTCAGCCTGGCCCATCCTCAGCTGCTGTGGACATTCAGGGAGTAAACCAACAGATGAAAGATCAGTCTCTCTCTCTCTCTTCCTTTCAAACAAGTAAATAAATAAATCCGTATAAGAAAAGAATCTAGGGCTAGCACTGTGGTACAACAGGTTAAACCGCTGTCTGCAATGCCAGCATCCCATATGAGCACCAGTTCTAGTCCTAGCTGCTCTGCTTCTGATTCAGCTCCCTATTAATGCACCTGGGAAAGCAGTGTATGATGAGCCAAGTGCTTGGTGAAAGATCTCTCTCTCTCTAACTCTGACTTTCAAATAAATAAATAAATCTTGGAAAAAAAATGTAAACTGCTGAAGAAGCTCCCTATTTTTAAACCAAAAAAAAAAAATATATATATATATATATATATATATATATGTTTACAATAGGATCAGAAAGAATAAAATATTTAGGAATAAATTTAGCAAATGAAGTACAAAATTTGTACTCTGAAAACTAGAAATTGTTGAAAGTAGTGAAGATTTAAATAAGTGGAACAATGTTTTATGTTCATGAATTGGAAGACTTTTTAAGATGGAAGCACTCTTCAAATTGATCTACAAATTCAGTGTAGTTACTTTTGGAATACCAGCTAGCTTCATTGTACACACTGACAACTCATCCTAAAAATCGTATGGAATTTCCAGGAGCCAAACAGTCTCAATTTAAAAAACAACAACAGGGGGGCCGGCTCTGTGGCTCAGCAGGTTAACACCCTGGCCTGAAGCACCCACATCCCATATGGTCGCCGGTTCTAGTCCTGGCTGCTCCTCTTCCAATCCAGCTCTCTGCTATGACCTTGGAATGCAGTGGAAGATGGCCCGACTGCTTGTGCCCCTGCACCCACGTGGGAGACCCGGAAGAAGCTCCTGGCTCCTGGCTTTGGATCGGCGCAGCTCCAGCCGTTGCGGCCATCTGGGGAGTAAACCATCGGATGGAAGACCTCTCTCTCTCTCTGCCTCTGCCTCTCCTCTCTCTGTGTAACTCTGACTTTCAAATAAATAAATCTTTAAAACAACAGAAATCTCCCCAAAATTGGAATATATGCTTCCCACTTTCAACCTTTGCTGCAGACCTATAGAATCAGGTAGTGTAGTACCAACAAAAGAACAGATTTACAGGGCAAGCATCTGGCGTAGTGGTTAAGATGCTGTTTTTATTGCCCGCATCCCATGTTTCAGGTGCCTGTGTTTAAGTTCTGGCTTTGTTCCCAATTCCAGCTTCCTGCTTAATGTACGCTCTGGGCTGCTGCAGGTGATGGCTCAAGTGCATTTTATTTCTCCCTTTTTAAAATTTGTTTCTTTTATTATTTTCTTCCTTTATTATAAATAAATAATTAAAAAAGAATTTATATGTGAATCAATGGAATAGAATTGAAAATTCAGAAACATATCATTTTATGGTCAATTTATTACTTTTTCATTTTATTTAAAAGGCAGAGAGAGAGAGAAAGATTTTCCATCTGCTGGTTTATTCCTCAAATGCCTGCAACAGCTGGGGGTAGGCCAGGCTGAATCCAGGAGCCTGGTACTCAGTCTGGATTTCCCACATAGGAGGCAGGGCCCCTGGTATTTGAGCTGTCACCTGCTGCCTTCCAGGGTGTGTGTTAGCAGGAAGCTGGGATCAGAAGTGAAGAAGGCGCTGGGTGCCGTGGCACAATGAGTTAAGCCACAGCTTGTGATGTTTGCATCCCATCTCGGTGCCAGTTCAGTCTGGCTTCTCATCTGACTTCTTGCTAACATGCATCCTGAGAGGCAGCAGGTGAAGGCTCAGTGCTCGGGTTCCTGACACACTCACATGGGAAACTCGGATTATGGCTTCAGATTCAGATTCAGGCCTGGCCCTGACTGTTTCAGGCATTTGGGGAGTGAACCAGTGGATGGAACACTGATCTCGATCACTCTCTCTTGCTGTCTGTCATACTGCCTTTCAAACAAATAAACGTTAAAAAAAGATTTGAAGAAAAGGGGGTTCAGACCTGGGCACTCTGCTGTGGGATGCAGGTGTCTCATGAGGCACCTTAACTGCTGCCCCTGATGCCTGCCCTGTGCTTGACAGAGATACCGAGACACTTCCGTGAGGGAACAGGGTGGTCTGTTCGGCAGTCTGGTACACTGGGTATCCATGTGCAGAAGCATGAAGTTGGGCCATTACCTTACATGCATACTCAAAAGTTAGCTCAGAGTGGATCAGAGCTAAGTGTAAGAATTGATGCTATAAAAGTCTTCGAAGAAAAGATAAGAGTAAATCTTAGAAACCGTGAATTAAGCAGAACCTCTTTTTTTTTTTAAAAAAAAAAAAAAGAATTACTTATTAGAGAGAGGTCTCCCATCCACTAGTTCACTCCTGAAATGCCTGCAACCACTGAAGCTGGGCCAATCAGAAGCCAGGAGCTTCCTCCAGGTCTCCTGCATGGGTGCAGGGGCCCAAACATTTGGGCCATCTTCCACTGCTTTCCGAGGTCATTAGCAGGAAGCTAGATCAGAAGTGGAACAACCAGGATATGAACCGGTGGCCATATGGGATGCTGGCACTGCATAACCTTCTTAAATGCAACATCAAAAACACTAGTGATGAAGAAAAATATCAATAGATTAGATTACATCAAAATTAAAAGCTTTTGTGCTTCAAACAATTCCATGAAGACAGTGAAAAAATAACCAGCAATATGGATAATGTTTCTAGGTCACGTATCCCTAAGAAACTTGCATTCAGAACGTATAAAAAACCCTTACAATTCAGTATTAGAAAGACAGCGCAGCTCAAAAATGGGCAAATGATTCGGACAGGTATTTTCTTAAAAAGCTATAGCAACGACCAATAAGCACAGGAAAAGATGTTGGTGACGTTAGTCAGTGGGAAAATACAAATCACTTTGTACCCTCAAGGGTGACTGTAGTAAGAGGATATAGACAACAAGTAGAGGCGAGTGTGTGTGGAAACAGTGGAGCCCTCACGTAGGAACCCTCAGGAGTGTCCAGTGGCGTAGCAATAGGACAGAGCTTAGCAGTTCTCAGAGCTGCTGTGTGACCTGGGCGTTCCAAGAGAAGCGGACACCTGCATCCGCACCGGCAGCCACCAGCTTGTCCACAGGCTCAGTGAGGAGGCCCCGGAAAGCCACTCCTCCAGGATGGCAGAGAGAACACTTGCAGACCTTAGAATCAACTTTCTCAGGGCTCTGGAAATCAACTACAGGTTTGCAAAAAGTCCAGAAAGTTGTGTTGAGGAGAATTGGCTGTGTCTCAGAACAGCCATCTGACTGTCTTCTGACTTGCCCTAGTCCCATCCCGCCTCTATCTGTGTGTTAGCCCTGAAAACTGACAGCTCCACAGTCCGGGGCAGCCCTGCCGCCTAGTGGCCTGTGAAGGAAGCACGAAGGATTGGTGCTCCCCTGCGAGTACCACTATCTGAGAAGAGTCACTGTTTGACCTGTCTGGCAGGTCCTTGGAAGTGGGTCTTCACTCGAGAGTTTGTTCCATGGAAACAACCTCACCATCCTGGCACCTTCGTGAGAAACCATAAGAGCAACTTGCTGATATCACAGGTACCCAAGGGGATGGTAGCAGCTGGGGCAGACAAGAAGCTGACCAAATCTTCCAACTGGAACTCTGACCCGAGGCTATTTCTGGTGCTTTTGGCTCTAAGAGTGCATCCACACTTCTGCCAGGCCGGTGCTCAGCACCATCACTTCTGGAAGCCTGCCTGCACATCCCAGCCATCACTCTTCTACCTGCCCGGTAAAGAATGGAAGATGACCAAGTTGAGCTTTAAGTCTAACCAGCCCTTGGCCTCTAAGCAGAATAGAGGAAGCAAAGCCAGGGCAGGCCATGTAAGCAGCTTACAAGGAGCCTAGCAAAGTGCCAACATCTGAGAGAGGCAAGGCCAGCCAGAGGGGAACAAAACCAAGGCTAGTGCCGGGACCCTGAACACCAGCACAGCTCCAGGAAGGAAGACAAGGGGCAAAGAACTGGAGGAAGAAAGGAGGGCACTGGGGACAGTGCTGTGGCTCAGGGTTTTAAGCCACTTCCTGCTGCACCAACATCCTTTATGGGCACCGATTCAAGTCCTGGCTGCTCCACTTCCCATTCAGCTCCTTGCTAATGTGCCTGGGAAAGCAGTGGGAGATGGCCCAATTGCCTGGGCCCCTGCATCCACGTTGGAGACCCAGAAGAAGCTCCTGGCTTCGGCCTGGCCCAGCCTTGGCTGTTGCAGCCTTTTGGGGAGTGAGCCAGTGGATGGTCTAGTGGTGGAACAGCATTCCTCTGACCTCAGTTCCCAGCCACCTGGCACACACACTTGCCCTCTTAGACAAGACTAGCTTCTCACTCAGTGTACCCTGTGCCTGCCAGGCTCCTCACTCTCTTGTTGGTGGGGCCATGGTTTGCGGGCCCTTTCTCTGCTCTGCTCTTTCCTCTGGCTTCCCACAGAGGAACCTGGGAGGGCTCCCCTGGCCTAAGTTGGGGCCCAGGTCCCATCTCATTCTTATATGCACTACTCTGCTGCACTGGGACTCACCCACTCTCTTCCTTCCCTCACCTAACCTAGTCCCTGGATAGCCCTCTTTGCAGTTCGGGAAGGAAAGCAGGGAGACCTCCTGCCTGCACCCTGGGATCTGAGTATCTGTTGCAATGACAGAACCTGGGTCACCTGTTGTCCAGGTGAGGTGCAGGTTCCCTGTAGCAGTCACTTAAGGTGTGTTGGAGCCACTCCCCTAACCCTTCTTGCTCCTGATGTAGGCCTGTTTCCCTGCCTATACCTGGAACACTGACAAGGCGCCAGCCCTGCCCACCCCTGCCCCAGCTGCTGTTCCCAACCCACAAGGTTGTGGTTCCATCTTTCCTCTTCATAGACTACCTCGGGACCGGTGGTTCTGTTTTGTTCAGTGTTTCTTAGTTGGCCGTCATTGCAGCTGCTGTCAGCACCACATGTCTGTCCTCATTGCTTCCCTCTGTTCTGCCCACCTCCCCTACCCGGGGACCAGAGGTCTCCCATGTGGGTGCAGGGGCCCAAGGACCTGGGCCATCCTCCACTGCTTTCCCAGGCCATAGCAGAGAGCTAGTTTGGAATTGGAGCAGCCAGGACTCAAACAGGCGCCCGTATTGGATGCCGTCACTGCAGGCAGTGGCTTTACCTGCTACGCCACAGTGCCGGCCCCAGGAAAGATTGTTTAAAGAGAAAAAAGTGGAAGCCTTGCTTGCCACTGTAAGGCTCTTTGAGTAGGTGGGGAACAGGCTGAGGCTCTGAATTTCATCCACTGTGCTTCTAGGGCTTAGGTTTTGAGTTTCAGGAGCCTGGGCTGTGGCCTGTCACCTGCTGATCCAGCTTTCTGAGCATCTCACATTGGGTATAAATGTTCTTAAATTCTTTGCTGGGAAATGTTAAGTCCTAAGTTTTATCAAAGATAGTAGCCTTCTTAGTTTTTTATCAGATACATTTTTTGCTGTTTATAAGTTCAGAAAATACCAATGAGCCCATGATCTCATTCCCCTGAGTTAACTACTATTTTTTTTAAAGATTTATTTATTTATTTGAAAGGCAGAGTTACAGAGAGGCAGAGGAAGAGAGAGAAGTCTTCTGTCTGCTGATTCACTCCCCAAACGGCCACAACAGCTGAAGCTGGGCTGATCCAAAGCCAGGAGCCAGGAGCTTCTTCCTGGTCTCCCATGCGGGCACACCTGCCCAAGGACTTGGGCCATCTTCTACTGCTTTCCCAGGCCATAGCAGAGAACTAGATCGAAAGTGGGGCAGCCAAGACTTGAACCGGCGCCTACATGGGATGCTGCCACTGCAGGCAATGGCTTTACCCATTACGCCACACCTCCAGCCTCTGAGTTAACTACTATGAACATTTGGAGTTTTCCCTCCAAAATGTTCAAGGCTTGTTTTCTGTGAAAATAAAAAAATGTATACATACATGTGGTACATTTAGCAAATTACCTTTTCTTTAAAAAAAAAAAAAAAGAAGAAGAAGAAGAGGTGGGAGAGAGAGATCTTCCATCCACTGGTTCACTCCCCAGATGGCCAGGACAGCCAGGGCAAGGCCAGGCCAAAGCCAGGAGCCAGGGCTCCCACAAGGGTACAGGGGCCCAAGCACTTAGATCATCTTCTGCTGTTTTCCCAGGTGCATTAGCAGGGAGCTGGATCGGAAGTGTATCAGCTGGGGACTCAAACTTGTGCCCATATGGGGTGGCGGCTTAACCCACTGCACCACAACACCAGCTCACAAATTCACCTTTTCTGTAGTCTGTTTTCCTAGTATTTGCCATCTTTCCACAGTTAAATCATGCCTTTAATAGCTAATGTATTTCATTTTTTAAAAAGATTTATTTATTTATTTGAAAGTCCGAGTTACACAGAGAGAGGAGAGGAAGAGAGTGAGAGAGGTCTTCCATCCGCTGGTTCATTCCCCAGATGGCCGCCATGGCCGGAACTGCGCTGATCTGGAGCCAGGAGCCAGGAGCTTCTTGCTGGGGTACAGAGGCTCAAGGACCTGGGCCATCCTCCACTGCTTTTCCAGGCCATAGCAGAGAGCTGGATTGGAAGAGGAGCCTCCAGGACTAGAACCGGCACCCATATGGGATGCCGGCACTTCAGGCCAGGGCATTAACCCACTGTGCCACAGCACCAGCCCCATGTATTTCATTTTTTTTATTAGAGAAAACATAGCAACATGTAACTTTCCTTTTAGAAACATTGAAGAATTATTTTTAGTTCATCTCTTGTCTCCTACTCATTGCAAATATCTTTCCTTAGCAAAACCGTGTGGTTGGGGCAATGCAGCTCTATTCCGTGGACAGGAAAGTCTCTCAACCCATAGAAGGCCATGCCGCTGCTTTTGCAGAGTTCAAGATTGAGGGCAATGCCAAGCCTGCCACCCTTTTCTGCTTTGCTGTTCGCAGTCCTGCAGGAGGCAAGGTAAGACCCAGTGTGCTTTGTCTTCTTGCACGTTAAGCAGCCACGAGTCTGCAGAGGTGTGGTTGGGGTGGGCACGGCTCACAGTGGTATAGAGCCACTGACTTAGTGTACACTTCCATGCTTTGGCAGCAACCTTTGCATAAAGTTAGTAAGCTGAAGTTGGCTAAATTGTTCCCTAAACATGCTCTTAGAGACGATCGTGGGATGGGAGATAAAAAGAAGGGAGGCGCTCTTTCCATGCCGTCTTCCCATGCTGCCTTCTTCAATGCACACTGCCTTGAGTACTGCAAGTTATTGTGTGTTGTACCTCATGCCGCCTGTGGAGAACTGGTGGGAGACCAGGAATCAGGTCAAATGTCGGCCTTGCTGATGGAAAGCTGATTAAGGACCCTGACTTGAGGCATGTGCCACAGAGCGCTGGCCACTGCCTCTTCACAGACAGAGCTGGACAGTGACAAGCCCCCCTTTCAGGAGCAGAACCTTGCCCGACCGTCTCCCACACCACACTATCCTGCAGCTGCTCCCCCGTGGCCAGCAAAGGAGGGTGGAGAGGGCCAGGGAACCAGCGGCCTGGGAAGTGCAGATCCCTGCAGTAACCTTGTGAGTGCCGCCCCGGTCGTGGGGCTGACCCCCAGCTCCTCTACCACAGCGACAGCTTGGGGTCTCATTGGTGTCTTCCTCAACCAGGGCCCCTTGCACGAACCGTCCTTCTCACTGGCCCAGCTATCCTCACGGGACTGGCTCAGCTTCTCCGTGTGTACAATGGAGTTGCGTTGGCACCAGTTCTTTGTGGCCAGCCACTCCTCAGCAGGTGCCACCTGCTCTCTTCCTGCCTCCTCCCAGGGGCCTGGCTTCCTTTCCTGTGTCTCGCCCTTTGTCCTCATTTCCGTGCAGGAAACCATAGCTCTTGCTCTCTTGTCTTCTGTTGTCACAGTCTGGGCTGTAGCAAACTTCATGGCTCTCAGCCTTCAGAGACCCTTATCACCTCACAGGTGGCTTAGGGTGGCTGTTCGGTAGGTCCTCAGAATCACTGCAGTCTTTCTCATAACAGGCCTAGCTGAAGAGCTGTCCTAACCTACCTCTTATCTGCAAGCACCTGCCTGTACACGAGACGTTCACATCCTCCCGTCTGACCCACGGGGCACCCTGCCTCCACTGACAAGCTGTCTTTCTGTTTTCCTCACCTCCTTCCCTGCGCCCTCTCTGATCTCTGCCCCCTTCTCTGTGCCAGGCCTCGCTCAGCTCTCCTCGTGTGCTGTCTGCGATCACCAGCCCTCGTGACTTTGCCCAGTGGTTCTGGCTGCGGCACCTTCTCTTCAGATGCAGGCTGTAGGGAAGGCGATATGTAAATCAGGAGCATGGAGTTCTGAAAGCAGCGGTGGACCCCTCATCCGCCACCCTCCCCCAGATTCTGCAAAGGTGCTTCCGTCTCCAGCATAACCTTTCAAAGCTCAGGCCTGTGCCACAGTGGGACTGTCCCATGAGTCTGGTGTTCAGTAATGAGCTCTTGTCATCCGTCTGGTTGATGTTAGCCTGAGCTGTGGCCAAGAGATCAGAGAGCAGATCTTAGCTGGAGCCTTTTGTTTCACGGGCATGGGCACCGAGGCTCAGGGAAGAGTGAGGAGACAGGCCTGCCACCTCTGGAGCTCAAGGTTCTCAGGTTAGCTGGTGTTGGTTCCTTCTGCTGCACTCGGTGGTGGGATCATCACAAGCAGCACAGTGAAGGGACCATCTTGCCTAGTTTGGACTAACTGCACAGCGCCCAGACCTGGGACCCTGCTGTGCTGCGCCGTGGTTAATACCCATCTGCCACCAGGGTGTTTACTGGAGTTGACCCAAGATCTCTCTTCCAGTTGCACATAATTGAAGTGGGACAGCCAGCGGCAGGAAACCAGCCTTTCGTGAAGAAAGCTGTGGATGTGTTTTTCCCTCCGGAGGCACAGACTGATTTCCCTGTGGCTATGCAGGTAGGAACGTGCTGCTGCGTGAGTGCCCTCGTGTTCCCCTGCACCTCCTCAGGGACGGGAGACACCAGCCACAGTCTGCTTGTGCTGCCTCCCTCCCACCCGGGATCTTGAGTCACTCAAACCCATCTGGGGGCCTAGAGCTTCAGGATGATTCATAAGGTTCTGTTCATAGCCAGGAATGGCCTTGCTCAGGGTGGGGTAAGGCAGCCTGAGACTTTCCAGCTCGCAGACTGAAGTCGCAGGTCTTTTCTCTTTTATTGTACAAGACTAAGTGTTCTCTGTGGTACAGCATATACAAAGAAATAGCGGCTGAACTCATTGGATATAAAATATGTTAAAATATCTGTTATATAAAACTATAGATGTGAACTTTTCTGAACAAGACTGGTGTCACACTGTGTATATGAGATTATCTAGGACAGGCATTTGGCACAGCAGTCAGCCTGCCACTGGGGATGCCTGTGTCCCACGTCAGAAGGGCCAGGTTCCTGTCCCAGCTCCAGTCTCCACTCCAGCTTCCTGTTAGTGCACACCCTGGGGGACACAGAGGATGGCTCCGTAGTTGGGCCTCTGCCACCCACATGGGACACCTGCATGGAGTTCTGAGCCCCTGCCTTTAGCCTGGACCAGGCCCAGCCATTGTGACCATTTGCGGAGTGAACCAATGAATGGAAGCTCACTTGCTCACGTTTTCTCTCTTTCTCTCTCTCTCTCTCTCTCTCTCTTTCTGTCATTTTCCTGTCAAATACACACACACACATATGTGTGTATATATATACATATATATGTTGTGTGTGTGTGTATATATATATATATATATATATATATATAAAGTATTGATTTTTAAAACTAATGACTTGAGGCCAGTGTTGTGGCATAGTGGTTAAAGCTGCTGCCTGCAATGCCAGCATCACATATGGGCACCAGTTCGAATCCTGGTTACTCCACTTCTGATTCAGCTGTCTGTTAATGTGCCTGGGAAAGCAGCAGAAGATGACCCAAATTCTTGGGCCCCTGCACCCATGTGGGAGACCAAGAAAAAGCTCCTGGCTCCTGGGGAGTGAACCAGCAGATGGAAGATCTCTCTCTCTCTCTCTCTCTCTAACTGTGCCTTTCAAATAAATAAAAATAAATCTTAAAAAAAAACAACTAATGACTTAAAATTGCCATGCACACACACACACACAAGATCCACAAGACCTTCTGCTTCCTTCTGAAGGTTTTACGGTGCATTGCTGTCATTAGCAGTCTTTTAGTATTACACTCCAATGGCCAATTCGGACGAGTAGTTCTGAGACGGTTCTTCTACCACTGATGAAGACTGAGGTGGCAGGTATTAGGGATAATATTCATTTAGCCTCCGGAGCTTTCTGGGCAGAAAAATATGAAGCACTTCACAGATTGGCATGTCATCCTTGTGCAGGGGCCGTGCTGATCTTCTCTGAACCGTTCCAGTTCTAGTATATGTGCTGCTGGAGCGAGCCCCCTGGTCCAGTTCCTGACCCTTATGCCCACCCTCAGGTTGCCGGCAGCCCTGTGAGCATCCTCATGTTCCACGGAATTGTTGCCCACTCGTTCAGAGTAAATTCTCATCTATGGTGGTTTCTCTCTCAATTACTGTAAGTTTTTTAATCTTCTGGTTTGACAAATTCATCTTCCTTTTCTCCAGCCCTTCAGCCTGCCCTGTGTGTTCAAAGTTTTTTCTCTAAGAGTTGATGATCCTTGGCTAGGTCAGAGATTAGTGAGTGGTAGTGGAGAGTAGGCTGGAGTGTGCACTTGATGTTTGGGATCCTTGTCCAAAATTCTCCCCCTTTTATGAACTCACTGCTTGTTTAAGGGAGTTGGGTAAGAAACTGGGGAAAGATATAAAAATATTTTTGTTTATTTTATTTGAAAGACACAGAAACAGAGAAAGGGAGAGAGATCTCTCACTCGTAGGTTCACTCCCCAAATGCCCACAATGGCAGGAGCTGGGTCGGGCTGAAGCCAGGAGCCAAGAACTCCATCTGGGTCTGCCACAAGGGTGACACAAGTGGCCCTACTTGGGCCGTCACATCTGCTGCCTCCCAGACACATCAGCAGGAAACCAGATCCAAGGCAGAGGCAGGACTTGATCCCAGGTACTGAACATGGCATGTGGGCATCCCAAGTTGGGGCTTAACCTGCTGTGCTGTGATACCACCCTCTCCTCGGGCCTTTGTTCAGGAGAAGGTAGGCAGAGTGTTGGCTTATAACTAGTCCACGAAGGATGGGACTTGGAATCCAGGGCTGAGAGACTCAAGCAGTCTCCCTCGTCGTTTGTAAGCCTTTTTGCCCTTCTGACGTGTTGTTCTCTGTCTTCTTGTAGATTGGAGCTAAACATGGTGTCATCTACTTGATCACAAAGGCTGGCTATCTTCACTTGTATGACCTGGAGTCTGGCGTGTGCATCTACATGAACCGCATCAGCGCTGACACGATCTTTGTCACTGCTCCGCACGAGCCGACCTCCGGGATTATTGGTGTCAATAAAAAGGGACAGGTGCGTACCTCTGGGTCTGGAGCCTCAGCTCTTTTCCTTCATCAGTAAAGCAACTAGGTATGCCTGGCCCCTGCCGTTACGCTCGCCCCGTGTCTCCCTTCTCCTGTGTGTCATCCCCTGTCCTCTGCAGCCAGCGCTGGCCCTAACCCCAGGGTCGCTTCTGAGAGGGAAGCAGCTCCTTGCTCCCCAGTGGACACCACGAACAGTCTTGGTGCCACGTACACATTGACTGGGGAGGGTTGTAAAAGCAGGCACCGTGCTAGCGAGGTTTGCTTTTCTCAGCCACAGTTTAAAATATGGTCAGGAGAAAGAGCTCCATGCTTTTAGAAAGACGTTTGGGAGTCAGTGTGGCATCGTCCTGAACGCACCCTCTGGAAGGAGCCTGTGGGACCGTGTTTCCTGTGGTGCTCTCAGGAGCTTCTGAGAAGCCCCGGGCTGTGGCTGCGGCCTCTTCCTCTGCCTTGTTTCCAGCAGGCCTCTGCTTCCTTTGCATCCTGTCACTCCAAGCGCCATGTCACGGGTGTGCTCAGCTCCGGGCTGGGAAGTCGCCAGCCAGCCATGTCTGGGAGGGTCTGGCCAAGTGGGTGCCCGGTGCCCCCTCCTGCCTGAGCCCATCTCACTGCTGGGTCTTCACAGGTGCTGTCAGTGTGTGTCGAGGAGGAGAACATTGTGAATTATGCAACCAGCGTGCTTCAGAATCCGGACCTGGCTCTGCGCTTAGCTGTTCGTAGTAACCTGGCCGGGGCAGAGGAGCTGTTTGTGAGGAAGTTCGGTGCCCTGTTTGCACAGGGAAGCTATGCTGAAGCCGCCCGTGTTGCCGCATCTGCACCAAAGGTGACGGAACTTGAACACTGTGGGCCGTTGCCAAGTTTGTTTTTTATTTTTAAGATCTATTTATCTATTTGAGAGGCAGAATTACAGACAGAGGGGGAGAGAGATCTTCCATCTGCTGGTTCACTCCACAAATGACCTCAACAGCCAGAGCTGAGCCAATCAAAAGCCAGGAGCCAGGAGCTTCTTCCGGGTCTCCCACGTGGGTGCAGAGGCCCAAGGACTTGGGTCCTCTTCCGCTGCTTTCCCAGGTCATTAGCAGAGAGCTGGATCAGAAGTAGAGCAGCCAGGACTTGAACCAGTGCTCATATGGGATGCCAGCACCACAGGCGGAGGCTTAACATACTTCGCCTCAGCATAGGCCCCTTCCCAAGTTCTGAGAAGCCACTTCAAGAGTGAAGGAAACCCGGTTTGCAGGACAGCTCACTGCTGATCCTGGAATAATGAGTGCTGCGTTGGTGGCTCTTTGTTGCCTCCTAGTGCCTGCCTGTGTGAGCACATCTTTCTGACCCAGCAGCCTCGCTTAGGTGCAGTTTTGCATTTTTGGCAACTTGGAATTTTTCACTGGTGCTGCTTTGTTGTCAGACCTGTATGTCCGTAATACATCGAGTCCTCACACCCACCCTATTTTGCCACATTCCCACCATGACCTTGTAGAGAATCCTGGTATGCTGTGGCCTTTTCTGTGACTTAGCTCATTTGGATAAATGGGACTGGATCTGCTCCTGAGTAGATGAGGACTTTTGAATTGCTTTTCTGTGTAAGTTTTTTTCTGTCTTTCAAATGATGGTGATGAACAAACCATTTCTTTTTTGTCGTTTTTAAATATTTTATTAGTTGTTTTTTTTTTTTTTTTTGAAAGGCAGAGTTGCAGAGAGAGAGGGAGAGACAGAGACAGAGTTTTTCCATCTACCAGTTCACTCCCCAAATACCCACAACAGCCAGGGCTGGGCCAGGCCGAAACCAGGAGTGTGGAACTCCCATCTGGGTCTCCCATGTGGGTGGCAGAGGCCCGAGTACCTGGACCATAATCTGCTTTCCCAGGAGCATTAGCAAAGAGCTGCATGGGAACTGGAGCAACCGGAAGTCGAACCAGCGCCCCTATAGGATGCTGGTGCCACACGCAGTGACTTTGCCTGCTGCTCCCCAGTGCTGGCCCTGAACAAACATTCCTGAGGTCCATCTGGGCCTGAGTGTTTTCAGTTAGAGTGTGATGAGTGCTCAGCATCACTACCGCAGTACTGCTTTGCGATTTATTCTCACGGAAGCCAGCTGAGCGAGGACGACTCTAACTGAGCTCGCTGTAGGCCCCATCCCCTTGTACTTGGCCAGGTGGTTTTCTGTGTGCACGAGTGAGGGGATGTCCTGCAGTTACAGCACAGTGACCCGCACTTCCATTGTCATCAGGGGATTCTGCGTACCAGCGACACGGTGCGCAATTTCCAGAGTATTCCCGCCCAGCCCGGGCAGGCCTCTCCGCTGCTCCAGTACTTCGGAATCCTGCTTGACCAGGGTCAGCTCAACAAACTGGAATCCTTAGAACTCTGCCGCCCAGTTCTTCAGCAGGGACGCAAGCAACTCTTGGAGAAGTGGCTGAAAGAAGATAAGGTAGAGACCTTGTGAGATCACAGCCCCCGGCACAGGTGGCAGCCAGGCCACGGCACCCTGCTCCTCTGTCCCTAACTTTGCCTTGTCCTTTGGCACACCACAGCTGGAATGCTCAGAAGAGCTCGGAGACTTGGTCAAAGCCACTGACCCCACGCTTGCTCTGAGTGTGTACCTTCGGGCAAATGTGCCAAGCAAAGTCATCCAGTGCTTTGCTGAAACAGGCCAATTCCAGAAAATTGTGCTCTATGCTAAAAAGGTAACGTGGGCCCTTCTGTGTCAGCTCTTTGGTGTGAGAGTTTTCAGTGTGGCTGTTGGCACCTGCCGTTCATTGGAAACGATCATATTGTATTCTCTTCAGTTTTCATTTTCTAGTCTTCGTTTTGCAAGCTGTCGTATAAATGTGTCTTGTTCTGTCTCTGCCACCTCCCCAGCCCCTGTGTGGTGTTCGGGCAGGTCCCAGATCACTTCCCCCTGTACTTGCTGGCGGCCTGTGCTTGGGTGTTAACTGGGGCACATTGTTTGTGTACTTCGCTACACTTTGGTGTGCCAGGACTCTGCTCATTGCACCAGATACTGTGTATGGCAGAGGGTGTCCACACCTGTGCTAATATTGTGGCTCTTTTCTTTATAAGCAGAAATTGAGCGCAAAGGATGGGGCACCTGAAGTGTTTGGCTTCCTGACCGGTGCTCCCTTGCTTCTAGGTCGGGTACAGCCCAGACTGGATGTTTCTGCTGCGGAGCGTGATGAGGGTCAGCCCAGAGCAGGGGCTGCAGTTCGCCCAGATGCTTGTGCAAGATGCGGAGCCGTTGGCCAACATGAACCAGGTGGGCTCAAGGAGTGGCTTTATGGCCATCGCGAAGACTCCCTTCCACTTGGGTTTCTATGAATGTGTCTTGGTGCTTTTCTCTGCTACTAATCCCCACCCTCTTTTTTTTTTTTTTTTTTTTTTTTTTTAAGATTTATTTATTTGACAGGCAGAGTTACAGACATAGGGAGGGAGAGACAGAGAGGTTTTCCATCCACTGGTTTGCTCTCTCTCTCTCTCTCTCTCTCGCTCTTTTTTTTTTTTTTTTTTTTTTAAGATTTATTTATTTATTTGAAAGCCAGAGTTACACAGAGAGAGGAGAGGCACTGGGGGTGGGGGGCTTCCATCTGCTGGTTCACTCCCCAGTTGGCTGCAACAGCCAGAGCTGTGCTGATCCGAAGCCAGGAGCCAGGAGCTTCTTCCGAGTCTCCCATGTGGGTGCAGGGACCCAAGAACTTGGGCCATCTTCTATTGCTTTCCCAGGCCATAGCAGAGAGCTGGATTGCAAGAGGAGCAGCTGGGACTAGAGCCAGCGCCCATATGAAGTGCTGGTACTTCGGGCCATGGCTTTAACCCACTGCACCACAGTGCCAGCCCTGGTTTACTCTTCAAATGTCCGCAATGGCCAGAGCTGGGCCAATCTGAAGCCAGGAGCCAGGAACTTCTTCGGGGTCTCCCACATGGGTGCAGGGGCCCAAGCACTTGGGCTATCTTCCACTGTTTTCCCAGGCACATTAGCAGGGAGCTAGATTGGAAAAGGAGCAGCTGGGACTCAAACCAGCACCCATATGGGATGCTGGTGCTGCAGGCAAAAGCTTAACCTACTATGCCACAGTGCCGGGGTGCCTCCCCAATCTTCCAGTTTTAAACAGCCACATTAGGGGAGCTTGTCTTCCATTCTTTACTGTTTGAATGCTTGTTCACTTTTGTTTTGAAGTAGTTTAGATTTGTGTGTCAGATTCTGAGAATTTGGTTTCCTTGAGTGGTGACTGGTGGCAGGGTATGAGGATGTTACGTTGGCCCTCCACCCCTGCATGTACCACAGTAAGTGCCCTGCACTCACCTAGACGTTTGTTCTGGGGGTGCCTCCCTGACCAGGCTGCGTGTGAGCAGCAGTCTCTATTTGTAGTGGTACCTGCTCAGTGTATCATATAACAGTTGTGTACAAACATGAGTGTGTGTATCAGGACTCGAAGCATGGCAACAAGATCAGCACCCTGTCTGGATGTAGTAAGTGCGATTGTGTTGGGTTTCTGCATCAGGGAATTTTTTTTTTTTATTTATTTTTTTGACAGGCAGAGTGGACAGTGAGAGAGAGACAGAGAGAAAGGTCTTCCTTTTGCCGTTGGTTCACCCTCCAATGGCCGCCGCGGTAGGCGCGCTGCGGCCGGCGCACCGCGCTGTTCCGATGGCAGGAGCCAGGTGCTTCTCCTGGTCTCCCATGCGGGTGCAGGGCCCAAGCACTTGGGCCATCCTCCACTGCACTCCCTGGCCACAGCAGAGAGCTGGCCTGGAAGAGGGGCAACCGGGACAGGATCGGTGCCCCGACCGGGACTAGAACCCGGTGTGCCGGCGCCGCAAGGCGGAGGATTAGCCTAGTGAGCCGCGGCGCCGGCTGCATCAGGGAATTCACAGCTGTTTTAGAGATCATGAATAAGGGGTTTGAACCACACTGTCTTAGCTCTCAACAAGAAAGTCTCCAGCTTGTCTTTTATTTATTTATTTATTTTTATTTTATTTATTTGAAAGGCAGAATGACAGAGACAAAGAGAGAAAAAGATCTTCCATGTACTGGTTCACTCCCCAAATGGCCAGGCCAAAACCAGGAGCCTGGAACTCCATCTAGGTCTCCCACTTGGGTGGCAGGGGCCCAAGCATTGAGCCATCTTCCACTGATTTCCCAGGTGCATCAGCAGGGAGCTGGATTGGAAGCGGAGCAACCAGGACTCAAACCAGTTCTCCAAGATGGGAGGCGCACGTCACAGGCAGTGGCTTAACCCACTGTGCCACAGCACCAGTCCCATCCAGTTTTAACCCTTGATGACATTTTGTATTTTAGTGTTTTTAAATTACACAATTACTGTTCACACTAATAATGCTCATGAATTACATGAATTCTGATGACCTAGGTAGATGCAGTGGAAGAAAACAGTTGTTGAGTTTCTAAATGGGGTTCTATTTCAGGACCTATTTCAGTAGGAAAAATGGAGACTTTGCTCTGAGTGAAAATGTGTCTTGGATCTGTTTCAGATTGTGGACATTTTCATGGAAAACAGCTTAATTCAGCAGTGTACTTCCTTCTTGCTGGATGCCTTGAAGAACAATCAGCCAGCTGATGGGCACCTGCAGACGCGGCTGTTGGAGATGAACCTGATTCACGCACCCCAGGCAAGTGACACTTGTAGGCCCACGCCGAGGGGCAGAGCACCCGGGACACCTCTGTGCAGCAGGCACCTCTGTGCAGATGGCCGTGTGCTGGGTTGTGCTCCTGCCAGAGGTTTGTCTGTTTCATTATGGTGAAATAGACGTCACAGTTTACCTATTTAACAGTTTTAAGTGTATATTCAGTGGCATCAAGAACGCCCCCATGATTATGCGACCATTACTGCTATAAATTTCCCAGACAAGAACTGTGTAACATTTAAGCAAGAATTCCCTGTTCCCTCCTGCCCCCAGCCCCTGGCCGCCACCGCTGTGCTGCTCTTGGTCTCTGTGAATTTGCCTGTTCCAGGTACTTCCCATAAATGAAATTGTAAAATGTTTATCCTTGTATCCTTTTTTCACTTAACATATTTTTTAAAGATTTATTTATTTATTTGAAAGGCAGAGTTACAGAGAGAGAGATCTTCCATCTGCTAGTTCACTCCCCAATTGACCGCATTGGCTGTAGCTGTGCCGATACAAAGCCAGAAGCCAGGAGCTTCCTCCCAATCTTCCCATGCAGGTGAAGGGGCCCAAGGGGTTAGGCCATCTTCTACTGCTTTCCCAGGCCAAGCAGAGAGCTGGATCAGAAATGGAGCAGCTGGGACTTGAACTGGTGCCCATATGGGATGCTGGCACTAAAGATGGCAGCTTTACCCAATACGCCACAGCATTGACCCCTTATTTTTCTTCTTTAAAAAATAATAGGAATTTTTGGGCTGGCGCTGTGGTGTAGCAGGTAAAGCCACTGCCTGCAGTGGGGAGGGTCCTGGCTTCTGGCTTCTGATCAGCGCAGCTCCGGCCATTGTGGCCAATTGGGGAGTGAGCCAGTGGGTGGAACACACCTCTTTCTCTCTGCTTCTTCTCTCTCTGTGTAACTATTTATTTTATTTATTTGAAAGGCAGTTACAGAGAGGTAGAGGCAGAGAGGGAGAGAAGTCTTCCATCTGTTGGTTCACTTCCCAAATGGCCCCAACAGCCAGAACTGTGCCGATCCATAGCCAGGATCCAGGAGCTTCTTCTGGGTCTTCCACGTGGGTGTAGGGGCCCAAGCACTTGGGCCATCTTCTGCTGCTTTCCCAGGCCACAGCAGAGAGCTAGATCGGAAATGGAGCAGCCAGGACTCACCAGTGCCCATATACAATGCTGGCAATGCAGGCAGCGGCTTTACCTGCTACATCACAGCACTGGCCCCTTTGATTTTTTTTAAAGATTTATTTTTTATTTACTTGAAAGACAGAGTTAGAGATCTCCCATCCTCTGATTCACTCCCCAAATGGCCACAATGGCCAGAGCTGGCTGGTCTGAAGCCAGGAGCTTCCTCTAGGCCTCCCACATGGGTGTAGGGACCCAAGGACTTGGGCCATCCTCCCTTGCTCTCCCAGGTGCATTAGCAGGGAAGTGGATTGGAGGTGGAACAGCCGGGACTCGAACCATTGCCTACATAGGATGCCAGTATCATAGGCAGTGGCTTAACCCTCTGCTCCACAGCACTGGTCTATATATATATATATACACACATATACATATATATATATATATATATGCCAGTTTTTAGCAAATGAAGTTTGAAACCAAAGCGAAGAGGACTCAGAAACTCAACAGACAGACTCTAGGGAATGCCAGTGCCACAAGGCGGGCAGCCTGACAGGCAGGCAGCTGGGCACAGTGCCTGGATCGTTGAGGTGGTCTTCTCTGGATGAGAGGCATTGGAGATGCCCTCTGTCTTTGCTTTGCTGTGTTTTCTGAGTTCTCTAAAACACACCATGGCTCTGGTAAGGGACAGGTGTTTGGAAGGGAGATGAATGAGGACCCATGGAAGGAAGCCAAGGTCAGGGGCACAGACAAGTGCTAGTTGTGCCCCAGCTTTTCTCTCAGGACTTGGTGTGCATCGTGTGCTCTGTGGGGAGCCCAGGATATGTGCAGCCCTGGTACAGTGGGGTGCAGGCTGCATCTGAGGTTGCTGTGTGCATGACTGGTCCCACACTGGGCTGCTGTTCTCCCAGCCTGGAAGACATAGGAAGCAGTGTGCTGGACGGCAGGTAGAGGGCTACGCCTCCTTCAGGCTGGCTCCTGGGTGCTGGGTGGAGGTGCTGGGTCTTATTATTCAAGGGTCAGAGAAACAGAGCTCCCATCCACTGGCTCCACCCCTTCACCAGCCAAACAACTGCAATGGAACAGGACTG